>NW_024870846.1:0-2400000 GCF_019054845.1 Dipodomys spectabilis
AAGTAGTTTTTACTAACTTCATTGCATTTCCTAGGAATATGATGCAAGATTTTTTCCCATCTCTTAATTTTTCATAAAAAATATTTAAGTTTTATGCATCAGAACAAAGCAGGAGCCATAATTCAAGAGCCAAGTGCTTTACTGGGCACTCTAGGGGGCCCCAAGATCTCCTTTCCAAAGCCTACAGCAAGAATCACCTTGGCAAGCTGAGGACTGCTTCAGGCTGGACAGGCATCCCAGCTATAAGGCACCCAGCAGCAGGGTTCCTATCTGCTCATGAGCAACATAGGTTTTCTCAGTCCCTCTGTGTAGCACTTGAGAGTTCTTGCCAGCTATGGAGCCCACATATAGGATACAGCCGTAGGGGTCTCCCAGGAACTCTCATCTCCACTTTGACACTTAAGCACCAAATAGAGGTGGCATTGCCGATAAGGATAGTCAGGCCCAGGATGTTTGTGGATCTGAAGTGGGGTTTGCGGAGTCTTGCAGTCTTGGTGGATCCTCATGTTGGATACTTCCTGCCTTGTAAATCCCCAGCCTGTTGGAGGTGGGCAGACATTACTGTGAGGTTCCTCGTGTCCTCAGTTATACTACAGAGGGCCTTCTGTTGTTTCCGGTCTAGCAGTGGGATTGCTGTGTATGGGTGCATTTTGTAGCGCATGCTGCTCACAGATCTCTAGGGACCGTGTCCCATTGGTACCTCAGCTGTAAGGCTGTTGAGCTTGATGTATGCTCTGTGCCCTGTTGTGGTAGCCTGGGTATTCTCACGTGTTAATCCCCATGACCTCTATTTAAATCTTTTTTCTTTATTTATTGAAGTTACTCTATCTTGACAAGTTCTCCTAAAAATGAAACATTTCTCCACAAAAATGAGAGAAAGTAGATAGTTCTTTAAGTACAGGCGAGTTTCAAAAAAGATGAAAGAAGTCCTTTTGCAAATAATTTTCTCTCCTTTATTCAGAGGCGGAGGGACTTTGTAGGTGAGCAGTAACTTATCCATGTTTTCACAACATTTGCTCTCTTCCTGGACTAACAATGTATCAATGTTCATGCATTCTTTCTATCTTCTCTTTTCTGTGTCTTTGACCACATATTTCCTAAAGAACTGAATAAGATGAGATTGTCAGATGGCTTTCTGGCTGACCTTATCCTTGAGATTTTGAGGCAATAAAACTATTTTTTGCATTTTTATTCTAATTTTGCACTGAAGAAATTTTTTTTATTGTGAAAATACCGTACAGAGGGGTTACAATTACATGGGCAAGATAATGAGTATAATTCTTATCAAGCGTTGTTGCCTCCTCCTTTGTTTCCCCTTCCCATCCCTTCCCATTCCCCCACAACCCCCATGAAGAAATTCTTAGTCAAGATATTAAGGATATTAGGTTAGGTAGTATAAGTGAAGCTTAAAGAAACAGACATGTAAAAATACTTCAATGAATTATGGTACTGAAACTGCTTTCCTTCCTAATTCAAAACCATTTCAGAAACAGCATGAATGACCTTTTATTTTCTTCTCAGGTAGCACACACGACTATAATTTCCCATGACTATTTATGGTCTGTACAGCCTGTCTCTAACTTCCTTTTTTTCTTTTTTTAAATGTCAGCGGAATACGTGTTTCTTTAATGGAAAATATTCTATTTTGAGGGCGCTGCTTTTCTTCAAATAAATAATGGAGTTGGGGGAGGGGTGTCAGAGTGTAAGAAGTATGCAAAATTGAAGTGTTTTAACTTAGTAGTTGAGATCTTGAAATGACAGTCTTCAAGAAGACCCCTAATAGAAAACCTTCTTTTTATCCAGCATAAAATGCCAATTGTACTTGGCATTCTACATTCTTTAAAAAATCTTTTTCTGCTGGGCACTATTGGCTTACACTTATAATCCTAGGTACTCAAGAGGCTGTGATCTGAGGATCACAGTTTGAAGCCAGCTCAGGAAGGAAAATCTGTAAGACAGAACCCTGTCCCTGAGTTCAAACCCCAAGACTGGAATTAAAAAAAATGAACCCCACATTTTTCTTAAACACATGGGAGGATATTTGCTAATCCATGCTGGATAGCCAAGGTGATTTTCTACCATGAGAATGATGTAGTGTGTGGAAAAGGTAGACTGGAGCAGTGGCGGGGCGGAGTTGGCCCATGACTTCTAGATGGTGAGTCCATGAGCTGAGCACCAGCTTTCGAGCTGCTGCAGCTGCACAGTTGCACATCTTTCATGGCAGGAAGGTCACCTGTGACTCCTGAACTGGGCACAATGCATCCCTGCACTGCCCTTCCATTCCTCTGCAATGATTTGGAAAGTCATTGCAGCAGCAGGGAATCCCTTAAGCCTTGAGGCGTGCATTGACAGTTGTAATTTTCTTTTTTGTATTTCTTCCATTATTCACTATCATCTTAAAACTGTCAACATATATATCTTCTAGCATGTTGGTTTTAGGTTAAATTTTATTAAAATATAATATAAATACAGAAATGTAGCCTCTTCATAACTGTAACACCTGAATCATAACCAGGTTGAAGACCAAAATAATAGAATTTAGATACTGTCTTTTGGATACTGTCCTTCCTACCAAAGGTTAAGACCACTGGAGTGCTGACTTTGACTTAGTAGTGACAAAATCATGCAGTATATTCTATTATATGTCTGATTTCTCTCAGACAGCATATTAAAATATTTGTGAGAGTCACCATTTTTGCTTTTTGTTTGATTGTTTTGTGCCTATATTGGGGTTTGAACTCACGGTGGAGGTGCTATCCCTGAGCTGTTTTGTTCAAGGCTAGCACTCTACCACTTGTGCCACAACTCCATTTCCAGCATTTTTGGTGGTTGATTGGAGATAAGATACTCATGGACTTTCCTGGCTAGGGTGGCTGTGATCCTCAGCCTCCGGGGTAGCTGGATTACAGGTGTAAGCCAGCAGCACCTGGCAGTAGTGCTGGACTTTAAACTCAGAGCCTCAGACCTGTTTAGCTGGCGTTGTACCACTTGAGCCACATTTCTATCCCTGTTTTTGTGGGGGGTTTTTGTTTTTGTTTTTTTTTTGCTGGCTGTTTGGAAATGGAGTCTAATGAGCATTTCTGTTCAGGCTGAAGCACAATTCTCCAGACTCCAGCCTCTTGACTAGCTAGGGTTACAGTGTAAAGCCACCAGTGCCTGGCTAAGATTTATCTTGTTGGTTCTATATTATAATTCTTCATTCTCATTGTTACATGTTCTATTAATTTCTGAAAGTAGAGTACCTTTTGTAGCTGTGAATATATGGCAGTAAAATATGATTTAGACATCATTAGAACATTAGAACTGTCATTATGTGATTTATTTTTATTATGATTTAATATTTAAGTGTTGTATGACTATAAGAACCCTTTCATTTAAAAAAAGACAAATAAATTAGTTTTCTCTCCTCAAGTCAGATTATTAACCTTACTTTATTGCTGTTCACCTCATTCTCCCAGCTATAAAAATAATCATTTTCTTACCTGTGTGCTTCCATGAAAATAAACTTATAGCTATTTGTATTTAATAGCTGTAGATAGTTGTCATATTAATCACAGGTAGTAGGTCAGTGATCTGTATGCCTGTTACATTGAATTCCTTGAAGCCAGAACCTGTCTTTTCACTCATGTTTCTAAACTCAACTTCATATATGCCTGTGCTCAGTCAGGTATCTTCTAAATTTGTTGAGTGTTCCGAATTAGAGCTGTGGCTTATCAGTGGTGTTTATTGTATTTTGTCATTGTAGCCTCAGATTCCTGAATGCATCTGCAAACAAACTGGAAAGCCTTCCTCCAGCCACGCTTTCTGAAGAGACAAGCAGTATCTTACAGGAGTTGTATTTGACAAATAACAACCTCACCGATAAATGTGTGCCCTTATTAACAGGACACCCCCATCTGAAGATCCTTCACATGGCCTATAACCGACTCCAGAGTTTTCCAGCAAGGTAATGAGGGTTGTAGAGTGATGTTATAGTTGCATTCTACACAAGCATTTTGTAAAAGGGAAGATCAAAGCTGAAATGTTTATTTCACAGATAACACGTTTGCTTATTCCTCCCTTTGTCATAGTTGCCTTTTATATAAGCTGTGATCAGCAAACATTCCCCTCAGGAGAAACATATTGGTTTTTCTAGCATGAATGTATCCAGAGACTCAGCCACTACAATGTTCTTAGGATTTTGAAATAGATTGTTTAGTTATATGTTTTTTCTCCTAACTAGTCAGAACGGACTTTAAAAAATAAAAATTAATATGGTGGGTGAGAATTAGAATGTTCAACACCCAGACTATATTCATGTTCATGATGTGAAAAATAATGGAGAGTTGAGGATGTGGCTCAGTGATAGAAAGCCTCCTCACATGCACAAGACCCTGGATTCTATTCCCAAATACAAACAGATAAGCATCAGTGGCCTGTGACATTGCATATCATGCCCTCCGTAGGTCTCTTAAATATGCCTTTATTTGAATTTCTAGTTTCGGCAGAGGAAGTGGCATAGTATCTAGCTTTGTGTGGTCCACACACTGAGCTGAGGATATCTTCTACATCCATTTCACTGGGCATGCATCCATCTGATAAGTTGGAACTTGGAACACACACTCATACATCAACAAAGCAAATACTGACTCCTCTGGTGTTCTGCTAGTAACTGCAGCTTTGTATAGGGGCCAGCCTTTCTGTGTTGCCTTCAGGGCTACATACCAGTCTGTCTCTTCCCTTGCAGAAAGACAAAGGCCCAAATATATGTTGGCTTGAAGTATTGTTTTGACTTGGCTACCAGTTTCTTCCTATTTTACCCCTCATTTGATGTTGATGATTAAACTTCATTATGGAATGTAGAAATAATAGTTTTTCAAAAAACAAACATGATAGTCCCATAGTTCCCTGTCCCATTTTCGATGGCCTATATCTAAACCGTGGATGAGAAATGATCATTATCTTTGTCCCCTCAGTGACTGGTGCCAGATGTAACTGTATACCCTAAGTATAGAGAAGTTTTTTTTTTTCATCTTGTTCTGATTTCCCTGTGAGTTATGATACAATATAGTAGCTCCCCTGGAAAACCTGAGCTGCTCAGGAAACTTTACTCCTTCAAAGTAGACATTCAGCTAATGATTTTGAACATGTTCCAGCAATCAAGTCACTATCTGGCCACCTCTATGTTGAGAGATTGAAATTTCATTAACTTTTCTTTTTATGAGCCTGATTTCTGTACCCACGATCATTTTGTATGCCTTTTACCTATTAGTTTCTCCATATTTCTTTGAAAATATGAAGGACAGCATATCCAAATAATCCTAGAAATTTTAGATTACTCCATAGTGTGTAAGTATGTGAATAATGTTGTTTACAGTATATCCTGATACCCAACAACATGTGGATTTTTTAATAACAAAAAGTTTTGACTTCATCAGATTAAAAACTTAGGTCTTGTTATATTGTAGTTGTGTATTATTTTCAAGATAAGAAAAGCATTTCGCTAATTTTCTTGCAGTACTGGGGCAGGAACTGTGTTTGCTGGGCAAATGCTCTAATCATTTGAACCATATCCCCAGGCCTTTCCATTTTAGTTTGGTTTTTAGATAATATCTTATGCTTTTGTCCAGACTTGCTTGGATCTCATTTCTCCTACTCCACCTCTCACATAGTTGGGATTATAGGCACGTGCCAACACGCCCAACCTAGTAAATTTTTTAAAGCATATTGAATAAGTGAAACTATAATGAACAGAAAAAATATTAATAGCTCCAAACTAATTGACTCAAGATTGCAAGTTTGACTTATACTAACTGGGAAGCTTCTGTTTCTTGGAGTCCCATATCCCCAGGGCTTGGTTTGAATTCAAGCTCTCCCAGAAAGCCAAGGAATAACTAAATGACTCAACATACCCTCACTCCTCACCATGCACATGTAGTCATAAATGGCATCAGAGGGGCATATAGTTAGAGAAAAGCATACTATAATAGAAACTATTGCTCAGTTTTCTTCTGATTATTTTTGGGAGTTTGTTGCCAGTATAAAGAAGTCTTCTGCTCAACCTAAGCTCTCTTGAAGCTTTAGATTCATACTAGTTTTTAACCCATTTAAGTAGGATTTCCATTGGAGTTCAGACTAACTACTTAATAAATGAATTGTTGCCAGGTAACTTGGTTGACACAGAGATTTTTTTTTAGAGGGGAAAGAACCACCATTTTTCTCCTTGTTGTCTGTTTGAAGAGTCCACATTAAGTTTTTGTTTTGTAATAAGAAAGGAAGTAGATTTTTTTTTTTGCTACTCAAAAACTGGGGGGAAAAATGTCTTGTTTTTAACACCTCCTCCCATGGATTTTCTTTAGTAAAATGGCAAAACTGGAGGAGCTTGAAGAAGTTGATATCAGTGGGAACAAGCTGAAAGCCATCCCAACAACGGTCATAAACTGCAGGCGCATGCATACGGTGATTGCTCACTCTAATTGCCTTGAAGTCTTTCCGGAAGTTATGCAGCTCCCAGAAATCAAGGTATGTAGGTTAGTCTAGACATTCTAGGCTTTGAGTCAGCAAAGAATGTTGATTTTCCTAATTCATTAGCTCAAGATGTTTATGCCTTTGTCGAATTTAACACCAAATCAAGACTCCTTGTCGTTACTATATCCTGGCTGAAAGTGACACCCTATTGGGTCAACAGAGTTCAAAACAAAACCATGAGCTAGATGTTCTGAAATTTATATCCCTGGGCTCTGTCCCTAATTATTGGAATAACATTCTTCTAGTCACCCAGTGCTGCTCTCCCTATCGAGTAGTCCTTAGACTCACATATTTCCAGGGCATTTGCCAATGAAGGCTTAGTCAATTGTGAGAACAGTTTGAAAAGTTAATAGTACCACTACCTACCCCTGACCCTTCACTTAGGTAACATACACTACCACAGTAAACAGTGATAATTCCCCCATAGAGATAGCATCATTGCTGTCATCAAACATTCATTTCAACTTAGGGAAATAATTAGAAGAAATGTTATTTCCAGTTAATGGAAGAAGACAATGAGGCATTGAAAACTGAAATAACAAAATGGAGCCTGCAGATTGGTAGGAGATAGTCTTCAACTCCTAACTCCTGACAAGGGTAGAGAAACTAAAGCTACCTCACAACTTTCTGTTCCTTTTTGAGGTTCCAATACCTTTGTATATAATATACTTTTTACTTTATGTCAAGCATTACTAATTACCAGTTTTACATTCTAATCTTTTAACTGGGGATAAAATGTAGTCCTCCTTAGCCATTCACTTTTTCGGCACTTTCTGATACAAACCTTATATATCAGATTTAGAAATTCTGCAGATATTTGCATATTCTTTAGCATATATAATTTTTCATCACTACAGTTTTTTAATACATTTATTTGGTTAAAAGTGTTTATAAACCATTTTCTAAATGTGCATATGTATGTGCTTTAAATTATAGAATATTTTGCTTTGCTCTTTAAGAGCTCTGTTACCTTGTATGTTACTGTAACATTTTTAAGCTGTTTATTACAAACTGCGAGAAAGACCACGCTTGTATTTTGTTGTCGTACTTTTCACACAAGTGAAGAGTAAGACTCTTGTTGGGGGCTGGTGGTTCACTCCTGAGATTTGAGGATTGTGTTTTGAAGCCAGCCTAGGGAGGAAAGTCTATGCAACTCTTATCTCCAATAAATGACTCAAAAAGCCAGAAGTGGCACTGTGGTTCATGTGGTAGAGTGCTCTCCTTGAGCAAAAGAAGCTCAGGGACAGTGGACAGTGTCCAGGACTGGAAAAAAAAAAAAAAAAGAGTAGAACTCTTTCAGAGTTAGATCCCAGCTGAAAATTAACCTCTCTGTAAGAAGAGGAAAAGAGTCACTTCTGTTGCAAGGCTGAAATGAAATAATACATATAAAGCATTTGAAACAGGAGTGTCATACAGTCAGAATTCCCTCAATGTCAGCTGTTTTTGATATACATCCCTGTGTGGTTCAACTGTGATGTTGATTATACAGAACACTATTTTGCTGAAACTAAGCAAAATCCAGAAAAGTTAATACCTAAGCAAATGCCTTTTTGCCTCCAGTGCAGGAAACATATTAACAGCTAAAGCTTCAGGGTTCCTGTCCATTCCTTGGCACAGTGGTGGCTGAGCAGTGGTATCTTTCTCAAGGGGGTGTTAAACTGCTCTTTATGTACTATGCTGGTTGATAAGCCTGCAGAGAAAAGAGTAGCAGAAACTCCAAATTAGCCTCCTGGGTGCTGATTAATTTCCTTACCTTGCTTTCAATGTCATGTAATTCCTGCATATAGAGTAATTCACTTTCTTGTTTTAGAATATAATATTTAATATAAATAGTATCTGTGAAGCCCTGAGTTTAATCCTAAGCATCCCCAATCATGCTCTCCCCCAGCAAAAAAGAAAAAGGCCAAATAGAAAAGTTGGTGAGACCTTCATCTCAACAAATAAGTCAATGTGGAGATCCCAGCTATATGGGAGGGTATATGTAGCATATGGTCCAAGCCAACCCCGGGCAAAACAAAACAAAAAACACAGACATTATGAAAAAGAACCTAAATCCGAAGAGGCTGGAGACTTGGCTCAAGTGGCAGAGCAACCGAGTGTAAAGTCCTGAGTTAAATCTCTGTGACTGCTGAAGAAAGAAAGGGCAGAGGGAGGCAGAGAAGAAGGGAAGGAGGGAAGATGGGAGGGAGGAAGGAAGGGGGGGGGGAGAAAGATGATGTAAAAAGAATTGCTCAGTTAATGCCTTTACTTCAGGTTCTGCACATGATTTAGTTTTAATATTACTATCTGGTAGAACAACAATTTTTTAAAATCTCATCCTTTATTTCACCAATCCACTTTTATTGTCATAAATTCTATAGTATTCTATAATTTCTGTCCTAAATTTTAAAAAAAATCTTTTAAGCTACAACATAAAGGCAGGATCTTGTTGTATATCCTAACCTGGCCTCAAATGCAAAACTCACAGTGCTCCTACCTCAGCCTCACAAGTGCTGGGATTATAAGTGTGTACTACCATATCTGGCTTCAGTAATATTGTATAAAGAAAATACCATAATGAAGAAATGCTCAGAATTGGCACTGTGGCTCAAAGTGATAGAGCACTAGCCTTGAGCAAAAGAGAATTTTGAGTATAGCAAAGTAAATTTTGTTAGCTGAGTCCTAGAGTGGACTTGGAAAAGATAACCTTCATATTGTAACCAACATGTTCATTCAACAGACACATACATTAGCAGCATAAAATCTAGTGGCACTATTTTTCCCTCGTTTCCCCCAAATATTTTGAGGATTTTTTAGTGGTAGCAATGAGAGTTAGCCAGTAGCTCTTTTGAATAACTGTCAACCAGTGTTGAAGACTATTAAAAATAATAGAAATATAGATTGAGCATTAGCACGACCTTCAGAGCTGGGTGGAAGAGCTCATCATCTCTTGTTTCCCCTTCTTCCCTCAGTGTGTGGATCTGAGCTGTAATGAGCTAAGCGAAGTTACCTTACCTGAAAGCCTGCCTCCCAAACTGCAGGAGCTAGACCTGACTGGAAACCCTCGCCTCACCCTCGATCACAAAACCCTGGAACTGCTCAAGTAGGTATTCTGTAAAATACTGGGGCCACTGCTCTCTACCGTGGTGAACACAGTTTGTATCTCTGTACTTGAAAGGACAAAAATAACATGAGGAACGCAAGGAGCAGCTACAATAGGAACTTAAATCTCAGGACTCATGATAACACAGGGATAGTAACACCTAATGCAAGTACTAAGGAAGAATTTTGAAGAGATGATGGGGGGCGGGGAAATAACAATTTGGAACTGAAAATCCAGATTATTATTATTTTTTATTTATTTTTTTTGTTTCGTTTTTTTTTTTTTTTTTTTTTTTTTTGGGTCCGGTCATGGGGCCTGAACTCTGGGCCTGGGCGCTGTCCCTCAGCTCTTCAGCTCAAGGCGAGCGCTCTACCACTTGAGCCACAGCACCACTTCCGGCTTTTTTCTTTTTGCTTGTGTGGTGCTGAGGAATTGAACCCAGGGCCTCAGGCATGCAAGGCAAGCGTTCTACCACTGAGCCACCTTCCCAGCCCCCAGATTATTATTTTTTAACTGGAAAAGTTGGATTAGTTAGATCTTGTTAAAGTTCCTTCTGTGTTTTTGGAAAGAGTTCATTAATACTGCTTCATCATCAACATTAAATAATTTCATGCTGGGTGTGGTGGCTCACACTTGTCATCCTCTGTGATCAGGAGGCAGAGGTTAGGATCATGTTTTGAGGCAAGTCTGGGCATAGTAGTATACTCCTATCATCCCCACTACATGGGAAATATAAATTTAGGCCTGGTATAACTGTGAAATCCTATTGCAAAAAGTTGGGGGCCATGGCTTAACTAATAGAGTACCTGCCTGGCAAGTATGACATCTCCCTACCCCTCTCCCCGCCGGGCCTCCACTACCCCCACCCCAAACAGAATCATAAGTTTATAAGTTGCTTATGGTGTTACCAAGAAGTTTTGTATTAATGTTTATCATAGAACTCTAAATGTCTTTTAGTAGAGGTAACTAAATTATGCTCCACTTGTGGATAGAGTTATTATGTAGCCCTATTGTACAAATTGGAAAATCTCCACAGAATAGAATTAAATGAAAATAAAAATTTCAAAGAAATGTGTATACATGTAATTCCCCCCTTTTTAAAAATAGTGTGCGTGCCCACCCTCAAAAAAAGTGCCTGAAAGGATGTGTAACAAGCTAAAAAAGTTGTTCTCTGATTAATAGGGTTATGAGTAGTCTTTATTTTCTTTAAACTTCTCTGAATTTTCATTTTGTTACAGTATCTTTACTTTTGATATTAGTGTTTGATCTTAAACCATACCCACAACTTCTTTTGCTCTATCTATCTATCTATCTATCTATCTATCTATCTATCTATCTATCTATCTATCTATCTATCTATCTATTGTGCTGGTCCTGAGGCTTAAACTTAGGGTCTGTCCTTGAGTGTCTTTTGCTCAAGGCTAGTGCTCTACCATTTGAGCCACAGCTCTATTTCCAATTTTTTTTAGTAGTTCATTGGAGATAATAAGAGTCTCATGAACTTTCCTTTCTTGCCTGAGCTGGCTTGGAATGTCCATCCTCAAATCTCAACCTTCTGAGTAGGATTACAGGCATGAGCCACCAGCTCCTGATCACTTTAGTTATTTTTTAGGTATAGTTTCTTTGTCCAGAGCCAGACTTGAACTGCCATCCTCCTACCTAGTGTCTCCTGTGTAGCTGGGGTTATAGATAATGCTTCCAATGGCCAGATTATTGGTTTGAGATGGGTTTTTATTAGCTCTTAGCCCACGATGGCTTTCAACTATGATTAGTACTACTAATCTCTACCTCCCGAGTACTTAACATTACAGGGTTTTGCCACATTTGCAGTTTTGACCATTGACCCACATTAGTCACTGCTTGTCCAGTATCACAGAAAATACAAAGAAGAGAAATTTGATGAATGATCCATTACATACAATCTTGAAGAGCTTTACAGTAGTTCCTGGATAGAATTGGTCTGGTCAGTGCCCACTTTCATTTAAAATACTTTATGAAAAAGTTGATTTGTTGTACAGTGGAGGAAGCCTGCTGAGCAGCAGAGCATCCTTGAGGAGACATGGAGGCCTGGCTTCCCGCCAGTGGATCACCATTCTGTGAATCCATGGCCTCAGGCCCTCCACTGGCCAGTCCTCAGTTACCTGATAAGAGTAAGAGGAGCAGACTTCAAAAAGAAGAAGAAGAAGAAGAATCATCTTTTCTTGAAAGGATACTTTTCAAGACTGAATAGGTGATCAATCATCAAAATACATTTCCCTTTTCATGAGGACTTTTTATAAATATGATTTTTATTTTTATTTATTTATTTATTTTTTCCTCTCCTATGGCTTGAACTCTCAGGGATTGGGCACTGTCCCTGAGCTTCTTTTGCTGAAAACTAGCACTTTAACCCTTGAGCCATAGTGACACTCCTGGCCTTTTCTGTTTATGTGATACTGAGGAATCAAACTCAGGGCTTCATGCATGGTAGGCAAGTACTCCATCACTAAGCCACATTCCCCAAAATTTTTATGTTTCAGAACTGTGTCAAGTTGTTAGTGAATGAAACTAGCTTTAGAGAAAAGTTGTATCCAAAAAAAGGTGAATTATGTATAATATCATCTGAATATGCTCACAAGCTAGAAATGTTATTTTTTAGATTAAAAAGAAAGGGAGAAAGTATCAAGAAATTAGTATATACAGATTCGTTTTGACGTTTATGTTCTATATAGGCATAAATTTTACACATACCTTTTATTAAATATATCAAGAATAAATCTAAGCCAAGCACTAGTGGTTCATGCATGTAATCCTAGCTTCTCAGGAGACTGAGATTTGGAGGCTTGAAGTTCAAACCTAGCCCAGAAAGGAAGGTCTGTGAGACTCTACCTCCATTAAAAAGTAGGGCTAGGAGGATTGGCATAAGTGGTAAAGCACAGCTGTGAACAAGCAAGCCAAGTCAGGAGAGTGTGCCTGTATTACACATTGTACAAGAGCTGGAGTGGATGAGTATGTGCTTCATTCTTGAAGATGTGCAGGCATCATGCTGCAGTGCCCCTCAGATTGCTCCTTGCCACCTGCTGTTCAGCTAGGCCACAGACAGAAATTACTTCACTAGAAAAGATTATTGAATGGGGAAGGGGCTAGAAAAATTGCTGTGTACTTAAAAATTATATGTAAGAAATTATAAGTACAGACTGCCTAGCAGACTTTTGTATTACTCAAGTAAAGGTAGCAGTTCACACTTGTTTGGCTTTAATGATTCTCTTTCCTTTTTTGTTCTGTTAGTAATATCCGCTGCTTCAAGATCGATCAGCCTTCAGCAGCTGATGCATCTGGAGCCCCAGCAGTGTGGAGCCATGGTTACACTGAAGCTTCAGGAGTGAAAAACAAGTAAGTTGGATGAAACTTAGGAGCAAAAACTGTTCCTCTCTTTAGTAGGGTACAAAGAAACGCAGGGCTTTTGCACACACTTTTCTCCTGTAAAGTTTCTTTGAGTATGTTTCTCCAGAGTGAGGCTCCTTTATGACATCTGTTTGAACACCAAGCTAAGGCAGTGCTTGGCATCACATACTCCCCTTTTGTGAGAGAGGTTGCTAGGATACCGTGTAACTGACACACTATATCTGTGTAAGACTCCTGTGTTTGGAAAAGGCATAAGTATTGAAATGCATCCCTGCTCCTTTGAAAAGACCCTTTATCTTTCTCTGAAGCTTGTTTATCAAGCAGAACAGGGATAGCATTAAGGGAGAAGTAGCTTTGATTGTCCATATTTAAAATAATTTACATTGGTGACCAGAGCTATTTCTACAGTCTAAATTAGGTTGGCAACTCCCTGTAATGTCATCCATTTGTCCTGCTGCCAAGTTGTCACAGAGTTCTCTGCCTTAATTTCTTTTTCTTTCCTACTTTCTCCAACCAACCCTCTCTTAAATAAAAATGTTGATTTTTTTTTTCTCAAGAAATGCTATCAAACTTATCAGGCATGCTTACATTATATGAGGGCATGCTAATAAGTAATACTAGGAAAGTAAAGAATCCAGCAATAGTTCTAAGGTATAACAGCACAATATTGAGAGTAAAGAAAGAACAGAAAGTAGAGAGAGACTCCATAATAGCTCACAACTGATTAAGAAACTTATTTAAAAATAAAAATTCCCAACTTGGTATGGTAGTGCACACCTGTCATTCCAGCATGAGGCCAGCTTGTGGAACTTAATGAGACTCTGGCTTAAAAAAAAAATAAGATTATATAAATTATGTATTAACTACATAAAACAGATATATGAAATATAAGCACATAGCTATTATTCAGCCTAGACTCATTGAATCTGAATGTTTTAAAGTCCCAAATAAGTAATTCTAAAGTGTTTAGGATTGAGAATTGCTGACTAGCAAGTAGAATGTAAAATGTGGTACTATTGCTGCATGCTGACTGCTTTTCTCTGGGACAGGAAGTAGTATCTGCTCTAGTTCTGGATCTGGAACACTGATCCCTCCTACTTTCCTTACAGGGTGATTTGGCTGCCTGCTGCTTAGAGGAGAGACAGTCCCCATCTCAGCCTCTGTTCCCTTTGCTCAGCAAAGGCAGAATAACCTAAGCAGGCCAGCCTCAGCTCCTCCTGGCTATTGCCTCATTAGCATGTTCGTTGTACTGCATACCATTGGGTTAGCTGTGTGTTCATTACAGTGCTCACATTTCCTTTCTAGAGGCAATCGCTTTTTAGACTAAAGAATCGGGTATCTTACAAATCCCTACTTATTTTTCCAATTTCCGAACACTGATGTGAAATATAATAAAAGTGTTTTAAAAATAACCTGGGTAATAAACTTTTCTTACCTACTTATCCATATGGATTAAGCAAGTAATCAGTTAGGTCTGCTTTTCTCTGCATAATTCCTCTTCCACAATTTCTTTTTAAAAAACTGTATTAAAGTATGACCTAAGTCCAGAAAAGTGTGTGAGTAGTGGTGTGTAGCTCTGTGAATTGTCCTAAAGTAAGCATAGATGCGGACTGCCACAAGCTCAGGGAGATAGAAGCTGAACAATGCCCCAGGATAGTAGCCACCTTTGTCCTTGCTGTATTTCCTGTGGCTTCTTTTACTCTGCCAGCAGAGTATATACTGAGAATGTTTGGTATTTTTTTGTTTTGTTTTTTATTTGGGAGTTTTGTATTTTACATGAGCTGGTTATTTTTTCTTTCTCATCTATTCTGTATGTGTGTAAGAGAGAGGAAGAGGAAGATTTCCTTTTGGAAAATCCTTGCTTAGGGTTTATAACATAATCTTTGTTATCACAGCTTACCTCCAAGTCGTATTGTATTGTATCCTATCGTGTCACGGATAAGCATCTTACAAATATTATTACTACTCCAGTGTTTGTCTCTGTGTTGTTGTCTTCTGTTTTTCTTGTGCATTTATTTTAGTGTTTACACTTTGGTATATTATTTTCTAAAACAGTGTTTCTTAACTTCAGTACCATTGAGGTTTGGGGGCCAGATTATAGAATGTTTTGTAGCATGCCTGGCCTGTACTCACCAGGTAGTAACATCCCCTGTCCCAGGAGAGGCATGTAGTAGTAAGATGTCCCCACCCCTTCATCATTTGTGATGACTACATTTATAGAGAACCACATATCCATCTCTTAAAAGTGCCTTTATTTCACCTTCACTTTTCAAAGCTATTTTTACTAATTTAGAAATCTATGTTGGCCTCTAATTTTGTTTTTTTTTAAGGGTTTTTTAAAATCAGTTCTTAGAAGATGTGGCCCCAATCTTTGATGTTCCTAGAGAAGTGTGCAGTCATTCATATCTTTGTGCCATAGTCCACCCTCTACCATCCTTCCTGGATTTTAACTGTTTGATTGTGGGGCGGGGAAGGTGGCTCAGTGGTCGAGTGCTTGCCTCTCATGCATGAAGCCCTGGATTCAATTCCTCAGCACCACATAAACAGGAAAAAGTTGGAAGTAGCACTGTGGCTCAAGTGGTAGAGTGCTAGCTGAAATGCTCAGGGACAGCACCAAGGCCCAGAGTTCAAGCCCCACAACTGACCAGAAAACAAACAAACCAACCAGTTTGATTGTGATGTGCCTCAGCTTTCTTCATACTGCTCTTGTTGGCAGTTTATTGAACTTAATACTTTTCATTGAATTTCAGATGTCTGTCATAAATACTCATTTGGCTTTTTTTTTTTGTCCTCTTTCCAAGACTATCTTCCAAGTCATAGATATTTGCCCTCCACTCATTAATGCCTTTTTGTTGTTGTTTTCTCATCCATGTTTTTCTCTCTTTAGGTTTTTGGGTATATTTTTTTATTCATCTGTTTGATTCCTTTTGCTTTTCGGAGATAGGGCCATACATAAGCTCATGTCCCTGTGCTGAGATGGCAGGCAGGTGGCACGATGCCCAGCTTCTCTGCTTCATGCAGTTCTGGAACACAAATTACTTGGTCATTTTGATTCTTTGAAGCTGCGATAGAGAGACTCTTGACCGCCAGTGCGCAGTGGCTGAAGCAGCTCTTCTCTTCCAGCATTTTGCAGGGCAGCCCTCAGCTGCCAGCAAGCACCACCTGCCTCACACGTAGCTCTTGTCTTGATGCAATTTGGGAACTTCCTCCCCAGGAGTAAACAGGGCAGACAGCAGGTTGTGTCCAGTTTCTAAAAGCTGTATGTATGTGTCTTACTTCCTTTTAAAATTATTAAAAACTTTTCATATAGCTTTACGTTTCATGTTTTCTAATTTTTTTTTTTTTTGGAAGGGGCATTCAATTGTAGGGCTTGAACTTGGGGCCTAGGCACTGTCCTTAAGCTCTTTTGCTCAAGGCTAGCACTCTACCACTTTGAACCACAGTGTCACTTACAGTTTTCTGGTAGTTAATTGGAGATAAGAATCTAAGGAACTTTCTTGCCCAGGCCAGCTTTGAACCACAGTCCTCAGATCTCAGCCTTCTGAGTAGCTAGAATACCAGAGCTTGGCTCCTAATTATCACTCGTTTTGGTTAGATGTGCAGATTCTCCTGAATAGCCATTCATTGACTGAATAAATAAAACCAGGTGCCACTGATATAGATGCAGTGTACTCATAATCTGACTGTTGAGTTGAAACCCTTTTGTATAACTACTTAAAATAAATAAAATCAGTGCCTGCCCCTAGTGGCTCAGGAGGCTGAGGTCCACAGAATTCCAGTTTGATGGCTTTCTGGGCAGAAAAGTCCATAAGACAACTCCTTCAAAAAAATACCCATATCTGACCTGGGGTGTGGCTCATGTGGTAGACGAGGACCTGAGTTCCAACCCTGGTCCCAACAACAACAAAATAATAATCAGAAGAGAAAGGTGAGGAAAGGCATGTGTTGTATATGATGCATGTTAATAGTTGTTAATCATAGTGAATCATATTATAATGAATGTTAATCTCTGCAGATAGAAGTTGGTTAGTACAACTTCTCTGGACTCAGTTTACCTATAAATTTGTCTGGAGTCATAAGGAAAGAAGCACTGGGATAAATCCTTAGAAATTACTGTTGAGTTGGTCATGGGGAAGTAAAGATGAGTACACTTATCACAATTCTTCCTTCGTAGGTTGTGTGTTGCAGCCCTGTCTGTGAATAACTTCCGTGACAACCGAGAGGCCCTGTATGGTGTATTTGATGGGGATCGGAATGTGGAGGTACCCTATCTTCTCCAGTGTACCATGAGTGACATTTTGGCTGAAGAATTGCAGAAAACAAAAAACGAGGAAGAATACATGGTCAACACATTCATAGTAATGCAAAGGTAAAACATGAAGTACCTGCCCTCCTGTATTTTCTTGCCGTGTGTGTGTGTGTGTGTGTGTGTGTGTGTGTGTGTGTGTGTGTGTGTGTGTGTGTGTGTGTGTGTGTGTGTGTGTGTGTGTGTGTGTGTGTGTGTGTGTGTGTGTGTGTGTGTGTGTGTGTGTGTGTGTACACCAGTCCTGAGGCTTGAACTCAGGGCCCAGTGCTCTCATGCTGGTTAATTGGAGATAAGAGTCTTGGACTTCTGTTGCCACAGCTGGCTTCAAACTACTCCTCAGATCGCAGCCTCAGGATTATAGTTTGAGTCATCAGGTGCCTGGCTTATAAAAGTCTTTCTGGAATTGGTCAGATTTTTGGAAGTGGACAGATTTCAGTCTAAGGGCCAACACATTATGTTTGTTTCCCCCTTCTTCAGTGTTCAAGACAGGGTCACTAGTAGACTCGACACTTCCACCCACAACAGAGCCTCACTCACTGTGGGAATTAGGGAGTGTCATTTGGGATTATTTGACATTTGTTACTAGCACTTAAGTGAAAGAAGTGTGCTCATCCTTTTGCCAACTGGGCTTGGAATTGAACTGTGTATAAATACCATCTTGCAGACTCTTGCTGTAAGGGGCCCAGAGTGACAGATGACCTTGGGCTCTAAGGGTCGTGGCAGCAGTGGCAATCTGCTCCTCCTCTCTCTGCCAGAGGAGGTGGCTTCATAACCAGGGTACGAAGTGTCTGCTGCACAGTGTTGTCCTCTGCAGCTTTCAGAGCCATGCCTGCACTGTGAGTGGTTACCCTTGCAGAGTCTGTAGGTGGTCTTGCAGGTTGTCGGGTGGGAGTCTTGGCCACCAGCCTGACCTCTCTGTCCAGGGGCAGAACCATTACAATTGAACAATTGTAAGAGCTAACGAATACATAGTGAGCTTTTCCTGTGTATAGTCATTGATGTAAATACTTTACAGATCTTCAGTTTTCCCCAGTGAGGCAGGTATTGCTACTATTATTTTTTGGATGAGACAGAAGTGAAGCAAAGTGCCCTTGGAGCTAGTAAGTGGTGCAACAGGGTTTGTCCTTGAGCACTGCAACTCCAGATGCTGTTCTGGTACCAGGCATATCAGCTTTTCTGATGTAGTCACCACCTTGTCTTAGAGAGAAATGCACACACACACACACGCGCGCGCGCGCACACACACACACACACACACACACACACACACGGTCTTGTATTCAAAACCTCCCAAGAGATCTACTTTTTATCCTCAATGGGTAAGAATTACAAACTGAAAGCTGGACACCCAGTGCTCAAGCCTGTAATCTTACCTACTTAGGAGACTCACAGTCACTTTGAAGCCAGCATGAGCAAAAAGGTCCAGGAGATTCCATCTCTAAAAATAGCCAGTAAAAAAGTTGGGCTTGTGTAGTTCAGATGGTAGAGCACTAGCCCTAGTAAGTATGAGATCCTGAGTTCTAACCTAGTACCACCAAAAAAGAAAAGGAATTAAAGTCTGAGAAGTCCAAATTCCTGTTATTAGTAGCTATATATACCCTTCCTATTTTTTGCTCCTTTCAAAGAAAGTAGTGCCACCTTGGAGCCAGATCTGGTCAGGGATATCTGGAAGTTCAAATTTGGAGACCTAAATTATAGGCCTATCTCTAGGGTCTGTGGTATACCTTTTATTTTCTTGTTAATAAGGTGCAGGTTCATGATGAGCACTTTGATCCTTAGGGGTCTGCATGTTCTTTGTGCCCAGTTTCATTGCTGTTATTGCCAGTTGCTTCACTTAGAAGCTGATAGGAGCTGACAGTGCTGGAGGGTCTCCCTGCCCTTGTGAAACAGGGAGGCTGTTTTTATAACTGCCTCGTTCTGATACCACTCAGAAACAGCATGGGTCTGAGAGAAATGGTCATTTATGGAGATTGTGGTTGGTAATCTTTGCTTCTTTTTAGCCAAAAGAATTTGTAGGTGCTTCAAATAATAAGACCATGATAAATGGTCAAAAAATCATAAGCACCTAGTGTTTGATTAGCAGCAAATCTCAGCTGCAGTCCAATCCTTCAGAAGAAGAGGGCAGCCAGGTTTTTCTGAGCAACCATTCTGTATTCACACCTATTCTGGAATAAGTGGGCCCTTCAGTTTTCTTCTAGGAACAGAGGATTTAGAGAAGTGGATGGAGAAAGAAGTGGTAATTTCTTGCTATCTTTGGAGTGTGTTGCTAGGGCAGTGTGATTAACTTTGGGTAGCAGGCTGGGCACAGCAGAACAAAGGCCCCTTCATTACAGACACCTCGTTTGGATTTTAGTGGAAAATATGGCATTTTCTCCTATACCTCAGATTCCAGTGGCTCTCTTCCCACTGATACACAGAACTGATGACACATGAGTTCCTTGAGTTCTCACTCCATCTCCTTAAATTCCAGGAAACTTGGAACTGCTGGGCAGAAACTTGGAGGTGCTGCTGTCCTTTGTCATATCAAGCATGACCCTGTTGACCCAGGAGGGTCCTTTACCTTGACTTCTGCTAATGTGGGCAAGTGCCAAACTGTTCTCTGTAGAAATGGGAAGCCATTGCCTCTGTCCAGATCTTACGTCATGAGCTGTGAAGAAGAGCTGAAGAGAATTAAGCAGCACAAGGCCATTGTCACCGAGGTGAGCAGAGGGATTTCCTGGAATGGCAGAGAGCAATAGCCAGGTCATTGCAGAAACAAGTTTGTGGGCGTTTGCCTTCAAAGAACATTTTTTGAAATTGGTTTAAAATTAGTTTTTTGAATCCATAGTGTTCCACAGTAAATTCCTTGTATGATGTGTGTAAAAGTATTATTAACCTATAGGATTGTGAAACACATATCAGTTGTATGTTGTGTGTAAAGGTATTGTAGCTTATAGGATAATTTAGCATGTACTAGTGGCCAGGTAGAATAGCACTTCATGGGTATCATCTCATTTGTTCACAGCCACTGGTCCACAGCGCTGGTTGTGTAGTCAGGAGCTCTGTTCCTGAAATCCTAGGGCTGGTTTGCATATCTCTAAGCCTGTTTTTTCACCCATAATTAGGAGTAATAGCATATTGGTCTCATCTTACAAAGTTACTCTGATTGGGACACAACAAGTGTCTATGGAACTGTTATTTTTCTCCTTGCCTACTGTTCCATTTTAGTAGCATGTAGTGCTCAGCAGAGGGCACTTTTGTCTACTGGCACATAGGGGGTAGAGGGTGGAGATACAATGAACTTCATACAATATACTGAACATTCTACAATAGAAGTGACAACCCCATAAGAGCTACTTCTCTGGCCTCAAAATAGCACCAGTGATGCTGTTGAAAACCCTGGAGTAAGTCTACATTTACTAATTCACCTGGTTTCGTTTGCCTGAAAAATGATACTGGAGTAGAGCAGTGATCTTCATAGATATACATCTGCCCAAAAGAAGTTCTCAATCTTACTGATGCTTATTAAAATTGTGTGGTTAAAAAAAAAAAAAAAAACCCTGCCAGTCTTCTCGTTGATAAAACCTACAGAATCATGTATAGTTCATAGACCATTGAAAATTGGTCCAGCAGCATAAAAGACCAATTACAGATCAGCTTTGTAAGGGCCATAAGAAAGATACAGTAAGACTTAAGATACACTGGGATCCCATGGAAATGCATCTGTGTGTAAATTTAGTCTGTCTATTCTAAGAGCAGGGGGAATTTAAATGGATGGAAGACTATGTTAGGAAGTAAAGACAGTCTGATATTATGCAGAATGTATTGCACTTAAGTGATCACTGTTACATGCCAACGTGATCTGAAGGTTAAAGATACCTACCGTATAACTGAATCACAGTTTATAGATCGACCTTTTGCCTCTCCTCTTACTCACTTGATTGGGCGGGGGGGGGGGGGGGGGGGGAGGGAATGTTGCTTTGTTTTGTTTTGTTTTTCATTTTGGTTCTGTCAGGCATACCCTTAAAACACATACATACAGTACACAAAACCATTGGTTCTGCTGGGAGAAATCTAACGGGTGGCCAAAACAGCAAGGGTAGCTCTTGGCAAATCCCCCACTTTGGGGAAAATTACATCCCAAGAAAGAGAGCATTTAAAGTGTGCTAGATGCCCTGTTTCACTTATCTTCTGAAATGCCACCTGCACATAAGGGTGGCATCATGAGATTGCTTAAGGAGGGGGGTAAGCTACCCTGAGAACAAGCAAACACTTTGCAGAGTCCAAGGCCAGGGGTGGGAGTGGGAAGACTAGGGTGTTCCCTGGGAGACTTGCTCAACTTAGACATATACTAATAGTCAGCGCCTTCTGTGGAAAGAAGTGCTAAAATTAGCATGTAAAACCATTTTGTGGGCCTGAGAACCTTGAACTTAAAAAGAGAGAATCCAGCAGATACATGTATTGTTTAAGTGTCATAACCCATCTGAACTAAATCTGGGAGGTTTGCTTTCCCCACTTGTCCTAAGAAATCAAGTTTAAGTAAATCTTAAGAATTAGCACCTCTTCTTTAGCATCTGCCTCTCCAAACATGAGAATTCTGACTCAGCTAGTCACATAATATTTTCTTCACCAATTAAGGCCTCTCACTGTCTGTCCCCTGGTGCTCCATATGCTAGTAGAGTGGAAATAAACCTGACTTGTGCGTTTCTTGGGCTGGTTTCATCGCTGACAGGAGCTAGTGAGCCTGCACCTGTTTGAGGGTGGATGGATGGCTTGCCTAGGAGATATAAGGTCTTGCCTCTTAGTATGAACATAATCTTAATAAAGTGAATGCCTGAAGTACTTTCCACTTGTCCCAGGCCTACATACTAAAAACTTTCTAGAAGGTAACCAGTCCACCACCGTGGGCCACCCCATACTTCCCTGTGGTCCTATAGTCAGACACCCAAGGGGCAGCTGTGCAGTTAACTGGGGTGCTCTGTGCTCGCTTATCTCTTTGGAAACCCTTCTTCTTCCAGGACGGCAAGGTGAATGGAGTGACAGAATCCACACGCATCTTGGGCTACACCTTCCTCCATCCCAGTGTGGTCCCTCGCCCCCATGTGCAGTCTGTCCTCCTCACCCCACAGGATGAGTTCTTCATCCTGGGTAGTAAGGGGCTGTGGGACAGCTTGTCCATTGGGGAGGCTGTGGAGGCTGTGCGCAACGTGCCCGATGCCCGAGCTGCTGCCAAGAAGCTCTGCACCCTAGCCCAGAGCTACGGCTGCCATGACAGCATCAGCGCCGTGGTGGTTCAGCTCAGCGTCACGGAGGACAGCTTCTGCTGCTGTGAGCTCAGTGCCAGCAGCAGTGTGCCACCACCCAGCCCAGGCATCTTCTCTCCCTCCGTCAACATGGTGATCAAAGACCGGCCTTCTGATGGGCTAGGCGTGCCATCCTCCAGCAGCGGTATGGCATCAGAGATCAGCAGTGAGCTGTCCACCTCGGAGATGAGCAGTGAGGTGGGGTCCACAGCCTCAGACGAGCCCCCGTCTTCTGGAGCCCTAAATGAGAGCAGCCCCGCCTACCCCAGCGAGCAGCGATGCATGCTCCACCCAGTCTCCCTCTCCAACTCCTTCCAACGCCAGCTGTCCAGCGCCACTTTCTCCAGCGCCTTCTCTGACAATGGCCTTGACAGTGACGACGAAGAACCCATTGAGGGCGTCTTCAGCAATGGCAGCCGTGTGGAGGTGGAAGTGGACATCCACTGCAGCAGGGCCAAGGAGAAGGAGAGACAGCAGCACCTGCTCCAAGTGCCAGCCGAGGCCAGCGACGAGGGCATTGTCATCAGTGCCAATGAGGACGAGCCAGGTCTGCCCAGGAAGGCAGACTTCCTGGGGACTATCGGGCGCCGCAGGGTGAATGGCTCTGTGGCACCCCAGGAAAGAAGCCACAATGTGATAGAGGTTGCCACAGATGCCCCGCTTCGAAAGCCTGGAGGCTATTTTGCTGCCCCAGCTCAGCCTGATCCTGATGATCAGTTTATCATCCCCCCAGAGCTAGAAGAGGAAGTCAAAGAAATGATGAAGCACCACCAAGAGCAGCAGCAGCCGTCACCACCACCTCAGCCACAGCAGCCACCGCCACAGCGGCAATTCCACACGGACCAGCTGCCCGACTATTACGACACACCATTATGACCTAGTCCGAGCACTGCTCTATAAAAATAAACTAACCCAGAAAGACTGAGCAGTCTCCTAGGCTCACGTTAACCAGGGGTTCTACTCCACATCCTCCCAAACACTGCCCCACTGTCTCTGCAGCTAATCTGTAGGCTCTTTCTGTTGGTTATTTTTTTTAAAAAAATAATTACCACTTTTCTTCTAGTGATGCTTTATGAATATGATTTAAATTTGTTAACTTTTTTTCCCCTAACATATCAGATGTGTAAAGACAAAGAACAAAAGGTTTAATATATTACAGAGAAACAGTTAATGATAATGTAATATTTTTTAAAATGGCTTTTTGTTGTCTTGTTTGTTTGGAGGGCAGGCCAGCTTGCCTTTGCTAAATGATTTAATAATATTGTGATACTGTATTTCTTGGTGGGGCGGGGTGGGGGGGCTTTTTTTGTCTTGAAAATGATAGACATTTGTAGAATATGGAGACTAACTCCTAGGAGTTGCTTTACTCTGTCAGGTGACTTAAGTCACTGGGACTCACTAATTTTCTCTGAGAGAACAGTTGATTGAGAAATTTCTATTGTAAATAGCTCAGTGTTATATAGTGATGCTTCAAATGTTTTGTAGTCTTGGTGTAAGGACGCAGCCTAAATTACTGACTTCTCTTCTTGTCCCTCTGGGAAGCCCTCCCTGCTCTGTCCCCACACCTAGCTCACCTTCAGCTGAGGCTTTGGCAAACCCATTTTTGTTTGGATAAGACAAGGCAGCTCTGAGGACACTGGGCAAGATCCTGCCTGGGCCCTGGAACCTGTTTCCTTTCTCCCTGAGCCACGCCTCTTGACCTTTGCAGACACTTTTTAATTGTGTTCCTTACTGCTGCCACAATCAGCATGACTGTATAGAGACCAGTAGACCATTTACATACCCAGAGTCATATTAAAGCAGAATGCACAAATGGACATGTCATCATTTTTGTTATAAATAAACATGAAATTTACAAGTATTGGATCCATCTGCTTTTGTCTCAGCAGCCAGGTATGTCCTGCAGATGATCCCACCAGTTTGGGTTTTGCAACAGATAGATGGAACTTTGGAGTCTATCAGATGTTTACTGTCTTGGGGTTTTGTTGCTGGTTTTGTTGTTGTTGTTTTTAAGGGAAATACACCTAGCAGGCTACAGTGAACAAGGTACTGAAATTGACCATATGTCTAATAGCTGGTGTTACACCCTTTCTTGTTCTTACTTTTATCATGTTGGGGAAATACATAGAGGTTTCATTGAGATCTACAGAAATCTTCTCATCTCATAAAGCCAAGTTTGTTTTCAGTTCTCCCAGGAGCCCCTAGATCATCACATAAACCATTGTACCTTGTGTTGCAACAGTGAAAATCAGGAGTTCCACCACTAGCAGACACAAGTGTAGGTGTAGTGAGTGGTGCACTCAGGTTCCAGGCTGACTCCTCAGGCACTTCCCAGACTCTGGGCCTCTTACCCCCTCCACACTGAAGCACATGGGAAAGAGACTCTTGGCTTCTCTGTCTCAGATGGGCCAACTTTCCATGTCCCCATGTCTCCCTTGAGGTTTGCTCCTAATAATCAGCGTGGTTCTATGATGGCACTTCATATCATGACTTGTGGGTTGATGGGAGGTGCTCTGTTGCTCTCATAGGCTGGGGGTAATGACTTCATTTCTGTACAAGTATGCACACAGGATTCTTGAGGTACCACCGTGGTTATGGAAGAAGAAATCACTCATTCCAGCCAGTGGAGGACCCAGTGGCTAAAACCACTGATCTTCCCAAATGCATCAGCCTTGGACTGGAAGTGGAGCTGTCTCAGGAGCTCTGCCTTCCTTCGTCTGCCCCATTCCACATGGATCAGAGCAGACACATCAAGCTCCAGGTACTTTCTTTCCCCAGTGATTCCCTTTGGAGATGTGGACTGGCACTCTGGCTTCCTCAGCTCTGGGCCTCAACCCTCTGGGCCGTGTTCACCTGTTCTCTTTGGAACAGACCTAGATCAACAGTGTGGTAATGCTGCTGCTGCTGCTTCTACTACTGCTGACACATAGAGGTATTAGAGCCTGTATAGTTGGTCAGCTAGAGCCAACAGGTACAGTCCCATAGCCACTAATGTTCAATGGTAGCCTCAGGACCTGCAAGGTCTCATGGAGACTTGCTCCTGGTGTCTGCGGCCGAAAGGAGAAAGGAACAGACTGAGAAGTGGTGTTCCAGAGTGCCCCAGTGCCCTGGGCACTGGCCTGTCTGTCTGTTCTGTCATGAAGTGTGCTTGCTACCTACAAAGCACTGTGAAGATAAAAATAAAACTTTCCCTTGGGGACCTTGGGGTACATAGGACATAGAGATGAGCAGATGATTCTGTTGAGCACATGTTGAGTGACCAAAGAATAAACATACTAAAGTCTGCATGCTCTTGCATAAGAGCATCCCCAGTTACTTTCTGAGGTGGAGTTTTTATTTGTTCAACCAAGAAAGCATCTTATAGTCGCTGTGGAACTGCCTATAAAACTGTGAAGTGACTGAGCCTCAGAGGATTGAGATTTGAAGCCAGTCTGGATAGAAAAGTTCGCTAGAAGCCAGGCGCCGGTGGCTCACGCCTGTAATCCTAGCTACTCAGGAGGCTGAGATTTGAGGATCGAGGCTTAAAGCCAGCCCCAGCAGGCAAGTCCGTGAAACTCTTATCTCCAATAAACCACCAGAAAACGAAGTGGCGCTGTAGCTCAAGTGGTAGAGCGCTAGCCTTGAGCTGAAGAGCTGAGGAACAGCACCCAGGACCAGAGTTCAAGCCCCATGACCGACCAAAAAAAAAAAAAAAAGTTCACTAGATTCCACCTGCATAATAACCAACAAAAGGCATGGCTGAGGAGTGGCCAGGGCTTTGCAGAGTATGTATGAGGGAGAAGGGCTGTATTTCTCCCTCCTTGCTATATTTCTTGCTTTCTACAGAGAAATCTATTTAACTAGAGAAGGGCTCAGGGAGAGGAAGAAGAGGTTAGAACAGAAGCTTAGAACCTCTTGTGAGGCTTACAACCAAATAGAAGATCCTGATTAAGGGTCTCCCAGCTGGTCAGTGTTGGATCTGCCACTTGAATTAGCCACTTGCTGCCATATGTGTGCCTTCAACCCTCCCACGGCCACTGCTCACACAGTACTAGTTTTGGCGAGGAGTTCCTGAGTCTCACCCTGTATGGTTTCTCAGTTGCTTTTGTCATAGCACCACCTGCTGGTGAAGTTTCCTCTCCTTCCAAAGAAAATTTTCTTACTGTTTTCCTAGAATAGATAGAAAGCAATGGGACAGACAGACTTGTTAAATGTAACTATATTACATTGAATGAGACAGTACTAAGTTACATTAGTCATTTGCATCTTTTTTTTAGCTTTTTAAGGTAGTGTATTTAAACAAAGTGCTAGTGGCTCACACCTATAATCCTAGCTACCAGGAAGCTGCAGTCTAAGGAGTAGGGTTTGAAGCTAGTTTGGGCAGAAATGTCCATAGACCTTTATCTCCAGGTAACGACCAAAAAGCTGAAATGGAGCTCTGGCTCAAGTGGTAGAGAACACCAGCCTTGACTAAAAAAACTAAGGGATTGTGCCCTGGCCCTGAATTCAAGCCCCAGAATCAGCACTGATCAGAATAAGAATAGTGAAGAAGAAAGTACAATTGACTACTGATCTTGTAATAGTACTGTTTCCCATGAGGCAGTAATAGAGAAATATTTACCAGAAATGTAAAAGATTTTATGTCTACTTCCCATCCATTTCCCAACTCCCTTATCTCCAGGATTTTAAAAAATACATATAAACTGAAACAAAAAGCATGTGTAATACACCTTGAAACTTGGCACTGCCCGAAAGGTAGAAAAGGAATCATTATTATTTAACTACATTGAATCCCATGTGATCACTCTTTCATGAGTATTTTTTAATTCATTCTTGAGACATCAGAAGACAAGCTTTGTGTAAGAAGTAGGGGCTGTGCTGTCAGCCCTACCTACCTACCCCCCCAGTGATCAGACTGAGGGATGTCTGAAATAATTCCTAGCCAGTAAAGCATATTTAAGCATCACTGCTATAGAAGTAAGAGTGGCTTGAGAACACAGCAAAAGAACCCTTTTACATGGCAAACTATCAAGAGAAACAGCTGTTAAGAAGATGAGGTGCTGGTAGAAAGTGAGCTTTTCCCTTTTCTTGCCATTGAATTTAATTCACCTCCCTAACTCACATTTTGTACAAATGAGTCTAGGAAGCTTTGTTTTGATTACTACAATATGTTAGTAGTTGATTATTATTGCTGTGTGTTTGAAAGACAGTTTTCCAGTTGTTGTTTAGAGCTCACCTTACCAAATACCAAGACTGGAACCAAGTTCAGACTTAGTTTGGCAAATCTATTGGCCTAATTAGTAAGTGAAAGTAGGAGCTATTTCTAGTAAGCAAAGCTCTGTGCTTATGATAGGGGACACTATGACACCCGTACCACCGGATTCACTGGCTCTACCCAGCAGTGGCCAAGAAAACCCCTTGCTCAGCTCTGGTCTTTATCATGGTCCTGTAATTCCTGACTTGGGTGTGGGGATGGCTGTCTGTTCTTGAGAGGACTTGAGGGTCTGAGCCAGCCTGAAGATGAGCTATAGACCACACAAATGTCAAAATCCACAGTCGAGACCCTACAGGCCTGACCTCCCTCCTAGAAGACTGGTTGAACACTTGTCAAGAAGAAATGATCCCTATGGCTACCTTCCATTTTCTAGGCTGTGTGGCTACCACATCCCCTGCCCCGAATTCACCCATAAAAAAGTACTGTGTTTATTTGGCTTTGGTTCATTAGTTTCTTCATTTTATACTAAATCAGAACACAGTGTTCTTGTGTTTTAAAGGGGGAACAGCAGAACACGTAGAGAATTTTCTTCCATCTGCTTATGACTGGATTACTCCTGGTGTTATTCCTGTCGTTCTTTTAAGGACATGGACTAAAGCTGGTCTCACACTAAAATGTCTTTCTAGGCATTACTACTTATACCTTTTTCCAATAAACCTGGGCTTTGTTCTAATAAGCAGCCCAACTTATTGATAAGAAGTCAGAACATCAAACGAGATGGTTTTCTGGAATGTTATACAATCTCCAGACTTTGGCTTTCCTTAAGCTCATCCAGTCATTTGCTTTTCTGAGATTCTCAGATCTTAAACTCCTAAGTAGCTAAGATTACAGGTGTGAGCCACTGGTACCTAGCCTCTTCGGAGGTTATGAAACCAATTCTTTTTTTTGGGGGGGGGGGTCCACTGTGGGGCTTGAACTCTGGGCCTGGGCACTGTCCCTCAACTCTTCAGCTCGAGGCTAGCACTCTAATACTTGAGCCACAGCGCCACTTCCAGCTTTTTCTGTTTATGTGGTACTGAGGAATCAAACCCAGGGCCTCATACATGCGAGGCAAGCACTCTCTACCACTGAGCCACCTTCCCAACCCGTGAAACCAATTCTTAATAAAAAATTGTCATGTAAGCCAGAAATATGTCAAGCACACAATCAACCTTCTATTTGCCTCATGGTCTATAATACCTTTAATGAATGATTAAAGTATATCAGTGGATCAGAAGTAGCTCATTTAAATGTATCAGGCACAGTGCTTCACGCCTATAGCTTTAGCTCCTTTAGAGGCTGAACTCTGAGGACCACAATTCAAAGTCAGCATGGGCAGGAAAGTCCAGGGCATTCTCATCCTCAGTTAATCACCAAAAATCCAGAAGTAAAGCTGTAGCTCAAGTGGTAGAGCACTAGCCTTGAGCACAATTGCTCAGGGACAGCATCTAGGCCCCAGGACAGGCACCAAAAAATTTAAAAAAAATAAAATTCTAGCCAAGTGCCAGTAGCTCATACCTAGAATCCTAGCTACTCAGGAGGCTGAGATTTTGGAACCCAGGTTCAAATCCAGCCTAGGAAGAATCCAAGAGATTGTTAGCTCCAGTGAATCACCAAAAAGCCAGGTGTGCCTTAAGTAATAGAGTGCTAGCCTTGAGCAGAATAAGCTAAGGGACAGCACCTAAGTCCTGCGTTTGAGCCTTAGTACTGGCCCAAAAATTAAAATAGAAAACTTAGCTCCTCATTATGGCTTCCACAGTCCAGTATGATTCACCAGCATCCCCACCTCCAGATCACATCTGCTTCCTGCACACCATCTATCCCAGGATTTCTTCAGTCTAACGCTCTCCCAACTGAGCTATCTCAGCTACTTTATCCCAGGATTTCTTAACTTTGCACAAGTGACATTTTAGTCCAGATCATTCTTTGTGATGGTGGCTGTCCTGTGCCTTGGAGAATGTTTAGAACTCTATATCGCTAGCCCCTCCCCACTATCTGCCAGTAGCATCCTTCCACACGTTGGGGAGCGGGGGGGGGGGGGGGGGGATGTCTCCAGACATTGCCACGAAGCCCTGGGGCAAAAAGTCATTCCTCATTGACAGCCACCTAGTAGTCTCACTGGCTTCCTTCCTGTTGAACAAACCAAACTTCTTTCCTGTTTAGATCCATGTGCCTGTGCTTCCCTCACTGAGGCTTCTGCTTCGGCCTTCTGTCTGGCTCTCATCTCTGGTCTCACCTTGGCTCAGCTGTAAGCACCTGACCCCGGGGTCTCCTTCCTTGTCACCCTTCGTTCCCCTTTAGTCTCTGCACACACCTCCCTCAGAAGCCAAAGTGACCTGCTTTATCTAGCTAGCCACTGGCTTCCCCTTTGTTGTGGGCTTGTCTGTCTCAAATGCCCCTAAAACAACAAATGGTGACAAATAACAAATGTGGAGTGTATACATGAATAACTTTCTTCTCCTTTACCGAGGGTTTTTGGAAGGACAGGGAGTGGGGGATGAGGATATCACAGAATGCTTGGAATAATTCCAGCACACATCACAGCCTTGGAACAGCCTTCAGATGGACTCTACTGTCAGAGAAGGACATGCTTGGAAGTTAGTTCCATAAGATAAGATCGCCTAGTGACACTGAAGCCAACTTAGCTTGTATATTGTATGCTGTCCACACAGCTACGGAGTCCCCTAACAACACATTCCTCAGGACAAAGCCCTATCCCGGGACTCTGGGGCCGGATGAGAGTATGTTGTTCACTTTGGGCCTTGTCTTTCAGCCTTACCCTTTGTAGTCTGTTGACTGTGCTGAGCGGGGGAGGGGGTGTCTCAGGTGAGTGACCTCACAGGCCCAGTCTTCCGATTGAGCAGGTTCCATGTGCTGGTCTCTGCTGTGCAGAGGGGTCACTTCTGGGACAGCCCAAGGGGAAGTCCGGAGAACCAAGAATAGTCTGGTTTTACAGAGGTCACTGACTCAAGGGAACCTGGAAATGTTACTTCTAGTCAGGAAGCTAATCCAGAAGGAGGAAGGCACCCTGCTATCTCCCAGTGTGTGTGTATGGGGGGGGGGGTCCTTCCTTCTAGGGGTGGCCCTGCACCACTGCCTGGCCTCACTGACTTCCTGGCCACCCTCCATCCCTCCTTTCTTCCTATGATGCATCTCTGCACGGTCTCCAGCCCAAAGCACACTCCAGAGTCTTCTCCATGCCAAACACCGAGGCCACTTCCCACCTCTTGTGCCTGCTGTTCCTGTGAGTCACTTTCATCCTCCTTGTCTCCTTCACTCTGGCTCTTGGCAGGCTTCCCTTTGGGAAGAAAACCCTGTGAATGATTAATATTAACCACAAAGGGTATGTTTTTCCACATTTTTTTTTTTTACATCTCAGTTTTTCAGTCTCAATGGACTCAGCTCTTTGCAACCACAATACGTTACAATTAAATATTAGGAGCAAGAGAAAAGGCAGTGTCGGCAGAATTTATGTCAAATATTGAAGTTTGTCACATAACAGTACATCACGTTATGATTTTCTTACAGACATACAGTTGCTCAGCACACTCCCAGCTTGTGAAAGCACCGTCTACCACACGTCAGTAGACTTGAACTAATCACCTAGGATGCCTTGTGGCTTTTGTCCTCCAGGGATGGAGGGGTGGGCAAGGAACAAGCAAGAATCTGTGGTTCCCACTGCAACAGCATCTGGGAAATCTAGTTTCTTTGGACTTGAAAATTGCCTATTTGTGTGTGTGTGTGTGTGTGTGTGTGTGTGTGTGTACATGTACATGCTCATGTGCACGTGCCAGGACTGGGGCTTGAACTCAGGACTTCAACCTCTTGGGTGGCTTTTGTGCTCAAAGCCTGGTGCTCTATCACTTGGGCCATCGTTCTACTTCCAGCTTCTTGCAGATTAATTGGAGATAAGAATCGAACATACTTTGTCTGGCCTGGCTTCAAATGGTGATCCGGAGTAGCTCGAGTTTCAGGCCTGAGCCACAGGTGCCTAGCCAGAACTGATCATTGTTTTGGCTCTGTGATGAGCTCATGTCAGGGCATGCCCTGACAGATTATGAGGCCAATGTTAAGGGAATAAATTGAAAAAGCCATTGAAGAATTGCTGTTTGAAGGAAGATTCCAGGTATTTTACCAAAGGCTCATTACATTGTGACATATACACACACAGACAATGCCCTGGCTGTGACAACACTCTAGGAGTTTGCTTCTTTTGGCTGCAGAAGAATATATAGCTCACCGGGTCCTAACACTTACTAGGAGGCCTTTGGTCTCCAGAAGGATAAACCTTGGATATGCTTTTTAGGGAGCTGACTCCAAACCCTACTTTGAATGCATGAATATAGAAAAACATTTGGCAGAAGCAAAGTGAGTGTGCATATATACAGAGAAGAGTCTTGGTTGATGCCATCCAATACTCCACTCCCCAGAGGTGCATCAACAATGACCGTCTTCCTTCACAGGTATTTCCTGTGCTCACATACCCACCTCATCATCATTACCCATGTGTGCGTATCTGTTTGGATCAAGCAATTTGCAATACAGAATTCAGCCTGTCTGTTTGCATCAGCCATGAGAGTCGATTTGGCTGTATGTGTGTGATGGCTTCTTCAGGTCCTGCAGGCCTTCACTTGGGAGGGGAGCTGAGGAAAGGATGATTGTGGGTAGACTCCTGTTAGAAAGCACCACAAACCATGGGGCTTCTGACAGTAGGAATTAATTTTCCCACCGTTCTGGATTCTGGAAATCCCAAAGCAAGGGTCAGAGACCATGTTCCCTGACAGTGACCCCTCACTGTGGCCATGAGACAGCTCTCCTCATCTCTCCCAGGGCTCGGGGGCTGTGGCAACCTTAGGATTCCTTGGCTCATAATGCCTCATGCCCATCTCTGTCTTTGTCATCACGGAGCCTTTGTTCCTAGGTGGGTGACTCTTCCAGAATTTCTTCTCATTAGATCATGATGACTTTAGAACCTAATCCATGTCTTAGCTTGATGATGTCTGCAAGAGCGCTATATGCATCGGAACTCACATTCCCAACCTCTGAGTAGACATGAACTTTTGGGGGACACTACTCAGCCAAGCCCATCCTCTCAAAACTGATAAATCTAATAATGGTAAAGAAGCAGACTTCAGTATTGAAAAGAAAAAGTCTTTGATTAGAAATGACAATCCTATATTCCCTCTGAAGAGAGCTGTGGGCCAGGCAGGGTACAAAGTCTGACTGCCTGACTGGGGACTATATATCTTGAGGGACTAACTGTCCCAACCTATCATTGTCTGGTGACTTCTTTGTTTAGTAACAAGTTGGGGAAACCCTCAGACCCTTGGCTCTACTTTTAACTCTGCCATAATGGGCCAGGTGTGTGCACATGTTGTCATGCTGTGGGGCCCTTAGATGGTCTTTGTTAGAAATCTAGGTATCCTCTATATTTGGAATGTCTCAGATGTGTGTGTGGGGGGGGGCGCTCTGGGTTCTCCCTATTTTTGATCATGACTGGCTCCCCATTCTAACCTTTACGCCAAGGAGACCTCATCTGTTTAAACAGTGAGGACCCTGTTTCCAAAGGAGGTCCTTCTCTCTCTGAGGCCTCGGGAGTTAGGACTCTGACCTAGTAATTTGATGGAAGTCTGTACAACCCATAATAAGTTCTTCCCAAGGCACTACTGTAACAATACCTGATTGTTCTCCAAAATAACTTCAGGGAAACCCAAGGGAACCAAGAGGTTCTGATATCGTAGTGACCTCTTGTGCAACTGAGTCAGGCTTCTTGTGTTAATCACATTTGAGGGACTCATTTGGGACTAGCCTGCCCCATGAGCTGATCTTCACTCCTGGGACCTGGTTTTGATTTGTGAGCATGCCTAGGACAGTGACACTTCAGAGCTGTGAAGCCCCCTGGTAATATTCTGGGATTCACAAGAAGCGTGAATCACAGCAGAAATCCCCATGGCAGTCAGGAAGTACTGGCAGGGGGGATGCTGGAGTATGGTCTGCTAGAGCTCACTCTGTCCCTCTGGCCCCCACAGAGATGCTTTCACCCCACACACCAAAGTTCCTCCAGGATGGCCAGGAGTGGTCAGGGCTCTTGCAAGCCCTAGACATGGGCAGATCTGAGAGAAAAGCATCTGGAGAAGTATCTCCAGTTTTAGCAGCAATGGAGGAGCCTGGAATATGGAGTGTCCTAAGGGAGAACTACAAGGGGACAGGGGGACAGGATTGGTGGAACAGAGGAAACTGAGGCCCAGCCTTTCAGAGCTTTGTTCCTCCAATGAACACTGCCCAGGCCATTTCCAGGACATTTGGTTGCAGGACCAGTCCAGGTGATCAGAAAGCCTAGGGAAAGGTGTGTGTTTCTGAACTCAAGAAGAGACACCATTGGTCATCCCTGAATGGTGACAGAGAGGAGGAGTCACAGAGAAGAACCAAGGCTGGCTTTGCCACAGGCCCGGTTGCAAATTCAACTGAGCTTCAGAATCTAGACACCTTGGGCAGAGCCATAGCCTCAGCTGACAGAGACTGAAGAAGCCATTCTGAAGCACAAAGGATAATTCTGGTGCTTCCTAAACAGCACTGTGGGACAACTGAGATAGAGACATCTTTCCTAGGACCTTTCAGCATGCGGCTTGTATCCTCAGCTACCAGTCAGTCAGTGGGAGCTTGTAAAAGCACTGCTGCCTGGGTCTTGGCCTAGAGAAAGACATGCACTTCTCTACAGCCTCCTTCACTACTGTGGAAAATTCACAGCTGTTGGAGAACGAGCAGAGAAAATCACTTGGGGTGAGGAAAGGACATGGGCACCCTCTTGAACACTACATCTAGAATGGGACACTGATTATTCAGAACAGCCACAAGCTCTGACTGACATGTTTACCTCTGGAGCCTCAGGAGCTGGCATGCCAGGTCTGGATGTAGCTGCCCCAAGGACAAGGAGTACAGGCCAGAGCAAACTCCCATCAGCCTTTGGTCCTCTCAGAATTTCTGTGCCTGCCAACAAAGGAAGCAGTACTGACATGGCAACAGCCTGAAAATGTCACCTGAGCCAGAAGGGCAGATCACCAAAAGGGCAAGTCATGACCCAGGGTAGAGCATGGAAGGTGCCTCTGCTAGAGCACCACAGGGCCTTGGGGGGACCCTGAGGATCACTGGGGGATGAGGGAAGGCCTGAGTGGTAGGCGTTGTTTCTTAGAAAATGTACCCCCCCCCAAATGGAGAGGGCCTTGTGCTTAGAAATGGGAGGATGGGGTATCCAAGCAGCCCCTGAATCTTAGGTCTGTCTCTTCCACCAGGGCAAACTAATTAACCTTTCAGCTGCAGCCGGGTGAGAAAATACCAAGTGCTCTCACAGACTTTCCAAAGGTTAATCGTTTCACATTTCACCACCTTGGGGAAGCAGGCAGTGCCCTCCTCGAGATCTCTCTGCCCCCAGCTGTCTCCCCACCTCCCTGTACCCTTCTTCCTTTGGGCATGGTTTCTTATTCATTTAGGTCAAAGGTAAGAGCAAGAATGATTCAAAATGATACAACTGGCTTGAATTTATGGATTGACACTGTAGGAAAGCCAAGCGGTTCTTACTAAGTTAAAAGGGGCATCGTAGAGGTGGCAATGTTTGTGTCATGCATGCCCCTGTATACCACCTTACCAATTCATTCATTTCTGAATACAGATGCAAATGAACCTGAAACTCCACCCACTTTTGTATTCTTGGATTCCCAGCACTTCTCATCTGACCACCAGCCATGAGAGACTTTTGGTCTCCCATTGTCCCCAGTCCTTTTTACGTTAGTTAATTTTAAGAGAATGGTCTCTTATGTTTTACCTGAACTGGCCTGACCTATGATCCTTCTACTTAGACCTCCAGTGTATCTGAGATGATAGGCATGCACCACCATGCCACCACAAACAACTTTTTTTTTGATCTGGGGTCTTATAAACATTTTTCCTTGGATGGCCTCAAACTAAGATCCTTCTGATCTTCACCAACTAAGTATGTGTGCTTATAGTTGTGAGGCATAGATCCTGGCTTCATACTCTCCTTGTACATGCTGACCATGTGGCTTCACACAGCTTGTATCACCCAAATGGGTTAATGCAGAGTTGGTACTTCCCACACTTCAATATCCATATAATTTCTCTAAACTTATATATTCATACAGACATATAATTGATGTACAAATTTGGGGGGGGTCAGCTAATATTGATCTGTAGATTGAGTATAGTAATTTGCTCAGTCCATGATAAAACTCCCAATCAACTTTGACCAAGTGGCTCAAATAGTGATGCTGCCTAGTCAAAATGGGTGCCTAGAGTATGATAGTAACCTATAGTTCTGGTACGCAGGAAGATGAGGCAGGAGAATTGTGAGTTTATATCCAGCCTAGGCTTTCATGGTGGGTTACATGTCAGCCTGGGCTGACCTTGTCCCTTAAAAACTAAACCATAACAAAAGTCAAGTTATAATGAAGTTAATATATGGTAGCCTCTAATTCATACAAGTGATATTCTTATGTAAATGGGAAGTTGGTAACTAGAGTCATGCCATGAATTCCAGAACTGTGAAACAGCACATTTCTCGATTTTGTGTGTGTCTGTTGTCTGTGCCCGTGCCTGAGCATGCGCGCGCACGTGCGCCAGTCCTGAGGCTTGAACTCAGGGCCCGAGCTCTGTCCTTGCGTGGCTTCTGCTCAAGGCTAGAGCTTACCAATGGAGCCACAGATCCACTTCTAGGTTTTATTGGTAGTTTAGTGGAGATAGGATTCTTACAGACTTTCCTTTCTGGGCTGTCTATGAACTGCAGTCTACAGATCTCAGCCTCCTGAGTAGCTAGGATTACAGGCGGGAGCCATCTCTGTTATTTAAATCTCCAATGATGGAACTTTGTCATGGAAGCCCTAGCAAATTGATACAGAAATCTAGAATTGAATTTGTTAAAAATTTTTTAAAGATATTTCCAATACACCCAAAATTGTGAACAGAGGTTCCTATTAACTAGAAAAAGGAACACTAATTTCTAAAAGGGAATTTAATATGGTTTCTTGAAGAGGTTCTTAAGATCGTGTGGTGTCCCTCACTGGTCCACTCAAGGCAATCATCTCTCTCCTCTTTGCAAAGGTCTCCCCTGCTGCTGCCCTTCAGAGAGATGTGGGAGGTAAATTCCATGATTCAGACAGGGCGCCAGCAGAGGGTATGAGACTTTGCTAAGATTAAGACTGTTGACTTCTGGCCCAGGGCTGTCCTATTGCATTTCACTGCCCAATAGCTCTTTCTTTCTTATTGAAGTTATCCAGGTTGAAATTTCTGCTTAGAGGTCAGCTCATGGTCCAGATTGCTGCTAAGATGAAAGTAAAGTGCCCATTATCTGTTTTAAAATAAGAAAATTCTGTTATGGGCAGATGAGAGGTTTGATTTGGTAGTGGAGGACAGGAAGATGGTTTAGCATTGTCAGGAGGCAGAAAATTCAGCAAGAGACAATCAGATTTTGTGTTTGATAAAAAAACAAATGCAGACTTAAGTAGCAAAAGGGAAGGTTTGCATATTATGTGCTTCATTGGAAAGAATTGTGGTTGTTACATACTGTAAATGTTTTGTTTAAGACAGCCTCCACACAACAAATCAAAGAAATATTGGATAAATAAGATTGCATCAAATTGTAGAGTTTCTGCATGGCAAAGGACATAGCTATCAAGATAAATAGAAAACCCACAGAATGGGATATGATCTTTACTAGCTATACATCAGACAAGGACCTCATATCTGAAATATACATAGAGGCTGGTTCTAGTGGCCCATGCCTGTAATCATAGCTACTCAGGAGGCTGAGATCTGAGGATCATGGTTCAAAGTCAGCATGGGTAGGAAACTCAATGAAACTCTTATCTCCAATAAACAACTAGAAAACTGGAAGTGGCGCTGTGGCTTAAGTGGTAGAGTGCTCACCTTGAGCTAAAGAACTCAAGGATAGCGCCCAAGCCCAGAGTTCAAGCCCCACAACCAACAAAAAAAATAAGAATAAAAAAAAAATAAAATATACTTAGAGTTCAAAAACTTAAACCCTTCCAAAACAAAGCCTCAAAGAAGCAACAATCCAGTTACTAAGTGGGCTAAAGACATAAAAAGAGACTAATCAGAAGAAGAAATAAGAATAGCCAACAGACACACAAAGAGATGTTTAACATCTCTTGTCATAAAAGAAATACAAATCAAGTCAACATTGAGATTCCACCTCACCCCAGTTAGAATGGCATTATCAAGAAAACTAGCAACAACATGCGGGCCGGGATGTGGCCAAAAGGGAATGCTACTACATTGTTGGTGGGAATGTAAACTTGTTCAACAATCCTGGAAAGCAGTGTGGAGGTTCCTCAAAAGACTAAACACAGAGCTTCCCTATGACCCAGCAATCCCACTCCTGGGCATTTACACAAACGACCACAAACAAGGCCACACTAAAGCTACCAGTACAACCATGTTCACTGCAGCACTTTACCATAGTTAAGATATGGAATCAACTCAGATGCTCTTCAGTGGATGACTGAATCAAGAAAATGTGGTATATATACACAATGGAATTCATTGCTTCAATCAAAAATAATGGCATTGCCCCATTCATAAGGAAATGGAAAGGCTTGGAAAGAATTTATATTAAGTGAAGTAACCTAAGAAACATTGGTTGCGTGGTTTCCCTCATTGTTGTAACTAGAATATGTCTATAAATCTAAAACCCAATGGATAGTAAAAGACAAAAAAATTGCACTTGGACATGATTAATTAAACAGAACTATAAGCATTCACAGAGTTAGACCAAAGGAGGATATTCTTAGGAGAGGATCACAAAGGCTCCATAGCTATGTGCATATTATCATATAAAATGATACTTACCAAAATGAACTCCAAGAAATGAAAGCAAAAAGGTTTTCATTGTATTATTTGCAGTTCTTGTTTTTCTTCTATTTTTTCTCCCTTTTGTCACTTTTTGATTTCTGTACCCTTTGCTTATATGTAAAAGTATCTAATTTGGGGAGGAGAAGCACAGAAATGGTAGGACAAAGGATGAACTAATTCAGCAGTGATATTCACTAGACACTTGGAAATGAACTAATCAACTGGGAGGTAGGGATGTCAGAAAGGGAAAATCTGGGAGACAATGAGGGAGGGGGGTGACACTGTTCAAAAAGAAATGTACTCATTACCTGACATATAACTGTAGCCCCTCTGTACATCACCTTTACAATAAACACAATTATAAAAAAAAGAAGACTGAAGACCTCCAAACCATTAGTGTTTATGAAGGAGGCAGGACCAAGCTACATGAGAAGTAGCTACTCTTGGCCTGGGGGTGGTGGTAATGTGAAGGTAGGCTCAGGGCTCATTTGAGAAGCTCCAGGTAGTGGAATGCATCTGGAGAAGATGTGAACATTTTCTGTTGGATTGGATGGAACTGTGGTACAAGAGACCCCAGAGTGAAGGTATTTACACCAAGAAAAATGGCCTTGAAGCATCGGATTGAGAGGGACCACTTTCTGAATTCTACTCAGTTAAATTCTAAATCTGCACAGGGTCAGATGATTTCACACCTATTTTCTAGGAGAAAGACACATTTTATTTTTAGCATGGGGAAATCCTGAGTTGAACAATCTTTTGTCACAAGCAACAGTAAAAAACAAAGAGAAAAATAAAAGTAGGAGAAATGAAGAAAATTGTCTTTGAGAATAATCAAAGTGCAGATTCTGATAATTTGTCATGAATCCACTAGAGGGCAGGGGAAGATAGCTATTTGGAGCTACTAAAGGCACAGCAACTCTTCTCGTCTTTATTTTACACACACACACACACACACACACACACACACACACACACACACACTGCATAAAAGGACAAAAACCCATTTGCTTTTAATAATCAAAAATTTTTCTAGTATCCTAAAGTAGCTTATATTTTACATTTAGGGTCCAAGTATCAAATGTAGCCTTACCGTTGTTAACTTGAAACTTAAAGGTTAATATTTAATTCAGATCTGTTTATCACTATATTGTCAATTCAGCTCTAGGGATAGGCAAATGAACGTGTAAATGCATGTGTAAATTCATGGGCAAATATGCAAAAAAGCCATGTGCTGTGCTCACTGCCCTCCAAGAGTGTTTGGTTGAAATGGGACAGTGAGAAACAAGCAGACAGCAGACTTTAAACTTTACACAGCTTTCTGGGTTGTCATTTGATGTTGAAGAATTGTCAAGTCCAAGGCATACCCAAGGAAATCAGCCTCCTTCTGGTCTCAGAAAAGTTTGAACGGTTTACTCTCTAAAGGGTTTTCTCCATTGCATTACCCATGGTTGACAAAGCACAAAGAAAGGCCATCGTGTTGCAGTGAACCAGCTGCCTGGTACAGTGGGAAAGCACTGTCATTTACCTTCGCTGGTCTCTGCCATCTGGTGGGGGCCTTTTCATGAACTGTCTTATGTAGGGAACTCAATATGTCATGTGTTCTTCCTGTGGACCGAATCAAAGCACCCTTTAACCCTGAGAATTTATGAGTGCCCCATATCCTGTGGGGTAAGGATGAAAGATAGCATCCCATTCAAAGAAGCTGAGGTTTGAGAATTTATTCTCCAGCTTCAGTCTTTCAATAGTTACAACCTCTGTGCTAAACTTGAAGGCTGGTAAGGGGTTCATTGGAACAGACACATAAGCTTCAGAACAGAATGTGGTATCTTTGTGGTACTGCAGCAGTGAGATACAGAGATGAAAAGGTTCTAGGGCTCAGATGATAGAGACCAGAGGAAGCTACAGAGGTGGTAACTGTTCGGTTGCCTTGACTATCTGCAAGTGTCTGGCAATAGCAAAATTGAACTATACATACACGGCTGTGACTTGAGCTGACTGAGATGCTCCCAGAAATCCAGACAGAAAAAACAAGAGAACACAAGCTGACAGTCACACAAATTACCAAACACTGAAAGGACACATTTCCTTCTGACTGAAAATAAGCTTCCACACCAAATGCTAATGCTTTCAGATAGTAAAAGACTCACGTAAAGAAGAGTATATATGTTTGAGCAGAGAATCAGACTCAAGTGATGAGTTTGCCTAGTGAGTACCAAGTCCTGAGTTTAAACACCAGTACCACCCAAATTAAAAGAGAATATATGTTTAAAACCAAAACCATCAGAGAGAGACTAATGATAAATATGACCAGGTGTAGACAAAGAAGAACAAAATAGACTTTGTAGAAAGAAAAAATGGGATCATTTAAATATTTAGATCAAGCACTTAGTGGATGAGGTCAAGCAGTTTCTTAGACACAGCTAACGAAGGAACTCGAAAGACAGAGTCAAGACATAGGGAATATGAAGTTGAGTTTAAGAAGCACAGGGGCTAGAATAAGAGCTAGCATGTTCCCAACAGGAATTTCAAAGGAGCATATAGAATAAATTGATGGTTATGTAGACTCTACCTTCTGTCGATCATCAATTGGAGGTTGCTATCAGTAGTGCCAGTTTCCTGCACAGATGTCAAAGGGAGCTTTAGAGGAAGAAGAGGCCCTCAGACCCAGACACAGGTGCTGGCAGTTTGCACTGGACCTGGTCAGCATTGGAGGGAGAAGGGAGGGGATGTGGACAGGTACTGGCAGTATCTGCTGACCACTTTATTTTGGTTACTTAGGAGAATTTCCTTTTTGCACAAAAATGACCCCCAACAAACTCAGGGGGAAAAATCAATTGTCTTCTTCACAGATTAAAAAATGGCTTAGATCCTTCTGTTATTTACATGGCATTTCATATTATACCTGAACTCCTGGCCTCCAATTCCAGACATTGCAAGGACTCTTCCCTGGCATTTAAACAACAGACTCGGAAAACACCACTGGTGTTGCTAATGACCTGACAGGCAGTCCATTCAGTTTCCATGTCTTCTTCAAACTACACAGGTGCAGCTGACACTGAAATAGCACGAGTTACAATCAGAGAAGCAGGAAATTGGGAGACTTAAACTTGTTGCTGATAAAAAAGGAAAGAAAGAAAGAGAGAAAGAAGAGAAAAAAAAGAAAAGAAAGGAGGAGGAGGAAAGAGAAAGAAAGAAAGAAAAAGAAAGAAAGAAAGAAAGAAAGAAAGAAAGAAAGAAAGAAAGAAAGAAAGAAAGAAAGAAAGAAAGAAAGAAAGAAAGGAAGGAAGGAAGGAAGGAAGGAAGGAAGGAAGGAAGGAAGGAAGGAAGGGAGGGAAAGAAAAAAAGGAGGAGGAAGAGGAGGTACTTTTATAGCACAGATATTTTCCAAGATTTCAGTTACTATAAAAAGATCTACAGAGGGATAAAATTAGAAACACACCTTTGGGCATTCCTAAAATAAATTGGAATAAAAAGCTTCAGGGAGTGACAGGAAGAACGCAAGGGCAGATGGCACCACACTCTGTAATTTAGCCTTGGCAGGAACTGTGTGATGTAATCTCTCTCATCCCGGAGAATGACTTTAAGAAGCCCCTTCTTTCTCTTCTTTTGTTCATCTTGATGGTTTACAGTTGTATTTTCAGTGCAGGATATTGTGTAATGTCTTCAGTAGTTTGGGAAGTTCTTATGAATCTGTAAAATAAAGATACTGACCCTGGCTCCCTTTCATTTCAGCGTGATCTGCTCTCAGGAGGATGGGTTATTGTGGAGCACCTTGCTTCTATCGTGGGAGCTGCTAATGAGACTGCTGTAAGGAGAGCTGTGGTAAGTCCACCCTTCCTAGAAAAGAAGAGAATTATGGCAGTAGCTCCTCCACTTCTGAACAGGCCACTACTCAAAAGAGTCTGATTATATTTTACTATCATTTTCAGCTCTGGGACTGGAAATGTGGCTCAAGAGGTTCCCTGCACTTGCCTACTAAGCAAGGACCTGAGCTCAAACTCCAGTAGCATCCATTTCAGCTTCATCTAGTTTATTCACTAATTTGTACCTTCGTTCATCCTTCCCTCATTCCATCATATTTAACCAGAAAACCACCTGATCTCCATCCAAACCACACTTTGGTCCATCTATAGCGACTCAAACCCTCTTTTCTTCTGCATTCTCACTTCCTTCCCTCGCTCTGTCCTCCTTTGCTTCCTTCCTGTCTTCCTCCCTTCCTATTTTCCTTCCCTCTTTACTCTTTCTATTCATGCATCTCCATCATACACATACACACACACACACACACACACATTCCAAGCCCTCCTTCCCTCCCTTCCCCCTTCCCTCCTTCTTCCCTTCCCCCTTCCCTCCTTCCTTCCTTTCTTTCCTTCCTTCCCTCCCTTCCTTCCCCCATTCCCTCCTTCCTTCCCTTCCTTCCTTCCTCCCTCCCTTCCCCCTTCCCTCCTTCTTCCCTTCCCCCTTCCCTCCTTCCTTCCCTTCCTTCCTTCCTCCCTCCCTTCCCCCCTTCCCTCCTTCTTCCCTTCCCCCTTCCCTCCTTCCTTCCCTTCCTTCCCTCCCTTCCTTCCCCCATTCCCTCCTTCCTTCCCTCCTTCCTTTCTACCTTCCCTCTCCATCTCTTTTTCTTCTTTCCTTCTTTTCCTCCTTCTCTCCCTCAATTCCTCTCTCTCACTTCGATATATATATATATATATATATATATATATATATATATATATATATATAATGTAAAATATATTACGTATTTATTAGGAAATTCGGGTCTTTCTTGTTATGTGAATCACAAAAGTATATTTTCCATTTCTCAGTAAAAAATGTTAACATAGGCTAGCCATTTTTTCCTTTCCATACAAAAGCTTTAAACATGCGGTAGCCCTGCTATGCTCTTCTCGTCTGCCTTGGGGCCTGGAGTCCGGGTTTGGAAAGCGTGTGTGTGGGACGGGGCCTGGGGCCTGCCCCGGGCCCTGGAAGCTGTGTTCCCCACGGTGCTCCCGCCCCGCCTGCCGGCCCCTCCGGCCCCTCGTCGGGCTGGGAACAGAGTGCAACAAGGATCCCACCCGTGGGTTTCAGAGCGAGCAGAATGAGGATTGAGCTTGTGGGGAGGTCTCAGGACAGTGCTCAGGAGTTCCCGGCCGCTCTGCCCTGGCGGGCGCCGCTGGGTGCCGGCTGAAGGCCTTAGCTGGGCGCCTGGACTTGTAGAAACGCTCGATGCGCCGCCCGTCAGTCACAGCACAGAACTCCGCCATGCTGTGTCCTTGTCATGTCTCCTGCCCAGACCACATGCTAGAAGGGCCTGCAGGTTGGAGAGCCGCCTTCCTCGAAGGCAGTGCTAACAGCACCACACCCCACCTGGCGCCTGGAGGCCCCCGTCCAGAAGCCCTGGGGATCCCTTCCCTCTGTCTTCGCCACGACCCCCCGAGCGGATCCTGCCCACCCAGGGCAGGGGGCGTCAGGACGCGCGTCGTCCCGCGGGGGGGGGGGGGTGCGTCGCGCCTCCCTGCTCCTCATTCCCGTGCGGCCCGCTGCTGATAGCTCAAAGGCTAAGAAGCCAGAGCGGCGGGAAGGGCGGGATGGACGCACAGCCACCAGACAGAGGTGGGGAACGCAAGGTGGGCGCTCTGCATGGCGGCTACAGTACTTTCTCCTTCCTTCCTTTTCTTCTCTCCCTTCCCACGGTAAATTAATGACACACGGCGACATTCCCCCCCTTTGTAAGGGCGTGCTTCAGCAGCATGGCCCCTGGAATCGTCTCCCCTACCATCCAGTTTTAGAACTTCTTCATCACCTCAGCACAAAGGGGGTACCCATTAGGGTACTAACTAGCTCTCCGCTCCCCCCACCTGGGCAGCCCCCCTTCTACTTTGTCCCTACCTCCCGTAGGTGGCATTCTCCAGGGTGTGTCCCTCTGTGGCTGCCTTACTTCATTTGGCATCCCGGGGCCCCGCCTGGCAGCATCAGAACACCATTCCGTCAAGAGGTTGAGCAATATTCCCTTGTAGCATGCACCACATGCTGTTTATCTGCCGTTCAGCCCGTGATGGATGCTTGCGTTCTTTCCACCCTTTGGCTGTGACTGCTCATGCACCGCAGGCCGCGTGAGCCCTGCTTTCGCTTGTTTGGACTATCTGCCTTGGAGAAGAAGTCTAGATCGTATGGTAATGCTATGCTTCACTTCTTGAGGAACTGCCAAACGCCTTTTGTTTTTAAGTAGAAGACTCTTCTCCCCTTCCCGCCTCCCCCCACCTGCTTCCACTCCCCACTCAGGATCCTGTCTGTTAATAAACTTCCTAATCCTTTCTCTGGGCCGGTAAATAGGGTATTTCTAGCCTTTCCAGTGTCTTCCTTGATGTAGTGTTCACCTAGAGTTCTGCCTCACCCAGACCCAAAGTCTGGCCTCATGAATGAGTAAAACACATGGCATTTGACCCTGTGGGTTACCTTTTCCTTCTAGAATGCCATACTTTGTTGTCTTTATTCTTTTCCCTCTTCTGAAATATGGGCCTTCTCTGTCTTTCTCTCCCTCCTCTTCTTCTTCCTCCTCCTCCTTTCTTATTCCTCCCTCCTTCCCTCTCTCTCCTCCACCTCCCTCTCTATTATAGCTTCACAGCATAATATGGTACCTGGCACATAGTAGGTGTTCAATAAATACTTCATAAATAACAGAAAGTGCTGAACTTTTCTAACTTGTCTCATTTAATCTTCACAACAACCATCCTTATTTTACAAATCACAACAACAACAAAACAACAACAAAAAGGATCAGGACCAGAGAGTTTAAGTATCTTTTCTAAGGTAGCATGGCTAGGAACATTTTTATTCCACATGTCACTCAAGTTAGAATGAAATAAGACCATCCCAACTTCATAGAAGGAAACTAGAAAGCTCACGCTTCCCGCCAGCTGTACTGAAGAGCTCAGGGGCTGCGTGGGGTGGGGTGGGTGGGCCACTCCCCTCTGCTCTTGGGTGTTGCGTTGGGCAACACAACTGGCCTGCTCTGTGTGTGGAGGAGAGCCAGCGCCTCTTACATGACTCCGCCATTATCCTTGCTGCGCCATGACAGCGCAGGCGCCTGGTGGTGACCCTTGGTAGTGACTCACTGACAATGAGGACAAAGCTCAGCTCACAGCCAGGACTTCTCATGGGGCAACAGCCTGCCTCAGCCGTGCAAGCCAGACACCCCGCGACATGCCTGGTTCCGGCACCCCATGCTCCAGGTTCACGACCCCATCTTTTGGAGAGAGTCCCTGGGCTGCTGTAGCACAGCACTAGAGTCTGGGTGGCTTAAAGGATAGAAATGGGTTTTCTCAAGAGTTTGGAGGCTGCAGATAGAAGGTCAAGGTGCTGGCAGGCTAGGTTTCTTCTAAGGCCCCTCTCCTTGGCTTGTAGATCTCCCTCCCTCCACATTGTCCCTTGTCTGTCCGCAAATGCCATCACACTGTGAAATACTGAGGGGCAGGACTTGAGCATGCAACTCTGAGGGAGCAGGGGTACAACTTGGCTCATAACTCCTTAGCAGAAAGCACATCTTCCCTTTCCTCGGCATGCAGGATTTTGCTCCCAGCCACAACTATCTTGACATATTCCAAAGGAGATTGCTTATGGAGTCTCTTCATTTGTATCTCTTTAAGTGGGGGAAATTCTCAAGTGACATTGTCATGCACTAAAGGAAATGTATTCCAGCTAGGCCCTGGTGGCTCATGCCTGTAATCCTAGCCACTCAGGAGGCTGAGATCTGAGGATCACAGTTCAAAGCCAGCCCAGGCAGGAAAGTCTGTGTGACTCTTATCCAACTAACTACCAGAAAACTGGAAGTGGTGCTGTGGCTCAAGTGGTAGAGCACTTGCCTTGAGCTGAAGAGCTCAGGGACAGCGCCCAGACCTAGAGTTCAAGACAGACAACCAGCAAAAAAAAAAAAAAAAAAAGGAAAAAAATGTACTATGTGGGGTGAATGGGCTACAAAGGTCTGCTAAATCATACAGTTGTAAAAACGCTGTATTTTCAAGCCATTGCCAGAAAATAGCAATGAAGAGGTAGCATGAATTGTGCCCTGGCACTGGGATGCTAACAGCAGGAAGCTGTGCGTAGGACAGAGTTCTGCTCAGCCCAGAACCACGCTGCTTCAGCCCTGGGATAAAGCATGGCCTGGGAGAGAAAAATAAATTGCGCATGTGTGGACCAGGGAATATCTTTCCCCCGTCAATCCATAAATTAGGTCTATTCCACACTCATCTGCTCACCAGGCCTTGGCAGGCTTCTCTGGGCCTTGGGGCTGTTTGAGTGCTTACAGTCTTTGTTCGAATCAACAGCCTCTGATGGCTGGCCCAGATGTGAAGCCCACATCTGGAAATGATCCCTGGTCTTGGCCCAGGCTTGGTTCAGGCTTAGGAGATGTGTATTCAGGTACAACCACACCCTTGCCTGTTGATCTGATGGCTAAGGTCTTATAGTCTGCTGATGGGGTTGGAGACAGCAGGGTTGGGGTAAATCCCAGCAGAAAGTCATTAGACAAATGCTGAGACCTCTGGCCAGCATCCTTCTCATTGGTTTTCCTTAGCAGGGCTGGTGGTACCTGTCTGCTCACAAACATCTTCACACAGTCCCTTTTCCTCTCTGCACTTCACTGATGCTTCCTCCTGGGTTTGGCCCATGAATGGGAAACAATGATTCTACTCTGAGCTGGGTACCCTTGTTTGGGAAGGGGCGAGGCTGAGATCTGTGATACAAGTATACTGGTGAAATACTTTACCTCACGAAGTGTCGAGAACTCCTAATCTTAAGGAAAGAAAAAAACCTGTGCTACAAAGAGAAAAAGATATAGCAGGTCCTAGTTCAGCCCAGCAATACCTGTCTATAGCAGAAAGTGCTTAGTGCGCCTTCCCTAAGGAAAGACGAGCATCAAGACTGGTTTACCGGTAAGAGGCAGGGGGACATTTCTGAAAGTAAACGCTTATTTCAAGATCTTGCATCAAGCAGCCAACCCTAGGCAGAACAGATCCTGTGCTTACTGATAACGCTGCCTTTTCCCTGGAATAAACTTTAAAATTTCCCTAATAAATAACTTTAAAGGAACAGATAAAAATGGCAAAGGAAAAAATCATTTCTCAAAGATCTAACGTCGGAGATAACCGCGGTTAACATGGGTTTGAAATCTGCTACAGCTGGCAGGACGTTTGTGTCTCCGCCCCTCCAAATTCATATATTCGTGTCCTGCACCACACTGCCAGTGTAAGAGCAGCTGGACCCAAGGGAGGTGATTAGGTCATGATGTAAGCACCTCATTTCTGGGAGCAGCTCTCATAAAAAACAGCCCCAGAGGCTAGGTGTGGTCATGCATGCCTGTAATCTAGCTATATGAGAAGTTAAACACATGAAGATGGTGACTTGAGGCAAAAAAAAAAAAAAAAAAAAAAATCCAAGGAATAGTAAGGCAAAAAAGGCCTAGGAAATAGCTCAAGTGCTAGAGCACCTACCAAGTGTGAGGCCCTGAGTTCAAAACTCCAACATTACCTCCCATCACCCCCAGAAATACACACTAGATATCTGCCTTGTCCCTTCTGCCATCTGAATCACAGAGATGAAACGTTATCTTTGAACCAATGGGTCTTGAGCAGACATCAAGCCTGCTAGTGCCTTAATCAGAGACATCGTAGCCTCCAGAACTGTGAGAAATACATTTCTGTTGTTTACAAGTTACTCAGCCAATGAGATTTTGTTATAGCAGCATGGATGGATAAAGACAATTGCAAAACTTATGCTCTCTTGTTTGTATAAGCATTTCTCTGTATGTGCCAATAGCAGATTTTGAACTTAGGGCCTTCCTCTCTTGCATTGTTTTTTCACTCACAGCTGGCATTCTACCACTTGGGAATACCTCCACTTCTGACTTTTGCTGGTTAATTGGAGATAAGAGTCTCTCAGGATGTTGAATTTAAACTGGGATCCTCAGATCTCAGCTTCCTGAGGAGGTAAGATTACAGGCATGAGCCACTACCACCTGGCTTATAAACTTTTTTTATACTAATAAAGGGAATCATTTTGTAATACTACTTTTAAACCTGGCTTTTATAAAATACATCATATAATTTTCCTTTTCACAGTATATGACTATTCCAATACCCTTGACAAGAACAGTACTGCCCCGTGGGGGAGATTAAAAATGTGTGAGCTGGGTGCTGGTGGCTCACACCTGTAACCCTAGCTACTCAGAAGGCTGAGATCTGAGGACTGTGGTTCAAAGTCAGCCTGGGCAGGAAAGTCCATGAGACTCTAATCTGCAAACACCGGAAGTGGCACTGTGGCTCAAGTGGTAGATCGCTAGCCTTGAGATGAAGAGCTGAGGGACAGTGCTCAGGCCCAGAGTTCAAGCCCCGTGACCAACAAAAAAAAACATGTGAGGATATTTTTGTTTGTCATAATTAGTGGGGGGTGGGAGTGAGTGTGTGCAAGGTGTGCAAATGACAGAAGTAATGGGACCAGAATTAGACACAGCCTCAGTCCATGTAGCTTCAATTTTGAACATCCTATGGACAAAATAAAGCTCTTTACAGTGATTTAGGCCTAAAACTCAAAGTCATTTTACAGGCAAGCACAAAGCCTTTTGGCCTGATTTTTTTTTAACCATATACTGAATTTTCTAACAGCACATTCAAGTTTATTCAGACATTTGTCTATGAAATGTTGACTGAACCATTTGGAAAATCTCACCAGCCAAGACAATTCAGCTATTTTGCCTTTTAGTTGCCAAATGTCAGATGAAGAAAGTATCTACAATATTTATTGGAACACAGTCTTCCTTCTACGAAAGCCCAATTTATTTGAAAGCAGATTCAATCATCTGGCTTCTTCATTATATCTTCAAAGTGTTATGCTTAAAAATTGCAAATTGAAACAATGATCTCTTGGTTCTGTGCATGCCTTCTACACTCTGCACTCTACCTTTGGGTCTGGAAACCCCTGAGTTCCATTCCCAGATTCCTCCCTATCTGTCTTCATTTGGGGATCTGCCAAGAGATGTTCTTGTCGGGGGGAGGGGGAGTTGCAAAGGGTAAGGAAGACATTTTCCCCAGAGTCCAAGTTCCTTCTGGTGTGAATGGCTATGGTAGCCTGGCCATCAGAGGCTCTAAGTGATAACGTTTTCCCTTTGGCTACCTCAGTTTCTGGAGGTAATGATTCTCTGTAGTTACAGATTCTAGAAAAACCCTACCTTCTTCAGCTTGCTCTTCCAGCCTTTCCAAAACCTTACATCGTCTAACCTCTGTTGAGGTTCCTCGAGTGGTTTGGTTTCTTAATTGGACATAGATTGATAAACAATGCTTAGAATGTTATTATAGGTGTTCATGTTATAATTAGGCCACTTATATACAGTTTTGAGATATCATGGACTTGGATAGATATATTACCTAAGAATTTAATTTTGAAATATTAGTTATTACAAAATATTTATTTCTACACAAAGGGGCTATGGAGCTAGAAAGAACTAAGATAACTCAACTATACTCTCTTTTTTACATGTTTCCGTGTTCCTCTGTTGCTCCATGCTCAGGTTAGAGCTTACCTGCCACCTCTCCCCCTTGCGCGGTATCAATTTCTTGCACATTCCTGTCAGTGTCCCTCCATTATAATGTAAGTTTCCTAGACCATTAATGTTTACATATGCCAAGTACTCAATCCAGTATTTGCATATTTTTCAATAAGTATTGGTTATTATATATAGTATCTCAGCTTTGGCATTGTTCTCTCCTGTAATTCTTTTGGGACTGGCATTGGTCAGATGAAGTGTCCATCCTTGGGAATAAAAACAGAATTGTGTCTGAGAACTAAATTTAAAAACACACCAACAATAGTGTACAGCAACCAATTAGATAGTTGAGGTATTATTAGACCTCAAATAAATGATGAAAGAATTTGGCTGCAAAACGAGTAGGTACTCAGGAAGCTGAGATCTGAGGATGGCAGTTCAAAGCCTGTCTGGGCAAGGAAAGTCTGTGAGACACTTGTCTCCAATTAAACACCAGAAAACTAGAAGTGGCACTGTGGCTTAAGTGGTAAAGCAGTTGTCTTGAGCTAAAGAGCTCAGGGACCGTGCCCAGGCCCAGGGTTCAAGCCCCACAACTGGGAAAAAAAGGAGTAGGGATGTGTTTACCCAAATGAGTAGAAATGGTTTTAAACGTTCGCATTTTTAGGTGATAAGCATATATTGACTGCATCTAATGTTTTTAAACCTGAAAGGGAAGTCTAAAAATGTCAACAAAGAATAAGATTTGAGAATGAATCAAACTCCAGCGAACTTCAATAAATAAAAATTGTAACAAATCTACATTGATAAATCAGTGGGCTGCTTAGGCACACCTGACTGGAAAATTGTGAACTGGACGATGGGTCTGAAAAACATTTAGAATGTAGCCAAGATTAACAAACGTGATGTTTGGAACAAGAATTTTAATATATGTAATCAATAATGATGAAAAATAAGTTGTATTCAAAAATTTGTCCTACTGTGACTAGTTACAGTACAAATATACATACAACAAAAATTAACAGCATTACAGCAGAAACTACCAACTTATCCAACTGTATGGAACATGTTTACCTTGGTTCTTGGGCTTTACCTCAGGGCCTGAGCACTCTCCCCGAGCATTTCTTACTCTAAATTAGTGCTCTATCACTTGAACCACAGCTCCACTTCCAGCTTTCCCCCTACTTTGGTAACTAATTGGAGATAAGAATCTTATGGAATTCCCTGTCCAGGCTGGCTTCAAACTGTGATCCTCAGATCTCAGCCTCTGAATAGCCAGGATTACAGGTGTGAATCCCTGGTAGCTGATGGGAAATTTTAATATACCAACTGTAATATACTAAAATATTTAATCATAATTCAATCAAACTAGAAATGAAAAGTATAACAAGCATCATACATCTACAATTTTATATAAGTACATTAAACTTGTGGATGTGCTCTACATGAATATACTATAACTGAAAATTGAGCATAAAATTGTCAGGTGCAGCTAAAAGTATACCTAGAGAACTATTTATAGCCTTAGATGCTTATCGTAAGAAGTTAAAAGAATGAAACTAAAATTAGAGAGCTAACTGAAGAGGCAGAAAAAAATAGCAGAACAAGTCCAAAGATAAAAAGAAAAACAATAAGGTAAAAGCAGTTGCTAATACAAAATGTTTATATATTAGAGAAGATTTAGAAAACCCAAACATTGTTCAGTTTTTTTAAAGAAGCCAAAAATGATCTGTCAATACTAAACAAAAGATCTTAAATGAACAAATACAGGAATTTCATCACAGGCAAATTGAAACTGCAGCTGCTGCAGAGATGAACAACAGTGCCTAGTAAAATAGCCATTCAGTGACTTTGAAACAGTTCATTCTCTCATTATTTGTTTGTTTGTTTGTTCTCATTCTGGGCCTTGAACTCAGCGCCTGTGCACTGTCTCTTAGCTTTTTCACTCAAGGCTGGTGCTGTACAACTTGAGCCACAGATTGACTGCTAGATTTTTTTGGGGAGTCCAGTTGTGGGGCCTGAACTCTGGGCCTGGGCACTATCCCTTAGCGCTTCAGCTCAAGGCTAGCACTCTACCACTTGAGCCATAGTGCCACTTCTGGCTTTTTTTCCCCCTGCTTATGTGGTGCTGAGGAATCGAACCCAGGGCCTCATGCATGCAAGGCAAGCACTCTACCACTGAGCCACCTTCCCAGCCCAACTGCTAGATTTTTGTAGGTAACTGACATAAGAGTCTCACAGACTGTGCTGCCCAGGCTGGTTTTGAACTACAATCCTAGCTTCCCAAGTAGCTAAGATTACAGACATTACACTAAGATTACACTGGTATCCAGCAGTCATTCTCTCCTTCATAACATATTTATTTCAGCTCTGGTCCTTCAAGAAGTATGTCTCACAACTGAATGGGGATTTCATCAACATACAGGTTATGAGTCAAGTTCTGAGGTGGGACCAGGGAATCTGCATCTCCAACAAGACACCACTGATGGTGAAGCTGTCCACATTTGTGTGATAGAGCCTACAGCCTGCCCCAGGCTGCTGTCTATTATGCAGATCTGTCCTGCATTCTGTCCTGCTTTTTGTCCCACTTACTCCTATTTCTAAATTCCTTCCCACACCACCCAGATATAGTAAAGCTAAGATTCAGTAGAGTTAAAACCTTAGATAACCTTTCAGTGCAAAGGAAATAACAGAAAACAAGCCCAGCACCCTCTAATTTTACTACAGGGCTGCAACTTAAAAAGGCTTTATTCCCAAAAGAGGACACCTACAATTAAGGTTCCTTTTCTTTTCTTTAGTTTTTTGGTTTGTTCTGTTTGGATGAGCCAATTTACACTACATTATGAAAAATGCGTGGATTGAAACTGTGATATTGACACAGTGCAAGCCAATAATTGGCTTAGGATAATATGTGATTGCTTAATGCATTCCTTGAAATAACCACTTTGACAATTTTTTCTTTTTAACTATATAAATGTAATTTCTATTTGTCTTCATGCAAGGTTTCAGAGCCTTATCTTAATTATCCCAACATCATTAGCAATTGAATAAAAAGTCAGTTTGATGTGCAGTGTGGGAGAAAAAAGTCCTACAGAAAGCCTTCTAAAGCCTGAACTTGAACTTCAAACTCCCTTTGTGTAAGTCAAGGAGAACTTGATTAAATGAATCTGCTTGAGTGCACAAAATGAGATTTTTCATTTACGATTCCTAACAGTAATAGGGGTTGTCATCTTTAATAGTTAAGCCCAGGGATAAAGGGGGAAATATATTTATGCACATATATAGACAGATTGGCCAATATTAGAATGCTTACATCGAGAGTATAAGCATCCCATACATTCAGAATGTAAGCACTCAAGATAAGAAGATACACAGGACCTTAATACAACAAGCACCCCAAAAAGAGAGACTCAGAGCCAGTACTACAAAGTACTCAGCTACCAAGAACACAGTTTTCTGGAAATTTCTCCTTGATCATGGAACCCCAGGAGTCATTTATGATAGCATGAATAGATTCAGTGTACATGGGAAATGACTTTCCATGGAAGCAGTGAAATAGCAGAGTCTAAGTAAAAGAAAAATCTCTGGACCAGAAACAATATGGACAACTCCAATAGTAAGCAGAGATGGAAGCTATAAGTACCAGACCAAGGCAAAGAGTGATAAACCAAGTCAAGCCCTTTGGAGGCTGGAAGACTCCACAGTCTCTTCGATAATGAGAGTTTGAATCCAGGGACATATGCCTGTGACCATTCTCTGCCTGTCAACTGAGCTCCTGGAATCATTTTCTCTTCAGCAGAAACATTGCAGTAAGAAACACGCAGCTTCCCTGGGGTGGGGGGAAGAGGCAGGCTCTAGATCTGAGTTGCACATCTGCTTTCAGACTTGAAGTATGATGTGCCCCAGAAGATGGCCCCAAGCCAGCCCAATGTGAGTCCTGGGTGTAATCTGTGCTCTTTAGGGGGCTTTGCTGGAATATGGACTCATTTCTAGATAGGGAGCAAATGAAGTAAGGGAAGTAAATGTACGTGCAGGAAGACTGTGCAACTTTAACTCAGAATATAAGTGAAGAAAGAGAACAGAATAAAAGAATCACAAAGCAAATAGCTGGAAGAACTCATTCCCCTAAATGGAAACCAGAGAACCACCAAGAAAGGCCTTCCTCAAAGACAAAGGAGGATCTGTCATTCATTAGCAAGAATTGCTGTAAGGAAATCATAGACAGAGCTGACTTAGTCAATACAAGTATTTATCATACCTTCTTTGTCACCTTTCACATGAGATGATGGTATATTAGTAACTTTTTTTTTACTGTGATAAAATACCTCTCCTAATAGGAAAATATACATTTATTTTGGCTCATGGTTTCAGTCCAAAATCCTCAACTCTTGATTCTAGGCTCACAGTGATACAGGCAGGAGAGTGAGTGAGTGGAAGAGACTGTTCCATTTATGGTAGACAGGAGCTAGAGGTGTGAGTGTGTGGAGGAGCCTGTTCACCTCATGGTGGACAAGAAGCAGGGAGAGGAATGGAAGGGGAACCAGACACAGCCATCAAAATCTTGCCTTCTTTTCTTCCTCATCACCTAAAGTTTCCAGAATTTCCCAAAATAACACTACTAGTGGACAGCCAAGAATTGAGTACATGAGCCTATGAGGGACATTTCATATTCAAACTATTATAGTAAAGACATAAACCAAACTCAAAGGACAACAAATTTAAAAGACATCAGAGGAGAAGAGAGTTCAGTGAAATTTTGAAATAAAATTCAATGGAGGTACATGTAGGTATATGTATACCTTTGCACTTCCATACCATGCTGCTTTTGCTGAGATGTGCAGGGGTTGGGGGGATCTGTCTTACAAACTTCATTGCTTACACTCTCTTAGAGCTGTGAACTTCCTGATCTCCATCTTCCACTTATCTTGGACAAAAGGCACGTTTAGCTATGCTCAGCTATGGGCTGAGAAAGAGTTCTCATGAACTGTTGCATCTGGTTGGCCTCAAACTATCACCCTCTGGTCTCTGCTTCCTGAGTAGCTAAGATTACAAGTGTGGGTCACCATTCCTTGCCAAAAGGCATTGAAAGTTTTGTCTGAAGGTCCAACTTAATAGGAGTTTCAGAATGAGAGAACAGAGAATATGGAGAGAAAAAAAATGCACCAAACATTTTCTCAAACTGAAACACAAATCTCCAGGTTGAGTAACTCTGGGGACAACAGGGAAAGGTCCTCATCAGAGCACATTTCTGTAAACAACACACAGAAATGATCCAAAAAGCTGGTACAGAGGGAAAGAACATAGCCTGGCATCTGGCATCTCTACATGGGCTGCAGAAGATAGAGAAGCAATGCTTTCTAAATATGGAGAGAAATGAATTCACTCTGGAATTTGACACTCAGCTGAACTTGAACATTAGGCAGAACTGATTCAGATGTACCAGGACTCAGACACTGCTGTCTATTCATTCCATCACAGGAAATAAACAGGGGGGGGGGTCTATATTCTGGATCTTGTCAAGACACAATCCAAGAAAGGGACAACACTAGCGTGAAGGGGTAGAATGGAGGAAAACTTGGAACCAGGACAGGAGTTTTAGAGGCACAAGGAGCAGCAGGCCAAAAGGAAGCAGCGACTGAGTGCTTTCAGAGAGGGTTTGGGGGGAAAGAGGGAAATCCTAATGATCTGTGGAAGTTCAAAATCTGGCCCAGATAAAGGATGGCAGAGCTGTCAAAGTGTTTGAAACAAAAGAGGAATATATTTCCAGTCAAAATAATATCTAAAATGGTGACCCTTCTTGGCAGGCAGAACTAGCCACGTAAGCAGATTACGTAGTAATGGAAGGTGATGGCCAGAGGCAGCATCTCAGAGTTCAAGGTGGCTTCTTTTGGAAGAATGAGGATGAGCGCGTAGGGGAGGGGTTGCTGTGATGTATTGCCAGCCTTCAGATACAATCTGGTTTGTAACTCTGTGTATATGTGACTTTGCTGTGTTTTTTTTAATAAGTAAAGCTGAAGGAAGATAACTGCAGTGTGGTACAAGCTAGAGGAGTGGGCGGGCAGCAGATGAAGCTGAGTTGGGTGCTACACTGGAGGCGAAGTCTTTCTAGAAGAGGTATGGTCATGATCATGCAACCCCACAATTGATCCTGTTTGCTATTTCATTCATTCACTCCTTCTCTGGTCCACCAAGCCCCATACCCTGTTGAGTGGTGGGTCCTCTCTCCATTAGCAGAGGCCTGCCTTTGGGAAGCATCTGTGTGCACTTCACATACCCCTATAGCACTTCCAAAGGTGGGTGGCGGGGCCATAAATCCTGTGAGTGAATGAATGGATGAATGAATAAGTGGTGCAAATATAAAAATTCATAGCCCTAAGAACCAGAAAATGGTCACGAAGGGGGGACAGAGAATTTTATGGGCTCACAGTGTGAAATTTCTCTTCTAATCAGATAGCCAAAGGTTGAGAGAAAACTTAGAAATTTGACATCTGAGATAGAAGGGTCCTGGGTCAGCAGCTGCATACCTTTCTTGCTGCTTTCCTGCTCAACATTACAAATAATATGATATGATAAGGTCTCATGGCTTTGTTGTAGAAATCAAACAAGACAGTGTTTTGTAGATCGGAGAGGCCTATAGACATTTTAAGTACTTGGTTCTTGGCTTAGAAGAAAATTTGGCTTATTATTTTAGTACAATGGTGCCTCAGAACCTTGGACTTCATGTAAAACATCCTCTTATTTAATAGGAATGGAAACGTAGCAAGGTCGGCCAGCCGGGCCCTGACCTTGCTGAGACTCTACCCAGTGCTCCACACAACTTGTCCTGTCAGAGTTCAGATTCTGATCCAGAATCGTGTGGATGTCCTGGAATTTTAAAATGAAAAAGAACGAGCCAAGCAGGAGAGAACTCCAGCGTTTCCCTATTAGTAATTCATAGGGCTCAAGTCAGAGAGTTGAGCGAGCAAGCCCTTGAGTCCCACACAAAAAGCTGTGTCTTATTTCAAGGGATTCTCAGGTGAAGAACAGACACCACTGGATGAGAGCTTCCCGGGTAAGAGGCAGGACCACAAGCCCACTGCTCTGGTTCAGGAGACTGGATGGATGTGTGTACTGCCCTGTCCTGTGGCCAAAAAGAACCAAGTGGATTTGAAGTTAGAGAATGAATTAAATCCTTTGGGAAACTCATTCACATTCCTTAGATATTATACAACTTTCTTATTCGTGGATGGCATATAAAATTTTTATTACTTCCTATATTATATATTGTTTATCATATATGTGTACAATATATACAGGAAGAAGGAGCTTAGAAATACATATGTCCAATTATAGCATATGTTTCATTATAAACAGGGAATGTTTATAATACATATACATAATTATATATAAATATAATAAGTATAAGTGCATGTATGATGGAGCTTAAGAAACACAGCAGAAGCTGCTGGCAGTGGCTCACTCCTGTAACCATAGCTAATCAGGAGACTGAGATCTGAAGTGTGTGCTTCAAAGCCAGGACAGGCAGAATTACTCATGAGACTTATCCATGAGACTCTTATCTCCAACTGACCATCAAAAAGCCCTAAGTGGAGCTGTGGCTCAAGTAGTAGAGCATTAGCCTTGGCCAAAAAGCCTACAGAACAGAGCCCAGGCCCTGAATTCAAGCCCCAGGGCATCCCCTCCCCCCATGCAAAGAACCACAGCAGTGCGACTACAGAAGGTCCAGCTGGGATCTATGGAGACCTTAAGCCCAGGAAAACTATTCTTAGGGGATTTGGCAAGAAAGTCAATCATCAGCGGACCACCCGGGGTGACATAATAACTTGGATCCTTTATACAAATAGGGATTTTTAACAAGCAAAATATTTAGTGCTTCCTGAAAATACCAGGCACCTTGCCAGGCATGGTAAGCAAATGAGAAGAGATGTTTTTGTTTTGAGTTGCTTTGAGTGGCTTAGGTAGAAAATGCTATTTCATGGTCTCTCTTTTCTACCTGTCTTCTTGGAGCTGCCTAAACTGTAAGCAGTGCACAGGGTTAGGTTGAGTGTGGCAGCTGAGACTGTGGTGTGTGTATCTTCATTGGCATCCACAGAACTCTGGAGGTTGGATATAGGAAACCACACATAATTCATATATGTATTGCACATTTTTTCACATCTTTGTTTTTATTATTTTTTAATTAATTAATTAATAATTGTCAGTTGTGGGGCTTGAACTCTGGGCTTGGGCGCTGTCCCTGTGCTCTTCAGCTCAAGGCGAGTGCTCTACTGCTTGGGCCACAGTGCCTTCCGGTTTCCTAGTGATTTATTGGAGATAGAGTCTCACGGACTTTCCTGTCCGGCCTGGCTTTGAACTGTGATTCTCAGATCTCAACCTCCTGAGTAGCTAGGATTACAGGCGTGAGCCACCGGTGACCGGCTCATCTTTGTTTTGATGCTAAATGTAATAAAAGTGGATGAGTCTAAGATCATTTGTGGACTGCTTTAAAACTAGGTCCCATTCCAAAACTAACTCCCACTCCAGCAGTAAGGTACATGCTTATGTGCTTGCAATCTTTTTATTTTTTTTTTAATCACCAAGAGGCAGATAATTGTCCCAGGCAACTGAGATAAGCACAGTGGGATCTGGAAAAGAAGATGTCACTAGGGGAAGTCCAGGACAGCACTCAGACCACTATCCACAAAGGTTCAGGAGAATTTGAGTCAAGAAAAGGTGAGGGAGTTATTAAGTCATTGGGCTCCACCCTCCAGCAAATATAGGCAAATGCAAAACTGGCTGCTACAAAGATCAATCCTCATCTCCATGGAGAGTAGCAATTTAGTGTCAGCAAACAATATCCATGGCAGTGTTAGATAAAAAAAAGTAAATAACTTCACTGGTTTTATGGTTTACTTTTGATTTGGAAATGTGTTGCTATATATCTATAAAATCTCTGAATATAATGGATCAAATACAGAGCTTTTTAAGTAGCACCTGTTATTGCTGTTTGTTTTAGTTAGTTTTTAAGACAGGCCTCGCTTTGTAGCTAAGGCTGGTTTTGAACTTTGCAGTTCTTCCGTCTCAGCCTCCTAAGTGCTGGGACTGCAGGAATATCCTACCACCCCTGACTTTGATGTTCCTCCAGAAATAGTTTAAATCAATTGTGGGGGTCCACAAGACACTTTCGTTTTAAAGGGACCATATGTGTGTAAGCTCATACACTCACATAGAAGGAAAGAGGCCATCCAACTTGCTCATGGGGGAATGCCACCGGTCAACAGATCCACAGGGGAAGGAGAAGCCATGCTCTTTAGAATCAGGAAACCCAAATCTTCCCAAATTTTTCTCTTGTGGCATACATACAATTAAAACAAAGCAAGACACTCTCCCCATACATTTCAGTTGACATTTAAATTTTTCATCGTAAGTTAAGATAGTCACAAAAAGTATACTTTCCAGCATGCTGTAAATACTGACACTTCAAAAAGTAAACGTTACAGATTGAACTCTTTCAAGTATAAATAACGAAGTTGAAATACCGCAAGAGTTGAAAACCACTGTTGTTCATTTATACAGGACCTGAACCACACTTTTGCTAAACTCTCAGAACTTCTGTGTTGTTCCTTTTCCTTCTAGAACCCACATTTCCATTCTCCTTCTCCCACAGAGCATTATCCCATTATGATATCTGCAAGCTTCAAAGTAATCATTGGTACCCGTGAGCTTCTCTGCCACAAAACTATGCATATAAATTAGAATTTTTAAACCATTTAGCCAGTGGCCACAAGAGGTTAGGTGTTGATTTTTATCTGGATTGATGGATCACTGTAATTATTATGATTTCACAGTTGATTAAAACAACATAAATGTATTTCAAATGTTCTTACATAATTGTCTCAGACAAAAGTAAAACTGTTGGAATTGGCTTTCATAGGGAGAAATTTGTCCACACTTGACTATTATTGCTAGAAAAGAAAGGGTTTGGCTTCAGTTCTATTTCTAGTTCTAGTCTCTTTTCTATTGCAAATTCTAAAACTTATTGTGCCATAAATAACTAGCAGGCATTTTCCCACAGACATGCTACTCAATTCTTCTGTCTCTCCCAATGAATATCCCCAAATTACTCAATAATCCATAATCAAAAATTATAGTTAGTAATCTGTCAGCTGACAATGGAAGTAAATTAGGTCCTTGTTCAAATTCATCAACAGCCATGCCTTCAAAAGGAAAAGACGTGTTCTTCAGTCACCAGAGTCATTGAAATTCTGTTTGGGGATAATATAACCAAAACAGTTTTATTAAGATGTAAATGATGATTAATTATATTGACTTATTATTTCATGAAAGCATGCTATTTCACCCAATATTACCAGGAAGCATGAGAAAACCCAAAATACTATTCATTTTGGTATGCCTTTGCCAGGAGCATTTTTTTTCATTACCTAACCAAGGGTTTTACATCCTTGGGAATGACCTTGAGGCTACTGATTAAGCTCAGTTAACTTATGGGAAAATATCTTTTAGATAAATTGATAAAAATAAAAAGCCAGTCATCATTGTCTTACCATTCAACTGAATTAGATTTGGACTTTATACTTGAGAAAAAAATCTACTTTTCATCCTGGACTCAAGTGAATGTGTTCAGCATCGTCTGTGGCGTCACATCTACCCAGACAGACTACCAAAAACCTGTGGGCACGAAGCACAGAGACTTGCATTCTGTGCACAGCTTCACTTCTTGCTTGCTTTTCCTTGAGAGGCAAAGACTCTTAGTAGTTAGGAGGTAAAAGATGGTTAAAATAGTCCAAATACCTATCTTGGTCTAAAAAGCACAACTTAAAAATCTGTGCTTTCATGGATTATGTAGGATAGCAATTTCCTGACTCTAGCTATTTGCTTAAATAGTAGTCTCAAATGCTCTGGGTTTGCTCTAGTTTTCTTATTCTGAGGCACCCATACAAAGCAAGCTTCCTGTTTGTAAGGACACAGAGAAGAGCATGTCTGAAAGGGAGAAGGGAAAAGAGTCTTGGTGAAACTTAGCTCAAGAACTTCACAATGGGTTCCCAAGTAGGTTGTAGACGTTGGAAATTCATTTGCACAAACTCAACTGTAGAGTGCCTGGCTGTACAAAGACCCAAAGTCTTACAGGAGAGTTAACATATCCCCAGCTTCCTTGGGAATCTTGTCTGAGACTGATGTGTCTGACAAAGCTCCTAAACTCTCCTAACCTTTGCCAACTCAGAAGGTGAAAGTTTGGTATGTTTCAGTTGGCGTGTATAGAAGCTTGTAAGAATGTGTAAGAGTGTGTTTGGGTATGCCGAAGCATGATCAAATGTGTAAGAGTAAGTGTATTTGTGCAAGAATGTGTAAGTATGATTATGTTTGAGTGTGGTTGGCATGTTAAACTTGGCACGTGTATGAATATGTAAGACTATGCTGCAGCGTGTTTAAGTGTGTAAGAATGTATAAATGTGTAAAAGTATCACAGGCATGAAAGATTATGTTTATGTGTTTGAGTGTGTAAGAGCATGTATGTGTAGGGAGGTGTAAGAATGTGTAAGGGCATGTACAAGTGTGTAATAGTGTTTTATGTTGTAAGACTGTATATGGGTATGCAAGAATGTGTAACAGCAAATTCAAATGTTTACAAGTGAGTTCCCTCTCTGACACAGGTCCAGGATTAGAAGGAATTACATCCATAGGAGCTCTGAAGATGATATTTGGGGGTGGAGGTGCAATTCAGGGCCAAAATGCCTTAAAATAGGATTCTGATTGGAGGAGACAATGAGTGTATGGAAATAGTGCTGCTAATTTTAGTTCAGCCTAATACAGTAAAACTAATTATTGGTCAAGATTCGAATCCAAATTATGGAAGCAGTGTTTTCCCCCTTAGATTCTCCCATTCATGCTTTTATAAGTTGGCAGAATAACGCAGTCATCTAGGAAAATAAACCCTAATATCACAAACCCAGGAAGCCACTATTCAACTCATATCCGTAAGTCTTTATATGGGAACAAATGGCAAGCAGGACACAGCTTGGGCAAAATCTTAGTTTCTCTCACCAGCGGGGAGGAGAGGCCAGGAATCTCTATGGGTAGTCTGGGTCCCCCAACAAAGGGACATGGAATTGTCTTGAGCACGGACTTGGGGGCTGGGCTGGTGGGAATCTGTGGGAGGGAGTAGGAAAGAATGTACTTGTCAAGTTTCCGTGTCTCAGAGCTCCAAGGAAATAGGTGGAAATTATAGCTCGAGTCCCTCACCATGGGAACATCTGGAGTATAGCACTTCTCTGCATATTAAGAGGGCTATTTATAGTTTTCTACAACTGGTAGGGAAGGCGATTATGTAAAGTACAACTGTATTATTAGGTTTTTGAAATATACCAGGCTTACAACTGTTTGCAGAAATCTAAAAGCAACTCAGACTTTCATGAATCTGTCTACTCTAAGTCGGTAAGCGCTCGTTTATTTTCCCAAGGCAGCAACATGACAAGTCTCTCCTGACACCAACCAAGCGATGTCATCAGGTGACTCTGTCCTATGGAGGCCATGTTGATGCTGGTTATCCATCGTACACAGAGCCCAAAGCGGATAGGAATGCAAGTCTCGCCTGGAATGACTTGGAAAATGCTCCAGCATAGACCCCTCACTGTACAGAGTCACTGGAAGGGGCTCTAGATGCCCACACAGAACTCCAGTCTCCAGGTGCTTGCTTTTTTACACATCTTGGCGCTGAAGACCTTCCTGGATCTCAAAGACCAGTGGCATGTCAATGAGATGGTTGTCATCTTAGTATTTGGTTGTGAGCCTGGGGCAGCAACACTTGGGAAAAGATAGGATGAAGCAACTATTTCATTGTCTCACTGGTTTCAGACAAACATCTTGTAAGGACTGCTGGGAGAAGGGAGAAGAGGAAATAGAGGTGAGCACTTCGATAGCTGGGGTCCAGGTACCACCACTGCATTTGACATGGGACAAGACAGCTTCCTGCATGAGCTCAGCCCTTGGAGACATGGGGATTTGCTCTCCAGCCTGTACCGCTGCCCGACTCATCTGGAAACTTTTCAAGGACCTGAATGATAAGCTAGACCTAAGTCACATGACATGGAACATTGCAGTCACATCTGTAAAATATGATGATGAGGATTTTTTTCAAGTAACAATGTACTTGTAAATTTTATTTAATTCATCATAAATTTGAATAATATGTGTGTGCACAGGTGCACATTTACAATCAAGACTCGTATGTTCTTTGCAGCGTTCTAAATGTGTCATTTTCAGGTGATCTAGAGCTGATAGTGTAGGATGGGAGGAGCATGGGTAGATTAGGCATTCTGCTTCTACCCTGTGCTTTTGAACTAACTATGAGGCTTTTTTGCAAATTTCTTGAGTTTGGTTGCATCTGATAAATAAGTGACCTCAATGTGTGGGGATTCCTGAGATCACTTCCATGGCTGAGACATCTGTTGGCCTCCTGTGCCGGGTGCCTGGTCAATACATTTTTTAAATAAAATTAACAAATCACACAGTGACCAAATCTGCCTTTTCAAAAATCGCCTCTGTATGTGATAAATCCCAGTGCATCTCCACACAGTTCCAAGCACTGGAATTTCTTAGTTTAGCAATAATCAATATCCCTGGGAAGGGAAGGCTTTAATCGCCTTTGCTGAAGCCATCTTGCAAGGAGAAAAACTCAACCTTCACAAACTCTTGAGTTTACAAACTAGATTCCAGATTGAGACAGACTGTGAAGAGAGAAGGCAGAAAGCTTGCAGGTCAGGCCTCTTTCCTTATTTGGAAGGCATTACAGCCCTGGTCCAAGTACAACTCATCCAATGGGGATTGAATTTTGCCTCACTACAGATTAGACCCAATCTGAAGTCCTGAGGTCATGGGGGGGGGGGGCGGGGGGGATGGCAGGGGATGGCTGTTCATATTTTAAGAATCACTTCTGAACAGGGACTGTCCTATTGCTAAACCCCAGGGCAGCAGAATGAGGAACGAGCCTCTTGGGGTGGGAATGACGACGTTTTCAACTAGTTAGGAAGATTTGAGGGATGGAAGGGAGAACGGGATATTGTGAATGTACTTTGAAATGATTATAATCATTTCCAGGTTGAAATTTTAGATTGACAACATTTTTCACGGAAAAGGAGTAACTTGTGTGAGTAAATGTTATGTTGTAAACTTGATCAGGCATTATTATGATCGGCTGTTAGGTATGGGATGCTTTTGCCTGTGAGCCATTTCCGGCCTTCAGCAGGTCTTCCTACAGGCAGTCTCCATTCTCCTCGCTTAGTGGATATGTCAGTGCATGCAGCTCCTTATCACCACTTCTCCGTTGCTGATAAGAAAATGGGCTGAACATTCAATCAGTTCGAGTTGCATAGGTATTCTTGAGTTGCATAAGCAAAACTGCTCTGAAGTGAACTGTCCTGTCAGCCTCTGGCAACAGCAAACTACTTCTTGGGGGAAAGACCCTAATCAATATGAAATGTGAAAAGAGTTTTGTGAACTTGAGGCACAACATGAAATCGTGAAAGACTGACCTTAATGAAAATCTGTTTTTCAGCTGCCATTTCTGTTTGCAAGGAATGAACTGTCCTCGTAATTGAATTTGAGAGCCATCTTTTGATGATACATCAAATTACAGGCAGGTAAATGTGATCTGATGAGCAGTTGGGTTCAAAGCAAGACATGCTTGGTTCCATCGTCTGTGGACATAAAAATCTGCATATTCTTTGGAAATCTCCCTGGCAGTGGCCAAGAACACACTGATCTCCAAGCAGGTCAGGGATGAATCTGGGGAGAGAGAAAGAGTAGGGCAAGGGGAGGGGCTTCTCCTTTAATTTTAAAACAAATTCCCCTGGTGTTTTGTACTACATGGGAAAATGGTATTCATGTGACAAAGTGAATTAAAGGGCAGGCCTGTGTTCATTCTCCTCGGCTTTGACTCTGAGGGACACTCCATTGAATGCTCTAAATAACGATGTACTTGGAATCGCCTTGCTGTGAACTACCTGATGAGTGGCTTGTTTTGTAGAGGCTTCAGATTTATTGAGACAGATTACACCCCAGTGTGTAAATCACTTTGTGAAAGTAAATCAGGCAGTTTTCCATAATTCTCTCAGGCCTCTGGGGTACAATTTAATACACTAAAACAATAATTTACTATTAAGTGAGGCCCTTGGGGTGGCTTTTTCTTAGGAAATCGTCTTCTCATTGGGAGATGGATTCATTATGCTACAATAAAAGAAGCCTCCCTATTTTTCTGTCTGCTCTTGTCATTCCTTATTTATACATCCAAAAGGAAAATGTTCAGGCTTCAGGTTCGGAAGGTTGAAGTTCAATTCCTGTGTTCCTGGCAGAGGGAAGGCGTTATCTGTTCTCAGGGATAATGAGGAGACGTCACAGAGAGGACACACATCTCCTGGCACTGGATCAGCAGAATTTCCCCCCTTCAGCTATCCCAGCTTCAGGAGATGCTTTGAAGAAACGTCAGCCTTGTACCCTGGCACTCTGCTTCCTGACAGAGTTGTGACTATCAAAGCTTGCTTCTCTAAAACATATAGCTTGCATTTTTATTTGATTTATGTTGTGGCCATCCTTTAAATGTTCTCAGATTTCTCCTTTGCAAAAAAATAATAATCACAATAACCCATTAGTGACTTAATCTTCAAGATGAAGAAGTAGGACTTGGAAGGATAATATTTAAATATTTACCAAAATGTATTGAAATGCAGACGAGTCATTTGAGAATGAGTAGCTTAAGTTTATTGAAAAAATTAATTACTTTCAGGCTTTGTAATTTTGTGCCCCTTTCATGGATAAAGACAAGAATTCCACCCACAATGCCACTCCGTGGAACTTAATATTCAAGAGAGGATTTAGATGGTTTGAGATGAAATTAAATCACATGCTTGGGTAGGCTGCATTATGAGTGACCTCCGAGCTGCATTCTTGGATTTCCCAGTTTCTGGTTTCCTCCTACATCAGGATGATGCACCTCCCCACCGGCAACCAGTCATTTCCTGCCACTCCAGTGGCCAGTCCCCTAATAGCTTGGTAATCCCTCTTTCACACTTAGACTTTCCCATTGCATTGTCAAGTGAACAGGATTTAGACAACCTTTCTCCTTAGGCCTCTTTTTCTCTTGTCATGGCTCTTCTACTTTCGAATTTAATTTCTTTTTTTCTCAGGCAGTTTCTCATCAGAAAGGACTGTGTAGTACAGTGTACCATGTTCAGTGTATATTATTTATAGCTGAGATTTTTTTTAATTCACCAGTCTATTGTGAACATTTTTGCATATCATTAAATGCTTTATAACACTTTTTTTGGGGGGGGATCTGGTCATGGGGCCTGAACTCTGGGCCTGGGCACTGTCCCTCAGCTCTTCAGCTCAAGGCTAGCGCTCTACCACTTGAACCACAGCTCCATTTCTGGCTTTTTTCTTTTTTCTTATGTGGTGCTGAGGAATTGAACCCAGGGCCTCATGCATGTAAGGCAAACGCTCTACCACTGAGCCACCTTCCCAGCCCTTTATAACACCTTTTTAGAGTTACCTATTATTCTATCTTATGGATGGTCTGTCATTTGCTTTTTCAGATTCTTTTATTTGGGTCTAGGACTACTGTGACATATGTGTTTATGTACTTACATAGGTGTCTTCTTTCCTGGCTTCCTGATTTCTTTCTGTATGTAATAAGGTGGAGGTGTCGTCTGGCAAGATGTTGCTTGGATGAGCCATCTGTATGATGATGAGCCATCTCAGTTTGATGCCAGCCCAGGAAGAAAAGTCTTAGAGACTTATTTGTAATTAACCACCAAAAGCCAGAAGTGGCAATGTGACTCAAGCAGTAGAGCACCAGCCTTGAGTGAAAATGCTAGTAGACAACACCCAGAGCTGGAGTACAAGCTCCAGTATGGACATAAAAAAAGTTAGCTACAGAATGATCAAATATAACATCTGGACATGTAACACACTCTGTTTCTGATGCAATGCTGTAAATACGTTTCAAGGCCTGTGTGATAGTCACATGCCCAGTGCTTAACCCCAGTCTACTCAACACCGGCAAAAGCAGACAGATCTAGGATGAGGGAGAGAATCAACAAGGCAATTGGGACAGACCTAAAGATGGAAAAAATCTCCAAAATATTTACAGAAAAACAAAATAAAACATAAAATCAGGGAATTCTTCTACATTAGAAGAAACATGAAAATCAAAGGCAATATATCAACCTCAACTGCATGTTAAAATAACTCTATAAAATACTTTGAAGACTTGTGTAAATTTGAATATGGGCTATAACATTAGATCTTATGAAGTTCATGTTGATTTTCCTAGGTGTGATAATGTTGGGCTTCAGTGCTTCAACCAAAATGCGTGCATGCGTGTGTGTGTGCATATATGTATATATACATATATATACACATATATGTATATATATATATGTATATATACATATATATATATATATATATATATATATGGTGGTGTTAAGGAAGAGATAAAGCAGGCTACACTTTCTTACAGAAAAGACTGTGTTCTAAAGACCTTATCTGGATGGAATTCTCACCTTGTTTTCTGGACAGAAGAGATAAGAAATGCTTGAGGTTTTCTTCATACCTCAGCATGAACTTAATGTTGTAACTCTAAAGAACCAGACTAGCAACTTTACGTGCCAGAAGGGGGTTTGGCCTCCCTGGAAATGAGAACTGGTACTGTGGCTTTATGACAAGTGTGTCGCTGGGCCTTGTTTTTATCTTTCCGTCAGAAACAAGAACTGATCATGTGTCAGAGGACTGGAAGAAATAGGGTTAAGTCTATTCAAAGGGAAAAACCAATGGGACAGACGGTTTGACAAGGACCCTGGCTACTGAACCTCATATCCATTTGAAAATAATGAAGAGCTCTCTCACTATTTGGAGGGTGGGACTGGAGAGGGTGGAAACAAATTGGTTTTGAAGTGGTTCTCCATTTCTGTTGCATTCTGGGCATTTGGGCTGCAATGGCCCAGACTCCATGGAACCCCTTCTCTCTGCACAGGCCACTCTGAATCATGCTGGGATTAATGTGGGGCAAAAGGGCAGAATTTACTTTCTCGGTATTGGATTGAGACCCAGTTAGATACTGAATTTGAGTGATCAGTGTGAATTGAAACCCTTTGCCCGCATCACTACAGGGATATATATATATATATATATAAAATATTTATATTACTATAATATATTATACATACACATATACCAGCACCATTGCCAGATCTGAGGTTTGAGAAAAAGGCAGAGGGTTAGAGAAAACAATCTTGCGAGTATTAAAATTTTTTAAGTTCTCAATTTATACAACTGGATGGCTATACACAATGGTAGCACAGCTCCTCAGGTCACTGCCTAGGAAAGATATGCTCACGATTTTGTTGAAACAACTTAGTAACCACTGAGTTCTAAAAACAAAACCAATGACTTAATGAAAATGAATAGCCTCTAGCTGTTGATTTTAGTGTTGCAAACATTGGCAATTTTTTTGTATGAAGAAATAGTTTAAAAAATCTCTCCTCAAGAAAACATTGTGTAGTTTCCCAGAATTTCCACAGGGTTTTTCCTGTTTTATTCACTCCTACTCTTTCTGTGTAATTTACTTTCACCCAATTGTTCTGGCTCTGTCAGTTTGTTTCGCCCAGTGCTTAGATTTATACAGTGCTCTGTTGTTGGCTTGTTAGGGGCCAAAATGGGAAGGAGTCAAACTCATCAACAATAGGAGTTCAGTTGGCAACAACCACAAAATTAATAAAAAGGAATTCGCTACATGTGTTATCAAAATCATCTATATTCTGACAAAAAATAAAGAAAAAAATGAAGTAGTAATTTGTGATATTGAGTTTTGCCCAGTATTAAGTCTTCATGAATGAATGAGCAGATAAGCTAAACAAGGTAAAAATAAATTTGAAAACAAAAGGTGAACCTTAATACATTCCAGACGATTTTTTCTATTTTATTACATATGGTTTAAGATGATAGGTGTTTATCTCTTTGAATTAGATTGGCACCTATTCATCCACTAAAGATGAATAGTCAGAAGAAACAGTGGCAATACCTGGGTTTCTAGCCACCAGTAGTGATCACTATCCTTGTCTTGGTGTGTTTCCAACCAGATGAGGATTTTTGTATGTTTGATCTGACTTTCAGGTCCCCAACTCCAGCAATCTGGCTTTTTTCAAGGTCCTTAGTGATTCCATGTGGCTCAAGACTCTTCTTCTGCTTTGTGTATCCATCAGACACAAGTCTACCTTTTCTTCCTTGAAACATGTCCTCTACTGAGTTTCTGGACTAGCATAGATTCTTGGCGCTCCTCCTGCGTCCTAGGCTGCTCATTCTCTTTTTAAGGCCTGCCTTGTCTCCCCCACTTCTCCACCTTGGGATATTTCCATTCTAGGAATGCTCCTCCTTCACCCACCTCCTGATTCCCTCACACCACATTGTGTCTTCACCTCTCATTTATCCCATATTACAGTTATGTATAAGTTACACAACTAAATGCTGAGTGTCTCCTAAGTGCCAGGCATTGCTCTGGTTTTTGTTCTGCTTTATTTTACTATGAAGTAGTAATTTGTGATATTCAACTTTGCCCAGTATTAAATCTTAATGAATGAATGAGCAGATAAGCCAAACAAGTTAAAACTAAATTGGAAAACAAAAGGTGGGCCTTAACAAGTTCCAGATGATTCCAGATTTCTTTCCAGAAAGAAGGAAATGAAAGAGAAAGAAGGAAGACAAAAGAAAAAGAAAGGAAGGAAGAAGGAAGGAAAGGAGGGAGGGAGGGAGGAAGGAAGGAAAGAAAGGAAGGAAGGCAGGCAGGAAGGAAGGAAGGAAGGAAGGAAGGAAGGAAGGAAGGAAGGAAGGAAACCCCAATCTTCATATACTTTATAGCAGAGCATTTGCATAGAGAGAGGATCTAGAAAATATACAACTGCAAAATATTATTTGTTAGGGGATGATGTACTAGATTAAATATTGTCCTTTCTCCAAAATTCATGTTAACTTAGAGAGCTATACAATATGACATTCTTTGGAAATAGGGTTTTCACATGTGTAGTTAGTTAAGATGAAGTCATTCCAGGTTGGAGTACACCTCCAACTCAGTGATTGATATCCTTACATGAAGTGCACGTGAGGGCACACAGAGACAATAAAGGGAAGAGGACCAAGTGAAGGAGGCAGAGATTGGAACCATGCATCTGTAAGCCAAAGGTCACCAAAGATTGTCAGGAGCCATGAAAGCCAAGAGAGAGGCATCCCTTATCATCAGCTGTCACACAAATACAAACCACAGCGCTTCCAGTGTCCCTGCTAGACTGGCTTTAACTAGCACCACCAAGCCGAACCACCCTAAACAATCAGATAATTCAGATCTTCACAAGAAGAGACAGTAGAAAGAGCTCTCAGTTTTTGCTGCTGAGAATGTATAGTGGTAGGTAAGTTTAGGGAAACCAGTTGACAGCTTCTTAGAAAGTTAACATTCATGTAAGCTTCTGATGTAGGATTTATTCTTATGTATTTGTCCATACATGTAAGATCTATGCATGACTGCAACATCAGCTCTTCTTCATGATAGACCAAATTTTTTTTTTAAAAGACACAACTCAAGTGTTTGCCAAAAGGCATGTCTAGGGATTTGTACTGTGCTAGTTCTGCGGTATATCAGAAGTATTTGATCATGGTCTCCATCTTCTGCCATCTTCTTAATCCACCTCTTCCTCTTGAGACAATGGGTCACAGCTTGTACAGGTGGAGTCTTGAATCTTGGGAGGTGTACTGCAATAAACTCCTTGGCCTTCTTCAAAGAGCTAGCCATCTAACTAAAGGCAGACCCAAAAGCACAGTAGGAATGCAACCCATTGGGAGTTGTTCATGGAGCCTCACATGTCTCCTTTACAAAGAGTTCAATCAAAGGCTCAGTGGTAAAGTGAGCTGCCCAGCAAGATACTGCTAGTAGTGAGACAGTGCTGGGCTGAGGTGGGGTGTAAGGACTTCTGTCTTCTAAACTCTGAAATTGGGACCTCAGTCTTCTTGGACCTTGGACTCTGGTTGAGGTTTTCTGTTTTCCTTTGATAAAGGCCTGATGATTTTTCCCTCACTGACTTGTGTTTGGCAGCCAACAACCAGGGTGCTAATTCCCTGTTGTAAAACAGTAACCGCTCTGTTTTGATAAGAGTGGCCATAATTTATTGTGGTTTTAATCTCTCTGTTGCTTAGGAAACCAATATCCTGAATTAAGACTCTGGTTATTTTAGTTAAGTTTGTAAATATATGACCTTTTAACCACTTATCCCATCTTCCCAGGTATTTCCCATCCCTGTTACACGGACCTACCCCCAGACCCCCTTAGCATCAACCCCACTCTGATGGAACCTGTGGCTGGGGTTGAATGTCATGAACTGGGACAGAGGCACTGAGAGCCAGAATCTCACAGTGTTTGTTTCCTTGCAGGTAGAATGGGTTGGGGTCCCCTTCTCCCCCTTTGCGGGTCTTCCGATGAACCTTACTCTTCCTTGCCACTCACTATTTGCTAGAAAATGTGTGAGTTTTTTTCTCCACAACTGTGCACACAAGCTAATAACGTAACATAAGCTGTGTGCGTGCTAAGGGGCCTTGTCTGTTGGGTGAACATCCCATCCCCTGCATGTTCTTGAGCTCCTCTGGGTTATAACTAAGCAAAATAGAGCTAATAGCATAGGTGTATAGAACAATAGGCATCTATTTCACCAAGTCTGGAGGAGTTCAAGATAAAGGGATTCCGTGTGTGGTGAGAGATCACTTTCTGCTTCACAGACAGCCCCTTCTCACTAGGTCCTCCCATAGCAGAAGAGGGGAGACCCCCTGGGCCCCTTTTATAAGGACTCTAGTCTCACTCATGAGGGCACCGCACTTATGACCTGGTCATTTCTCAAAGACCCTACCTCTTTTTTTTTTCTTTCAGATTCTGAGGCTTGATTTCAAGGCCTTTTGCTATTGCTTTCCTTTTTCACTCATGACTGGGGCTCGACTGCTTAAGTCATACCTCCATTTCCAGCTTTTTTTTCCCTAGCTAACTGGAGATAAGAATCTCTCAGATTTGTCTGTCCAGGGTGGCTTTGAACTTTGATTCTCAGATCTCAGCTTCCTGTGTAGCTAAGATTATAGATGTGAGCTGTTGGTAGCCAGTTTAAGGCATGACCACTTTGTAATATTAATCTTAATAATGCCAACATAGGAATTCTAGGGGGTGGGAACATAAATATTCAGCCAGCAGCACATACTCCTCATCAAAGTGTTTTCTTTTCCATGCGAATGTATTGTGTCTCCCTAATTGCATTGCAGTCCTGTTGAGATCTTATAATTTATTCATTTGCTGTTTGCATATACTAGGAAGTCATGAACATGGTCACTTTTTAATATTTTAATCCTTTGGGGATGCTTTTATATTTTATTCCCTCACAAGACAGAAAGAATGCTTTTGCTTTTCATAGCAGATTTTTAAAAATCCACAGTTGTTCATTTATAATAATTTAATTACTGGCTGGGGGACTGAGTTCTGGGAATGGTCAGAAAAGTTCAAGTGTCAGGTATAATTCTCAGTTGTGATTCAAATAGAAATACAAATAAAGTGTCTTTAGGTAAGTCAAAGATAAACTAAAATACAATTTACTCAACACTTTCATTTCAAAAATAGAATGTCACCATTAAAAACATCATTTTAAAGAGGTTTAAATAGTCATGAATACATTATTTGTCAGTTTCATCAAAGACTTCATCACAGACTTCTCATTGCTCTATAAAAATAGCAACTAGCTTCACACACGAACATAGAAAGCTCCTGTGAGAATTTAACTGGCAGTGGACCTTGTTTTGAGCTTTTTTAAACTTGGACTTTTAAAACTATTCCCAAATATTGCTTTGATTTGGTACTGGAATGCCATGAATAAAAAGTTCATATACTTTTAATATTTAATGTGCAAAATTAGTCATAAGTAACAAGATAAGAATTGGATACTAAACCTTAACTAGTTGCATGTGGCTATTTGTAAAGAAATTAGATTTCCTTTTATTCTTTCTTCACCTCAGTTGGAGTAAAAGTCTATTATAGCAAAGCCACAAGAGTGGTATCCTGTGGCACAGCTGTGAATGACAGGTGTGTGTCTACATTGTGGTCGTAAGAGGCTTGGGGTCCAGCTTTACCAAAAACCAGGCAATGCCAGCAGAGGAGAAAATTGTCATTGTTTTAGGACTTAAAATCATTATATGTGAGTCACTATGGCCTTTTAAATTCATTTCTTAAAAAACAAAGTACATGTATAATTTAAAATTGAATTGAGAATGAACCTATCTTTGAAGGAATCCACTCTGTTTCTTCACTTTCATTTTCTTTTCAGTTTTTGTAGATTAATTAAATTAATTTGTTATTATTATTATCATTACCATTATTGTCAATTGTGGGGCTTGAACTCAAGGCTTAGGTTCCCTGAGCTCTTTTGCTCAAGGCTAGCACTCTACTACTTTGAGGCACAGTGACATTTCCAGTTTTCTGGTGGTTAATTGGAGATAAGTCTCATGGACTTTCTTATCCTGGCTGGCTTCAAACTGTGATCCTCAGATCTCAGACTCCTGAGTAGCTAGGATTAGAGGAATGAGCCATTGGTGCCTGGCTTCATAGATTTATTTTATTAGGTATACCTTAGTCTTCTTTTCACAAACTGTGAAAAGATTTTGAGTTATCGATCGGATACATCACCATACTCAGCTCTAGATTGTTCCCATCATCCCTTATCTGTTTCCCTTCTATCACTCTGGTCCCCTCAGCCAGAAGCTACTACTAATCTACTTTCTGTCTCTAAGAGTTTATTATGACTATCTTACCAGTGGATTCGTGCAATACGTGCTGCTCTGAACCTGGCTCCTTTCACTTACCACAATGCTTGTAGCGTTCAACCACGTCGGTGCATGCACTACCATGTCATTCCTTTTAACTGATGCTGGTACTTTCTTGTATGCATATACGTCATATTTTGCTTAATTAGCAGTTGATGGATATTTGGATGATTTCTATTTGGGTCTACGATAAGTGATGCTGCTGTGAACATTTATGTGCAATACAAGTTCTGGTGGACATATGTTTTTATTTTGGAGGTAGAGTTGCTAGTCATATGGTAATTCTGTTTCAGCTTTGAAGGATCTGCCAGACTGTTTCCTGGCTGAATGAAGCTAGAGGTGTTTTATATAATGCAGAACCATATGAGGGGCTGGGGAGGATGTATATTTTGGCTTTCTTGCACAACTGAATGAAAACTGTGATAGGAAGTGGTGTTGGTACCATGGATATAGTTGCACCAGTTTAGCGCATCTTTTTTCTTGTCTTAGTGACTGGTCTCCAGAAAGATGTTGAATAGAAGTGTTGAGAGTAGGCATTTTTGTCCTGTTCTTGATTTTAGAGGAAATGGTTCTGATATTGCTTGTTTGAGGGTGTAGTTGTGAAACTCTGTATAAGGTCAGCGAGTTTGTCTCTTCATTTAGTTTTATTTTGACAGCACTAAGGCTTGAACTCAGGGCTTTGTGCTCGCTAAGGAGGCACTCTGCAACTCAAGTCATGCCTCCAGTCCTTTTTGCTATGGCTGTCATTGAGACAGGGTCTTCCTTTTTCCCAAACCAACACAGAACTTGATCCTCATGTTTCCTCTTTCCACTATAACTGATGGAAAGCTTTTTCTGTTGAGATGAGGTCCCATAAACTTATTTTACCCAAGCTGGCCTTAACCTGCAATCCTCCATATCTCTGCCTTCCAACTAGCTAGGATCACACAGGTGTAAGTCACTAGCATCTCATGGTTAAAGACTTTCATTAATGTCACATTCTAATCTATTGTAATTTTAAAAATCATTAATCAATGTTGAATTTAATCAAATGCTTTATCAGTAATTATTGAGATAATTAATTATGTGGTTCTTTTCCTTGGACCTATGAAAATGGTCATTACTAGTGACTATATTTCCATTCCAAACCATTTTTGCATTCCTAGGCTATCAGTTTGCTAATAAAGACGTTCATATTCTCTGTGACTGGAATTGTGTTGTAATTTCCTTGATGTGGACTTCCCTCACTTGGTTTTGGCATCAGGTTTACTAGTTTTATGCAGTTCTTACTATGACCACGAAGCCCTCACTACTTCTCCTTCCTTTCTACCACCCTTCCTATTATCGCTCCATCCAGTCTCCCAGGTTCCTTGCTGTTCCTCAAGCAAAGTCACCGCTTCCTCAAGATCCTTGCTTCTCGCTCTGTTTGAATTGCTCTGCTCTGGGAGTCCCGGGCTCCACCTCTTCCTCTCAGTAGAGTCTTCATCCAGATAGCTTTGGCAAGGGCTAAGGTAGCACTCTCGCCTGAGAAACTCCCCTTAATCTCTCTCAGTTTTCTACTTAGTTCTTGTTACCACGCAGTGTATTATGTGCTTAGGTATTATATCTTTCTCTACCACAACGAATCTCTAGGGAGGCAGAAACTTTGCCTATTTTGTTTCCTGCAATTTCCATGAAACATTTAACAGTGTCTATCACATAGTAAAAAAAAAATTGACAATTAGTGGCTGGAAGACTGAGTGAGTATATTTGAAGAGAGGAGGAAGACGTCTGTGTGTTTTTCCCAGAAGTCAAATTTGTAACTTGGAAAAAATTTACTCCTATGGAAATCAGAAGAGAGGAGATTGTTACCCACAAGCTCACCCTAAGAAAGACTGGCAAAGAAGTACGTCTGCCATACGGTACTGGCCCAGCAGTAAGGCTGGCTGAATGTCTTTTCCACTCTACACTTTTGTGCCTTTTACCAGCACCTCACTTGGCTGAGTCTGCTTTATAAGGCAACCCAAATATTTAATCCCAAGGAGTTTGAGTCCTTGGCCATCTGCCCATGTTGGGTTTTGCTTTGTTAAAGACGCTCAAAGAAGTGAGCCTTGAGATCCCATGAATACTCTTCCAGCTCTTGAATGGCAGTGACAGAAGTAACTGTTGTAACCCTCTTCACAGTCAGACCAGTTCCTCTAGCAATCACGGGCTCCTCCATTTTTGCTGTTCCCTTTGTAGTGCGAGCACATGAAAATTTTGGCTAGTAGCTGTAGTGCAATTCAGAGAAATTGACCACTGGTTTTCTTAATGTCTAGGGTGTGTTACAACTGCAGTTCTGTATAGCAACAGATCGTCTTTTAGCAATTGAACACTTAGGTGTATTCCAAAAGAGTATAAACAGATGTTCAAATCAATACATGTTCAAATAAACACATACACATGTTCACAGCAGTTGTATTCATATTAGTAGATACAGAAGTAGATACAGAAGAAGTAGATACAGCCCAAATGTTTGCCAATTGATAAGTGGATAAACAAATAGAATGCCTTTCTACTCTATACTTTTGTGAGAGTATATACATATCATGGGATAGTATTAGTCCATAAAAAGTAATGAAGTGTTGATACATGTTACAATATAACCAAGCCTCAACACTATTCTATTCAGTGAAAGAAGCTAGACACAAGAACTACACCCTTTCAAACTCCATTTTCAAGATGTGTCCAAGAGAGATATTCCACACAAGCAGGGGCTGTGGAGAGGGAAAGTTGGGATAAAACTTCTCGATGGACATGGGGTGTTCATTCTGGGGATGGAAATGATTTAGTACTTTCTCAATGCTATGCAACCACAGCATTAGGAAGGTAAATGCCACTGAATTGTTCACTTAGAATGGTTAATTTTATGGTATGTGAATTGCACCTTAATCAAAATAAACAGACAAGCAAAAGCCCCTGTGGTCTTACTTGTTGTCCTATTCGTAGACATTTATGAAGCAGACTGAAGGAGCGGTCTTCTTTGATGTTAGATGTGTTATAGAAACCCCTATGAGAGAAAGCTGTGTTTACTTATGAGCCTGGAGCCCTATGAGATGTCTACAGCTGTGCAGAGCCAATTCGTAATGAGTGACTTAAAGCATAGCAGCAACTCAAATTTTAGATGGCTCCAAGTGGAGAGACTATAGGACAGCACAGCTCCCTTTCCACTATGGACCAATTAGGGAGAGGCAGGCACAGATGGGTCTCAGTTTGCCCGAGTCCTGCCCTGTGTTCCCCACATGGTTAGGGGACTGATAACATCCCAAATATAGTTTGGCCCAGCACATTCTTTTCAATATTTGGATCCCAAGAGGGTAGGAGGGTTAAGGACATTTAATCTTCATGTTTCTGGGTCATTTTCCCTTAACTCATCAAAACAGGGTTATAGAGGATGGCTTTGATCTCTTAAGAGGGCTTGTTCACAAGAGACATGAGGCCATTACTTACCAAACAGAAGGCCATGCCTTGCTAGGAATTTGGGGAGTTACAGCCTGATGTTTGAGCTTCATTCAAGGCACCTGACCCTGGAAACCCAACTGACTCCTAAACTTGGCTCTGGAAGGCCTCCCATCCTCCAGCCTAATAAAGCCATTAATGAACTGGCAGACCAGCTGCACAACAAGTGAACTTTTAGTGGCTGTGCTATTTTCTTGGTTCTAGTCCAGAAATGACAGGTATTAGAAAACAAAAACAAAAACCTGGTTCCTTAGTGAAATATTTCAAAGAGAAATTTGTATTTGCATAATAAAGGATTGCCTTCTCAATCAATGTGCATTGCAGGACACGTATTCTTTAAGGATTAAAATGTAAATGGATGTATTCTCAACAGCCTTTGGGGTTCTTTTAGAAAGCTAGCATGTTGGAAGAGGAATTACTAAGAGATCAGCCTGAATTTCTGTTCGATTGCTCCATTGTGTGTGGAATCCAGAGATCAATGTGTAAGACTAGGAAAGAAGTTGATTCTAAAGTTATGACCAAGTTAACTTGAGCCATTTTGTGGTGATATTATACTGTAAAAAGGACGCTAGATTGGGTTTGGACTATTTACTGATTTTTCAGTATCAGAAACTGAGTTTGGCTAGTATGAACTAAAAGAGGAATCTGTTGCAACATATCAGATCAAGGCTTCTTGTGGCACTAAGAAAGCGTTGCACATGGACTTGAGGAGGAAAGGCATGGGACCAGACAGCCTGGGTTCTCACAGGCTGTGGTTCAGGGCGCACATTTAGATTGACCTGGGACTGAAGTAGAGAGTTAAGCCAAGGATATAATTCTTAGATATCCAGAGAGGCTGGGAGGGACGATCTCAGTTGTCATTCTTCCAAGCCGGGCGGTTGTACGTTGGTAAAGCACTTAAACTGCCAGCGAAACATCTCAGCATCCTTTGGTGTCACCCTTCACCTTCTTCCCTGACACTCTGGAATTCAGCATCCATTTGAACAGGTTCCATGATGGGGGCTGACCACTTACAAGGATAACCTGTTCCGCCATCAAAGCACCTAAAACTGAGAGAAGTCCTTATGCTGAAGGGAATTTCTCTGTGATGCTCTGGACCATCCTCTAGACTTTGAACACAGAGATCAAGTCTTATACCACGAACCCATGATAATAGTCCTTTGTGTACTGAAGGTGAATTGGTTCTCTGTTGTCCTAGAGTTTGCTGTTCTGACAACTAGGCATACTTATTCCTTCAGTTTCCGTTTGATGGTAGGGTTCTTCCTGTCCTGCCACTTTCTGTGTATAACTGAGTCTGAAATGACTCTCTTTTAATGTAGTATTTTCAAGTGAGTATATACTCTAGGCATGGCCTGGACAATAAGTTTCTCTTACTGTGGCTGTGAATTACATTAGCGCCTTGGTGTTGACTTGGGTTGTGCTGATAGGCCATTCATGAACCATTGCCAAATCCACTTAAACATAAATGTAGCATGGCGCCAATCAAAAACTAATAAGGGATACTAATTATTCAGATTATTTTGATCTTGACTCTGCTTTTCATTATATTAACTTTCCTCTTACTATTGATTGATAGGCAAAGACACTGTATTATGAATGGAAGGGGAAAAAAACAAAACAAGTCAACCAGGGCTAAACAAGAAGCCTTTTCATTTAGATAGAACTAGCAACCTCTCAGATTGACACTGAATGTCAGTCTGTAGTATAGCTATTAAACCACCTACGAATTTCCACAAATGCAGAATTCTTCAGAGTGTGCTTGGTGGAGGAACTGTTCCTCTAGTAGTGAGATTTACTTTAAAGGAAGGCAACAACAACATTACTTCTGAGTCTTTATTACTGTGCCCAGTAAATCAGTAGGAACATGCGATACTCTGTAGGCTTCGGTCTGAGTGTGAGGAGAGCATCTGATGAAGTCCCTTGAGGCCTACTGAGGAAACACCGGTAGAATGAATGGTATTGGATTTCAGCCAACATCCAAGTGTCTAGGCTACCTCAACAGGGGTTAACAGGGGTCTTAACTAAGTGTTCTACTGTGATCGGGAACCCTTGTTCCTCCAGCAAGCCTGTGTTCTTCCAACCCTGCTAGCCTTACCAAAGGCAGTAAACAAGGGGAAATTTTCAGAACTGTGCCAAGGGGCTGCAGGCTAATGCAGGTGCCTGTTGCCTAGAAAACTTCAGAGGGAGGAGAACTCAGGTTCTGGAGTGCCAAGAATAAATGAGAAAGGTGGAATCATAGTGAGTCAGAGGTTGAGCTATTTACCATGAAGAGCCAGAAGGAAAACCCAAGCTAGGAGGTCAGGACAATTGGACATCTTTGAGTCATTTATGGGCAACATCCTACCTGAGTGGTCACTGGCCTGGTGTCCAACCATTGGAGAGCTAAGAAACGTCTTTCTCTTTGGTACCTGCTAATAATGCGCGGTTAGCCAGTGGGCATAGCCTCACTTTATCCTCTTAAGCTAGGATGAACACCACAGACTCTTTCTGTTGTTGATAGGCTCTCCCACCCATCTTGATTACTTTGGGCTTGAACCTTCTTGACACCTCTCCCCCTTTTCCCTTTCTTCCTCTCCCCTCTTCCCTTGTCTTCTCCTCTCCTCTTGTCTACCTCCCCTTCTCCTTCCCTCCCCCTCCTTTTTTTGTCAGTTGTGGACCTTGAACTCTGGGCCTGAGCACTGTTCCTCAGCTCTTCAGCTCAAGGCTAGCGCTCTACTACTTGAGCTACAGCGCCACTTCCGGTTTTCTGGTGGTTTATTGGAGATAAGAGTTTCACGGACTTTCATGCCCCGGCTGGCTTTGAACCGCGATCCTCAGATCTCAGCTTCCTGAGTAGCTAGGATTACAGGCGTGAGCCACTGACGCCCGGCCTCCCTCCCCTTTTTTATCTTTAGTTTCCTTCCTCTCCCGCGCTCTCCTCTCCCCTTTCCCTTCCTCTCATCTCCCCTCTTTTCTCTTCCTCTCCCTGGCTTAGCTCTCCTCTCTTCTACTCTCCCTTCACTTTCCCCATAGGATCTCATTATGTAGCCAAGGCTATACCTGAACTGTGATTTTTCTGCCTCTGTGGTCCAAATACTGAGATTTCAGGAAGGCACCACTATGTCCTGCTTCGTATTCTTTCCACTTTACTCTTCTTTCATCTGGGGTTTTCTGTCATCTTCTAGACTCATTCTTAGAATTTGTTCTTGAACTTTAAAAGCAATATTTAAAGGCTTGCTTTATTTGTGAAATGAGTGCATGCTTGAAAAAAAAGGAAACTTTGGCAAATTGATTTACATTTGAGCATACAGCGGGAGCTTGAAATATATGGATATTTCACTGAAGAAGACTTTAATAAGTCAAGTAACAACCTCTAATTGGCCAGTTTGGTAATTCTAGATTTAGTCTTAAGCCAGGTTAACACAAATTTATAAACAGTACTTTATAAGTTGATTGCTTAGCAGAGGATCTGATCGGATGGCCAGAATTAATTGATGTGATTTCAGGTCTGTGTTCATCCTTACAGTATGATTTAAGGCTGGCACTCAGTAAATTACATGAGATCATTTTGTATCTACTCTTTATGTAAGGCTGCTTGTTAATGTGGGGTGCCTGTGATACAATAATGGGTCTACAGTGGCCCAGTTAGAACTTCCTGTTGCTTCCCTTAATATTACTATTCATCCACCAAACAATGAGTGCTTAGAACATTCTAGAAACTGGGAATGCAAATGCCTTTGGTTTAATTCACATCACACAATCAGAGTATTTCACTATCAGGCACCTAATCTGAAATCCCTGCAAACATGTTAATTACTAATGAGATAGGAATGGACAATATGCTATGACCCTACAGGCATTCTGGAACCAAGCTGGAAAGAAGTACAAATGGGAGCTTCACAGTTGTTGGAACATACTTTTCCTTGGATATAAAAGGTCTAAAAAACAATAGTGAGGGCTGGGAAGGTGGCTCAGTGATAGAATGCTTGCCTTGCGTGAATGAGGACCTGGGTTCGATTCCTCAGCACCACATAAGCAGAAAAAGCTGGAAGTGGCACTGTGGCTCAAGTGGCAGAGCTGAGGGACAGTGCCCAGGCCCAGAGTTCAGGCCCCACGACTGACAAAACAAACAAACAAAAAACAATAGTGAGTTTATGGAAAAGCCACACACTTAAGCCCAATTTGGGGCTTAAATTATTATCCCAGGAGATGCTAAGTAGAGAGAGATAACATTTGTGGTTTGAGTTGATTCAACTCATTCTTTTTTTTTTTTTTTTGGGGGTCCGGTCATGGGGCCTGAACTCTGGGCCTGGGCACTGTCCCTCAGCTCTTCAGCTCAAGGCTAGCGCTCTACCACTTGAGCCACAGCACCACTTTCGGCTTTTTTCTTTTTGCTTATGTGGTGCTGAGGAATCGAACCCAGGGCCTCAGGCATGCAAGGCAAGCGCTCTACCACTGAGCCACCTTCCTAGTCCCTGATTCAACTCATTCTGACAACACCTTTATTATGTAAATTCTATTATAATTCCTTTATTATAAATGAAGATACAGATGCAGGATCTTACACAAGGTTGCACAACATGTAAATGATAAGGCTGGCATCAGAGCCAGGCAGTTTGTCTCTAGAGCTTGTGTCTTGGTGGTTGCAGGGCTAACTGAGGGGTGACAGTTGATGCACACCCCCGACTCTCCGACAGTGCATAAAAACTGCAGCAAATCACCAGTATTTGGGATGTCTGACTCTTGTGCAGACCACATGCTCTTGGTTTACCCAGTAACAACTTCATCAAATGCTTTACATTCACCATCGCCTGTTGGACCGAGTTATGTAGCAGTCTGCTTCTGGTGTGTTATGAAACAGATGTAAAAACACTCTCAGATGACTTATGGAGAAAATAAATTTCATAGTAGGAATATAAGGTAGAATACCTACACTGGGACTGAGGGCCACACAGACTCCCTTCAGAGCTCCTCTCCATGGCCATCTGCGTGCCTGTGGTACACCCGACTATCTCCCCAGCCCTATAACTCTGAGCGCCTGGATGTCTAGATAGCAAATTAGAGAGTATTGATGAATGGCTGTGTATTGGACAGGGCCTGTGAATAGTGATTCATTAACCTAGGCAGTCTCCTATAGCTAAAAACATCAAAGCTGGAGGTTATCTTTCCAAAACACAAATCAATCCATAAGTCTCCTCTGCTTAAAATTCATTCATAGCCGGGGTGCCTGTAACTCATACCTCTAATCCTAGCTACTCAGTAGGCTGAGATCTGAAGATCTTGGTTCAAAGCCAGTCCAGGCAGGAAAGTCCATGAGGTTCTTTTTTCTAATCAACTACTCAGAAAAAGCCAGAAGTGGTACTGTGACACAAATGGTAAAGCACTAGCCTTGAGCACAAAGAGGCTCATAGACAGTGCCCTGAGTTCAAAGCCTCAGGACCGGAAACAAAACAAAGCAAAACTCATTAATGGCTCTCCTCTGCCCAAGGTAAATTCTGAATGCTGGGCCTGTCCAGTCTCCCCACACAAACGCAGCAGGACTTACATTCCAGACACTCAGTATCCTTGGTTGCCTTTCCTCCTCCCGTGCCTTTCTCTCCTTCACCTCCTCCAGGACGCTGCTCCTCCAGCCCAACTCAGATCAGCTGCAGGCTGCGCTCCTGTCCCCTGCCTCCTGCGTGGTGTTGAGATGACGCAGTATCAGAGGCAGCCCAGGCCAGAGCCGGGGAGTCCCTGGGGTCCAGACAGCTGTAGACAGTCAAGGAACTGCACAGAACTTGGCTGAGTCCTTGCAGGTGGACGCCCGTGGAGAAGAGGGCTCAGGCAAGGCCTTCAGAAAAGCAGGCAACAAGGCCGGCCCCCCACATTGCCACCTGGATCCAGGGCCCCAGCCATGATGCTGAGGTGGCACCAGATGCCCAGAGGCAGGAGGAGAATGCCTCAGATGTGGGCCATTGGAGAGCTTACTGGGGCCTGAAACCAAAGCTTCAGGGACAAAGAATCAGACTAAGGGAGGGACTAGTGTGTCACCATTAAGGGATAAGGCAGGAATGGCTCCCAATGGACTCTCCTTTGATTCCTTTATGGTATCTCCCCCTCCCCCATTCCAAGACCATCAGATGATTGAACACAGGGGAATGATGGTACGTCAACAGTCACAGAGAGTTTTCTAGAAGACAGATCCCGGTCAGTCTGTGTTATTCAGGCCCATTCACTCACCAGATTCAGGTCTACTTCCTGTGTTTCAGGCCCTGAGCTCTGGCTGGGTGCCCAAAGTGGGAAAGATCTCATCTTCTGGGAACCTGGGGAAACTGGATGGACATCGGGCTCATGAAGGAGAGCCAGGCAGTGGGACCTCAAAGGCTTTGAAGGACGTAGGTGCTCATTGGGAACTTGGGGGGCAGGGAGCCCTCAAGGATGAAGGGTGCTTGACAGTGTCTTTTCAGGGACAAATTCTTCTGTCCCCCCTCCACGCCCTTACCTCCTCTCCTGCTGCCACGGGCCTCCCAGCATCCTGTAGTTCTGTTAGTGGCAGAGAACTAAGAGCTTGACTAAATAAATGGCTTTCAGTGGCTTTTTTTCTTTGGAGTGGGTTGGGAATATTGAAGCATAAGGGTTCCATCTTTTTGTCTTTTTCTTTTCTTTTACTGTAAGGGTGATGTACAGAGGGGTTACAGTTACATAAGTAAGGGAATGAGTCCATTTTGTGTCGAACATGGTTACTCCTTCCCTCATTTTCTCCACAGTACTACTTAGCACATAGTTAGTACCTGAGAATTCATGGTAAAAAGGATCAAAAGAAATGATCTTTCCCCCTGTCCTTTCTCCCATTTACTCTCTGCCTTCGTCCATCTCTCTCTCTCTCCTCTTCCTCCTCCTCCTCTCTCTTTTTTCTCTTCTAGTCTGTTCCCTTCCTTCGTTCTCTCTAAGATTTTAGGAGTGTGGCATGACTGAGCTGACAGCCTGTCTGTCCCCTTCTCAGTCTGTCCCAGAAGCCTGGCTGGAGAAAGGTTTTTGGATATAATCAAACCAGGCCATAAGCCTTTAGAGGAGGCAAAATTACAATTTGCATTTCATTGTGGAGTGAGAACTCTGTAATTTAGGATTTTCTCTAGGTGCTGTTTAGAGTTCCCAGGGACTACTTTTCTCTCTCCATTCCATGTTTGGTGGGGAGACTAGTAATGGCTTCGAGGTGAGATGACTCAGCTGGAGATAGGTCAGTCCTCAAGTTCTGTTTTGATCCTAGAGCCCAGATCTGTTCCCCAACAAGGCCACGGGGAGCCGTGGGAGATCCAAATGCTAGTTTTCACATAGCATCTTTGGTCAGTGTCAGCTCCAAGTTAAGCTCTGGGCAGCTGGCAGCCAGGAACCAGGCCTTGCCAAAGATCAGCGCGTCCCTGCTCCCCCGCAGCCCCGGCTCCCTCTGCTCGTGGGTGCAAAGCTGCTTCTCATTTGCACTCCATGGACACTTGGGAAAGTTACCTGCTTCCTTTAAAATCATTTTCAAGTATTCCCAAGTGGTATGGAGAACGTGGCACAGGCTGCCCGTATCTGTGGGTGGGTGCTACAGGCTCCCCCGCTCCCCAGGCTTCCCACGTGCCTGCAGATTCATCCAGACCAAGCCTTTCTGCTCCTCTCTGTGTGGATTGTCATTTAATAACCTTTCTTCACTTTTGTTTCTCAAGAAAGATTCAGAGCTGAGCATGGTGGCAGATGTGAGGAGGAACATAGTTGAAGGCTAGCCCAGGCAAAAAGCTCTTGAAACTCCAATACAACCCATAAGATGTCAGGCTTGGTGGTACATGCCTGCATCTCAGCTGCCAAGGTTAAGTGTGAACAGGGGGATCATGATCCACAAATGTGAGAAATGACCGAAAGGTCCAAGGGACTGGATGCATGGCTCAAGTGGTAAAGTGCCTGCCTAGCAACTACAAGATCCTGATTTCAAACCCTATTACTGCCACAAGAGAGTGAAAGAGAGAGAGAAAGACAGGCGGACACTCAGAAGAGGGTCAAAATTAGAATCATTTCAATCTATTATGTGCAAATACTTCGGCAAATATAAAACAAGTGCCCCTTTTTGTTCAACTTAAAAAAAATAACTGGCAATTCCTTGTGGTTTCAAGTTAAGGTCACAGATGTGCAAGCCACAGGCAGAAATGTTTCCAGGTGGGGCAGGGCCACGCTGAAGCTGGCTGTTCTCCAACCATCTCTGCTCCAGGGCCAGGCCATGGCTGGATTTGGTGGATTCAGGACCCTGTATCCCTAGCTCAGCTGAAAGCAGCATCCTCAAAGTCCTGGAAGGGAGGACAGAAGTGCCTTCTGCTACATACAGAGTTTGCTGCTACATACAGAGCCTACTGGTGTGTGTGTGTGTGTGTGTGTGTGTGTGTGTGTGTGTGTGTGTATGTGTTGTGTATGCTGTAAGTATGCAATATGATGTGCACATGTGTCATTTAAAATAAGTAGTGTGTGTGTGTGTGTGTGTGATATGGAGTCATGTGTGTATAGGAATAAGGTGTGTATGGGTGCATGTGTGTTGTGTGTGAGGTGTGACATGGATTAGTGTGAGTAGGAGATAGTGCATGTGTGGGTCCATGGCATCTGTATGTTATGCATGTAGTGCCTGGTATGGCGCATGTATATGGCAGTGTTTGGGAAACACTGCCAGGAAGAAGAGCTGTGGAGAATGAGCTCCCTCTGTCTGGCAGAACACTAGTAATCATGTCTCCTTTGCCCCCTACTTGTCAGATGCTTCCTGTATATCTCCTTATTTCATCTTCAGATCTCCAGAACGTATGACTCTGGCACCTTCATGGGGAGGAGACTGAGCCTAGAGTCCCCAGGCTGCCTGAGGCTACAGAAGGGTCTTCTCTCCTAGTTCTGAGGCTGGGCCGGCACTGGGGCGAATCTGTCTCAGGCTTTTCCTAGCTTCTGGAGGTGGCTGCGGGTCCTGGACATTCTTTACTATGCAGCTGTGTTTCCTCGCTATCTGTTGTTGTCACTGTGTAGCTTTCTCCTGTCTATATCTCTTCTTATAACACCAGAGTGGATTAACATCCTTGCTAAGTGAGTAAGACCTTATCTACTTAACCAATTCCATTTCATTGACTCTCTTTCCAAATAAGGTCTCACATTTGGTGGTACTGGTAGTTAGGTTTCATCTTCCATGGGGCCCCATGGAAGCACAAAATACCTTACTCAAGATGGCATCACTTGCAAGAGGCAGGGAGGAGCGCAGCCTGTTACTCCTCCAGACGCCTTTCCTTCTCAGATAATAGCTTCTAGCTATTAATTAATTGGTGTGTGTGATTTACTCAGGCTTATATTTTCTTACCCTACTGAGTGGTTCTCACAGGAGGCAGGAAGAGGGAAGGCCAGGGCTGAGGCGCTGAGTCAGACACAGCGATGAAAGTTGTATTTGTATCAGAAATCCAGTCAGGAAAGCAGAAATCAAAGTATTTCAAATGAAAGATTTCATAGAGAAATTAATTATAAAAGCATTGGAAGGGCCAAGGGAATACAAAAAGAAGAGGGTGGAGGAAGGATGGAGAGAAGGAGAAGGAGGGAGGGAGAAGATGCAGTAGGAAATCATGAGTGAGCAATATGGCAGCCAAGGTATCTGCGGACACATCCTGTAAATAATACCCTGGAAGGCTAAGGGAAAGAGGAAGAAAGAGATATCACTGTATGCCCAAAAGGACACAAGAGAAGACCAAAGCGGTAGCCTTAAGCTTGAGCATTAAGAGGCTCTGTCACTGTGGCAGAGGATAAAGCCCGGGACCACACAAGAGGGAAAGTCAGAGCAGAGATACCCACACAAAGCCAGGACCCAGGAAGAGCACTATTTTTGAACCAGAACAGTGACACCAGACATAGATAGGAACAATAAGAGCACCTTCTTGTCTTAATCTTCACTCTGGGTAAAGGGAAAAACAGAAACAAAAGTTACCCACGAAAGAGGTTAATGTCTTTTTCTTTTTGTTCTGACTCTTTCTGATAGAAGGAGCTCTTTATTTACTTGGTAGGAGGAAATCTACACAGAAGAAAATAGATTACTTGCTTGGGGCAAGAAAGTTCTAGAAAGTAAAAAGAAACCTTGGGCCTTTTCTTTTCTGGCTTATGTATAAGCTTATTTTCTTAACGGAAGAGAATATCAAGAATTTTTGAGGAAGTGAGGAGCATATTTCAAAGGGAATATGTTGTCCGCACATCTCTGTTTCCAGTACTTGAAGCATCAGGCTCAGGTTTCCAAGATGTCCTTTTGAATAGAAGCTAAAGCCCTTGTTTGGATGTCCTGCATACTCACGGGAAGCAACTGGCTTATGTATAATGCCAGCAACTTGTAGTAGGAATTTCCTGTGGGCATTTCCATGGTGTCTCATGGAACCTGAGCTGCATCATCAGAAAGAAGTACCGGACGGCAATTTCCTAAAAGGAGCACCGATAACACGAAAGCAGGGCAGTGGCAGCGTGGAGTCAGACAAGGCTCCTGACTTCCACCTTCAGTTCCAATGAATAAACATGCGAATAGCGCCCTAGATGCAGCCTTGGTGGTTTCCATCTCCCACCTGAGCTAATAAATTGATCTCTTGGAAGCAGGCTATGAGCACAATTTCAAATTTACATATTGTGTCACCCAGTTTGAACGTGGTATTAGCTCACATGAAGGACACGCTGAATTGAAAGTCAGAGTGTATTGGCAGAGAGGCCTTTCCCTTAATCAAGAAATTTATAGGCAGACAAATTTGCTCAGGAGCCAGAAACCTTCTCTAAATCTAGACCTGGAAGTCATTTCCAACGGATCCACGTGCCCCTTAGCGTCCTGACCTTCCTGTCCCTTAGTTCAGCTTCATGACTTTAACAAACCACTTGTGTTTATCTTTTTTTTTTAATTTTTCATTATTTCTCCACAGGTACCAGGAACAAATAAAAACTCCACAGAGATTCAGAGACAGTGAACGAAATCAGTAGCATGGGATTCTGTGCCTACGTGTTCTAGTCTTGTGTGGACATTCCAGGGGCCCAGCTTTGAGAAACACAATGGGAACCAATGGAGGACCTTGGGCACATTGCCATACAGGCTGCAGATTAGGGAGACAGTGATGGAGAATGATGTCATCATAGAGTGCCTTCCAGGAGCTGTGAAGCCAGTCATCAAATGCCAGGCTTCCTGCCTCTGCCTCTGACTGCATTAAGTGAATGTTGGTGACTTGGGTTGAAAACAGATGGGGCTTTCAGAGCAGCAGCTTTCTGTGTGAATTCCAGTACAAGTAGTTTTCAACTCTATTTTTTTTACTTAAGACTGGAGAATATAGATCTATAGTTGTGTAATCCCACTCAATTAAGACTTGGACAACGAGCAGTTCTTCAGCAGAGTGTGTTATTCATGGGAAGGCTGAGATCACAGGTGACACTAAAGGTGACTATATTAGTGAAGTCAGCTTATAATTACTGTTAGACTTACAAACCTAAGGGTAAAGAGGATGCAAGTCTCTGTGAGATTGTGAATACTAAATATAAGTAGGTAGGTGGGCATATCTACATGTGCTAGTTTCCTTAATATACAAAGAGCTCTTAAAAGTGAATAAGAAGATGGAAAAAACCTTGACAGGATAATGAGCTCTTATGTTTGTTACAAACATTTTAGCCTGATGTGACAGTAACTCTCTGAACTTACATTTTTTTGGTAATTTCTATGGGTTGGTATTTTATGTGGTCAGATCTGTACATCTTCCACTTTTGTGTTTAGGAAGGCATTCCTCATTGTGAAGCTGACATATTCAATATTGGATTGGGGAAGGCATTTCTGATCCATCTGTAACATTTTTGGTGTATGGTTAAAAACAGAAATAAACTCCCTTTTTCCTAACTAGCCCACGTTTCCAGCTCTACTTGCTGAGTGGTCCTCCTTTTCCCCACATCATATATTAAGTGCCCATGCATGCTAAACATAAAGTCATTTCAGTTGTGTGTGGTGCATTAAGCCGAGGAGTGTGCAGAAGTGGTGTTTGTGGATGTCCTTCCCTTTCTGTCCTCCCCAGAGACTGAAAACAGAGGGAAGGAAGCCAGGAAAACATTAAACAAGATCTGCTACTCTGGATAATGTCTACGAAGAAAAAAAAAACAGGCTAAGATTGCATGATTTAAAGACTACTAGGCCCCTGGAAAAGCCTTGCAAGACAAACCATCACTGCCGTTTCTTGGGCATTCACCCCAGGCCAGGCTCTGCTCTGAGGGTTTCCACGGATGACGTCACTCCATCTTTATGTCCACTTATGTGATGTGGCTATTTTTGAAAAATCATCATCCCTATTTAATGTTTCATTCCGTTTCATTTGTGTTTGTGGTAGTACTGAGGCCTGAACTCAGGGCCATGTACTCTTGCTTTTAGCACTTAAGCCACAGTTCTACTTCTGGCTTTTTGTTAGGTAATTAGAGATGAATCTCATGAATTTTTCTGCCACGGTTTACTTAAAACTATGATTCTCAGATCTCAGTCTTCTCTGCAGCTAGGACTTCTAGGTGTGAGCAACCAGCACCCCCAGATAAACCCTATTTCAGACATGTGGAAACCGAGGCCCTAAAGCTCCATGTCCCTTTCTCTAAAGCCATCAGAAGGATGACCACTGAAAACATGGCAAGAGCCAATTAGCAGAGCAGGAAGGTTCATTCTTCAAAACCTTCTCAGACATCAGGCATCCGTACACCAAGGAAGTTTCCAGCAGAGGGAGCATGAAGAGCCATGTTTTTGCATGAGTGTGGGCTGGGCATAAAGGGAAGAAGCCCCCTGAATTCGTGGTTCGGGGAAATGTGGGCCATTGACAATTTCCAGCTACTCATCTAACTCCGATCTTTCCACACCAGGCTTCTCCTTTCCAAGAAACCAAGCAAAAGGCTTTTCATCTAACTGGCTTGGGGCAAGATAGAAACCTTTTTACCCCATAAACCCTCTGGTAGCTTGTAGAATTCTGAGCCTGAATCTTTGATGGCCTCTGGGTGCTTCCATTATTGATAGCTGTTCATCTATCAGATGTTTAGTAAATGTCTTCAGGGAGCAGCAAAGGGTGAGGGTGGTTAGGTTAGAGAGCAGTCTTTGTTCTCAAGCCCTACTCAGTAATGGGGGTGTGGCTCTGGAGTCAGATGAAATCAAGGCCATAGAGACCATTGTGGTGATCTCAAGGACATGGAGATGTGGTGATGTCAAGGTCATAGAGACTGTTGTGATGACATCAAAGTCATGGAGACTGTGTGATGATCTCAAGCCCATGGAGACCATTGTGATGCAGGGTCATGGAGATCGTTGTGATTGTCAAGGTTATGGAGACCATGGTGATGATATCAAGGTCATGGAGACTGTTATGATGATACCAAGGCAAGGGAGACCATTGTGATGATACTGAACCTGCTTCTTTCTGAAATTGGGCTCTGCTTATGGTTGGGTTTGTATCATGCATCAGAGTCCCAGATTCTTGGGCCCACTTTGTCACACACCATCTTTACAACCATAACCCCAGTTCTATATCCTTATCCAGAAGCTAGGGGTAATGACACAGATCTTCACACCCACACCTCCTCAGTCTTAGGAGCATCAAGCATGTGTGAAGATTGTTTGCAGTGTATCGGCTGTTTCCATCCTGATGCAGAGATTTGCTTTTGGTTTTGGGTGGTGTGCAAGTTGCTGGCTGTGGTGTTGATCATCTTGGTACCAAGCTCATGGCCAGGCTTCCCCAGACTTCACAACCAGTTGACTGTGGGCAAAAAAACAGCCTCTCCCAGCCCCCTTTGCATCCTGCCCGCCCTTCAGTGAGGAATGGACTGCTTCCACTTTTGTCAGTTCAAACCACATCCTGCCCATTTCCACTTTCCATGAGACAGCTCATGACCCCGGTGGTTCCAAAACGTGGCAGGCTTCTTGGTGAAGTGATAGCAGAAGTGTGTTTTTATTTCTTTAACAGAAGTGAAAATAATTCATCCAGTGGCTGCAGGTCAGGTGGGGGAATGGAGTTTACTGCTCATATACAACCGGTGCTGATGCCTGATGTGGAGTGTGAGCTGCTACTTAACCTGCTGTTAGCAGCTTGACCGAGGCCTTCACCTACAGGGAGACTGGGCCCTGAGAAGGAGTCAGGGTACCAGAGTGAAAGGGCTATGTACACGCAAGCTGGGGGCCCTGGTCCAAGCCAAAGGTATAGCCTGCTGTCTCTAAAAGGATTCACACTTCACATGGGGACACGAGTCTGATAAGGGTCCTTGTATGAGGCCTCACACAGTACCTTCATTTCTGGGCTCTTCTTGTTCAAGTTTTTCTGAGGATCAGTTGCACCCATCACTGCCGTAATGACTCATTGGCATTGCTGGAACTGGTGAGTTAGTCTTGCTTACGGGGCTTGGTCTTGGTGAACAAAGGATACATCTCAGCTGGAAGTTATTTTCTAAAAGCAAAGCCAAGGCCAGCTCTGGGTTACCAAATAGCATAGTAAGCCATTACTTACAGTGTGAGGTGAATGGGAATAGTAGGTACAGTAAAACAAACATTCTGAAGTTAACTATGATAGCCCATGCATGAAATCTCAGCACTTGGAAGGAAGGCTGAGGCAGGCGGATCTTGAGTTTGAGGTCACTCTGAGCTACATAGTGAATTCCAAGCTAGCCTTAGACTACATAGTAAGCCCCTGCCCCACAACACTAAACAATAACAACCAGCAATAAACACTTAGGAAGAATTTTCTTGAGTGGAAAAGAGGAAGAGAGAGAGGAGGAAAGAAGGAATGACAGAGGAGGAGAGCAGCATTAAAGGAGTCATGAGAAAATCAACTCATTTTTTGGAATTCTTTATTATGATGATTATTCTTTATGATTATTGTCTTTAGTTGTACAAAGAGGTCTCAGTTCAACAGGTCGGTTTATGTACACAATGTATCTTGATCAGTGTTAGTCCTTCCATTATTCCTCCCCCATCTCAACCCCAGCCATCCTTTCAAATTACCTGGCGCCATTTTCACATTTGTACATGAATGTTATAACTGAGTTCACCTCCCCTTCTCTGTGCTGGGGATGGAATAGAGCACCTCGCATATCAGAGGTGAATGCTTTACCACGATGCTATAGCCCCAGCTAGCTCCTAATTTGATCATTTTGATGCTAGCAAACCAACATATCTCCTGAGTGTTCACGAGAAGCTGAAGAGAGAGCCACAGCCTAAACCAGCAGCAATGGCCCTAACCCGGGGCTGGGTGACCAAGTGTCCCGAGTGTCACCATGTTCGCCTCTGTCCCTGCATTTCCCTCGGAGGGGCCTGGAAAGCTGAGGCGGCCTTGACCACAGGAAATACCGATTTTCAAAGACATCTCCCTGGGTTACTTCTGACCCCAAATGGGGCTTATCACTCGGTTGCTGACTTTCCTTATCTTTCAAGGGTACTAGAAAGCTCGTAAACACTTAACTTATTAACTTAGGAAACCAAGGGTGAGAATAAAACCGTAATGCCAGTGTATGTGCATAGTTCTGGAACCTACCATTCCACACTGTGGGCTTTTGTGGATCTGTGCATCTGGAGGCCTCTTGGGGGGCAGGATGAGCCCATAGCCTGGGTGAGGAGAGGGGTAGAAAGTACAGCGAGGCACTGTAAGGACCAGTCCCTTCTGAGCAAATCACCTGGAAGGGTCTGTTCCCAGACCTGGCCCAGCCTGAGTCCGTTTCAGCCCTGCTGTGGGGAGAGTTATCTTTCTGCCAGTTTAACTGACGGCTCAGATAAGAAGCACTGGGGCTGAGGCTCACAGGTTGCACAATCCAACCACTCTGTCAACTGGGAGAAGAGACACGTCTGTTCAACTTCTATGGTCAGAAACGAATTTCCTCTCGGGCTGTCTTCTCCGCCATCTCCTCTCCTTCTCCTATTTTTAGTTTGAAGGTTGGTTTTAATTAGACTTTGGTTTGTACATGGGTGGGGGTGGGAAGAGGGTGGAGGATTATGCTCCATTTCACTCAGGATGTGCAGTGTTGTTGAACACGATTGGCCCGGGCAGGAAGCCCAGCGGCCAAAGCCACGATTCCCACTTGGGATGCGCAGATGAGCTTGGCCATGTGGGGCAAAAACTGAGTTCAGTCCTGTGGCAAGGTTGGTGGACTGATAAACCATCTGCTGACGGGAGGAGACCCATTTAAAATGTCCTGGAAACTGGGGCTGGGAAGGTGGCTCAGTGTTAGAGGCTTGCCTTGCATGCACGAGGCCCTGGGTTCGATTTCTCAGCACCACATAAGCAAAAAGAAAAAAGCTGGAAGTGGCGCTGTGGCTCAAGTGGTAGAGCGCTCACCTTGAGCTGAAGAGCTGAGGGACAGCGCCCAGGCCCAGAGTTCAGGCCCCATGTCCAACAACAACCACAAAATGTCCTGGAAGCTGACCTCCTGCAGTTACCCTCAGTAACTTAACCACGTGGGTCCCTCACCCTACCATGACACTCTCTCTGTAAAGATGGATCAGTACTCTCTCAACCAAACCCTCACTGAGGTTCTGTCATGTGCAACCTCTGTGCTAATTTAATTTCTGCCATAGCCGCCCGTCATAACGCTTGACAGAAGCATTGACAACGTGAAGTGTGTTTTTAACTAATCATGAGCTAATTAAGTCATGTGGTCATGGGGGATAGGATTTCCTGTAGGTGCTACGCACGGTAGCGCAGAGCTCTCCTGCGCAGATGGCAGCAATCTCCTCTCTAAAAGCCAAGGAAGGACAAATCAAAGCTGTGGACGTGCTGATAGACCGAAGGCTTAAGACAAATGAAAAAGAATAAGAAAGGTCCAGAGAGGGAGAGCAGGCCGGAGAGAGAAGACGGAGCAAAGAAAGAAGAAAGGGAGGTGTGCCTTCAGTGTGCCGGGTGCCAGCCAGCGCCATGGGCTCTGTACCGGGTGCTCTATGGCATCTTCTCTTCTCGCTCTGGCTGAGGGTTGTTGGAGTGGCCGAAGCTCCCTGCTCTCCCTTCATTCCGCTCTGGGTACAGATTCAGCTTCTGGAAAGCCAAGATCCCAGGGCTGGAACCTCTCACTCAGGCAAGCAGAGGGAGCTGGTCCTGAGCCCGTGGCCCTCTGCCTGAAGCCTCGCACTGCCAACCAAACGCCACGTGCTGAGATCTGCAGCAGACTCAAGGCTGTTCCCACTCCAGTCTGCATTCAGGCCGTGAGGACCACCAAACGCTGGAAGTCAGCATCTGTGAACCGACATGGAGCTCCTGTTTGTCCCAGCACCGGGAGTCGGGGTTCGCCCTGCTTCCTATCAGGAGGTCACAGGTGAGTTAACCCGTGTGCTGGACTGCTGAGTTTCAGGTTTCTCACCTTTGTGACCGTCTGTGTGCAGGGATCATCTGCTCTCCGGAGGCCTGGAGTGGAGGCAGGGGTGGATGAGATGGGGTGGGGTGGGCCTGGGGTGGGGTGGGATGGGGTGGGGTGGGCCTGGGGTGGGGTGAGGGGCGCGGATGGGATTGCTCTCTTCACTGTCACAGTGGGGCCAGCTTTCTTCCTGTGTGCTAATGGGTTACCATTGCTGAACTTAAACAGATGTGGTCAAGGACACGATCCTCAGGCTGACCTCCCGGAGCTGCTCTGCCATGCATAGCTAATCCCAGCCCCCCCAATCGATCACTCCCTGTCTCCCCCACTCTCCTCACCCACTGCCAGTTGCTCAACAATAACTCGAAACCTGCCTTTGCTGACAGACCACAGTGCCAACATTTTATCTGCTGCGCATGATTCCAAGAATTAAAGTTCCAAAGGAAAGAATAATAAGAAATCAAGAGAGGGAGTGTTGATGATGACAGAACTCACTGCTAACCTGAAAACGAAGTCCTGGGAGCTGCTCTCAGCCCTGGGAAGCACACCCTGGCCCGTGTCCGCACTTTCCTGTCCTCTTGCGTCTTTTTCCGTCAGGTTCTGGCTCCTCTTGCAGTGTTTGCCTGCTCTGCTTCTTGGGCCCCAGTCCGGCTCCTGGTGCTCCTGGATCATTCCCGAAGCTTCTTCAACTGCACCCAGCTGGGATGGCTCAGTCCCTCGTCGCCACCCTAGCGAACCTGTAGAGGAACATCTGCTGACAATGAAGACCCACCAGTATAGGTATAGGGAGGCGGGAGGCGAGGAGCCTCCTCATTTCACACTAATTCAGCCATGATGGAGAGGTGCGGCAGCGAGATACCGAAACCCCAAGCCTCCTCCCTCCACACTCCAGGGTAGGTGGTATGAGATTGTCCATGGTGAGGGGAAAAGAATGGAGGAGGGAAAATGGTGTCACAGATTGAAATATGGGGGCTGGTAGGAACTGATGTGCGTGTGTGTGTGTGTGTGTGTGTGTGACAGACAGACAGACACAGAGAGACTAGAGAAGCAGTGTAGGGGATGTCATGAGAATCACTGGTGAAGGACAGAGGAATTTGGTCAGATGGTGAATTGAAACTCCTTTGTACAAGTGTTTATAAAGGACCTTGGTGAATCATTAGGAGGAAATTGGTGAGAAAAGTAAGGGACAAGGATCTGATGAGCAAGAGTGGATGACTGAGGACCAGAAAGAGAAAAGGGAATCTCTTCCTTTGGCCTAGAATCTGGTTCATTAGGATCCCAACTATGTTACAAGAGATCTGAGTTTTTTAAACAAAAGTTAGAAGAAAAAGATCTTCCTTTCAGCCTGAAATTTGCTTTTCTGTGGTTTTGGAGGCTCAGAAGTTCCATCAGGTATGGGTAGAGAGGTCGCTTTCTGGTTCCTGGAAGGATTGTCACTGTGGATCTCTCTTCTAAATATGATCCAAATTATGAGAGCCTCACCACCTGTTACCCTTACCAGGGCACTTCAGCATTTGTAGTGTGGCATGGCAGAGAGCTTCAGGCCACAGAGATCTCAGCCAGGGAAAAGGGTGAGAAGAATCAGGTCCTTCCAGCAATGGGGGAAATCCCAGGCCTAGATTCACAGAAGGATTGCAGCAGCTTGGGAAGAGCTCTGGCCAGGGAACAAGGACTATCTGTATTTTCCCCCGGGTGAGAAGGGTGTCTGGGAGATCCCAGGGGAGCCTCTGAGATGATGCAAGCCTTCCACAGGACTGTTGCCCTCTGTGACATCAACTAGGACTATGGTCCAGAGTGGAACAGCACATGAAAAAGACGAGACACCTGAGATCATTTTCCAGTTATAGAGGGAAAGATGACTGGTCTATTGAGTTTGACTGTGCAGCTCTCTGAGTCTAGGCCAGTAGGTGGCAGCACTGAGAATGCCATGTTCCTTGGGATTCCATGACTCTGTGTGTGTGTGTGTGTGTGTGTGTGTGTGTGTGTGTGTGTGTGTGTGTGTGTGTGTGTGTGTATTCCTGATGTGAAGCTGTGCCAAGAAGCAGCTGCATGCCAGGGTGATCTCCCAAATCGTTAGTTGGCAGATCCCTCCCCAGCTTATGGAGGCCCATGGGGGCTTAGAGCTGGTGGGGGAGAGGGATGGGGAGGGGGGGTGCTGAAGCCTGTAGCTGGGGAGGAGCAGGAGGGGTGAGGGCACCTGCCCTTGCTTCTTGGTACACTCAGTTCTCCTGAGGGGGGATTGATGGATGTCTCTGGTCATTCTCGCTCCATGTCTTCTCTCTTTTCCCCTTGTATGACAGGATGGGGCTCCATAGGCCAGAGGCTGGAGACAGACTTGTTGAACATAGTCTAAGGTAATTGCAGATTCTTCTCACCTGGATCCTGATACTATCCGGCTCCTCCCACGCCGGGGTTTGCCACTGTCCCCAAGAAGCTGTTCATTAATGCATGTTGACAGTATCATTTCTGCCCTGCTCATCAACTCATTGATTTTCCTTCTGGTATTTTATTTTATTTTTTCCAAATGACATCTATGAACCAGGCTCCAGTGGCTCATGCCCGTAATCCTAGCTACCCGGGAGGCTGAGATCTGAGGACTGAGGTTGGAAGGCAGCCCAGGCAGGAAAGACTGTGAGATTCTTAGCACCACCCAAAAAAACCAGAAGTAGGTTTGTGGCTCACATGTCAGCTCAGGGACAGTGCCTAGAGCCTGAGTTCAAGCTCCAGGACTCATGAAAATAAAAATAAATAAATAAATATGCCTTTTCTCCTTATTTCCTATAATATGTCATCAAGGCCAAGATTTCAAAGGTTACAGAAACTTAACTGCTGGGAAGGCTTTCAAAGAGCCAGAAGAAGTTCCCAGGTTTGTAAATATAGGACACCTCTGTAGAACCCCGGGGTGAAGAACACAACAGTAGAAAGGAGTAAAAGGAAGCCTCTGAGTTTGTGAAGTACAGTCCTGGGGGGCTGCGGGGGAAGGGGGTGACTGTGATGGAAAACAGTAGAAGATAAATGAAGGCCCAGGAAACAAGACAGGAAGAGCTGATCAGGTGACCAGTATTTTAGGGGAGAATCTGTGGGACAGGTGGCACCATGTTAAGCCCAGGGTGATTAAGGTAATAGAGAAGAAGGGAAGAAAATCTAGCTCTGGGTGTGTGTGAGTGTGTGTGTGTGTGTGTGCGTGCATGTGTGTGTGTGTGTGTGTGTGTGTGTGTGTGTGTGTGTGTGAGAGAGAGAGAGATGAATAAACAGATCTGGAAATGGCTTAGCAGGGCATATTTAGCTAAGAATGAGGAACATTTATTAACTTTCAGGGTGCCAGGCCCCATACTGACATTGGCTCCTGCGGCCCCACTCTTACAATTCCTGAGAATTTGGTGTTAATATGCAGAGGGGGTATTACTATTGCAGGGCTTAAGGCTCATTGTCAACCAGGAAAAAAAATGAGATTAAAATTTACATCTGTTTCCAAAGTCCTGGCTCTTCATTCTCCTCTCTTGCGGACTGTGGGAAGGCCGACTGGAGTGATCGGAGTGTGGTTAGATTTAAAAAGGGCCCGGTGTTGCCCAGGTAGAGCTGAGGCCGAGATTGTAGCCTGGCTGTAGGAGGGTGGGGGAGGCCCGCCAGGCCTGTATCTCACAGGGAAATGGAGGGAAGGGGGTTGGGAACAACGGAGGGGGTTGGGTTTGCTGGAAGAAGCCAGAGAGCAGCGAGGGAGGCTGGGGAGCAGGCGGTGCGCTGGCACGGGAGGGTCGAGAACCCGGCAGGAAACGCATCTCAGCCACCGAGTGTCCTGGAGCCGGAGGAGGAAGCGCTCAGGAGAGGCTGACAGGGCCGTGAGAAGGGACTGCGAGCCCCGATCGCGGCTGCTGCGCCAAACCGGCGGCCCCTGCGGGGGTGATCCTTCACCAAGAGCACGGCCGGCCGGCTCCGAGAGCACTGGGCTGAGCAGGGTTAAGGGAGGAACTTCTCGCGGTTTGCCTTCGGCCTAGGTGACTCCACAAGAGGGAGTGTAATCTGCAGGACTTCCCAGGTTTGCCTGGGGGTGAGGCTGGTTTCTGCCGATCACCGTCAGGCGCTGCTGTGCCCGGGAGGCCGGAGACATTCCACGATGCCCGCCAGGCTCTTCTGTGTCGCGGGTGATGGGGCATTAGGCAAGCTCAGACCCTGAGGGGAGAATCTGTCTGCTTGGTTCCCTGGCTTAGCTGAGGTGCTGTTCTGTTTCCCTAATCTTATTTTGTCTCCTCCCCCCCTTCCCCAACAGCTGGGACCCCTCATTGTGCGCTGCCTCCGTTCTCCTTGGGTGACCAGAAAGGGGGTGCTGGCCTTGACAATGGCCTTCTGCTGGCTCGCCTTGCTGAGGAGAGCAAGGAACTGACTCAGGTTTGGGGAGCACAGTCTCCCCAACTTCCCACTCCACAGGGGATCCAGGAGGTACAGGAACATTCTACCCTGGACAAGACATCAGTTGAGACTCTAGAAGCCCCTGGGGGACCCTGGCCGGATCATATTAAAAAAATGATGATGGGATGTATTGGCTCTAGAAGAGAATTCAGAATAAGAAGGGTCTTGGCTCCCACCTAGATGGGGTTCGCTACACAGGGTCCCAAAGAACCACCTTCCAAGGTGAGACGGTGGGAGTCCAGGGGCTGTCGGCCAGGTAGTCGAGCAGGAGTATTCAGGGAGCAAGGCTGTCTGTCGGCATAGTTACTGGCTGCACCGAGGCTCTGGGGCGGCTCCTTGGAGGATGCAAGGCTCAGCCTCCAGAGACGGTTCAGCTGTAGAGACCAGATCTGTTCATCCCAGTCCAGACCCAGACAGGCTGGCTAACCCTAACTCGATGTGGAAATGGGTGGGGGGAGAGGGAGAGGAGATGGGGCGGGGGAATGAGGAGAGAGAGAGAGGAGAGAGAGCATGAAAGAGCCTATCTGATCCACCTCTTAGAGGTTCAAGTGGTTTTTGTTTGGCTTTTTGTGAAGAGCGATAATAAAAATGATACCAAACTCCTCTGAAAATAAATACAGAGGCTCTATGGATTTCTAGCAATAATAGCAAGTATTCTCAATGGGATCGTGGCTCACTTTACCATGATAAAAATCACTGGTAAATTTCTCAAAAGTTACTCCTTTGTGCGTATACTTTCTCACAGAAAGTGGTTTTCTGCTGAGGGGGGGAAGGTGAGGGTCAGCCCTAGGTATTCGTCTGGGGCTCTCCGGGGCTCCTTTCCTGATGAATAGGATCCCCCCCACCTCCAGGTTTCCATTTTGGTCATATTTCAGAAATGGCTGAACTTCAGATTCTGAACTCTCACTTACTTGAGAGTGAATTTAGAAAAAAATAATAATGAGATTAGCAGATAAGTAAACAAACATTTTAATTGAGGCTCAAGAGCTCTGGATAGTATGGAATTACGTGTTTCCATATTCTCTCTTGGTCTGCATGAAACCAAAACCCAGAAGGTTATACTAAACATAATCACCTAACTCCACAGGGCCTTGGAAGGAGTTTTTAATGTGGCAATTAAAGGTGTGCAATGGTGTAAAACACAATGGCCCAAATGAGTGTCTCTGTTGCTTTTCCTTTCTTTTTTAAAACATTCGCTCTGGTGAGTACATATGAGTACCAAATTTCAGTTCCCTTTCTTACCTCCTAAAAAGAAACATGACCTACTGGGCCTCGCCGATCCCTTAGGCGGGGGAATGAGTCCAACCCAGAGGAAGGTTTTTCACGCAGGTTCCATGTTGTAAGAAGCTGGATCTGGTTCCTTGGGTTCATCTAAATCGAAACTTCTTTTTTTTCTCTCTGTAGTATTTAATACATACTTCATAGATTCTAATTTTTTTTATTGTATTACAAAGGTGAAGTACAGAGGGGTTACAGTTAGGCAAGTCAGGTAATAAGTACATTTCTTCTGGGACAATATCACCCTGACTTTCTCCCAAATTTTCCCTCCTGTCCCCATCCGCAAATTGTGTAGTTCATTTTCTGCAGCGAACGCCTTCTCGGCCAGCGAGAAAGAACGACCACCACACCAGGAGTCTTCTCAGATCACACTTTATTGGAGAGCCTTTGCGTTGATGGGAGAGAGCTTGAGCGAGAGACCCCGTGTACAGAAACGTGGCCGCTTATATATGGAATAGGAACACGGGTCGTTCTATCATTGGTCGTCTGCCTTTCACTGTCACCAGGTGCCACGGGATTGGCTGGGGACTCTACGTGGCTCGCGCATGCGCAAAGCCTGGGACCTACAATCCCGCCAAGCACTGCCTAATATGGAGTTGTTTACCTCCAAGCTGCAAGGAAGTGGGCGCCATCCTGTAATGGCGTTCGCCCCGGCTCCCCGCAATTTTCAACATAGTGTCAGGCGAGTGTCCCTGCTGCATTTGTTCACACTTTGTCCCTCCATTTCTGTGCCCTGCACCCTTACCCTCCCAAACAGGACAAAAAGAAAAGCCACAACAAAGAAAAAAAAAACAACCTCTTATTTTCATTTCCTGAAGTTTATTTTGATAAATATTATTTTCTATAAACGGATGTTCACAGGTATGGCGCCTGTGTGTTCCTCCCTCAAGAGTATCCTCCTCTGGTCTCACTGTGTGTGAATGTTTAGCGTCCTGTGTAATTGATCATGTCCCAGTGTATTGGTGTATTTTAGATCTAGCTTCCACCTATGAGTGAAAGCATGCGCCATTTGGCTCTCTGAGCTTGGTTTATTTCACTTAACATGATTTGTTCTAGGTTTATCCATCTCCCTGTGATTCTGATCCTAAGCATTCTGACAGGCTGGTGGCAGGGTGCTAGTGCTCTGCTCTAACTAGACTAAGTTCCCATAGCCAAGAGGTCACTGGTATCTGCTGTGGAATGAGATCCAGGAAGCATGTGGAAGACGCTGCTCTGCTCCCTCTCTTTAGAAGTCTGGCGGTGGCTGCCTCCAGCTCCTTACCCTTTTCCCTTTGAATTCCAAGTGGTCTTGCTAGTCCTACAGCAGGCGTGTGGTTTCCTGGTCTGGCATCTTTCCCTCTGTGCCCAGCTGGAAGTGCGCGCGAGGACCTCCATCATTTCCCCCTTATTGCAATACACAACCTCAGCTGATATATAACCACGAGTCATATATGGCTATGTAAAATGAAACAAACCATCTTTCCCACTCACACTAGCCCCTGTCAAAGGCTCCGTGGCCACACGTGGCAGGGGGCCACTGTACGAGTGCAAATTCAGAGCAGCGCTGTTAGTGCAGAAAGCTCTGCTTTCAGGAATCACCAGCAATTCCTTGATTCAACCAGGATTTGAAGAAGCACAGACCCATACGTGTAAGTGACTTCCGTGATGATATCCAGGGACTTAGGAGAATACTTTGTTCCCTTTGGCCATTTGGGAATCTTTTATTTCAACTTGATTTTAAGATACTTCTGTACGGTTATTACAAAATGTGCTGTGCAGGGGCATTACTGTTTCATAAGACAGGTAATGAGAACATTTCTTTTTGGACCATGTTAACTTTTTTTCCCTCTCTCCTAGACAACTTGGGTTTTTTTTTTAAGACAAATTCTTCATATCAAATGTAGACTTGATGTTTACAAGTAGCACAATGTACCATCATAATGATCTTGAAGGATAAAAACACTGACTCCTTTTTAGAGAGGCTCAACAGGGTACATCATGTTCTGTTTAAATCATTTTTCCTATTTCTAGTGACTTGTGGCAAGGAGAAGAGAGAAGTGAAGACTGGATTTAGTTTTGGAGACCCAGAAACACTGCTGTTTGTTGTGAAGTGTGTGAGGAATGCCATCACATTTCCAAGGCCATCTAGAGCACAGGGATCCACTCTGTAAGAAGGCCAGCAGGTCACTGCGCTGGGGTCATAGGCCCCCAGCGTGATAGCTTGCATGGACAGTGGTTTGAAGGGCCAGATTCAGAACAGGAGGGTGTGCAGACCGTCTGTCATAGGTGTGTCTTGAGCATGCTTCATAAACACAGACTCAGAGCCAGGCAGACAATGGATGTGCCCCTCACACCACACCCAGGGTTTCTGCAGGGCATGGGGGATCTCATGGGAGACCAGAATTCATGACACCTTGCTCATGTGCAACAAGTCTACCCCGAGGGTTCAGAGCAAGGTAGTGATGGAGAATTCAGGACCGGGGGACTCAAAACCTACCTCTGTGAGCCTCTTGTCCCCAGGAAAAGAGATGAAAGGCAATTCTGGACAATTGCTTTTAGTTATAAGCTAACTGAAATCAATCTTTGATGATTATCATGGGTAACAAAACTATGGTACAGAGAGACAGGAAAAGAAAGACTCTGGGGTTGTGCCCTTATTTTATTTTATTTTTGTGAACATACTGTACAGAGGGGTTACAATTACATGGGCAGGATAATGCGTACATTTCTTACCAAGCATTGCAGCCTCCTCCTTTGTTTACCCTTCACATCCCTTCCCAGCCTCCCCCCCACCCCCCCACCAAATCCTCCCCTCTCCCCCCCCCCCCCAAAGCTCGTTTTTGACATGACAACTTGTACTTCTCATTGTTGCAACAAGTCCACCTGTGCCCTTTATTAAGTTCCTTCCCTACCTCTCTCGGCCTTGATCTTGGAAGCTCTAGCTTATGTGAGTTGTAATAACTTCCTCATCATGTGTATCCCTTCCCAGGCTCCTTCTGTCTTCACCGTTTTCTGTTTACACCTGAATATGCAAGTGGATGACACCCAGCCCGTATATAAGATACAAGTCTGATTTGGGTGCTGGTGGTTAACACCTGTAATCCTAGCTACTCAGAAAACTGAGATATGAAGAGTGAACTTGGAAGCTAGCCAGAGCAGGAAAGTTTATCGCCAGTCAACCAGCAAAAAGCCAGAAGTAAAGGTGTGGCTCAAGTGGTAGAGTACCAGCTTTGAGCAAAAAAGAGACAGCACACAGGCCCTGAGTTCAAGCCCTAGGACTGGCACTCAGAAATAAATAAAATTAATTAGTTTTAAAAATCTGAACCACAATCTGCAGAAACCAGTTCAGGAAGCCAGCCTATTATCCACAGTATCGAGCCCAGGAAGCAACCTGCTAGAAAATAGACTTATAGAAAATCAAGCCATCAACTTTAATAATCATCTGGGAAGTCCACAGTAACATCTGGAATTGACAGTTGCAAATGGACAGATTTGGTTATTATCTGCGAGCTTTCTTGTTGCCTCTCCTCCACTTCCCCTGCTCAGATTCGATCCAAACAGAGAAAGCCAAGTGTGTACTCTAACCTAGCACATGGATAGTCCTCTTCCAGCTAGCTCAGCTCCAGCTGTCTACCTCTGATTATGGTGTGCCCAGAACTTGTCCCCAGTCCTCTTTTTCCTTCTGTAGAGCTCTTTTGCCTCGCTACCTGCCTTGGAGTCTCTGTTGAAATACCAGGGAAGGTGGATGGTTGAGTCCTGTGCTATAAATAGCGCATCAGCAGCCTTTGTCTCTCCTTTGATCAGTCTTGCTTTATCTCTGTCCATCACACAAGCAGAGAATGTGGATTTGGAGGTGGACATGCTCTGTGCACAGACATGAATGCAGGACAATTGTAGCAGCTCACGAAGGCCAGCACCTCTCTCCCTGCCCGCCTTTGTAGGATGTGTATGGTTTCTCTGGGAGTTGGGGCTGAGTGTGATGAGATAAATAATAACTCCGTGCTATGTAAACTGGAATTGTTATGGCACATCTGGGTGGAACATAAAGGAAGTAATTAGGGAAGCCAAGTGGGAAAAGTTCAAAATTGGAATTTTGCTTTTAAGGAACACTTGGGAGAGAACCATTGAGGAAGAAAGAGAACGTATGTCCCGACTCCCCTGTCCCCAGGCCTCATCTGAAAGAAGACAACAAGGAGGTAAGTGGTAAGTAGCGTCCTAGGGAACATTAGACGCTAATGTCACTAATCTAAAAGCTATTAGTGAGCCAAAATATCCAGGTGGTTTCCCAGGCAGTGATATTACGGGACCTCTCTGTGGACACCTCCGGCATGGGCCTGGGAAAATCGGGTCCACTCGCAATGCTCTCAGCAGGGCCATTGTCAAGATTGCAATGAAGTTTATTGCTAGGCAATATGAGGATGCATTCCCGTGATGTGTGGTTGGCTCCAGGGATGCTAGTTGATTATTATCCTGGAGTGTCATCCATCTCTTTCCACCCCTCGCTCAATAAAAATGACACATCAAGGTTTGATCATGGGCCCTGTTGACATTGTGGATAATTATAGGAATTTGTTTCTTAATAAAAGCTTCTTCCTTATACAATCTTCAAAGCTATTGTAAGCTTATTGTTTCCTGTAGTTAGTATTTTTTTTTGTCGGTCATGGAGCTTGAACTCTGGGCCTGGGTGCTGTCCCTCAGCTCTTCAACTCAAGGCTAGTAGTGCTCTACCATTTGAGCCACAGTGCCACTTCCGGTTTTCTGGGGGTTTATTGGAGACAAGAGTCTCATGGTTTTCCTGCCTGGGCTGGCTTTGAACCAGATCCTCAGATCGCGCCGCCTGAGTAGCTAGGATTACAGGCGTGAGGCTGTAGTTGGTACTTTTAATGGATTGGAATAATAAGTATTGTTCTTTCCCATTGTCTATGACATCCTAGCGTCCTTGACACTCACCATTTTGATCTCTCTTAGTCCACTGTTCCGTGAAGCTGGTAAGTAGGATGTGGAAGACAAATGCCACTCCCCTTTGTACTGATAACAACATAGAAATTACCAAGGCAAATGCTTTGCCTAAAGTCATACATTTGGAGGTCTGGATTCAGACCCTGAACCTCTGATCTTTCTCACTGCCAACCAGTGGAACTAATTCTACTTTTATTTGACATATTCCAGACCTACTTTCCCCTTGAACTAACATCAAATGTTTCAGAAGTAAGAACTCTCTGGGAGCCACTGACTCACTCAATGTAATCTTAGCTACTTAGGAGGCTGAGATTTGAGGATTACAGTTCAAAGCCAACCTGGGCAGAAAAGTCCAGAAGTAGAGCTGTGGCTCAAGTGGTAATGTATTAGCCTTGAGCACAAAAGCCTTGTAAGGGGCGGTGCTCAGGCCATGAGTTTAGGTCCTAGGACCAGCCCAACATAAAAAGAAGAAAAAAGAAGAGAAAAGTAAGAACTGTTTTGGATAAACTTTGGGGAACTTCTGTAGGGAAGCTTGCAGAAGAGCTGTGGAGGGAGTTAGAAAGATGTATTCTGGCCTTAGCCACTTAATTCACCAGCACTGGAGTAGAGGGCTTGAGAGAGAGGCGTGTTGGGGTCACGTTTGTCCATGTGAGCTGTAAACCTGTAGGCACAGCCCACGTTGCGCTCTCTAATATACTAGCCACTCGACCACAGAGCACTCAAAATGTGGCTCATTTGAGCCGAGATGTGAGACCCAGGTCCGTTCCCCACAAATTCATAGACACAAGGAAGGAATGTAAGCTGTTTCAGTACTTTTTAGATTTATTTTGTGTGGGCGTGACGGATCAGATCACAAAATACATCGTGAAGCATCGTATCAGGGGGTCGTTCTGAATTTTTTTAATGTGCTTGCTAGAAGATTAAAAACTGACACGTGTGGCTCCTAATCATTTCTGCTGGGAAGCGCTGGCCAGCCCAGACACGCTCGCTTAAGGATACCACAGGCACTGGGAAGGTGGGACTGGCAGGGTCAGTGGTCCCGCTGGGGCTGGGCTAGAGCAGACGTCTTGCGGGAAGAGCTGAAACAGGAAAGCCAGTGGCCCGGCGCCTGCTCTGGGAAGGGGACCCTTATTATGCAAGAACACTGAAGAACCCCAGAGCTCCATGTGGCAATTTCAATGGAAACATTTTCACTTCTGAAACCTAGTTTCTTTTCTAAACTCCACCCAAGGCAACATAGATGATTGCTTCCTGGAAATCAAACCCGGGGACTTTAAAGTGTTTCATATTAAAACCAGAAAAACCCAAGAAGGAGAAAATTATACTTCTAAAAGCTTTGAGAACAAATGCTTGCTTGTGAGAAATAATTCTCCTATAAATATTTTATTCCTTCCCTCCCCCTTTGTTATCCAGCTGAGAGGTTTCACATGGATACATGACATGATGGTCGTCTTGGGAGAGAAGATCAAAGGACACTGGAGGCCCCCTTGCTGCTCAGCTGGACGTCTACAGTCTACAGCATCGACTCTGTGCTAGTCTACTGAGAATCTGGTGGGATTCGGAGATGGAAGGCCCACAGCCTGTGGAAGGCAGACAAAGAAGGCAGAGAAAAACATCCCCAAGGACATGGCAGCCAACTGATTGTTCTAGACATTCAGGTTCAAGGCCCAGCTAAGGGGAATTGGTTATAAGTTACCCCTGGACACAGGGACCCACACAACCCATCTTGAAGGACACCATTGAGTGACAGACCTGCCAAGACCGCCCTGAATGCACTGAGCTCACTAAATAGCTTGAGCTAAATTTCAACAACAAATACAAATACAAAACCAGCCAAGACACTTCCATGAAGCTTCCTACGCCGAAGAATTGGGTCTCAGTAACTCTTAATGCCTAGAGGTGAGCCCACACTTGCCTTTAGAAAAGCAATTACATCCACACACCAACCCACAAAACGAGCATTGAGTGTGAGCTCGTGTGCCTTAGATGTTTAGTCTGGAAAATGTCGGAAAGAATAGAAAAGGGTAACTAAGAAAGGGTCTAGTCTTGGGAGTGGATTATGAACAAACCCGTTGTTTGTGTGGATCCATAGCTGGTCGCAGTTGAGCTGTTACTGAACGCCTAGGTGCCAGCAGACAGCAAGTATCTAGAGGAGAGATCGCAGGGCTGGCTTGGCCTCGGCTGCGTGCAGGCCGCTCTGGTGTGTCTTAAGAAGATGAAACCATATTTGGTTTCAGAGATGTTGATACATAGAATGTGTCCAAAGAGAGGAGCTAGGCCGAGGTAGAGCTGAGATCGCGGATGGGACGTTAGACTTTTAGGCAGCAAAGCCCGCGGGGCTGTATTTTGCTGTCTTCACACTTGGTGGCCGCCACAGGCAGCAGGGGGACAAAATTGTCATGGCATGGAGACAGAATTGTCTTGGACCTCTCACTTTCCCGTTCCTACTGCGCGCAGACTTGATAGTTCTCTGTTCCAGACTATTCAGGAATGCATTTACAGTATCAGCCTTGGAAGGCAGGAATAATAACTTCACAGAGTTCCTGTTGCCATGTTAGCCCTTTGTGTCTGCAGGTGTCCTCTAGGTTTCTTCCTACTGCCTGCTGGGAATTGAGAAATGGAGATCCCACTTACAAAGGCAAGTAAGCCTAGCAATTACAATCACTGTGGTACTAGCGGTCCGTTGGCTCTGACTCAAGTGTCTTCGGTGTTCAGCCAGCGTCTGTGGATACTGGGCAGAGAGAATCACCAGCTTGAAAGTAGGGAAAACTTAAGAACTTCAGAGTTTCTGACAGCCACCCTTTGAATTCTTGTTTTGGGATCTGTAGAGCAACCTGAAAGGAGTCTGTAATTAAAGTCCAGTATTAGTAGGTGGGAGGAGAGAGAAGACAAGAGAAGACCGATTGCTTTGGGTATGCCTTTCATGAAGGGGGAGGGGCAGGCTTAGCTCTTTAAGGAGCATGCATGAAGGATGGTGTAGGTATACTCAGGACACAGACAGACAGATGGAGGCAGGGTGAGATGGACAATGAGCTGTTGGAGTCTCTTTTTAACATGCCAAGTAACAAAAGTTTAGAATGTATTTGCAGCCAGATACAACTAGGCATAGAGTAGTACTTACAGAAGGTACAAAAAGAGAGAGATCTCAACTTCCGTCATAACAAACCATGTAGTAAAGGAAAAATCATATTCTACCTCAATGGAGAGGTATTAAGGAAACAGCGAGGGCTTAAAGTCTGGATATGACCCATTTTCTAATGTTACCAAAGACAGAGGGACAGTTGTAGCAGCCTCTCCTACCAAGTTGGTTTATGACACAAACTTGGAAAGCTAGATAAAAAAACTGAAATCAGAAGCAAGTCTCAGAAGGTAAAGAGGTGTTGAAAATCAAGCTTATCCAAATAGGACAAGCAGGGTGATGGGGGGCTGGTGACAGGCAGGACAGTGAGTCTGAGGGGGCAAAGCCCAGCAGGAGGCACTTCCCGTCATACAGTGGAGGATCTGACACCCTGGGGCGGCCGCTGTTATCCTTGGCTGTCAGAAGTCGCCTCGGGTTCTAGGTGGTGTACCACAGGGAGAAAGGCTGGGTTTCCTGCTCACTGATTGGATGGGAGGACACATCTTCAAGGTGTCCTGCACTTATTATCATTATTATTAATTTTTATTTTTAGCGAAGACCTGTGACAAGAAGCAAAGCATGCTCCGAGGCGTTTCTGTCCATGACTTTAACCTGGAATGTTCCATGACCTTGAGCTAAACAAGTGTAAAAATGTACCTGCCTATTTCCGCCTAGGACAGAATGGAGAAGGCTTTCCGACTTCTGCTAAGTGAAATACTGAGACAAAGAAAGAATGAAATGAAGTGCAAACAATAGAGAATCTTAGTGCTAGAATGATCTTAAGCTTTAAAGAGTCCTGCAAATATGTCATTGCTGGTTTCAACCCCTAAAATACAGATTTCTTCTGCTCCCCATGGTATTTTGAGAGTAAACGTTTCAAGGGGGTTCCCTCTGAGAGTTTTTTGGACAATATTTTCGACAACATTTTTCTTTTGACTCTGTGCAGCTAAATGAGTCTTAGTGACACCGACTCTTCACTTTCTTGTTCCTAGAATGAGTGATGATGACAATTGTCATTATGCAAGAACCTGGTCCAAACTTCAACACAGGCAGACTCACTTAAATACAAAAGCTCTGTGGGGTTATATCTGCATCCGCCCCGGCATGCCTGCCTGAGCTTCTAATCAAGAGAGGCTAGATGGAGAGGGACTTCTAGAGAAGGAGCCTTCCAAGCAGTTGGCCAGTGTGTCACCTAAAAAGTTGGAGGCAGATACCACCTCTGCACATTTTTGTTCAAGTTTTGAACTTTAACTGTAAAGAGCTGCCAAGAACGTAATTCCCAATTCATTGTTAATAGTCTGTCAAAGTAACTTATCCTCAAACTGTCTGTGGCAGAACTTGTTTTGTCCAATGTAGTTTATAACCCATCCCATGAAGTAATTAGGATTCTTGATAGAGTGCTCCTGTTTTTCCCTGACAGACTTTCAAGGGATTAGGAAGGGCGGGGAAGTTTGAGTTCCTTCATCCTGAATACTGCCCATAGCTGGGGTCCCTTGGAAATGGGGATCCTCCCTGGGTTTTCATTCAGTAGTTGGGAGACCACAACTGGAAGAGAAGAAATTATGGTGCCAGGGGCCATGGAGTCATGGAGTCGAGCATGTTGATTCACTTCTGTGTCTCTGTTTTATACTGGAGGAAAGACCAATACCTACCTTCCAGGTTGGTAGTGTGCACTCTGGGTTCTATCCAGCAAACCATGAACAAGCAGATGTCATGATCAGAGCCTTTTAAACCAAATCAAAGGCAATAGCCTTGGAGGAATGTAGTTTAGGACATCAGGACCCAAATATGGTGAACCTTGGACTTCCTTGCAACAGCATTTTCATACTCCCAAGCAAGTGGTTGGTTTGGTCATCTTATACTGCTAACTTTAAAATGGAGCCTTCAGCTTGCTCCCCTCCTTTTTTTCCAACCCTTTGTCCTAAGACAAAGAATAGAGATGCAAGGACATCCAGGTTCTATGGAAGAACCCACCAAACAGCAACAGTAGCTGTATCTCAAGGAATAGACCTCAAGCCCAGCCTGTCCGTCCTAAACCTAACCCGGGTGACGAATGACCAAGAAACAAAAGGGAGCTCCTTCTACAGCAGGCTCACCACTAAGCCAATCCCTCTGGTGGTCTCCAAGGGCTTCGTTAGAATGGGGTTCTGGAGGGTTCTACTGACGGTTTAAAGGGCTTTCCAAAATCTTGTTAAATGATGAAAAATCATGGGAGCATGTTACAAACAATTCCAGGGCACAATTGATATCTCACACTGTACTTTATTTTTCTTCACAAAATTAACTGGATAGACAAGGAAAGTTTAATGGCAACGTGACATTTTCCAACAACACAAACAAAGTGCCATTATGTTTAATGGTTGCTAACTGAAGACTCACTTTACTTAACTATGTAAAGTATGCTTAGCATATATATATATATATATATATATATAGAATCTTTTTGTATGTACAGTGTTGTGGATATCAGCCACCCCTATAAAAAGCATCAATCTTAAAAGTAGCCTGTGGAAGGTAAAATTATGAAAATCTTGATGACCAAAGCTTTCAATACAAAATATTTATTGTACACTTATTTATTTAAAAGAAAAATACCTCCAGTAATTCCAAACAAGAACAAAAATTGGTGGAAAACTTGATAGTATTAGAAAAAGAAAACCCACAACTTCCATAGGAAAGTTCCCCCTTCCCCAAATTTAATCAGCCATCAATCCTTTCGACGCTACCCTGGAGGGAGAAATTTAATGAAATGAGCTAGCTGCTGGGCCCACTGCAGATTTCCAAAATGAAGACAGGATGTGTGGCATTGCTGAGCAGAGCCGTGGCTCTCACGATGGGTAATAGAACCAGCACTTCTGGTAAGCTGGCCTCCCCACCTTCCAGCCATGCTTTTTATCTTCTGTACTTAGTTTTGGTATATGAAAAAGAACAGTGTATTTTTCTAGGGCACCAATTCATGATGAATTGGTGTGGTACCATTCATACTCCATCTGGTTTTCTTTGTGCCCAGTGAGATGCAGATTTCATGGTTGTCCAAAGACTGTAGGATGGAATGATTTGTTGGGTAAGGCCAAGGGATTCCTATGATCATTTACCCAATACCACTTCACAATGTTTAATTTAATTTAAACTTTTTGTGTGTGGATAATAGACATTTAGAAACAGATGTTCCTACCAACTAGAAGATTGTCATTAAATAGCCTTTTGGTTAAAATGGCAAGTTTATTGTTAATATCCATTAGGACATCGCCAGCGGAAACATAATATTGCCTGTTCCTACTAAGCTCGTCTTTGAACTGGGCCAATAGCTCTGGAATCCTAATGCACCACAGAAATGAAAAATGATTTTCCCTGGATGCTTAGGGGCCTTCATGAAGACATCATGTTGACTCAATAGAAAGTTCTCAACTCCCGGAGTCCTGGGTTTTCTGAAAACCTCCCCTCCTTGGCCCAATCTTGAGACTATTTTGCTCATTTTCTTCTCCCTCCTACCTTCACAACAACTATCCTTTGTCTCATAGTAATAATAATTCTAAAAAAATATCCTTGAGAGATTCAAACTGAGTTACAATACGGATCTGATTGGAACATTCGTAAGCCTGGCAATGTGGAATTGTATTTCTTCAAGTGTGTAACCACATCTGTTTGGGCTGCAACAGACGCCACAGAATAAGATCAGAATAGAATTTCTACTGACTCCTTAATTTCCTTAGGCTGGTTTATATTTCAAGCCCTTTCCTGTGTTTTTTTTCCTTTCTGATAGAGTAGGTATACGTTTCTAACTATAAGCGATAAGAAAGTATAAAAACAGCTACTGCCCTCAGAGTACAATTGGACTTAGACTTGAAGCTCACATTTATGAATTGTTTTAGTTTAATGACAAATAAAGACTGTGTGCGGTTCTGTCCATTTAATAGGTTCTTATGTGAGCGCTGGAGATGTACTGGGACTCCCCCAATAATATACATTTAATTCTGATTATCACTATCAGATTTATAATGGTTCTTGGATGTGTAAGCACGTCCCCCAGCCCTGCCCCCACCCCCACTTCAGGTGTAAGCAATAGACATTTACCATCAGGACAGAAATCACCTGTGATGGCTACACACGAACAGCAGAGACAAGTGACCTGAGACCACCACGTTGTGTTTTTGAGGCATGTCCTTAATTCGAAATGTAATCTCAATCCAAATCTTAAACCTACAGACATTGTGAGCTCTTGCAGATTCGCTGGGGGAGGGGGGAGGGGGGTCTGTTTCCTTTCCTCCTTTGGGCTGCCCAGGCAGTGAAGCTTCCAGGGCACAGTGAAGTCGTGGAACGCAGTTCTTCTTGAGAGCTCGATGAACAGCGCTGAATCCCATCTGGGAGGAGCATGTGTGTTCTGATCTCTTCCGACCTCAGCCAACATGGAGAAGATTCAAAGTATTAAGAAGAACTGACAATCAGGTGTGAGTCCCTTCTCAATATGACATTCTCCAGGATGGCTCTCTGTTGCCCGACTGCAAAAGGATTGAGACAATACCAAAAAGAGAAGGAAAAAAAATGGACTAGTGGAGACTTTTATATATATACATTCATTGCTTCTAACATGTTTAACAAGAAGAAAAATGCAACATCCACTACTCTTAGAGCAAGTGCAGCCACAATACTGTTCAGTCCTGGGGTTGGGTGGCTGGGTGCAACTACCCTTAAAATCAGACAACAAAACTCCCAAAGGAAACCAGCCAGAAGTTAGGCCCCATGACTTTTTCTTTTAATATATATACATTTTCAAATACTCTGCATATCCCAGTTTGAACAACAACAACAACAACAAAAGACAAAATGAGCTTTATAGTTAAAAAACAAAACCAAACCGAAGTCCGTGTTCTTCACGTTACTCTGAAAGCAGCTTGGCAGATCCTGCCTCTGTGTCATGTACTGCAACCCGACGCCAGGAAAATGATCCATGCAGGATAGCAGCACAAGGTTTGAAATCCTCTATTCACCATGTTGAGCATGTAAACCTTTCAGAAAATAAGAATTTGCTTACAAAAAGCAGGATCATTCAAAAGGTCTGGCCATTGTTTTCCCTGAGCCCTGCCGGAGCCTCTGCCACTCCGAGGTGGGTTTTCGGCTTTTTCAGGGAACCCCTCGAATTCCAGGAAGGGCTGGGAAAGAAGGCCGCTGGGAAGGGCACTGCGGAAGGAGGGCTCTGGATGCATCTGTTGAAATAAGCCACACCAAAGCAACTCCTGGCAGGGCCCACCGTGATGGCCAGATTTTTGTCCTTTGGCTCTTTCCCATCTGGACTTCCAACTGAATGAACCCCATGGGTTGAGCCAGACATGCATGTCATCCTAGGAAACATGAGTTAAAATGCTGAATTGCCTAGGGACAAGTAAACTGTCAAGAAACAAGGTCAAAGGAACAATAGATACATGACAATGAATAGTCCTGTGGATCCAGAAGTGCACACACAGAGGGCTGCACTGGTTCAGACAGAGAGCTTCAGTGGGGGAGAAATTGAGGTTGCTCAGGTTGCTGAGACTCAGGGCTGATCCCGCCTTAAAAAAATGCTTCTGAAGTATCAAAGACACAAATATCTCTGATGGAAAATTAACATATTTTTCTCTAACAAATAGGGTAGAGGCTATAACTAAATATACTTTTAAAAAAACTGCTGAGATGCATGTATTTTTTTAAAGCAGCTTTTGAAATATCAACCACAGCATTAAACATCAAACATAGTACATTCCCAAGTTAATACAGATAAATGGTATATAATGTGATAATGCCACAAAGTTCTTCCACAAATGTCTCCAGGATGGTTCTAAACTCAAAATCTTTTTTTTCTCATTTATTAGCCAGAGCTTTCACTTCTTTTGCTACTTCTCTACAACTTTCCACCATTATTATTATTACCTTTTTTTTTAATGCCCCAGGTTGAACATCTAATCTCCACATTCCACGCCTAGGACTACTTTTCCCCCCCTCTCTTCCTCTATCAGGTTTTCAAACAAAACCAACTACAATGACAAGACAATGTTTCCCATGTAATTCCATAGACATAGGTCATTTAATCCATGACACTTCATTTCAACGCTTCCTTTAGGACAGGTGACCAACCCTCTCAAGGTCATCCGAAGCCTTCCCTGAGCCACAAGACAGGCTGAGGGCCGCCAACACACATGCACAGAGGCCTAAAGGGCTTGGGCCGTTTCCGCCCCTTACACCTCACGTCCCTCTGCTGGGAAAGGAGAGGCATGGAGCCGGCCTCCCTCCCTCCAGTGACGCGTGTCTTCAGAAGACTTGTGTTCCAGGCAGCCGGGCTCCCTGTGTGAGCAGGCCCATCTGGGGGGCTCCACACCCCCTATTGCTCTTTCTTGACAGTGGAAACTCTGAGCTCGCTCAGCTTCCAGCCATTTGGAGACCACACTGCTCTGTTTGAAGCTCTCCCCAGAGGCCGCATCTGCAGATTTGAGTCTCCTGAACGCAGGCACTTGTGGCCGCCTGATGGTCTGGGTGACTCCAGTCTTCCTGATGGCAAAGAAGTCACCAAAACACCCCAACTCCTCCAATCCCGAGGATTCTGTTTCCTACTCACACAGAGCAAGTATTGGAGGGGACGGGGGACATATGCAAAATATAGGACTATACACAATCAGGGGTTAAGGTACTGGATGATAGCGTATATAAACTGCTAAAATGCTTCTGGGCACAATTGGTAGCTTAAAAAAATACTTTCCTATGGTTTAAGGGCCTTTTTTTTTCTTGTTTGTTTCCCTTCCCTGTCCTTTGATAGGGAAGTCTCAGCGGGTACCACATCCATCTGAAGAAGTTCCCGGGGTGAGTCCGTTCATGGGGTAAGTACCGTGTGCATCCTACGGTCAAGTGCCCGTTCTTCAGGGAAGAATGGCCGCCCCTCTGAGAGCCCTGCCTGCCACGGCTCAGCGCCAGGGCCGGTGACTGCAACCGGGAGAAGAACACCTTCTCCCCGGCCTCGCCTCTGCCACCCGGAGGGACCACGGCGGGGCTTCTGCACAGGCTCTGCAGATAGCAGGTGCACGGCTGCACCGCAGAGGGAGGTGCACACGCCGGCCTGGCAGTTAGTGATAGGGTTTCCAAGAAAACGGGAGCTGCAATGGGATTGTCTTAAATAAATAAACCTTTTTCTTCTTAGTAATGTAAAAAATAAATGTTATTTCCCTTTGGCAGTATATAGCTGATTCAACGTTTTGCCTGAAAGCTGTGTGTGTGTGTGTGTGTGTGTTGTGTTTTGCTTTCTTTCTAAAGAGACCGCAACTGCATTTCTCGGTGCGTCGCTGACGCTGCATACTATTTCTACTGCTCTAGTGAACCTTTTGCATATTGGTTGGGGGAAGGCCCGGGACGTCACTTGTGCCCCAGGTAGGCACCCAGGGTGATGCAGGCCCCCACCAGGGCCAAGCTGAGCAGAGTCTTCGGAGACAGCCAGGAGAAGTCAAACAAGGGTCGCACGCTAGGGCCGTACAGCTCCACAAAGGCATCCTGCAGTGGGAGAGCAGAAGAACGTGTTAGAGAGGACAGGGAGCTGGGGACAGACCCGGCCTGAGGCCTGGGACGCTCAGGAGCCAGACAGGAAAGGCAGCAGGCTCTCTGAGACAGTGATTCAGGGTTCATGCTTTGCATTCATTCAGGGACTATTCACTGGAAAGCCATTTCCATGCCAGGCACTTTAGAGCTAAGGCAGGACATACAACAGTTTAAAACCTAGTAGAAGAGGGCAGAGTCCCATAAAATGAAGACCAGGAGTAAGGGATCAGAGAGGTAAGTGCTCAGAAGAAATGTGAAACAGCAAAGGTCACTGGAAAATCATAGACATTTTGCAATTTTACCTAGCATGGCCACTCATTAAAAATAGTAAAACACAGCAAAGACAACACCTAGCATACTTCTTTGTTGAGTGCTTGCTATAGGCCCAGCACAACACCAAGATGCCCAATGTATTATTTTACTTATTCTGCACAGTAATTGTACAAAGTCATTTAATTTGTTCTGAATATGGACACAAACAAGCAACTGGCTTGCTTGTTGCAAAAGGCTTTGTCCATCACAGGGCAGCTGCGAAAGAGGAAGGGCAGATTAGCAAAAGGATTGAAGGACTCCATTCTGATGAACAGTCAACTGAGTTCACTGCTAGGAAACCTTTCGTTTCATTTAGAAATAAGAGCTGGAGCTGGGGCTGCATTATTGAGCTGACTCAAGCAGGTAGGGCGCTGAGTTCAAACCCTCGTACTACCAAAACAAACAAATAGGTAAGAAGTTCTGTAGAATGCATTATGGTGTTACTGTTGACAATGGAGTTGAAACCTCTGAGCTTCACAGAGATGAAGAGATATATAGATAACAAATGGCAAAGGCAGGATTTGAACCCCAATTCAGAGCAGTTCTGCACCTGGTGGGTGCCCATGCTTAGCGGAAGCAGTTCTGGGAGGGGCTTAGCCTGACCTATGTGAGGTCTGGGCCTCTGCAATGTACAACAGGGCTCTGTCGGCCTCTCGCAGCTTTCCTGTGGGAAGTCTGGCTGAGCTCAACTGGCCTGAAACTCAGGTTGTGAGGCCTGCAGAGCACGGGGCAGGGGCCACGCCACTGCGTGCACTAGGCCTCTGAGAGAAGACGTGCCTCGGTCGAGCGCTGCAGCGCTCAGGTGCGACTGGGTGCATGGTGCTCTGTAGCAAAGCTCCCTGCCTGGCTTGACTCCGATGAACACATCATTAAACGTTCGTTTCCTAGATGCTGCGGGAATTACGCTCTTTGTTTGGACCCAATGAGTATTTGCACAATTCTCTGAAAGATTATTGGGCTACATAAATCAGTACATGAATTCCTTTCACTTGATGTGACTTACTCACATCTGAAGAGAGAAACAAGATAGCTACTCGGAGCTTATTCCCAGAAAGCATGAATCAAAATACTCAGTTTAGGGCTGGGAAGGTGGCTCAGTGGTAGAGTGCTTGCCTCGCATGCATGAGGCCCTGGGTTTGATTCCTCAGCACTACAAAAGCAGAAAAAAGCCAGAAGTGGCGCTGTGGCAAGTGGTAGAGCACTAGCCTTGAGCTGACGAGCTGAGGGACAGTGCCAGGCCCAGAGTTCAGGCCCCATGACCAGCAAAAAACAAAAACAAAAAACAAAACTCAGTTTAATTCAGGAAATAGTAATGTACCCAGACTTAGGGCACTGCCGTGGTGCTGTGGAGAGTAGGTTGTTAACCACACTCAGCACTTTTGTCTCTCTGGACTTGTATTACAGTAGAGGGGCCAGGTGTGTGTGTTTATCTCTTGGTCTGGCATGGATATATTATAGCGGATTAGCCAATGTTTGATTAATGATTAATGCTTTCTGAATTGTCACTGGTTTGAATTTGGTCTAACATTTCACCTGAATGCATATTAATCTCTCTGAAATTATTCTCTCTAGATGTAACAACCTTTGGGTCTCTAGAAATGGGTTTAGAGTGAGATGTAGGAATTATTAGGAGAACTTCTAACATTCAGTTATTTTTCATGAGTGTATGGTCTGATGTCATTCATATATACATTTTTATATATTTATACTTTAAAAAGTGTCTTCTTTAGGGTGTCTCAAGCCTAGCTATTATATAAACACTACTATGATATTTCTTTACATATAAATTGTTGATTTGTTCTACTGATTTTTAAAATAAACTCCTGGAACTCAGTTGACCATTAATGGACATTGAACCCCATTATCCGAAAGGCCTTGTGTCTAGCTGATGTCGACCTTTACAAAGCAGGTAAGACTCTTCAGCAGCAGCTTTCACAGAGGGTGCTCTCCTTCTCCAGGGATATTTGACAGTGTGCAGAAACATTGGTCGTCATGACTTGGGCAGGGGAGGGGGGGTTGTTCCTGTGTCTATCTAGCGGTAGAGGCCAGTGATGCTGACCAGCATTCTACAATACACGAGAATTTTCCAGTCCTTTGTACTCTGAGGGCCATGGATAAAAGGGACCACGATTGTGAACTACAGAAGAACAAATGATTGCTCTGTGTGTCAGCAGTCTGCTCACATCCACACTGGGCTGATTTACTGGCCCAGACGAGCAACTGGTCACCTAGTGGGTGCTAGTTCTGCCAGGCCTAGATTAACTTTTACCAGAAGAGGGCGCAAAGGATTTCTTCTTCATTGTCAAATAACTTGTTAAAAGCATCTAGTGAGGAACCAGTCAGTGGCTCATGCCTGTAATCCTCGCTATTCAGGAGGCTGAGATCTGAGGAACATGGTTCCACGCCAGCCTGGGTAGCAAAGTCTGTGAGATTCATAGCTACAATTAACCTTCAAAAAGCTGGAAAAGGGGCGGAGGCTCAAGGGGTGGACCACTAGCCTCAAGCTGAGTTCAAGCCTAGCACTGGCTTGTAGGAGAGTCTGCCTCCTCACCGGTCTCCCAGGTTCACAGACCCAACTGCAGACTTCTAGGAGTCTTCTGCTCTGCATTTCTCTTTGCAGGGAGAGGCAGATGCAGACAGCCAGCCAGCTCACTAGCTCAGCCAACGATTCCCACGCTCTTCAGAGCACTGCCACTGGGCTGTCTGCAATTAGGACTGGCTTCAAGAGGGTCAAGGCTGGGCCCTGAATCCCTTTAGTCACCAAAGGAGTTCACTGGGGCAAACTTTAAAATGGAGTCCCTGACAATCTCCCAATGAACTCCCTGGTCGGGGAGCCACGGTGGGAAAGTAGAAGGTACAGGGGCGGGGATGGACTCCCGGTTCGCCTGCTCTCCAGTATAGTATGAAAGGAAACCTTTCCAAACATCCCTGCCTCTGTGGAGCTGGAGAATTCCCTCTCGCTGCCTCATTCCCCTACACCAACAACAGAGCTTCTAGTAGATTCCATGAGCCATTTCCCATGAGCAGTATGACCAGCCTCTCTTATGAAGAAAATAACACCAGCCTCTCTTGACCCAAAAAGGGGGCACCAGGTACTGCTGCAGCCCCAAGGGCCCAAGAAAGGCACTGACCACAGAGGAGTCTGGGTGAGCCCTCAGCTCTGGTAGTTTATGAGTTTATAGCCTTGAGCAAAGTCCCCAGGCCCAGATATGGGTTGTATTTACTTCCCCCATACAATTAGAGGTGGCAAAGATTAACCTGAGTCATTTGAAGCCATCTGTTGGCCTGGTCCAAAAGGGGAATGAATGAGTGAGGTCCTAATGGCTTGTTCCCTCAGCCTCCTGGGCAGATCAGCTCTACACCTGCTCCCCTGCCCTTCCCCTTACAAGGCTGAGCCTCATCTATCCCCCCACAATAGTGATTCCTCAATTCCCTCAAAGGAGTTATCTTCGCTTGTGAAGATGGTGTGTGTATGTGTGTGGGGGTAATTCCCATAGAAATGAGACTTCAAAGGTGTATGTTCCATGTCCCAGCTGAAGATAGGAAGTAACAATAAAATGCCCTTCAGGGCTTTATAAATTAGTCAGGTTGTAGACTAGAGGTGGTGTTCATTCACAGAAGCCCCAGAGACTGAATCTAGTCCCTAAGCTCTGCCTTTCTGTGATCCAAACGTGCAAAGAAAGCCCCGTGTGTTCAGGACTGAAGATCTGAACAACCTCTTCCAGAGGGAATCTTCTTGCTTTTTCAAACATCCTGATGAGGGCGATTTCCGAAGTCTGTTTGAACAGCCTGTCACTATTTGTTTAAATTTGAAAGCCGCTTTAAATAAACACTTGCTCATTTTATGTATTAAAAGCAACAAAGAGGGAGAAAGAAAACCTGGGCCTTCTCGTCACATGACCCTGACCAAAATCTCCTGTCTACATATTCAGTGGGTCCTCGCTCATGTCCGGGCTGGCAAGGCTCACCTGCCATGGGGTGTGCCAGGCTCCGGGTTCCAGCCACCTTTGCTGAACTCCACTCCAGCAGGAGACAGGCAGGGCCCAGCTCTGCTGTGATGCGACACAGCTTCTCTCCACATTGCTCATTCTGAGGTCACAGATTGTCTCAGACTGTGGGTGGCCCACAAGGCAAACTGGCAACCCCAGGTCCTCAGTGGGAAGTTGGAGGAACCCAGGGAGGCTCAGCCAGGAGTGCACAGAGCCAAGACAAGGCAAGTGTCCTCATCTCTGCATTACAACGACTGATTGATCGATCCTGGAACCACTGACATCCCTCCTTGGGTCTGGCCCCCCCATCTCTCCCACACACCCCTGGAGGGAGGCAAGTCACCCTGCAAACGTTCTTTTCTCCACTCAGAACCATTTCACACAGGCATTTATTCCAACAAATTTCATTCCAAAGGAAAGGACATTTTAAAATCCAAACAGATCCAAAAGGCAAAAGCAGAGCTGAGGTGCTGAGAAGAATGGGGGCGGGTGTTCTAGGATGCTTCCGGTCAGTGTCCCACATAAAGAGAAAGAGAGAAATCCTTTCTGTTTGTTCATGCCTAACCAAAGCCTTCTAATGAGTATCCCTCTCCTTCATGACTGCATTTCTAGTTATTACCTTAGAAAAAAAATCAAATGCACAAATGATGGACAGTATCAAGAACTTGGAACCATCTGAAAATATGATTGGCATACCCATACAATTCAATGCTACCCCACTTTATGAAACCAATGCATAATAATCACAAAAGTAAGTATTCTCCCCAACCTGCTTCCATCTCATGGTGAACCTCAGCTGGAAATCCAGATTTCACTGGAGAAAATAACGGCACTGATACAGCTCAGAGTTCATGGTTTCCAGACCATCTAGCGATTCCTCTCCCTTTACCAGATCTTTTCCAGTTCTTGATTGTTCCAAACAGCCACCCCTTTCCTATTACAGTTTCCTTGTCTTTCAGCATCCAGCAGCACCCTCTTCCCCTCTGAGCGAACTGAGGCCATTAAGCATGACCAATCATATCACCATCTCCCCTATCCTCTGCTCCTCTCTTCATCCTGATTCCACTACTTTCCATTACTTCTGGAACCTTCCTACATGAACTGCCCCTACTCTCTACTACCATTTTGATCTATCCTTTCTTCTGCCTCTTTATCATGGCATGTAAATGTTCAGTTCTTTAAAATGCTCGCTCTGATGTGTGGTGAGCTACCCAAACCATCTTCTCTCTCTTTCCTCTCTTTAGCTTAAATACTATTCCCATCACGACCGCTGAAGTCTTTATATCCTGCCCTACTCTCAATCTAGCCACCTGATTCCTGTTCTAGTCACTGTCTAAGATGCCTCATCTACGACAATCGACCTGCCAAGCCTCCCTCTCCCCCTGCCTTCACTGTGCTCTTGAGTAAAGCTATACCCTGAGACCACCTCCATGTTTTCTCCTTCCCCACTCCACAGCCAATCATCAGTAAATCCCACTGTCGAGGCTGAGCTGCTCTGAAGCAGACCTTAAATCAAAGATGAAGTGTAAGTGGTTTATTTGGGAGATGATGTCAGAACACTTTTGTGGGGCAGTGGGGGAGGCAAGACATAAAAGGAAGCAGCCATGGTTACTGTGGTGCACGAAGACTGCGTCTTTCCATGTGTATTTCCCCACCCAGTCATTAGCACTGAGGATGTAAGATCTCGTGAGATTTGTCTGTGGATCCCTGGAGCAAGTGCTTGTCATGTGTTACTTTGGCAAGGGTATATGGAGCTGAAACAAACTGATTTCTTCTGTTACATGGTAGGTTTTCCACACATAATCTAATGAATGATCTTTTTTTAAACTGGGGGAGCATAGAAATGCCAAATAAATGGCCAAACTAAACAAAATCTAGTATCTGTTGTTTTAGTTGTAGCAGCTTCAAGAGCCCTGGGCCAGTTTACGGGGGTGCCATGCAGTTGTGGGCACTAGGTCTCACAGTTAGCCCCTGTGTCTTTCTGGTTTGAAAACTGTGTTACCTGTCCACACTGTAAATCTGCGCCACAGGGAAGGGTTGAGCAGCATCACTCTCATGCCCTTGACCAACCATTCCCCCGTTGGGGAGACCAGTGTGGTCCTTCAAGCACTAGGAAGACAAACCTTTGAAGCCTGTTGCCTAGAGATAAAAGCTCAATAATCTGGGACACTGCAAGGGGAAAGCACTCTCCCTGCTATACAAGACAGAGGAGATGACCAAGGTGAAAGGTAGTTTATGAGCAAGATCAAGAGCAGGTTCCAGACATGCCTACACCTGAAGAGATGCTGCTAGATGGTTCCGACATTGTGGATTTACCAAGAGGATTTAAGACTCATTCCTAACATCATCTGTCTGGTGACATACAACCGCCAGGCAAGACAGAGACTCTTGGAAGAAGGAGAAAGAAGGAAGTGGAAGGCAGGAGGGAGAGAGGCCCACACTTCACAGCAGAGACCAGAGCTCTCCATAAGGACAAGGAAGTGGTAGTTCTCTTGGCACAGACGTGGCTCTGAGCAAAAAGGGAAGCGGAGCGCACGCGAGGAAGTGAGGAGTTTTTTCTTCTACCTGAATAAAGCAGCTGGTGAGGAAGTGACTCCATTTCCCCCTTCCCATTGGCTGGGCAGGATTTCCTCTGCAGCTACATTGTGCTGAATGAGCCCTGAGGGTTCAGTCTGCAGAACTGGCTGGCTATGGCAGACATATGCTTGCTAGGTCCCCTGTGACTCTTCCTCCTGCACCTTCCCTTTGCTCTGAAAATACTGACTCTGGGTTTGAGAGAAAAGGAAAGGGGAAAAAATAGCCCCTGAGCCTCTAACTGAAGGCCACACAGCTGCCTGGCTTAGAGAGAGAATGCTGGGGTGTGAGAAGTACCACTCTCCTTCCTCCTGCTTGAAAGATCAGCTCCACAAGGCCATTCCCAGTGAATGAGAGCCAATCTTGGAGGAAATCTGGGCCCAGGGAGAAAGGTTCTTTGAACCTAAGGCAGAATATATACAATGAAATCTAATCTAAGCACTACTGGGATGTAACTAGAAACCTGCTAGACAAATGGCAGAAGATGAAAAAACGGAAACAAAACAAAAACAAACCTTGCCCCCCTGCCTACCACCAGTTGGTTCAGGGCAGTGTTGGTATATTTTGCTATGCAAATTTAGCTGAAGATGCAAATGAGGCAGCTGAAGATGCAAATAAGGCAATGGTTGAGATCGGACGAGCTCAAAAAGCTGCTTCCTTTCTTGAGCAGGACAGTTTGAAAAGAATTTGCCAAAGTGGCTTTGATGTTCCAGAGGATCTTCAGCCACAAGGGTAGGCCAAAGGAGGTCTGGCTGTGTCCAGCTGCTAAAGGAGACCCGAGTCTAGAGTTAGCCACTCCCTAGGACAGAATCTCATAAAACTGTTTGGCCTACTCACCCTGCAGGGCGATGCTGTCTGCAGAGAAGCAGAGACACAAACTCTACCCAACGTATCAGTATCAGCTATGCAAATATCTCATGGGGGGCAAGGCGGGTAATGGGGGAGTGAAAGGCTGTTTAGCCACCTGCAGGCCCCATGTCCACTGTCCAATGAGATGCAATTAGTCCAGTACTTCAAAAGGCATACAAAAATGCATTCATTAAAAAAGGCATGACAATGTGTTGACAGTTACACTTTTCTGGGTAATAAGTCATAATAATAGCAACTGCAGGCCCATTCTATATCAGTCTCTGAAAGCTCATCCTCAGTTTGCTTATTCATGTAGCCACCAATCCTATTTTTGCAAGGTCCTGGGGACTCTCAAAGATAAATAGGGCACAGGTCTTCTTGTTCTATCATAATTGCTTTGGAATCCAGTATTTCACAGTTGATTTTCCCATTCGTGTTTTTATTGTGTTTTAATTTACAAATCTGTATGCAAATTAGCCTTTATACTTTCATACATTTATATTACAATTTTAAAATCATAATTCCCACCACCACTCATTACCATTTCTTGTTCTTCCTCTTATGTGTACTCATACACGAGTTTCTTTCCTTTTCCTAAATAGTCCCCTTCCATACCATTAAAAAATCTAGATTTTGCATATTAAAATATGTAATATGTGCCTGAGCCTGGCTTATTTCAGATGAAGGTGGATCTATAGTTCTATTTTCCTGAAAATGACACAATTTCCTTATCGTTGAATAAAACTTGATTGTATACATGTACCATATTTTCTTTATTCTTTAATATGACAGGATTAATTAACAAGTTTAACTGACAGGCAACTAATTCTCTCAGACTGAAGAGTCCTCTGGTTGAACATCATTATCTTTTAGGTACAGGATCATTGTCTGCAAATAGGGATAATTTTTCATTCTTTCTCTCTTTTTTTTTCTTGCCTTATCACTATGGCTAAGAACAAGAGCTCTATTTAAGTAAAAATGAAAAGGGTGGACTCCCTTGACTCATTGCTGATTTTGAAGCAAAAGCTTTTTGTTTTCCCCTAAAATGTGTAAAGGTTTACAATATATATCCTTATGTCAAGGTGTGTTCTCTTCTGTTCTTAGTTTCCCTGTGGCTTTTTATCATAAAAGGATGTTGATTTTTGCCAAAGGTCATTTCTGCATGTATTGAAATGACCAAGGTTATTTTTCTTGAATGGATTTATGTGCTGTATAATGCTTACTGACTTATGTTGAGCCTGCCCGCATCCCTGGAAGGAAACCAGTTTTATCCTGGTGTTTGATCGTTTAAATGTGCTGTTGAATTCAGTTTGTAAGGATTTTATTGAGAATGTTTGTGTCTATTTTCATCAAATAAATGGGCCTACATTTTCTGTTTTGTGTGTGACCTTATCAGGTTTTGATATTAGGGTAATACTTAAACTGAGTTTGAAAACATCTCTCCCTTTTCTACTTCATGAAATAATTTGAGGAACATTGAGGTTAGTTCTTTGAAAGTCTGGTAGAATTTAGCAGTGAATTCATCTGGTCCTGGTTTTTCTTTGTTGGAAGGTTCTAACTCTTTCAGTCTTGTTGCTCATTATAGATCTGTGTAGGTTGTTATATCCTCTTGATTTATTTTTGGTAGGTCATATCTAGAAACTTACCCATTTCTTTTAGATTTTTTTCAATTCATTAGAATATGTTATCAAAATATTCCCTAATGGTCTCCTGTATTTCATTGCTATCTGTCATAAATATACGTTTGTTCATCTCTAATTTTGTCTCTTCCCCTACCCTCCAGTACTATTGCTTTAACTCAAGGCCTGGGGGCTGTCCTCCAGTACTATTGCTTTAACTCAAGTCCTGGGGGCTGTCCCGTAGCATTTGCTCAAGGCTAGCACTCTACCCCATAAGCCACAGCTCCCACTTTGATCTAATTTTATTAATATGGGTCCTCTCTTTTTGTTGTTGTTAACTCAAGGTTTATATTGCTTATTTTTCCAAAGAATCACATCTTTGTTTCATTTATTTTTATAATGTCCTTTTAGTCTCTTGTTCATTAATTTCTGTTCTAATCTACTATTTCTTCACATCTACTGATTAGGGATTTGGCTTGTTCTTGTTTTTCTAAGAGCTTGAAGCATATGTTTAGGTCTTTTTTTTTAACTCCTGTTTTTTGTTAAAGTGTAGTCATTCATAGTTCTGCATTCCTTCTTAGAACTACCTTTGCTACTAGTTTACCTTTACTGATAGTCTGTATTTTAATTTTGATTTGATGCTAGGAATTTTAAATTTTTCAGGGAATTTTACTCCCTAATTTCTTCAGTGACTTACTGATAACTCAAAAATGTATCATTCCATCTCCATGTGTTTGTATGTTTTCTCTTGTTATTGATATACAACTCTCCTAACTCCATTACAATCTGATAAGATACAAAAAATACTAGTATATTTTGGTATTTGTTAAGACTTGCTTTATGTCCTAAAATATGATCAATTTTAGGGTAAGTTTTCTGAGCCACTGGGAAGATTCTGTGTTCTGCAGTTGTTGAGTGGAGTATTTCGTATTTATTAGATAAGCCCAGTTGATCTGTGGTTTAGTTTAACTATGAACTTTCTTTTGTTCTTTCTTTTTGATTTGGATAATCTATTGATGAGAACGGGATATTGAAACCACCTACTACTGCTATATCTAGACCTATCTGCCTCTTATGTCCAGTAGTGCTTGGTTTATGAAACTGGATACACTGATGTTCAGTGCACATATATTTAAAATCATTACATCTTCCTGATGGGTTGTTTGCTGTTAATATGTAGTGACCTTCTTATCCCTTCTGAATAATTCTGGCTTGAAGTCTACTTTGTCAAATATGAACATGGCTACTCTTACTTGCTTTCAGTTTCCATTTTCTTGAAATCTTGTCTTCCATCCTTTCATTTTCAGTCTATGTGTGTGTGTTTGCTAGTGAGAGGAGTTTCTCATAGACAACAAGCAGTTGGATAGGGTTTTGAAATCCATTTTTAACCACTCTTCATTTTTCAAGTGGAGACTTAAGACCATTTGTATTTAGGGTTATTATTAAGAACATTTGGAGAAGTCATGTAGACTTGGTTTTGCCTATTGCTTGTGTTTATAAATAGAGATTCGGACATCTCTGCTTATAAAGGGTAGATAACGCTTGCAGTTTTATCGAGGTGTTGTTTTAGCGAGCATCTTTCTCTTGACAACTCAGTCTCAGTACCACTCAGAGAGGAGAAGATAAGTGATCATAACAGTAACACCACCAAAAGAAACCAGATATACAAATGCACCTAAAATTAGCTAAAACTAATTGCTATACCATGACTAACCACAGAAAAGACAATGACAAAAATAATACAGAATAAACTATAAAGTTATGAAATAAGGTAAAAGTAATAATCATAAATGAATAAAATAAAGGGCATGGAAACTTAGAAAAGAAAAAAGCAAGTTTAAATAAAAATAAAAACACAATAATATGTAAATAAAATTAGATAAAGAAAAGAAAAGGAATAAAAATAGAAGATAGAAAAGAAAATATAAATGCTGGAAAATACAGTTAAAAGAAAACAGTATGACAATGAGAAAACTAGAGACTTCCCCCCCAGATCCTTTCATGTGAAAGCTGCCAGGTGGGGACTGGTAGTGATTCATCTCTAGGTAAGTTCCTGCTATTCAACTTGGTACTGTCACAGTAGCTTTAACAAACAGGAGCATTTTCAAAGTCTGTTCAAAGCACTTATATGTCTAAGCACATTTACCCTGTGGGAGAGAGGCCTGGTCAGGAAAGAAAAGCTCGCTGCTAAAGAGGGCTTTCTGTTTTTCAGGATCTCATACTCACAAGTCTCAGAAACCTGCCTGCCAATACTTTGGTTTTAGAACACAGTGTCTCCATTTTTCTGCCTTACCTTCCTCATTCCAAAGCCGCCTTTTTAGCTAAGAGCTGCATTTTTGGCACCCAGACCTTTCTTGTTTTGGGCTTGGTGTATCTTATTATTTGTGAGAGAATGTTAGTTTCTGTAGAATAGGGAAATATATCAAACTTACACAAAAAACTTTACATATCATACTCAATGATATAAAGGTAACTAGCCCAATTTTGAAACAAAGGATTTAAACAGACATTTTACTAAATGGTATATCAACAGTCACATTATATTCATGAAAGGATGCTCTAGATCATTAATCACAAGAGAAATGCAAATCAAAACCATAGTAAGGTATTCTTTCAGACTATGAGCAAGGATATAATTTTACAAAATAGACAATAATAGGTGTTGGTGAGGATGAAGAGCAACTGGATACCTTGCACACTGGTGGGAAATATAAAAAGTGCATCTATGAAAAACAGTTTGGTGGTTCCTCAGAAAGTTGAGTTACTATGTAACCCGGCCATTTAACCCCTGGCATATGTTCCCCAAGTAACTGAAAAATGTAAGATCATCCCAAACTTGTACATGAACAGCATTTGCTGCTATGAATGAATAGCTGAAAAGTGAAAATGACCCAAATAACCATTAACTGAAAAGAGACAACAAAATGTGTCATGACTATCCAAGAAGCTCCAGTGTTCAGCCAGTTAAAGGAATTATTGTACGACATGAGTGAAACTTGAAGATACCATGCTAAATAAAAGAAGCCAGATACAAAATCCAAAGTGATTCCACTAACATGAGATGTCTACAACAGGCAAGTGCATGGAGGCAGGAAGCACATTAGTGGTTTCCAGGGGTGCGGGGGAGGAGGGGCGGTAAGTGACTGTGAATGGGTTCAGGGGTATTATTGGAGTGATGGCTGCATAATCCCGTAGCTACTCTAGAAAAACAATGAATTGATCACTTGAAATGGAATTTCATGAAATGTGAACTGGACCTCCATTTACAACCCGCCTAATTTCTTACATTCTAAGAAGAGGCGAATAGATTAGTTTTCTATTTATGGAGACTCAAAGTATAATCTTGTTCTGTAGTCTTGTTTATGAGTGTATGGGTATGTGGGACTCCTTTGGTTAAAAGCTTTGTGCTACCATCATCCTCAAAAACAAACAAAAAATGCAGGTGGTGGCATGGTGGGGGTTGAAGTGTTTATCTGGATGGGAAGTTAAGGTGGCCAGGCATCTCTCTTTATGGGGAACTCACTTTCCCTATGGGTCTTAGATTCTTTATCTAAAACTGTTCCCACACCTGGGCTTACTTACACTGCTAGTGATGTGGTTTCTTTTTTCTCTCGTCTTTTTGAGCATCCTTGGGATGTGATTGGGATGTGGTAGACCATGTCAGAATCTGTGTTACCAGAACCACTTCAGATGACACATCTCCGTGTTCTCTGCAGAGTGGCCCGTCTCTGCATACTCTGCTTCCATCTTCTTTTGGGGCTCAGGCTACTCTCTTGGGTCTTTGAGTCAAGAGTCCCTCCTCTCCCCAGTATGGTAGCTATGTGGCCTCTGTTTCTAAACTCTTTGCTTTTATAAGCGTAAGCCAGGTACTTAGTCCCACAGGCTCTTCCTCAGCCTCTTCACAGTGTTTCCGGAGAGCCCTGTCACTCATACTATTTTTTTTTTCATGAGATAGGTCTCACTATGTTATCCCAGACTGGTCTTAAACCCCAGGGCTCAAGGCTTTGCCTTCCCAGTAGTTGGGAGCTATAGCATGTATCACCATGGATAGTCCTCACTGCCAATTCTAATTACATCTGGGGAGGCTGCTAGCTCACAATGGGAAGTGTGAGGCTTATCCTCAATAGCAAACAGGATGCCCCCGTGCCTGATAGGGACAGGGGGTTCCACATGCACATTTCCATCAGGATAGATCTTCTGCCTGCCTTTCCTGGGACCAGGAGGTTATTCTCCTGGCCTCTCACCACTGCCCATGCCTGTATGTGAGCATGAATGTGAGCACTGTGGTCCCCACTGGACACAGGGTGGTAGGTGACCATGCTCCCCTTGGAGGTTTTTATTTGGGCCAGACATACAGTGCCTCACTCTGCCTGCCATGTGGCCTGTGGACTTATGGTATGGTCCAGGCTGCCGCTGCAAGAGTTAATTCATGAAAATATGCCAAAAATGGGAACTGAAAGCAGATGCTTGTTAAGTTCTGCAGCTTGGCCTAATTGTTGTCATCAGGATACACTGCTGGAGGCTGGGTGGGGGGGGTCTTCATTGATTAAACGCAGAGGACCAGGGTTGGGGGCCGAATATTTGATTCTCACTTGCTTAAATCAGCAAGTGTTGACTGAGGGAAGGGGGGTGGAGTACGAGGACCCCACATTTCCTAATAGGCACTTGCTGAAAATGGGTTCAGCCCTGGCGGGGCCACATGCTGTAGTGAAAAGAGCAACGCAGAAGGCATTGGGGGGGGCAGATGGCACCTGTGGCTTGCTGAGCACTGGCACCTTCCAGCCAGGCCTTGTTTGACACGTGCTTTTCAGGAGTGGTTAAGAAATAAGCCTGGGTGCCTTTTCTGGAAACTTCACACTGCATTCATTCCAGAGCTTTTGCCTTGATGACCGACCACAGACTCAGCATCTAAGGGAGACTGTATTACCCCCAGGGGTGAGCGCCCTGTTGGTGGTGGTCTGGGGCAAGGAAGTCACATATGTTATTAAAACGCACAGGCTGCTAACATCCCACCCCGGAGTACTCCGAGAAGACATGCCTCACCCTGTTTCCAACTCCCCTGTTCTGCAGCTCTGCGTACCCGTTATTCTGTGAAGATCAAAATGATCATCTTGGAATAGTCGGGTGGGAAAAGTCTCCTAGGCTCACCAGGGGCCAGCCGGCAGTAAGAGAACAGCAATTCCGTGCTCTGTGCTCTGGTGCTGAACCCAGTGTGCTCCACGTGGGCGTGCTGACGGAATCTGCTTTCACTTTGTAGTTTATGATTTAGCTCGGATCACCTGGAAAGACTCAACATGAATAGAACCAGATGCCTTTTAAGACACACTGCCTGGCTCTTTGACAACCCTCTTCCTTCCTCATCAGACAGTCTTCCTGTGCCCAGAAAGGACACTAAACCACTCTATCACAAGGAAAATGTAAAGTCTCTGACAATGGTAACAGCTGTATAACCGGGACGAGGGAATGCTGAGCAAGGTCAAGGCTGTAGTTCTGGATTCAGGCTCATTAACGCACGGGCCAGAGGATATACCAGACTGGTCTTCCACCTGAAGAGAAGCTCAGGGAGGAGCATCTCCGGCAGTGTGTGTTCTGTTACCAGAACGATATGATCATATATGCAGAGGAAGAGAAAAAGAGAGTGGAGGGAGGGAGAGAGGGAAAGGGAGTGAAAGATTGAAGGAGAGAGGGAGGGAGATTGAGAGAAGGGGAAATAAGTAGGGAGGTAGAGAGGAACAAAGGAGAGAGAGGAAAGAGAGAGAGGGGATCACGGATGAGCTTTAAATCAGAGGAAGGGCTGAAGTATCTTCCATGAGCTCACTCCCCCTCCAGGGTGACAGCTGAGAGCTGGCTGACCTGACACACAGTTCTGCACAAAGCAGGCCTGCTGTGGACATGAGCAAGGTCAGGAGCATGGATGAGTCTACCTCCCAGTGCCCCGGGTGTCATCAGCAATGGGGTCTTTGAATGAGAGAAGCCGTACTCCTGGGAACACGACTGCCAAAGGCGATGATGCTGCCAGTCACGCGCTTACTGAGTGGGCTGCACACACGGGGCAGCTCACAGTGTAAAGCCTGTGAGACCCAGTGGCAGAAAGCACTCGTGTGCCTGGACTGGAAATGGACGGACTTGAATCATGCCACTGAGCCTTTGCATGCTGATTATTCCTCAGGCAAAGGGGGGCAGGAATGGAACTTCCTGGATTCGAGGGATAAGTAGGGTAGTGCTCATGTTTTTGAGCACTAAATGCTAGACTGTTACAAGCCAAATTCAATGAAACAACTAGTTTCTGTGCATGGCCTTGTGCTAGCTGCATGGCTCTGTGCAAGGATGTCACCTTTGTTACCCAAAGCAGCTCCTCTATATTAAAAGCTATCACAACTGGATGACTCAGAGATGTTCACCATGAAGGCCCTAAGAAGTTCGGATGTGAGAAGGCTTCCAGAAGGACATTAGGTTTAGGAAATTGCCATTTCCACAACCCTTCAGCCAGTCTGGGATCCACGTACAATGTGCTTTCCAGTTGAATCGGTACCAACTTTGGGGCTCTTCCTAGCACAGGGTGAGACTTGAATCACACGGGCTCTTTGTTTCTCTCACTTTGGTCTATCCAGTAAACACAGTTAGACTCAAACCATCTAAGCTCTTTAGTAGAAATCGTACCAGAAGTAGCTCTGGTCATCTACTAAATCTGAGATGCAAAGCAAAGGAACTGACTGCTGTGGTGAATCCCATTAGGTAACTTTGACGAAAGACAGAAGAGATTTGTCCTCAGAGAGGTCCTAACACTTATCCAAAGTCACACAAGCTCACAGTAGCAAGGAGGAGAGTTGAATCTAAGGCTGTTCAATTTCTAGACACATCCTTTGTCAGTACTCTGTGCTTCGGGTGGAAGCAGAAAAAGGTACAAGATAACAGCCCTTGAGGAGATAAGCCATGAAAAGGAGAAGTTATACTGGGAGAGCCTGGCTGAATGGAGCTGGGAAACAGAAGGCTGGATAGGAGTTGTGCCCTAGGCAACTGGAGTAGAATAGGAAAGCTGAAGCTGGCATTTCAGGGCATGAAATTAACATGAGGCTCGAAATTATCCGAGGGCAGGTCCCAGGGTGAGCTGATGTCTCAACAGGGGTGAATCAGTCCACAAGGCTGAATTCTCAAAAAGACCCTGTGGCCATGAGAAACCACAGGTCACAGGACCACCCCGCACTCCTGCCCTAGCTGCACTGGACAACTGGATCCCACGGGAATGAGCACAGCACCCTGCGTCCCCCTCAGTCTGCGGTCTGTCCTGTCTCAGCTTGCTGCATGCCCCACCTCAAGAGTGTTGGAAAACACTGGGCAAATAAAGCTTGCGGTCCTGAAGGAGAAATTCTTTCAAAGTACTTCAGGAAAAGCTGTCCCGTTCACAAGGATGCTTTACAGGGCATTCTGGAAAGTGAAAGAGCAAAGAACAAATCCACCCTAAAACTGATTCAGGATATTGAAACATGCCAAGCAGTGGTGGCCCATGCCTGTCATCCTCCGTGTTACTCAGGAGGCTGAGGTAGGATGATCGCAGTTCAAAGCCAGCCTGGGCAGAAAAAGACTGTGGGGACTCTTATGTCTAATTAATCATTAAGAAGCTGGAAAGGGAGCCGTGGTTCAAGTGGCAGAGTGCTAGCTGTAAATGGAAAAAGCTAAGTGACAGTGCCCAGCCTTTGAATCAAGAAAATATTTCATAAAATAATATGAAAATAGGTGGCCCAGGAGTCTCTGAAGTAACCATTGGATTTTAGTCCTTTCGGGGGCTCAGCTCAGCTGGTTCTGAGATCAGGACCAACTCCCACAGCCCAGACACAGGAGATGAGCGAGGCATTCCGCAATGCTCCAGTCCTGCTGATGGGGCCTCCCATCCATCCAGCCATCCTCTAGATGTCCCTCGGCCTTCCTCAGGACTAGAAGCATGCTGGTTCTCTGCTGAACACCTCATTATTTTACCAAGGTAAAGACCTGCCCACAGAGGCCAACAGAGCTCCTGGGGCATTCCACGAGTCCCCGCTCCCACTCCGAGTGCTTCATCTTTTAATGTCAGGTTTGTTTCTGGAAGGCTGGAAGTTTAACACTGTTACAGTCAGATTCAACAAGTCAGGCGTACTTTCTCTTAGCATTTCAGGAGGTACACACAGCAGAGAAAGCGTTCAGTGCAATCTCTCTAGAACACCCAGCAAAGGATGATCAAATGGAAGCAGTATTGCAATCTACTTCACACACCAAACAGGCAACGGCTGTGAGCTCTGCCCCACCCGGCACAGCCAGGTGTGGGGCCCACAGAAAGGCTCATCAGGCTTCTCTGGCCTCCACCTAACTCAGACAACATGCATCCGTGACATCCCCAACCGACTCCTCCACGCAAATCCCTTCCTTGTGTTCCCCTTGACATTTGTCTTTCCTGTTATATTTGATCATTCCTTCCTGGCCTTGCATTTTATCAGCTAAAGGTCATCCTGTAGTCCTGATTTTTTACCCCCTCTTGTTCTGCAGTTGCCTTATTACAGAATAGGCTTGCTCTGAGTTTTCTGGGAGACAGAAACTCTCCAATTCCTTGGTCATGCAAAACAGTGAAGAGGCACTGAGCAGAATGAGGGGGAAGCCCTGTGGTCCCCAGACATGCCTGATTCCTGCTTCCGGGACCTTGGTCTATCTCCTGGTAAGAGGACCCTGCTGGCGATGGGGGAAGGGTCATGTGATGCCTGTCATCGAGGTCCCATTGGTATCATGTGACCAGGGAAGTCTGACAAGAGCCAGGCCTGTGATCCAGGCTGAAGGCAGTCAGATGCTTGTTCTACAAACTTCTTTAACCCTTGCAGGGTTAAATACTGGTGTTGTCCTTATGGGACAACCGAAGAGGGATTTGTGCTGGATAAGGAATGTAATGAAAGTGTCTCAATCTCGTGTTTTCCTTGTGTGTTTTCACCTCTGCCAAATTCCTGAAATTCTTTAGTCTTACGATTTTATGTGCTTTTCATTTCCATGTGAGCCCCGCACATCATTGAAATGTCTTTGGAAGTCATCTTTAATCTACTGAGACACCCTGGAAAACTTGGGGTGGGGGAATAGGGAAAGTTAGGGTGTTTCTGCACTCACACCTGGAGAGTTTTATAAGATATTTGCCTCCCAGGCATAAGTTAATGGTTGACGGATTACAGATTTAATCATGAATGTTTTAGTAACTTGGTATATCACTTGGAAAAGGGAATTTTATTAAGGGCTACTCTAAATATTTAGAAAAATTTTATAACGTTACCACCATTATGTTGATAATACCATTTGGTGGGAAAGCAAGAACGCCAAGATTGGCAATGGAATACACTCATTTAAAGGCACAAGTGTGAGCAGTGCTGTATGTCCAGTGCAGAAGCTCATCACATTACCGCAGACAGTAACAACCTAAGAGACCTTTACACCCTGTTATATCACAGTCTACACAATGGCAAGTTTCAAGTCTGGTCTTGGACTTGCTCTCCAGGGACTCACCTCTCTGGATTTTCAAAGCCTCATTTTCTAAAGCAAAGAGGATAGCTCATGGCTATGGAAAGCCTGTCAAGAGCCTATGACACTGTCGTGTCTGCTTCAGGGACTCTGGGTTTGAAGATGTCCGACCATCCCAAGCAGCGAGGATGAAAAGGGTCGAGCGAACTGGACACCACCAAACCCTTTGAGTTCTCATTAAATACCACAGAGTCGCCATCATCTAAGATGGGGTGAGAACAGAGGTGTGCATCCTGGAGGGGGTTTTACTAGGCAGTCCTGGGGTGACCAGCAGCCAGGAAGGTGCTGAGTTCCCAGACACCAACAGAAACACGTGCCCACACCACGTGCCCACACCGTGAAGGCACCAGAAATCTGAATCCCAGCAGGGTTTCCAGAGTCCCAACAATCTATTTCTGCTGAAGAATCTACACAATAGCTGTTCTGGTCGCTGTTCAAAGGGAATGACAGCTATTTCAGTAATATTGACTAGAGATGAAGACAATGAAAGGATGCCTTCATTAGATGTGTCCCACTTACTTGCCATAAATAATACTCATTGCCAGTAACTCTTGAGGATGGGTTAATCCATCAAGCAGAGATGCTAGATGGTTTTCCTTCCTGATCCTCAGGATTCCTGTGGTATTCCTTTAATTTGACTTGATTTGATGTTTTCATCTATCCAGGAGGTAGCTCTTATATTTCCTAGAGAACGCCATTAAACTTTTCCATCCCAAAGTCTTTTTTTTTCTCAGGTTGTCCATTCTCCATACCTACCTGGTCTGACCTTCAAAATTACAGAGATAATCTGTCAGGTGTTTAGGGAAGTTTTCAGACTGCAGAAGATTTGTTCTGCAAGCTTCAAAAGATCGCTGAGCAGCCTTTCCTTCCTCCCACCCCAAGATAATGCAAAACTAGTTGGAATCTACTACCTAACTTCAGCATGTCTGAAGAATGATGGAAGTTTTTTTTCCTTGTTTGGAATCAAATGAGAGAAATTATTTGTGCTCTCTCTCTCTCTCTCTCTCCCCCTCCATTTTTATTAAGACAGCATTCTTTCTTTTTCCTTTTAGCTGGATGATGTATACTTTTGACACCGAGAAAAAAAGTGTCAGTGATGTGCAAGTCATAATAAAATCTTAAACTGCAACTACACAGGAGAGGAAATGGTATAATTTTGAGTATGACACGCCCAGAGGGAACTCTAATTTAAAAAATTACCAATACCATAGAATGAGCTGAGAATGTAAGAGAAGTTTGTTATTTTAAAAATTCGTTTAATTCTTAGTCATTCTGGTTTTTGGATTTTTATCCTCTTTTTGATGTTGTGTTTTGTTGGTTTTTTTTCTTTTTTAAGACCAAAACTTGGCATTTGGTGTTAGGTAAGGAGCAAGCTTCTCAATGAGACAGTGCAATGCTGGAACATAGTAAGACCAAGGTAAGAGGAATGCCTATATACTGAGAATGAATATTGATAGTAATTACTATTACTATTATTAGATGTGTGTGTATGTGTATGTGTGTGTACGTGTGCACTGGTACTGGGGATTGAACTCAAGGCCTGAACACTGTTCTAAATTTAGCTTTTTCTCTCAAGGCTGGCACTCTACCACCTGAACCACAACTCCACTTCTAGCTTTTCTGGTGGCTAACTGGAAATGAGAGTCCTCATGGGCTTTCCTGCCTGGGCTGATGAACTAAATCCTCAGATTTCAGCCTTCTGAGGAATTAGGATGACAGGCATGAGCCACTGATGCCCATCTTTTCCCACTATTACAATGGTGTCCTTTAACAATAAAAAAAATAAGAGCTGGGAAGGTGGCTTAGTGGTAGAGTGCTTGCCTGACATGCATGAGGCCCTGGGTTCGATTCCTCAGTACCACATAAGCAGAAAAAGCCAGAAGTGGCACTGTGGCTCAAGTGCTAGTGCACTAACCTTGAGCTGAAGAGCTGAGGGACAGCACCCAGACCCAGAGTTCAAGCCCCACAACCGACAAAAAAAAAAGAAAAGAAAAAGTTACAACACAACCCAAATTTGCTAAAAATTATAAAATCAGGGTGAAAAAATAAAACCCCACCAGTACTCACATGGCACCTTGTATTTGGTAAAGTACCTTCACATATAAATTCTCTAGTGTGATCCCACAAGAGCCTACAAGCAGGTTACTCCATGTGTCTGTCACCTTCATTTTACAGATTACTAAGGACACATTACTTCTCCAAGGACGCACAGTTAATTAACAGTGGAACTAAGATTCAAACTCCGTGTCCCACACAAACCCTCTTACCTGTCTACTTCCTTACATGGCCTCCATAAATTCAGCTATGATTCCCAGCAAAATTGTCTCATCAAGGGTGATGATGCCATCGCTTTATATGCAATGGTGAGCTGCTTATTTCTAACTCATATCTTTCTTTGAGAAAGCTTCAATTATGAAGAAATTATTAAATTATACCATAAATGTTGGCTGACATTGTAGGATGTAGACACATTTCTGCACTGTCATTGCTCTAGGCCAGGGAGAGCTCATCCAGCCACCTTCAACCTTGTGACAAGAAGCTGGAGTCACTTATACAATTCTAGCAGGAGCCAAAATAACAATGCAGAAATTCAGGTCTTCTTTAAAGACCTGGTCTTGATGGGATCTCCAATTTTCCTTTCAGCATGAGAAATCACAGTTATGATCGTGACCTGGCAGAGGGTGAGCAGCAAGGAGAAGAAATGTGACCAAGGGTGACTTCCAGTCTGTTATCTAGTTTTGTTCAGAATCCAAGGTAACGCTTAATGGCTCTCTACAGAGAGGGTTTCCCTGACATCACGAGATCTTATATTTATTTGTCCAGATGTAGTTGTTCCCCATTTTGCTTTGGGTCAGCCTGCAAGTGAGAAATGGAGACCTGATAGAAAGATCACCACGATTTCTCCCACTTCAAGGGTGGCCTTGGGGGAAACACTCTGTTCTGACCTCTTCACACACACACACACACACACACACACACACACACACACACACACACACACACACACACACACACACACACTTTAAAAAGGAAGAAAAGAAATCACTATGGGCCCATAAGGCCTTGCAGTGAGTTTTCCTCTTTCATTTCAATGTAGATGTACTCTTTTTTTCCTTCTGATCCTTCTTAGTCCCCAGTTTGTCTCAGTGTTTTTCCTTGCTCCCATCAGGCATCTCTCGAGTTACATTCCGCTTACCCCATGAAAAACCACCACCGTTATGTCTTCTCTGCACCGCTAAGCTTGCCACAAATGCGAGAACTTGACTCCCACTCAGCCTTCTAGTGACTTGCTTTAGTCTGACATATTGGCAGTCTGCATGTAGTGGACCTACGCCTGCTTCTTTACCAGAAATTCCTTACCAGAAAATGATGCTTAGCTAACACATATTTTGGGAGAGCTTCTGGCAGCAGAATCTCTAGGAATGTTGGAGTGCAGCGAAAAATCTGATGCTTCAGATAGCTTTTTCCAGGCTGGTGGCAGGGAGGGGTGTTGGCTCACCCACCCCCACGGGTGACTGCTGTCACATTTGCAGACGGACAGGCCAACACTCCTCCAAGATCGCTAACCACATCTCCACGGAGAAAGCCAAGGCCTCTTTTCATCCCGACTATACCAAGCTCTCAGTGCAGCTTCAACACATGACTCCTTAAGTCATCTTGATTTTTCTCTTCGGTAATGCAATCAGGGGCCCTCCCTGCTTTTCTTTCATCTCTCTCAAAGCCAAGGCAGAATTTTCCCCTTCTTGTACATTTTCAATACATATAGATTAGTCAAATTAGTCTGCCCAGATTCCCCCCAAAACTCCCTCCTCCACACTGACAGTCACTGGTGAAGTCCTGAGCTACTTTTGCCCATGGTCTTTCCATCCTTCCCCTAATGACTCACATCCATCTCTGTACAGCATTTAGTGAGCACCAAATATGCAAATCACATGACCTAAACTTTGACGTGGGCTCAAGGCAAGATCGGACCATTCCTCTCCCCTGGCTAGGAAGCAATACCAGGAGAAATGTCATGTGGCAGAGCATGTGGGCCAGACACACAGCCAGGAAGGTTCAGAGAAGGGCCGGTTCACTCAGGCAAGGGCACAGGCTGGAGGCGGGGGGAGATGTGTGCACATGAAATGCTAATGGCCTGCCTGACTTTGTGGATTTCAAAACAGAATCTCATGGAAAAGATAATTGAAATGAAAGTCGGAGCTTATTAAGTTTCTGTAGGCCCACCCCAACTTCTCAGAGTTCCCAGTCATGTGGATACATGCTAATTTCCTTGGCAGCCTTAGATAAAGCTCTTAATGTGATTTGAGTCCCTTAGAGATTAGCACTATTATAAATATAAAATGTTCAAACACAAGCAAGTTGAAACCAAATGCCCCCCAAACACTGGCTTGCTGGTATATGAGGGCACTGAGGCCTTGGATAAATGAGCCCATTGGTTAACTTCAAGGCCAGGTGCCTCCAAAGAAAGGACTAAGAGTAGCTGCTGCTTATATATGTGATCTATGGTAGTTGGATGACAATCAGAAAAATACTAACTCACAACTTCAAGTTGGAGTGTAAGCAAGGGGACCTTGGGACCAGGATCAAAACAGTGGCTCTACCCCACAGTCAAGCTGAGAAGCATTCCTTCAGGTGCTGACCACTTCGTACTGCTTACAAGAGATCCATCAACCAATAGTCATAAATAGACACCAAGGGGTTTGTTTATCTAGGAGAAAGCAACGTGCGAGGGCTTTAGAGACACACGTTTGACACCACACAGTGCATCTGCTCTGTGCCTAGGATCAAGGGCACACCACACCGGGGTTGGTGTTTTGATGTGGTCATTACTGGCTCAGCAGAGTCACTTGACAACACCTTGTTTGCCCAGTTCTGAGTAAAATTCACAAATAATTCCCTTTAGAAATTCTAAAATAAAAGACTGGTTTGTTAATTAGGGGGAAAAAAAATCTACCTTGAAGTTAACTTAAAATGCCTGAAATATGACTGGACCATGTGTAAGTCTGATGAAGGCACAAGAGACATTACAAATGACTAAATCTCTTCACTAATTTTCTAACAGCTGTGCAGAAAACCAACCAACTAATTTCCCTTCAGAGTACTACTCCTAAATGTTCTACTCCTAAAAAAAAATAAGTATTTCCAATAGGAAAACAGTAATGAATGATATGCCCATCCTAAGCACCTACCAGAGATTCTTTTCTTTCCACAAAATGGAATTACCTGGGTTTGGTGAAATGGCATGGCAGCCATTGTAACAGGATGGTGGGTTGGTTGAATGATATCGATGTACTATTTCCTAAATTTGAATATACCTTTCCTATTGGATAACAGCGTCCTCATCAGAGGACACAAGAGACCACTCAACACACACGACTACCATTTGTTTGTATCAGTATCAGTGCCCACTGGCTCTTTCCCATGTGAGAAATGATGGAACTTGGTCTTTGACTCTGCATCCCCCTCTTCCTGCTGTGTGGAGCGCTGAGTTCACTGCCAGGAGGCAGCGGGATGGAGGGGAGGGAAGCACAGATGTTGGAATCAGATGCGTCTCAGCTTGATCCTGGACTCTGCCCGTGACTGGCTGTGTCACTGAGCAGGATGATGAATAACTGTTCTCCTTCCTTCCCTGGAATGTGACACCTAACTCGTGTTTGATGAGCTCTTCAGTCTCAACTTCTTAATTCATACGACAGGGTGCGTCTTCCCTGTCGTGAGGATGAAGTGACTTCCGTGGAGCTACAGGCACAGCCACTGACCTTCAGTGACACTTGCTGATTCCCTCCACTTTCCTCTCCTCTTTCCACGGAACTGTCTGAGATCACTGTTGCTCTTTCCTAGATACCTCCCCCGATGTACAAAGGAGGTCACAGGGAATCTGCGTATGAAGGAAGTAGGGAGAAACTTTTAACACGAAGGAAGCTCCTCTTTCAGGGTCTGTAGTTCTGAACGTCCTGCAATCGTTATCAGACAAGGTAAGTTCTTAAAGAGAACAATTCAAACTAGACCGAAAACCTGTGAGCTATCAGCTGTGAGCCTGAAAGGAGAGTTCTAGAATGGGTGGAGTGATTCTTGGTGAGCCTTTGTGCAGATGGCCAGGCAAATGCTGAGTTTCATCTGGAAGGATTTCCAGGCCAACAGAGAGAACACGAGACCCTGCTATGTGTACCCCGTGAGTGTCTCCCAGAATGCTCAACCCAGAGGTGCCTTCTCTACAAAGCTGATGGCAGACCCCCTCAGACAAGAATTCTTCAGACAAGAATGTTTAAAAGTTAGGTACTACAGCTAGGTGCTGGTGGCTCACGCCTGTAATCCCAGCTACTCAGGAGTCTCAGATCTGAGGACTGTGGTCTGAAGCCAGTCTAGGTAGGAAAGTCCTTGAGACTCTTATCTCCAATCAACCACCTGAAAACCAGAAGTGGAGCTGTGCCTCAAAGTGGTAGAGTGCTACCCTTGAGAGAAAAAGCTCAGGGACAGCTCCCAGGCCCCAAGTCCCATGACCAACCCAGGCAAAAGGTATGGCCCTAGACAGGAGAAGCTCAATGTGCCTACCAGAGAAGACAGATCCACAATGTGACAATATTCATGACAACTTAAGGTAGACAAAGGATTAAAGTCATTCATTCATCAAATATGAGAAGCTTCTAACTTGGGGCCATTGCTATCAACCTGGAGAGGCTGGTTTAGGAACAAAGATAAGAAACTATTTCCCACAGAGGAGTAGATTTATGGAAACTGCTACCCACCCCCATAAAGCAGAGACCTCAAGTCTTTCCTTCACCCAACCAAACATGTCTACATATGCTCAGGAGCCTCAGCCAGCCCATCCCGAAGGTAAGTTACCATGCTTTACCAGCAGCTGCCTCTAAGAGCCCACCCACCCCTCCTCTACCGATCACGAAACATCTCGGGGCCTTTGCTCTCTCCCCTTTCTCTCCCCACCCACACCCTGTGCGTGTCACCTGACTTCTCAGAGGGGTCTCCTCTTTCAGCCTGGTGCCTGCTCCCTTCACCCCATCACACTGCTTACATGGGGAGCCCCCGGCAGCGCCTCTCTCATCTTGCTGGCGCTGATCGGGGGGGGGGGGGTCTTAGAGCACAGCTGTGTCCTCTCTTACTCACTCCCAAGTGGTTCCCACTATCACAGGGAAGTCTGGCCCTCACCCACACCTCCACACCAATCACATGCCTTCAGCTCCGTGTAAGCACCCGCAGAATCCCGCTAAACGCACAGCTTCAGCCCTGCCCGCCTTAGAGATGCTATTCTGGCTTCTGGCCGCCTCTCAAGACTCAAATGCACCTCCTTGGGGAAGCAATCCTCTATTTTTAAAAAAGTGAATCTCAACGTATTCTATTACTTTTAAATTATGTTTTTTGAATGTTTTTATTATCTTTAAGTAGTAGTACAAAGGAGTTGCCATTCAATGAAGCTGTTTATGAATACAGTGTCTCAGTGTCCCCCCTTTCCACATTCTCACCCACCCCTCCCTACCCATCCCTTCCTTCACCTTTCTTAATTTTTAGGCCTTGAGTTCAGTTTCTTTTGCCATTTATCAAAGCAGTTTGGGTGTACAATGCATGCTGATCTGTGTCATCCCTTCAACATCAAGTGAAGCATTTTGACCAAGCCCCTGCTTCTCACCACACCTTTTTCCTGTTCTGCCACTTGTAGGCACACACGATGCTTCTTGAGCTTTGGCTGTTTGTCTCCTCCAGAGCAATGACTACATCTGACTCACCTATGTCCGGGTTCTAAAAAGTGTCTGCCACCTAGTAGACGAGGCCCATACAAGCTCAGTGGCTCCACCTGCAATCCCATCTACTTGGGAGGCAAAATCGGAAGAACAAGGTTACAGGCCAGTCTGGTTCCGGATGAGTGTAGTACCATGCCCCTGTCATCTCAGATACCCAGGAATTATATATAGGATTGCAGTCACAGTTAGCCCCAGGTACACACGAGACCCCCCAAATAAATAAAGCAAAAAGGGCTGGGAATATGGCTTAGGTGGTAGAGCAACTACTTAGCAAACATGAGGTCCAGAGTCTAAATCCCAATACATTAAAAAGAGAAGAGAAGAATGATTATTATGCTGAAGGAGATGGATGCATTCCACCTTTTCAAAGAATGTCATGTCTGTTTGGGACCAGGCTGACATTGTAGATCATGAGGCACCTGCAAAGTTGAGTTGGGGGTCCCCATTCTACCACTGCATAGTTTTTCTTGGGCCAAGATATCTAATGTCTTTGACCTTCAGCCTGTTCTTCTATGAAAAACAAGAGTGATACAGTGTCAGCCACGGGAGAATGACATGAGCTGATGGACATCAACTGTCCAGCAGAAGTTGGCAGGGTCTAGGCAGGAGGAAGCAAGTGGTAGTCTTCCACATTCACCAGTAATTGAACAGAGACTTGGGGAGAGGTGCTGGACCTTTCCGGCGTCAGGGGACAGACAGTCCACTTGAATAGGCAACACCCCAACTTGGAAAGTTGAGAAGCCATGCAGCAGGTCCCTAACATCTCAGTGTAACGATCTTCTGTTGCTGGGGGGTGATGGCTAAGAGTTGGTTTAAATCCATCTCCTGCTCGCTGCTGCCCCCTCTTGGTGTGGAGGAGGGAAAAAGAAGGGCAGAGACAGGGATGGGAAGCAGGTAAGAAAGAGGCCGACAAGGGAACAAACACAGCGGCCTGGAGTGGGTGGTGGAAGTGGGAAGGGAGAGGAAGAGGAAGGGCGAGGCACTCTGACAGTCGCCATCCTTTTGGACCTTAGGAAACGAAGTTCAGGGTCGCCTTGAGCTCTCACTTCCTTTCTTTCCTGGAATGCCTGTCACATACTCTCCCACTTACGTTTCTGTAGCTGGACAGAAGACACTAACGCAGCCCGTGAGGACCGCTACTGCAACTTCTATAAAGGGAATTGCACTGCACTTTCTTGGGATTCTTGTTTGAGACTATTTCTCAGGGAAGGCCAGAAACACCAGTGGCTGTTACTATCCATGGTCTCCCAAGAAGCAAACAGTAACGACACAGCCGAAGAGGTATTGGACCAGGAGGGACAGAGAGGAAGGGAGCAAGAGTCTCCTCCAGCCAGCCGCCAGAGTAGAAGAGCGTCAGCAGATTGTCCCATGGTGGAACAATTGCAAAATAACTTTTCCATTCATCTCAGCCCAGGGGTGTCAACTTATAAATTACTAGGCTTCAGGACCTAGATCAATTGATATTTTGGGTCCGATAATTCTTTGCTAGGGAAGAATGAGGGGTACGCTAAGGATTCACTGTGGGATGTTTCTACCAAACAGAAACCAACCCTTGGTAAAGCCAAGAAAGCCAAAAATGCCTTTGGCCTTTACCAAATGTCCCCTGGGATGAAAAGTCACCCCCCCTCCCGCCCCAGCCTTAGATCATTGTTAGGGTGTAGTCAAATGCCCAACACCATAACTCGCCTCCAGTCTCATGCCTACCAGATGCTACCAGAATACCATGCACGCACATCTACCTACCCATCCACTGGTAGGTAGTTTCATTCAGAAGCCTCGAATTCTTATTGCCAGTCACGATTTGGGGGACACCTCCTGCTCTGCTCAGCAACTATAACACGGTGGCCTTATAACCTTCACACCCAATGCTTTGACTTCCCCGACAGCCAGAGGTTCAGGCAGAAGGCAACAGGTGAAGGACATGGGGACCATGCAGAGCCCGCTCCCCATTTTCTTCTCACATTTCTTCCTCCATTTTTGTCTCCCTGGAGCGGTGCATGGTGAGTAGAAGCCCCGACAATGATTCATGGGAACGTGAGTCTGGGACCACGCTCCTTCGTGTGGAGTCAGCTAGTCCCCAAGCTGCGTAAGAAAGCTTTTGCACAAAGAAACAATTAAGCTAATGTGGGTCCGGCAAGTATTTTTTTTTTCCTCTGAGGAATTAAGTACCATTTGGGGTTAACTTCCAAGGCTAAGCTTCTATCAGAAAATAAAAACAAAACAGAAAACCAGAATGTAAGAGATACGGTCAAAGTCCTTCAGTTTCAAAGCAGACACTTTGTCCTAGAGATGTGAAATGCCAGCCAGCACTGAAGCCAGAACCAGACCTGCCACTGGTACCTTGTTCACCACCGTGTAAAGGGAACAAACACCCCCTCCTGTACAGGCAGAGATGGGGGACATGCCCCTCCCTAGAGGGCAGGAGTACCTCCCAGCATGGTTTTCTCGACTTCAGAGATGGTTTATTTCACAAAAACCCCTTTGCCTGGGGGCTGCTTTATAAAACCATACAGGAGGCAATTGAAAAGACATCTTGTAAGGCACCTGGCATTTAGCATCACATGTATTCGGCTTAAACTCCAGCTGGCTCTATCTTCTCTCTTATTCACACCTGTTTAGACACCATATTCCACAGAAATACCATGAAGAAAACGTCCTGTGGTCCCCGTCGGGAGATCAAAAGAGGCAGGCCATCTCCTTGCTCAGGCCTTGCAGCCTTTTCCCCAGCACTGACATAGGCCCAGGGACACGGCTGCAATTGAACTTGACTTCTAGGCCAAGTACACGCTGCTTATTGACAGAGAAACACATACGGCTCAGCACCTGTCCGGTTTCAGGGTGATTAGGGAGTTTCCAGTCTGGATAGGAGAAAACTTTTACACTGTACCCAAACATTCTTTTTTCTTTTTTTCTTAAGCCAACTTTAGAACAAAAACAAATATATACAGAGCTCAATTTAGCAGAAAAACAAAACAAAACAAAACCCTCACCCAGAAGTCAAGATGTTTCATAAGTAAAGCTCCATGTGGCTTTCAACTCACCTGGTCTGGCACCTTAGGATGCTCGAAGCTACTTCCCAGGGCCTGCAGGCTACACGGTGCTTAGGGAAGGCAGGGTTCCCACACTAGCCAAGGGCCCTGTGAGGATGATGTAGGGAAGTGAGAGGGGCTGTGGTGGAAGAAGGTACTTTTCTCGTCTAACCTGGCTATGCCTTGAGGGGATTTAATAAGTAACTGCCAAGAGCAACTCACAGTGAAGGCATTTAGCACACCATCTCCTGCTGCCAACGCAGGAAGAACCTGATACTGTTTACCTGGCTGCCCTAGGACCTAACCCAAGCAGAGACTTGCTAATTAGCATAGTCGCTCACAGCCCAGGCTCAGGTCTGGCCTTCACAGGCTCTTTTACATTCCAACCATCCCTTGTGGCTGGGCCCTGGGAGACCCCCAGGCAGCCAGCCAGCCTGTGAGCCTCTCTCCAGAGGCCCTCCGGGGGGAGGGGGGGCTGCCAGGCTGTGCTGGCCATGTTTACCTGTGAGCACCCCATCAGAGCCAGCGGGGCCCAGTATCAGGACCGCAGGCCTGTGTTCATCTCCAATAAGGCTTCCCCTGAAACTGTAGGAGAAAGGGTTTTCCTTTAACAAAATAAAATAAAATAAAACCCCAACAGGGCCTAATAACAGCTTCCATGAAACCAAGCTGCTACTGGAATTGACCATATATATCAACACACAAAATATCGATAAGACACTTAAAGAGCTGTCTGTCCGCCCCTCCACTTAGAACAAGGTGAGTCTTTAATTTATGGGAGAGTTACTGCTTTAGAGAAGATGCTACACAAGTGAGTTAATTGTTAGAAAGTGAATGATCACTTTAAAAATATAAAAAAGGATCTACGTTGGGCTATTTTTCGTCCAAGCAATTTACCTTTCTTCCCACCCTCCCACAGGCTCATGGCCCTAAAGAAAGGCCTGTACTTAAAAAATTTAAACCCAAGCTGCCACCAGTACTCTCACTTGCAATCCTAGCTACCCAGGAGGCTGATCTGAGGATCGTGGCTCAAAGCCAGCTCAGGCGGGAAAAGTCTATGAGACGCTTATCACCAAGTAAGTACCACCAGCCAGCATGGAGGCCAACGTGGCTCAAGTGGTAGAGCACCAACACTGCGTGGAACAACTAAAGGACAGCACGTAGGCCTCGAACACTGGCCCTCCCGCAACAGAGAGAAAACGAGACCCAAACAGAGGTGGGGCTGAGGACATGATAGTCGCCCAAATCATAAAAACACAACCGAAAGAGAACTATTCTTGAAGACTCATGTACCATAAAAGGGGAATTTCCAGAAGCGTCTGATATTAGCAATTTGCCCCTCCATTCCCTTCCTCTCTAGTTTCAAGATGAGATAATAACAAAAACACTGACTTGTCAAGGTGGGGGGGGAAGGAATATAAGCAAACAAACTGTGGAACTCCATAAACAAACATACAAATGTGCAAACGTGCAATGAGACAGGAATGATGTGGGAATTTTCACGCTTGTTCTTCTGAATTGCTCTAAAGAAGAAGAGAGAGAGAGAAAGCAGGGTACCTTTGCCTTTATTCGCTGCCCCCAGAGTCATTTAATTGTTTTCTTCATTTAAAATAAACACGGCTGCATATTGAGTTTATGTTTTATTTTCTAGTCAGGTAAAAAGGAGTTTTTCCAAAGTAAAAGTTCTGAAATGGATTTCAAAAAAATTTTTTTTAGAAGCAGGATCGCTGGGAACTTTATTGAAACTATTGCAAGTATGTATGTTTTTCCTTTCGCTTTCCATTTTTTACATATGCATTTAAGGCCAGTGTACGTTGGCGAATTGTGATTGAACATTCCAGTGAGGAGCATTCTATCCCAGTGGGAAAGTGGACATTTACTGAGCATTCACTTTTTCCAAGTTTGGGAAATCAGGTACTTGGGGGAGTTGTATTAAGAAAATAGAAATCAAAATCCAACTGAATGGGGGAAGGAGGGAAGTGAAAATGGGCATCAAAATCCTTCCAAAGCCAGATGCTGGCACATCACCAACTGTAGTTTCTACGAGCTACCTGAATCTTAGCACCTTGTCAAGGTTTCCCATACAATGGGGACTGCCTTCTCTCCCTCCCTTCCTTTTTTCTTTCCTTCCTTCCTTTCTTTTTCAGTGCCAGTCCTGGAGCTTGATATCAGGTCCTGGGCACTGTCCCTGAGCTTTCTTGCTCAAAGCTAACACTCTACCACTTGAGCCACAGCTCCACTTCCGGTTCCACTTCATAGCTCTACTTTTGGCCTTTTTTTTTTTTGGTGGTGGTTAAATGGAGATACGAGTCTCACAAACATGGCTGCCCAGGCTGTTTTTGAACTACAATCCTTAGTTCTCAGACTCTTGTGTGGTTAGGATGATAGGCGTGAGCCACTGGTTCCAGGCTATTTTACAACCCTTGATGCCTGCACATTTCTTAATTTCTGCCTGCTGTTAATTGTTTACGTGCTTTTAATCAAAACATTTACATTATATTCAATTTTTATATGCTCCAAACTCACTCCATTTTATTATCTTGATTTTTCTCATTGAAATATCAGATGCATGCAGAAAAAAAAATGAACATACTGAATGTGCACAGTTTGGTCAATATCAACAAATGCGTTCACCTCTGGCGCCCACTCCTTTGTCCAGATATGGCCTGTCCTCCTAGAAAAGTTCCTCAAAGCCACTCTGTTTGAAAATCAGTGCATCTCAATGGTTTTGAATAGCCCGATCTTTAACCATCGACTACAAACAGAGGTAGTAAGACTGTAGGGAAGAGGGCAATTCCACAGGATCTAGTGGGAGAAGCTTTTTCTTGCTGGTTTGGAATCAGGATTTCCAAGTTTAGAAAGAGGGAAGTAGAGACTGAATGATCAGATCTATCATGTTCTCAGAGGAGCCAAGGTTTTGGGCCTAGGAGAGTTCAACCACAGCTCAGGGTCCTCTTCCAAAATTCTGTTGCAACACTGCATGAGTTCACATGACCAGGCAAATTAGAAATTTTCTCAGCACTTCCTGTTTCCCAGAGAGGAAAACCATGGCCAAATGTGCTTCCTTTAGGGGGCAGGGGTTTGAGGATACCCCTGGCTCCAGTAGGCCAAGCTCCTTCCTCCTATTTCTCCTGCCAGAACTAAAATGCTCACAGAATAGAAGTCACATTACCTCTCAACTTAGGGGCACCGATATCTCATAAAAGGTTGAAATAATTCATGGATATCTGAATTGTGTATCTTCAAAGCAAAGCCTAAACGAGAACTGTCACCAAACACTATGAAGTACGCGTTGTTGTTGTTGTTTGTTTAAGTCGCTTTTCCCAAAATGGTACCCTGAAGTGCTCCTTTAAAAGAAATCTTCCAGCCATGAAAACAATGTGGTTGAAAAGTTTACAACTTTCAACCCTGCAAAGGTCACCTCCCTGCCCCACGCCCTCCTGAGTTCAGAGCATAACGGGTATTTTGAGTCACATCTATTATTCTTAGTTCATTTGCATTTGGTGAAATCCCTACATTGGACTAATTTAGTAAGCAGTACCTTGGGCTTCCTTGGTGATTGTCCTTTTGTAATAAATATGTATTTTTTTTCTGTCAAAAATTTAGAGCCCCCAACAGCTCAAATGAAGTCATCCCCTTTTGTCACTTACGGGTTTTGTTTTTGTTTGGGGCCAGCCTGAGGCTTGAACTCAGGGGCTGGGCACTGTGACTGAGCTCCTTTGGCTCAAGGCTAGTGCTCTACCACTTGAACCACAGCACCACTTGTGGCTTTTTCTGTGATTTAATTGGAGATAGAGTCCCACAGACTTTCCTGCCTGGGCTGGCTTTGAACCGCAATCCTCAGATCTCAGCCTCCTGAGTAGCTCGGATTACAGGCATGAGCCACTGGTGCCTGGCTTTTTTTTTTTTTTTTAATTGTTGTTTGGATGATCTTCCCATCTCTCCTGAACTGGAATTCTTTCTCCTTTGCAAAGAACTGGGAGGTCCAATGTCCAACTGAAGCCCTTGTCTTTTGAGATGCTCTGAGAGCTCTTCTCCCTGAGCCTCCCTACCTTTCCTTCTTTCTGCTGAGCTGATAGACTGCGCATTTGAGGAACAGAAGCTTTGGTCTCTACCACTGCATGGTGCTGTCCCAAGTTCCAGTGCGAGTCACAAAGTGAGACTGTGAGAGCAAGACAGGCTAGATGGCAAACGTGTCCTAAGCAAGCACTGCTCTGGGTCGGGGCGGTGGCAATGGAGATCCTCACCTCCAGATCAGTTGCACAGCCAAGAGGGCCCAGTTCTTGGGGGAGGGGGGAATGCTACTTCCTACCTGAATCCCTGTACTCCCCTCTGTCACTGGAGGCTGGGTGCTTTAGAGAGCTGCTGAGCTCTGCTCACCCCCAACTCTATGTGTAAACCAACCAATGGTGCTGGCTTTCAGAACTGTGTTTCTTTCTCTATGAGTAATTTTAAAGTGACTCATGCTCAGTTTCAGCAGCCGGTCCATGTGACCCACAAGGCAACGCTGTCTGAGCAAATCTATAAATGTGTAAAGCAGGGTGGTTCTTAGAACACAGATTCCCCCTCCCACGTGGCGCCTCTCCCTGGGCTTCACTGGAGGAAACTTGACAGAAATGAGGTGTCTGGGGCTGCCCGCTCCACGCTCACATGTAGAAGGTGGCCAGGAGAGGAAATGAGGACATCACCCGGTGACAGAAACTGAGAGGGTCTAATAAACTTATTTCCATATGAGTAGGCTGCTGAATACACTGAGGAAAACTCTAAAAAAATCTAATAGAATGAAAATTGATATGACTAAACAACAACAGATCTGTGTCCTGCCTCTCTGTCTCAGAAGAAATTTAGACCGAATAAGGTAAGAGACGACTCCCAAACTCAAACCACTCCCAAACGCAAGCCAGGCATGCTTCTTCACTGTCAAATCAGAACCCATTTTCAGGATCCACTGTGGTTTGACTTGGGAGCATAACTATCTTCAAATGTTTTTTTTTTCTTTCTCCTAACTTGTTCTTACTTCTCTACCACTCAAGACTGGTGTCAAGCCCAGGACACTGATGCTGTAGGAAGGCACGCAGGGAACACAGCTGCCCAGCAGCCTAGAGAGTGTTTCCTACCTCTTTCTCACTTCCTATTTTCTATTAAACCAGATCTCACCTCATTTGCCTGCTTTGCGAAGCCATCACAATCAGGCCCCTTTTACCATGTTTTCTTACCATGCTACCTCTGCGACAGACCCCTGCCTACTACCAAGGCTCATCTTCCCTGCCTCTCTAACAAAGGTATCAGAGCTTCCGCTCCTACCCAAGAGCCTTCACCTACTCTGTCCAAACTCATCGGCCCCCAGCTCTGTTCTTTTCTCATATCTTCCTCTCCCTGGAGTCCTTGAACTTCAGTACCCAAATCTTAAGCCTCTTTCTCCAATGCAGCTCACCTCACCGAAATCTTCCCCCAAGCCCTTCCTTCCTGATCATTTAAGCTGTCTGGAAATCTCTTGTAAATCTCCCATCTCCAGTTTTGGTGCTGTTACTCGATATATGACAGTCATGTTTGATGATATGCTTTATTTTATTTTCAGGATGGGAATATCATATATAAAAATGAGCAAATTATGCTTCAGATGAAAACAAATCATGTTTTTGTCAGCGGTCAGTGGCGCATATCTGTAATCTTGGCTATTCAGAAGAGATCTGGAGGATTAAAGTCTGGGACCAGTGCAGTCGGAGAATTATACCAGATTACACTTTCAAAATAACTAGCCAAAGACAGGGCTTCTGACGACTCAAACAGCAGAGTGCCAGCCTAGCAAGCTCGAATCCTGAGTTCAAAGACCAATTCCACTAAAAAATAATAGTTACTTTTGCTGGGATAATAAAAGGTGCAAAGTGTTGCCAGCGGGCCCTCTACCCCTCGGGCCACGCCCCCCACCCCTTTCCACATGGGTTATTTTCAAAGTAGAGTCCTGCTCTGTGCCTGGGCTATCCTGGGCTGTGGTGCTTCTACTAGTGTTTCCCTGTGTGGCTGGGGTGACAGATGCAGACTGTGGCAAATCATGTTTCCCCTGGAGCTGGGATGACAGGCATGCACCGACACACTCAGCTGTTGGTTGAGATGGAGTCTTGAGAACTTTTATGATCAAGCTGGCCGTGAGCCTCTGCCTGATCTCTACCATCCAAGTAGCTAGGTCTTTAGGCTTGAGCCATGGCATCTGGACTAAACCATTTCATCCTTAGTAGGAAGTTCTATGGAGAAGAATAAATGCCTTGAAAAAAATCAACAAGATGACAAAATGACATTTAATAGTCATTTGGGTAACACGGTCCTATGCATCTGACAAATATCTATTCATCTAACCTCATCCTGACCCAACAAGGTATTATTATTATTCTCCCTTCACACTGAGGAGACTGAAGTACAGTAGATAACTTGTCCAAAGTCACAAAGCAGAAAAGTGACTGAGCTGAATAAAAACTCCAGCGATTTGACCCCAGCATCTGTGCTTTTAATGGGCATGCAGGTGTGATTCACATGGCTTCATCCATTGTAGCAAAGAGGAGTCTATCTCTGTCATAGTTACGTATGCCAAAACCTATCACCACTCAAGTCCAGAGCAAAAAGCACTGGTGGTAAGGTATAATCTTCCAGGAATGCTCCAAAAGGAAGCGTCACAGCCAGGGAGCTAAATAAACACTTTACCTTGAAATGTTTACCTTTGACATGCTTAAAACAAATCTTCCAGTTCACCCTGGAAGCCCTGCAAAATAGCACGACCCGTCTACACTCTACAGAAATATCAGATTCTGAGCAATCTTTAGTAATCCACTCCAGACAAATATTACTACACTTTCAATAGAATCTTTCCAAATTCTGTATTTCTCAACAGAAGGAAACTGCATGTAGCTCACATTATAGCTGCAGTTAAGATTTGTTTACTATATTTTAAATCTGATCGCGTGGAGCCACCCATAGCATGCTTGAGTGCTCTAGCTTATGCGCAAGAAGAAAAGCCTCACCCTGGTGGTCAAATCACAGCAGGAAATGATGCCACCAACAGTTTATTCATGTATTAGCAGTTGCTTAAGTTAACCATAAGGCTTTTAGGGGGGAAAGACTGGGAGGCAGTGGTTGGAAATGAAGCCCCATTATTAATGTAGTCAAACTATTCAGCTGGATTCAATAAAATAAAAAGCCCTGCCCAGACCAGTGTCTGTAGCAGAAGATGCTAAGAGCTGTTTTTTTTGTCTTTTTTCTAATCTGGTTTTATTAAATCCAGGCTTTACACACAGAATTCCTTCTTCCTGCATGGCTGAAAAGTCATCCCATGCATTTGAAACTATTTGAGGAGAGGCAGACGGAAGTTATGTCAAGAAACTAATAGTCGGGTTTAAGGGTGAGAAGCCTATCAGGTGATTGAAACTTTGGTAGCTCTTTAGGTGGATTGTCCAGAAAGACAGTGGTGGAACTCTTACTGAATTCAGTTCAGATTGGGAGGGTAGAGAGGGAGGAGTTGGGGAGGTGGGAGGGAAGGGATGGTAGGGGAAAAACAAAGGAGGAGCTAACAAGGTTCAATAGGAAATGCACTCATTACCTTACTCATGTAACTGTAACCCCTTTGTACAGTATTTTCACAATAAAAATATATAGTACAAAAGAAAGCATTATTAGGAGTCCACTCCGTGCCCAGTCCCCATGTGGTACCCTGCAGGCCCTGGAGGGCACAAGATGAACACACCTCAAGTCCTGCTCTTGAAGCACTGACAACCCAGGGGAGGGGTGGCTACATTGGGAGAAGTGTTTTGGTGTGGCTGAACATCATTTGATACAACTCTGTGCGTCCCTGCGTGTCTGGCCCTCTCGCTGGGCTTGCAGCTGTCCCTTTTCATGTCGCAGACTCTGTCTGCATTGTCCTCATTCTGCTCTGCCCCATCTCCTAGGCTCCTACCTCAGCCCTCCCCGCCCTGCAGGCATCTACTGTGTTGTTCATCCTGTAACCACATCCTCATCACCATCCTTCCCAACCCCCCCCCCCATCTTCAGCGCTGCCTGCTCCTCCCTCCACTGCCCCACGCAGCACTCCATCTGAGCATGTCAGTGATACTGGAGAGAGGGCACTGATTCCTGATACCTTTCTCTCATGCTAGTTGGCAGCCCAACCTTAGTAGGAGCCAGGGGGAAAAGTGAAGTCCTTTGGGTTAAGGCAACACATATTTACTGATATGGTGAAGGGGAGCAAAAAGTATTAGGCAAGACTGTCCTCAAGGACCTTAGGATCTAGAGAAAAGGCAACAACAAAACAAAACAAAACACCCCTAATCCCAACGGAACATCTAAGTAGCAAATAAGCTTTATGGCAATGTTAAAAACAGAGCCAACTCCTGAGGGTCCAACCGAGCCAGATGGTTACTGCCAAATTCAGTGCCTCAACTAGGCATTGATCTTGTGCTAGATGGCCTCGAAGCTGTCTTTCTAACTCCAGGCCAAGCCTCTTCATGAAACCGGGTCTCCGTACCATATTGGTGATGCCATCCTGGAGTTCAGCATGAGGAGCTCCTATGGGTTACCCTCTGTTTGCTTAAGATACATTATTGCCAATGGCTGAATGGAGATGTTGCGGCTGTTTATCAAATCAGAACCATAATGGAGCACGCAGAGCATGGAAACGACATACATATGAATAATGGACCTTAATGAAAGACATTTGGGGGATTTTATCTGAAACAAATAGTGTTATAATGAATTGGTGTCAATTAGAATGGGGTCACATGGGGGAATTAATGAATTTACCTGATGGTATTGTATGGACTTTAAGTAGGACAGCCGACCCAGGGAAATAGTATATGTGAATAGATTAGATGTGGTAGGGAAATATTAATGACTGCAGAATCAGGAATGAAGAGTGATTATTATCATCTTGAATGAGATTAACATATTTGCTGATTCACTTCCCTCACTCTTTCTTTCTTCAATTTTTCCTTGTTTTGATCTTTCCCTCCACAGAGTATGACCAGGTGCCGGGTACTGGGTTAGGTGCTAAGACTACACAGAAGAAAAAGACATAATCCCTTGCCTTTGGCACTCACACTCCAGCGAGGGAATCCAATAGCTACCAGATTCTCATGTTGGCAACATGATAAGGTGCTAGAGTAGAGGAATGTGGAAAATGCGAGGGGAGTGTGTGACAGTGTGGGTTGGGGAGCTCCTCTGATCTATGATCCTATAATAAACATGTCTTACTGCTGTCTCCATAGTCCCCTGTCCTCTCTGCCTCCTTCCCTCTCCCATCTATTCATCTTTTCTCTCTCTGCATCTATCTATTGAAACATTTTAAACATTTAACGTTTCTAAGACAGATTTCTTTTTTTGCTACAGGGAAAATTTAGCTATTAAGGACCATTTTGCCAAGGTAAAAGTTGGCAAAGGGGATTGGAGTTTCTTCCTTGTGGGTCTTTAAAAACAGGATGGCTGGGTGGTCCCGTCAAAAGACAAGGGGGCAAAGCAGAAGACTTTACAAGGGTTCCCAGAACACTCTTTTCCTCTGAGGAAAAATCCATAGTCCTCTTGGACTATGGGCAGGTGCTACCCCTTCTATTGGGCCTGCCTGTTGAGGCCGCAAGCTGAGATGTGGTGGTCCGGAAAGGCATATTTCCATAGTCACACAGGCCACTGTTACCACTGGTGACAGCTCTACTAGTGACATGCCTGGCTTATGATCTCCTCTTACTGACACAAAGAGCCAAAAAAATCCACTGGATGCTTGAACTCGGAAATGTTTTAAAAATACACCTCACATTTCTACTGCCCTTATGCTTCTGATACAGCTCCAAATGGAGGAAAATGTTGACTGCTCCATTTACTGGTAAAATTGATCTTTGTTGCATAAATTTCCAAAGGTTTTCTTCCTAGTCTTCAGTAAATATGAAGCCCTCATGAGATGTCAGGGATTTTTGGTAGGCAGCATGTTGGGGGAAGAGGGGAAGGTAATTTGTGGGTGTATGGAGAACATTACTGTCCGATGGTTACTGCACTTTGTGTATGGAATCCAAGCCAAAGCCATTAGTCACCACAACAGCTGAGCTGAGCAGTAACCACCCAAGTCCGACATAGTTTAAGTTAGTCTCTTGGACAAAAGTTGTTTATTGGCCTAACAACACTGAATAAATAGGCCAATCAGAAGCTCTGATTTCTCTCCCGGAGACTGTCCAGCTTTTGATTCTTACTCTAACAAGGGGGCCGACTCCCATATCAACAGGCAAGTAGGCACCTGAAAATGTCTAGTGACATTCATCTCTAACTGATTCTTTATGAAGGCTTCCTTTGGACAGTCAGAGCAACTAGCTTTTCTTTCCTAAATTATCAACACAGGCAACATAGTTTTTGTTTTTTTTTTTTCTTTTACATTATCCTTAAAGGGCAGATACCAATGTCTACCATCAAATCAATGTCTACCACTGAAATTTCTGTCTCTGGGGAAGAAATGAGATGATCCACTTAGGTTCTTTTACACTTGCCAGTGTTTTATTTGAAACAATAGCAACCCAAGTCACATAATGAGCAGCACATGATGGGCATAGTGGAAGAGGAACTTGACACAGGGCACTAGCAGTGGAGACGTGGTTCAGTCTCGGCTTGCCACTACTACTGCATAATACTGGAAAGTTTATTATTTCTGTGCCTTAGTTTCTTGATATGGATAATGTATGCCTCATCAGGTCCTTGTGAGGGCCATGCTGTAGTACCATGCTTAAAAAAGTGCTCTTTTGTCAGACGAATGGAGAAATCATTAAGCTAATCAACACCAAGCAGATAATGCAGCATCTAGAAACCTGGGTTGTAAATGGGTTATAATAACACAGCAAAGACCTTGGGACAGTATCTGGTATGTAATAGTATTTGATTTTAGCAGCTAGTTCCTTGGGCACCTGGGCTCCATTATTATGCCGAACTTTTTTAGGTGACCTTGACTTAATCCTTTCAAAGCTCTGCAGGATTACATTATATTTTCCTTTCTTTTTATCATCTCTGGTGTTCAAGGAGAAAAGACTCAGTGCAATTCCCAGGTCAGAGGGAGTCCCCCGCCACGGGCACTAGGATGGTAAGTGATTCTGATAGATGGCCAGTACACTGGAATCCAATGTGGTGTTCTTCCTCCATTTAACGATCATTCTACAAGTCTTCCCCAGAATTTTATAATTGAGTCTTCAAACTCATTATTCAACCTTTAAAACTTACATTCATTAGGACAGGTAAGGTATTCCTATTCTAAAAATGTGAAATGCTCCAATATCAAAAACTTTTTGAGATCCAACATGGGACCACAATGGAAGTTCCATACTTCACCATATGTGGCAGACTGCACACGGCTTAACCTGGTACACTGAAATATTGCCTATCAATTGCCTTCAGGCAGGGTGTAACACCTGTGTATGAAACAGAATGAATTTAATGTGTAGACTAGGTCCTGTCCTGAAGATAATTTAATTATGAATATGCACAAATTTTAAAATTAAAAAAAATCTGAAATCTACAACACTTTTGGTCCCAAGCATTTCAATGAGAGTCTCCATACTGTTCTTCTATTTTTCACGCAAGGAGTCTTGGGTATAAATAATAATGTGAATGTGGGTATGTTATTAATCAGACAGCAGTCTGATTAATGGCCACTGAGTTCACAAAGATGCCTCTTTCACACATGTGCTATGGACAGTTGTCTGGGCACTGGGACAAAATAATTATAACACTGAAGTGTTTTCTTCTAAACACTAGAAATCAGAGACAACCCAATCCTTTCATTAAGTATTCTTTATAAATTGACTTTTAATAAGACCGGAAAGGGAGTCATTTGTTTTTTAAATAATAGAATATTATAAGTTCAGTTTCAGTGGGAATTTTTCATGGTTGTAAATAACATTTCATTTATACTGAATGTAATGTTTTGCTATAAGCCTAAAATTTATGTTTTGCCTAAAATTTTGTAAGCCATACGTAGTATATATTTATCATCTGACAGTGGCCAGGCTGCACTGAACACTTTCCACATTTCAGTCCCTGTGCCAGCTTAATGGATTTAAAACCAACAAACCAAACCTTGACTTCTACAATCTGGCCTTTGAACCTTCTAGGAAATGAAGGGTTTAAATAGCCTGCTGATATATTTCTTAGTGTCTCCCCTGCAATTCTCCTAACACTGTTGTGAATGAGCCTAATTCACTTCTGGAGGTAGAGAGGTTAGGAGATCCTGATAAATGCAGATAAAGTGTAATGAAAATGCTTAGCAGCTGAAGACCTGGCGAGGTTCAGAAAGCTTACAAGTGCAAAGCACTTATAAGCATAAGATGAGAAGGGAGGTTAGTAACAATGACCAAAGGATTGATAGCATTTTTTCTTGTAAGAGTCTGGTTAAGTGCACTCATAAAATAGCTACACAACACAATGGGTAAGATGAAACTGGAACATCATTTGAAAGTAAGCTAGTAAATTCTTCACGATGAGCATATTTTTATGTCACAGGAACTAAATATAGTTAATATATTTGATAGGAGAGAGATTTCTATTCTGATGTACAGTTGGGTTAGATATGAATTATTCTAGCTGACTTCCATAATGCATAGTGTGTTAGGCTTGTTAATACTTTAGGTAGTTAAAAACCAAGTAGAATATACATTCACAATGAAGAATTTCTAAATGTGGATAAACCGCTGTACTAGTCAGTCACTGAGTATTATCTCCTCATTCCTGAGTATTATTCTTCATGTACTGCTTATTGCACAAGAACAGTGTATACACTAAAGATCCTTAGGACTATCTGACCCTGAAGAGCTGGCGAGATAGAATTTACTTTTTAATCAAAATGTAATTATTTTCCAATCATAGATATTTAGGAAGTCAAGGAATTACAATGAGAAGCAATGAGTTTTTAAACTCATAGTTCTATGAGAAAAATTTTAATGTATCCTATAAGGAAATGAAAATAGAAATGTCTGTTTATGATACACTAAAGGAGCTCAATTTAACCTGCATTGCTTTTCTAGATGATCTTTTTCTTCCCATACACTATTATACCCTGCATTTCCGTTGATTCTGCCGAGGATATCCATAAACAGTGATTAAAAACGGACAAGAGGCATCATATTGCCTAGCTTGTTATAAACTTTCAAAACAAAAAGGTTAGTTCTAATATAAAAATGTGAGTGATAAGCTAACCTCTTGGTTTTATTCCACATAGAAACTGGCACATCTGAGATGGAGAAAAATTCTGTTTTCCAGTTATATTTAATTAGGCCTGCTGTTAAAATACAGACACGCCAAAGATACCAACTCTACCTGAACATTTTGGATGTTATTTGTTTAAACATGTTTGTTTTCTTAGTTGAGCTAAAAATGTTTTTCCTCTGGTGTTTTGTTCTGGGACAGGTTAAAGTAAAATAAAAATAAGTGACATGTTTGAAATGTTATAGTCATTGAACCCGGAGCAGAGTATAGTATATGGACAAAGGAAGCGAAGTTTGGGCCTGTGTAGTAGTTTTCCTATTTTGGTTGCTCTAAATAGGTGTGGAAAATAAATCAAAAGTAAAAAGTATGTTTTCTATCTTGTACAAGTAAGAAATGAAAAATTCTTCCTAATATCAAGTTATGCTTAGAAATAAGTTAATGTACAACCATACAGTCATTTTTCTTGTTATTATAAACCAAATTCTGTATGAGCTACTATAATTGTATAAGACCTCTTATTTGCACAGATTTTTTTTCTCACTTAGTGTGTTTTTGACATAAATGAGCTAAGAAATCTTAGGGGATGGCGATCATAAAGAAATATTTACTGTAGAATATTGACTGTAATTAAATTTGACTTGCAGTTTCCTTTCAAGTGAGAAAAACAAGAATTTTAGCAGCAAAATGGTTCCCTCCTCTGGATAAAAGAACCCTTTATTAAGCAGCCTATGGCTTTGGGTAATTCCTAAATTCCCTGAAATTTTAGACTAAGGTCCTTGTGGTTGTGAATTTTTCTGGGAGACAGTACACTGCTTTAATTTAATTTGCAAAAGATATATATATATATATATATATATATATATATATATATATATGTATCTTAAACAGCATGCATATTTGAATATATGTATAACATATAGGCATGTATTTATATAGAACCATGTAATTCTTTAAAAACATTCTGAAATGAATATTATTTTGACCTCCATTTCATAGATAATAAATTGAGGCCTAGAAAAGGCAAATGAATGAAATGTCAATATGTAACACAGTCCATTTGAGAACTCAGTTGATCTGTTTCTCAGGTCAGCACTGTTTTGCTTGGATTTAGCCAAGACTTCATAAACCTAACTCATTGCTCACTAAGAAACAAGACTAGCACTTAGGAATTTCTGTTAGTTGGATCAGGATGTATGGATAAGAATTTGCGTGGGTGTTAGGGACTGCTTTTGTTTTTATTGTCTTGTTATTCTGATAAATGAATAGGTTTCTTAGCAATTTGTACTTTTGCTGAAGGCCCGTGTTTTTGTTTTTTGGGGTTTTTTTTCCCCCAAGGCTCAACTCAGACATTCATTTTCCATCAGAAGTGGCTTGAAGAACTCCCTGGCCTATCTTCCCTCCATGTGGCTGAATCTCTGTCATCTCCACCAAAACAATGAATTACATGAAATTCCATTAGGAACCATAGCATGCCTTTTTGAAAAAACAGTTTTCCATTTGTGCCTAAAATGCCACACTGATCCCATAAACCAGAGATGAAGGGCGTCTATGTTACCACAATAGGTATCTACCCTATTTTGTTACAAGACACCTTCTATAAATACACTCCTCCATCCCCAAATCATGTGAGTAGTTCTCCAGTCATTTTCCAAGGCTCAGACTTGCTTCATTCTCTACAATCTCAGGGAGCCAGTTCATCAGCACTCATAAAAAACACACAAACACAACCACTGAAACAGGGAAGTTTAAGCCTAAACATTGTAGAAGTCTCCTTTGCTGACCTCAAAAGATAGAGGGGGTAAAAATCAAGGACTTACTTTTAAAAATATATAGGAAGTATGAGTTAGAGCTGAAAGTGACTGCTAACCAAATTAGTAAACACTGTGCTGTTTTGCTTACAAACTCTCATATATAAATTCTTTCTAAGAGTCATATTCCAAATATTGAACAAGCATCACCGTGTGCCTCCAGCCAGTCAGACTTAACTTCAGCTGGCTACAAATAACTGGTACAACTGGATTGGGGCATCTCAGGTGAATTCCAGCCCTGCTTAGTCCATGTAGAGTTCTGAATAATCCTATTTCCCTATGAGCATAAGAAGAAATCCAGAAGTTGGATGCCAGTGGCTCACATGTGTGATCCTAGCTACTCAGGAGGCTGAGAGCTGAAGATTGCGGCTTGACCTGCTCAAGCAGGAAAGTCAGTGAGACTCTTATCTCCAATGAACCACAAAAAAGGAAACACAGAAATGGGGCTGTCACTCAAGTGGCAGAGTGCTAGCCTTGAGCAAAAACCTCAGGGACAGTCGCCTAGGTGTTAAGTTCAAGCCCCAGGTTGGACGGACACCCCCTCCCCACCCTCCCGTTAGGAATTCAAAGGTGAGGACACTCTGGCTCAAGGACTTAATGGGATATACTGGACTAATAATCAGCTGGTAAAGGACAAATCTAGGAGACTCAATTTCAGATTTTATGGTCTCTGCTCTCTCTTCCCTCTACTATAGTGATGTCCAAAATGTTTTCAGGGAGAATCTGAGCCTCTGCCACATCAAGCATCTAACATCAGGGCTCTTCAGGAGATGATCTATTTAGATATCATTCATTCCAGGAGTCCCAGTAGTCTGTTGGACAGGTGACTTTCCCTCCCAAGCTTTCCAGGGCCCTCACACCTCTCAGAACAACTTCACTCTAGTGGCAGCTTGTGACCCAGGAGGAATTCACACTGGAGGTTCGCTTCAGATGGTGGAATAAAATTTGAGATGACGGGAAGAAGGTGAAAATTATGGATGGCGTTTCCAAGCAAAGGTAAATCTAAGAAATGACTTCAGCTAACAATGCTGGCCAGTGCTGTCTGGTTGTGTATTTTCCCAGAGGAGTCGTTCAACATGCCCTGGTCAGCACTTTGCATGGTCCAATGACAGGAAAGGATTTTTATTAGTTTGGGGAGCAGTGTTAGGATGGAATCTAGGGTCTGAGACAAAATCATATACAGACTATTCAAAAATTATATATTATATATTGAAGAGAACTGGCCTGGGAAACGGGTGTGAATCACCTTTTTCCATACCTTTCTGATAGTAGAGGTACACTGGGCAGGAGATTATAAAGTTCAGAAAATGTTGGTTGAGTAAGTTGTATTTGTTCTCACAGTTTCTGAGGTGGAAAGTCTAAAATGAGGCGCTCTCTTCAGTGTGGTCTCTGGTGAGGGTTGCATAGCAGATGACAACATAATGGCCGCAGACACATGCCAGAGGGATAGATCAAATGGCAAGAGAGGAGGCCAGAGACCAGAGAGGGGCCTCTCTTGTTCTTTTCCTAACAGCCCCTCATGAGAATTGATTCACTCCTTCAGCCCAGCATTGATCCTTTCCAAGGACTGGGCCCCCAATGATCTAACCTTGCACTAGACCCCACCTTATAGAGTTCTGCCACCTTCACAAGGCCACAGTAGGACCAGCCTTCCAGCAAGTGAGACATGCTGAAGCTACAGTGACTTAGACTACAGTCTGTTCACATTCAAAACAGAGTTTTTAAGCCAGTACTAGTGCCTCAGACTATGCTAGCTACTCAGGAGGCCGAGAGAGGAAGGTTTATCATTCAGTCAGCCCAGGCAAAAAGTCCTCAAGACTCCAAAATAACAAAATGTCTGGCTGGAAGTGTTTCTCAAGTGGTAGAGCATCAGCTAAGCAAATTAAGTCCTGAGTTTAAGCCCTGCACACATGTGCATGCACAGGTATGCATACACCTGTGTGCACACACACAGCAGTTTTAAATGGATTGCTACATTTCTAGTATATACAAACCTCTCATAAGGCTTAACAAATTAATATTTGTTGGTGAATAACAACATTTTGATAATTAGATTTTTCCCTTCAAATACTCTGGAGATGTGTGTGTGTGTGTGTGTGTGTGTGTATGTGTGTAAATCTTTAAATAGTTGTACATAGGAGTCACCATTCAACAAATCAGTTTAGAAATGCAATGTGTATTGACTAATGTCACTCCTTTCACCATTCTCCTTTCCCAATCTGATTCCTTCCCTCAGTTTCTTTTTCTTCTTTCTTTTCTTCCCTTCTTCCTTTCTTTCTTCCCTTCTTTCTTCCTTCCTTTCTTTCTTTTTTTGTCAGTTGTGGGCCTTGAACTCTGGGTCTGAGCACTGTCCTTCAGCTCAAGGCAAGTGCTCTACCACTTGAGCCACAGTACCACTTCCAGTTTTCTGGTGGTTAATTGGAGATAAGAGTCTCATGGACATTCCTGCCTGGGCTGGCTTTGAACCACAATTCTCAGATCTCAGCCTTCTGAGTAGCTAGGATTATAGGCGTGAGTCACCAGCACCTGGCCCTAATATCATAGGATATACACTGATTATTAGGATTGCATTCTCCACCACCATTGCTCTTTTCAGACTTTTATAATTTTTAGTGAATACCAGGAAACATAGATCCTGAAATCTGGGGTAAGAAATAAGTGACTAGGGACCTCTACAGGGGATAGACAGGTGGGAAAGGTTAGAGATTGGCCTGATGCTCATAAGCCATCTCTGTTTGAAGATTTGTTCATTAACTCTCGAAGGGGTAGGTATGTGCTCTGTGTAGTAACCCCATCTCCAAGAAGAAAAGAGGTAGAGATTTAACTCATCCTTTCTTCTCTCATGAAGAGTACCACTAAGCCAGCCCTCATGAGCACACAGGCCATGCATACCTCTGACCACTTGCTTCAGTAAACACACAGTCCTGGAGGAGCTTAGCAAATAGACTCAGAGTGGGTGATCTCCTGAATGAGAGCCCTGGTGATAGATCCATCAGAGATCAGAAGCCACACAAACACTGATCCAGGAGGAAACTTCCCACTGGTTATAATCCATGCTACTTTGCTTTAAAATGGCACTGAGTATGAGATTCTTGCCAATTTTCATCCTCAGATGATCACCCACCACCTGGAGGTGGCCAGCTACCTAAGAAGAAAACTCTTTAAGATGCCGAGAGACTAAAGGCCCATAACTTTTGTCTTGAAATGAAAATGGTCCTAAATTATAACCAGAGATGGAAATGTATCTCGGGTGTGTGTGTGGGGGGGAGTGGCAAGGGAGAGTAGAATGTTCTACAATGAAGTCTCAGATGTGTAAAAAGTTTCTACAAGTGGGCAAAGGCTCTCACAGTGAAGAATGTCCATTGCTATCAGATTAAAGCCCAGTTTGGAAAACAATTACCTGCCTGAGTTCCTGGGAAAGTAAAGCTTCCTGGTTTCTTTGCCAGGAAGAGCAAACTGTAAAACAAGGACCGAGAATCTCCCAAACAAGATTTCTGGTGCTTGCTCCTAACAGCTGCAGTTCACCTTTGAGGGCCCCAGACTTTCTGGGTCTGATGGATGTTGCAATACCAAGTTCGAGGTCTCCCCAGCCCCGTGCCAAGAGCTGGCCCCAGGGGACAAAGAAAGAACAGTTGCTCTCTTAATCAGAGCAGAAAACAAAACTCGCTCTCCCCACACTGGACCTCTCCGCTTTGTTGTGAAATTGTCACCGTGCCTTTGAGGAGTGATTAAAATCCCCGCCATGTCAAATTTAAAGGGCAGGTTCCCAGGCAGGGAAGGGAAAGGGGTTCAGGAGGAAGAAAGAAGCCAATTGCAGGGAATTTATGGAGGATTTGGGGATCACAGAAGTCATGGGACTTGACTCAATTAAAATGAATGGAAAAGCACCAACACACCATTTAACATAATCATAAAGTGGCAAGGATACTCTTCCTGGCTTGTTCTCTGTTTCCATTCTTCAGCCTGCTTGGGAATCTGCAGAGACTTCCTGAAGCTCAGCATGAGAGCCAAGGGCTAATTTTGCCTCTTTTCCTGCCCTTCACACACAAAGCTTCTGCTATGGAGAACAGGAGTGAATGGGGCCCAGCACCGAGCAAAGCGTCAGCCAGTGCCCAGCAAAGCTGCATGGGCAGAAAGGCTTCATACAGCAGGCTACAAAAAGGCTGCAGAGTCCTGGATCCCCTCTGCCCCCCCTCCCCCCGGAGCCACAGGTCTCTCATCTGGCTCTAGATCTTCCTATTTACTTCCTAATTACATATAGTGGTCTTTGAGTAGGTTCTCGCACTCAAGAAACAGTTCTTATTGTCAAGCAATTCACATCAAGCCAGCTCCTCCTCATTGCTAAGGTAGCGATAATCAGTGCCTAGTTCTTTATGAAGAGGAATGGCCAATGTGTGGGGTGCTTCCAATGCAACATGGCGCACGGAGCTCAGTGGATGTGCTCTGTCTTTAGTGCTCTGATTCATTGTTCATGTGGCTTATTGCTTTCTCATTTGATGAGCGTTCTCGACTTTTTACAAATGGCAAAAGACGGAAGGTTCCCATTAAATAAACAAATGGCAATCTAAGCTATCCTGCTTAGACAACCCTTCTCCCCCTTTTCTCACCCTTACTTTTTTTGGCGAAGTCCTCCCTTCCAAATCCACTGACAAACACTAATAGATAGATCCTTAAGTGAGCAAGGAAACCTCAGTTTTAGTCATATGAAGATAAATGGCATTCAGTAAAGTTACTTTGTGAATTAAATACCACCCTGGTCAAACAGTGGAAAGCAGGCATGGGAGAGATTAAAATCCCATGGTCATGTGAAGCCCTTGGTGTTGCTAGGAATTCTTTTTCTTAAGCAAAACTTGCAGCAGGCACTCCCCTCTCCTTTTGTGAGACAGAAAAGAAAGGGCTCAGCCCCCTTGCTATACAGGGGCTCCTGGGGTAGACTGACCACCCCCCCCCCAGAGAGGGGAGGAGGTGAGGGCTGTCTGCCCACTGTACCCCAGGCTTAGTCTCCATGGTGCTTTCCACTTTCCCAGGCCCACCAGGGCAACCAAAATGATTCACTGCCAGCCAGACGAGTGACTTCTCTTGGTAAAAACTCTGCTTTTAACAGTGGGGACCAAGACGGTCACACAGGGCAGCGGGTCTCTCATCGACACTTCTACACCTCTGCTAGGGATGGGCTTCCTTGACTCTCAGCTCCCACGCCTTTCAGAGCTGGGCTCCTCCAGAGCCAGCCAGAGGTGTCCGATTTCCTATCATCGTTATAACACACACAACAGGCAGTAAAAATCACCAGAGGGCCTGGGGGCTCTTGTAGCACAACCTGCTCACAAGGCCTGGCGGCAAGATGTCAACGGGCAGACCCTTTAGTTCACTGTCATCCAAGGGACTTTTTATGCCTTTAAAAATCAATGGGAAAGTGCTTAGATTCCCTCTTCACTCTCAGGGCTCAGACCATCCTGGCTCTAAATGAGACACTTTCTAAGTAATCAAGTGCAGAAAGGGAGATGGACAGCTCATTTCTGCCTCTGCAGTCACAAGTGCTAATTCTTTCGCCTTCCTGGGTGAGGTTACTCATTTGGAAGATGCCAGTTTTAGAGCTCATCTCGGCTTTGACTTGTAAATGAAAGGTGGAGTCCCACTAAAAGTACCCTGCCACCCAGACCCAGCCACCACATAGACAGCTTTTTGCCATCCTCAGGGGGGACAGATGACCAAAGTCATTAGGAAGAGAAATGAGGTGAAAAGCAAGCTTTGGAAGGTGGTGACACAGCACTGGCCACTTGGCTCTGGGGTCCTATGGTCCCAATGAGTTTCAGTAGTGGAGAGACTCCTAGAATCACCTCGAGAGATTGAGCAAAGAACAGGAACTGAGTTCTTTGAGATCCCAGGCCTCTCTGGTGGTTTTTTGTTTTTGTTTTGGCTTTTTTTGTAGCTGTTCTAAGTCAACATTTCAGAACCCTTGTCTTTTAGAACACGGAAGAGAAATACCTGGTAAAGAAGAACCAGTAAACTTTTATTGCAATAGAAATGTGAATTTCCTGTAATTCTTCTTCATCTCGATTTCTAGTTGCAGGAAGCCTGGCATGCATTGCCCTTCACTGAAGTTCTGTCAAGTGCACGTGACAACCCCATTTCACTGGTGAGGAATGAGAAGCTCAGAACGGCTCAAGAACTCTAGGTTCAGGAACCACCAGTGGGAAATAGTTCATGAGAAAGACCAGATTTCACAATAGGAATCAATCCTTGCCTCCCAGCAATGCCTGAAGTCCTCATGTTTGGGTCCAGGTAGAAGGGGACATTTGCTGGACTGTACTGGGCACTGGCTGGTGGTGCTGCTCCACTTCTGTATCCTTTGTGTGTCCTTCACTTTCTTTTTTCTTGCTGCTCCCATTCTTTCCCTCCCACCTTGCTTTGCCTTGCCCCCTTCTCCTTCAGATAGGACAGTTAACACTTGGGGAGTTCTGCATCACAACATTAAAGAGAGTGGTTTGTGCTATGGCCTAAGGATTCAGGGTCTTTCAGAACGCTAAGATGATTCCAGTGCATAGTCAAGGTTAGGAGCTACACATCACCAAGCCCTGCTAGCCACAGCCTTCAGAAGTAGGAGATTCATCTGAACATGCTTAGGTAGACCAGATGACTAACCATAAACACAATGGTGTAAATAAGATGTTACAAAGCTATACCAGCATCAGCCCAGCCGTATAGCTACATGTGGAAAAAAAAAAAAAAAAAAAAAGCAACACCTGGCTGACTGCAAGGAGCTGATGGAAATGTATGTTACCACAGCAGTCCTACACACAGAACAGCCCGAAACAAGGAGTGACTATGTGAATGCTGTTCTCCCAGTGAGATCCATGCTATAAACTAGACCATAAAACAGGCTTCACTGGCTCATTCTGCACCAGCAACCCAGTTTTATTGCACACATAACACTCATAGACTGACAAGGACAGCGAATTTTGCATAGGGCTCTGCTTCACACCCATCTCCTTAAGGAAATATTGCAGCATGTAATAAAACCTCATGTTTGTACCTGGGGCATTTGCGTGAAGACAAGAATATCTCATGGCAAAGGCTTCCTTGCGTAATACAGATCATAGTCTGGTGGGAGAAGGAGGCTAGAAGGAGGCTTACTAGGGTATCTGACGGCCTCTGCAAATGGCTGAAGTCTTAAGATTGCCTGGAGTGCTTCACATAGCACCTGGCGTGTATGGGTCACCTGTGAACCTCTGCTGATACACAAATGAATTAATATACATCACACTGTAGGTGGGGCTTAGACTCACTACTCACCCAGGGTCATAGAAATATTGAGGAAGAAGCTAGGCACTTGGTGGCTCAAACCTGTAATCCTAGCTACTCAGGAGGCTAGGATCTGAGGATCTCATTGTTCGAAGTTTGTCTGGGAACTCTTATCTCCAGTTAACCACCAGAAAACCGGAAGTGGAGCCATGTCTCAAAGTGGTAGCATGCTAGCCTTGAGCAAAAGAAGCTCAGGAACAGCACCCAGGCCCAAAGTTGAAGTCCCAGAACCATGATCACCAAATAAATAAATAAATAAAACAATAAAAAGACAGAGATGGGGGGGATTAGGGAAGGATAATGGACATGAAGGAGGGGGGATTAGAGAAGGATAATGGACATGAAGCTTCCCAGAAGACAGGTGAGTATGCAGAAGAGTAAGTGCCTTGTTGGGCAAACCACCAGAGAGGGTAGGAAAAGACACTTCTGGACAACCTCATTATCTGTGGGCCAGGATAAGGAAGAGACTAAAGGGAGATGTGCTATGTCTGCCTCTCCACTGTGCCCAGGGAGAAAAATCCGTTTCCTGAGGAACCGTGAGTCCTGGGGCCTGATCTGAGGCCCATGAGACTTCCGATTTGCTGGACTCTTCCTCGCCGGAGGAAGACAGGAACACGGAGTGGAGAAGGGACAACAGCCTCACTCTGTCACTAAAATGGAGACAGCGGTCCCTCATGAGAGACGGAGAGAAGGGGTACACTGTTTGTGGGTGCCTCAAAGGGCTGAGGTGAGAGAACTCTCAAAGACAGCAAGAAGTAAACCTCGTCTGAAAGAGGCAACTGAAGATAGGCTTCACGAGGCTCCTGTGTGTGTGTCAGTTCAGAAGAAAGGGAAATGGGGACACAGCCCTCTGCATGGTATGTGTCTGCGAACTGCACGTGCAAGTCTGTAATCACACAGCTTCAGCAGTAAACACTTACTGCAGGGAATGCCGCTGCGCTTTGCATGTTCCTATCTCTTGTGTACATTAAGCCGTGTAATTTATTTTTAGCAAGAATAACTCTGCTTCTCTCTTACTTCCCTACTTTGAAGACAGCTCAGTGCAGCACCCCAACACCCCATTCCAAGGTGCAAGAAGCCTATGATGGACCCTGCCCCTCAAACCTCAGCCATCTTCTGGACCACACAGGCACAGACACGCTGTGGTCAGAGCCAAGAAGCAAAAGGCACTTCAGAGCAACAGTGGATCCCGATCGCACCAGTTTTGATGGCGAGCAGAGTGCATTTAGGGGACAGTTATGCCAAGCAGAACAGACACTTGCCAGCTGTTGCCGGTGAGCTGGGGGACAACGCTGGCCTTGGCTAGGGACAGAGAACATTAGCGACCTGAGGAAATCTTAGAGGTATGCATGTGACATCCTTCTGACACCACCCAATCCCCTAACTGCCTTTCTACTGTGCGGGGGGGTGGGGGGGCCTCCACCCTCTCCCCCCAGCCAAGTATATTCATTAGCTTTGAGTTGCTGAGACCAAAATACTAAACTAGGGGCGTGTTATGGTTCACAATTTCAGAATGCACGGTGGTTTGGCCGCAGGTGTCTGGACAGTGCATCATGGTGGTGGGCAGGTGTGGTGGAGGAATTTCTTCACTTCATTGCAGACAGGAGACATTGACAAGAATACGACAAAAAGGGGCATGGGACAAATTTCCCCAGGACCTGCTTCCACTGGCCTACTTCCCACAGCTAGGCCCCACCTCCTAGCATTTCAGAACCTCCTGGAAGAGTGCTACCTGCTGAGATGAGGCATCAATGCACAAGGCTGCAGGGGGCTTCTCAGATCCACCATACCACCAAGCTGCCCCAGGAAACTGCCCAGTCACAGAGCATGGCTGTGCAGGTAAGCATGCAGAGCCCAGGGTGAATCTTTATCATCACGGCACACAGGTGTGACACCTGTAAAACGGATGCTTCGTGGCAGTTGTCCCCTGGGCGGTTCCTCTGTCCCCTGTGGGGTTGATAATTGAGGTTTTCAAGCTCGTCAGGATGACAAACAGCTCCCAGGTAAATGGTGATTTCAGCAAATAATTCCACCCTTTTGGGGTACCTCTTAGTCTTCTCCTGGCCAGCCTGATGAAGTCTTCCATGGCAAATTCCTTAATTCCTTCCCCACTTCTTGAAGGAAGACTGCTGAGTTTTTCAGGGTTCAGGGACCTGTGTACCTCCTCAGTTACCCTAACATTTTTGCAGCTGACGTCAGTTTGACCTACTGACTCCTTCAGTCTGGTGAACAGACTGCCAGGCAATCAAAAAGACAACCCAGAAGGAATTGTGGGAGATACTTGCTCTCCAAGAACACAGGCTTTGACTGGGCAGACAATGTCTACATGAGGTGGTCAAACACAATGTCACAACGATGTGACATTGTCCAGTACACACTGATAAAGGACCAAGCAGGACTGAGTGAGGTTAATCTCCAAAGGCTTTCAAAAAATATTCCTAAGGAAATAAGCTTAGTGATGAGTCTTGAAGTCAAACAGACTTGGGCTGAAGTTTCTGACTGTATGGGACTTCATAAGACCTGGGAAAGGCTAAGTAGTGTCTGATACTTCTTGAGTGTCCTCAGGAAATTTTCTTCCCCTTACAGTTTATCCTCTGTTCTCGCTATATTTGATTTTGGTATCCTCGGTATTGTATATATGTTTATTTGAAGTAGGGAAGGGAAGGGGAACACAGAAAGGTGAGACAAAGGAAAAGGGGGGAACCAACGCAACAGCGATGTACACAAGACAATATGTTAGAAACGACCTGTACAACCTGGGGGGGGGGGTTGGAGGGGAAAGAAAGTAGGAGAAAAATGAGGGAAGGGGTAACAAGTTTGGCAAGAAATGTACTTATTACTTTACTTACGTAACTGTAACCTCCCTGTACATCACCTTGACAATAACTTAAAAAAAAACAACCATCTGGGCAGAAGAGGAAGTATGAGGAAAGACATGAAGAAGAAAAGTCTTCAATGCCTTCTTAGGGTTAACTACTTTCTAGATGGCATCTCATTTGGTGCTCAGTAGTCCTGAGAGATGTCTATCATTCTTGGCATTTTACAAAGAAGAAGCAAAAGACCAAGAAGAGCTTGTCTAAAGTCTCTTTGCTCATTGGTGGCAAAGTCTCTGTGGGTAAGGCTATTCTAAATACTTGTTTATCTTCATTCATTTCAGCTTCATGACAAAGTAGTCACTGTCCTTACCCCCATTTACCAATAAAAACAATAACAACAAAGCACCGAGAGGCTAATTCACTTTCTCAAGATCGACCCAACTAGTGAGACCAAGCTGGAAGCCAACCCAGGCAATCTGGGCCTTGAGTTTTGACTATCAAGCACTTTACTGTCTTCTTCCATTACATATGCCACATTGCCTCTCTTTGAACCACACTATTAACAGACAAAATTGTCAAAACAGCTTGGATTTTTAGGAGGAATATTTTAAATATTATAAATCCCTTTCTCGTAGGGGAGTGGTTGCTCGATGCAGTTTCTGCTGATTACTCAAGTAATCTATCCAAGGCTGTGATGTGCACAGACTATTTTTGTCTCTGTTAATATACAGCACCATATAAACACTGACTCAACTGCAGAGGCTGAACAATAAATTATCACTAGCCCAAGTGCTAAAATAGCACTTGATTTTTCTCTGTGCCTGAGCATGCTATCTATTTATACTTCGCTTACTTCTGTGGAGTTCAAAGTGCTTTATACACATTTCATCATCGCCATACTTATGTAGATTTATTGTCCTTATTACATACATGTGAGTAATGTACTGTACCCTGTTGCCTACTATTGACTACAGGATTCTCAGTTTCAACTAGCTTTTTGAATCTATGGGAGTTAGTGATTGCCTTTCATTTATAATTAGTGTAAGAATTGTGACTGTAAAACAGCTACATTTTACTAGTGTTTCTTTAGCTAAATTGACCATATACAGATATATAGCTATGAATGACCATTTCTTCTCTTGAATATTAACTATGTATTATTTTTCGTTCTTTCTTTATATAATTCCATTTACAGCTGGTCTTGAACCAGAAGAGTTCTTAAACCAGAATAGTCTGATACATTATTATTTTTCTTTTTTCAGGTAGACATGTGTTTTGGCCCAAGTGAATTTATAAATTTGGTCCTTGTCATTTCAGGTTTCATAGGCCAAAAATAAATTTACATAATGAAGAAGTCAGAGGAAGGGGGAAAAAACTTGAAAGAAAGAAATCCTGGTGTATATAAATTGGAACACTCAGTTTACCTGTTCAGAAGCTAATAGAATTTAAGATTTAGTAGAATGCCTCAGGATATGTAAAGAGGAAAGAAGGAAGAATTGTCACTTGAAGACTTGCTCAGTGACAAATAACACCAGCCAACTGTTTAGCCCTGAACACAGAAACTCAAGCCACAAGCATTTCCCTGTCTCCTCTCCTCCCCACACAGTGGCATTATACCAATAGTCCTTTATAAAACGTTAGTGATCATTTCATTCTACCAGAGTCTCTAAAGTGTTTTTTTTTAATCTTGCCCAGGTGTGTCATTTGGGAAGATGCAACAGGTAAGATCAGATATGGGAGATAAGAAGTCACATCATCAGTGGTGTTATGGGCTTATGTAGAAACAACGACATTTATTCGAGGAATGTTTTTGTTACTAGAACTAATGATAGGATGACCCATTCACAAGGCCAAGAAATCAATCTGTAGTCAATATCCTTATGCAAAAGAAAAGGCTAGCTGGACAGCAGAAGTCTCTTCACTGTACAGATATGTCATGTTGTCATTTATTTCTGGCCTCTGTTCTCTCTTCTTAGATATCTGGGCACTTCTATCATTTCTCTGGCAGGGCTCAGTTTGGTTATTTTTCCACCAAAAAAAAAAAAACAAAAACCTCTCCCCAAACTGACTTGGAGACTTATTTTGAAGTTGTAGCCTCCTCCCCTATACCTAATCCCAAGTACCTTAATTTGTTGGAGAATATCAGGCCAATTTAAGATAGAGACATGTCTCAGTAAACAGCTGAATGAAAGGAGGTTGACAGAGCAGAAAGGAGATGATCTTGGAAGGGTCTTTCTTTCTATTATTGTTATTAAGTAGACATCTCTTAAAGCAAAATCAGGCCAGGCCTAGAATTAGTTCAGCTAAGAAAAACTACATTACTTGAATGTGTGCAACAGCAGGTTTTGTTCTTTTGTTTTCCTTTGTTCTCTATCTTATGACAATAAACAGTGGTATGGCATTGCTCTTCTGGATCACATCCATCCCTGGACGCTGGGGCAGTTTTCAGATGGCATGGTCCACCTGGCTCCTGAATAGAAAGCTGTGTTCACACTACAAAAATCTCTGCAGAATCAAATGCACTTGGGAAGTTTCCATACAGGTTACAAGTATATGATCAAAGTTTGGATGAATGTGAAGCTAAGAATAATTAACAACAATGCCAAATGGAAAATGCCAGAAAGCACAAACACTAGGCAATAAAACAGTCCAAAGTGTTTTTTCGGTTACATCTTCTTTTTGAAATGATCTGTTTTAACCACAAAACAGACACTGAGTTACCAGTGCTGCATCTTGGGCGGAAGGGCATATGGAAGCACTTGAACCCTCCTGGCTACATAACACTAGCAAGTTCCTGAAGATGGTAGAGCATCCATCTCCCTGTCGTCTTTTGGGATTTTGTGAGATCCAGAGAAAGCTTAAGTGCAAGTGTTTAGCGCATTATACTTCAATAAGTAATCTCCCTTATCACCAACATGACTGTAGGAACAGTACAAATGTCAGTCTGAAAATTGTCAACAGCCTGGACTGAAGGTTTATACAGGTGCCTGGAGTAAAGCTGGAATAAGCAAACTAAATATAAACTAGAAAAACATTAACATACATGAAAGAGCAAATGTAAACAATCCAGTGATAGATATTTTACCATAAACAATTCACATATTGTCTTTACTTTTATTAATCTTATCAATAAAGTTAAGTATTTTATTTATAATACTCATAATTTATAGTACCTGAGCGGTATACTATTTATATCCTTTCAGAAAATGCTATGTGGGTGTATGTATATATGTATGTATGTGTCAATGTACTTGTGTATGTGTTTGAGCCCACTTTCCTTCCAGTTGTTGAGATCATATATGCCAACTTCAACTTTGCCAATACATCTTTCTATTTGAGTTCACATGTTCTATGTGATTATGTGTGTTTACACTGTGTTTCCTCATAGTTGTATTTTATTTTACAATATCAATTTAGCCAATCTCCAATATAGGCATTTCTTTTTTTCCAGTTTATTTTTGTCTCTGAAGCAAAAACAAAATAAACAATGCTGTAATGGACATCTTTACACACATGCATGAAAAATTCTTAGGTGTGAAATTACTGAGTTAAAGATGTATGAACTTATTAGCACTTTCAAAATTAAAGTCCAACTTTACAAGACTTTGCTCTTTCTTTACTAATGCATGGAGAAGAATAAAACAAACTAAACTTTTTTTTTTTTTTTGGTCCGGTCGTGGGGCCTGAAATCTGGGCCTGGGCGCTGTCCCTCAACTCTTCAGCTCAAGGCTAGCACTCTACCACCTGAGCCACAGCGCCACTTCTGGCTTTTTTTCTTTTTGCTTATGTGGTGCTGAGGAATCGAACCCAGGGCCTCAGGCATGCAAGGCAAGCGCTCTACCACTGAGCCACCTTCCCAGCCCCCAAACTGAACTTTAAATTGCATCATCCAAATCCCTTTCCCTACACTTGTCCCTGAGGACAAGGTATTAGCTGAGGCCATAAGGACAGTGACTGATGTATGTTATCTCTTTGACATTTACCCTTCATGAATGATATAGTTCCTTGCACTCAGCCCCTGTAGATGCTCAACTGAAGATTTTAAACAGTGCTGAAGATAGCAATGTTTCTACGCCTTCTAAGTTAGGGGCATCAAGTTCCTACAGCTAATGAGCTGAAGATTATATGCAAGCACTAACCTAATCAAAGCAAAAAACCCAAGCTGACCACAGTTGAAATTATTTACATTTATCAAACATTTCCCTATGTATAAGGGTCACTCCTCGGTGCCCTATATGCATCTAATACTACTATCTGCATTTCTGAATAGCTTCAGACAGTCTGATGATAGCCGAAAGGGGAAAAATAGACTTGGTATTCATCTCTACTCACCAGATCTAGTGAAGTGCTATCTTTACTTACCAACAATAGCCTGGCCTATTATCATCTCCCAATCCCTACCAATGGCCATATTCTAGATCAATGATGTTCATCAAGATAAACCACCAGCTTGGGGGGGCAGTCAAAGATCTGGCTCAATCAGTGAAAAGATAAGCAGGTTGTTCACTTCAGTGTGGAGCTGAGCACATTCTGTTGAACTCAAGTTCTATTTTTAAAAAAATGATTGTAGAGCCGAGCGACACTGGCTCACACCTATAATCCTAGCTACTCAGGAGGCTGAGATCTGAGGATCATGGTTCAAAGCCAGCTTGGGCAGGAAAGTCCGTGAGACTCTTATCACCAATAAAACCACTAGAAAACCGGAAGTGGCATTGTGGCTCAAGTGGTAGAGCACTTGCCTTTAGCTGAAGAGCTGAGGGACAGCACCCATGCCCAGAGTTCAAGCCCCATGACCGACAAAAAAAAAAAAGAAAAAGAAAAAGGTTGTAGCATAGTGGTGTGTAACATCATCTGGAGATTAAATAGAATGTGGAGGGAACTAGAACTCACTCTTCTGGATAACTGAGGATGTACTGTGCTAAACTAGGGTTTAGTAATTAAGCTGAAATAAACTGGGGTTGACCATATTATTCAGTCCTGAGCTTACCAACCTCAAGACCTTATGCTTCACTCTTACTATGGAACTGAATGAGGAATAGATAACCTCTTCCCCCACAACATAGAATTCAAGGAAAAACAAAAAACTCATTTCCCATCATCCTTCCTCAAAGAATCCACTATTACTGGGTGCTGGTGGCTCATGCCTATAATTCTAGCTACTCAGGAAACAGATCTGAGGATCAGGTTCAAAGCCAGCCTAGGCAGAAAAGTCCAGGAGACTCTAATTAACAACCAGAAAAATCCAGTAGTAGAACTGTGGTTTAACTGGCAAAGCACCAGCCTTGAGCAAAAAAGCTAAGGTCCAGTGTCAGACCCTGAGTTCAAACCCTAGCATTGGTGTGCATGTGTACACACACACACATACACACACACACACACACACAGAATCACTATAACAATATCAAATCCAAAATCTATCCTTCATAATAATCTCCAAATGAACAGTTATATCACTGGGATTAGAGCAAGCAAGTAATTGGTTTGGAATGCAAAGACTGACTCAACAACTTTGTTGCAATATAGTCCCTGTGACTTTTTAATATAAAGGCAGGCCCTCATTTATTTATAGAAAACCTTTTAAAAGCTTTTGGAAAATCAGGGTTTTGAATTTCAATCTACCTCCTCCACTCCCAAATTAATTAGGATGGATCTTCAAGTATGAAGTCCATTAAACTATGAGAAGTTGGATACTAACAGGATTGTGGAACTGAAGTCAGTAATTATCAGAGTCCATATCCCAGAAAGCAAGAATACACTTATCACCTACCCTCTTCTCTCCAACAGGAGTGAAGGAATCCTCTCTGCTCTTCTTTTCTGAAGTCCAAAGTCCAGGAAACAGTTCCTGAGCCCTAGGGCATAAGGAGCTGCCCAAGTAAGGGAAATCACTTTGGGAGTCTTTGTTTTAGTAACTATAAATCTCTTTGTCTGTCTACAAGAGATATATCTTATTCTAAATTCTACTTTCTAGCCAGCAATTTGTTTGCCAATTTCCAGTATATTCAAGAACAGCTCATTTATATTTGGTTGCGTCACTAACATACTCAAATGAAAACAAAAAAGCTTCGTGTGTGTGTGTGTGTGTGTGTGTGTGTGTGTGTGTGTGTGTGTGTGTGTGTGTGTGTGTAAGAATATATTAAGCTCTATTTAAGAATCCAAGATGTATTTTCTGATGAAAGCACTGTGGGAGTCGTATGTGAGCAGCTGTGTGCTGAAGTAAAGCCAGCCTTGGAGTTGAGGATTAAGCCCTGAAGATTTCTGTGTATTAACTGGAGGTGCTAAAATTGGTACTAGAGAGTAAGATGGTAGAGACCAGTGCACTCACAAAGCCCTTCTGAAAAGAGCAATGTGTTAGTTAGGCTTTGCTTAGAACAGCCTGGTGTACATAGTGAATTGATCTCTGACCAATCAGAAGTAACTTAAAACAAAGTCCTTCCATTTGTTTTGCTTTATTAAGACTGTCCTACACAAAATAATGGCATTTGCAGGGAAATGGATGGAGCTAGAAGGAATCATGTTGAGCGAGGTAAGCCAAGAACGAAGAGACAAACGGTACATGGTCTCCCTGATAAGTGGATGCTAAATCCAAAATGTTAGGTGATACGACAAAACTAACAGGACTTAAGAAACAAAGAACTCCCGCTCATCTGGTTGAACCACTACTAAATATCCCCATGCTGCTGATCACAAATATGGTATATAACATGTGAACACTGTTATATATTACAGACTGTGGTAGACAATTTGCTCCAGGGAAGTTAGAATGAACTTGTGACTTTGAAATTATGTAATCACTCAATCACAATCAAAAAAAAAAAAAAAAGAACCTCGGGGAAGGGAGGGAGGGAGGGGATGGTAGGGGGAAAACAATGGAGGGGGTAACAATGTTCAAGAGGAAGTGTACTCATTACCTCACTCATGTAACTGTAACCCTCTGTATAGTATCTTTACAATAAAAAAAAAACAAAAAACAAAAAACTAAAAACAGAACTACAAAAAAAAAAGACTGTCCTACAAATGTATTTGCAAATCACCCACAATTCAATTGTTTCCTCCCCCCATTTCAGTTATTTATTGAACCACTCATCTAGGTGTTGGGGTACCAGAGAGTAAGACAAATGTTGTCCCTGCTTTCCAGGAACAGGGAGGAAGAATCTTTTTCCTGCCTTGTGGCTATTTGTAATATCATTTGGAGGCCACACAAAGTTATCCACTTATCAGTTAGAAGCCTATAAGAAGCATTCTTGTCTGTCCCATTGTGTAGCAAATGATTCTGTGGGCCTTATTTGGCTCAAGGGCTGGATGTGTCCATCCCTGGCTACTAAAAGAATAAAGAAGCAGTGTGACCTTCATTCTTCTTTTCTGTTTTTCGGCAGTGTCAGCAACTTAACCCAGGCTCTTTGCCACAGGTTAGCCTGATGGCTTTTCTTGCTTGTCAACTGGACTGGACTGAGTGGTGCCTAGGAGAGTGGTAAAGCACACCTCTAGGCATATCTGTGAGGGGCATTTTCAGACTAGATTAACTATGAGGGGAAGACCTTCCCTGAATATGAGAGGCACCATCCTATAGGCTGGGGGCCTACTTGGAATAAAAGGGGAAAACAGGAGAGAACTATCTAACACCGGCATTCTCTCTCAGTGCTTCCTGACTGTGATCATGGGAGCTGCTCTCTCCTTGCCAGGTTAGCCTGACACCATCAGTACAGTAAGTCCTCTTCCTAGGTTGCTTCTTTGGGGTGTTCTGTCACAGGAACAGAAATTGTGATTAATAAAATACGCACATTCAGAGAGAATTAAAGTAGAGTGAGAGGAGAGGGAATAGGGAAATTGGGAGGAGTGCAATGAAGCAGAAGACCACAGAAGGTCCCATGGAGGAGGCAAGCTGGTGTGCTAGAGGACTGATCTGCCATTCAGCCCAAGGATCCCACAAGCAATGGGCAAGTGAGCAAGAATAGACAGCTAAGATGCAAAGCCAGGAGCTGGTGATCAATGCCTGTAATTCTACATACTCAGGAGGCTGAAATTTGCTGGTTCAAAGCCAGCCCAGGCAGGAAAATTCATGAGACTCTTACCTCCAATTAATCTCTTGAAAACTAGAAGTGGTAGAGCACTAACCTTGAGCAAAAGAGCCCAGGGACAGCACCCAGGCCCTGAGTTCTACCACACCACATGCATGGTGAGTCAGACCACTAAGCAAACCATTTCTTTGGAAACCAGACCAAGGAGTTTAGATATCATTCTAAGGCCAATGGCCAATATTTGGGGTAATAAAGAGAACTGAAGAGCCTTCTTCATATATTTGCAAAGATGCCAAACTCAAAAGTTGACTCAAGAGTGAACACAGGAGGAATGGTAGAGGTATACCTCTCCTGACACTCCTCATCCAGAGAGTAAGGCTCTAGGAAGCATTGGTGGCCACACCAGTGTTTTAACTCTAGGCCTTGTGAGTGTTAGGCAAATATTCTACCACTTGAGTCATGCCCCAGCCCCTACTGCTAAAATTACTGATGCATTTCAAAGAAATAGAGATAGTCAATTCTGCAACTAGACTCATTTCATGATATGAAGAGAAAAGCTTCCAAGTATCATACTCAACCATTACCAACCTAGTTTTTTTTTTTTATCAAATTCTAAACCAAATGAAAGTTCATATGCTATCTAAGATACACATGGTATTGTAGCCACCAAATAGTTCATCTGAGGTGAGGTATTTATAAGAAACTGCTTTTTATAAAATCAGCACATACTATAATCATTGCTGTAACCTGAAAATGTAGACAACATCTACATAAATGGTAAGGGAATATGGACTCAATCAATACATTTTAAGTGACATTTCATGGAAATCCAATGAAATGACAATTTACATGTGTACAGTAATGATTAAAATATTACTTTCTAAATTTTAAATGCACAAACACAAAGGTTAACTATAGGATGTTGTTCTATAGATTTCTAGAACATATGCACACAATGCATCTATATCTTTATACATATTGAATATTGAGTTCCCATTTCTCTCTCCCTTGGCCTCTGAAACTTATTCCTTCCATACTTCCAAGAATTGGAGTATTAGGGATACATCATATGAATGGATTCCTGCAGCACCTGATTTGTGACTGGCTTATTTGTTAGAACAGTGTCTTCAAGGTTCATCCATGTTTTGTCATATGTCAGGATTTTCTTCTTTTTCCACATTCAGTAATGCTCTGTTATATGTATACATCACATATTCCCCATCTATTTTCTCACAAAATGGTATTTCTTCATGTATGTTGTTAACTTTGGCAAAAATGTGTCACTGATTTCTTCCACTTACTATTCCTTATATTATCCAATATAGTTCTAAAGTAATAAAATCACCTGTAGCCTGGAATTAAAAGACCCATCTAGATTTAGTTCCTTACTGGTTTTATTTTGACCAAGACATAGTACATCTTTAAACCTTACTCCCTCATTTTAAGAACACTGAGATAATCACATTCTTCTTTTAATGAGTCAGTGGAATAAACTCAACCCAGCACATGATAAAGTCACAGACATTCAATATATATGAGAGTTCCCTTTTTTCTTTGGCTGTCTGCTCTCATGGTAATCTCAGTGTTTCCAACCTAGAAGTTTTTCTCTTTTTAGGGAAAGGGGGACATTATTTATTATTTAAGTAGTTTTACAAAGGGTTTCAGTTCAACAAGTCAGACTATGAATACAATGCCTGTAGACCAATGTCACTCCTCCCACCATTCTCCCCCATCTTTCCCCATCCTGTCCACATCCTCAAGTTGTGTAGCTCAACTTTTACATAATGTACATTGAATATAATGACTGTATTTGCCTATCCTCCCTCCAATGTCATATAAGCCATAATAGGGCAACAACAGTTGTCATCTGTCTACTGCATTATCTTTACATTCTGAGAAGTGCCTGTCATATAGCAGCTGTTCAATAAATTGTTCAATGAAGAAACAAATGAATGGGAAGTGAGCACTCAATAAATTATTGTCCAATGAATGAACAAATGAATGGGAAGTAGTGGGGATGTACAGTTGAATGGGAAGGTCAGTTGGGTGAAGTATTTTATATGTTTTGATGAAAGAGATAAAATTCTGAAGGTATAAGATAAACAACTTACAAATGTAGCCATCTTGCAAAGTAAATATCAAAATAATCTATTAAGGAAAGCACTGGGTCAACTATTTGTTGTGATAGCTGACAGTCAAATAAAGCACTAATGGAAGAGGTCTGGTTCCAAATGATCCTGCATTTATAGGAAGTCTGTGACTCATAAGGTAATGGGAACTAGAATGCATGACTTTCCTTGAATTCAACTTCAGGGCAGCTGAGAGTCAGCCTGCGAAAGTTCAGGTTGCCTTTGAGTTCAGACAGGGGCAGACATCAAATCTCTAGGACTTTCCATGTATTTTCTATGACAGTAGTTGGTCCACACATCAAATAGCTGATTCTAGAATGATACATCTATATTGAGTGTCTGTCCCTAACATCAAAGTGGCTGAGAATTCAGCAGAATGACTCTGGAACAGAAGAAGGTAGGGAACAGAAACATACTAGTTAGAGAACTGGGGCTCAGAAGATGGGTCCCCACAAAGAGGGTGTGTGGCTTTGGGTAAGTCACTCAATCTCTGGTCAAGCAGGCCTTAGTTTCAGCATCTGTAAATTATCAATATGAGCCAGTTTTATCCCAAGGGTCCCTTTAGTTCTGGATCCCCTGCTTAGATGATGGCAGCCCTGGCCAGTCTCCATCTCCATGACCTTAATAGTCTGAAACATTACACGTGCACACGGGAGAAACTGTAGAGGATAGTAGGGTAGAAAACAAGGAAGAAAAAGTCATTCCTTTCCCCACTTTTCAAGAACGACTGCTCACAATTGCTTACATCTGGCACGCCTCAATGGTAATCATTTGCAAGGTTCAAAAACCTTGAACCTTGAAAGTGAAATAAGGAGCTTTATCTTCAAAAGGAAAATTAAAGGCCTGGAGTAGACCACATGGGACCTTTCTATTCCACCTGGATAATGGTGGGTATTATTACTCTACGCAGCAGTATGTTTTTATGAATAGATTAACACATACCCTTAGGCTGTAAAAGGGTGCTTTAGGATATAACATGTTGATTCAGATACAAAATAAAATACTGTTTGCATTATAGGCTCTTAATGAAAAGTCTAAAAAGCACACCTATTTAACGAATCCCTATTTTTATAGGGCCTGCCTGAAAAGGCTTGCTTTAGAAAAATGTAACTGGGTGGTCTCACACCTACAAGTGGCACAAGAATCCTTTGTCAAGCCATGTGTCTTAATTTTTGGTATGGAAAATGTGGTCACCATAATTATAACTCAGAGAAAGTAAAGGGCTTTTAAAATTCTGTGCGGGAGGGGAGTTAAGAGTTTGTTAGCATTCAATAAAAACTATAATTTAACCAGGTTTTAGGTATGTAAGAATCAGCATTAACATTACAGCACTGGACGATTTTCTGTTTCACTTTATGGCTTTTGTTGAAGTGCCTTTTTTGTTTGCTCTAGTAGAACTGAAATCCTTGAGAACAAATGCCGTCTACCCCATACCTCTACCCTTGTAACTGCTCCCAAACCTAGGACATGGTTTGTTTTTGGTGTTCAATGAACCCAAGGATCTTTCAAGAAAATCACTCAAGAAATAGGTCAGAGTCAGAGGGAAATCAATGCATAACTTGTTTGAAAACTATTTTCTGAGTCTTAAAGGTATTTCAAATATATACCTTAAAAAAGGTTCATTTATGGAGAAAAAAAGTTCACTTGTACAGATTCTGAAATGAGATGTAGCCAAGCAGAGTCAATACTAATTAAATCGGTCAATACTGATTAAATCGGTCAATACTGATTAAATATTGATAAAGGAGGATGGGGAAAGTCTGATTGTATCATTTAGTCATTCAATTACTCAATCCTGATTCAAAGGCATCATCAGGGCTGAACTATCTAGAATGAGGAAGATACACACTGGTTCTCTCTCTCTCTCTCTCTCTCTCTCTCTCTCTGGTCTTTCTGGCTTTGAAATTACAACATCAAAGCCAAGTGAGTCTATGGAAAATTAATGAGAGCTACACACTGCATGATGTTAATATGCTTAGTGAACTCAGGCAGCAAGAAAGAACAACATGCCCTTTATCACCAGGATGAAACACCAAAGTCCTCATATACAATTTTTATTTGCTAATTAAATTAAATAAAAATTTTAAATATATATTTAATTTTAAAATCAGAAGCCTTCCCGAAATGCCAGGGGCAGATAAAGCCCTGAAGGGCCCTGTACCTATTATAATCTGAACTATGGATTGTCTGGCTTGGATTTTCTGAGTCTCTTAGAATTTCTAACTCTGTCCTGCAAACTTACTTCCATTCTAACCATAAATATGTGCCAGAAATGCCGAGTTAGGTTTAGTAGTACACACCTGCAATTTCAGCTACTCAGGATACCTTATAGGCAGGAAAATGGTGAGTTCAAAGCCTGCCTGGGCAAAGTTATTGAGACTCTGTTTCAAAAAATAAAATTAAAAAAGGGCTGGGGTTGAAGTAGCTCATAGCTTGGCAGTAGAGCATTTGCCTAGAAAGCCCAAGGAGGCCTTGGGTGTATTCTCCATACAAACAAAAACAAAAATAAAAATCTTAACCAGTATTAGTTCTATCTCTTCAACTGCATTCTGCCACCAGAAGTGGTTTAAAAATTCTTTAAATCGATCTTGTCTACATACTTTGGTTTCTTGGAAAAGAACACTGGATAATCTACGGACGAGAGAAAATATTTTCCTCAAATAGATAAGAAAGTTGTAGCATCTTGGTACATGGTTTCCATGAGCTACAGATTAGTTGAAGCTGATGTTAATGTACATGTAAGGGATTGAGTCCTTGTAAAGGAGCTGAATTTCAAGATCAAGAGCCTGACCTCTAGATTGTCCCTGGCTGAGGCCACCCCCTTGTCTCTGCTTAGCTTGGCTTTCCTTGACAGATCATTCACTTTCTCTCAGCTTCTGTTCTCTGGTCTGGAAATGGGGAAATGCTTTACCCCCAGATGAGTTTTTAGGACTCACAAAGTTCAAGTGCAGATCTCAGCCTGTGCCTGTTATGTGGTGAGAACTCACGACCCCATGGCATGTCTGTAACCTACTTCTGCTGCATTTGTCATGCAGGAAATGTGCAGGTTGCAATGGATGACAAAGTGTACCTGTGTTTTCAGGGAAGCTCCTAGAGTGGCAGCTACTCACAGGAAGTGTCTGGAGGGGTCAGACACTCCCACAGTTGACTTTTTTGTATGTTCACATTTAGTAAAACAGAAGAAATATCACGAACAGAGACAGAAGCTGGGGGTGGGGGAGAGGATAGGGAGAGAAGAAAGGAGGGAAATACAACATTCATTCAATAATGTAATATTCAAGATGGGCACTGTGACTCACGCCTGTAATCTTAGCTACTCAGGAGGCTGAGATCTGAGGATCACGGTTCAACGCCAGCCTGGGCAGGAAAATCCATGTGACTCTTATCTTCAACAAACCACCAGAAAACCAGAAGTGATGCTATGGCTCAAGTGGTAGAGTGCTAGACTTGAGCTGAAGAGCTGAGGGACAATGCCCAGGCCCAGAGTTCAAGCCCCATGACCGACCAAAAAAAAAATGTAATATTCAATATCCCATCCCCATCCTTAAACAATCACCAACAAATATTCTAAAGTCAAATTGAAACCCACTATCAATCAAATGTGGAGAGTTGAAGTGTACTGGAGAAAACATTCATTTGTTGGCAAATGGGGTAGAGGATAGAAAAGAAATATAAAATCAGCAAAAAAGATTCATGTTAAACTGAACCACCTTCCATCTGCTGTGGGATTTTCTCCAAGAAAAAAAAATGTCTATTGATTTTAATACTGTATGATAAGGTAGCCTGTACGTGAGCTTTGTGGGTTACTTGATCTGTATTTTGTAAGAAAGCAGTTGTGCCACAGCAAAGTAGCTGCAGGATGAAGGTGTGAACCAGGACTCAGAAGGAAGGAGGTTTGGCATGACTCTAGCCTGTGCTTGTACATACAATACAGACACACAACATACACATGTGCGGGCACTCTGACACATATATGCACTTGTGTGCAAATCCTGACTAGACTGCTCTGCCTCTCCTACGGCATGAGAAGCAGAATATCTGATCTCTTCTCTCCTTTTCATTTTTGTCAGAAAACCTTAACATTTCCAACCTCACAGGATAAATAAGGAAGAACTAAAAACAAAAATAAGCAAAACAATTACACACACCCTCATGCAGGCAAACACACAGAGACATCTTTCAATCGAGTAGAACTCTACTGAACTTTTCAAAGATCATCATCATCTAACCTAACCTGGTTTTTAGACATGTTTCTATCTTGTTTGTTGAGGTTTATTTTTGTCTTCTTTCTACAGAAAGCCTCACAGATATGATGGGTGATTTCATTCTGCATAAACTTCACCTCCCCTAAATTCTTAGAATGTTGATAGCTACCACTACCGGTATTCTTAGAGTTAGAGTCACATAGCTTCTCACACCAAACGGAGCAAAGCAAAACCCACACCTCATTACAATCCTTGCTTTAGTTATTTGCAGGTTTCTCTTTATAACACAGGAAACCAAAGATGAAGGGCCATTGCCGATACTGATAAATGGGCTTCTAAGGTATTTTTGGTGGCCAGTCAAATAATAACCGATTTATATCCCAAAATGAGAGCTAATATCTCACCCTTAACATCTTGTAGAGGAAAGTAAGAATCTAGACATCCTTTTGTCTCATGTCAAAACTGACTCAGGATGACAGCTTCTGTTAAATGCATCTTTGAAGCTTCGCCTCCATCATCTAGGTAGTCTGACAATTGAGCCAAAGATGGCAGAGAATTGATGGGGGAATCACAAGATGGAGTTCATACAAGGCTGGAGCAACTTCAGGATGAGCTTGGTCAAGCTGGGCACTGAGTAGGAAGTGCCATGGAATAGAGGTCTCATAAGTTAGGGCCCTCCTGTTTCATGAGTGCTGCTCCTACTGCTAGTGAGCCTAATTTAGTAAAGACCACGAAAGCCCACTCTCAGCCGCAAGCAGAATTTTCCCTAGCAGGCTACTTACACCTGAGCAGTCTAGCAAACCATTGTAAGAAAAGTCCACTGTTTTCTTCCCACTCTGACATGTAAAGATTTTCTGTAAGATGGCCAAGATAGCTTGAAACTAAGACTCCTGAAAGTCTTTCAAAGACACTAGACAATTCATCTTCACAAACCTCATTTTGCCCACCATCTAGGACGACTGTTGATGGCTAATTTTTAAGTGAATTAAGTAAATTATTCCAAGTAGTAGCTAACACACGATTTTACTTAATGAGGGGTTTTGAAATAAGTTCCTGTAAAAAGGAAATTGATTCATTCTATGGTAGCTTTCTCTCACTGTGACAAATCACTGAGATAAATCAACCTAAAAGTAGGAAAAGTTTATTTTCCCTCCGGGCTTCACAGTTTCCAGTCTTGGCCCCATTGCTTTCCGCCTATAGTAGTATAGCATAATGGAAGAAAGATCTGTTCACCTCATGGCAATCAGGAAGTAAAAAGAGAGAAAGGAAGTGCTTGGAGTCTCAATTCCCCTAAAGACCTAACTTCCTCATACTTCTTAAAGGTTCTACCACTTCTCCATAGTGCACCAGGATGGCAACACATGGACCTTTGTGGACACTTCCAAACTACAACATATTCATTCAATTAACATTTGTAAGATAATTGACACTAATATATATATATATATATATATATATATATATATATATATATACTTATATATATATTTGCCAGTCCTGGGGCTTGAACTCTAGGCATGGGTGCGGTCTCTGAGATCCTTTTGCTCAAGGCTAGCACTCCACTACTTGAGCCACAGTGTCACTTCTGGCTTTTTCTGTGATTAATTGGATATAAGAGTCTCACAGGTTTTCCTGCCCAGGCTGGCTTTGAACCATGATCCCCAGATCTCAGTCTCCTGAGTAGCTAGGATTACAGGCATGAACCACTGGGGCCTGGCTTGTCACCACCATTTTATGACAATTAACTTTCCTAAACTTTAGAGGAACCTAGCTCTGTCTCAGGAATACTACTGGAGACCATATACATCATCTTTCTGTGCCTCAGTTTACTTATCTGTAAAATGGTGAGGCCTGGACAAGATGGCTTCTAAGTTTACTTTCAGCCCTATCATTTTTATGACCAAATATTTATGTTGATTTCATTCTGCAAATGACACTTCTAGATGCCACAAAGCAGCCAAACATGCAAAGACACGACCTATACCCCATCCTGTTTATGGTGTCATTGCTTGGCCGGATTTCCCAACTTCAATCATAGGCTACTTTGATTAGGTATCAAATTTCTCTCTTGAAATTTATGCCTCCCTTTGATGTTTAAAGACTCCTAGTCAAATGGGGCTCACTCCTGTTTGCACAAGCTTTACCTACATGTCCCTACATTCACCTTTCCTATGCATTTCTCCTGCAGCCAGTTTCCTTGGCACCTCGCACCAGCTCACTCCACAAGAATGGTGTGGGCATGAGCTGCCATATTTCCTGAGTGCTAGAATGTGAGGTAAACCCTGATCTGTACAGCTTCTCCTGCTCCCCAAAGTGGATCCTTTCTTCTCTCTTCTCCCTCAAGAACAAGCATCTTGGCCCACAGCCTGCAGCCTGGACTAGCGACCTGTTTGAAAATCTGTGCATGTCGGACCTGTCAGCATCCAGGCTCAGAAAAACAGGCTGCCCTTGAGCAGAACAGCTTTGCTAATCAATCATGCTTCAGGGAAGTGGGTGGTTTGTACGAGGGGCCCACTTTGGCGGGTCCAAGTCCCTGTGAAAATGCCAAAGTGTGAATTACAGAAGAGAAAACAGTCTACTTTCTATGTCCAGTGTAAGAGGGCCAAGACAAAATTTTATTTAAAAACAACTCCTCCTCCTTGAAGGCCATTAGCATATGGGGTAAAAGAGAATTCTTCTCTCAAGACTTACTGCTAAGATCAGGAGATTAAAAGTTCTCAACTTGCATGACGAGGTTCAGCACAAAACTAAGATATTCTTCAGTATTTCTAGATTAGAAATACAGTATTCATAATTAGGTTAAAAAGAGCTTCCTGAGGAGTTATCACATGTGATGGTACTACCTTAATGTGACAATAGGAACTTGACAAAGTTTTTGTTTTGAAGCTAAGCCAGATAAAAGACATAAGTTCTTACTAAGGAGATTTCAGTGAATGTCTCAGGTACATATCCTGACTACAAATTCCTACCAGGGGCAAGTTATGGAAGTGCCCTAAAGACTTTAAATTGCACCCCCTCCCCAAATGGAGCCAATTACACCTTCAATTTATTGAGTTATTCTAAGAATTATGTCAGATAGTATAAGCCAACTCAGTGTTTCCTTGGTGTAAACAAACACAAAGGTAAAACATCATTATAATATACATATTTGCTCAAATACTATATACATGTTACTTTTTCACAATTATTTGACTTCTAGCTTTCATTCTTATTATGTTAGAAATGAGTTTCTGATTTAGTTTTATGCACTTCTTATATAAACTCTTTTTATTCTTTTAAATCTCCTGAACAAGTGACAGAAAAATAGAAGTTTAAAATAACTAGAGAAACAGCACCACAGACATAGAATATAAAGATAATTTGGAAAGAATCTGACCTTTAGCCCTTGAGCAACCCAACTCTGGCAATATATCTTGTTTATATATAAACTCAGTTCTGGACAAGATTATCTATTGGAACCCTGTTTTCCGATATCAAAATTGAGAAACAAGCAGGTGTTCTCCAAAAGAAGTCTCATTAATTACAGCATTGAGCATGGAGAGTTACATAATGGCTTCTAATGAACTTCCCATCCTGTATCTCTTTCTACATTGACCCTTGGTGCATCTATAACCTTTTGCCAATGTGACCATCAGTGAAGGTTTAACAAGCCTAAACTTCATCAGTACTTCCACACTGAGGCATAAATAACTCCTTGCTGTTTCTAGCCTAATGTGCAGTGGTCTAAGGCAGCCTGCTGGAGCAGCAATGGCCACTGAGGGTCAGTCCACCACCAACCCTGAAATGAGTCTGCATGAGAGCATCTAGCCCTAGATGAGCACTCTTGCCTGAGATCAGACTAGACCAACAGAAAAACCACCCAGCCTGGACCCAATCCAAATAGCTGACCCATAAAATTATGAGCTAATAAAATAGCTGTTGTTTCAAGCTACTATGTTATGGAGTAGTTTGCTAGGCAACAACAGATAACTGATAGACCATGATATCTCCAAAACACCATAATACTATCAAGGTGGTATGTTAGCCATGAAGAAAAAAAAGGATGTCTTCTATATTTGGACACAGAAAGATCTCTAGATATGGTAAATGAACAAGCCAAGTAAAGAACAGAACAAAGGAAGAAGAAAAGCAAACACTCAACAAAACCAATAGAAGACAAAATACAGCAGCTTGGCAAAGTTGAATTTTGAACGGATGGTTATAACTCTGCTATGAAGCTATCCTTCATAACAAATAGCCTTCCTTCAAACCAGAATCACCCTTTCTTTCTGAAACACAATTTGTCCTCTTAGCTAGTATGTAAGTGCCTTGGAAGCAGGAACCAGTGTCATGCATCTTGGTCTCTTCTGTAACTGGCAAGCCCAACATAGGGCACAGAGCACACAGTCAATGCATGTGTCTTAAAGAAAGAAAGAAACACATTCGGACATAGAACACACGAGTGTGTTCTACCAAGTCCTTAGCCAGTCTGTTGGCACGCAGAGTGCACACTACCTTCCAGGAAAAGAGTGAACCACGGTCATAATGTGGGATTTGCTTCTCATATAAATATATTCTGAATTACTAGGGAGGACTAAGTTTACAAAAGCTAAATTTGAATACTATAAAAGGAAAAAATGCAATACAAGCTTTTCTATTTAAAAAGAAAACCCAGCATTTGACAAAAGGGGGACTAGAAAAACAAAAGAAGAGCTTTTGTTATTTCTTAAAGAAACAAATGTAACTCCTGTGGGTTGGAATAAACAGACCCCCTGCAAACCAAACTAAGCAGATCCAGATAAACAGACTATCAGAGGCTCCACAGAAGCCAGCACTCCCCACAGTGCAGAGTTTGTCTGTTGTGACTCTCATTTCTAGGAAAGGAGAGACCACAAGCATTCTCTGTAACCCATCTCAAGGGTTTGACAACTCTCACTGGAAACCTGCACTTCCTTTGAAGATGTATCCTTTCCTACAGGGCCCTAGAGTTCTGCCATTACAGCTCACTAGCTCCATGACTGCTCTCCATTAAAATATTAATGCTTTGAGGAGGAAATCTGGGACCTGGCATGGCTGTACCTACATCTCTCCCTTGAGATTGTTCTCAGAGACATCTTGAACCTTATGTGTCCTAAACCAACATCACCAAATCGCATCTCCATAGCCTTGGAACCATGTCTGATTAATGCAACACAAGATAACACCATGGGCAGTAAAGACGGTAAAGCTCTCAGTATGAGGGCACAGGCCACGGAGATGCATAAGTAAGAGTGGAATTCAGTTATCACAAGACAGATGGGGTGCTTGAATCTTCTCTACAAGCTTCATAAACATTTGTTGAAGGAGACAGAAATGCAGTAGCCTGAGTAAAGGTTAGAAAACCAGCGACAACAGCCATGGCATCTAAGTTGAAGGGAGAGAAATCAATGGTAATCGAGAATCAACATGGGGTAGAGAATCATAATGCTTCCTGAATATCAGCCCTCCAGACAGCCTGGCATAACGGGCTGGGAGGGGTGAATCACTTTACAGGAAAGCGTGGCCTCAACTCTACCAAGTCCTGATAGATTACCAGGGCTGACACTGTTTTATTTGGTATGAGAAAAAAGTTCATAATATTTTCAAGTTAATTTTCTGTACTGTTTTTATTTTGACTATGAGATTTGGAAACTTCAAATAAAACATGGAATATTTCAGCTAGCATGGACCTCCACGGGTACCATATGGTACCATTTTACCCTTGACTTTGGAAAAAGGAAAAAGCAAAACAGAAATATACTATTTTTTTTTAAAAAGGTCTATTCAAAGACACCTGAAGTTTATGTAACATCTGAGGGAAAGTACTTGATTAGAGGGACACTTAAATGGAAAAAAATAAAACTCTAAGTAAATATTCCCATCTGCTCCTAGTCTGACCACCTGGTCATTATTCCTCCTTCTTCTGTGATAAGTTTAAGCCAACCAATTCTGTTTTATTTGTGCAAGTTGAGAGGCCACCTGTCATGAAATATACTCACACGTTAAACAAAGTGAACATTTTGTACGTCTGTGTTTCTCATACGATTTTCTTAAACACAAGGCACTCATTTCACCTTAAGCAGATTTAAGAAATGCTGACACTGACGAACAGGTATAAACAAGGCAATCTTTTGCTTATAGAGATTGTTAACGACCCACCCATTGAAGGAGACCCCTTGTGTTTGTGTGTGTTTGTGTGTGTGTGTGTGTGTATGTGCGCGTGCGCACGTGCGTGCACGTACATGCATGTGCGCATGCACACACACACAGTTCCTCAACACTGGTGGATCAATCTATCCATCTATCCTTTGCTCATTTGCTTGTTAGAGGCAAAAGTGAAGGAAAGTGTTTTACAAGGGAATGTGGTAGTTTGTGCTAAAACCAAGCACCACAGAAAACCAGAAAAAGGAGCCAAGAAGAAATACCAACGTGTGAATAAAAGCAAAATTGAGAAGAGAAAGACTATGGCACATCTGGGGGATGGTATTTCTTGTTGGAGGAAGAGAGTATTGGGTTAAGGATTTGTAGCCAAGAAGGCTTGAAAGAGGGGAGCACAATTTGAGGAGGCCGTCAAATGTCAGGCTAAGCGAGACTGGGATTTTCTCAGAAAAGGGGCAGCTGTGGAGGTTTTGAGCAGGAATATAAGCATGGCCTTGGTGCCTTGGACAAAATAACCTGTAGGAAGCCAAGTACATAAACTATGGAATGAAATCTAATTGGAGCTAAAATGCCCATGCCTACTTGACATCCCCCCCTCCCCCACAGCCCTTGCTCTGAAGGGTGGGCCACAGTGATATTTTGGATCTCCTGGAATGAACATTAACTCAAAACCTGTGTCTAGAAATCTCTGAAAGTTGCAATTATTCTTCCCTTGGTCCCAGTGCATAATCACTGTGGTACTAAGTCATAGGTTACTTTGGGAAGTGCTAGGAGAAGGATGACTAAGTATAAATTTGGGGTAGTATAGCAGGGACTTGCCCCTGACCCTCTGCTTCATTCAAGGTACCTGATCATCATTCAAGGGTCCTGACTCTAAACTGGCTATAAATTGGGGATAAATGGATGTACCATGACTCTTGTGTATGTGAACTAAAAAGTCTTTGGCTCTTAGATCAAGTGAGAATTAAGTAGCTTGTCCTCCTATTTTACCTCTTGGAAATGGAGGAAATGCAATGCGAGTGTTTGTATCTAGAAGAAATCAAAGATGACTTAAATGTAGGGGGTCAAGATGAGGACCTCCATGACCAGGTGGTGCCCAGTACCAGCAAAACTAGGGGGAAGAGCTAGTTAGTTTGGAGACAAAGCATGGTCTGGTGGTATTGGGTTTCCAAGTTGGTGTGTCCAGCAGAAAATTGGAAGTATGAGGTGGGCACAGGAGAAATGTTTTGTCTTGAGATGTGGGTTTTGAAAGTTGATAGGATTGGGTGGGGGAGGGGGAGGAGGATGGAAAGGGATGGGAATGGGAAACAAAGGAGGAGGCTACAATGCTTGATAAGAAATGTACTCATAATCTTGCCCATGTAATTGTAACCCCTCTGTACAGTATTTTCACACTAATAAAATAAAATAATAATAAAAAAAAGTTGATAGGAGACCAAGAACCAGTACTGCTACTCAAGAAGAAGAGAACCAGAGTATGGAAGTTCAAAGCCAGCCTGGGCATAGACGTCCACAAGACTACATCTCCAATTAACCAGCAAAAAGACAGTTGGGTGTATGGTTCAAGTGGTTTGTGTACCAGCTGTAAGTAAACAAACCTCAGTGCGCGTGCGTGTGCGCACACACACACACACACACACACACACACACACAAAACCACTGAAAAGATCAGAGGGAGTGAGGTATTCAAGAGTCAACAGACAAGACCCCAAGGCTTGGAATGAAGAAAACATGGAAGAAGAAAGAAAAACCTATATGTTGGACAGACATGGGATGGTCAGCCAGCTTGGAGGAGGAATTAGGCCTCATGGCAGAAACAAGAAGATCTAGCATCTGTAGAGAAGGAAAGCAGCAGGGACCTGAATGTCTGCTGAAAGCAACACTTACTTGATTTCTCAGGTCAGCTGTGCTGCTTGAAACTCTAGAGCTGGAAATCCAAGGATCAGTGAGCAGAGGTGGCTAGCAGGCCAAGGAGTTGAGCTGTGAACTCAGAAATAAACACTGCAGCTTGAAAAGAACTCATAAAAAACATAAGAAGGAGATATGATGCCAGACTACTAATAAACAAGCTAAGCTCCATCATTTTCTGGGAGTCCTAAATCCTAGGCAGTAACAGGGAGGGGTCAAGTAGATGACTGAATCAATGAAGGTCGGAAAGCCCAGGGGACAGGAAGCAACTAAAGCTTGGAGGGCAGACCTCAGGGTGCAGCCCCGTGGTTGGGAATCTTGATGAAATGGGAAGTGCTGGATTTCAGTTCCAAGGAGGAACAGTCATTCTTTTCCAAATAGTGAAGGTAAGATCAACATTGAGTCTTTATTATCTTATTCTTATTACACAATTCCAGATTTATGTTATACTCTGCAAATATAGTTTTTTTTTAACTTAACTGGAAGGATTCTAGTCAACAATGAGTTTCTATCCATGATCCCATGAACACTCTGTTAATTTTAATCTGTACTCTTTATGAATGAAGTTGGGAGAAACAGAAATTCTAGCCAATGCAAGGCCCTAGATTAAAAGATACTATTTTATCTATATTTGGTTCAGTCATATGTCTAAGAATGAGTTTATCTGACCTGAAAGCCTTTTGCTTTCCTTCCAGTTGTTGTTTTTTTAAAAAAAAATTTGGTAATGCCATCATAAAGTGATCTAGGTTCTTCATTTCCATTTCAATGTCTTCTGCAGGACTTCACTCGGCCAGACCCGCAGCTTCATGCCTGGCCCTGCTCTGACCTCTGGCTCATCCTGAAAGTCTTGTAACCCACACCCTGCAGCTCACTCGTGACCTGATTGTTCTCAGACCCACTTCTGACTTCTTCAGCCTTTCTTCTTATTTCATTCCACCTGATCCAAGTGTCAAGTCCCACATTCAAACCCCACCCCATTCTCAGTCGCTACCCTCCATTCATCTATCCAACCAGCTTTTCTGCACATCTTTCCAAAGCACTCTGAAAGCTACTACTGAGAACAGCTGGTCCTGTTTCCTCTTGACTCCAATCTCTTGTCTTCTGAGCCCACAGAATCTCTGGGTAGCATCATTCATTGGAAGTTTTAAGCCGTGAAGCTCTATTTTTAGTCTTCCCCTTTCCACCTTGACTAGATGCCTTTAGGAGGAGCAATGTAATCTTGGTAATATCCTTGTTTCTGAATTTTATTTTGGAGTAGGGTGGGGGATTGGCTTTTGCTGAGTCTTTCTAACAGGTACAGTGAAGTAGGCACTAGATAATAATACATGCAGCTCTTTTTCTCTTGGATGCCCAACTGAATGGCAACTGGCTCTGTTAGAACCTGGCTGCAATCTACACAGCCAATGATGCATTTGTTGACACCTTGGATTGAGGATGTGCTAATGCTCCTGGCGGCTCAGGAGGGAAGCCATTCAGTATCATATGACTTTCCTGGGCCTGGATTAGGTTTTATCAGATGGCAATCAGGTTTTAGCAGAACTGCAATCATGTGACTCCGCTTCTGCTCTCTGAGAGTGGCAGGAAAGAATCTGGCAGGAGACTATGGAGCGACTTCTAAGTGGCCCTAAAGATAAGGCATTGAATCATCTTTTAAATTCTGAATTTCTCCAAAGGAAAGGAAGAAAGGAAGGAAATGACATTTCCAACAGCCACCTGAAATAAGATGTCTCATTTTAGAAATAAGACAATGAAAGCTCTGTGATACCATGACTCTATAACTCTCCTGGCAGTAAGCGGCCACAAACCACAACTAGGTCCCAGGACCTGTGCATCTTCGGTCAGAAATCTGAACTCCTTCAAGTAAGCTTTGCTAGCTTAACGTGAGGTTAAACAGCAGAGAAGGTATGGCCATCCAGGGATGTGGGAGAGAACATAGAGAGAATTCAACATTGCTAAAATACATGTCCTGGGATTTCTAGTTGGTTCTAGGTCAGAACTAGAGCTGAAGCTGAAGGTGACCTGAATGCCACTGAGCAGAGAAAGTGAAAGAAAAGCAGATCGTCAGAGCCAAGGTGTCTGAGGGTGCTTCACCCCCACCCTGCATCATGAAGGCTCTTCAGATCACCACATACAACAAAACAGGGGCTGGGGGCGTGGCTCGAGCAGTAGAATGCCTTCCTATCGCTAGAAAGTGCAGTATCCTGAGTTCAAACATGTACTGCCAAGATAATAGTGGGCAAGATGAAGGAAGGGAAGGAAGGGTCAGGAAGAGAAGGGCAGACAACGAAATAGCTAAATCTCTGATGCTTGTAGACAGTAGTAAACCATTTAGGCCCTCTCATGTGCTTAATATGATTTGGGTTCAGATCACTAAAATTGGTGACTGTTTGATCTTTTTATACTTAGCAGGTCCCCCCCACACACACACATACCCCTCACTGCTGATGAATTCACCAGAAAGACTTTAGTTTAGGAAACTCGTATTTTCTTAGAAAAGGAAGAAGAAAAGGCAGTTCTCAGTAAAAGATAAACCACAAGAGCTATTGTGTTCAGACAGTTGTACACATTTAACCACACACACACACACACACACACACACACACACTACCAAAAACAATATGAAGGCATTGCCAACTCCACACATTGGAGTAAATGAAGGAGTTAAGACCACTATCTCAGTCAGGACTTTGGCTGATGCTGAGAACATACAAGGACGGTGAGATGCTTACAGCTGCCTTCCTGCTCTCCTCCTAGCTCTCTGGATCCCTGTAATTTAGAAGTTTGAATCTGCCAGGCCAACAGCTGTCAATATTCAATCAGAGAATAGGCTGACTGGAGACTCCATGGTGACGGAATCCTCATGGATTACTAGGACCACACAGGCTCTTAGGGACTCTAGGTCCTGAAATGGTGTCAGATAAAACACTAAAAGGGGACTGACAGAAGCATTTCGGTTGAATTGACAGCCTAGCAACAAATAGAGGAAAATAGCCAAGAGAAGCCAATGGCCTTGAGGTTACATGCAAGTACGGTGGGCAACCTGGCAAAAATAAATACAGTTTTTGAAAAAACCAAGCATGATGGTGCCACTGCGGCCAAGCTCTTGAGGGAAAGCGGATCGACATGAGAGAAATGGAGATGACAGAGGGACGAGGAAGAAGGAAAGTGAGACTGGACAATGGCAGTGGGATGTGGAATGCGTCTGACAGCCAGGACCTGGAGGGAAACACATAGTGCTGAGGGGTGGAGGGTGGGCCCAGCTCAAGCGGGCCTGTGAGGTAGCGCGCCTTCACTTGCTTCTGGTCTTCCAAGGCCACACAGGCAATGATTTTCATGACTTCAAGAATATAAACGCAGCTGGGCACAGGTGTCTCCCCACTGTAATCCTAGCTACTCGGGAGGCTGGATTACGATCCAAAGTCAGCCTAAATGGAAAAGTCTGTGAGATTCTTCTGCAATTAACCATCAAAAAGTCAGAAGTGGACATGTGGTTCAGTGGTTGAGTGCTAGCCTTGAGGAACAGAGCCAAGGCCATGAATTCAAGCTTCAACCCCAAGTACCAACACACACACACACACACACACACACACACACACACACACACACACACACACACACACACACACACACACACACACACCCCACCTTGACATCTTTCCATCTTGGTATTTTCAAAGTGGACTCCGATGTTCCCAAGTCACCTGTGATGTGTTTTAGGCAAAATGTTTGGCAAAAACTGTGAAGAAGCAAACTCAACTTTGAGGGAACTGTCTAGCTTCTGTGCTAGCCAAATAATGTCAGCCTATTTAAAAAAGAAAAACCCAAGCATCCTAAAAATAAAATTATACTTCAGGCCCTAGGGCCCATTTCTATAAATACTACTTCCCCAGAACTCAACTCTAGCGAACCATGGTCGTCTGTTGATGGGTTCTCTTATGCAATGCGAGGGGGGCGGTCTCAGTGGGGTCCCCCATTTGTCTTGATGTTTTAGATTTCAAAGGGACATGAGATCCCATCCTTTTCCACAATTGAAGGGTTCTGCTCTTTGGTAAGAAGGAGGGATTTTCTGATGTAAATTGCCATACCACTTGGAAATACCTGGGAATATCCATAACAATTAAAATATACATTCTGTCCTTGATCATGACATATATGCCATAGGAGCACAGTACTGGGAACTGAACTCAAGGTCTTGTGTTTGCTATGCAACTCTCTACCACTTGAGCCTTTCAGCTTAGTTTTCATGTAAGATGCCATGCTAACTTTGCCCAGATTGCCCTATACTGCTATCCTTCTACCTTCATCTCCAAGTAGCTGGGGTTACAGGGATGCCCCTCATGACTGGCCTAGAAGTATTTTCTAATTAAGAGACAAAAAAATTCATACTTTGTTTTGCTTAATCTGCATTGACTATTACCAAACAAAGTTTGTTATATGTCCACATTTATGAGTTATTTTTCATAGAATCTGGGTACCCAATCAGAGCCTAGTGTTTTCTTAGTGATCTGTATGATACAATTACATTAATCTTTTAATACATGTTTCTAGTTTCTCTACCTTTCTAATATAATTCATAATTATTTATATAGGAATTGAATACTTTAATGCACTCAAAATTATTAAACCCTACTAATTACAAATGCTATCAAATTATAAATACCCCCTCAGTATATTTTAATCTTAGAAAGTTCCTTCCAAATCAGACAGCAAATATACATTGAGATTTCAAAAAGCTGACAACCCAGGAATAGCATGAACAGTCATACAAAACAAAGACTAGAGTGACCTCAACATGTGCATTATTAAGTAATAAAAAAGGGGATAGAAAGGAATTTATAGTACAATCTGATTTTTTAATGATGGAAAAATCACAACACATATGTATGACACAAGCATGATTATATTTCTAATGATGTCTGTATCACTGTCTAGAAGTGTGGAATTGTGTGAGGCAAAGTACAACTGGCCATCAAGGGAGAGGGATAAGGGTGGGAGGAGGAAAGGTAGTGGGAGCAAAGAACTGAATACGTGGGAAATGAAAGAAGGTGAGTAGTGTAAAAGCCATATGGGCGTTTCTAGCTCACTTACAAGAAATGTGTGCATGGACTTTTGCACACATGTGAATGGATGAGGATAGGATGAATGGGTCCCAAATACCAATGGTTTTCTTGTCAGGGTGGTGAGAGGGTTTAAAAAAATAACTTTGCTTTGCCCTAACATGTATGTCTTGAAATGATTATAAACAGGAAAAAAAAAACAAATCATGAGTGGGGAAATAGGAAAAAGTCCTATCCAGGACAGTCTAGGGGTCTGGAGGAGGTAGCAGGATGAACTTGTAAACTCAAATTAGAACAAGGCTGACTTAAGGTTCTAAGGGCAAAGACGAAAAGAAAATAGCTTGTAGGAAGTGAAGCATTCAATGGCTTATCAGCAAGGGTATCTTTGGTGGATGGTGGGGCATAAATGATGTTTTCTCTCTTCTGGCTTTCCTCTGTTCTCCAAGTCCTCAACAAAAACCCTAGCTTGCTTTATGACCAGAACAAATATAAATATAATACAGTGAACACTTTTCAGTGGGAGAGGGTACACATGAAAGTGTTTTAAGGTATCTGTCTAGAATGGTTCCAGCAAAAGACACCGAAACCCACTTACAAAGTGGTGGCATCAGCCTAAGTCCACGGGGCCCGAAATACAGAAGAAGTAGTGGGGATGGAAAGGGACAGAGCGCTCCTAAATGCTTTCTATATAAGAGTGAGTGAAATGCTTTCTATATAAGAGTGAGTGAGTGACACATTACTACAGAGGAACTGGCAAGTCTCAGTGGCATTTGTAAAGTGGAAGTGGATTCCTGGGAAAACACACCCAGGTAGGGTCAAAGTTGGTTGATTGGGTTCAAAAACTGCAGAGGATTGTAGTGGGTTTAGAGACTGGCCCATTTTTTTTTTTTTTTTAATATCAAATCTCCAAATACAACTACAACTTGCAACCTTCACTGAGGGAAGGTGCAATACTCAAAGGGAAAGACAGAACAAAAGGAAGAATATGGAGAAAAACTCTGTGCAAAGGTGATCTAAGAAGCTTTCTTTTTTGGGCGGGGAGGGGTCCGGTCGTGGGGCCTGAACTCTGGGCCTGGGCGCTATCCCTCAGCTCTTCAGCTCAAGGCTAGCGCTCTACCACTTGAGCCACAGTGCCACTTCTGCCTTTTTTCTTTTTACTTATGTGGTGCTGAGGAATCGAACCCAGGGTCTCAGGCATACAAGGCAAGCCACCTTCCCAGCCCCCTAAGATGCTTTCTAAGATGTGCACCATTGGCAAGCATGGCTCTAGGGAAGATAGATAACGAGATCTGTGAAGCAAATGCAATGATACCCAGCTAATTCTGGCTTGACTCATACAATGGTAAACATAGCATTGGGGTTAGGAGAAATTAATGGAAATGTTTCCATTCCATTGTGGTTAGGTGTTTTTTCTAACAAAGTGCATATCCTGAGAATTCCTTTTCTCTTCCTTAGAAGTATTCAGAGAAGGTACTGTGGCATTGTGCAGATGATAGAAGGGACAGGACATGGCTTCCAAAGAGTGTCCCCACTGCAGAATTTGCAGGATTCTAACTTGAGATGGGATACCATGCCAGCCAGATCTCTCTCCTCTCTCTCTCTCTTTCTCTCTCTCTCTCTCTCTCTCTCTCTCTCACACACACACACACACACACACACACACACACACATACACCTCAGATGCTCCACCAAACTTAGCTTACTAAATAAACTCTGTTTATGTTTTCTGGCATTACTAAAGCTGATGTCATAAAGCTCAAAGGAAAGCAATTTTAGTAATACAATTCATGCACTGCCATCTAAACACCATCTAATCACGAAACTAAAATGTTTACCAAATAATCAAAGACTCAGACAAAGGAACCAAAAGGCATCTGGTGAGACAAAACACTGGGTAGTGCTTCCTGCAGAAGATTTGAATGTGAGCAACCCTGTAGGTGGCTTCTTAGGAAACACTGTCAATATGACTTGGTTTCTAAACACAGTTAGGATTGTTCTGCCCTTATCAAAGATCAGGAGGGAAAATAGGAGACACGGAACCCATTTCATAGATGAATAGGTTTCTGCTGATAGCCTGGAGAGAAGGTAAGCACAAGCCTGTTCCAGTTGGCCACCAGACTCCATACACAACATTTCTCCACACAATAGCAGCAGCTGCCGCAGCCCATGATCCCTTCTCTTCCTCTCTGGAGGGACTGTCCTTTTCTTCCTTGTCCTGTGGGCTTGGCATGCCTCCTTGCCAATCCCATTCTCTTTTCCTTCAAGCTTGGCTCAGTGCTCACCCCTTCTGTTTGACACTAGCAACTTCTGATCTCCCATTCCTCTTCTCCTGATTTGTATACTCGGTTAACATGAAATTACCAGCAGTCCCAACCATCTCCTAAAACCTTGATTACCACCCCCTGCTGTGGTCTAGGGCAGGGAGGGGAAAGCTCTGCCTCTCTCTCTTCCTCTTTCCCTCCTTTCTTCTTCCATTCTACTAACTGTTCACTCTGCACCTATTCTATGCCAAGCACTTGGCAGTTTCTTCCACGTAGGTCTCCCTAGAAATCAGGTGTCCAGGCTCATCCAATCTCGATCTGAGTGTCTGCCACAGCCCTGCCACGCCCTCAGCACTGGGCATCCTGTGTGATTTGTTTCTCCACCTCAGACCTCCACCCAATCACCCCCAGCCCTGCAGCTCTCATCTGGATCCTTCTCCTCTTTACTCAGCAGCCTTTCTATCTCTCCTGAGCACTCTTGCCTCCTCAGACCCGAACTCTGTGCAGGCTGGCTGACAGCACTACTCTCATGTGAACTTGGGTGTGATGGCACATTTTCCTTTGACACTACAACACATCTATCTTCCAGTCATGTGACTTCTCTGTACCCAGGCAGGTATGACTTTTACAGAATTTTGTTCATACTATGCCTGCTGTGTGGAGAGACTGTCTCGTACCTACATCCTCAGGGAAAATCCTCTTCACACCTAGCTCAAAGGCCATCTAACTCCCTCAAGTCAAGATTGACTACTCTGTCTCTTGAACTTCCTAAGCTTTAGTTTTTGCAGCTCTGAAGATGCCCCCAGATCATAAAGTCTCACAGGTTACTGCTGGGTCTCCATTTTCCTTCACATTTCTTCCCCATGCTCCAACCGTGGCCTCACTCTGTGAGCATGAGCTGAAAGGAAGCTTCTAGAACTGATCATGACTTTGCTGACCACCATCATCTTCCAGATATGCCTTGGAATTTCAAGTTAGCCAGCATTCATGAGCAAGCAGATAGGCTTACTGTGTACAAAGCACTCAGGCAGGCAAGACAGATAGAAGGAACTGGGAAGCAGCAGGGTTTTTAAAGACACCTTTGAAAAGGTCTACCTCACCTTACTTACTATATCGTACTACCAACTACCTTGTTACTATGAAGACAGAGTACAGCCTGGGAACATTTGTAGTAAGGATTTACTGAACGTGCTAACAAGTAAGGTCCTGAGGCCTCACCCAACACCCAAGCAAAGAAGGCTCTAAATCCTGGAATGGGGGCTTGCTTTCCCTCTGGGGCAGAGAGAGGACCAATATAGAGTGTAAAGACCTGTGTTCGAATCCTCATCATTATGACTGACGTAAACTTCAGCGATAACCAGCACTGAAAGCTTTGAAGTAGCTGAGAAAACAAGAGTATCTGCAAATACTAAATTCTTTTTTATTATGTGTGAAGTGGGTTAGTGAATGAAAACTTTGTAAGCAATGACAATTTTTCTTTTGTTTTGGGGTGGGTTTTTTTTTGTTAAAAAGATGGGTATCTTGTGAGCAGCTGTTCACATTTTTCTGAGGTACTCATGGTGACCATTATTATAAGATCAGGTGACCATATGTCCCAGCAGGTCAGAGAAAGTCACAATTTATACCTGTAATCCTGGCAAAACTATTAATGGTGTCTCCTTCTTACTCTCAGATCAGCCCCAGTTTGAATGGTACATGGTACCAGCACTTAATTAGGGCTTTTGTGAGATACAATCAGTGGCCTCTCCAGATGAGGCATGAGGGTTTCTTCCCATGCCTAGAGAGCAGAAGCAAGGACCAGAATCCAGGGCTCCCAACACAAGAACAGCTCCGGCTCAAAGGACACAGTTCCTCTAAGCTGTTTGTTCATCAACCAGTCAACAGAAAAACAATGGGAGAAGGTAAGGATATATGAACTATGGTTTCTGTAAACCAACACTTACATTCTTGTTGTGGAGGAAACACACACACACACACACACACACACACAAATTGAAGGGGATCAGATAATATGGTTGTTTGACTTAGGACTCAAAAGACTATTTCCAAAGGAGTTGAAGACAGGGAAGAAACCTACATGGGCTTCTGTCTTCAGGAAGGTTTCTGAGAGGTGATGGATGCTGGCTGGGCCTTAAGAGAGAGAGAAAGAGCAAAAGAGGAGAGAAAAGGGTATTTTTATTTGAAGAAGAAAAGTAGAAAACAAAACTGGGACAGGAATAAACCACTTAGATGATTTGACAAGTATTATCACCCCATAGGACAGAAGATAAAAATAAAAAGCAACACAAATAGTCTTTGTGGCTGTCTCAAAATGTCGCAATGATTTCAAGCTCAACAACCATCCTATCTAAGTGTCTAGACAACCAGACAGATCTGTGTCTAGAGAGCCAGACAAAGGCAAGCTGATGGTGCTCTTCCTTGTGAGGTGGGGAGGAAAAGGTGGCCTCTTTTCAGTTCAGTCCCAGCCTTTCTTACTAACCAACTGTGGTGGGATTGGGGAGGGGAGGAGAGCTTTTTGAGGTAGGATTTATCATGGCCTCACACATGCTAGACTAGCATTCTATTGTTTTGAGTCACATCTCCAGCCATGATTTTGCTGGGATGCGGGGGGGGGGGGGCAGGGGAGAGGTACTTATGGGGGTTTTTGTTTGTTTGTTTTCTGGGATAGAGTCTCATAAACTACTATGCCCAAGCTGGTCTCAAACCTCAATCTTTCTGCTTGCTGATTCTTAATTAGCTAGGATTACAATTTTGTGAGCCACCAGAACCTGCCGTTTCACCCATTTGGAGCCTAATTTTCTTCAACAAAATGCTATGTCTGGATGAAATGATTTCAAATATTTTACTTCTGGCAATCCATGACCATTTAGAATCACTTGTGTTGAGTATGTTCCAAGTGTAGCTCAGAAGTAGACTTGAACATTCATCTTCATCAAAATAACAAAGATTGGGTTGGTTTGATGGGTCCCTTCCACTACAAAGAAGTGAAATCTATAACAAATCATCACAAAACTGAGTTTAGAGAAAAAGACAGAGGGACAGAGGGACAGAGTGGCAGAGGAGAGGAAAACAGGAGGAAAGGAGGGAAACAGGGAGGGAGAGGGGTAGAAGGAAAGTTGCAGAGGTCTTAGAAATGAAGGTAAAACTAGAATCCAGCGCTTTACAAAAAATTAATGCTATAGCATCCAAAGAAGATTGAACCCCCACAAATGTTCCTGGAGGTCTGGAGGCAATGGCTAGATTCATGTTCATGCACAAGCATGACCTTAGTCTTGCATTAGCAAAGCAGACCAGAATTGAACTTCCTTCATAAACCTCAAAGCCTCAGAAAGAAGTCTAGGGATACTGCTTACCCATGCAGAGAAGAACAGAATATTTCCTACATCCATAGCTTAGGACACCTTTGGGAAATCAAAGCCCCAAGTCTATAATTAAGACACTGTAGCATGGACTCACATGTAGATCACTAGATCAAAGCCGCAGAGTCCCACAGTGCATGGGTTCAGAGTGGGGTGGGGATGGGGAGGGTTTGCAATATGAAGCTAGTGATGAGAAAAGCCTGAACTATTTACAGGTAGTTCTAGGACAGTTAGGAGCAGGGTTGGGCGGGAGGGAGGGTAGGGGGAATGGGAGGGGGGGCCGCGGGGGAGCAGATCTCTAACTCACACCCTATCCAAAAATAACCTAACAGTATCGCAGCCCATTTGAAAACACTTAGGGGGGAAAAAACGTGTTTTAGACACTTAAAAACAATCTCAGGCTAGGGAATGCACAAACATGAGAACCATAAAGACCAAAAAATGATCATTTTGATGTTTGGTGTTAAATCTTTTCTGTGAAAAAAAGATGTCAAAAATAAATATTTAAAGGTAAGAAATAAGACTTAAACAGGAGGCTGTGCATATGTGTGTGTGTGTGTGTGTGTGTGTGTGTGTGTGTGTGTGTGTGTGTGTGTGCGCGCGTGCGCATGTGTGTGCATACTGGGGCTTGAATTCAGGGCTTGAGCGTTATCCCTGAGTTTTCGTGCTTAAGGCTAGCACTCTACCACTTAAACCACTGTTCCATTTGTGGTTTTTCTTTTTTTTCCTGGTAGATTATTGGAGAGAAGAGTCTCTCAGACTTTCCTGACTGGGCTGGCTTTGAACCTTCATCCTCCAATCTCAGCCTCCTAGTAGGTAGGATTATAGGTATGAGCCACGGCACTTGGCTTGTATAGTGATGTTTTGGGCAGCAAATACGGGGTGGACCTGTAAGATCGTACGCTAGTGATGCAGCACCTGTCTTTGTGTGAGTCTACTTTGTGATACTGGAACAATAAGAAGTTTCTTAACCACACCCCTCTAAGATTCTCCCACCACTGACACGTGGCCACTGGGAATTTGGGGAGCCCTCTAGCTCAGGAGGATGAGCGCTAATATCAAATGGCCGATGAGGAAGCTGAGCAGCATGGAGCTGGACAACGGCTCTTGGTTTATTGTTTGAGCACTCTGTCCCAGTCGCCACATTACGACATTCACTCTACTCATTCAGTTATTTATTTAATACCAGGAAATGGAACTTGAGACAACTTAGGGCAGGCAGAGAAAGGAGGAGACAACTTCTTCCTTTTTGGAACAAACCACAGCCTGAGGAAGGGCAGTGACATAATTGGATTAAAAAAAAAAAGGAAGAAGCTGAGTGCTTGGGTCATCTGACAGTTTTTCAATGGATCTGCAATTCACTGTGTGAATCTGCTGATGGGGACGGGGAGGAGGCGTAAGAGAAGCCATGGTGACCCAGCATCCTTCAGCATTAAGAACAGATGACATCTCACCAGAGATCTTTCTGAGACTGGTCCCTTACCCTCTCTGCCTTTACCTCTTCAGATTTAAAGCTACATAAGAGGGCACATGCCTCTCTCCTCTCCTCTACTCTCCTCTCCTCCCTCCCTCCCTCCCCCTTTCCTTCCTTCCTTCCTTCCTTCCTTCCTTCCTTCCTGGATTGGGGCTTGAACTCTGGGCCTGGGCACTGTCCCTTAATGTTTCTGCTCAAGCTGCCACTCTACCACTTGAGCCACAGCTCTATTTCTGGCCTTTTGGTAGTTAACTAAAGATAAGACTCTCACAGACTTTCCCACTCAGGCTGGCCTGGAACTGAAATGCACAGATCTCAGCCTCCTGAGTTAAGCTAGGATTATAGGCCTGAGCCACCAGCGCCCAGCTAGAATTCTCATTTTAAAATCTGAAGCAAAGCTTCCTCATTTAACATGAGCACATGGTTGGAGGCTCGCTTCAGGCTGGGCCACAGCTCTGCTTTTCCTTTCACCTCTGGTAAATACATGCAATGTCCAGCAGTGGTCCCAGTATGTGTTCTATCTCCACAAATGCTAGTCCCTTCCCCAGCTCCACACACACAGCCTACTCTGCCCCATCAGCTCATATGAGGCCCATTGCCTCTTCTGGACGCTCCCTGCAGTGTTCAGGGAGAAGCGAGTAATGCAGTGTGTACCAACCCATCCCAGGAGTAAACACACTGTGGGAGGTGGGAGTGGCCTGGGCCAGGAACTTCTCCCGAAAGTGGCACCACATGCACATTTTAGGCTGCAAATAAGAAAGAATTTCCTGGCTGCAGGAACTGCTAAATAGCAGGGTGGGTAACCAAGGGAGGTTCCGGAATCTCCTCTGGAGATCTCTAAAACTATGATACAAATCTCCCATGTCTCAGATGACTTTTTTTTTTCCAGTTCTGACTAGACACAGATGGACGAGGTGCCTGCTGGCTGCAACTCCACTCCTTGGCTTTCTCTTACCTCTGTTTCCCCTCAGAGTGAAGCACACAGCTCACACAATCCCATGAGTCCATCTCAGGTCACCCCTCTCCCTGTTCTTGCATAGAAAGCTGGTGAAAGGTCAAGGTTGCCCAATTGCCCACACATAGTTTGGTGTTAGCATCAGAAGCCTGGGCAAAACAGAGGGCCGATTTCAATGCCAGCATCTCAGCCACCCTAAACCCCACACGGCAGCGAAAACAGAGAACATTAACTGTTGCTAACAATCCCGCTGTAAATGCAAGTGTGATCCCAGTAATTGATTTTAAATAGAATTGAAGAAGAAGAAGAAGAAGGAAAAAAAAAAAGGAATCTTTGGCTTCATTTCATCGAGAATACAGAGTTTCAAAAGCTTTCGTTCCAGGGTTGGTTTTGTTCCCCCCTCTTTCTTCTGGCTTAAACCCCAAATGGCCAAGATCCCAGTCTGAAGAAACAGTGTGGGTGGTGGCTGTTCTATGGGGCCTAGTACAGGATACAATCACTTTCTGACTCGGTTCAGCATTAAATCATGTGAAACTAGCTTGGTGGCTCCACAGAACTCTACTGGGGAAAGGAGGGCTGTGTAACACGTATTCTTTCTCTGCTTCTCAGGGAGGAGAAAAAAAATTTCCCCCTCCTGTGAGCGTTTAATTATGTATAAAGTTCATTGACCTCACAGGCGGCTGTCAGATGATCTTGCTAAGGCCTGTGAATGGCATCCCAGGAATGCAGTAATGTGGGCAGAAACTGAGTGAGTTCATGCCACCAAGCGCTCTAAATGGGACAGAATCAGCAACCCTCCAGAAAGACTTCAGCAAGAACACAAATGGAGGGTATTCAGTCATTTAATCTCACCTAAGCATTTCTAGGTCTTCAACGAGATCGTGATAAATCAGAAACTCAGGACAACTCCCATAGGGCCTGGCCTCGAGACAATGCGGGTAATGGAAGCCCTGTTTGCTGTTACCTCTGCAAAGGCTGGGAATGGATGCATAGGCAATGTTCATTCCTCATTTGGCAGGTAATGCCTTCTGACTTTTCTACTACCGACGGTTAACAGAAAATAATGAAGCAATCTCATTCATAAATACTCGGTGGGGCTTGAAGGAGACAGCAGGGTCTGCTGTTTATTTAGACAGTTGTGATATAATACAGACCTCACATGTGCATGCAGTAATTATACCTACTTGTCAGTAAAGGCCCTGAAAAGTGTTCTTCATATGTAGAGGGCTGGATTCTCCCCTTCTAGCTCAGGGATTGAGAGGGACCATTTGGATTAGCTTCTGGCCTAATCGTTGCTCTACTAAAACTAGGTTATAGTGGCAATATTGGCAAGCTTTGGAGCCAAACTGACCTATGCTTCTTGGTAAGGAAGATACCTAAAATGGCTAAGTGCAGGGGCTATATGCCTCAGAAGGAAGAAACATAGAATGTCAGGTCTTTCAACTATCTTCTTTCAGAAGCTTTCTCCACAAATGCACTGACTTTGTCAATCAAAATATTATGCTTATTAGATTATAGTATGGCTCTGTGACAATACTATACTGCATTAGCTCTGCTACCTTTGTTAATGTTATGAACATAAAGAATGAGTGGATAAAAATCAGGTAATGACATTATCATTCTGAGAGAATGAAAGGAATTCCACTTTTTCACTCTTTTTTGGGGGAGTGGGTATGGGAGGCTTGTCATGGGGCTTGAACTCAGGGCCTGGGCAATATCCTTGAGCTTGTCACTCAAAGCTAGAGCTTTGTGTATCCTAGTTAATTTAAGAGCTAGTTGAAAAGACACAAAACGGATAGGGCACTATTGGTGATACAAAAATCCAAAAAGGCATCAACTTTCAAGCAGGTCAGATACCAATCCTAGCAGGGAGGATTGGAGGTTTTATGCAGGGGAAACCTTAAGTATTTTGGGTTGAAGCCTTTACAGCTTCAACAGGCTAATGGGAATTTGCCACACTGTGATATTGTGGAGAAGAAAGAGATGTAACTGTCATTGAGTGGTGGTGCTAATATGTAGCTTTGATTCCATAATTTGATCTCCGCCTTATAATCTCTTGGTATTTGAAAGGTTGCTCCTCCAGAGCCTTTCTTTGAGACACAAGGCATTTATTTTTCACTTGGTTGCATGAATGGCCAATTAAGAAAAGGAAAAGGAATTCCCTCTGTCTGCACACACTGAGCACAGACATCCTTCAAATCTTCAATCATTTTCTATAAATACAATTATCCCCACAGTTACAGGGACATGAGCATTCTGATAAAGACATCTGCACTGTGCATACAAAGTAATATCCGAAATCATTTCCACCATTTGCATACTACAAGTTATGAAATCTCATGAAGGAAATGACTCTGATTTCTCATGAAGTTCCCACTGGGAAATCATTGTGAGCCACAGTTATGGAAGCAATATCTATGTTCATACTCCAAGTCTTTTCATCAAGGGTTCTGGCTGTCTCTGAACCCACACAGTGATTTTGTTCTTCCTTATGTACAGACTGAGCTGCACTCTGACTCGTCCTATGGCTTTTCCTTTAGCAGTGTTACACTGTAATTTTTGGCCATTAGAGACCACTTAGTTTATCTTTACATTCCTCCATATAAGTAGAGCTGGCATCCACTAAATGAATGGATATATGAATGAGTGATGTGTGTGTGTGTGTGTGTGTGTGTGTGTGTGTGTGTGTGTGTGAGTGTGTGTGTGTGTGTTGGTCCTGGGCCTGGGTGTTGTCCCTAAGCTTTTCTGTTCAAGGTTAGCACTGAATCACTTCAGCTACAACTGTACTTCTGGCTTTTCTGGTGGATAACTGGAGATAAAGAATCTCATGGACTTTTCTGCCCAGGCTGGCTTTGAACTGTGATCCTCAGATCTCAGCCTCCTGAATAGCTAAGATTGCAGGTGTAAGTCACCAGTGCCTGGCTTGAATGGGTGATTAAATATCATGGAAATGTATATGGCAGGGATTGGAAATTTTCTTTCTGCAAAGGAGCGGACAGTTAATATTTTAAGTCCATATGGTTGCATGGCAATGAGCTGTTTCAAGACTCATCATGACTATGTATGACATGGTTGGTTAATTTGAGTTATAAACAAATTTCATAGAAATAAAGCGTAGTAGTTTTGTCTTTATGCTATCTAGTGATCTAATGAAATAACTGGGTGTGGTAAGACCTTGGAGTTATTGGCTGTGGTGCTGGGTCACACAGAACCTGATACCTTCTTGGAAAAGAGGGATAAAAATTTACCCATTCTGCTTCTCACCAGATGATCTGGTCTGGGATTTTACTGCTAAAACCTTTTCCAGGGTCATTAATGAAGAAGATTCTTTGCTCTGGAAAACACCCAGCTGCAAAGTACACAACAGAATCTCATTGCTAGGCCAACAGAGAAAAGTAAAGCCTAGCCATGAGACTTGATGAAAACAAGATGCCTCAGCCTGCCACCCTGGCCTGATGTGAGGCCACCCTGGCCTGATGTGAGCACCATTATTCTGTGCCTTATTTTCAGGTCATCTTTTGTGTAAATAGAATTTTTGAAAAAGCAGTTGCATTTGAATTGTGACAGACACGTAAACGATATAAAGTCAATCATCTGGTTTACAAACACCTAACCAGTCCCTTTCTAGGCACAAGGAACAATGGACCAATGAGACCTCAGATGACATACGTTTGTCACCTATCATGCTGAAGAAGGGAAATCAGACTGTACCAGGCAGGCCCAGTTTGTGATGAAAGTGTTCTGGAGATGTCTCTCAAGGAAGGAAAATAGAATTGAGCATTTCCTTTATACCAAAGTTCTCTTCAATATTAGGTCCAATTTATAACAAAATAGGATTCTGTGCTCTGAGGGAATGGAAATGGCTGGCATGTGGTGAATGTCTGTAATTCCAGTACTCAGAATGGAGAGGCAGGAAGATCATGAGTTAGAGAGCAGCCTGGGTTATACAGTGAGACTCTGTCAAAAAAAAGGAGAAGGAGAAGGAAAAGGAGAAGGAAGAGGAGGAGGAGGAGGAGGAGGAGGAGGAGGAGGAGGAAAGAAAAAGAGCTGGGTGTTGGTGGCTCATGCCTGTCATCCTAACTACTGAAATGGCTGAGATCTGAGGATAGTTGTTTGAAGAGCAGGAAAGTCTGTGAGACTCTTACTTCCAACTAACCACCAAAAAAAAAAAATAGCCAGAAGTAGAATTGTGGTTCAAGAGGTAGGGTACTAGTCTTGAGCGAAAATAGCTCAAGGATAGTGCACAGGTCCTGAGTTCAAGCTCCAGGACCTGAACAACAATAAGAAAGGGAAAATTGGAACATACATTACTTAGGAAGCCCAAAGCCCAGAGTTTACGTGCAACTAGTCAGACTATGGGACTTGAGGTGGATGACACAACTTTAATGTAAGCTGGTGCTTTAATTTCTCCCACAGGTCTAGGACATACATAGTACTGAAAATAAATCAGCAAAGAAGGTGCATGACTTAGGACCTAATTGATTTCAAGAAATGCTGAGTGCCTACCATGTGCCAATGGTGTTGAGCAGAAAAAGCCTGTGCCACAGGCTCTGAGTCCTTAATTAGCAAATCACTACATGCTATTTTTTGTTTTTGTTTCTCTTTTGTACGGGTTTTTGTTTTATTTTGCTTGCAACAATCCAGTGCTTAACTATCTTTGGTTTCTCTCTTCTGTCGACTGAAATGATGCCTTATTACTTTTGATTCCCATTAAAACCTTCCCCTTACCCCTTTACCATTATAAAATTAAGGGCATTCAGCCAACAACATCCCATACCTAAGCTGCTATTACACAAGCTTAGTTCATATGAGATAAAATTCTAAGTTTTTTTAAACCCGGGACAATGGCATATGGGAATCTTTTTGCCATCTTGGTCGGGGGTAAGAAGTGTCAAAACAGAGACAAGAGTTCAAAGGAGGGGGCGGTCTATAAAGAGGTTGAAGAAAGGGAATGATGAAGTTATGGAGTAAAATGAAATTTCCCAAAAGGGTTTTTTAAGTCATCCAGAGCAAGTTCTCACATCTCAGTAATGGTGATCTTCAGGTAACATGGGTTAGTAGGTCGCTCAAATCCTTCAGGGGAGCCAAATCACTGAAGATAAAATAGATGTACTGGGGAGCTAGGAAGGTGGCTCAGTGGTAGAGTGCTTGCCTTGCATGCCTGAGGCCCTGCGTTCGATTCCTCAGCACCACATAAGAAAAAAGCCGGAAGTGGCGCTGTGGCTCAAGCGGTAGAGCGCTAGCCTTGAGCTGAAGAGCTGAGGGACAGCGCCCAGGCCCAGAGTTCAGGCCCCACAACTAGACCAAAAAAAAAAAAAAATGTTTTTAAAAAAAAGAGATGTACTGGAAGCCCATGATGGAGACACGAGGAAGATGGATGAAGGGGCTACTCTACCCATCATCTTTTTCTGTTAACACTCAGACAGAGCGTTAACATCTCTGTGGAGAATGTTCTATCTGATTCTTTAAATTAGGCTCTTGGCCTGTGTCTATAGGGCATGATGAGGAAAAAGAGTAAGTCAAGGAGCTACTGTGACATACTACCTCAATCGAGGTTCAGGTAGGTGTTATTAATCTGTTCTCTGGCTTCATGTAAATATTATATACTCCATTTTTTGGCTTCCAACTTTTGTGCTTGAACTCAGGGCCTGGGCATTATTCCTCAGCTTTTTCACTCAAGGCTGGTGCTCTACCACTTGACCATATGACCACTTCTAGCTAGTTAATTGGGAGATTAGCAGCTCAGGGACTTTTCTGCCCAGGCTGACTTTGAACCATGATCCTCACATATCAGCCCTTTGAGTTGCCAGGATTACACATGTGAACTCCTGGTGCCTGGCTGTTTCCAACTTCTTTCCAACTGAAAACCTCTTTCTGAAACATGAAATGCCAGAACAGATCTTAAGAGTTCCAGAAGTTTCATTTGGCAAAGTAATTAGTCCCTCTGATTAGTATGTCTGGGAACAATGCAGGTAAAACATCTCTTCAACCCATCCTTGTAATGTTAACTTCTAAGGAATGCTACTTAAGGCATCAAGAAATAGGACCATATGAGTTCATTTCTTCAGTCCTGGCAGCATTCTGGGCAGAGTAAACAGAAAAATCTCGAGGAAAAAAAATAGAAACTTCCAGAGCCTGTCTTGGGCCCCTTCACATTCCTTTTTTAAGCATTGCAAGACTGATCGTAGGCCACAGATGCAGCTTTTGGATGTCAGACCCAACAGACAGATGTTTTCCCTTAAATCTGTTGTCTCTCCCTCAATCTGTTTATAGCCTGTTTCCATTTCAGCCTGCACCTTCAGTTCTCGCTGCTAACTGCACGTCCTGAAGGTTTCTTGCTGCACACACAAAGGGGTGCTTTTCTATTATTTGTTCTGTTTCCTCTATGGAATGTATCCACTCTTCAGGTAAATTGTTAACCCCTTCGTGTTTGCTTTCTCAGTCATCTTCGAGAAATGCTATGATATTCCCACAGAAAATGAGGAAACCCTCAAGTTATGCCTTGGTTCTTAGAAGTAATACTGAGGCCACAAGACTAGTCCCATGGGGTCTTCACCCAGGCCTCTGAAACCAACTGGGTAGCAACCTAAAGGCTCCCATGAGTGGTCAAGGCTACTAAGGCATCCCCCTAGGGTGTTGTTGTTGTTGTTGTTCTGGGCTTATACCTGGTCTTCATGTTAAGTCAGACCAAGCAACTCCATTTACAGGTCAATTAAGCAGACTCCATGTTGACCAAACTAAGCCACGGAGTTCGGAGATTTCTCTTGCCTCTGTGACTATGGGACCATTCAGAACTAAAAGCAAGGTAGCATCTATTATTAAAAAACAAAAACAAAAAACCCTTGAGAAGCTGGGCACTGGTGGCTCCTGCCTGGAATCCCAGCTACTCAGGGGTCTGAGATCTGAGAATTGCGATCGGAAGCCAGCCCAGGTAGGAAAGTCCATGAGACTCTCATCTCCAATAAACTACTCAGAAAAAGCTGGAAGTGGCGCGGTGGCTCAAGTGGTAGAGCGCTAGCCTTGAACACAAAGAAGCTCAGGGACAGTGCCCAGACCTTGAGTCCAAGCCCAGGATTGGTAATAAAAACAAAAGAAAAGAAAACAAAAACATCCATGAGACAAGCTAGTTGCTCGGCAGTGAGGGCACAGCCCTGTACTACATGGCAGGAGTGGCTATGGAAACTTAGACATGGAGTAAAACACACACGCACACTAACTATACATGCATGTCAAACTTGCTGAAATATGAATAAAGTCTGGAGATTAATACTAATGTCGGTTTCCTGGTGTAGATAACGTATGTGACATATATTTATGATCTTGTATAGTTTAGTTATTAAGATGGTACCCTGAGGGAAGCTAGATGAAGGGCACATAGGACCTTTCTAATTCTTTTTGCAACTTCCTGTGAGTCTATACTTATTTCAAAATAAAAAATTTTAAGAAATGCTTTTGAAAGCTCCATGAAAACTGGAATGCCTGTCTGGCAGTAGCTTGCCCAACTTGTCCTGGTCACATTTGAAACTGCACAATACTACTACCATCTCTTCACTGTCTATTTAAAGGTTTCCCATGACCTTCCTCTAAGAAATGAAGTCTATTTACCCTCCGATCTATAAAATGTCGGCTCTCTGAAAATGGGAGCTGGGAGATGCGATGGGGAAAGATAACTAAGTTTTTAAAAGGTCAGTATGAGCTGACCAGTGTCCTGGATTACAACCAGCATTCTAACCACCCAATATCTTTCTGTTCCATGGGTGTTCTCAATGACCTAGACTTATAAGGAGTAAATCAGGTCACAGCCTAGATACATGAGGTCATTAAAGAACAGGGAAGAGAGAGAAGTCTTTGTCCATTGCTTTGCTCTTCCTTTTGTCTCCAGAAGCTTTTCCCTCAGGACTTCTTATGATTGGCTCTTTATCTTACAGGTCCTGGACCAGAGCAACTTCAGAGTTTAGATTCTTAATGACATTAGTTTTCTCTTTTTTCAGTTAACCCTTACACGATTGATCCTTTTGGTCATCTACCACAGCCTTACTTATTGTCTGTGTCTCTGTATTCTCATAAGGAACTGTGAGCACTGTGTCACTCTGACTTAACAATGCACTCCCAGCACTGAAAACAGGTTGGGATTCTTGGATTGAATGGCTGAAGAGATGAGTGAAAGAACTCCAGAGCCCACATTATTAGATGATGGTAATTTTCCAAAACACACACCATTTTCTGAAATCATACACAGCCTCAATTAATCATCATCCATGCTTGTGTATATGAATACCATTTTGTTTGGCTAAAATCATGAGCATGACAAATTTGAATGGTGCCTTCAATGGAAGCAGTGGGTTCAAGACCTATGAAAATCACAACAAAATGTGACTCCTGTTGCATTTTTCTGCCTGAGCTAGAAAGAAATCAAATGTGAGGTGGTACATGGGGAAACGTACATTTAAATACACATAGATGTCTAAATACAAATATATATCTAAATCCACACACAGGCACATTTTCTCATTTTCCAAGATATAATCCCATCTTGATACTATCTTGACATTTCTAAGTCACCCTGAAGTGAAGGGACTCCTTCATCAAGGAGAAAGGAAGAAAGGCACCAGGTAGAGAAGTTTTCTGGACACAGCTTATCAGAGAATAGAAAAGAAAAGATGGCCTGAGACGCTGCTGTGGTCTGTGGACACCATCTTGGATGGTGTTATCACCTCCACAAGGATTCAAAGTGAAGGATTTCCTGTCACCAGGTCACTGAACTGTCCAGGGACAGGCTGTCCTACCCCTGAAGCCATGTGAGGCTATAGATAAGCCACCATACGCAAGACGCCATGAGACAAGAACTTGGAGAGGGTTAAGTTGCTTTGTGGATATTTTTTGGTTTTAGGTGGGGGAGGGGTGGTACTGAGGACCTAATTCAGGGCCTGGTAGGCAAGCCCCAGCAATTGAGCCACAGTTGGTTTATAATAGAGTTTCACACTTTTGCCTAGATCAACCTCAGACATTGATCCTCTTGTCTCTGTCTCTCAAGTAGCTGAGATTGTGGAAATGCACTACCATGGCTGGCACAAGGCTTGCCTTTTAAAATGCGAATTGTTTTAAATAAAGTACTAACCTTAAATGTATTTTCTTCAGCAAAGAGTACAAAAAAAATTCCCCCAGAAGACTTCTTTAAAAACATGGGAATAAGAAACAAAGAGGTCAATGACCCCCTCAAACTTTAAAAGAATACATGGAGCCAAGCAACCCAAAAGTTAGTCTTCTGATACCAAAGTCAGCATGTGCTGACTGACTCCCCTTCATTTCACGCTTCTCTTAAAAGAAAACAGGCTGGACTATTTCAGTAAATAACAAAAGGTCAGAGAAATGCTACTCACAACATGAGCAAAATAACTGCTCAACCTGCCAGAATGCTTCCAAAGGCCTTAACAAGCAGAGAAAGCCAGTGGTTAAAAAAAGAAAAGAAAAAGTTCATGGATTTGCTACCAGATCTCTGGCTGGTTAAGAGGTCATTGATGAGAAATAAAAATGTAGATAGGTTTCAACCAACACTTAGCTTCCATAACCCTCATTAAAAAAAAAAAAAGGTAGTACCTACATGCATAGTGAATTTTCAGGTTCGTTTCTTTAGGTTATATTTTGGCCTTTAAGGCTGTGTGTGAAACAATGGTTGAAGCACTATGTACTACTAAGCAATGTCCAAGTATTTAACTGATACAGTGCCAAGTATCTCACCTGTTACTTCTATGTGGCCTTGTCACTGTATTGTTAAACCTGCTGCAAGGATGGACCCTTGTTCATCTCTAGGGACCATTTTTGGGACCATCAAGTGATGGAGGTTCAGCATAGTCATTGGGTTGAGTCAACAATGTCAATGTTCTATCATATTCCTGGTTTAAAACAGCAGGTTAGCATTCTGCAGAATATTTCCCATGAGATACTGGTCCTACAGGATGCTACTTGGGTACAGAGATAACTCGGGTACTGGTGATGCAATACATTTTGGAAATCTTTCATAGTATTCTTCAGTGTCAGAATCAGGAGTCCATTAAAGATTCTGAGCAGTCCTGTGGGAAGGAAATCTGTTATGTCAGCATTTCCCAAGTCGTTTTCAGAAATTATATTCAATAAATGTCTCTGATTACAAACTAGTGTTTTGTAGAGGACATCTTGGGGAATGCTGCCTTAGAACAGTTTCTACTTGGTGTCTTAAACGTGTCTCATCCTGTCTAACAGAAGATGCTTCCATCATGACATATTACTGTGGTCAGCACCATCCACCTGACACTATTGTTGGCTGTCTAGTCTTTGTTTTTGGTGAGAGGGGGGTGGTCATGGGTCTTGAACTCTGCGCCTGGGCATCATCTCTGAACTCTTCAACTCAAGGCCAGCACTCTATCACTTGAGCCACAGCGCCACTTCCAGTTTTCTGGTGGTTAATGGGAGATAAGAGTCTCATGGACTTTCTTGCCCAGTCTGGCTTTGAACTGCGATCCTCAGATCTCAGCCTCCTGAGTAGCTAGGATCACAGGTGTGAGCCACCGGCACGTGGCTTGATTGGCTAATCTTTATCTCATTGCTTCACAAAATCATAGATTCACAGAAGGTCAGACCTCAAAGTGTTCTTAGAAATAATCCTAAGTAAAGGTCAACCCCAAACCTTAAAGAGGAGTTAACCAAGGTCCCCAGGATGAAGGGCCTAGCCTATGATATCATGAGACAATATGTTTGGCTCGCTAAGGACAAGCATCTATTCCCTGCTGTTGATGGGAATTACAGTGGGATCCCCTCAGGCAAGTAAAGGAGCAGTGATACTAATAAAGAACTCACTGTCTGCCTGACCATTCTCTGAAAGGTAGAGATTTTACAGGCCTTGAAGGCCAAGACCACAAATTAAGGAAGTAGCCAGGCCAGGATTTGGGTCATAAACAGTCCTGCTAGAGAACTGTACTGTCTCCCGATGGAGACACCCTCACAAAGCATGCACAGTCACATATTAAACTAGAAATTTGGGCATCTGAAGTTGGTGGCAGTCCATTAGCACAACTGCAAGGAAGATAAAAATGGTCTATCACTTTTGAATAGGAGGAAAATAATGAATTTTGACTACTAATGGAAAATTAAATCAAGTGAGCAAAGTAATGAGAACTAAAGTATGGTACTTCTGAACATCACAAACCATATCTTCTGCACAGTTTTACATAACCATTAGCATTATAGATGATTGATTTCTTGGGCTAAATATGAAATCACGGATTATTTTTCATGAACTGTAAAAGGGGAAGAACCCAGTTAATATGATGATAATGGTGGTAGTGTTAGTGGTGGTGATATATTTTCACTTTATATGCAAAAAGAGGTACACTAAAACTGCTGTAGTCCTAATGGGAATGGAAACTCCCCCCAGGAATAATCAGTTAATAACCTATGAATATTCTTTTGCATATCTACCTTCCCATAATTCAAACTTAGTATTTTTTTTTATTTTTTAGGTACTTTGAACACTATTAAGTAGAATGTGACCTTCTGAGAATTTTTAAAGTAAATGTATCATCCACAGTTCCAAGTAACATGTTGAAAATAACAATAAAATAAACTGATAAATAGTGAACCATAATGGTCAAAGACCTATAAACAATAAAATTACATGAAACATTGTTATGGAAAATTTATATTCTTCATCACAATAATTAACATGAAACCAGCCTGTGAGCACCATGAAATTTCAATACTGGTAGTGGTGGTGGTGGTGAGGGTTTTTTTAATGTTATATTTAAAAGTGAATTACAATTGTATATTTAGGTAGAAAAGAGAGACTAATCATAAGAAAGACATTTTATATTTGACTGTTGAGACATTTAAGAGTCTTGTGTGTGTTTGTGTGTGTGTGCGTGTGTGTGTCTGTGTCTGTGCTGGTCCTGGGGCTTGAATTTAGGGCCTGGGTGCTGTCACTTAAGTATTTTTGCTCAAAGCTAGTGCTCTGCCACTTGAGGCACAGAGTCATTTTGGCTTTTTTTTTTAAATTGAAGACATGAATCTTACCAATTTTTTCCTGCCTGGATTGGCTTCCTTGGAACTGCCATCCTCAGATCTGAGCCTCCTGAGTAGCTAGGATTATAGGCATAAGCCATCGGCACCCGGCTTATAGTCAGTCTTAGATAGTAAACGTCTTAAATAGTAAGCAAGTCACAAGGGTGACCTTGCTTCTACTAATAGTTTGTTCCACAGATATGAAATGAGAATTTCCCCAGCACTTCAAAAAGATATCAAGAAGATTGTTATTCACTGAGATTAGAGATAATAAAAAATGTGATTATCTACAAGGAAACAGAACTTGTTAGAGCAAATTGTAAGCCAGCACTGACTAGACTTCTCATGTGCTAACATTCCAAACGTCCTTTATTTACTCGTTTTCTGCATATGCTATCGCGGGAGTTCTTATTTTAAAATAGTGTTTTACTTCACCCATAGGCATGTCATTGTAATAGGGCCAAATTCTGCATTGGTTCTGCCTAGGAGAAATTCTGCGGAGGTAAAGGGATCAGCTCTAATCTGGGATAGTAGAGGCCACAGGCTGCAGGCAAGGAAGAAGAGGTGATCAGTGGAAGTCCACAGCTTCCTACCATCTGTTAAGTGAATGCACAGACAGCAGACAGCAACTCTATAAACAAGACATGTTGGAATGATAACCAGAATGATTCCTAGGATGCGCACAGTTTGGGTTTGTTTTCTCTGTAGGCAGGCCCCACATACACCACATTGATGACGTACTAGGTGCTGTTTATTCTAAGCACTTGACTCCGTGTTGATTCATTCAAAGCTCACAATAAGCACACGAAGAAGAGACTACTTGGCACTTTGCAAATTAGGAAAAGAAGCCACCACAAAACCTCAGGTAGAAGAAGGCTAGAGCTGCGGTTTGAATCTAGGCAGCTGGCTAAAGTCCATACCAACGCCTTTCATTAAACTGACCAATAATGACGTTTACTGTGTTTACTATTCTGACCTGTTTGGACGAGAAGCATATTTAAGGCAATTGGTCATCATGTCTTATAGCTATGTCTATATCATCTCTCTGTCTCTCAATGGATCGATCAATGGATCCATTTATCCGCTGCAACATTCAGAAAAGGGTTAAAATAAGCCAGGCACCGGTGGCTCATGCCTGTAATCCTAGCTATTCAGGAGGCTGAGATCTGAGGATTGCAGTTCAAAGCCAGCCCAGGCAGGAAAGTCCGTGAAACTCTTATCTCCAAAAAACACTCAGAAAACTGGAAGTGGTGCTGTAGGCTCAAGTGGTAGAGCGCTCGCCTTGAGCTGAAGAGCTGAGGGACAGTGCTCAGGCCCAGAGTTCAAGCCCCATAACTGACAAAAAAAAAAGGATTAAAATATTCTGGGGTTCCTCAAATACATAGCATATCCAGGGCACCTTTAATCATGAGAGACATTTCTGAATCCTATTCCCAAACATCAGTGACCAGGATCCCAGACTTTAATAATATAAATCTGGATGCAAATTAACTGAAGTGGATACCAGAGACATCAATTACAGCAATTTGAGGATTTTCTTTCATAATCTCTATACAAATAATTTAGTTGCTACCATGAAAAGATTTATCTGATTTGAAAAAAGTGAGATTTCTTTAAAAAAAATTTTGGGATTCCCTAGTGTATTAGAAAGATGATTCTCAGTAAATTGTGGGCAAGAAGGAAATAATATACATGTTTGTGGCTATGAGCAACTAACCAGAAAGAAAAAAAAAAAGGAAAGAAACGCTTCAGAGTTACATCCTTCCAAAAACTGCTGAAAGTCTGCTCCCCGCTTCTTACCCCGCTAAGCATTTCTCTCTTATCGAGGTGGATCCATTTCCGACCTGCATCTTTGTGTTGTTGAAATACATCTAACGTTAGTGTTGATTTTCTGCCCACTGAAAGCTTGCTGGAGTTATCTGAGTTCCCTTCTTTTTGAGTTTTACTTTCAGGAGTCAGTTTGTTTGGAAAGCTACAGCACAAGAGAAAGCTTCCTTTTATGTACAGCAACTCCCAGCTACAGAGGATGTTTGCTTGGGAGATAAAGGGATGCCTGCCTGGTGGGTTTTTCTGCTTTGTAACAATGGCCACGGATAACATGACTGAACAAAAACTCACGCGTGCTTAGACAGAATCCCAGCTTCCTCTGATGAAGTTTTCCTCTTAATTGGGGTCATGATTGCCGATGCCAAGATTTTGATAGCCTAGTGTTATTCGAAACTTCCAAATGTCTGTGTTATAAATTAATATATGTATTCAAAATAGGGGTTGTGGAAAAGACACCACAGGGAGAGCTCCTGCCCTGGTTCGTCATGTGGAGGATTAGATTTCAGCTCAAATGAAGATCAGATCTTCATGGGGTCTTTACCATGCTGGCAGTCCAGGGGTAGTGCACTGCCCACCCAGTCAGTCTGAAAAGTCAGTGTGAGAAGATAAAGAGAGAGGAACGTGGTCTTCCAAAGGTCACCGGGGAGAAATGTAGAGATGCAAACGACAAAACATAGGCCCTGCACGAATCTGGATCTAGCCCCAGATTGCAGAGCCCAACTGTTGGTGAAACAACATGTGACTGAAAGCTTAATTCCTCCTACGGGCATTCAGAAGCAAAACACACACAGTGGGAAAGGCCCAGCATCATTATCATGGATACACTAATGGCATGGCAGAGGTCAAAAAGAACTAAGGGACTCACAGCTAGATCCTGTAGAGAAGCATTTCCTCCAGCTCCTTACACTATACAATGTATGGTCCTCTGAGACCATACTTCCAAAAGACAGCCTTCTGCTTGTTGATTCTGCTGTCCAAACCTCAGTTCCTCCTCTGTAGAGACTGGCCTGTTGTCTCGGGGGCTAAAATGCCATCTTTGCTCTTATTCTTGGGCAAGACATGCTGTCTATGCTTCTAACCAGAAAGGCACATCAGACTCACGTAAATGTTTAGGTCTTCAAGAACTGAAATGGACTAAGGTGAAATTCTGGAAGTAGAGACCTTATATTCAAAGAGACGCCATTGTCAGCCATGATAGGTGCCTTTTCTCATTTTTTACTTGACTTGCTTAGTGAACTTGGGTTGCTCACTTCCTATCCTTGATCTATCTTGGGTTTTCCCTCTGTATATAATATGGGAAAATAATGTGTAACTACCTCTCAGGGATATTGTGAAGATGACGTAATACATATACTCTTCAGTCCTAGGAAGGCACTATAGCGTATCATCACTGCAATTGTCTATAAATGAGCTGCAGGCACAAACACCAATCTTTCTTAACAACCCTCTGCCTCCACAAAAAAAGTAAGAAACTAATTTTGTTCTTATTTGGGGGGTGTTTTCAAAAAAAGGTTACAATTAAAAACATTCCCATTCTAAAAACTACACCCACTTGGTTGTGGCAAGGAAACATCTAGCACTTTGGTCAAATCTACAAGTTAAGGAAAGAATTCAACCTCATGGTCCACTAATCAAGTATGGTTGATGGTATAAATGTAGCCGGTAGTCTCGCTGTGTGATGGTGGGATGTCTGTGTTTTGCCAGTTATGTTAATTCAGGTTACAAAAATGATTGTGGTAAAATATGCCCGGATACAACATTTTTTGGAAAAAAAATCAATTAACCAATAGTTAGACTGTGATTCACTCAAGGACCACCCATATAAAGTGGACCGTTTATATATTGACTGAGATTCATCACCAGCAACTCACCTTTGTGAGAGAGCTCAAATGACATGCCTTAGGAGTATAAAATTAGAGACAAACACGTCTTGTTTGTAGTTTGGCAGGGGTCACAAACCAAGATGAACTAACCTAGACAAACTTGACCTTGTCCTGAGCATCTTCTACACCAGGTCCCAATGGATCATAGCTTAACTATTTACAGAGTAAATGGAGCAACAAACCATTATGTTCTATATCTACTAATAAATACACATTCAATAAACAATGCTGGTCCAGGAGCAGCTCCTACCAGACTTACAGCAAACAGGGAAATGAAAGTAAGTTATTTTTGAAAGTTAAATTCATTCAGTTTTAACTTATGCAATGTATTTTAGGATTAAGTCATTTCTTCTTTGGTGTTAAATATTCTTTGTACCAGTGCAGGTAAATAATACCCAAGTTATTAATATCACAATTTGGAAAGTAAGAAGTTAGCATCTTGATATCAGTCTTTGCTGGTTTTCTTTTATTTTTAAATAGGAGTTAAAATAAAAAGAGTTTTCAAGTCCAAGTTTGGCTACCACTACCTCAGTCACCTGATACTAAAAACTCATAAAGAGCAGAGAGCTATGTAGCTCCAGTTTCATGTGATCAGCTGTTTTGTAAGAAGACATAAAAGCTTATTTCAATTTGTAATGCAAAAGGATATTAAGATACACGAATGAATAGCTTCCAAATTTAGAGCTAGAAAAATATGCTACCACCGAAAATCAAATGAACTGCAAATTCTGAAGTACTACACAGAGCACATTGTCATTCGTCAAATAGTATATAGTATTTTGATTAAAACCCCGAGAACACAAAAAGGCAGTATAATCCAGTTTTCAGACCAAATAATAAGGAGTGAAAATACTGTTCATTGGTTTTCAACTTAAAGACAACCTGTATGAACTATAGACCCGTGCCTACTCTGCATCTGGGGATAAGTGACAGAGAGTGGAACTCTTACCACTGGCTGACAAAGGCTGGAAGAAGAAAGGGGAGGAGAGACGGAAGAGCTCGTGAATTTAACGGTGAGTGATGCGCGCTATGGTCAAGAGATAAGGTTTTAAGGGTAGCATTTGAGAAGCGAGCAATGTCCTGTAAGTGGAAGGACAAACCACGGAGATGAGAGGGGGCGACAGTAAGGGAGAGAACCTCTATTTACATTAAGAGGAAGACAGCAGAGTCAAATGTTTTAAACTGAGAAACAGTGGTTAAAACAGATTGCGTGGGTCCCCTTGATAAAGGAGCTCACAGGGAGGCGCTGACTAGGATGACGGTGTCCTCACCAGAAGGAATCGTTATGTGCAAACCAAGACGAAATGTCATGATTGACGGCCAGCCCCACATACTGAGGGGCCTCCAGGAGTGCGGCCCCGCAGACGCCGCTCCAACATCTAGAACATGAGACAATGCACCTCCGCTGTTCTGTGCTACTCACTTTACTGTAATCTCTTCGGGCCGTCCTGGGAAGCTAGCACTCATAGTATGCATGTATTATTTAGAGATAGGAAGGGAACCAATCAGATCATTTTGAAAAAGGGTGGGTGGGTTAAAAGGCATGCTTCTGTAAAGCTAGTTGATTTTTCCTTGGTTGCTTTGCTTTGCTTTGGGGGCACTAGGTAACTCAGGTTGGCCTTGAACTTGGGATCCTCTTGTCTCAACTTCCTGAGTGCTGGAATAAAAGGTGTGTGTACCATATCAGGCTTACTATTTGTTTTCTTTAAACCATGCATGGGTTACTTTATAAGTGTGTGTGTGTGTGTGTGTGTGTGTAAAATACTATCAGAACAAAACACTATCAGGTCTCTTTGTAGCTAAGGCTGTCCTCTGAGATTAACAGCCAGCTCCTCCACCAGTCTCCCTACCTCTCTCCCACCTATTTGCTTTCCAAGCACCGTTGTTGTCTTGGTTGGGAGGGTATCAGGCAACACTAAAGTCAGCTAGTGGCTGGACACATATCTGCTCACATCCGGCTGGCTTCAGCTCACAATCAGGACTTTCTGTGGGTTGTATCCATGTTCCCTATTGACGTGGATAATTAAGAATTGACTAGAAAGAAACACCGAGAGAGGAAGAGAGTTCCTCACTCATTTCCTTTGTAGCCAAACAAACAAAAAAGCAAAACAGTACCCAACAAAGATTCCAGCCATTTGGTTATCCATAAGTAGAAAACTTCACCACAGCTCTTCACCGCAAACGTTTGCTCATCACACATCCTGAACCCACAAAAGGAAATCTGAAGAGCTCCCCGACGTCTGTGTCAAGGGTCTTCAGTATGAGGCATGGGCTGTGGCTATGCTGGCTCTGAGTAGGTTCCATCGCTTTTGCTTACTCTAAGAAGAATGCTCACCTAGAGGCCAGCGTCTCCTAATGCCAGGGTAGAATGCTGTTGGTACCTCCCCTGTGAACAGGCCTAATCAAGACGGCAGGATGCAGCACAAGAGCCCCACAGCCTGTCGGGGAAGAGCAGGCAGTGAGCTGGTGTGACTAGTATAGCCTGGAGAGAGAACCAGCATGCACAAGACAAATAAGAGGCCAGGAAGGGCTCTGCTGGAGTCTGTTGGCACCCAGCCCCCGCAGCAGCTGGCATGTACCTTGCTGTTTGTTGGTACAGACGTGATGCCAGGTGGGTGACACCTGAATGAAATGCCTAACAGCTATCATCTGGATGAACACACAGGAAGTGGAACAAAGGAGCAGCATTTTATCAGCTCAGATCCCACTGTAGCTGGAGCCCAAAGGGAAACTCTTTGAAACCCTTCACTTTTATTTTTCATCCTGGCCTTCTCTTTCCCTGGGTAATGACTTCCAGCCACCCAGGTGACTACCTTACCTACCTGCCTGCCTGCTATCAGATGTTTACACTCGCCAGGTTTTCCCATTCCAGGTTGCATGGGGCAAGGTTATCCTGAAATGGGACATGGAAGCCAGGTAGCAAGGAGAAAGTCCTAATTCGAAAATCCATTGCATGTCAGAATGTCTACTGAGCAGAATGAATAAAAGGACTCCAGTTTTATTATGTGACCTTTCACAGAGCTCTCCCTCCTGGCGCCGCTAACCGAGGACAGCGTGGACCCAGTCGAAGCTGGCTGTGTTCGCTGCACACATCTGCTGGTTGATTGTCTCAGTGACTCTTCTCCACAGCTGGCCTCCTCCTTTCTTGCTTTTAAAACATCACCTCTCAGCATATCATGATGAAGACCAAACCCCGAGACGTAGATGTTCCAGAAACCTGATATATTAGTTGTACTTTGTACCTTCCTGGCTACTTCTACTCGTGTGTGTGTGCACGTGCACATGCATGCGTGTTTTCTGTGTTACATTAACACTGCTGTAAATAAATTCTGTATATGAGACTAAGCTATCCATTGTATAAGCCTAGCCAACTTTTCATATACTTCATAATTATAAAAGATCTAACTCTTCACATTAAATACACACTACAGCAACGTGAATGCGTGCACTCTCAAAGCAATATTTCATTTGAAGTCAGAGGCAGAGTTCCCTAGCAATGTAACCCAAAACATGCCAATACCCTTTGGATCTCCAAGTTCCAGATTTATTATGCAAATTGTTTAAGAGGCACGTAATTTAAGGCTTGAAGATTTCCTTTGACCAAAGGAAGTTCCAGTAGCTACTCATCTATAGAACTGTCTTCACCACAGAGCCCCTCTGTCAGGAGCTGCCAGTCAGGAGGTGAGCTCCCCTTGCTCAGCAGTGCTAGACAGGAGCACAGACCACAAACAACAACCAGGCCAGGATGGCTCTTTAATCCTAAGGCACTCACATAATTTCTTGACTGACAATGAATGATGGTATTCATTATATAATAACAGTAACAAAACAAAACAAAATCTCACTAGAAAAAGGGTGATTATAGAGATGTCCAGCTCATTGTTCTTTTAAAAAAATGTGTCTAGAATATTCTCAGCAGAGGATCACAGTGGCTCAATAGCAATGTGGATATGAAGATATAAAATGATGCCTATCAAAATGAACTCCAAGAAATGGAAGCAAGAGGATATTTTTATTGCACCGTTTGCAGTTATTTCTTTTTTCTACCCCCCCCCCCCCCGCCACTTGGTTTATTCTCAGTTGTCACTGTTTTGATTTCCGTACCTTTGTCTTGCTGACTTGGGAAAGAGAAGAGGAATCACAGAGAGGGGACAAAGGGTGAACCAATACAGCAGTGATACTCACTAGACACTACGTTGGAAATGAACTGTACAACTTGCCGGGGGGGGGGGGGGGAGTAGGAAGAAGGAAAATGAGAGAAAATGAGGGAGGGGGTAACCCTGTGCAAAAATAAATTTATTACCTGATTTATGTAATTGTAACCTCTCTATACATCACATGTACAATATATATATATATATTTTTTTTTTTCTGGTGGTTAATTGGAGATAAGAGTTTCATGGACTTTTCCTGCCTGGGCTGGCTTTGAACTGTGATCCTCAAAGGTCAGCCTCCTGAGTAGCCAGCGGCGCCCAGTTTTGTATAATAAAAATTTAAAAATAAAAAATAAAAACGTGCTTATATCTCCTCTCTTTCTCCTAAGTGAAGAAAGAGAAATAAGAGGGACAGCAAATGCCTTCATAAGAAGAAATCATTGCCTAAACAAGAACTCAAATGAACATTAACTAGATCAGAAAAAAACATGGCAAACCCAAGCAAAAACAATCTTTTGATAAGAATGATATTACATAATGCATAACATGCAAAGCCACTTTGTTCTACAAATCTTTTTTCTCTACCAAAAAAAAAGTTTAAAAAGTGTTAAAAACACAAAAATCAATTCAGATCCAGAGAAGGGCAGCCTTGCCTGTTCTAGAGCAACACGACATTTATCTGTCAAATGAAAAGGAAAAAGGGATCGTTTTAAAACATACAAAAACATTCTTAGAGGATAAATTATATTTTTATTATACTACCTGTGCCAGCTAAGGAATGTGGTGATAAATTTTCCAAAATATGGAAAAAGCCTTCTTCAGATTTTTTAAATATGAGGTTTGCCTAGAGATGAGAACATATCCACTTACTTTCTCTGAGATAAAAATACAAGTATGAAGTCAGGCACTGGTAGCTCATACCTGTATCTTCGCTACTCAGGAGGTTTTAAAGATCATGGTTCAAAGCCTGCCTAGGCAGGAAAGCCTGAGAGAGTCTGTCTCCAATTAACCATGAAAAATCCATAAGCAGAACTGTGGTCCAAGTGGTAGAGCACTTGCCTTGAGCTCAAAAGCTGAATGACAGCACCCAGGGCCTGAGTTCTAGTCCTATACAGTCCAGTACACACACACACACACACACACACACATACACACACACACACACACACACACACACACACACACACACACACACAGTACAAATACAAAATAAAGGGAAACTATCACAAATGCTGACTATCTCTCCATCATGGGTAAATGTGGTTGGTGAAAATCTTTTTTAAAAAGATTGGAAGTGTGGAACTCATTCCAGGGTCAAGACTCAACCTCCCGTTGAGAGCAAATGCTAAATTTCTGACCAAATTAGGTCTTTTGGGGCCTCCGGAATAGCCCTTTCCAGAAAGGAGGTGGGTAAGTGGCTATTTTGGTCTGTCAGCCCATCTGGGCTCTTTGTGGCTGGCTTGTTCAGTCACCAGGCCCATGGTCAGGCCACTGGCTTAGGCACTGACACTCTGACCAGCTGGCTATCTCACCAGGACACAAGCCATTCACTGTAGCCTGAAGAACACAACAAGAAAGTCCCGGGGGAAGGGGGGGGGGGGTAAAAAACACTCACCACCACTATATAAGGGTAGTACCAGGCTGTGGGTCATCGGTACTCTGTCATCCAAGAAAGAGAAAGTGCATCTGAATTTAGTGGAGGAACAAGTAACCCAACTGTGGTTCCCCAAATAAGAAGACTACTATCAACAGGGAATAGAAAAATGTTATTTAGGACGTCTGTTCTCAGACGTTTAATACAAAGGAGAGACTGTTGCACCAGAGGACAAAGTGATCTAATATTCACAAAGCCAGAATTCTCCCACTGCTCGTGTTGTTTCCAAAACACTAAGGCTACAGCAAGACTTGAAGTCTGAGTAACAAAGCTACTTTTGGAAAAACAAGAGAAAGATAACTGAAATCTGTTATTGATGGAGTAGAAATCCATCCTCACCCCCCCAACTTCCCCCCGCCCCCCCCCCCAAATCAACATTCCCAAGTATCACCATTTGGAGGCAGCCAGCACGGATGCTGAGCCGAGCCTTTCCTAAATGTGGGGAAGAGGTGCAGACTGGGAGGAAATGTGGCCTGAGAGCTTTTAAGTCCGCAGAACACTCCAGTGACATGGCTTGACAAATGCAGACGTTTAAGCACTTTAAAGAAAACATTAACCTCTTGGGCCAAGAGCTCCAGGCGGTCCTGTGCAGCCTGACCTCCACTGGGATCGCTGCCAGAGCGGAACACACTGTGCCCCTTTACCACATATTTGGAAAACCTGTTTAGTAGCCTGCAGGTGCATCAGAGCCTAAGGAGACATCTTTAATCAAGGTGGAGGCAGGGAGAGTAAGGTGGCTGATGAGTGACTGTGTTCTTTCTTCTCTTTTCTGTTTTTTTTTGGGGGGGGGGATAAGGTATTGAAGTTTTGAACTTGAGGCCTCACACTCGCGAGGCTGGCACTCGACCATTAAGCCATGCCTCCATTCCTGTTTCTCCAGTGGTTATTTCTGAGCTAGGGTCACTTCCTGTCCAGCCATGCATGCACCTAGACTGCAATCAGCCTATTTTAGGCCTCCTGTAGTTGCTGGGATTACAGCACAGGCCACCTCGCTCAGCTTCCCTTGGTGGAGATGGGAGTCCAATGGGCTTTTTTCTTCCTAGGCTATGGCTTACCAATCTCAGCCTCCCAAGCAGCCTGGGATGACTGGGCCCAGCTTTGGGGTGAGGAGGCGGTGTCATGAATTTTTCTGCCCAGACTGGCCTCTTAATACAATCTTCCCAATCTCAGCCTCCCAGCTAGAATTACAGGTATGAGCCACCAGTGTCTGGCTCATGAGCTCTCTCTTGAATGTGGCCGGCCTATCATATCAAATTGTGATACAGAATGAAGAACCAAAATCTCTATCTAGAAAGAAAATACAAGGCTATCAATATGTCTTCTTTGTATTCCTTAGAGTTTTTGCTTTCCCATTGATAATAGTCACATCACTTTCCTTCTCTCCTCTCCCCTTTACTAGACTTTGAAGCTTCTAGAAGGAAATACAATATGGCTGGGGATCCCAGGCTTTGAAATAAGTTTCCTTTTGTCTAATCCGAGTCCCACAACATGGTAGGATCAATGTCCAGTTACTCAACTCTTCAATATGTTCTCTCTTCCAGAACAATGAAGCAAAGTTGCCCACCATGATTCCTTGCAAATCCTATAAGCATAACCATCTAAGCAAAATTCTCAGGTGCAGCCAGTCCAGCTTTGTGTTCAGGAACGATGCCTTATTCAACCTGGCCCCTTCTATGGTCCCTGCCCATACTAAAGGCTCAAGTTACATTTCATAAAATAGTAAATGTTTTATTTCCTCTGGTTTTTTTCTTTCTGATAACATGCCCCCTGACTCTCCCATGCCATGACAGTGTGGTTCAGATTCGCCATGATTAACTTTACATATGCCTCTTTGTAAACGTGACATTCATGCCCCAAGTGTTATTTTAATTAATGGGAGAACAGAGGTAAAATTAAAAATGAGATGGCCTGCTGCACTGCTCCTCCCCTACTCCTCCCCCTGGAATTACAAGGGTCTCTGTTAAGATGAAGTATACAAAGAAAATACTTCAGGAGTCCATGGACCTGAGGAAGGAGCCACAGAGATAAAAGTCGAGGAAATTAAGGCCAAAATCTCAGCTCTGTCTCCAAATTACTACTGTTTATGAACCATGTTTAAGGAGTTAAAATTCTGGCAACTAAACGCTTACTAAGTATGAACAGACGCTGACACAGGATTTTTTTAGGGTGATCATCACTAAAAATACATATTCATTTGGATAACTCCTTCTGCTGTGGCCAAGGGAAAAGGAGGCAAAGCCAATAGATTTAGAGTTTTCACCATCAAATCTCTTTGGGGAAGAATATTTACATGTGGAGTACGTGGTCTTGAGTCTCTCAGAATATGAACGGGAACAAGGTCAGACACCAGCCTGCAGAGACTCAGAGATGGGAGAGGATGCCCCTGTTTTCAGGACAAGAGAAACATTGTCTCCAGAGTGGGGACCTTCAGGGAGGGCCACGGAGGATGGACCACGGAGTCCTGTTAATGGTCCCAGGAAGGAAACAAAGCAATCGAGATGTCCCATGGCACCAGGGTCCCTGAAAGGCACAGCTACCTACTGATCAGAGAAGGCCTGCAACTCTCCAGATGGACCCAGCCAGAGCAACAGCCTTTCCTTTTCCACTTGGAATAAACAGTGAAGCACTCAAAATGAGCATCAAGTACTTGTGCCAGCCGGGCACCATGCTGAGCCGTACTAAGAAGGCCAAGGTGGGAAGGTGAACACAAAAGAAGTGAAAGCAAGGGCTCTGTTCTCGTGGAACTATTACAGAATTGAGACAGAAATAATAACACAACAGAATACCGGACACCTCCCTACTTCATCACATTGGATTTTCATACTAACCTGTAAACTTAGAATGTAGCTAATACTAACTCATTTTAAAACATCATCCAGGATGACAAGAGCTTGCTAGAGATGCAGCCAGGTCAGCTGGGTCACGATGACTCTGCCATTGGTTTTCTCAAAACAGTTCGCTGCATCTCTATCTGAACCAACTAAAGGCAGAGAGCCATGCACCATAGAGAGGGTTTTATAGTGTAGGCGTGGGGAAGGTCAGTCTAACTATGACTCAAATCCCAGAGGCCATAAAAGAAAAAGAAACTGATAAATCTGATTACATGAAAATAAAAATTTTCTGCTTGGAGGAAAACACCATAAACAAAGACGAAAGACAAATGACAAACTGAAGAACTATTTAGAACATAAATCACTGACAAAGGCCTAATTACTTTATAAGGAATGACTACAAATCAGTAGGAGAGGAGGGGTGGATGGATACACTCATGATCCTCAATGTCCACATGTGAAAATGGAATTAGGAAATTGGAGGCAATGGAGGAGAATGGAAGGGGTGACACTGACATCAAGATTCGTTCTCTGGGCTGCAAAGGTGGCTCAGTGGTACAGTGCTTGCCTTGCATGTATGAGGTCCTGGGTTCGATTCCTCAGCACCACATAAGCAGAAAAAGCCAGAAGTGGTGCTGTGGCTTAAGTGGTAGAGTGCTAGCCTTGAGCTGAAGAGCTGAGGGACAGTGCCCAGGCCCAGAGTTCAGGCCCAGGACCGACAAAAAAAAAAAAAAAGGCATTCTCCATGTATGTTGACATGTTGAACTGAAATCCCTTGGTACAACTATTTAAAGAGAACAAACAAATAAAACTGAAAAGACCCACCCAACAAATCCAAACAAACAATGAATAGGGAGAAAATCAAAATACTTCAGAAACATTAAGACATTAAGAAACATTAAGTGAATTATAAATTAAGCATACTAATACATCAAACATCCAAACGTTTCAGTATACATACAGTGGTAAGGCTGAGAGGAAAAGAAGTAGTCCTAGATTACTCACAAAGGAATAAAGGCATGCATCCATGTCGGATGCTAGGAAGAATAGTCGAGCACTATCTATCAAAATAATACATGTACTTATATGCTTTCATGCAAAATTCTAGTACTACAGTTTGATTCTGCAGAAACACCAAAAGTGTGCAAAATTATGTCTGTTGGGAGTTCATCTTTGTCCTGTTTATCTGCACAAAATGTTTGAGAACAACTTGAATATTCAACAGAAGGGCTCTAATAAATTATAGTATATCTCTATAATGGCCTATTATTTAGGCACAAAAGACAAGAGGAAGCTCTTAATATATTGATACGGAACAAGCCCCAAGGTATAGTGTTAAGCAAACAAAGCAAATTGAAAATGTTGAGTAGAATGTTATCAGTGGAAGAGTGAAATCCTGTCATGTTTAGGTATATATTTGTACACTGTCCTAGAAAGAGATACAAAGGACTGGTAGGTAACCAGTTGTTGCTCTAGGGAGAAGCAAGTGGCTGAGATTCAAGGATAAAAGGGGGAATTTCTTGTCACTGTATTATATATACACTTTTACAACATGTGCTTCTATTAGTTATTCAAAAAATTACACAGGTTGGGCATGGTGGTGATACCAATAATCCCAGCCACAAGTGCAAGATCTTATCTGAAAAACAGGTTAAGAGCAAAAGGAGTAAGAACATAGCTCAAATGATAGAGCACTTGCCTAACCAGTTTAAGGCTCTGAATACTGACCAAAAATATGTTCTCTCTCTATATATATGCATATATATATATATATATATATTTGATATGAGTATTGCATACACACATATATCCCATAAAAGCACACACTCTATACAAAACAAAATAAATTAAGAGTCAAACTGTGGCAAAAGTGGCTTCTGGCCCTCCAGGCTGCTTGGCGTTGTACAAGTGTGCCAATTTAAAAAAGTCTCAAGCCTGGCACTAGTAGGTCACATCTGTAATCTTAGCTACTCAAGAGGTTGAGATCTGAAGATCATGGTTCAAAGCCAGCCTTGGCAGGAAGTCTATGAGGCAGTTATCTCCAATTAACCACCAAAAAGCTGAAAGTAAAGCTGTGGTTCAAGTGGTAGAGTGCTGGCCTTGAGTATGGAAGTTCAGGGACAATTTCTTCATCTGTAGACTAGAAGAAATAATCCTTCCTTCCTTCAAAGGTTTTTTGTTTTGGTTTGGTTTGGTTTTTTGTCAGTCATGGGGCTTAAACTCAGGGACTGAGAGTTGTCCCTGAGTTCTTTTTGCTCAAGACTAGAGTTCTACCACTTTGAGTGACAGCTCTGCTCCCGGTTGTCTGATGGTTAACTGGAGATTAGAGTCTCATGGACTTTCCAGCGCTTGGCCCTTCCAAGGTTTTGAGGAATAAGTAAGTAAATGACTGTATGCAAAGTCCTTAAATTAGTGTTTGACACAGGGAATTGATGGGAGCGTTTGCTAAGTAAGTGTACTGAGTTGGCCAAGGATGATGTCTCTAAAATGAGCCATTTAAGGTGAGGTCAGAAAGCTAGACAAAAAGAGGGAAGCAGGAATGGTATGCAGGACGAGCACATCTGAAAAAGGGAAGGAGGTGGACAACACGAAAGAGCTGCAGCAGAGCTATGAGGCAGGGGTGAGATAAGACACGGCCAAGGAAGCGAGCAAGGACCAATCACAGCGACTGTCTGTCATGACATAAACAATGGAGCAGTGTAGGCAGGAGGTTCCGTGATTGGGCAGGCTGGTTTAGAAAGATGTAGTGGCTACAGTCTGAAGGACAGTTTGGAGAAGAGGAAAAACTGGGTGGCAAAGGCCAGTTGGAGATCAAGGCAGGAACTCGAGGAAGATATGAAGAGGTATGAATCAAGATGAGGTCAGCCAGCAAATATAAGAGGAAAGATAATGGGGCCTCCAAGGAGAAGAAATCAACCAGGCTTGTGCACTTGGATAGAGATTGGAGGCGGGACTGACATGGAATCAAGGGTGCTGTTGGGTTACTTTGGGGACTGTGAGGTAATTCACTGAAAGGAATTTAGGGAAAGGAAACAGCTGGAGTAAAGATTAAGATGAGGGGTTAAGTCCTGGATTTATTTGGGCCTAAATGTCTCCTAGGTGATCTGCAGTGAGCTGTAGGTATCTAAATTTCACATGAAGGACCCAAGCTAGAAGTACAGCTCCCTGGGCTGGTACTGGGGCTTGAACTCACTCTTTGACTAGCTTCTTTACTCAAGGCTGGTGCTCTGCCACTTGAGTTCCACTTGCAACTTGTTGGTGGTTAATTGGAGGTAAGATCTCACAAACTTTTCTGCTTTGACCCAGTTGGCTTTGACCCAAGATTCTCATATCTCAACCTCCTGAGTAGTGAAGACTACAGACTTGAGCCACCAGTGACCAGCAAGTCATTAACACTGAATGAAGTTGGTCCAAACAAGACATTGAAGAAGGTATTTATTACTTGTGATACTTGTAACCCCTGCTTCTTCCTCTTGTACTTCTCTGCTTTCCTCTGTCCTATCTTCTTTTCTTCCCTCTCTCTCCTTCCCCCTGCCTTCTAAAACTATAATGCAAGTCCATACATGAGGTTTCCTTAAAGATGTCATGGGAAGAAATCCATTTCTGACAGTTCCAACGAATCACTGACGAAAGGCCTTGCATTCTTTTTGTATCTTGCTTTCCATATGGCACAGTCACCAGAGGGTCATCACAGTTGCACATACACTTCTCCACACCACAGTGAGTGTCCAAAGCCCTTATTTTTCCAATACACAATGATTTACAGCCTAGCAGCTGGGGGGGGGGGGTGCAGCGGGGTGCATCCTTGGCTCACCTCAAGTGCACGGGACAGGAGTTCTTAGAAGGAACATTGTGTGGGGTTTTTTTTCTTCTGCTTAGGTTCTTCTGTAAAAGCATTCCTGAGGACTAGCTACCATAAGGTTATACTAAGAGACCTTAGAACTGATTTCTTAAAGAGAATACGCTCTCTTTCAGAAAAAAAAAATCATGTTTAAGCAAGGCTTCTGGAACAATTTAGGTAAGTAAGGTCTGGAGCCAAGGCTGAAGGAGGCCAGTTTTCAGATTCACTGCATGACCCTAACCTTCTCCCAGCGTCAGCTTCCTCACCTTTAAAATTGGGATTAACTGCTGGGCCACTTCCAAATATCCTTCTGGCTCTACGATTTTGTGAGTCTACTTTCGGGAAAGGATTTTAATTGGTTTCATAACAACGTGGGATATTTCAACAAGTCAACACTATTATGAAGAAATTCAAGAGAATTTTGTTTTGGAAACTGGTTGATTTCTGCACTGGGTGATGAGAAATAGTATCATTCTATTAGTCATGAAGTTGTTGCAAGGCTAGAACAGTTACCCCAAAGGGAAATCTCTACTATGCACAGACGCTCAGTGTTCAAATGTCCTGTTTCTGCTCACAGGTGGGGACGTTCAGAAGAAAGAAAAAGGCAATCAAACCACAAAGTTGTTATTCCATCTTTCGTTACAGAAGTGCAATGCTGAGATTGTAAGAATACAAGGTAGAAAGTGCAGTGTATTTTCTTGTATGACTTCTCTCAGAGCAAGCAAGGGACTCTGAACACATTCAGTACAAGTGTAAGGCCCTCTGACTTCCTGTATAAAAAGGCCCATGGAATCTTCCAGATAAATTCAAGTACACAGCAAGGCTTAAGTCATTAAAAAAAAAAAAAGCCATAAGGGATTCTCATCTAAAGTTCAACAAAGGACAATATCCAGGGGAAAGGCGGTCATTTTGATCTAAGAGAATATTTTTTCCTGTCATGTTAATCAAATTGCGATTTCTCTAGAAACTGTGTATTTTCAGGTAAAGGCAACAAATGTCAGTGTTTAATGGGGTTATTGAACCTCAAAAGATATCATGTAATGGACCCTTACAAATGAAAATCTGATTAGATTAATTTGAAATGCCATATTTGGGGAAACAATTTAGGTTAAAATCAGATTTCAGCAATATGTTTTAGGTAATCATATGAGGGAGAATATCAGGTATCTTCCAATGTCTACAGTGTATTTATTGCTAGTAAAATAACAATGTGGAAATTAGCTATCTAATTTACTAGAAGCTAGATGTAATTTACCAGTGTTCTGAAGGAGTATAGCACAAAATACAAATAAGCTTCCATCGCTGAAATATATATATAAGTTCTATATGTAGTTTATATATTTTAATGTATATTTTCTATATATAAATTTTACATGCAGCTTCTACATATAAATTCTCTGTATATACTACACAAAATTATTTTTATTAAACATGTTGATTATATTCAGCATCACTCAAAATAAGAGAAAGGACAAATTAAGCCCCACACTAAAATAACTACATTTCACCTGTCATTTCCACAAATGTAAAACAGGCAGTGGGCGGAACTGCAAACTGTTATCTTCTATCCAGGGCAATCTGACAGAATCTGTCAAAATGATGCACACATTCTGTGTCTAGAGTCTTTTTCCTTCATACACACACACACACACACACACACACACACACACACACCCATATAAACTAATATAATACAAAGCTGCTTTCTGAACCACTGTTCATCCTAGCCCAAACTGAGAGCATCAGAATGTCCACTAGTAAGGGGTTCGTTATAAGTCATAGAACATTACTACTACCTAGCCTTGCCAAAACAACAAGCAGGTCCTACTGATAAGCACTGACTTCAATGTATTGAAAAGACACATTCATAGCATATAGGTTTCCACACTTTGCAAAAGGGGGGGAAAAGTACATACACATCCACATTCACAAACCCATCCACATACACATTACATACCTAACTAAATATACACAAAAGATTTCTGAAAATATAGATTCTAGGAGAGTAAAACAGGTGTCTGGAGACAGTGGTAGGAAAAATGAAAACTACTCACTGTATACTTTGGGGGACTTTCAAAAACTTTTTTTTTGGGGGGGGCGGGGGGAAACGCTTCTCTGCGTAGCTCAGCTTGGCTTCAAATTCAAGATCTTCCTGTGTTGGCTGCCTGGGATCTGGGAGTACAGGCACATGTCACCATGCTCAGAACTTTAGAATTTTAACAATATAAACTTGACAGCTTAAAAAACGTTAACAAATATGACTGACAAATTTTCCATGGATAAACAACAGATTTGTGTCTATTTCCTTTTAACTAGAAGTTGGAAGATCATATTTTTAAATACTCAATATTTAGGCCAAGATTATTTTAAGACATGATTAAAGCTATAAAAAAAAACAAAGTTGAGGGACTCCTCCTCTTTCCTTGTCTCTTGGGAGTTCTCAGAAATTAATAAATTAAATATAACAGCTTGGAGGAAAACCCATTAAAGGGACATAAATCATCACTAACCCCTCCCCCAGATGAAGGACAAAGAGAGACATGTTCTAATTAGCACTGAGTCATGTTGTGGAAGGAACAGTTAGCAATGGGAATGAACAGGTGGCAAACAAGCAGATGAGGTATTGGGAAGCAAGCAAGAAAACTGGACTGAACCCTGAAAATGTCCAGTAGCAGACACTGTAACCGCACTAACATGGCGAATCTAAGAGCAAGGATGACCTTCCCCATACAACTTCTTCTAGTGCTTAGGTGCGTTGGGATTTGCTCTGTTTTGTATTTTGTATTCAGTCCCCACAAAGCAACCTCCCCACTTGCTACAGATGCAAACACTCCCACACGCAAGCCACCCAACCCATCAACCAAGTTTTCCTATCCCTAGGCAACGAATGGCTTGGCTACTTCAACCCAATCTAGCATCTCAGTGCAACAAAAGATTTTGTAGACATCCCTTGTAGTTTGATGTAGCAAGAGCTGACTTGCACCATTTATGGTTTAACAAGTAGCCCTTTCCTTCCCTCCAACACAGAGATTTATGACAAAGACAGAGAGAGAGGCCACCATCCCAGGGTCGATGAAACCATCCTCTGCTCTACCAAGCGGGGACCAGGGGCGCTTCTGGCTCCTTCTCACTGTGGCCAACTAGAGCCACACATGTCCTCCTCTTGTTTTCAGGACCATCTTACGCTTAGGGTTTTCCCTGGAAACCAAGGATGCCACAGGAAGTGGTGATTTCATTTGCTGATCCCTGGGCAAGGAACCAGTGGCTGATTCTACAAGTGGAAGCATCAACACAGCTGGCAGATCTCTCTCTCTCTCTCTCTCTCTTTCTCTTTCCTTCCCTCTCTCTCCCAGACAGTACATGTCAGACAAGATGCTTTCCCAAGGGTCGTGACGCAACTCGGAAAACAAAAATCAGTTCAAGATTCGGAACCAGGATCTGGTTTCTGCTAGTTCAAAAGGCCAGGATTAAGAGCTAAAGCACTGGCGACTAGAGAGGGCAAGCTGAGTTCGCACATACTTAACATCACCAGACAATGTTCCTGTGTTGTTGTTGTTGATGTTTTACTTTTACCTACAAAGTGTTTTAAATCAAAACAAAAACTAGATAGTTGTTGCTTCCTGTGTAAAAAAGGAGCAAGGTATTTTGTCATTTGAACTAAAAAAAAAAAACAAAACAAAAAGCAACTTGACTGGAAGAAACAAAGCAGACAGAGGGCCAATCCAATTATCTTTAAGCTGTCTCAGCTCTAATTCAGACCAAGAATTCCAAGTAGAAATTATTAGTTCAATTTGAATTTTTCCATTTAATCTGGTCCTTCAATTCATGTGTTTAGAGAATAATATATGTATATGTGTGTGCTATGCATATGTATGTTTTATATATGTTCACACAAAGAGAAGATTTATGTATATATTTTATACAATGCTAGCATTTTTCACTACTTTATTCCAGGTATTAAGATTCAAACTTAATTCTATTCTCTACTGGAGACAGCAGGCTCCTCTAGATGGAGGATATTTTTAAATATAAAAACCAATTACATCCTATCTCACTGCCTATAAATTCAATTTCTATTTCTGAGGCTGCTTCTGTTATGTATCTCTTGGTAGTCCTCTTGCATTATGGCTTGTTTACAGCCTAGTCTAAAAGCAGAAAGGCAGAAACCAAATAAGACTAAGCGTGCACACACTCTAGAAGGATTTGGTAAAGCAGCACCCATAAAAAGCAAGACCACTATGTATGGGAGAATAACTCTTAAGTTGCAAATTTTGTAAACAAAATGTAGGCAGTATAAGGTGCACAGAAGCTAATTCCAGAGACAGATTGCTTTCTTTTGGTTAGACTTTCCAGTAAAGCCTATTAACCAGTGCACGTGGAAATTACATTACACAAATGTTCAGATCAAAGCCTGGGCCTTGCCTCTGTCAGCCTTCTAAGAACTCCCAAGGCCAGGCTGGATTGGCTCTGGGGAGTGCTGCACACAATGAGGAAGGCGAGCTCCTCCCTTCTAAACCCCAAGGACTCTAACTTTTTAAAGGAGAAGCCTTCACAAACATGTCAAGAAAAGCAAATCACTGACTATACTTTATGCTTACCAGCTGGGGGTGGTGAAGGTCAGAGGCAAAACAAGGTAAACTGACAATGATAAATATTCTCAAATGTACTTCTGATAAGAGAGAATCTCAGAAATACATAAGGGATCACACAACTCAGTGGCAATAAAGCAAGTAAGTCAAAGCACTTGAACAGACATTTCTCAAAAGAAAAATGTATGAATGGCCAGCAGACAAGTGGAAGAATGCTCAGTGTCTCATTATTGGGGACATGCAAATTAAAACCATAGCATGCTATCACCGCACATGTATCAGCCCGACGATCATAACAAAGACGGATGGCAGCAAGCCGGGACTATCCAGGTGGAGAAGAGGGAACCACTCTAGAGATGTGGGCACAGAAATTAGTGTGGTCATTTTAGAATGATGATATGAACATTCTTCAAAAATCTGAACATGGCATTGCTATATGATCCACCAATCTAACTCTGAGCATATTTCCTATGGAACTGGAACCCGTCAGCATGCCTGTGATTTCAACTCAGTTCTGCTTTACTCTCAACAGCTAAGTGAACACAGAAAAAAAAAAAAGGATATTAAAACTGTATACCCTACAATATTTACAAAGGAGATTTTATCGTGACAGCATAAATGGATTTGTAAGGCATTATATGTTGTAAAATACAGAACAGAAACCCTTATATAATAATCTCACCTTACTCTAGTAACAGTAGCAGGGCCATTGTCAAACAACGGGTATAATGTCTCAGGCCAGAGGGAGGAGTTCTAGCAATCTACTGCATGGTGACCACAGTTACAGAAATGTATTATATTTCACTATTACTAAAAGAACAGATTTTTTAAAGCATTCTTCTCTCTCTACCTGCCACACACAAAATAAATGGTGAGGTGATGGACATGTTTACTCAGCTTGATTGAATATTTCCTATAATGTATAGGTAAATCAAAAAATCATACTGTATCCCATAAATATGCATGATAAATACTTACCCAGTAAAAACAAGCCAGGTGCCAGTGGCTCACACTTATGATCCTAATGATTTGGGAGGCTGAGATGGCTGGGTTTGCAGTCCAAGGCCAGCCTGGACAGGTAACAAGTTCAAGAGGCCCTATCTCTCCACTCAATGAAGAGGCAGTGGCTATGCCTAGTATCCTAGCTATCAGGACACCTTGTGTATGGATCACACACAGGCACATGCCTAGCCAGGAAGGAAGACATTATTGCAAAAATAACCAGCAGCAATCAGGGCTGGAGTCACAGTTCTGCAGCAAGAGTACCTGCTATCAGGAAGCTCAAGGCCTTGAGTTCAAACCTCCAGTACCACCCAAAAGAAATATAAATAAAAGAAGAAAATTACTGTATTCCAGCCACCCTAGTGGCTCACGCCTGTAATCCTAGGTACTCAGGGGGCTGAGATCTGAGGGTTGCCGTTCAAAGCCAGCAGAAGTAGAAAAATCCATGGACTCTCATCTCCAATAAACTACACAGAAAAAGCTGGAAGTGGCGCTGTGGCTCAAGTGAGTACCTTGAGCACCAAGAAGCTCAGAGACAGCACCCAGGCTCTGTGTTCAAGCCCTAGGACCAGCAAAAAAAATTTAAAAAATTTAAAAATAGTGTATTGCTTTAGGGAAAAGAAAAAGAAAAAGAAACAGCTCACCTTCCTTCTACTGTCCTTGTGTCAGTTAGGTAAGACGTGAAGAATTTCATAAAGTCCGTGTTAAAAACCTGCATGTCCACTGTTACCTCAGCCACCCAATAGCTGTACAACCTGTAGTAGGCTCTTTCGCCTCTTCAGCCCTTCCTTTTCTGGTTTAGGGGCTGAGGAAGTTGATTGAAGTGACTCAGAAGCTCCTTCCCGCTCTGTGCTTCGTGTTCACAGCAGCCTAGGATGGGAGACTGTGGCCACACCCAGCCCTGCCCCAGACTCCAACCTCACTCCCCTTCCAGAGACTCAATCTACCCTAGGTTTTCTGACCTAGCAGGTGAAGACCTCAAATGCAGACATGAAACCTTTTCTGCCAACATGCTCTCTGTTTGTGGTGTAAGCACCTCCTGCAAATCACACAGTAAAGATAGTAATGGAAGAGTGAACCGAGTGTTAATGATGAGAATGTTCAAAAAGGAAGAAAAGTATCTTTTTTAAAAAAGCTCAGAGATTTTTTTTTTCCACAAGGGACCTAGAAAGCCATTTTTATACTCAATAGCCTGAGTCCTCATTCTTGAGGCTCTGAGTCTTGCTCCCATCTCCCTTGAGATTGGAAAGGGAAAGGATATTTTTTTTCTTTCTGATTCCACATTTGAATCATTCATACATACTTACAGTTTCATAAAACCCTTTATGAGAATTCCTGCTAAAGTGATTTTAAGCCCTTGGACCATGGGAGCTGACCTTCGACTCTCACCACACTGAATATGAGGTCTTGGGAAGGTCTCTCACCCTTATTTCTTAAGCTTCTTTTTAAAAAGTTAATTTGTGCCAATATGGGGACTTGGAGAACACTTGCTGGGCAAATGCTCAGCCACTGGAGCCACACCATCAACTCTGGCAGCTTAAGTCAGAAAATTCTAGAACAATGCTGCTGTCATTTCACTGAGCATCGGTAAGGACAGCAGTGGGTTCCACCTTCATAATTTTGTGTTGCTCCCCGAGGAAGTATTTCTTTGGCCACTATGATCTGCATAGTCTCCATTTTGCTCTAATAACCTTTTATGTAGAAAAATTGGGGGAAAAAACTTTAGCAGCACCCCAGAGCTTTGCGCGCTCTAGGCAGGTGCTCTACCATTTGAGCCCATACTCAGTCCTGCTTTTACGTTGTTTTTTTAGTAGAGTTTTGCATTTTTGCCTAGGTAAGCCTGGACCATGACCCTCCTATGTAAGCTTCCCATGTATCTAGCGTGACAAGAACACATCACCATACCCAGTTTTTATTGGTTGAGACATGGGGTCTCATAAACTTTTTGTTGACCTGGGACTGTGATTCTCTGGATCTCTCCTCTCAGGCTGCTGAGATTACAGGTGTGCCACTGCACCCAGCTCAGAAATCATTTTTTAAACACGCAAATAAGGCTAGGTTTCATTATATATACCAATAACAATATATACACACTAACATATATATCAATAACAATAATGCCTTAAAAACCCTGCAATGAGGGCTGGGAAGGTGGCTCAGTGGTAGAGCACCTGCCTTGCATGCGTGAGGCCGTGGGTTCGATTCCCCAGCACCACATAAGCAAAAAGAAAAAAGCCGGAAGTGGCACTATGGCTCAAGTGGTAGAGCGCTAGCCTTGAGCTGAAGAGCTGAGGGACAGCGCCCAGGCCCAGAGTTCAGGCCCATCAACCGGACCCAAAAAAAATTAAAAAAAAAAAAAAAACACAACCCTGCAATGACAAGCATCAACGGTACCCTCATTTATGTCCTGAACACCTCTAAACCTACAGAGTTGGCACAGAGTTGGAAAAGAGGTTGGAAGGTGCTGGGTTCTAAATACTTCACCCTCCTGATCTGGAAGCACAGTTGGACTGTGGCCCAATGAGCTTCATTGTTGTCAAAAACATAAAGGACTTGCTTAAGGAGTTTCACGTGGAAACCACCCTACTTCAGAGCGCCTCACGCGGTCTATGACGCATAGTTTACTTCTTTACTGTTTTCAGTGTCCATGTTAGGATCTATCCAATTATCTGTTGATTCTCTGGAAGGCCAGGCAAAGCAGATTCCGGTTACAGGAAATGCTTTCGCCATACAGGCCCGCAGGTGTGAGCCACGCTGGGAGCATATGGCAGCACATCTAACCGGGGCGCCATGGGTGCTGGAAGGGGCTCAGTTCCATTCCGAGGAGGAGGCCGCCTGGCGAAAGAACCTGAACATGAAGCTGACCTTCCTACCTGCTTCCAACCATTCTGCATGGGGCTGAGAAGGGGAGGAAAAACAGATAGGGAAGAGCCTGGGGGATGGGGTGCTGTCTGAGTGACAGTCAGTATCTGAACTCACAAAGGGTGCGGGGCACAGGCAAAGACATCACAAGGAAGTCCCTGCAATGGGTGACTCAGCTCACTCTGGGGAGAGACAGCTAGGATTCAGGAAAGTGTAAGGTAGAGAAAGGCAGGTATGGGTGAGGCCAGCCTGACACTGCCAAGCTGACATGTGAGGGACATCCTGTAGCACTGAAAGTAACACTGTTTGCCTAGGGGTAGAGCAGGGCACAGGGGAGGAAAAGCAGGAGAGGGATATATATATATATATATATATATATATATATATATATACATATATATATATATATATATATATATATATACATAATTGTCGTTTTTAGAACCAGCGTATGACACCCTCTAGCAAGCCTGGGCCTCTCGTCTTGGAACTCCGGCCCATCCTCTCTGCGGTCTCTACAGGCCGCACTGTGCAGACAGAGCACCAACTCAAGAAGGCACAGGCTTCAAAACATGAACAACTTCTATAATTCAACCAATGCCATGAAAAATACGAGTTAACAAAAAAAGGACAAGGACTTTGAGATCACCAAACACTGACTGCTGATGGCCAGTGTATCTTTTTTCATTTGTATCACATTACAGCCCCCACTGCTTCCAAGATAAGAGTTTTATTCATCAGCCATGAAGAAGAAATGCTATTCATTGAAATCCCAATAGGTATTTGTGTAGATCTTGCCAAACTGACTCTACAGAAGCCTAAAGGCTAACTATAGCCAAGACACCCTGATCAGTCAAGCAAGGGCTTACCTCTAGTAGACACTGATAGAGATGCTCTCCCTTGGCTATACTTAAATCATGGTGTTCTGAGCGTTCTCTCTGACATTAGATGACGCCTATGTCCTTGTAAAACCCAGCTTGAGCAAGAATTCCACTACGCCAATCTAGTGAAAAATCTCTCACCCTTATTACAATCTGTCATCATCCCCCATCTTCAATATCTCCTCATCCTTCAGTATCTTCTACCTTTTGCAAGAATTTGGTTGAGTCAGGGTAACAAGATGTTTCTTAGCAACCCTACCCACTGACCTGCACCCTGTTTCTTGGCTATGAATCCCCATTTGTCTTTGTTGAACTCAAAATCAAACTCGATCTCTCTCCTCTCACTGCAAGACTGCACGGCAGCAGCCCTAACCCTCTGCCATCAATGTTTTCCCACTTAAAATCTTCCCTGCCATTTTTCCTATTAGTCATGATTCATTTTCTCTAACACTACTGACTGCCTATAAAACTGTAAGGCAGAGTGGCAATGGGACACATATAAGCAAAGGGATGAATCGGGTAGACTAGAGACACTTAATCCCCCCCATACACCTAACACAAGAGAAAACTAGGTTTAAAAAAAAAAAGATGTTTACTCCCAATAAATATGGTGGGATACCCCTGTGCAAAAGAGGAAAATCTGATTCCCTTCCCCCAGTTCAAAGCATGTTAGCAAACCCAACTCCAGGTGCATTATATGCATAAAAACATGAAGGCAAATGTAGGCCTTTTAGACACTGATATAACAGAAAATGTTCATGACCTTGGGGGAGGAAACATTTCTAAACACGAGACAACCAGCACTAACGAAGAGTGATAAATCAGACTACATTAAAATTAAATCTAAAAACCTTTAGAAAACATCAAAGATACAGAAAACATCAAAAGATTCTTCTGAAGAGAGTTAAAAAGGCAAGTCAATAGAGGGGGAAAAGTAATAATTTGCAACATATATACCTCCTGAAGAGTTTATAGGCAGAAACTAAAGAACTCCTCCAAATCCATGTACAAAAAGCCAACACAATTTAAAAATGGGCCAGATCCCTGAACAGGCATGTTGTATGAAACGTAAACCAATAAATGTGCGAAGAGGCTATTCGTATCAGTAACTAGTAGCCAAAGAGATGCAAATTAAGTTTACAATGTGATATTGGTATGAACACAATAGAGTGGTTACCATGAAAAGAGAATGACAATGCCAAGTCTGGAGACTATGCCAAGTCTGGAGACTATGCCAAAGAACAGAAACTTTGCACACTGCTGGTCAGAGTGTAAACTGAGTCAAGTTGTTTGGAAAAACTGTTGGTCCTTACATCTACCATAAACAGCACTCCTTTGCATGAACTCAACCCAAATATATGCATTAAGCAGCAAAGGGCAAGTACAATCATGTTCCCAGGAGCATGAAACAGCAGGGCAGATTAATAACTTAGAGGGGGTTAAATTATGCAACAGACTTCAACAAGGAAAATGAAAGAAAAACCAAGCTTCACCAAATCTCATCAACCCAGAAGTAAAAGAAAGTTGAATACATAAAAGATACATATTCACATATTCTCATTTCATTTAGACAGTTAAATCATAAACAGATCTAATTTAGATGGCTTAGGGGTACATATTGAGAGGCAGAAGGATATATAGAAAAGTGAGAAACTGACTACCATAAAGGTTACTCTAATTTTCTATCTGATGAGAGCCATGTAAATGGCTTCGAGAAGCTAGCAATACTCCATGTGACTTGGCGGATGGCAAGAGAATCTGACTTTAAAGTGATCTGTATAGGAGGTTATTTATTACTTGTAATTTTATCCTGTTTATTGTACATTGTTTTTAGCAGTTTGTGGTTTGAACTTGGCTTCATGCTTGCTAGGTGGGCACTGTACTGCTTGAGACACACCCCTAGTCTTTTTGCGTGCAGGTTAGTTTTTGAGGTAGGGTCTCCCTTCCAGCTCTGGCACAAAGCCTGGACAACAATCCACCTATTTTCAGTTTCCTCTAGAAGCTGGCAGTTACAAACAATATAGCCGCTACTATGGAAAACAGTATGGGAGGTCCTCAAAAGGTTAAAAATAAAGTGACCATACGATCCAGAAATCCCACTTCTGAGTTCTAAGCAAAAGAAGTAAAGAGACAGAGATTCAAACAGATTTCATCCACCATTAATGGCAAATGGAGGAAGAAAGTCAAGTGTCCACAAATTAATGAGTAGATAAGCACTGGCATATCTGTACAATGGAATATCATTTACCCCTAAAAAGGAAGCTAATTCTGACACACATTACAATGTGGATGGACCTTGAACACCTTGTTCTAAGTGAAACAAGCCAGTCACTTGGTGATTCCACTAACAGATAGAAAACAGCATGATGTTTGCCAGAGGCTAGAGGTAAGGAGACTGGGGAGCTGAACTGTTTAATAGGGACTGAGTTTTTGTTTGAAAAGATGATTTTAAAAATATCTGCAGATGGATGATGGTGATGGTAAACAACACTGTGTGTACTTAATGCCAGTGTGTTACACTCACAAAAATGATGGTAATGTTAAATTTGATATCACATATATTCCATCACAAGTCAAAGAAAATTCTTTAAAAATGGATGCAACTGTCAGATGAGGTCATTCTAACAAGTTCAGAATATGCACACTACAAGGCAATCATACGTTTGGATACTGATAGGTTTATTATGATGACTTTCAGGATATCAACAGTTTCCCTAAGTTATTTCAATGTCAACATGGATTTTTATATTAATGACTAAACTTAGTCCATAGAAATAACCAACATTATCAGCTTTACTAAGAATTCCGTTTATGGTTTGACTGTAGCCCACACCTAATATAAGCTTATTGCTCATTAGGTAAATTAAGGATTATAGTTGATTCAATAGTCAACTAATATTACTTGACTCAATCATTCATTTTAGTCAGGGCCATTACCTCAAATTATTGACACATATAATTAAGAAAGTAGGGGTCACCTTTGATGCCATTCAAGCTGAAATTCTGATTATCTTTGAACTGTAATTCCAACCAATGAGTTGCAGCTCGTTATTTCTCTTTTGTCTAATCGCGGGTTAGAATTTACCCCAGTGGTTTATCAGAAATACTTTCCAGATTCAGAAACTCTTATTTGCATGTAATAGCCTATTTGAAAATGGACTGCCCGGGCACAGGTGAGCCCATGGTCCAGGTAGTAAAGAAAGTTGGTTTCATTTATTTTCTTTTTCTCCCCCTCCTTAGCATTTTAAATAAACACTTCCACTTCTACGGAGTAAAGGTCCAAATTGTAAAGCAGCATGCCAACGGGATGGAAATCTTATTTTCAAGATTAGCTTTTGAATACATCTCAATATTTCCAGTGCCATTACAGACTTCAGTAATTCGAAACACCAGTCAGCATTATGATCCTTCTTTAATCTACTAATGACTTCTGTGAAAGGAACAGAATCTTTGTATTCATCCAAAGTGAGATCAGGAATGTCAAAACACAGGCCCTGGCTTGTGGAAAATGCTTAATAAATGGTACTAACAAATAACAATAATGGCACGAATTGCCTGTGTGTAGTCCACACAAGCTAAATTTACTCCTTCCTCCATTTCAGCTGAGCAGATTTCAGAATACTCAATGGTTCCATCCCATTTTGTAAATTACTGAGCAAGACCAATTCAAAAATTCTTCTGAAACTCAATTCCCAGGCATTTGGCTTTTGTTCCTGGGATTTCCACTGCTTTAGAAAACTCAGCTTTAATGGCTCCTTTCTGAGAAGTCCTCTGTCAATTCTGAGAAGTGCTTTTATTGAATGGCCCACTTCACATCATTTTGCAATTAATGAAACTTTCAAGTCATATTTCCTTTTCTTTTTTTTAATTTCAAGTTATTTTTTCTTGTCTTTTGGGTAATTAGGAGCAGAAAAGTCAAAGGAGAGACTATAAATACAGTGATGAAAGTATCAAATGCCTAAACAAATGTTCTATGTAGAGCTTTTGCGAAGCCCATCTCTCAGAGTTAAAGACATTCACTGTCACTTCTAAGGTGTCATGACCACTAGTTGCCAAATGGGTCACTTTCCTCTTTTATAATTTTTTAAGTAATTGAACAGAAGGTTTCCATTTCCACATGCCAGTTTATGAGCACAATGCGTCTCGACTGTTACCCGAACCCAACCTCACTCATCCCCACAAATTTCCCTTTGTAAATGGGTTACTTTTTGACTTCAATAAAACTCAACAAATAGCAAAGGTGTTTGAAGTTTTTAACTCATCCTAGACAGAATCACTTAACCTTTTCAACCTGGGAGATCCATTCTTCCCTGCCTGTGAACTAGTCTGGTGATAAAACAAACCAACAATTTAGTTGCTTGCTTTCTTAACCTAAAAATGTTTGTGTGCTTAACTAAGTACAAAGGTACTCTACTTACTCTTCATTCGAAGTTTTAAATAAATAAGCACGACTTAATCAGCCAGAAATAACCCTTTGTCCCTGAGTTCGAAATTTTACCAGTGAAGGTATCTTATGTCAATCTGTCCTATCTACAAATTCATTTTCACCATGTGGATAGAAAGAATGTTAGCTCACTCTTAGACTCACTCTAGAACTTTCAGGTCAATTATATTTCTCCTAAATCACAGGGTGTTTTTTTGGTATTGAGTAAAATTGTAAAGTTTGGTTCAGAGATGCAAAATCATTCAAATATGAGTGGGGAAGAAATAAAAAAGAAAAGAACTCCTAAGAATTCTTTATACTGCCTAGTTCTAGGTACATTCAGAGAGAGGACTTTTAAAACAACTTGGCATCTGCTTCCTTTTCCCATGGAAAATCTGACTATCGACTCAACAGTTGACAGCAGAGAGGCCTTTTTTGGGCAGCCAGAATCCAGTTTAGGTGTGTTCCAACTACCTGGGGGTAAACACAGGGCACCAATACGTCACTGAACACTGATCAATATGTCCTGGGGGAACTTTTAAAAAGATTGATTTCTGAGTCTCCCTTTCCCCAAATATCCTGATCAAACTGTTCTGGGCACTGAGATTTGTACCCACTGCTTGAGTGAATTTAAAGGAGATCTGAGGAGGTAGAAGGAAGACGCGATGGATTTGGAACACATCCTTCCCTGGGAGGCCTGAGGATGGCCTCTACAAACCCATGCTCCCAAGATCTGGGCTGCCCCAAATACGGTGGCCTTTGGTGGGACGGGAGCGAGGCCCAACCAACTCCATGTGCAAGGCCTGAAATGTGGGTACCCCACACAGCTTCCAAAATACATAGGCACCAATACTGAAGCATTCTCAGGACTCTATGGAGAACTTCGAACAAGTTCATTACTTGGAAATTTTAAATCTAAAGGGGGAGGTGGCGGCAACAGGTACCTGTTCTTCATGTTTCTTCATAGCTAAAGCACATAAAGCTTCAGAGAAGGGTAGCACGTTTCCTGCCCCTTGTTGGAGCCTCTTGTGGTGAAATGGCAGGAGGACATCTTGGGTACAGGTCTGGTTGTCATATATGGGGGTAGAGCCCGTGGTCCTTATACTATCTAAAGCCTTGGTCAGGCTTCCACAGCCCTAGCTCCAGATGGAGAGAGTCTTGGAAGGCCCTTGGGGCTAGAAAGCACCCAGCTCCCTTCCAGCAAGTATAGATGCCAGGAAAAGAAAAATAAAGGGGAAGTTCCTCACATAAGCAGAGCAAGGTGGGGAAGAGGCCCACCCACCGGGGCTCACCTGGAGGGGCTCAGGGACACAAACAACTGACAGGAAGCAGTGGGAGGGAGGGGAACTGGAACAAAGATTCTGTTTACCTCCTTGGGGGAATGTCTCACTCATCCAGTCGTTGGAACCCCTGGTAAAGAAGGTGTGGTGATTGCTCCCAGGTGAGTCCAACCTCCCTAGAGGTGGGTAGGGGTGGGAAGCGGCCGTCAGCTGCAGGCTCCTGGCCTATCTGCTGCTTTCTCTGGCTGACTTGAGGTGCGGTGCTGAGGGGGTGGAAGGGCCTTGGGATGGACAGCTGTCCTTGGAGTTGCTCCTGGTCCTCACAATCTTGGGAAAGGGGAACATATGCAAATACAAGATGGGCAACATGCTGGTGAGATACTGGATGGGAGATGCGTTCTAGAGGCTTGTACATAGGCCACAGACTGAACATATGTCAGCCATGTGGCAGGGCTCTGACACAAAAACGGAATGCTGAGCTTGGAGTCACAAACAGGCCCATCTGCTCTCGTCTCAGCACATGCACAGGAAGACGGAGTTGTGTGAAGGTGGCACAAGTTGGCATGCAGGGCATATGTGTTGGGGGGAGAGGAGCTCTCCATCTCCACATGGGTGTGGAAATCACTGGAAGTGCATTTCCTTCAACTTGCTTAGCAAAGCATGCCTTTGTGTCCCAGCCTTCTGGAACCTGGCAACCTAAATGTGACAGCATGAAAACCAGTGGTTCGGATGGTGCTGGAGGACCAGGCAGAGCGGGGCATTCTCTAACTTGGCCTTTTCCCTCCACGATTCTTAGACTTGCTGTGGTTATCTCGCCTTACCAGACAGGAGCTGAGCACCTTTGACACTGTTCGGGAAAAGGACAGAAACACACATGAATAATTAGGACACCAAAACCTACTGTGCCTTCTGTAAAGACAAAGAACAAGTTCATCTTGGTTGGAGGGGGACTGGATGTAGAGGGAAGATGAGATGGAGGTGGGAGGTGGAAGCAAGAAGTGGAGAGGACAGCACGCCAGGGTGGGAGGTAAGTCAGGAAGTGAGAGTTAGTAACCCGCTTGGAGGGTCACTCCAGAAGGGCCTTCTATGCCAAGCTCAAGAGTTAGACTTTGAGGAGACCATCAGAAAGAAGATGAAGGTGAGACAAGATGAAAGGAAATGAATGAATTGCCTCCTTTCATGCCCAGCTCCTCCAGGCCTGAAACCAGCTTGCCCACATGCCATCTCAACAGCCTATGGAGGAGATATTAATACCCCCACTTCCTCCTGCTATTGGTCTGACTCCCTTCTCAATATGAAGACCACTGAAAAGACATCCATGCAACATAGGTCTCTACTGCAGGTTTACCCAGGAACCAGTCACTCCCAGACATCTGTTCTCTCTCTCTCTCTCTCTCTCTCTCTCTCTCTCTCTCTGAGTCTCTGTCTCTGTTCTCTCCCAGCCCATTTCTTGGAACTTTTTTCTTCAGTATAGTTCCAACTACCATTTCTTAACTGAGTCACTGACTGCTTTCCTGGTCTCTACATCAGTCAACCCAATTAGCCAAACACATGGTCTGCCTGCCTCTGGAACCTACTTCTTAGAAAGCGAAATCCCCCCAAAACAACTCCTCACAGAAACAACAGCCCCACTAATAAGTGGGCTATAGACTTAAAATGAGAATGGCCAATAGACACATGAAGAAATGCTCAACTTCTCTAGCCATAAAATAAATGCAAATCAAAGCCACATTGAGATTCCACCTCACCCCAGGTAGAATAGATACAATCAAGAACTCTAATATTAAACAACAGACGCTGGAGGGGATGTGGCCATAAGGGAACCTTACTGCACTATTGATGGGAGTGGAAACTTGTTCAACCACTCTGGAAAGCAGTATGGAGGCTCCTGAATGCTTTCTACTCATTTCCTATTTTTGTTGCGTTGGTCACATACTAAGAAAGAAGTTGAAGCTTGGAGAAATTATAAAACAGAGATGTGTTTTAGGATCATTCTATAACACTGACAAGCAATGGATGGACAGGGAACAGATGCTCCAGGAGAGAGAGGCTAATTTACGACATACTGGAAAATACAAAACTTTGCGGATGGAGAAGAGATCAGCCACTGCCAGAGGCTGAGGTTGGGCCAGGAATTGAGTCTGAAGGGACTGCAGTAGAGATTTCCTGATGGATAAGGAATATGGCCTGTATTTTGACTAGAGTGGTGGTTATTTCTCAAGGTAGCTATCAAAATTCACAAAGCAGTACACAAGAGAAATGAATTTGACTGGTTTTACATTTTTTTGGTCGATCATGAGGTTTGAACTCAGGACCTGGGTGCTGTCCCTGAGCTCTTCTGCTCAAGGCTATTGCTCAACCACTCTGAGCCACAGGTCTACTTCTGGTTTTCTGGGTGTTAATTGTAAATAAGAGTCTCATGGACTTTCCTGCCCAGGCTGCCTTCGAACAGTGATCCTCAGGTCTCAACCTCCTGAGTAGCTAAGATTATGGTGACAGGCATAATTACACTAAGCCACCTGTGCCCAGCTGGGTGTAAATTTTGAAATGATGTTTAAAAGAGGACCAGGAGACTAGTTTGTTGGGGGTGTGGGAGACACAGAAAAGTCAAGAAGTAATTAGAGTTTGAATTAGAGAAGTAGCAAAGCAAAAAATTCCTAGAAGTGTGTGAGCCAGCGGAGGGAGATTTCAGAAGCTAAGGGAGAAGAGTGAAGAACTGCAGAGCCACCGATTCTCAGATGGGACCTTACATACCAAGTGCGACCACTCTATCTCACAGAAAACTGAGTTGGGATTGAGTTCAGGGTTTCAGCTTTGTCTGGGTGGACGGTGATGTCATTAGCCAGACAGAAGAGTCAGAAAAGCAGGCTGAAGAGGGAAGTTGATGAGTTCACTTTTGGATATTTTGAATTTGGAACATTCATGTCACCAAGATTTCTTTTTTTAGCATTCAGGAAAATGAAAACAAAATCATTGGGTTTTGGCATTGTGAGCAGTATCTTTCCACAAACATAGTTTCGCTGCAGCTTCAATAAAAAAAGAACCCCAGACTATAGATTCATACGGGAAGATGGCACATTGGCTTATTCTGAGTTGCTTTGGCTTTGAGACTGACAATACTCAAAAAACTTACAAGGGATGGTACTGCTCCAATCCAGACTTCAGGCATCTTCTCCATTAATGTGCTTGCCATCCACGCTTCCATATTTTTGTGTGTCTATACAACAAAGCCTTTTCTTCTTTCTCACTAAAACTATAAACCAAACTGGAAACTGGTTGTTTTCATTCTCACTGAAGCCAGTTGTCATCCACTGCTGGCTTGTTTTGATTTTATAATATGTAGCAAATAACCAAGGGAAGATATATACTGACTGACTGTTAGTTAAATTTCCACTGTTGCCTACTGGGTTGAAATCAAAGGAGACTTTGTCAATATTTCAGAGCAACTTGGAAAATAATCTTGTTTAGAAGTTAAGAGATGGAAAAGGAGTAGTTCTCATCATCCTTGGCCACTAGGATATGTAAACAATTTTGTGAACCAGAACTTCAAAGTTACAAACTACCAAGAAGCAGCAAAATAAGTTTAATCACAGAATAAAAAATTATAAGCCTAATACAATTTAAATAGCTGCAAATCGCTTCTCCAAGAGCTGAGCGATGTGAATGGAAAAATGGTGGTTCTTGAGAAGGCACAATCATACATGCATCTTAAAGGCCAGGGATGTTGGCTTACACCTGTAATCCCAGCTACTTGAGAGGATCAAGGCCAGCCCAGGAAAAAAACAAAAGTTCATGGAGGTACCATCTCAGTAAACAAGCTGGATGTATTATGTAACTGTAATCCCTCTGTACATGACCTTTACATTATTTAAAAAAAAAACAAGCTGGATGTGATGTTGCACACCAGAAATTCTGACTATATCAGAGGCAGAAGTAGGAAGACTGCCGTTCAAGACCAGCATGGGCAAGAAGCACAAGATCTTTACTGGAAAATAACTAAAAGAAAAAAGGCTGGAAGTGTGGCTCAAGTAGTCGTGTGCTTGCCAAGTAAGAACAGGAGCCTGAGTTCAGATCTTATCACTACAAGAACTAACAACTCAAAAAAAATGTATCTAACCTTAGCCAGGGATCCTGCTTCACAGGCTAATGAATTCATATGTCCAGTACTTGTAGACTTCCCATATATAATTACTGAATAATGAATGAAGCTATCAAGGACACAAGTGGACTTAAAGAGATGGCAAAGCAACTCTATTCATGCAGCAAATTCTGAGCACTGATTAATATAAGATCTGCTTTGATTGGGTGTGATGGTAGAGATACAAATGCAGAAGTCAGTCCTGGGCCTCAATACTTTTATACCTACAACAGGAAGCAAGGAAAGCATAATAAGCATTTGTCACCAAGGCAGTGTCAGAGGGCACAGGACCAAGTTTGGCAGAATAGCATAAAATGGACAGAGGTCAGCAGGACCATTCTCATCCTTTTTTCCAGGTGGAGGGAGGGAGAATTTCCCCAAGCTCAGGGAATGTGAAACTAGTAGCCAAACGTTCCTCAGAGCAGAGAAGACACAGTGGGTCTGAGGAATAGCATTCCTGCTGCGGTAACAGGAACAATGCTAGTTGCATCTCCTACAGGTAGAGAGGAGTTGAATGGAAGGGAGCTTGAACAGCTGGTACAGGAAATGGAGACATTTCCATGTATGAAAGGATTCTTATTTGTGGTCAGAGAAGAATTTTAAATAAGTAAATCTGTTAACAGCCTAAAGGAAACTAAAATGGAGGGAAAATGGAGCCAGTGAACAAAGTCGGTGAGGATGGGGGCATCCAGACAGTGAGTCGTACCAAGGGCTATCTGCTAGCGCCTCAGGACTCCCAATGCAGAAGCTGGGAAAACATACAAGGTTCTGAACCTGAGCAATGAGGGTGATCACAGTAATAGGAAGGGAAAGGCTCTGGAGAGCTGGTGGTGAGCGCTGTCCTGAACTAAATATTTTTATTACATGCTCAATCTGAGCTGCCAACAAGGGCCCCAGTGAAAGAGAGTCTTTAGGAACTAGCATAGAAGCAGGACTGGACATTCATGGCGCTGCCTAAAGGGAAGCTGTGAGGAGAGAGGTCACTTGGAAGAGGGAGAAGAACGAGTCTGCATCTACAGGCCTCTAGGACCTTCCAAATCACACACTCAAGTCTTATGAAAATGAAGATAATGACATGTTATTTTTATTTATTTATTTTTGTTGGTCACAGGGCCTGAACTCAGGGCCTGAGCACTATGCCTGAGTTTTTTGGCTCAAGGCTAGCACTCTACCGCTTTGAGCCACAACACCACTTCTGGTTTTCTGGTGGTTAACTGGAAATAAGAGTCTCATGGGGACTCTTCTACTAGGTCTGGATTCAAACTATGATCCTCAGATCTCAGCCTCCTGAGCATCTAGGATTATAGGCGTGGGCCATCAGTGCCTGGCAATGATGTATTTTATTGCCATGATAATTCCTCAACCTGGATTTTAACTGGAGGTAGAGAAAGACCCTAACAGCTCATGCATAAGGACCCGGCAGTGATGCTTTCTAACAAGCTTCCCTGTGGGAATGTCACTCGAGAGATGAGATAAGATGGAAGGAGGGACCAAGAGCCAGGCTTGGTACAGCTCTCCTTACTTCAGTAGAGTTCATGGTTCCCATAAGAGGAACGAACAACTCGGGGACTTCAAGAAGGCCTTCTATTTGGTCGAAGGCAATGGAAAAGAATAACCTAATTCATTTCACCTGCAGTGGTCACAGACACAAACACAAGAGAGAGATAGAGGCTTGATGTGTGGGAGGAATGTTTCCTCGTCCCACCAGCTCTTTCCCAGGTTATTATCAACACATTTCAAAGCCCCGAGATGTAGATAATGCCCCCTTGACATCTGCCAACTCCTCCTCCACAGCAGAGCTAGCATCTCAACACCAAACCTTCCCACCTTTGCATGGAACAAAAAGCTTGTCTTCTACACTCTGCACCCACAGCTGTTTTCCACGAATAGAAAGAACACAGCCCACCCTCACTGGTTCTTTGAAGGTACACCATCCTTTTCCTGTGGCCTAATTTAGCTGCAGATCGAAAAGTGCACAAAAAGCGAAAATGGATAAGGGGTATCACAGAGTTCACTTAGCAAGAGGAAGTTGATTTTCTCCCAATGTCACATTCTTGAGGTATGCACGCTGAGTTTTCAGTCTTCTATATTTGTTGGGTCTCTAAACTGGGTTCCCTAAATGACTTAGTCTTTTTACTGGGGTGACTAAAGTTCATTGGTAAAAAGAAAACTCTCTCTCTTTATATATATATATATTTATATATATATAGTTATAATTATCATTTGTCTTACCAAAGATTTCCAAGATAGTATATAAAGGGCAAAGCACGTACTTGGATATCTACCCTCACAAAAAGTAGCCTTTTGCTAATCAATACAGCATCTAGTACTGAAAAACACCAGACTGAAGAAGTATCGAGTATCAACTTGTCCACAGCTATGCTTGTGGATAATTTGGACAAACTTAAGCCACAGAGTTCCTTTCCTTTGGTAGTTTGCAATTTAAACCAAGAAGCATGAAGGTAATCTGTAAAAGTTTACCCAGTAACACACTGAAGAGTGAAGAGGTAAAAGCAAATGGCCTTGAATCACTTGGTCTAGTTTTAACTATTGTCACATTATCAAACACGGTTTTGGAATAGTCATGGCTATTCTTTTTTTATTCCTCAGTAATATGGGAATTTTTTTTTTTTACTGAAACGATGTTTTAGATTCTTTCATTTCTTTCATCAAAAGGGTAGAAGGCAATCTTTACTGGGCCAGGGGTGGCACTGAGCTGTGTCTCTTCTTCCTAGTCTTAGAATACCAAATGAAGAAAAGAACAACACCTGGGTGCCAGTTGTGGTGGTACATACCCGCAAAGGATCATAGTCCAAAGCTGGTCCAGGCTAATGCACAAGACCCTAACTGAGGAACAAAATCAGGACTGAGGAGGCTGATCCAAGGTTAATCTAGCAAGTTTGAGGCCTTGAGTTCAATTACCCAGTACCATGGAGGGGGCGGGGCAGAGAAGGAACAATGATTGCCTATAAAATGGTGTAGGGCCCTGAAGAATTCCACGAAAAGGCTATTATTCCATGAGAGTCCAAGAATGCATTTTCACGCGTGGTGAGCTCAAGGAGCTGAGTATGTAAATACATAGTCAACAGGAGGGTTTCTAGTGGATGTGTTTATAATGCATAGAAATCTACAGAATTCTTCATTAGCCTTTGCACAAGTCCTGGAAGGACTAGCACAACCCCCAGTAATGAAGACCGACATGTTCAGGGTTAGAACTTCAGGTGCCAGTTTGCCTGGGAACATCCTGATTTACCTTGACATCCCAGCACACCCCTCCTTCCTCGTGCAAGGATTCCAGCTGGGAAACTAAAGTTCTGGCCATCCTAGATATGAACGATTAGCAGTCTCCCCAGATTAAGCTGAAAAAACAAATCAAAATACTTTGTAGGAAAGCTTTCCCATATGGTTCATGACTCTTCTAGCCTGAACGGACACAAACAATGGTAGCTTGGAAGCTGCTTCTGAGCCTAATGTGGGAGGCTTGCACGCAGACAGAAAAGGTTGAGTGCGTGATGGCTTGGGAAATGGACAGCCAGTGAAGTTGACAGAGAGCAACCAAAGAGCCATTTTCACTGCTGTGGCACAGTTTTTCAGCCATGAGAGCACACAGGGGTGGGCTCTCAGTTCTCCTTGAGTCTGGTCTCCTTGAGGTATGGTCCAGAAGTGTTGGACAAGGTGCCTACTGCAGCAGATTCACTGAGCAGAAGGCGCCCTCACACTCAACGGGGAGGGGAGCTTAGAGGCTCTCTGCCGGATACAGTAGACAAACAGGCCCAAAGACAGAAGGGTGTTAGGGGTCTAGGCATTCTGCTTCCCACTGCTGGAGACAAGTCATCTTAGCAAAGACTTGCACAGCCTGACCTGAGGGCCCTGACTCTCTGAGCTGAAGGGTCTTCTCTCTGACAGAGCCGGTTCAGAAACATCACCTGGGCCAAGCCCTCACACAGCCTATGAGATGATAACCAAGTCGATGCCACCCTAGCCTAGACTCAGCCCCCAGGCAAAACTCCCAGCCAGCGTCTCTGTGCCACACAGAGAAGACCAAGGAGGAGAAATGGAGTCTAATCATAGAAGGATCACACTGCATGTCCTGCCCCCAGGCACTGCCCAGCACAAAATTCCCTCTGATCCAAACAAACATTTTAAACCAAAACCTCCTCAAACCCTGAACATTAGCAGCAGCTGTACTTCTCTTTTTTGGGGGTTGTGAAGAGAGGGTGGGGTACCAACAGAATAGCAATGGGTAGCATAGGAAAATTCCCCCAACACAGGCTGACACCTGCTTTATCTGTCCTACCAACCAAGTCAAAGAATCACAAACAGCTCTTTGCGAAATAATCTCCACAGGTGCACAGAGACTGGAGATAGGATCAGCAAGCCTGCAGGTGGGCGTCTGTGGGGGTGTGTGGTGAAGGGGCGCATTTCTGGAAGGAGGAACAGCAGGCTCCAAGGAAAAGCAGCAGGAAGAGACTGAAGGACCCTGGACATGAGGAAAATCAGGGTCCAAGGAAGCAAAGAACACACAGAAATTCCACATCCAGATTTCTCTATTTTTTTTCATATACCTACATGAAAGAAAAGGGTTGAGGTCAACTTGTAGCAGGCAAGTGGACAAATCCCATTTCAGAACGCAGGCCAGGTGAGGGGATGTATGGGGTTCCGTGGTACAATGGAAGGGGCGATATTAATCAAGGTGCGCTGCACTCATCTACTGATATGTTCAATCGAGACCTCTTTGTACAACTATTTAAAAAATAAAAAAATGAAGCAGTTACAGAAAGTCCCACTTCAATGTCTGAAATAAGATCTCAGATTGTGAAGCTAGATCATGTAAATGTATGAAAACTCTTCGTTGGCCTTTCCCTGATGTCCATTTTACAGGTATCAATCATGACACAGGCTACCTGTCCATCTTTGTAAGGAGTATCTGGCAACCAATCCATTTCATTTCTATGCTTTTGTTTTTTTTTTAAATTTTTGTCCTCAAATCTAGCTTCTCCTTGCCATGTGATGCACTATGCTTTGAGTCTGAAGTGCGAAGGCCTGTCATTCTTAAAACATGAAGAGAATAATTCAGCGCCTTTTTTTTTGTGATCACAGAGAATGCAATTAATACTTTGGCTGCCTTGGTATGTAGACCAAACCTTCTGCCACAGTGTTTTGCGGTGCTGTTGTCTAGGGCAGCTCTGCCAAACTTTTCATTCCAACAGAAACCATGCCAGGCTTCTCAGTGCTAAGCAAAGTATAATGAGGCGGAAGAGGTGGCTGGAAGCTGGAGTGAGGGAATGTGCTCCTGAGAGGATTCTACAAAGCTGCTCCAAGATAGGGGGGGGGGGGGGAGGTGGGAGGGGGAGGAGGGGGCTTTGTCTCCCTGCGGTTAAAATACAGTCCTCGGGAGAAAAAGTAGTTAGGTCCTTCTGTCATTCATCTCTAGCCTGGAAGCTTGTTTAACTCACAGGAGGTATAAAAGATGAGGAAATAGTTTAAGATTAAAAAGAAGATTTGGTAAAATTTGTGATCAATGTGAGAGAAGGAGTACCTGTTTAATACCACACTCTGAAGACATATGGTAAGAAATAATTAGAATTCAGAAAGCATTGGGATGAAGAGAACAGAAAGAGCCCAGAACGACAAGTGGAAATAAGTACTTTTAGATCTCATTCTACAATAGCTATGCACCTATGTCGGGAAGTAGGTATTTATTTAAGTATATGTAGGTATTTGACCACAGTTAGAGGGTAATTAGAATTCAGGGCCAGGTAAGGGTTCAGCCAATCACCACACTTATGATCGTGGTGCCCTTGAGTGTGCTAGGCAGCAGAAGGAATGGCAATAGAAACTCAGACCTGGTTGATACAGTCTTTGCCAATTGCTCTATCTTCAAAATGGTAATGGGTTTCTTATTCAATTCTTGCACTTGAAGACGAAGAAACACATATTCAGGAAAGTATGTGACATGCCAGAACAGCAAGTACCTAGCAGGGCCAGCAAGGCACGCCCAAGTCCCCTGCCCCTCCAGGCCTCTGGAGGCTACACAGCTCCCACCTGCCGCTCCTGCCTCCAAGCCTTGGCCTTCTTTCTTCTTCCTAGGAATTTTCACCTTTCTGTCCCAGTCCTAAGCCATCTCCTATGTCGGATGTAATCCCCCACTCAATGGTCCAGGGAACCTGCCTTGTGTTTCTATACCATTGATGACTAACACTCAATCTGAAGACTTTCCAACCTTGCTTCACATTTCCAGGAGCTCAACATGACTGTCTGACTTCCAACAGAAGAAAACAGCCCTGGTTGTGACAATACGCCTGCCACCCTGACCCTACCCTTCCCTCAAGTGGATGGGAAAATCCCAACGGGAGTTGCACATTGACAATGAATATCCATTGCGACCTTGGGTGACATCATGTTAGCTGGCTGTGGGATATGTACACAAACATATCTGCCTTACACATGTACACATAAATATTTCTAAATTGACTATGTTCTATTACTTTTGGAAGAAATAATAAAAGAAAATATTGCCACAAGCAAGTTTTAGCCTATTTTAGTGGGCATTGAGCTGCAAGTCAAAGGCTGAAATTCTATTCCCAACCCAGCTCTAACTGCAGGCTAGCAGTTTCCCCCTTCTTTTCTCATGCGAAGGCATGCAAGGCTTGCCATCCTATAAGAGACAGTCACAGTGGGACTAACCACAGCCTGGAAACAAACACATTAAACAGGGCTATACAGGATACTGCAAATGATCTCCACTGTACCCCAATTTCAGAGGAAAAAAAAGGCTTTTCAACTTCCTGCATAATAATATGCAAATATGGAAATCAACAAAAATGTAATCCTAGAACCAGAATCCATAGAATAACACCCAAGTGTGGAATAAATAGTGTTCACATCCTGTAATGAATAGTTACAAGTCTGGACCAGTATTGTCCAATTGAAACAAAATTTATATTTCCTAGTGACCACATTTGATATTTTTTATTTAAATCAGTATATACAAAAACACTGCCTTAACATGTAATTAATATAAAATGTACTGATGAAATAGTATTGCATTCATTCTGGCAACCTAAGGGTAGAGTACATTTAGATACAGGGTCATAGCTCCACACTTAGGTGGTACATAGTAGCCTTTTCTCAATATATAGTTCAAGTGCCTGCAGCAGGTAAATAACCAATCATCATATATGGGAGAAGGAAGTGTTTCACATATACCATGATCATAGCAACATTGGGGGATAACGAGAAATACGGGCCTTTGGAAAGCATGAGTTGCCTTGACATTCTCCTGGTCCCCAGACACATCAATCTTGTACTGTTTTCTGCCAAAGCTGCAGCTCCGTGGATGCAATTCCAGGCGTGGTGTCTGTTGCTGCAGGCGGCCATTCCTTCCCAAGCCATCTGTAACCTGTCCTGCTGGAGCCCTGCCCTGCCTCAAAAGCGGCTGGATCTAAAGCACAGAGACACTACCGAAAACAGCTGAGCCTGTGTCCTTGGGCCTTGAATTACTGAGAAATCATTTGCATTCTGTTAAGCCAATTTGCATAAAATTGGAGCCAAGAGAGTTTGGCTGGGTTTCCTCCTCTTTCTCCACACGGTGGCCACTACTATTTATCACCATTTATCAGCATGACCCCTCCACCCCACCCCCTGAGTCAGACTCAGCATAGAAACAGCATCTTTCCCCACAGTACCTGGAAATCTTCTGGATGAAGCAGGGAGAGGGCCTCTGAGGTGTAATCTGGCAGCCACATGCTTTGTTATGACAAGAACTTATTTTACAAGACCCTGACCTGTAGCGTGAGAACACAGCTTCAGAGGAGGTTGTAATGATCCATGATGGCGGGTGCAGATACCTGAACCAAGACAGCTCAGATTCTGGTCCTAGATGAGAGACCAAACTCACCACCCTTCTTTCCAGAAAGCCCTGGGCTTCCATTTTTACAGCAGTGCTTCCCCTGAAAGATCCCTTCTTCTAGCTAGGTATGCTGAGGGCAAATCTAAAGTACGGTTCCACTAACTCCACAGTACCCAGCTCTTCCACTGGACTCGGGTATATACCAGTCAAATGGACAGGGCCATCCAGCCCAGATGGGTGGAAATGAGCAGAGTCAGTCATGCAAGGCCTCGAGCGTGGATGGGAAAACACAGGAAACGTTCGGATCCTATGTTATATCTTTGTTATTTTTATCTCAACTGCTGCTTTCTTTCTAGGACTCTTCCCCAGAGAAATTCCTTTTTCCTTACATAACTGGTTTCTTATGCCAGGGAAAAAAGGCTGTGAGGCTGATGTCACTGCCATTGTTGTTTCTGCTCAGGTCATTGCAGATGCTATGTCTACTTGAGATAAATGGTTTCCTAAACAGGCTTCTCCGCATCCTGCCTGCCACTGGGGAGGCTTGCCCCAAGTCATCACTTCTGGGGGCCTTCATAGAAAGAAGCTTCCTGAAAACTCCAAAAGCTGAGCAGTGTGTTGTCACTAACAATCCCCAACATGTTATATATGCTTTAATATACACAAATACCACCACCACCAGCATTATCACCATCATCATCACCACTACCACCAGCAGCAGCACCACCATTACTCTGTTGAAGAAGACTGGTTGGCAATCACTGATGGCCTAGCTCTCGGGAGCTGCGCGTGAACTTCACATGAAAACTTTCTAACCTCCTTCTGCACAGAGGGTGGAAATTACTTCCTGCTCTACTTGTGTGGAGGGTAATTATCCTTAAACAGAGATCTCTGAAAATATTACTACACTTCGCCGTCATAAAGGTTTTTTCTACTCACAAATTCCAGAACCGGAAACAAACAGGCACTCCTTATTTCTCAAAGGACACTGAAAAGAATCCCAACCATCTCCTCTTCACACTGGAAACCAGAAGCCCAGAATCCAGCCTACGCTTTCCTCTTCCTGACAGCACAAGTCTGTCACTAAGAGGTCACACACAACCTGTTAAAGAACAACACACACACACACACACACCAGGCAGCCTTTTAAATATTATGCTGTTGGTTTATAGCTTATAAATTAAACATTCTGGATTATATTGGGTCAACTTAAAAAACAACCCGTATGGTTCATTAAACAAAAGAGAGAGACAGGGAAGAAAGAGCTGGTGACTTGTTTAGTTCAACTAATGAGGAGTCCTGGGTTTGGGGGATTGGGGAGGTTCCTGTTGAACTCTTGGTCTCACCTAATGAAAGGTTACTATCGTCCCTCTGCTTGAATAATAATTTCCCTTCCTTTTTTGCGTCCTTGTGAAATATCACATAGTTCTACTTTAAAAAGGCATACCAGTGCATGGGGGAGAACATTTAATTTTTAAAAATGTATCTATATTAACCAAATGTCTGAACACTTCAGAGCTTCTTCTTTTGAGTTTTGCATTCTGCATGTGAACTTCAACTTATCTTAATATTCGATTTGTATCTGCTTCATAACAAAGAGATATACCGTTCATGAGAAAGTAGGAGTAGAGAGACGGGCTTCCTAAGGAGGGAGGGAGAGATTCCTACCTTGTCCAAAGCTAGCTTTTAAGTATAAGAGTTTACTGGCCCAAGCTGGACCTCCCTGAGTTCCACAAGTCAATACACTGCATCCTGTTCAACAGTTATTCTGGAAACACTTTGTTGTTCTAGGCCAAAGTATCCAAATTAGCATGCAGGGGATGGAAACAACCCTAACTGGATAAACGCAGGGCTCTACAGGTGGGTTTGTTTACAAGTAGAATAAAATTTACAGCTAAGTCTAAAAACAGATATATCATCATCTTGTAGACTTGAGTCACATGTCATTCCATCGCTGGGCAATAAAAACCATACTAAGGTTATACCTAAAATAAGACCAGCCTAGGGAGGAGGCTCACAGCTGAGGGAAACCGCAGCCTTGCCTGGCTTTTTATTAAGACATTAGGCAGGTTACGGTGGACAGTGAGATCACGGGTTCCAGCTGTTAGGTCCAGCTCTGTTACTTTCACCAAGTGCCCTTCCCCGAAGACCTTGGAAACAGGAATCTAGTCTTGAACATGAGGCAGCTACTTTTTTTTTTTTTTTTTTTAACGACTGAGACCTGGACTCAAACTCAGTACCTGCCACTTGGACTCATAGGCCAACACTCTGCCAAGGGAGCCACATCCCTGACCCCTACTTTTTAAAAAAAGCAGGTATTTATACAGACTCACGGAATGCAAGGGAAGCAAGCAAAGTTTCATTTAACTTGCTTTTTTTTTTCCTCTAGGAAGAATTCGTGCTGTGAGAAGAGTTCCTTCACCTCTTCCTTACTTAAAGAACAAGGGCTAATTGGGTTTTTAAAGAAACCAAAGCTTCCCTTGCAACATCTGCCTTTTTTTTTTTTTTTAACTAATAGGTCTCTCTTTCAAATGTTTAAACTTCTCTTTAAGTTCCAGAGGACCTTCTTTGTCAGCTGGTCTGTCTACAGGACCCTGGCTTTGCCTCTTTCTAGGAGAAGACACTGGAGTTTCCTCATCTTCTATCTAGTCCACTTCCTTCTCTCCCGAGGAGGTTACTGAGGTTAAATCATCTCCTATCCATAAAAGGGTCAAACTTGCCATTCTGGCACCCAAGGAGACTCCATAAATGCTTCGCTTCCTTCCTTCCTGACTAGTGGTGCCGAGGTCGATGACCGATGCTGTGATAAATGGAAATGTGAGGCATGACTGACTGGCAAGGGAAAACGTGCTTCAAACACCTGCACCCCAAATAGAAGCCACGGCTTTGAATGCCAGGTTGTGAATGGGAACTCGTTTGAAACTGATGTTCAGAGCCAGATTCTACGAATAGCATTAATCTTCGAGTAGAACACCATCTTCAGCTGCTAATGAAGAAAAGCCATTAGCTGCGCTGTGCCAAGAGCAGTGCAGTGGCACAGGCTCCCCGTATCCCTCCCTCCCATTCCTCGCCTCTGCTTTGCCAGGTAGACTTTCTATTGAGCTGTTAATGCATTATTTCAATTTAATATACCAAGTTATGAGTCCAACGTCACCCTCCCATCATTCTCCTTCACAGCTCCCAACACCATTCATCCCAAGTTCCATTTTCACATGTGAACTTTGAACGTTACAACTGAATTCACTCACTCTCCTCTCTCCATTCGTCTGTAGCTATTTGCTGGCTGATGTGTCTACAGGACTGCATTCAAGAGACAAATAAAAGACAGTTCTTGACTTTCATACATACACATAGATGTGTGTGTGCGTGTATATATGTGTATACACACACACACACACACATAATATATATATCTCACTTACAGCCAAGCTCTCCATCCCCAGCTGTTCTGATCCCCACAGCGCCACCCCAGTGACCCACGCTCCTGCATCACCCCAGATCCACTCTTCCATCTCTACAAAGCTTGTTGTGGAAGAAGTTTTCTGTGGGCACATTTTGCTCTCCCCGGTCCTCCACCCACTAGGCTCTGCCCTGCTCCCCCTGGAGGTTTTGCTGCTCTTCCGGGGAAGACCTCCTTGTTCTAACAAATGTCTCCTGCTGCTGAACATCCTCTTCTAGCATCAGGACAGTCCGCAGCACTGGATTTTTATGATCTGTGGCCACCCCACTCCTGACCGTGGGTCTACACGCTTGACCTCATGCTATAGGTAAAGGGTGTAAATGTGCTGGATAAATGAATAACCAATCTTTTGTCCTGTGTGTTTTAAGCCTGTGACCAATTTAAAACTAACAACAACAATTTAAAAAAAAAGTTATTCGCTCATTTTTGAGTAACTTAGCAACCACAAACAGGACATTGCTTTTCACATGCCAGACCAAACAGGTAGAGAGGCCTTAAAATGATTGTCTGCTCAGATTAACCCTACCCACACCCCACAAGGCTTTGTGTTTTAAAAACCACCCATTTATTCATTGGTCATGCCTTTGAAATATTCCGTACAAAAGGTATTTTCAAATTCCAACGACATGTACTTTTCATCAGTTAATTTTTAATCGAGCCAAATATTAAATGTTCACATGAACCAGACAAAGCTTGTTTAAGCTACTGATTTGCAGTGACAGCTTGTGTTATTCCCACACACAGGCCAAGCATGAAATAGAAAACTAATAACCCCTCCACTGGATTCTCAAAGTATCATTTATGGGAAAGAAAACTACATTCAAAGAAAACTTGCGCAGTGGCTGTCACGTCTCCCCCTGAGCCACAAGCTGTTACAAAGCGGAGGGGCTCATTTTCTCACGGACCCGGACAGGCTCAAGAACCCCACTGTCACTGGATGTATTCATTAGAAGGATCTGGCAGCAGCGCAGGGGACAGATAGTTTGGGGACCAGGCCAATTATCTGTGTGTCCTTTATAATTTGAAGTTTCTGAATTCACTCAAAGATAAGCCACTTGAAGAGGGGCTGGCAGTGGGAAGGCAAGGCACAGATGGCCTCAAAAGCAAGGGAGGAAGGGGAGGGGGAGGGGAAAGAGAATTTGCTGGTGGTTTCATTCATGGGGACGTCTGCAAGGGGACAAATCCTTCTTTTAAAAGCCCTTGGAGAAGTATGACGAGGCTTCATTATAAGTAAACAAGTCATACAGTCTTTCTCTCGAACAGATGACAAATGATGAGCAACAAGGTTTGGAGTGTCCTTTGTGCTAAACCCAGAAGATTCTCAAAATACAAATTCCCCCAGTTCTCAAAACCACAGATTGGCTGGGAGGTTTTCCTGAATCACAGCGGAGAGCGTGGGTAAAGTGACCAGGGCGACAGCTGGATCTGTGCAGCACTGACAGCCTATACTGCACGTCTTCAGAAATGAACTCCTGGTTCTCTCACCTCTGGGGATGCTAAGCTATACCGACTTCTAGCTTCAGTTGGCTGCTCACTTTTCTAGGAGGACTGGAGGCCCACTCATCTTGGTGACTTCCATGCTGTTCTGTTCAGAGTTAACATTCACCTTGCTCTCTACCAATAGAATCTTACACAAGCCTTGTATAGTGTGTGTGTGTGTGTGTGTGTGTGTGTGTGTGTGTGTATACATGCACACACATGAGTATGTGCCAGTTCTGGGCTTGAACTCAGGGTTTGGACACTGTCCCTTTGTCTCTTAATTTTTTTGCTCGCACTGGTGCTCTACCACTGGGACCACAGCTCCAGTGCTGACTTTTTGGTGGTGAGGGAGAGAAGAGTCTCAAGACTTTCCTCCCGAGGCTGGCTTCGAATCACAGTCCTAAAATCTCAGCCTCCTGAGCAGCTTGCTAGGCATGAACCCCTGGTGCCTGGCAAGCTTTTCATTCTTTAATGATAAGGTGATGAATAATCAATCTTAATCATCAAGACCTTCACAGTTTGGGTAACATGAAATTCAAGGAAAGAGGAGAGGGAAGCATATATGTATAGCCTTTGTGTGTGTTCAACTTCATATAAACAAAAATATGTGGGAATGAGTCTGATCAAAGTATATTGTACAAATATATGGACATGTCAAAACGAAAGCCCCCTTGAACAATGAACTGATGCTAATTAAACAGATTAATGTGACCACTAGCAGTTTGGTGTCTAATGTTGATTTTAAGGACTCATTATTCTTGTATGTCTATTATTAAGTGAAATCCAGATTTACCTTTAGGGAGGAACAACGTACCTTGGCAATATAATGAAAAAGATAAATTAATAGGTCTTTTTTGGTTTTGTTTCTGTTAAATATTAATGCACCAGTAGGAGGTAACATTTGGCCAACACACTCTGTAGTAAGAGAAATGGGGAGCATTCACTAGTTACCATGACTTAGATACCCAAAGTGCGTCTAAACTGCAATTTTCTTAATCCCATCAATATGCAGTGATGTTTATCCATCCACTACCCACAATGCTAGGTGCGACCCTAAATTTATTTATTTATTTATTTATTTTGGGGGGGGGTCTGGTCATGGGGCCTGAACTCTGGGCCTGGGCGCTGTCCCTCAGCTCTTCAGCTCAAGGCTAGCGCTCTACCACCTGAGCCACAGAGCCACTTCCGGCTTTTTTCTTTTTGCTTATGTGGTGCTGAGGAATCGAACCCAGGGCCTCATGCATGCAAGGCAAGCGCTCTACCACTGAGCCACCTTCCCAGCCCGCGACCCTGAATTTAATACGAGAAGTATTTCATAAAGAAGTCCCAGTGATTGAGAGAACCTTGATTTTGTCAGTCCTAGAGCCACAAATGGAAGACACTAATTAGAACTAATCCATCCATCCAGCTTCTTACTGAGCATTTGACTTGGGCATCCTCACAGAAGCTGAAGTTTAAAATGTTCAAAATTATATTCATCACATTTAAATCACCAAGTCATAACTTCTCTTATCTTTGCTTTCTCTCTTGAAGATACTGTTGGCTTTGTAAGCCAGTTGGTACACGCCCTGAATCCTCTGATGATTTTCTTCCCTCACTCCTGACATTTTGTCCTTTGGTTCAACTTGTGTACCACCTCCACGACTACCCTGTCATTCTCCACCCAACTCACATGGCTCGGCTGTTTCCTTCTGCAGTCTCCCCATCCAGCCTGCCTCATCCATCTTCCTCACACCCACTTACTGTCTTGTTTTGGGACCCTTCCAACATCTATCAAGTTAGGACCAAATGATACATTCACTAAGTAGAATCTCCAAGTGCTCTTGATGCTCTAGTCAAATGAGACTCCACAGCTCCCTAAACAGGTATCACCCAGCCCTGCCTACCTTGACTGCTCTGGAATCCTCTGCCCACACCACTGTCTGTTCCCCACAGTTTGCCTCAAAGTCATCGCACATGTGAAACTCTTCCAAAATGCCTTCAGGCTAAACCAGACCTCTCTGTCCAGTAAAGATTGTCAAGGATTATACACTACTCAGCCTTCACTGCTTGACAAGCTCTCCCAAGGAAATCACTGTCCTACACATTTTTATTTAATGGAAACAAGTAGCACAAAGCTTTGCAAACAATAGGCCTCCAATATTTTTTCCTGTTTTTGTAAAATCAATATAACAATGTGCATACTTTTCTCAGTCACCAGATCTTTCTACACCATCATTACCTTAATTACGCAACGCTAAGTTTTGTGGACAACTGTTCATTTTCCTTAATTAACTCTTTCTCACATCAGGACGGAGCTTCAAAGCCAGCCTAGGTAGAAAAGTTCATAAGACTCTAGTTGACCACCAAAAAGCAGTGAGTAGACATGTAGCTCAAGTGGTAAAGCATCAGCTTTTAGAGAAAAAGTTAAGGGATAGAACTCAGGTCCTGAGTTCAAGACCCAGTATTGGCACCTATGTGCATATGCGCGTACACACACACACACACACACACACACACACACACACAGAAACTTCCTCAGATCATTTTTTCCTTATACTATCGCTTTAATGTTTAGTAAGTGGCTCTACCTCATTGTACTTATTTTAATTTTGTTATAAAATACTTTAAAACTCTTCTTATGTTCTCAGTGGGGTGTGTGTGTGTGTGTGTGTGTGTGTGTGTGTGTGTGTGTGTATTTAAAGCTGATAGGAACCCATGAAAGAAATAGCTAGGATACAGCCCTGCAATTTCAAACATAGAGGTGCTTTAATGGACCAACATTCTTTTCCAAAGACACAAATCAATATCTAGAGCTGATGATATAATTTTAAATAGTTTTATTCCTACCCTAATTGTAGTGAGGATAAATATTATATACTAGATAGGCACTAAACTTGTAGGACTAAGTCTGTGCTCCAAATGCTCTTAGACAATTGTAATGCAGTGGAGAGGGAGAGTTGGCTGCATTTCAATTTCAGAGTCAATAACCTAGACTCAAGTCATAAAGAAGCCTTAGTTATCTGCTTAAGAGAACTGGAAAAAGTCAAGAAAAGACAAGCTGCAACATTGATTCCTTGTTTGGGGCTCCAAGCATTAAAATGAGTATACACTGCATTACTCTTTTGCAACTTAACTGTCTACTCGACAGTTAAAAATAGAGAAATATTGTCATTGCAACTGTCACAAGAAGAGATGTATTGGTCTCAATGGGAAACAGAAAATCTCCTTTGAAGAATTAAGGCTTCGCTTGACACAGTGGGTTCCGGGCTTGTTTTGGGGGAGACATACATAATAAAGAACAGAGTAGAGTCAGTCATAAGCTTCTGACTCATTACACCAACGCCTCAGACAGCTGATTATTAATTTAAAAGGGAATATGGCCCTAGTTCTGAAATTCTGAAGGCAAAACGGTGGCTGAAAGGAAATGTGAATTTTCCCATTGAGGAGTTTCCCACGGAGGCACATGCCCCACGGACGGTGTATAAACAGAGGTGTGTTCCATCCTTAATCTCTTCATGGAATGTGTTCCATCGCCCAAGAAAATCTCCCAAGGAGCCAAAGCAAACTAGCCACACCAGCACGTCAGGGAGATGTTCTCTTTTTAGCACGTTTGAGAGACTGTTTAGCGAAGTCGTTCTCACTACAAGTGATTTTAGTTTAGTCAAAACGTATGGAAGACTCAAGTTATGTCTTATACACCATCATTTTGTACTGCAGAGATGGGAAGACGTGAAAATGCTGCCAATAAGACACCACCTTTTATCTGCTCTGCCCTGGGATTTATAAGCTCTGGTTAGCTTCCGTTGGCAGCATTTTTACCTGTGCTGCTGCTTATGACAAGATTAGATGGGGATATACTACACCTATGGCTATACCCCCATTTCTGCCCTCTCATGCTAAAACCTAGACATATTGCTATTTTCTCCAGGCAAATTCTACCTGTTGAATAGTAGCAAGGTGCTGCACCGAGGGTCAGCTTGTGCTCAGTGAGCAGGCAGGTAGGGGGTGACAGTAAGTGTAGGCTCTATGAGAAAACGCAACTGCTTTTGGAGAAACAGAAGTCACATCCTCAGTTCTCTCGGGAGGACAGGCAGGTGACATGCGGACAAAGCTCTGGGCACATCAAAAACAAACAAACAAACAAACACCAAAACCACAGGAATACTGCAAAAAGGGAAAAAAAGCTATGTAAGTTTCAAAAAGAGGACCATAAGCACTGTAAGCAACACGTTCACCTGCTCCTGAGGAAAATGGTATCACAGTGGACCAAGACTTTCCGAAAAATGGAAGTCACATTTCAGAAGAGAAGCGTTTGAGAGTAGAGTGACGCAGGCTTGAAATAGCAGCTTTTTCTTCTCTCCCAAAGCAAGCAGCTCTGCTCTGGTTCAAAACCTTCCAGAGACAAGAATGCGTTATTTAAGAAAGCTCTTCAAATTACCCAGCTCTAATCATCCTAATCAGAGCCTTCATTGTTTTTTTACTTAAGAAGCACTAATGCAATTCTTCACAAAGTGTAGACTGGTGTTTATTAAGTCTTCCTAATGTGCATAAATAATATTTAGTGGGTTACTATCTAAAAAGGGAACTCCCCCCTTGTCTTTCAGTTCTGTTAGGCCTCCTTCTGTGGACAGTAGTTTTTAAGTTATCTGCATTTTTGCCCCTTATTTAAATTAGGCCTAATGCACACATGAACAGCTTTAAGGTTAGAAATAACTTTTCTAGATAAAAACAGAAGTAAAATCGCATCTGTTGGGTTATTTGCTTTTTCTTTCTAAATGCTGTAGTCCAGGAATCTGGCTTGTGGGGCTGTGTGGTACCAATGAGTTGATGAAGACACTGAAAATCCTGGCCTGTCGGTTCATCTAGGCCAGGAACAACCTCTCCTTCCCCTGTCTTCAGTCTAACCCAGGACACACGTAGGCCTTGCCACCTAGTCTGTGAGTAACTGTCTCAGTTCTTGAGTGATTTTTCATCACAAATTCTGTGCAGACATCAAACCACAAGGAAGGAAGGAGACACTTCCCACAGAAGCAAACAGACTGGGTGATCTCTAGACGTAGCCAGGGGACTCGGTAACCAGATTGGGAGGCGACTGTCATACCTGAATAAGGTGATATCACATTACCTCCAAAAGGTTTAAGAGAACCTCTGATCCTCCAATACATTATAGCTCTGGGGGAAAAGAACACTTTCTCCTTGTAGGCTACAAAGAGAGTGTTGTTTTCTAGCACAAATGCCCTCCTGCTGAATACCACTTGACTAACGGACTGCCGAGACACGCGGAGAGGCTCTCAGGGTGGGTGGGGAGATGGGCTCACCAACGCGCAAAGCACCCACATGCTGCTTCAGGAGTGGGCTTCTCATCCCTCCCAAAACATGGAGTAGGACAAGGAGCAGAAAGGAAGAAAAGGAAGCGAGAAGAAGGGAGAAAATGGTGAGAAGCAGGCTCTTATTTATTTTTAATCTGTGGCTTTCTGTTACCTGGTATGCTCTTTGTGGCCTAATGACATTTAAGCAATACGACATGTACCAATTCCATCAAGGCTCACAAGAAAGAACAGTCTGTTCTCACTAGACAGCACAACTCAAAGTAAGATGCATGAAAGAATGTTCTCAGCGCACATTAAATAGCAACCAAAAGCCCTAACACGGAAGAAAACTCAGTGAACTAAAAAAAAAAAAAATGTATGAAGGTCCAGAAATATAATCACTCAAGAGCACATGACTGAAAACTCCAAGAGCAATAATGCATTCTTTTCCTACAAAATAAATTATTAAAAGGGGCCATGTGATTCTTAGCCAGCAGAAAGATGCACTTTCCCAAGGAAAAGTTCATCATTAAATGGATTATTTAAGACTGTATCTTTGTAATGTTATTTTTAATCCTATCATTTCACTGCCAAAACTGGGCCGTAAGCAGCTGATACTCAACCAATAGAAAAATGAGGCTTTTTCACGAACAGTGAACACTGGCATGAGCATGGTACCAATTCCCAGTTAATAATATTTAGATGGATGGATGCATAGATGTGAACTATATTCAGAAAAGAGACACAAAAATCTGACTACTCCCTCATCAACTGAATGAAGTCAATCTCCTGCATGTTCTTGTTTAAAATATACGAATCACTACTCAAAATCAGTCGGACAGTCCTACTTCTTGGTTTATAGCATGGAAGGTTCACAATTTTCCTTTACCATCAGCTTACCCTTCATGTTTCTGCTCTTTACCAGCAAGAGTCCCTAGTCTCAAAACAACTTCAAGGCCACCAAAAACTCTTTAAGAGAACTTAAACTGTGCTGTAAGGAGATAAAGTACTAACTGAGCTGGATGTTGATGGTTCATACCTATAAGCCTAGCTACTCAGGAGACTCAGATCTGAGGATCAAGTTCAAAGTCAGCCTGGGCAGGAAAGTCAATTGAGACTTTTACCTCCAATTAACCACTAGAATACCAGAAGTGGTGCGTGGCTCAGTGGTAGAGCACTAGCCTTGAGCGAAAGAGCTCAGGCTCAGCACCCAGGCCCTGAGTTCAAGCTCCATGACTGACTCCCTCCCACCCCCCAAAAATACTAATACGTCCATTAAAGGAGCAAATTTCTTGCCTTTTAATTGCAGTAGGAAAATCATCATAGTTTAATGGACCACTGATAATCAATTACAAAAACAGTTACAAAACTACCATGGAAAACGCTCTTGAATTTTCCTTTTAAGAATCCAGATACTTTTTTCCTTCCCTTGACCATGTAGGTCTACTTCATATAATAAATACGCAAACACACTCATACTAAAAATACTGTAAGAAACAAAAGGTATACATCAAAATGACATTCTTAGTAGACTGCACACCTATCTCTTCCTCTCTCCACTCTACTTCACAGGGTCCCACCGGTCTAGTGACCATCTGAGAAAGTTGGTATTCCAGGAAAGACTGGAAAAAAGAGGCCCTACACAATCCATTCCAGGATGTGATTCTTCCTAATAAATAAATAAATAAATAAGATGTCCCTCAGAAGCCAGGCACTGGTAGCTTAAGCCTTGTAATTCTAGCTTCTCATAAGGCTGAAGTCTAGAAGAGTAAAGTTCAAAGACCAACCCAGAGAGAAATGTTCCTGAGATTCCGTCTCCAAAAAAAGCCCAGACGCATGGTTTAAGTGGTCGGGCACCATCCAAGCAAGAAAGCAAAGCAAGAGTGAAGCCTTGAGTTCAGTAGCTGGTACTACCAAAAACAACAACAACAAATAGACTCCTAGGAGTCAACTTAGTAGGGAGCGCACGTCACTTCAACATGCATACAAATTACAGTAGCACTGGGGTGAGTCTTAGATTCTGCATCTGTGAGAAGCTCTCAATAACACTCAGACTGCTGGTCAGGGAGCCACACTTCAGTGCCAAGGTCTTAGGCAGTTTTAGAGCTAATGCTCTCTCTTTCCTCTTTCTCTGCATGCCACACAAAGCCTTATTCAGACTTAGGAATGAAGCCACGCCCCATTCTACACCCAATTACTTCTTTAGTCTTTTATTAATTTGAAGGCTTCAGGGACCACTTATCAGAAGCTGATCATTACAAGGAATGCTTTCTCCATGTTATAAAGCCTAGGATATGAAGAACTCCCCTCAGCCAAGGAAGAGTCTGGACTTTGCAAAAGAAAAGCAAGGAACAGAAAAGGTGACATCAAGAATACTGTAAAGTGTTCTAGAGATCAAGGTGATCTACAGAGCCCTAGAAATGCCACCACTGTGGTCTCAGGGCACGGAACTATGCTAGCCCTCTCCTGAACCTGTCTCACTGTTATCAACCCAACACGGTACGATCCAAGCTATTATTACAGATGCAACTGTGACTGGTGCAAATCTGGAGGAAAAGCTGTCTGCATGCCAGATGCCTTTAAAAAAGAAAACTTAAGATGAAAACCACACATATGAATTGATGGTTGAATCATTAATAACTTGCAAATACTCCAACTTATATTCCGAAATGTTCACATATGAATGTATTTCCTAATACATACTTTTTCTGTGTGCCAAATTCCTTTGTTTTGCTAGATAGCCAACCATCTATGTGTTGTTCTGAAAACTATTACACATTTTATCCTGAGTCACTTGTGGTTCTATATGATTTATTTTTACTATAGGAGTCGTCAAAAAAAAGTGTTTTATCATGTTCTACAGTATGTCATTGTGGTTTGGCATCGTTAAAATGTAGTCTGTACATTTATCAACCCCAGATACCTGTTGACCACAAAGATAGGCTCGACAAGGAAAACCCGATGGGGAACAGGAAAAAAAAAGTGATGCTTCATTTAAAAAGAAACTCAGTTGTATAAGATCTTAACATACTGCAATTCAACTCAAGGCCAAGGGTATATCTAAATTTCTATCCTAAACATATGGCCTGGCTTCCCACCTTTTATTAACTTCATAGATGGCAGTTATTACCTTGGATTTCTTTCAACTAGAAGGCAAAATGTTTTAAAATTTCATAAAAATCTAAGTAGTAAAAGTATTAGTTTTTCTTTTGATTTTAAAATGATCCTTCTGGAGTCTGGATACAGTGACTAAAAATCAAACCACCTACTTAATGAAACTCTTAACAAAAACGTTTTTCATCCTTTAGCAAATTCTTCTGGAATTACTAAAGATTCTGATAATGTGAGTTCCCAACAAACAGGCAATTCATAAAGAGCATTTGAAGTGTAGAGGCTTAAATGTGGATAGCCTAGTTAATTTTACTTTTAATGATGGAATAGCAACATCAATATTTTGTCACCTTTGATCAAATAACATCAGATGTTCACTCAAGCATCCAGTTTGTTTGGGGGTTTTTTCCCCCTCTTTTGGGGCTCTGAACATCAGCTCATGTTGTGAGATGTAGTAAAAACAAGTAATACGCTTTTGAACTCCATGTGCAGTCAATTCTAGACTCTTGGCACCTGATAGGTTCTATAACACAGTATTAATCATTCTCCCCCCAAAACTAGAAAAGGCAAGTGCTTTGGAAGATAACTCTTCAAATTAAAACAAAGTGGTCTTAAAAAAAAAAAAAGAAACCAGATAAGAATGACTTGATTGTCTTACATACGAGGTGCAGATCTTGACGAGACACCCCAACTCTTAGGAGCTGCTCTCCACCCCTTTTCATGAAAAAGTACTGCTGGGTGGTAGAATGAAGGGAGCTCTATGTGGCACCGGACCAGAGAACCACCACCTCACAGACAGTCTGCGAAGCTATAGGGATTAGCTACTTCAACTGCAGTCAGCGCTCAAGAAAATCCCAAGCTAAGAACCACCTCTCCTCACAGATAACCTGGGTGCAAGTTTCCAGCAAGGAAGATGGCCAAATGCTGCGGATCTAGGTGGCGGGATAGTAAGACACCAAGATGCCAGCGAAGGTTTAAGTCTTGCATGGGCTGTGGGATGCAAAGAAGGCTCGCAGTGCAAATCCCCTCGCTGAGGACTCCCGGGGAGGCGCCCACGGCCCCGAGGGCCCGGGGCCACGCTGCCTGGGAATGTGCGCAGGGGCCGAGGCCTACCCTGCCTCTTCACCCACACAGCTCCGTGCTCCAGGGAAACCGCTACGCCTGCGCTTCTCGTGTGGGCAAGCGTTCGGAGTGAGCCAGCAGAGGCCTGGTCTCGGTCCACTGGGGGGTCCTGTCCATCTCATGGGAGGACACCTACGTGGAGGCCACGGCACTGTCCACCAGGGGGGCCTCGGACCCCGCGGGCTGGCGCCTGAGCGGTCCCCGACATCCCCCACGTCCACTGGCTAACTGGGACCACGTTGGAGCGGACGCTAGATCTCCGAGCCCTCCCGTCCCACGAGATGGGCAGCACCTGGGGCCAGGAGGCGCCGGCCGGGGCCGCAGGAGAGGCCCATCTTACTCTCCAGCTCAACAAGCCTGCCCTGGACCCAAGGGGAGGACCTGGGACCCAGTCTCGACTCCATCTCCCCCCTCCCGGCACGCACCCTCTAACCACAGCCCCTCACACCCGAGATCTCGAACCCAGACCCACCCGAGCGCACGCGCGCCTGCGCACGCGCACACGCACCCCCTCACACCTACCCAGCCTCCGTTATCCTGGATCCAGGTGTGCAGGTGTCGGTTCAGGTACTCGGTCATCCACAGGGCGATGTTGTCCACCAGGGGCGACATCTCCCGGTTCACGCTCTCCACGCACATGACCCCACCGAACTCGAAGAAGGCCACGATGCGGCCCCAGTTCACCCCGTCCCTGAACAGCTCCTCCACCACCGTGGCGAAGCGCCCCCTGGCGGTGAAGGGCGTCAGGTGCAGCTGGCTGGACATCTCGGCGAAGTCCCGGCGGTACCGGCGGGAGAAGTCGTCGCCGGCCTGGCGCAGCGTCAGGTGGACCACAGGTGGCACGGGGCTGAGCGCCGGGGCCGGGGCGGCGGCGGCGGCGGCGGGGTGCGTGGCGGGCGGCGGCGGCGAGGTCCTGGCTGCGGGGTCCCGGGGCGCCGCGGGCGGGGGGAGGCGACTCCCGGGCTGGGAGGAGAAGATGCCACGCGTGGGGGCGGCCTCCGGGCCTGCGGCGTCCCACTCGTAGCCCCTCTGCGACAGTTTATAGTGGATGTACTTCATCACGATCTCCCGGTTGTCATAGCCGGTTCTCCCCGCGTGCGCCATCCTTCTTCCTCCCCTCCCCGTGCCCACCCCTCTCCCCTCCCCCCCCACCGCGACCCCGCGGGGACCCGGAGCAGCGCCCCCCGGCGGGGGCTCCCTCGCTGCCGCCCCGCGCGCGCGCGAGCGCGGGGTTCCCCACCCCGCCCCCACCCTCGCGCACACGCGCGGAGAGCCGGAGAGAGAGGACGAGTTATAATGTCGATCTCGAGGGGCGTGCGCCGGGCATGCTTGGAGGAGGGGGTGTCTGCAGTCCCGCGGAACCCTGGATGGCGGTGTGGGGTTCCTCCGCCGCCTCCTCCTCCTCCTCCTCGTCCTCCCCCCCACCCGTGTTGGCGCGAGCTGCAGGGAATGTCTCTTCCGATCCCTCCCGCGGCTCTATTCCACGAGGCGCATGGCTAGCCACCGTGGTGACTCTCCGTCCGCTTGCTCCGGCGAGGCCCCGAGGTCGGCGGGGGGCGGGGGGCAGCGCTCTAGGGAGTCACGGTCAGGTGCATCCTCCACGCGCGGAATGAGAGGCGGCCCCGCGGCTTCACGAGAGAGAGAGAGAGAGAGAGAGAGAGAGAGAGAGAGAGAGAGAGAGAGAGAGAGAGAGAGAGAGAGGTGCGTAAACTGCCTGGAGATGGAAACTCAGCCGGACGCACTCCAGTCACAGGTTGGCCGACGACGTGTGCGTGGCAGGGGTCCACGCCAGGCGCCGGTGCGCGCGGGCCGTCGGGGCGGCCGGGGTCGGGTGGTCCGGTCGCCTTTGCTTTCTTTTTTCTTTTGCTTTTTGCTTTTTGCGCCGCCGCCGCCGCCGCCGCCCGCGGCGCGGGGCACTCGGGGCTCCGGGACTCCGGGCTGGGCGGAGCGGCTCCGAAACTTCCCGAGGAATCTGGAGTTGGGGGGAGGGAGGGATGTTAAAAAGAGAGAGAGGGGGGAACGGAGCCGATCCCCCCGGGGCTGACCCCCCGACTTCTGCCCCCCAGAAATGTCAATCGGGAGGAATCCCGGCCGGGGAGCGCGAGGCGGCGGCGGCTGATGAATTACAACGTCCAGTCCGGCGCTCCGTGGAACTCCAGTGATTTCTCCCTCTCTCTCCCTCTCTCCTTCTCTCTCTCTCTCTCTCTCTCGCTCGCTCGCTCTCCTCCCTCCTTGGCAACTGACACCCGCCACACACGCGCGCGGACCCGGCCTGGGGCCGGCGGACAGCGATGGTCCGAGCGCGGCGGCTCGGGGCCGCGGAGGCCGGACGCGGGCGCGGGGACGCGGAGCCCCGCGCGCCCTGGGTGGTGCGGTGCGGTGGGGCGGTGCGGAGGGCGGGGTTGGATTTTTCTCCCCCCCCCCTTCCCCTCCCTTCTTGTCCTAAAAAGGATGACTGCGAAGTTCTGCCCCCCTCTCCCGCCCCCGCCGGACCCCCTCTTCCGCTGCACCCCCTACCGGCGCACCCCGCCTCCGGGCTGCGCACCCCTTCTCTCCTCCTCGCGTCCCGGGCGCGGTGACGGCGGCGGCGGCGGCGGCGGCGGGGCCGGGGAGCCCGGGAGCGGCGGGCGGGCGGGCGGGCGCGGGTGCGCGGGCGCGGGCGGGCGGCGCAGGGAGGGAGGGAGGGAGGGAGGAAGGGGGCGGGGGCGCGGGCGGGAGCGGGGTCTGGGCTCTGACTTCATTCTCCGCACAAACCGCCTGGTTTCCTGTGCGTACGTCACTGTTCATTCAAAAAAAAAAGAAGAAAGAAAGAGCCCTCCCTCCTCCCAGCCGCCCGCCCGCCCTCCGCCCCGGTGCCTCCCCCCCACCCCACTCCCCCTCCCGGTTAAAGGCGCCGCGGCCGGCCGCGCACGCACGCGCGGCGCAGGCCCGCGGCGCGGGGAGGGGCGCCCGGGGCGGCCGCCGCCGGCTCCGCGCCGCCCGCGGGGCCCGGCCGGTGGGTGTGCGAGGGGCCTGCTCGGGCCTGCGGAGGGCCCGGCGCGCGCGGGTCGGGGAGGGAGGGTGTCCCCGGGCCTGCGGTGTGTGGGGGGGGGGGGGACCCCGGGGTCGCACGTGGTGGGGCCGCGCGGGGGGGGGGGGGGAGCGTGCACACAAGGGCTGGATGGGCCAGCGCCGTAGAACCGCTTCACCCCGTCTCCGGCCGCGTTTGCGCGTGCATTTGCAATTGTGTGCGCATTGGCGTGCACTTCTTGCGTTTGTGTGTTGTGTGCATTTGTGCGCGCACACATCCGGTATGTTACCAGTCAGAGCGGGAACCCCCCTCCCCGGGGATCCCCCCACGTCGGCCACTCGGCCCTTCCTTGAGCAAGGCATGCCCCGCTCCTGTTTACTTTCCAGTTGCTCCGTAGGTGTGCACGCACGACACGCGTGCCCCCCCCCCAGGTCGTTCCAACGCCCACCTTTGGTGCTCAGTGAAGCGGGGCCTGGAGAAGGGTGGACGGGGCGTTAAAATCCTTTAGTAGATGGGTTTCCTCCGGCCATAGCATTGAGGGCTGGACCCCCGGAGTCTGCATGGGGGTGGGGGGCTTGGAGCCTGCAGTCTTCCCGGGGTGGCAGGTGTCTCCGTGTGTCTCGGCTCCCCTTCTCCAATGCAGCGCGCTGCGCACACGCAGATCAGGGTGGGCACGAGCGGGTGGCCTTTCAGTCACCGGTTTGAATTCCCCCTGCGAGAAAAGCACACGAGGACAAACAAGGTGCACGTGTCTCACTATTTTTATCTTCCAGAGTCTCTGACAAGTAAAGCATCAAGGGGGGGGAAAAGTGTTCACTAAAAACAAAGCCGTTTTGCTTCACAGACCTCAGGCAGGAAGACATAAGGACGCTGGATTGTTGTAGAAACGGGACAGGTAAGGACTATAATACACACGAAAGCATTCTGACACCATCTGAGGCTTTCTCCTTATTCCAAGCATTCTCTTTTTTTTTTCTTCCCTCTTTCCTTCTCTTTCTTCCCTCCCCCCTTTCTTTTCTCTCTTTCCTCTCTTCCTTTCTTCTCTTTCTGTTCTGAGGATTGGACTCTAGCCACATACTCTATGCTTGAACCATGCCTGCGGCCCCTTCTTGTGTGGATCATTTTCAGGTAAGGTCTTCCTCTGCACCCAGATTAGCCTGGGTTGCAGCCCTCCTACCTGTGCCTCCCATGTAGCCAGCCACGGGCTGAGATGGAGTTTGCTGTATTTGAAGGCTGGCCTGGAATCATGATCCTGGATCGCCACTTCCCAAGAAGCTGGGATTACAGGCTGGAAACACCGCACCTAGCTAAAAGTATTTATTCTTAAGGGAGGCGACAGACATCTTTACTTCATCCCCCATATTCAGTCAGCCACCATGCCAGTCATACGCACACAGGAATTGTTGTCCTGGTACAAAGCTCTTATCCAGCCAAAGGGGAAGAGGGGAGAGAGATTCCTTCCTGCCCTGTGACAAATGGCTGTGACAAATGCCCTCTACTCATGGGCAGTAGTGGGATGATGGTCTTGCCTGGGCTGGGGAAGGGAGGTTAGTATAGGTTGACCTGGGAAAATGTGTACTCATAGAAATTGTACTGGTTTCATAACATCATGGCTTACTATTTTCTTGGAACCTTGTCTTAAATCCATAAGATTACTCATGAGGAATTGAAAGCCTTTGCATGTCTAATATCCAGAGTATGGGTAAGGAAACCAGAGAACTGCTAGAAAAGGAATTGTAATTGGCCTAGCAGGCAGCCAGAAGGAGAAGCTTCCTGCCTTTCCTTAGGCTCCTCTAGCCTACCTTTATGACTTTCCCCAGCCTAGTTCTTTTTTTTTTGTCCAGTCATGGGGCCTGAACTCTGGGCCTGGGCACTGTCCCTCAGCTCTTCAGCTCAAGGCTAGCGCTCTACCACTTGAGCCACAGCGCCACTTCTGGCTTTTTTGTTTTTGCTTATGTGGTGCTGAGGAATCGAACCCAGGGCCTCAGGCATGCAAGGCAAGCGCTTTAACCACTGAGCCACCTTCCCAGCCCAGCCCCACCAGCCTAGTTCTTTATGTGGTAGCATCTTGACTTCAACCAACAGCCAACCTCATGATGTCTGTTCTATAGACCTTGGCTACATCTGTTTCTCAGACCATCCAGACAAAGCACACAGACTGCACTTTGAAGATGGCATCTACCTCCTCAGAGCAGAGACCACTGGGCATGTGACATGTGTCAGTGTCCCTAGTAGCTAGGGACACTGAGCTGGGAGGATGGCAGTTCAAAGCCATCTGGCAGAACCGTTTCAGGAAGCCCCATAGACAGGTATGATGGTAGGTGCCTGCCATCCCAGCTAGATGCGAGGCTGAAGTCAGTATTACTGTACTTCCATGTTAGTCCCGCTCCCCCCCACCCCAATATATGTCCATAGGACTCCATCTAAATAAAAGAAGCTGGGTGCAGTGTGTTGTACCTATCACCCAAGCAACAACTGTGGGAAATAACTAGGCAGATCTTGGTCCAGGCATATGTAAACATGACTGAGCAGTAGAACCCCTCTAGCAATCCGAGTTCAAAGCACAATATTGCACAAAACAAAAGAAGCCAAGGGACCACCTCTTGCCAGCCCTGGTTGGTTGGATTATACCAATAGAACAGTAGCAGGAAGAGATGAAGAGGATGGAGATAGTAACTGAATCTTTGAGGCCTATGTTTTCCTGCAGTCTCCAGTCTATTAGATTTTTATTGCCAGACTGCGCCACCTGCCGTTTGCTTCCTTGAATTGCATAATTCGGAAAGTTTCATCCATCCTGAATATAGATTCTTCCTAAATGTATAAATTTTTTTAAAAAAAGAGCTGGGAAGGTGGCTCAGTGTTAGAGCGCTTGCCTTGTATGCCTGAGGCCCTGGGTTCGATTCCTCAGCACCACATAAGCAAAAAGAAAAAAGCCGGAAGTGGTGCTGTGGCTCAAGTGGTAGAGCGCTAGCCTTGAGCTGAAGAGCTGAGGGACAGTGCCCAGGCCCAGAGTTCAGGCCCCATGACCGGACCCCAAAAAAAAAATTTTTTTTAAAAAAAGAACATTGTTCTAACACAAACTAATAGACATGTGCATTAAATCTCTCCAGCTCTTAACCTCTTATTCTATATGAAGAAAGAAGCCATTAACTGAGATGGAATTGGTAGTTAACAGTAAGATGAAAGTTAAAAATAGAACCATTTAGGTTATTTTAAATGAAAAAATTATGACCCCCTTAAATAAACTCCACCAAAAAATGGATTTACTAGAAGGATAAACACTTTCCAAATAGCCTGCCTAGATGAAAATTGAATTACTTGAAATAATATCTCACACACTTGATAAGCAATCCAAAAATGATCATTTGAATTTTCAAACCTTGTACATTTTATAATCCTCACACTGAGTGTTGTCACATTCCTTCAAGTGGCTTGAATTCTTGGTTGAAAGGCCTTGAATATATGTCAGTTCATCCAGGCTCAGATCCCCTCCGCCTTTTTTTGCAAGCACCTTGTATTTTCAAATCACTAATAATCAGGGTAACACTTTAGTCAAATCTAAGCCAATAAGCCTTAATTTCACTCAGAAACTTCACTAATTATGATAGGCCCTAGACATCAAAAACTTAGGATAATTAAGCAACAACTTTTAAAATTAGACAATGAACCATAAACAAATCACACTGTTGTGCAACTTTTAACAGCTAAAAAATAAAAAGTTACTTTTAGCATGGGAAATTTGGCTGGGGCCAGCTTAGTGATTTGTCATTTAAGGTGAAATAGACCAAGGGTGAGACGTTGTCTTCCTTGTTTTTCTTTGGCCATTTCTGGGCCATGAACTCATGGCCTCTCATGCTTAGCTTTACAGCTCAAGGCTGGAGCTCTATCACTTAAGCCACACCTCCAGTTCAGGCTGTTTGTGCTGGTTACATGCAAGATATGTCTCTCAGATTGGTCTGCTCAGGCTGGCTTTAAACTGTAATCCTCACATCTCAGCTTCCTATCTAGTTAGGATTACAGGTGTGACTCACAGGCTCCTGGCTCAAGTCTTTCATTTTTCAAATGCATACCTGCTCTCCTTGGGTTGAAACTGCAATCTTAGAATCAAACAACATGTAACACCATCCTATTCCAAAAGTTTCCTTTCTTATGTGCAATAACTTTTGTTCTATGCTATTTGGCACAGAGCACAGGATCTCCCAGATTTTAGTTGCAACTGAACATGATTAGAAAGAAAAATCAAGTTGAATGTGTTTCCTAGGACCTCTGTGACAATGTACCACAAAGTGTGGATGGCTTGCAACAGCTGAAATCGATATTGTCATTGTTCTGGAGGTTAAAGTACAAAATCAAGAAGGCCAGCAATCCCCATTCCCTTTGTGACTTTAGGTGGCCACTTTCTTTGTCTCTTCCTAACTCTGGCAGAGACTAGCAAGTAGTCCTTGATGTTCCTTGGCTGGAAGATTCAATCCTCAGTCTCTGCCTGGGCCATGATAGGACATCTGTTTTTCTTTTAAGATCATCTGTCATACTGCATTAGGACTTATCCCTACAACCGTATCAACTTGATTATACCTGTGCAGACTCTTCAAATCTTTGGGAGTGACAGCTGAATCTATAACATGTACCCAAAGGAGTGTCTTTCAAATTAGTAAGGACTCTTTACTCCAGTGCCCAAGAACTTCATCAAAGCAGAGGCTCCAGAGGTATGTATGGGGCTGTGAGGTAGCTTAGTGGCAAAGCACTTACCAAGCAAGTGCAATGTCCTGGGTTCAATCTCCAGTACCAAAAAAAAAAAAAAGAGGTACTTATGGTCTTTCTAAAACTAAGATCTAGCTACTTCCTATTTTTGCTCAGAAATTCTTCAAAGGCTAGAATCTTATTCCTTTGCATGGAGTTCAGTAACCAAGTCTACTCACCCTGCCCTTCCTTTCCCTTCTTGCGGCTGTTAACTTCTGGTGGTCTTTGAACTATGCCCTAACCTCTCTTTTTGCTTTTGAAAAATGCACCCCACTATTTTACCTGGCAAATGCAAACACAGACCTTAAGTTTCAGCTCAAGAGTTTCTTCCTCTGAGAAAGCAGTGCTAACACTTTCATGAGTGTTGCTAGCTACAGTTTGGTACAGGGGCTAGGAATTTAAAAACCAGGAATCTGGATTGGAATTCTGGCTCCATTGCTTTGGCAGCTTCACCTTGGGCCAGTCATGAGGAAATCTCTGCTCCTGCTCTCACATCAGAATGCAGAGGTATTCATTAGACAACAGGTAGGGCTAGTGTGGGCTTTCAAGTTTAAACTTGTAGAAAATTCAACATTGACTTGTACCACCTATTAACTTCCCAGTGCTAGGTATGATACCTTAACCTTATCTAGTGCCAGTCACAGTGCAGTCTCTGTCATATTCTCCACAGTAGCTTATTGACTATTTGAGGGTAGCGACCACATTTTTCCTTGGTCCACTCAGCCTAGAAGAGTGCTTGCAAAGACAAAGATTTGTCTTTGTGGCATTACATTGAAAAACCTCAATGCCAAAGACAGGAATGGGAAGTCCATTCCTTTCTCCAGGAAGTTTGTGAGACTGTAGAAGACCCACAGAAGGATGGCTGAAAGAAATGTAATCTCTGCAAGGGACAACTCGCTTACACAGAACTGTAGCTCCAGTGTCTGCATAGCAAGTTGACCACTGGTTCTCCACAAATACATGCTGAATGAGAAAAATGGAAGTTGTAAAGTCAGAAGTGGAATAGAAACCAAGAAATAACTGTTTCTTTTTAACATCCAAACATAAGAATTACAGAAGTGTGATTATATGCTACTTATGAATATAAAGTGTGCAAATCTGAAGGAAGCCTAAACTTATAAATCAGAATGTTTGAAAAGTCTCTTCTCTGTGTATGAGCTGGTGAAGCCAGTTGTGATCCTGACTATTCAGGACGTTGGAATCTGAGGAAGACAAATCCCAGAGACTCTTATCTTCAGTTAACCAGCAGAAAGCCTGATGTGGAGGTGTGGCTCAAGTGGCACAGCCACGCCTTGAGTGAATGAAAACAAAAACAAAAAAAGCAAAAGCAAGAGGCTCTGAGTTCAAGCGTGCATGCATGCGTGCGCGCACGCACACGCAACTCATGACCATCAAAACATGTTCTCTTACCTAGCAGTCCTGTAGAATTTGTTTCCCTTCACAGTCAGGAAATAGTTCCTTGAGAAAACATTTGCATGTGAACTATGAGAAATCTATCATTCACTTGTATATGAAATATAATTAAGAAATTTTTATTGAATTCCACATTTCTTAAACTTCTATTCGGCTATCACATGTGAGTCCCACAAACAGAACGTATTTGAAATTAGAGATGTTTAGAGAGGAGATACTCTGAAAATATTACCTCTTTAAAAAGGACCAAGGTCAGGCCCAGTAAAATATTTAGAATGCTAAATCAAGGTAACGTTATAGAAAACATTGTATTTTGTTCAAATAGCCCGGTAAAACACACAAGTTTGTAGAAAGAAAAGTTCTCAGATCTGGAAGGCTTATTCCTATTTAGTTTATTTTTTGTTATAATTCAGAAATATAAGGTATGAAAATGGGATAGTTCTCCCACAAAAACCTCTAGAAAGTTCTAAATTGTATCAAAATAGCCATTTATCCTTTCATTTTTCTATTTAAAAAACAATTTGACTTGTCACATCAAGCAACTACACTGGCAACTATTTGCTCTGTAAAGTAGCATCTCTGCGCCACAGAGCAGCCTTGCAGTCTCACAGGAAGATTCGGTCAGCAGTGGAGGTTAGGGTAGCCATGCTTTGTCAAGCTGTTACCAAGACACCGGGGATGAGAAAGATACAAAGCAACTGACATCTAAAGTATGAATCTTTGTAAGTGGGCTCAAATGAGTTCCCCAGGCTTAAATGAGAACATGTCATATAAAACGAATGTGGTGACAATTCAGAACAAAATTATGGTACTGCTTTCTTCTAGAAAGAGAAAATTATACAATGCATCTATTACACAAATATCTTCTACATCTAAATATCTAAATGTCTCTCCAGGTTCCATTTGCAAGAATCCAGATATTTATAATTAAATATAGACAAGTATTAGTGTGAAAGACTACCACAACAGCGTTGTAAATTTCCTTTTTCTCTTTCCAAATTCATCCCTTTATTTTGTTTGAATGAGTTCAAACCCAGAGCTTCAGGCTGGAGCCACACTGCCAGCCTTTGAGCTTTAGCTTATTTTATACATTTGTCTCTCACCCTTGCCTGAGCTGACCTTGAACTATGATCCTCCTCCATTTCCTGAGTAGTTGGGATTACAAGCATGTACTACCGTAACTACTTGTTTTATGAAATAGAATTTCACTTTTTTTTTTTTTTTTTTTGCCTAGATTGGCCTCAAACTGCTATCTTCCTATTTCTAAGTCCAAGTAGATTACTTTTTTTCTTTTCAATTTAAAAAATACAGATAACACCCTCACAATGCTTTTTTTTTTCTTTCCTGTTTTGGGGATCCCAGGACCTCTTATATGCTAGGCAAGCACTCTACCACAGAGCCACATTCCCAACCCATGATTATTGTTTTTTTGTAAAAAAAAGAAATGAGGATTGTTTTGTAATCCATTTCCAATTTTGGAAGTCCTTTGGACATAGCTTAGAATTTATACAGCTGAAAGAGTTTGTTTTTAAAGAAACAAGCTTAAAAGACGAACATATCTGTGTTCCCTCCTATGTGCAAACTACATCTAAAAGACATACTCATGGACATACATGCACAAGTGTGCACACACAACACTCCATTTACATAATTATACATGTGGATAAACATAAAACGACTCTAAGACAAAGGAAAAAAGGGGTAGGGCAAAATGGAGGGAACATAATTTTCTAACATATTTGAAGCATAGATGAAAATCCTCAATGAAAGCTGTTGGCTCAGTAGGGCACTGGGAGTCAGGAAAGAGTATAGACTGGGGCAGAGAACAGGTATTAGTGGGAGGGATTTGGGCAAACAAGAAGGATGAAGGAGGTTGAAAATGGTCTAGATTATTTGCAACTATGAAAACAGAGCAATGAAACCTGTTGAAATTGTTTTGGGAAATAGGGAAAGGAGGTGACTGAGAAGCTGAGATTGATTGGGATACATTGTAAACATGGCCCAGTGAAAATCATCCTCTGTAAGATTGATCTACTTTTGGGTATAGAAAGTGTTGAATTAATCTGATCCTTTTTTTTAAAAAAAAAAAGTGAGTTTTCTATCTAGGTCTTTTCTTTGCCCCCTAACCCTTCTCTCCTTGGACAAAAGGAAAACAAGTAGTCCAAGAATGAAGCACAAGCCGGGCGCTGGTGGCTCACGCCTGTAATCCTAGCTACTCAGAAGCTGAGATCTGAGGATCGCGTTCAAAGCCAGCCCGGGCAGGAGAGACCGTGAGACTCCTATCTCCAATAAACCACCAGAAAACTGGAAGTGGCGCTGTAGCTCAAGTGGTAGAGCGCTCGCCTTGAGCTGAAGAGCTGAGGGACAGCGCCCAGGCCCAGAGTTCAAGCCCCACAGCTGACCAAAAAAAAAAAAAAAAAAATGAAGCACAAACAGATAAAGAACTTTCCTTGAACATTAAGCAAGATGCTTTGTACTCATAAATAGACCTGTGGAATAACCCCTTTGTATAGCTACTTAAAATACTAATAAACCAACATTCCTTGTAACATTTTCATTTTGCATTTCTGAGTAGCCAGGCACTAAATGAATACAATCCCTTATCCAAAAATTTCTAGGCCAGACCTATTTCAGGATTCATCATTTGTTGGATTTATAAAAGGTAATACGGTAAATATTGCAAAACATGTCTATCAAATTTGGGCAAGACCTATAATCAAATCGTTATTTTTCTCAGGTAAAATTAATAAGCAGGCTTCTGATGTGGCATAAATAAAAAGTGCAGCACTTCACATTCAAGCTTTGCTAACAAAAACAAATTTCCTCTTGGCCACAGAACCATTTTGGTGCAACCTACCCCTGGTAAATGGTTGCAAAATTATTCAAAGCCATTTATATTAAATAATGTTTTCTGAAAGAATGATTTCTTAGATCTTGATGAAGATACTGTGGAAGCCACTTGAAAGTCAAGAACTACAAAAACTGAAGTGCAAAAACAAGCCTGTCTATAACTTCTAGGCTTCTCATCATTTTTGTTTTCATTGATTTTACCATAGAAAAGTTTCTTCTCTAAAAGTAGAGGTCTTTTCCCTCCAAAGTGATCTAGAAAGCATGGCTATGGATGCAAGGAGAAGTAACAAGGAGGTGAAGGAACATTCCCCTAGGTCGGGGCACACTGGAGAAGGAACAGGATGGAAGAGGTGAGGCACTTGCTGTAGAAATCCACGAAGGGAACGAGAGTCCTGCATCCCAGAAAGTACACTGCTGGGTGCAAAGGGTTTCCAGAAGGAGCAGTGGATTCCCTGACACATACCTAACACCTGGCAAGACCACACTGCTCTCGGCGTCAGTGGAGAGTCACAGAGAATAGTCAATCATCCTACTAAACGCCAGGACGAGCCAGGCCCCAGTGGCTCTCACCTGGAGTCCTAGCGACTCAGTATCACCAGGCTCTCAGTATCACCATTTGAAGCCAGCAGGAGCAGGAAAGTCTATGAAACTCTTATCTCCAGGTACCCAGAGAAAAAAGCTGTGGCTCAAGTGGTAAGAGTGTCAGCCTTGAGCGATAAAGCTAAGGGGCAGCTCCTAGAGCCCGAGTTCAAGCCCCAGTACTGGCACACACACACACACACACACACACACATATACACAAACAGATTTTTCAGAATCAGACATCTTTCTCTAATGAAATCTATAACCAGCCTTTCCTAAAAGCTATACATATGCTACAAAGATAAGAATTACACACTTTTCATTGTTGTTGTTTTTTTGGTCTGTTTTAATGACTGCATGAATTAATTTAAAAAGTGAAGTCAAATAAATCTTGGCTGGTCTCTTTTTGTTTGTTTTACAAAACTATCTCAGCAATATAAGCAAAATGGAAAGGAGGAGAGAGGACGAGCACACAGGTGCTACCACGGAATGGAATGGAACAGAGGTGGATTTCAGTCATCATGGCTATTGAAGAAACTGTAAACTTTTAAGATTCTAAGATTTTATTTCTCTTCAGAAAATATTTAAGGTTGGTTGCGTTTCCCCTTGAATTAAAAAAAAAAAAAAGAGTTGCTATGAGGGTCTGAAGGTGAGAAGCAAAGCCTGCCCTTCCTTCTGCACGGCCCTCTCCCCTCACCCCTGCAGCTCAGCTCAACGGGATCAAAAAGAGGGAAACTCATCTCCACTGGCAGCCGGGGACGCGCATCCCAAACACAACATGACACAGTGATGTCGGTGACCCTCAGCCTCCCTGGCAACACCCAAAACTCATCTTGACCAAAATACATCAAGTTCAAGCAGGGCACCAATCGTGTGTGTAATCCTAGCGATCCAGGAGGCTGAGATCTGAGGATCACAGTTTGAAGCCAGTCTTGGCACAAAAGACCATGAGACTCATCTCTAAGTAACCACCAAAAAGCTAAAAGTGGAGCTGTAGCTCAAGTGCAGAGGATTAGTCTTGAGCAAAAAAACAAGCTTAGTCCCCCAGTTTAAACTCCAGAATTGGCACACCGGTGCAAACACACACACACACACACACACACACACACACATACACACACACAAATACATAAAGTTCAAAACACAACAAAAACCAGCTTCTAGGGAAAGCTTAACAACTACTATAATAAAACCTTCAGACCTTCTAGTGGGGAATCAAGTATGGCTAGACTTGATCTCTATGGAGCTTAAAAACAAAAATGAAGAATAAATAGGAAAAATCTAAATTACCCTTCTATTCTTTACCCTGTTCACCTGCTATTGTCCTCACACTATAATGGTCCCACCTCAGAGCCCAGAAAACCCACGTCTCCCAGCCTGCATTTGCATAGTATCAATCATATTGTCTGGAGTTAAATTCCTATCCCTTTGTTTGGGACCGGTTTTCTGAAGAGCACCGGTCCAGTTAAACATAGTCAAAAACAAGACAGAGGAGTCTGTTGGCCAAAAAGTCGAGTCTCATGTAGCAGCAAGCTGTTCAAATTATTTGCAAACAGTCTTTTGCCAGAGGGATAAGGAATCAGGCAGTTTTGTCTGCAATTTCCGATTTTGCTCTCTGAGCCATGCAGCGACGGACTATATTGTCGAAACTTCCAAGGTAAAACAAAGCAATCGTGCGGAAAAGGCCCATGGTGACCACCTGCAAGACACAGATAGACCTTTTAGCTCATTGGACAGAACAGTACAATTGTTGGTTTTGAGGTATTTAGGTCTCTGGGAAATAGTTTCTAGGACATGCTTCTAATCTGCTCCATGGAGAAGGATAATAAAAACCCCACAAGTATCAGCTAAGTCCCAAGAACACAACACTTCTACTGTGTGTAATTGTATAACTGGAAGCTGACAGAGAGAGAATGCTCTTCCAACAGATAAACTCCAGCCATCAAAAGCAAAAATAGCTGGGTACCAGTGCCTCACGCCTGTAATCCTAGATACACAGAAGGCTGAGATCTGTGTGGCAGAGTGCCAACCTTGGGTGAAAAAGCTAAGGGACAGCACAGTGCCCAGGCCCTAAGTTCAGGTCCTACTAGTGGCAGACACACACACACACACACACACACACACACACACACACACACACCAAAACAACAACAAAAATAGGTATTCTTAGTACTGACAGTATTTTGTACTATTCAAAATAGGCAACTTTATAATAGCTAGGGACTCCCCAAATTTCCTTCCCACCTGTCTTGTTTTCAGAAAGCTACTACACGAAGCAAATGAGAGAAAGGATCACAGAAAGACACTAGCATGGGCTATCGGAAGCATGAAGCCCAGTCAGAAGATGGCAGAGGGGTGCCAGGGCCACCAGGAAATGGAAGTGGGCAGCCAGGCATCTGCTATGCATGGGGCATGACTGGAAGATCCCATGCTCCTTCCAGCAGGAATCCCTCTCTGAGGATGGCCCTGATCCAAGATCTGGTATTGCTCAGGATCTCAAGAGGAGACTACAACTGTCAGCAGAGAACTGAAGACCTAATAATACTCAGAAATAATAAAAGAAAACAGCCAAGAATATTTTCAGGTTCCCAGGCTAGCAGGTGGGAGGGCTTGTCCCATGTTAAGCTTAGTAGCAGTGGGCAGCCACTGCCGGTTTTATGCAAGGCAGGTTTGCAATTTAGAAACAGAGAGTGGAAAATGTGACATCAGATGTATCTGGAAGAGCAGGTGAGGAGATTACAGACCAAGGGATTGAGAAAGGAGCTTGGGAGCAGCTGACACTTGTCCCTATTGATTACATTACTGCCTGCTGACAATGCAGCTCCTGTGTGGCTAGACTTCCCAATTTTCCAAGAAAAAGCTGAAATCTAGACTTGAGCATGTTCGTCCCAGTCACCCACCTATCCACCCACCCACCCACCCATCCACCCATCTACCCATCCATCATCCATCCATCCATCCATCCATCCATCCATCCATCCATCCATCCATTTGCAGATGCAGACAGAGCTCACCTGCTGGAGTCCTTCAGTGATAGACGTTACTGGCGCCATCCCACACGTTAGGGAGGAGAGCATGTACCCATCTGAGCCAATGGAGCTGTTAAAATTTCCTTGCTAAAAGAGGAGAAGAGACTGATCTGTAGGAAGTTTTAAGCAATCAGTTTAACATATGAAGAACAATGGATGTATTCATTTGCTTCAGATGGGGCAGGATGGTAACAAAGCACTGATGAGACTTTACAAATGGACAAATGGCCTTAGCAGATGGGCAGTTCTCTAGTTCAGGGGCTGTTCAGTGACATCATATACCATGACATCATTTCTGTCTACCAGTGACGTGCACTGATGGTCAGTGCTGCGGGGTGTAAAACAACTCAGTGTTATCAAAGGGCTGGGAGTCACTGCCACAGTACATGCAAAATAAACACACAAAGAAAATACTACCTATAGGGCTGCGAATGTGTCTTAGTGGTAGAGTGTTTGCCTAGCATGCATGAAGCCCTGGGTTCAATTCCTCAGTACCGCATAAACAGAAGGGGGAAAAAAAAGCCAGAAGTGGCACTATGGCTCCAGAGGTAGAGTGATAGCCTTGAGCCCAGAAGCTCAAGGACGATGTCCAGGCCCTGAGTTCAAGCTCCAAGACTGGCAAAAGAAAAGAAAAGAAAATACCACCGATAAAGAGTTTTTAAAAATTTGCTCATTGCAGTGGACTCCATCTGTAATCCTGGCTACTCAGGAAATAGAAATCAGGAGAATCTTGGTTTGTGGCCAACCCAGGCAAAACCTAACTGAGACTCCATCTTAACCAATACAAAGCAGGGGGCATCATAAGACTCCATCTCAACCCTGATGGTACTTAGTACCTGTCATCCCACCTGTAAGGCATATGTAAATAGGAGGATGAAGGTTCAGGCTGGCCCAGTATAAAACAAGATTCTCAGATCTCAGCCTCCTGAGAGTTGAGATCTGACGCCCGGCATGTAGGTGATTTTAATATTATGATGAAAACTCATTTTTTTTCCAGGTTTGTCCCATCCAGGACATGAATCATCTCTTGGTCCAGAGTATCTGATACTTGGCAAAGAAACTTTTCATAGGAAAAGTGTAAGGAAAAACTCAGTGTTAGATTCAGTATGATCCGCGTTCTATATCCAATCTCTGGATGCGGTAGGGAGAAATTCGCACTGCTTCTGCATCTTTCTGAATACCAAAGGAGGATAGCTGTCTCGAAGAAAGGCTCTTTTTGCAGCTGTTGAAGAGCTGACACCATTCCCTATGGGGAAAAAAAACACTGCAGGCAACCCAGAGACATTTAGAGCTAGGTTCTTGGTTGGAATGATAGGAATGAAGTGCGCCTGTTGCTTTTAGGAAAAGAACCTGCTCTGTTTGTGGGTTGTTGGATCTGAGCTTTGAAGGGGGAAAAACAAGTAAGATTTCTGAAAAGCTGCATCTACATCGTGGGATCGCTGGCTTTCCAATGCATACTTTTAGGATAAGATCAGCAGTGATACTGATGAATGTGATTTTTTTGAACCCATATTTTCCAAATGACTAATGCATGTTACAAAATCATAAATGGGTAAGCGTACAGGGCCGACTGATGAGTTTTAATGTCACATAGAACAGAAAAGTTCACTGATGTGGTTTCCATTTTCACACTGTAACTAACCTTTGAGACACTACCACTTGTCAAGTTTGGGTTTACAAAACTCAAAAAAGAAAATTATGCTCCCATGATGTGAAAACCTAGTAAAATGCTCTTTCCTCTTCCACTGATGTACCTACCTGTGTCATGTCAGGTTTTCTTCGAAGGCTGCAATTAAAATAATATGTAACTGCATTTTACAACAGATTAACCCCAGAAGCTTCCCTAAAGATCCAGCCAACTTCTATTAATAAAGACTATGGAAAAACTAGTAAAAAGACGAAATGATATCCCTTTTTTCACTGAATTTTTGTTTGGAAGAATATTTTTGTCAAACCTTTCACACTAAAATTTGACAGAGCTGAGTGCTGGTGGCTCACTCCTGTAATTCTAACTATTCAGGAGGCTGAGATCTGAGAATTGCGGTTTTAAATCAGCCAGGCAGAAAAATCTATGAGATTCTTATCTCCAATTTACCAGCAAAAGCCAGAAATGGAGCTGTGATTCAAGCGGTAGAGTGCTAACGGTACAGTGAAAAAAACAAACAAGAGAGCAGTTCAGCCCCCAGCATTGGCAACATACATACAAAAAAAAAAAAATCAAATTGATTTATTCTTATTAAAAACACCAAAAGTTTTTTAAATTATGATTTCAATTTCTAAAACAGCAGACATGGATAAATATATGTAAGCAAAAGTTTCCTGGGGTTGTCAATAATTTACAAGAGGGTAGGTCAACAGAAGGAATATGAAATGAATCTGGCCAAAATTGGAAGAGCTATTTAAGAACACAGAACACCCTGAGTGTGTTTGCTTTGACTAAAACTATGCAGGAAAAACAAACTCCTTCCTCTACCACTTGGGCCTTGGGCCTGTGTTGTAAAGTCAATCAGGGCAAAGTTGAATAACTGCTGTATGTATTTTATAGAGGGTGCTATTTCTTTTATTCTGCTCAACCCAGCCAACTCACCAGTCCTTACACTACCATCGTGTAGTGGATGCCTCAGGTTCTAGTGGTCCCAAGGAGTGTTCGGTCAGTGTGGGAGGGGCTCGGAGACAATGCTCAGAAATGCACATTTTTCTTCATGTGGGTTCATAAGAATGCTGTGGCACATGTATGCAGCTTTTCAAAAGAGCACACAGTTTCTAAGGATACCATTTCTGAAGCCCAGAAAACTCAGTAGCTGAAAATGTGCATCAGCTGAGCTGACAGGATGAGGGGCCCAGGAGGTTGGCTTCACTTACAAGTTAACTTTGGGGGAATGATAACAAAGAGTGGGGAGAGAAAAGAAAACAAAGACCTTTCACCAGGGAGCCTGGCCAAAGAAGACACCTAAATACAATAGTCTAAACTGTGGAGAGGAAGAAAGGGAACATATAAGCCATTTATAAGCCTCATTTCCTTTTTATTTTTGTGTTGGTTGTGAGGCTTGAACTCAGGGCCTGAGCGCTGTCACTGAGATGCTTTTTCTCTAGGCTAGCTGCTTGAGCCACAGCACCACTTCTGGCTTTTCTTTTTTTTTTTTTGAGTAGTTTATTAGAGTAAGAGTTTCATGGACTTTCCTCCCTGGGCTGGCTTCAAACCACCATCCTCACAGCTCAGCCTCCTGAGTAGCTAGGATTACAGGGGTGAGCTACTGGTGCCTGGCTAATTTTTCTTTTTTAATAGCTAAAGATACAGACATCCTTGCTGATAAATTCTGTTCCTGATATTAAGGCATACATTTAGCTTTCAGGAGTTTAGTATTAATATGGAACTAGAGTCTGATAGTAGCTCTGATGAATCTGGCCAAAATATTACAACAATTTTTTCTCTTAAATAAGTCCTTGTGTAGGTGTCTGTTCAGAAATACAGTATATAGACACACAGTACAGGAAACGAAATGAGACTATAACTTACTATAGCATCTTTAACAATTTGTTTGGCCACTTGTTCTGGTTTGCAAACACCTGTGGTCTCAGAAATAAGGCGAGTCTCCAAAGGCTGAAAGTGGAAAAACAAAGACACATACATCAATGCCATACTGCCCATTATGTTAAAAATAAGCATGTCCCCTGCCCCTGGCCCGATTAATACCTAATTCTGACTTTCTACCTATTTTTAGAACAAGGCCTATCTGGATTCTGAGCCAGTTTCTAGCCAATTACCACAGAACATTAAGCCAGTTGCTGAAGCAAGAAGCCCGTGGTGTTCTTGTTGGGAAAGTGTGGCCTCAGCTCCAAGCAGGGCCTTCAACGTTGGAGTGAGAACACAGCACTGCACGCAAGGGCTGAGGGACTCTCCCTCCTGGCCAGACCCCTGAGTGATGGTGCCTATGCCAAGGCTGGACCCTCTGTCCCGAGCAAATGTCCTCCCAGGCCAACACCTCCATTCTGATCCAACTCTCTGAACAGAAAGAGTCTCAGTCCAGACTCTATTCAATCACTGTATTGTTTCTTAATGGAGTTGTACAAGCAACCAAGAAGATGCTGAAAGAGCAAAGCGCTGAGTGGTCCCTAGTCTGACAGGGCGTTAGTTATAGGGCTGAGACTCAACCCCTAATCTTAGACTTTGGTTCTGCTCAAGGTGGTTAAAAAGACCTACCTCAACCCTTACTTAGCTCAAAATGCCTTTCCGGAATATTTATTTCTCTCTGTCTTTTCCTTCCCTCATCCCCCCTCACCATTCCTCTCCCCACCTCCCACCCCCCATAAAAACAAAGAACAAAGTAACACAGATGTTCTAGAACTGAAGTTTGTGAACTGACAACAAAAGGGCTCATTGATTGTGCAGTATATGAAATGAGAACATCAAAATAATTAAAGATAAAAAGGGATCAAAAAGCTTCCAAAAATAAACAACAACAACAAAAATACATCCTGAACAAAGGATTGGGCCCCAAAAAGGCACAGACTAATGGACATAATGGGAAAATAAAGGGACTTTTAGGCATGCGTGTTCTAAAAAAATGTGATTCCTTCCTTTTCTGTTTTTGGTAGGAGTGGGGTTTGAACTCAGACCTGGTGCTTTCTAGGCAGGTACTCTGTCACTTCGGCTACGGCCCCGCCTTTGTCACTTTGGAAACTTCAGATATGGTCTTACACTTTCTACCTGAGCCAGACTTAGTCTGTGATCTTCCTATGCCCACCTCCCACAGAGATGGGATGTCAGGCTCAACCTCTTAAATGTTACTTCTGAGGTGCCATTTCTCAGGAAACTACCAAATCCATCAAAATGGGTAAATGATAAGAGTGGAGACACTTTCACCAAGAAAAGGAAATGGAAAAGGGACCTATAGTATGACAGGAGAGAAATACCCAAACCACTCGTGAGCAGTGAAGTCTAGGATAGACCAGGAAGTAGAAGGTCCTGGAGAAATTCTTCCAGTGAAAAGAGAACGAAACTGCCATAAAGCCTGATGTGTTCAAATGAGTCAGAAGGAAATGTTTGGTTCTGTCTGACGTGGGATGGAATAAGTGAAAGATATGCATGAAGTTTAATACATGGAAAGGCAAAAAAGGGGAAATTCAAGCGTATAATAAAAATATTTATAAACACTCACTGAAGGGCTGGAATGTGGCTCAGTGGTAGAGCGCTCACCTTGCATGCATGAGGCCCTGGGTTCGATTCCTCAGCACCCCATAAGCAGAAAAAAAAAAGCCGGAAGTGGCGCTGCGGCTCAAATGGTAGAGCGCTAGCCTTGAGCTGAAGAGCTGAGGGGCAGAGCCCAGGCCCAGAGTTCAGGCCCCACAACCAGACCAAAAAAAAAAAAACCAAAAAAACAAAAAAACCCACTGACTGACTTAAACCAAGATTATATGGGAAGAAAGCAGGGAATGGGGAAATTAGAGTTTAAAATTTTTTCTCTTCTACTGCATAAATCAATAAATAATTCCTAAATCTAAACATTAAAAAAATATCAGCATGTGGGTTTTTAATAAATGCTGCTTTTGCCAGGCTGTTGGCTCATACTTAAGATTCTAGCTACTCAGAAGACAGAGATCTGAGGATTGTGGTTCAGAGCTAGCCTATGCATGAAAGGCTGTGCAACTCTGATCCTCCAATAAATAACCTCCCCAAAGTCAGAAGTGGAGCTCTGGCTCAAGTGGCAGATGCTAGCCTTGAGCAAAAGAAGTTCAAGAACAGTGCCCAAGTCCTGAATTCAAGTCCCAGAACCAGCACAAAAAAAAAAAAAAGAATAAAATATAAACAAACAAATGCTGCCTGTGGGCACAGGAATCAAGACTGGAAGAAATGCTAGTGCAGACTGATGATGGACAATGAGAACATATCACCTTGATAAACGGTTAACAAAAAATTTAAATGTCAAGAGAAGGGGACTAGGGAAGAGAGCAAAGAGAGGGAAGGAGGACACTTTTCCTGAAGGACCCACCACAGAGTCCTCACGCCAGGCACTCAGTCCTCACGCTGCTGACTAGCGCTGAGGGACAGGGAGCCTAAGTGGAAAGCCAGAAAACCAGAAAGGGGCTGACAACATTCATGATTTTAAATCCTGACCTTTGTTTTGTTTTCTTCAGCCAAACCGGGCGTGTCGGTGTCTGGTGGGTAGGCCACGGTCACGTACACATTATAGGGCTTCACCTGCAGGGCAGAAGCAAGGCTTACATCACCAGTAGATAAGACACAACGCCATGTCCAACCTCACAAACCTACCTGTGCTGCCCCGATTCCCAGCAGGTGGCCAGGGTGATTCTCCACACACAAGAAAATGATTTATGGAAAGGCAGCAAAAGGGATCTATTCCCTGATCTCCCAACCAGAAAATAGCTGACCCTAAAGTATGGCAAATTGTCTCTTACTAAGAGGCCCGGAGCTGTCCAATGACAATAGCCGACCGTGCTTCATTTCTCCCAGACTCTGTTACAATGTAAGTGTGGATTTGATGCTTGGCCCATCAGACTGAAAATCTGTCTTCCTTCAGTTTGCTTCTGATATTCTTGCTGTGCTAGGATCATTCAAATCCCTTCTCTTCTGCCCATCTTGTGTGTCCAAACTCAAGGCAAGCACTCTATCCACTCCCAGAGAAGTTCCTGTACAACCAGCCCCTGTCCATCTGAAGGGAGGCCTTCCTCCCACAGGACTTAAAAAATGCATCCTCATCTTTTTTTTAATTATTATTTTTGTCGGTCGTGGGGCCTGAACTCTGGGCCTAGGAGTTGTCCTTCAGCTCTTCAGGTCAAGGGGAACACTCTACCACTTGAGCCACAGCACTACTTCGGCTTTTTCTGCTTATATGGTGCTGAAGAATTGAACCCAGGGCTTCATGCATGAGAGGCAAGCACTCTACCACTGAGCCACCTTCCCAGCCCTCTTCTTCCTCATCCTTGATGGAGCCCAGCAAAGCCCCCTGCATACAACCTCAACCCATATTTACACAAAGCAGCTCCTTCCGCTGCCTTCTTGGGAAGTGCCTCTGCCTGACCCCAAACTCCCTGTAGCATCTCTGCCTGCTGTCCCACCTCCCTGGCTCATGAGCACACCCCTGCAACCCCAGTGGGTTCTTCTCTAGGAGAGACACGCCCCCGCAAAGACTTCCCAGCCAACCCTGCTCTCACCACAATAATGAGCAACTCAAAGCTATGGTTCAGACTATCAGAAGCTCTTTGCCATGATTTGTATTTGCAATTTGCTCATTTTTCAGCCCTCTTGAAGCCATGGAGGGGATTTAGAAGCAGAGGCAGCTGACAGCAAGATTGGCCCGTCAATTTTGAGGAGGGTGAAATTGCCAACAGGCTAAAAACTGCTTCATATAACAGACTTTAGGAGTCTTTTCCTAGTCCTTTTTCCCCCTCCTAGGTTTGCTCAGGAGAGCATAGGTCCAAAATTCAACTGGGGAAGTACAAGGTTCAGGAGAAGTGATCGCAAAGTCCTGGCCAGCCATCCTGGGAAGCGAATGAGGAATGGGAGGTAACTGTCGGTTTTGTTTCAACACAGCTTGACACCAGCAAGGTGTACACCTCCTAGCCAGCCAAGTTATGCTAATAAGTGGATCTGGGTGAGATACAGCAGAGAGATAAAGGAGCCTTTTCTCCTACACTTGTTTTTCAGACAGTGACTTAATCAAACTTGTCTCTGACTGCCTTGTCCTCTGCTGTGCATGGATGGTCCAGTAAAGGAAAACAAAAAGGAATAAAAAAGTTCGTAAGTTCTGGGTGCTGGTGGCTCATGCCTGTTAATTCTAGTTACTCAGGAGGCTGAGGTCTAAGGATTGCAGTTTGAAGCCCCAGCAGGAAAGTCCATGAGACTCTTATCTCCAATTAACTATCAGAAAGCTGGAAGTGGAGCTGTGGCTTAAAGTAGAAAAAGCTCAGGGATAGTGTCCAGGCCATGTTTTCAACCTCCATGACCAACAAAAAGAAAAAAAAAAGAAAGAAAGAAAAGAAAAAAGTAAGTGGTCACTGAGAGTCATATAAAGATGGAGGTCATTTAACAACCCAATATACTGTTTCTGTGGACAGCAGGTATATTCAATTCCATTTCCTTAACATTTGTATGATTCCTTAAAAAAAAACAAAAACCTGTTGAATTATCTGTATCAGGAACACTTTACTTTTAAAGGATTGCTTTCACTAATTTCTCTTTTAGTTAAAAGATTAACTTGAAGTCTTCTGATCCAGATTATCTTCTGGTCTTGATCATAGCAGTCGATCAAGCAAATTTCTTATCAACCAAATTTCCCATGTCATCTCATAAATTAAACAGGAAAATGTCTTTCTGGTTCCCTTTTTCTAGGCAGGACCAATAGTCCACTTTCAACAGCTACTGAATGGACTATTCACCCTCTAAGCCCTTTTTATGATTAAAAGGAACCAAAGTCATCTAGGGGGGAATTATGGGCGAATAGACAAATGAAAAGACAGGCAAAATATATTTTTTAAACGGTATCAAAAGGGCCAGACTCATAAGTTAAGAGCAACCGAGTATTCTTTCAAATTAACCCCCTGTATCTATAGTTCTAGGGTTCCACCTTAGTTTGGTAGACCCAAAGACTAAAAGTTAATTACACCAAAAGGATTATGAAAAGGATTCAGAGTTTGAGCAATTAACCCAGTTTTCTTCACAGAAACTGGCCAAACTAATCAAGTATCCACAATATACTGCTAACACTATGTTAGGAAAATAATAGGTTTGATCCAAGTTCTAACAGGTTTTTAAAGATCAAATTAAACTTCCACCCACAACCCTCCTCTCCCAAACAGCAGGCTCTTTCATGGTATACATTTATTTTGGTTTTAGGTTTAAGTGATGACATTATTAATGGACGGAAGTCCAAGTCTAGGCCAGCTATGAGCAGTGTGCAAATCACACTGTCATCCAGAGGCTGAGAGAACTTGGTATTGGGTCACTGCTGGGCTCTTTGCTTTTGAATTAGTATCCTAATTCCACCTGGAGGGAAACCAGGCCACCCAGATTATATACTTTGCCCTAAATAACTGAATCCTGATGTCATTCTGCAAGACAGGACTGAGGAGAAAAAGCCCTGATGAGCCTATTTTTTCATCAAATCATTCACCAACATGGACTCTAAGATGAACGTAAAGGTCTGAAGCAACAGCCAGATGAACAGGGCAATGTCAACTAAATTACAGATGCTTTCTCTGCAATAAAGACCAATTGACCGATTGCCAAAGGCTTGAGTCTTATTATTTCTGTCACTGTGTAGCACGTGGCTTTGAGCAACTCCTGAATTTACTGGAAACCCAAGCTTTTTTTCCATCTGGTGGCTAAACCACTTTGGCCTCACACACCTCCCAAAACTATCATAAAAATAAAAGGGCTATTCACAAAGGAACTTTGCAAAGTCATAAATGCACGAGAAAGACCAGTATTTTTATTTGAAATTTCACCACCATACAAGTCGTATTAAGCTTAGCATATTTTAGTGACCTATTATTGATGGTGAAACCTTTGGCTGGATCATTTGATAAAGACCAGGACAGTCTATCAATCTCTAAGTGATGGAGGACTCAGTCACTAGCCAGACAACTTGCCTAATATCTAGCACACACACTATCAAGGAGATCTTGTAAGCACAAGTCAGCAGATCATAGCTTGTTAGCTAAATCCAGTCCTCTGCCTGCTTGTATAAACTTTTATTGCATGCAGTCACACATTCATTTACATATTGTCTACCATAGCTGCTTTCTTGTTTCAACAGCAAATTCAGTAGTGTGACAAGATACAATCTGGTACTCAGAGGCCTAAAATATTTACTATCTGGCCCTTTACAGAAAAAGATTTTGCTTACCCTGGAACAAAACTCTTAACTAGAATTCCCAAAGTCATACCTCATAAGAGGGCTGGCTACAGCAAATTCCCATCCAGGCTGAATATGAATAGGATTCTATTTGACTACATGCTACAACAGGAAGACTTTTACCCTGCCCTTCAGCAGGTGATTCAGAGTAGACATACACATAAGGCACCCTAAGCAATTCCACATGGCAATCACACAGAAGTCAACCTTCCACAGTTGAGGCATAGGCGTGTTTACATACTGACCTACCCTTAAAGCCAATCCTTACTTCCAAAAAATGTTTTAGTAACTGACAAAAGGCAACTCACTTCCTTCACCATTTAAGACATGGAAATACAAACATTAGGAGAGTTGATTTTTCAGAAAATTCTCTCTCTCTCATTCTTACAGATAAGGAAAACAAATCCAAATTTAGTGAATTCGCTAACAGTTAAGAATTAGTACCTGACTCAAGTTCTTCCCAGCTACAGGATCTTGCTATAGAGCTCAAGCCGGCCCTAAATTCATAATGTAGCACTTGGGCTAGCTTTGAACTCACAATCCTCACCTCTCAGCCTCCTGAGGGCTGCCTTTACATAGGTGTGTTCCACTGCAAATGAGTAACATTTATTCATTTATTATTCAATCATCAGGACAGACCTTTTGTGAAAGATCTCTGTATAATATAATATCAAGTTAACTTAAATATTACTCAGGAAGTATTAGACCAGAAGTACCATGAAGATACTACCAGCACTTGGCATATGCAATAGGCTACATCTTCATAATTATTTTCTCCTTGTCATAAATATCATCATGCAGTAAAACATGTTAACTGTGAAACTTAGGGCTGAGCTAATGCTCTTTCATTAAAATCAACTATATAAATCTCTAACACAATAAAGTAATCCATATGCCGCTGAGAGGAGTTAATAAGACACAAATACAACTTACCTCCATCTGCAGAGCCTCAGCCAATCCCCGTATAGCAAACTTGGATGAAGAGTAGGCCGTGAAACCAAACAGACCCAACTGGCCTGCCTGAGAAGACACAAACACAATCCTGCCCACCCGGCGCTCCTTCATGGTCGTGATCACAGCCCGGCTGGGGTACACGCTGCCCAGGTAATTGATGCTCATTAATCTCTGCAGAGAGCACAGAGGACACATGAGGTGAGAACAAGGGCAAAAACCTCTAGCCCTGTTGAACAAGAATTCTGTCTCTTCTCCATGTGTTGAGTGAATGAATGAATGAATGATTATGCAAATAAGAAGTGATGCTCAGGACCTACTGTCTGTAGCCTACTTCAATGTAGTCTGACATTCCACAATGAAATCTGTGCTTAATCAGGTCAAAATTAGTTTTCTCCTGTATGGTCTCACTCGGCACCATTTTAACATGCGCGCACACATGCACATAAACTCAATTACCCGCCCCACACACACATACTCATTCTGTTTGTCTCCGTCCAACTTCATCTCCCCTCCTTTCTTCTCCACCCTCCCTCCTCCTTTTTCTGTTGATTAACTGGAGATGAGAGACTCATGGAACTTCCCTGCCCAGTTCCTGCTTTGAACTGAGATCCTCAGATCTCTGCTTCCTGAGGATCTAGGATTACAAGCATGAGAGAAGCATTTCCTGTTCCTTATGCAGGAAATGGGAGTTAAAGATTGAAAGATGGTAGCTGTGGTCAGCTGCCTATATTCTTTCTGAGCTGGGGGAATATATGTGATCATTGAGCACTCAACTTTCAGGTAAAGGTTCTGAGTAGCCAAGAAGGATGTTACTTATTATTCTACAATATTGGGGTGTGCACACATAGGGACAACAGGTAAGCTTCCTTTCCTCAGAGAAGCTTCTTCATATGGGCTCTGCCCATGTATGGAGCATCGCCAAGATTTTTCCATTTCAAAGGAAAGGGCAGTTTTAGCTAGTTAGTCTCTTTAGTCTCCTAGTACCAGAAACCTAGCACTTGAATGGAGGAAAGTTTAACTGGTGTTTTGTTTCCTAATTTTAACTACCAAATTGATTTATAGAGCTGTTGACATCATCTTCCAAAGCATCATTCCAGATGAAGGTATACAAGTCTAGACATCTCCAGCATGCTGATAAAATCAAGCTGATAAAAGCCCCAGAAGACACTTGGGCCCTTATCACTCTTGTTTTTATCTAGCTACACCCAGACTCTCCTACGTGCCTTCAGTAGACTGCAGAATGCAGGATGCTTTCCCATGGCCTACAAAAAGAAAAAACAAAGCCGGGCACTGGTGGCTCATGCCTCTAATCCTAGCTACTCAGGAGGCTGAGATCTCAGGATCATGGTTCAAAGCCAGCTCGAGAAGAAAAGGCTGTGAGATTCTTATCTCCAATAAACGACTCAGAAAACTGCAAGTGGTGTAGTGGCTCAAGTGGTAGAGCACTAGCTTTAAGCTGAAGAGCTGAGGGACAGCATTCAGGCCCTGAGTCCAAGCCCCATGATTGACAAAAAAAAAAAAAAAAGACAACTGGCCCAGTGTTTGTCTTTTTATAAGGAAGGTAATTAGCTCCAAAGAGTCAAGCATTCAAAATCCATTACCAATAAAACACAAAGAAGAAATGGTTGGGCCATTGCAAACCACAAAATGTTTGCCCTTAAAAAAATGTTTAGCTCTAACACTCACTTTTTGGGGGGCTGAAATATATTGCTAATGGAGGTTCCTTGCTAAACCCATCTTAAAATATAAGTAAGAGGCCAGGTGTTGGTGGCTCAAGCCTGTAATCCTAGCTACTCAGAAGGCTGAGATCTAAGGATTGCAGTTCAAAGCCAGCCAGGGCAAAAAGTCCCCATGAGGTGGTTAAATCTCCAATTAACCACCAGAAATAGAACTGTGGCTCAAAGTGGAAGAGCACCAGCCTTGAGCAAGAGAACTCAGGGACAGCAGCCAGGCCCAGAGTTCAAGCCCTACAACGGACAAAAAATAGACAGATAAATAAGAGGATGCATCATTTTATCTTGACTCTAGCATGACTGTTCTACAACTTTTCTGAAGACCAGAAAGTTAACATTAATTATTTGTAATAATGCTGATACATGACACGAGCATTCAGTGTCAGCTGGTTTGCAAGGATTCTTTTTACTGAATCCTTGCAATAATCTGTCATATCTGGTATTTTATTTTCATTGTCCAACTGACAAAACCAAGATTTAGAGATTTGTGTAAACTCTTATGGTTCAACGTTTTGGGCTTAGAAAGCAAAACCTTATTTTGAGTTCTGCTAGTTTTCTTAAGCTTCTACAAACACCCAAATACATTCATCTATTTCATTCTTTTTACTTTCAAGTCAGTCCTGAGGCTTGAACTCAGGGCCTGGGCCTTGTCCCTTCCAGACTAGCTTCTAATTGTGACCTTCAGATTGCAGACTCCTACTCCTGAGCAGCCAGGATTACAGATCTGAGCCACCAGCTCTGGGAAACTTCATCCTTGAAGCCTTTAACCCAAGGCTCGTTCTACTTTTCATGCATGGTTACCCCAGCAAGAAAACAGTTATACTTACTTCAAAGGTGCTAACTTCAAGTTCTTCAAATTTTCCTGACAGCGACATTCCTGCACAGTTCACAAGCATGTCAACCGGTCCTAGCTTCTCCTGTGCCTGGAAAGCATGTATCAAAGCAGATATCAAAAAAGAGCTGGGTGCCGGCGGCTCACACCCAAAACCATAACTACTCAGGAGGCTGAAATCTGAGGATCATGGTTCAAAGCCAGTCCATGCAGGAAAGTGTGAGATTCTTATCTCCAATAAACTACTTAGAAAAAAGCCAGAAGTGGCATTGTGGCTCAAGTGGTAGAGCAGTATCCTTGAGCACAAAAGCTCAAGGACAGTGCCCCAGGCCCTGAATTCAAGCCCTAGGACTGGCAAATAAAAATAAATAAAAAGAGAAGAATTACTTAGCAGCAAATCAAGACTAATAAATAAACTCAATGAAACTATTAAATCAGTTGGGAAGAGTTACCAGTTCCAAGGCATGTAGCAAAATGTTAAGAATCCACCAAAAACAGCAATAAAGTACAATCAACTCAGGCTCTTACCTGTTTTATGACATTCTCTACTTGGTTATAGTTTTGAGACACATCAACTGAGATACACAGCACCACCTGTTAAAAGACAATTACATCATCAGAGGCATGCAGGTGTTGAAATAGTTTGAAGGTTGCTTTTTTAAAAAAATTAAAACCAATTCATTCCTATGGAAAGGAAAAGGCTGGTGTTTAGATGTATGGATTACAGTGCTTGAAATCTGCTGACTATATGATCAGTAGGCAGAGCCGCACATGACAGTATGTCTTGGGGTTGGAGTGTGAGCTAGGTGCTGGAAAGCACAGATACACATCTGGGAATCTGGTGTTAGATAGGATAAGGGTTGCCAAGTATGGAAGGCTTGGCCAACAGCCTGCAGTGCACCTGGGAGATGATGAAACTTATACAAAGTAGGCCTTAATAGGAGGACTTCAGTCTCTGGGAATGTGCCCTTGAAGGAGATATTGGGGTCCTGGTCCCTTCCTATCTCTCTCTGCTTCCTGACCACCATGGGTTAAGCAGTTTTTCTCTTGCAAGCACTCCCCATCTTTCCACAGGCCCAAAAGCGACAGAGACAAGTGACCACGGATTGAAACCTTAGCCAAAAATAAGGGTAACCAGAAGCCAGTGATGACCAGCATTCTCACCGGATCCAAGAAGCCACACTGAAGGACTGATTCAATGTACTGGATGCCTGCAGTTCCAGCTACTTGGGAACCTCAGGCAGGAGGATAGAATTTCCTGAGCCTAGGAGTTTGGGATCAGCCTGAGTATCATAGTGAGGACCATGTCAGGGAAGAAAAGAGAAGACAAGAGGGAAGGGCAGGGGAGAGAAAAGAGGAACAGAAAGAGAGAGAGAGAGAGAGACAGGGACAGACAGGATAGATTGAGGAAGGAAGAGAAAGAGGACGAGGAGGAAAGGAGGAAGGGAAGGAATACACTGCCTTCAGATTTAATGTACCATGTAGACATTTTGTCAATTAAAAGGAACCCCAAGCTGTATATTGGTGGTTCATGCCACCAATCTTAGCTACTCAGGAGGCTGAGATGTGAGGATTATGGTTCAAAGCCAGCCCAGGCAGGTAAGTCTGAGACTCTTATCTCCAACTAACCACCAAAAAGCTGGAAGTGAAGCTGTGGCTCAAGTGCTAGCCTTGAGCAAGAAAGCATGATAACTCAGGGACAGTGCCCAGGCCCTGAGCTCAAGTCTTAGGACTGACATGTGTGTGTGCATGCGCGTGCACACACACACACACACAAACCCTATCAAGTTCCTTAATTACTCAAAAAACAAAACAGTCTCCTTCATAAACAAGATACAGAACATTCTGGATTGGAGGGTTTACCTTCTGCTGTAGTAATACCCGAAATGGATTTTATTCCCACATTATTATTCAGAAAAACACTTTCTCAGAAAGGGCTAAGATTAACTTTAAATATGACTTTTTATACATTTTCCTGAGAGTCTTACTGTAAATATGTACCATAGACATTTCAAGGAAGAATGTTATGAAATTACCAGGATAAAAATTGCCCAAGGTGCTGCCTTCTCTTGTAGGTAGCTGCAAATCTGTCCAGGCAGAAGGGTCGGGCTCACTGTAGCCCACCAGCCCTGCCTTCTTTCCCTTCCCTGACCTGGAAGACAAGCTCTCCCACTCTATCACGTGACCGTAAAGCTCTGGACAGATGAAGAGGACCAGCCATCACCGGGCAAAGTCAGCAGAGACACCATAGCAGCAGACAACAGTGGCAGGCCCTGAAGCCCAGAGCTGTACACCACCTTCCCTTTCCATCACAGACTATGTGGGTATGGGGAAAGTGGGCAAGTTCATACAGCTAGCACCCTTCCCTGTCATCAGCTTCAGAGACATGGTACAGGCAGAGACACAGTCCTGAAGAAAAACTCTCAAAGCTTTCCTATATAAGGAAATGTGGACAGGAATTTTTCCTGCAGCACTCATTGCAAAGGCAGAAAAAGAATGCAAATATGCAACAACAGAGAAACTCTGGGATAGCCAACTGTGGATTACATGAAAACATGATGCAGATTTATCTAAATTGACATGGAAAAAATCTCTAACCTATTTTGGAGCGGGGGAAGGAAGCTATTCAAAAACTACAGTGAAATCCTATTCAAAACTTATCCAATGCCAGGTGCCAATAGTTCATGCCTATAATCCTAGCTACTCAAGAGACTAGAGCTGAGGATCATGGTTCAAAGCCTGGCCTAGCAAGAAAGTTCATGAAACTCTTATCTATAATTAACCACCAAAAGGCCAGAAGAGGAGCTTGCTCTAAGTGGTAAAGGGCTAGCCTTGATGAAGAAGCTCAGGCATAGTGCCAGGCCCTGAGTTCAAGCCCCTGGAACGGTACACACACATATGCACACGTGCACAAGCACACACACACAAACACACACACACTCATCAGAAAGTTAAAATTAAAAAGCTGCTAAACTCAAGAGTTAGCAAGGTTGTGGAGCAACAGGCTCTACCATCCACACGGGTGGGAATATGACCACTTTGGTATGGGAGAAGAAAATGTAATTATGTCAGGTATGGGTGGTCCATGCCTGCGATCCTAACTACTTCAATCTGAGGACTGAAGTGCAAAGCCAGCCTAAGAAGGAAATCTGTGAGACTTTTTTTCTTTGGGGGGGGTCCAGTCGTGGGGCCTGAACTCTGGGCCTGGGCCCTGTTCCTCAAGGCTAGTGCTCTACCTCTTGAGCCACAGCGCCACTTCCGGCTTTTTTCTTTTTGCTTATGTGGTGCTGAGAAATCAAACCCAGGGCCTCATGCATGCAAGGCAAGCGCTCTACCACTGAGCTACCTTCCCAGCCCCAATCTGTGAGACTTTTACCTATAATTAACCAACAAAGAGCTGGAAGTGGAATTATGGCTCAAGTGGTAGAGCACTAGTCTTGAGGGAGAGCTAACAGGTAGGGCCCAGGCACTGAGTTCAAGCCCAGTATCAAAACACATACACACACACACACACACACACACACACACACACACACACACACAATGTATACACACAGTGTACTTATTAATTTATCATGATGTTTTATACTAAAGCATACATTATGTTTATCATTTTATTCACGAAAAGTTCCACAACCAGAAAAATTAAATGCCCTTAATTCTTAAGCATTTTATGTAAGGGGAATTAAGTAAATAATTGAGATGACATCATTTTCAAATAAAACACTGTTATCTGAGCATTTGAGGAGGTCTATACATTTGTGTGAGGTCTATACATTTGTTTTTTAGGTAACAGTCTAAGCTCCTAGCCAATTAAAAAAACATGGCCTTCTGAAAAAGAGTTCAATATGTATTTTATTTTTACTTATTTTGTTTTTCTTGGCAGTACTGGGGTTTGAACTCAGGGCCTCGTGCTTGCCAGGCTGGCACTGCTCTGCTGAGTCATGCCTCCCGCCTATCACTATGTATTTTAATCAGGAAAAGCACAGATGCTTTCTTAGTAAAGTAAAACTTTTTTGCTTTCTGCAACTATATGGATAGGTATGGAAAGTGTGACGGAAAACAGGGCCTTACCTGTTTATCATTAATGGAGTGCTTCTCAATTTCTTTCTTCGCCTGCAGCAGCTTGTCCTGGAAGCAAAACAGAGCCCTTAGACCTGTGACTATCCACATGGCTGTGTGCTTGCTTGTGGTAAAGGGAAAAAAAGCAACAAACGTTTATTCTATAATGCACACCTAACAGCCCTACACTGAGTAACTATGGGTTACAGACTATGAAAGAACAAAGTGTAATGTGTTAAGCTATGAATAAGTAATAACAATGGTTTTTTACTGGTCACAAGGAAAGGTAACAGAAAAACAAATGATTTCCAAAATCCTAATAAACAGTAATAATGCTGATGGCCAACTTATTGATCCAATATTTTTTCTTTTGAAGAGACTGAGGTTGGAACTCTAAGCTTCCTGTTCATATTCTACCACTTGAACCATACCTACAGCCCTTTTTGATTTAGCTTCTGTCTCAGCTAGAATCTCATGCTTTTGCCTGGCCTCGGAGAGTGATTCTCCTAACCATGACTCTCATGTAACTGAGATGGGCAAACCTATGTCTGGCAACTTCCAAAACAATACTGTTAAGATCAGCAAACTAACCCATGCAATTAAATAACTTTTCCATCTCAGGTCTGTTTTGCTTATTGTTGAGGTATCAGTTTACAGAATACTCATGTCTTAGAAATAAATTAACTATACTATTGCAAAGAACAAAGGAGAATTCTTCTCCAAACATGAATATGTCTGTAACAAAATTATATGGTTCTATTTAATAAAGATACACTCCTGTGACTGCCAAATATGGAATGAAAAAAAAATCACATTTGAAACTAGAGTTTCTCCATTCCAGAAGGCTCCCTGCACCTGTGGAGATGATGGGCATGGGCCCCCAGTCAGCAACTGCCACCTGTGCCCCTGGTCCCCATCTACTTTTTCGCTGCTCTAATGTCAAATATCAGCCTTGTTAAAAACTCACAAAATGATGCCAGGAGCCAGTGGTTCACACCTAAAATCCTAGCTACTTAGGAGGCTGAGACCTGGAAGACAGAGGTTCAAAGCTAGCCTAGGAGTCCTCAAGACTCCATTTCTAAAAACTAGGCTGAACCAAAAATACAGACCCTGAATGTCAAGTGCTGGTGGCTCACACCTGTGATCCCAGATACTTAGGAGGCTAAGGACTGCAGGGAAATCTATGAGACTACTATCTCCAATTAACCACCAAAAGGCTGGAAGTAGAGTTAGGGCTCTAATAGAGTGTTGACTTTGAACAAAAAAAAAAAAATATGGGACACTGGCTAGGCCTTGAGTTCATGTCCCAATAACTGGAAAGGAAGGAAGGAAGGAAGGAAGGAAGGAAGGACGGAGGAGGAAGGGAGGGAGGGAGGGAGGGAAACACATGAAGGAAGGGAAAGAAAGGAAGAAAAAAAGAAAAAGGAAGAAAGAAAGAGGAAGGAAGGAGGAAGAAAGAGAGGGAGGAATGGAAGGAGAGAGGAAGGAAGGAAGGAAGGAAGGAAGGAAGGAAGGAAGGAAGGAAGGAAGGAAGGAAGGAAGGAAGGAAGGAAGGGGAAAAGGGATACAGATTTAAGAAAAACAGACCCTTCATCAGCGTGACAAGGAAAATCCATCCTGCTAAATGTGTTGGAATGAAACTGCCCTGTGATATTCTGGTTTCACTGGTGTGTACAACATTTCATTAGCAAAGTCTGCAGAAAATTTATAAAGCCCTACACACCTGGGGTATCAGCTCCAGAAGCAGGAACACCTACACACTCTCAGGTTTGTTGAGCTGCCAGCACACGTGAGTTCCTATGGCTAAGAAAGCAGCTCTTTCTCTGTTTCAAAACCTGTGCTATCTATGGTGATATTACCTGATGAATGAATAACACTAAGTAAATGGCTGCTGAGCTGCTCTTCCTTGAACAGAGAAGTCCTTGGCCTATCAATACAAGCAAGAACCAGTAATTCAGGAATCACCCCTCCCATCAGGGAAGCAAGCCCTTTGCAGCCCAAGTGTGAATGTGGAGACAGCACAAGTCTCTTCACCCACACCAAGTAAGTCAGAAGGACTTACCTCATTTCGTGCCACCAGAGTTATAAATGCTCCTTGCTTATAGCACTCGATAGCTATACACTTCCCAATGCCGCTAGAACCACCTGTAACCTAGGAATGAAAGTGATTAAATCTTAGCAGTTGCAATTTCTCCTCTGCAGTAAGTTTATTTAACAGTGAGACGACGGGAGGTCTAGCTCAGTGGTGAGCCTTACCCAGGATGCTACAGCACCAGAAAGTAACGTAACGTAATGATATCATGCTCTAAAAACACACCTAAGAAAACCATACTTTTTTTTTTTTTTTGAGATACTGGGATTTGAATCAGAGCCTCATGCCTGCTCAACTTGCTCAACTGAGCCATGCCTCCAGCCCTCATCACTTCTTTATATCAAACACAATGTTTGGAATAAGGACAGTTCTGAAAGATTATGCTGTCAGCAGGGCCTGATGATAAGCCAATCCTGAGCGATAAACAAATCACAGGACTAAAATAATTTTCTGAGTTCCCTAGAGGGAAAGAGCCTCATAACTATAGCTAGGAAGTATTCTATCTCACTCTAAATGCAAGCAGATCTTATTTTCTTAGTGCACATCTATGCAAGACTAGATCTTAAAAACTTAAGCTACAGGGCTAGGGATGTAGGTCAGTGGAAAAGGTCCAGTCTAGCACATACAAGGGCCAGGGAGTGATCTCCACAGATTTGTGACTCCAGACGTGTGTTTGGGGGGTGGGGAGGAGGGTGGATATTATGTGGAAGTTCTATAAGGCTTCACAATATTGCATTAAAGAACTGTATCAAAACTAAAGTCATTTCCCTTTAGGCAGATGTTTGGACTACTTCAAATATGTTCTAATTACATATAAATCATGCTGTAAGAAACACCCTCTATTCTACAACTTTAATAATAGGTCATAAAGCCACTCCTACACAAAGGTGTATAGGTTAACTTGCAGTTATCCTTCCTTTCTTTTTAACTTCAATCTGTTGTCAATGGAGAGATTTTATTTGGTGGATAATTAATCAAGTATCTCCTAAAGATTAGTTGCCCAGACTAAATGCTGTCTCTGAGATCTGAGTATTTCGTGGGCTGTTTTGGTTTATTAGATTTCACTAGCTATTACAGTTCCATAGCACCCAGAAGGGTTCCCAGCAATGTCCCTGCAAGGTTTATAACACGACTACCCCTTAGCTTTCTCTCCATCCCACATCACCCCACAGCCACACTTCCAAACCAGACTCACCCCGCAGGCTCGCTCCACACACCCTTCTCCATAAACCTCCTGAATCTGTTGCCATCCTGCCCTCACCTGTCATCGTCTATCCCTTACTTACAGGCATGTGGTGGCTCCCTGGCCCAGACTGCCTATTCTTTAAGGGCATACACTAAGTCCCACCAATCTCATCCGTTCCTAGCACACTACCTTGCATAAGCAGCTGCTAAATAACATGTCTCTATTAAGTTGCAGAATGATCTATTACGACACACATTTCCCTGAAAAAACAATCTGATGCCCTAAACTAAAATTTCTCTATTAGGCCATGAATTAATGAAAGTGGAAGTTATGGGATGACTGAGAAAACTGGTATGATCCAAAGTATTATATGGATAAAAGACATTATTGCTCTTCTTTTTTTTCCTAAAGGGTATGTAGGGAAAACTGGCAGTGAAGACTTACTGAAAAACAGAAAACAAGGTTTACAGTCCCATAAGGTTGAAAAGCTCTCCATAACAGGAGTTATCTTGAGCTTCTGGGCCAAGGTTCACATGAAACACCTTTCTAATCAACCATCTAAGACTTACAAGGCAGCAAAGAATTAGACTAGCTCTGGGCTGTTATTCCGAATGTTGTTTAAGAAATATCAGGATGGTCATGGTGGCTGAAAGAACAATGCAATTGTATGACAACCTGTCTGACAAGTAATAAGCTGAAACCAGGCTGGTGACACTCCTTTCCTTTCCTTTTTTTTTTCCTTTTCTAAGTCACTTCCCACTTCTTCATTGCAATACTGTTTAAATATCACTGTCTCTTTAACTACACCATATAGCTCTTATTAAGGGCACCCTGAGCTGGCTTCCTGCCAGGAGAGCTGGTCCCAGTCAATCCAAAAGAGGGAGGCTTGAAATCAGCAGCATCCAGCATGAGAGACGAGCCGCAAAGCTTCGCTGGTACATGTAGGCAGACAGTAGGAGCACAGAACTGTCCTACAAACCAAGCAGGAGACAGCCCCAAGTGGTTTTTTCCTGCCACACAGTGGGTGGAAGGAAGGGCACTTTCTCTCCGGTGCCACACACTATTGACAAATCTCAAGTGTACTGCACTTCACTCTCCTTGGGGGGAGTTCAAAGATATGGTCACACTGTGTGAGCTATTCTTGCCGAGCCCCATCAGTCAGAGGTGTGTACAGTACATATCATTGGTCATAGATGCATCATTTACAGTATTAAGTGGAAATAAAAAAAAACAAACCTCTGTCTGTCCTATTTAATGTGATCCAGACTTCTATACCCAGACCTGGAGCTCGATGGAGGCAGCTAGATGTGTGGAGGTCAGCTAGAATGGTCATAAACTGAGTCAAAAAGTTCATTCTGGGGCTGGGAATGTGGCTTAGTGGTAGAGTGCCTGCCTAGCATGCATGAGGCCCTGGGTTCGACTCCTCAGTACCACATACACTGTGGTACTGTGTATGTGGTACTGTGGTGTGTGGTGCTGTGGCTCAAGTGGTAGAATGCTGACCTTGAGCAAAAGAAGCTCAGAGACAGTGCCCAGGCCCTGAGTTCAAGCCCCAGGACTAGCCAAAAAAAAGTTCATTCTGCCTTTGCCTTTAACTATTTGATTTCCCATGTTATACTTTGCACATGCAAGTTCTTAAAGAATTCAGTGTGCAGTGTGTGTGTGTGTGTGTGTGTGTGTGTGTGTGTGTGTATACTGGAGCTTCAACTCGGCCTGGACACGTACCTGAGCTTTTTCCCCCAAGACTAGCATTTTACCACTTGAGCCACACCTCCACTTCCAGCTTTTTGCTGGTCAACTGGAGGCTCTCAGATCTGTCAGCCTGTGCTGGCTTGAATCACCAGCCTCAGATCTCAGCCTCCTGGATAGCTAGGATTACATGCACCAGCCATCAGCTCCGGGCTCTAAGTAAGAACTCAAGTGTTTAAAGCCATGCTTTGGGGCAGAAGTCCTCCTGTGGATGCAGCACTCAGGATGCCTGCCCAGCGTTCCTTGTCTTCCTCTCCCGGGGTGGTGAACCTACAGTGCTCACCTTCCTCCACATATCCAGTGGCAGTCGTGGGAAGCACACCAGTAACTCTACCAGAGAGAGCTGCGCTCAAGGACCGGCCTGTCCCCTACACGCTGGCTCCCAGGTCCTGCACGCGCGGTGTGAGGCCGGCGGGCGCGGCGGGGACGCAGACCACAGCCTGGAGCGGCCCCGCACGGCGGGCGCGCGGTCCTCGGTCACTCGGGGTCCCGGGGCTGCCCTGGACGCCTGGAGCCCCGTTTCCCGCTGTGCCCCAATTCCCCTGGGTTCACACCTGCTCCCCGGAAATACACAGCCGGCGGCGAGCTCCCAGAACTTTCTCAGCCTGCCTGTGGTCGCATGGGTAAACTGAAGACCCAAATTTCCCCAACGTGTGGGTGCTCGGGGGTTAAGGAGCATCCCCAGAACTCGGCCGGCAGGTGCCATGAGGAGTGGGGGGGGGACACATCAGGAGGAGCAAGAAGTGCGAGGGGGGGAGGCGGGTCCCCGAGGTCGGACGTCCGGCCCCGAGGGGCAGCGTCAGGCTGGACAGAGGCCGGCTGGACAGAGGCCGTGGGCCCCCACCCCCGCCCCCACCTCGGGCCCGGACCCCGGCGGCCCCCGCGACCCTCTCCCTGGGCCCGGACCCCGGCGGTCCCCTGCGACCCTCTCCCTGGGCCCGGACCCCGGCGGTCCCCCGCGACCCTCTCCCTGGGCCCGGGCCCCGGAGGTCCCCCGAAACCCTCTCCCTGGGCCCGGACCCGGCGGTCCCCCGCGACCCTCTCCCTGGGCCCGGACCCCGGCGGTCCCCCGCGACCCTCTCCCTGGGCCCGGACCCGGCGGTCCCCCGCGACCCTCTCCCTGGGCCCGGACCCGGCGGTCCCCCGCGACCCTCTCCCTCGGCCCGGGCCCCGGAGGTCCCCCGCGACCCTCTCCCTCGGCCCGGGCCCCGGAGGTCCCCCGCGACCCTCTCCCTCGGCCCGGGCCCCGGAGGTCCCCCGCGACCCTCTCCCTCGGCCCGGGCCCCGGAGGTCCCCAGCGTCCCTCTCCCTCGCTCCGGGCCGGGCCGCAGCAACAGGAGGCCGCTTACCACGACGTGCGCGCCGGGCAGGGCGAGGGGCTTGGGGCTGATGAGTGGAGACACCATGTAGAGCAGCAGCACGAAGGCCACGAGGCAGGCGGCGGCCAGGAGCAGCATCGCGGGGCCGTGCGCCGGAGGGGGCCGGGGAGAAGGCGGCGGGGCGCGGGCAGGCGGCGGGGCGATCACGCGCACGGCCGCAGCCTCAGCGAGCCCGGGGTGTTTGGGTTCCGAGGATGGGCGGCGGCGAGGGGAAGAGGCGGAGCCGGGCAGGGCGGGGCCGGGGCGGGGCCCGGGCCGGCCAGCTTGGCCCGTCACTCTCGCTCCGCCGAACCTCAGGGTCCCCGGCGGCCGAGCGGCGGCGGCGGAGCCTGGGCTCGGGCCCCCGCGCGCCCCGTCCAGGCCCAGGCCCGGCAGGACGTGGGGTGACGGCTGCTGCGACGGTGTTAGGACCCCGCGGAGCGGGTTTCCAGCCGCCGCCCCTCCCCGAGCCGGATCCCGCCAGCCCAGCCCCGGCCGCCGCTAAGGGCGGAAGGGAACTCCGGCGTCCGGATCTGCGGATCTCGTCCGGATCTCGCCCCGATCTCGGCTCCCTGAGCCGGGGATTCAGACACCCCCCGCCCACGTTCCACTTCGCGTTTTCCCCGCGATCCTAGAACACAATGCTCCTTTATTTCCGAGGACCCGGAAAACCCGCACAGGGACTTGCGAAAACCAATCACCGAATTACGGCCTCCGGGCTTTCAGAGCCCGGTGTCACCAGCGCAGGGGTCAGAGCCGCGGGCCGGGCCGGGGGCGCAACCTGCGCCTCGGGGTCGGGGGCGTTGGAGGGGCCGTCTGTGGGGTCGGTCCAGGAGGTTGGACGGAGTTCAAGCGGTTGACCTTAGTCAACTGGGACTACTGGAATCCAACATTCCCCCCCCCCCCCCCGAAATGGCTGGTCCTGTCACGGCCAGGTGACCCTCAACCTCCCCCCCCCACACCGGAGACAAAGACCAGATCTCTCCGGACTAGGGCCAATTCTTCCCTTTACCACCCATCACCTACCTTGCAGTCGGGCAAAGGCCAGGCTTCGAACTCCATTTCCCAACACGCTTCATGTCAATGGGTACTTTGTCCTCTCGCCAGCACTGCCAGGGTGACACTGTACAGAGGTAAGCCTAATCTCCAAACTGGAGTCAATAGGGGTCCAGATCACCGGCCTTGTCATGTGACCAAAACAATGGCACTATTCAGCCTGGCAGATTTCAATTTGACCTAATTGGAGCTCAGGATGATACCTCAAAGAGAGAGAGAGAAAAGAGAGATTTGGGGGGCCTGGTAAGCATCTGACCCCAGGGAATCCTTGTTTTGATTCTGCCCACTTAGAAATGACAGGACTCACTGCAGTTCCCTGCATTCCAACCAGATGGCAAAGAGAAAAACCAGCTATCTCCTTCCAGACAGAGCACCCTCTCCATCCAAAATACCACCACTTACCTTAGAAGATGGAAAATGCATAACCACACGTGGACTGACCTCCAGAACAAGATGATGTCTGTCCCTTGGGCTCAGATCAAACAAACAGAAAAGCCCGGGCACATATCAATTACGCAGGGGAGCTGGACTTTGTTCATGTATATGATGCCTTCCAATCAGTCTCACTCTATTACTCTCCAGGGCTGGCTTTTCCCTTCCTGAAACAATTGCAGCAGGTTTCGTTGTGGCATCTTCATTGGTGTAAACCGTTATTCTGACCATATTCACCCTATGCACCTTCCTTGTGAACTCCAACCCTTCCCACACACTTGCCCCAGCAGAGGGATACTTTTACAAGCTGTTTCATTCTCGCTAATCATTTGAAACGCCTCAAAACTGTCTACATTCCCCTAATAGCTTTTCTGTAGAAAAGTGTGTATAAGCCTCTTAGAGGTTGCTGAGCTAGAGGGTAACCTGTGATTAACTCCCATGCTGTGGGTCCATCTTTTAACCCTAGATGCCTTTTCTTCTTTTAACCTTTGCCAGTTCATCCCAGTGAAACTTCAGATGACAGAAGGGAACCATCCCTGTCCTCACCACCCTACCTACCAGTTTTCAAACCAAGAATTGTTACTTTTTCAGTACCTGGCACACTTAAGCTAAGAAGGGTGCACTTGTGCTTTTATGAAGATTGTAACACATCACCTTGGAAATTAAGGCTACTGCTAGCTAATTGGCTGGTACTATGTCCACACTACACCTCTTGTTATTTCTAACATCACTCTTCCTATTCTCACGTACTTACAACCTGCCATGTTCAGCTCAAATACTTTTTAACAATCTAGATCTTAGAGTAGCTAGGTACCTTGGTACCTTTTCGTGCCCTATGTAGTTTGAAACTTTATCTTATGAATTACAGAGTATAAGGTCTTGAGCCTTTAAGGGTATACTGGCCAGCTGGGCATGATAGTGGCACACACCTGCAACTCACCATTTTGGAGGTGATGCAGGATCAGTTTCAGGCCATCCACTCTGGAACAAGACTGTTTACACACACACACACACACACACACACACACACACAAACCCACCATATCCTATGTATATTCAAATGCCTTAGTATAACAGCCCAGAATGGTAGTGTCCAGTTGTAATGGATACTTTCATGATCTTCAAGGATTGTTCATAGGTCTGTGTGTTATGTGGGAAACGTCAAGATGTCAGTTATGAATCTACAACTATTTTTTTTTGGTGCTGGTACAGAGACCTGAACTCATGAGACCAGAAGCTATCCCTAGCTTTTTCCCTCAAGGAAGGCAAACATTCCACAAATCTACTTCCTGCCTTTTGGTAGTTAGTTGGAGATAAAAGAATCTTATAGATTTTGCTGTTAAGGCTAGCTTCAAACTGTGATCCTAAGACCTCAGCCTCAAGATTAGCAAGGATTAGTTGTGAGCCTCGAGTGCCTGGAGACAGCTACATGCTTTAAAAAAAAAAAAAAAAAAAAAACTGACTCCAAGCTTCACCTCTTCCAGACACTATACTTCATCTCATAATCTTACATAACCAAATGTACTTTTCATGTAGGTGTGTGAGTGTATGAGGTACTTTTCTGACAGTGTGAGCTAAGAACACCGTAGTAATTTTCCTCTCATCCTTATGACATACTACATGATCTGAAGCACAACTAGAGGTAGAATTAAACATATATAAACATAATCCCAGGGAATGCATTACCATGTCTAAGACAATTCACAATGATTCCATAATCTTAGTCCACAGTCATGTCTTTGTTTTATAAACTGTTTTGTAATTTTTTCCAAACCAGGATTTAATCAAGGTTCAAATATTCTATGTCTTCTATTTCATTTAATCAAGATGAGTAGAAGAGTCCTTTAACCATTAGTTTTCAAAATAACTGAGTTTTTGAGGAAACCAGGTCAGTTGTCTTGTAGAATATTTTACATTCTCTTTTGGCTGATTGCCTCCTTGTGTAATTATTTCTCTCTCCACTAAATTGCCTGTAACCAAGCAATCTGGCTTATTGGCCAAAGAGTTTCACATTAAACCATACCCAGTCTTCTCATGTACACGTCCAAAAATTTCATGTTATTTCTTTGTACCCACACACCAAGACTCCAAATAAAAAAAGCATACAAAGCATACAACCATTGTAGGTTATTATCAATTTACTTCACATGAGAACATCATGTTTTAGGCCTATGATTTCCATTGAATATCAACAATCTGTACAGAAAACCCCAAGGCAACCATATAGCATAGTATGTAGAATGTGCAAATGTAGTTTAAAATGTAAGTTACTGTATAGAATTTGTAAGGTAGAACTTTATAGTAATTAAGGACTCTACCTCATTCTAACTAACTTAGTCTTTGCATATATAGTCAATGCAAATGTACAAGGCACAACTTAGTGTCGATGCTAAAGTGTGTAACACATCCTCAGATCATTTATTTAAACACTAAAATAACATATGTTTAGGTTTTATTATCCAATAAGTTCATTTTTAAAGCCTCATGAAGTGTCACACTGATAACACATGTGTGGACAGGACCAACTGTTCCCTGAACTTAAAAGGTGGAAAGCAAGACCTTTGTTTATATTCTGTATCTTAAAAAATTATATATACATACATATGTACAATACACACACCCATTTCACACTGAAAAACATCCCATAATCCAAAGGGAGGCCATTTTCTTATTAGCAAAGGTTCCCATTACAATATCTCATGACAGTTATTAAAAAAAATTCATACTTCTTTACCACCTGTTTTGGTCAATCTTGCTACAAAAGACATTGAAATAGACTTTTCATCTTCAAGGTAAATTCAACATCTAATTTAGAAAGTCTTTCTCTTGAGATTGCACAGTGAAAGGTATCATTTAATTATAAAAGCTTTCTACCTTGAAAAGAATTAAATCTCCACAGGAAAACAAAACAAGACAACAACTTATTAAAAAGTAAGAGCACTGAACGTGACACAATTCAAAATCTTCCCAAAACCAATCAATGCTCTTTATTGTTTTATTGCCTATCCCTGAGTAAAGACTCTATCATTTTCAATAAAGTAAGTAAAATTTACGTTGATAAGAATGTTTAAGACATTTTTGTCAAAATATAAAGCCCTATTTCATTTTACTAAAAAAAAAATGAAAAATGCTCTTGGCAAAGACCATTACTCATAAAAATTTTAAGTATTTGTCAATTTTTAATACTCTTTTTGCTGGATAATTCTGTTTATGCGCCATTCACATATTGCTTATTTCCTTATAATCCATTATTGTACCATCTTTGTCTATGGGAACACTTAAAAGGTAGGTTATGGAGGAAAAGTACAATACAAACTAAAAGGAACTCTGAAGTGAGATGTTTGTAGACTGGTAAGAGTCACTGGAAATAATGTCAGTGCCATCCCCGAAAGGCAGAAAACATATCTATGAAAGAAAGGCATATGGTAAACATCTTCCTTGCTGTCTTTGGTTTAGCCTTCTTGGCCAAAATCTTCTGTAAACTTCTTTAATTTCAACAAGTCGTGTTCATTGACGGTGGGTTTTGTATTTGACAGTGACCGCAACATATCCCACTATCAGAAAAGAGGGGGAGGAGTGTTAATAGATGAAATAAAATATAAGCCACTGCATTCTTATGACAAACAAGGCTAAACAATGCAATAAATTCCCTTATGCTTTCCAATGGGCATCTTTGACCATATCATTCCTTTGTATAGAAATCTTCCATTTCTTCACTTGTGCTGATCAAAACCTTCCAGTGGGCTTCTCATTACCTTACCACAAATACAATCTAATTTCTGGTCTTATCTGTTTTCATTAAATATGAGATCAGTTTTCCTAAGTGCAGTTCAAAATTAATACACTAATAGTACTACAAAAAATTGGTTATTTGCTACAGAAGTGTTCAAAAATCTATGAAGCAGAATTTTTTCTTTTTTTACTGGTTGTGGGCTTGAACTCAGGCCTGAGCACTGTTCCTGAGCTTTGGTGTTCAAGGCTAGCGCTCTACCACTTGAACCACAGTGCCACTTCGGGCTATTTCTGAGTAGTTTCCTGCCAGGGCTGGCTTTAAATTGCGATCCAAAGGTCTCTGCCTTCTGAGGAGATAGGATTACAGGCATGAGCCATTCGTGTCTGGCAAAGCCGAAAATTTTGAAAATCAAATATTCAGGACAGGAAGAATAAACACAATAAATTTAACTTTTTTTTTTTTTGGCTGATCTAGTTGGAACTTGGGGCCTTATGACTGCTAGGTAGGTACTCTATCACTCAAACCAGAGCCCGATCTTTTTTGCTTTGGCTCTTTGGGGATAAGGTCCTTACACTTCCTACATAGCTGGATGACAGATACTTGTACCATGTTAACAGCTTTATAGTGGTTCCTATAGTGGGGGCTGTTCCTCAAAAACTTTTTGCCAGGCTGCTCTCTAACTGAGATTCTTGTGATCTCTGCCTTCTCAGTAGCACACTTATAATTAAGTAAATCACAATTCACTTGGAATTAAATGAAGCAGAATACAATTTTTAAATCAATTAGCCACAGGAAAACAATAGATGACTCAAACACTAAGACTCATTAAAAAAATGATTGTGGCATGGTAGTTCCAGCACTTAGGAGGAAGAGGAAGGAGGACTGTGGGTTACCTAGCGAGTCCCAGCCTCAAAAATCTAAACCATACATACAAAACAAAAACCTTAGCAACAACAGCAACCAAGAGAGAATATGTCTTGCAAAACTGGAAGCCAGGTACTGAGAAGGAACACTCCTACACTACTGTTGTTCTTCAGCGCTGGACAGAATACAAACACTTAAAAGAGACCATCTGTAAAGGGTTAAAATCAAAAGGGATTCCTGAATAATTTCTCAAATAATCATAGTTAACACATAAACATAAGACCACTGTGTGTGTATATACACACATATACACATACATACATCTATGCCGTCTATCTCAATCTACATAGCACATACATAGAAGTGCTAAAGAAATTTTGAAAACTTAAGTGTTCACCAAGAAGAAAACTTTAAATATCCTAAAAGTAAATAGTTACAAAATAAAAGTTTACAAATTATTTTACTCCTCTAATATAAGAAATATATTCCTTTTTTTCTTTTAAGCAGTACTGAGGTTTGAAATCAGGGCCTTATGCTTGCTAGGCTGTTGTTCTATCCCTTGAGCCAAGCCTCTAGACCACATATCTTTTTCCTGGTCGTGGGGCTTGAACTCAGGGCTCGGGCATGATCCTTAAGCTTCTTTTGCTCAAAGCTAGTAGTGTTCTACCACTTGCGCCACAGCTCCCCTTCTGGCTTTTATTTTTGGTAGTTTATTAGAGGTGAGTCTCATGGACTTTCCTGCCCCAGGTGGCTTCTAACCATAATCCTCAGATCTCAGCCTCCTGAGTAGCTAGGATTACAGGCATGAGCCACTGGTGCCTGGCTCCTGCCTAGGTTTTTAATCGTTATTTTTGAAGAAGGCTCTTGCTCCTTGCCTAGGCAAATACCTGAGCTGTGATTCTTCTACTTCGAGCTTCTTGTTTCTAGGAGGACAGGTGTACACCACTATGTCCTGCACTTCTTTCCTGGACTGCCTGGATCCAAGAACCTCCCACCTCCCAATTCCAACTTCTAAGGTAGCTTGGGATGACGGTGATAGGTTGAGAAAGGGGTCTCACTTTTCTGTCTCAGTTAGTCTCAAACTGTGATCCTTACCAGCCTCCCGAATAACTAAGATTACAGTTGTTAGTAACCCATCGTAAAAATACATTTTACAGCAAAAATGCTATAAAATTCAGTTACATTTTTTAAAAGAAAAAAGTAAGTTATTTTTCAAGTAACAATTTAAAACCTCAACTGCTGAAACTTTCTGTGGAGCCTGGAGAAAAAAAGCTAGAAAGGACCACTGTGAACCCTATGACACCAGAATCACTGTTTCTGGTGGTTTTGAAATCTGAAATTCAGAGGAAGAACTCCATACCAATCCTACTTTTCAGTTAAGTCTTGGCAATAATTTGTGAACGTACATAAGCAATAATTTGTGAACGTACATAAGCATTTGAAGAATGCTATTCTAGCTTTAAAACATATGAGGTCAGAACACTGTGCTTTAAAAGATAAATATTCTTTCTCTTAAAAAGTCTTGCAGGGCTGGGAAGGTGGCTCAGTGGTAGAGCGCTTGCCTTGCATGCTCAAGGCCCTGGGTTCGATTCCTCAGCACCACATAAGCAAAAAGAAAAAAGCCGGAAGTGGCACTGTGGCTCAAGTGGTAGAGCACCTTGAGCTGAAGAGCTGAGGGACAGCGCCCAGGCCCAGAGTTCAGGCCCCACGACCGGACCCAAAAAAAAAAAAAAAAAAAGTCTTGCAGCCTAAGCCAGGTACCAGGGGTCACACCTGTAATCCTAGCTATTCAAGAGGCTGAGATCTGAGGATCTAGGTTCAAAGCCAGTTCAAGCAGGAATGTCTATTAAGATTCTTATATCCAATTCACCACCAAAAAGCTGTAAGTGGAGCTGGAGCTCAAGGAGTAGAGCAGCCTTGAGCAAAAGAACTCAGGGACAGTACCTAGTTCAAGTCCTAGGACTTGTCTTGCAGCCTAAAAAAACCACTTTAAAGACAGTAATTACAAATACACTGTATTTGTTTACAGTCTTTAAGTGTATATAGAATTTAAATGCCTGGTTTAATAAACATTTAACACCCCCCCCCCCCCAAATAATAAAGACAATAGTTTTTGTGTTTTAAGCTCAATTAACCTTTACTACTTTAAGAATGAGTCAATAGTACTAAATAAACAAAGGAACACTTCCCAGCAATTGTTTAAAAACGTTAAGATTTCATCTATTTGGCAAATTACAAAGTATAGTGCTTTACCATGGAAACCACTGGCTCCAGAAGCTTATCTCCAGGGACATCCATCCACGTCATTTCAATGGCTCCGGGGTCCCCTGGAGAGCAGGGTGTCAGCAAATCATCCACAATGGTGTTCGGGTCAGCTCGGGAAGGTCCTCGCACCTGTAGCAAACACGAACTTAAGTAAGCATAAGAAAAATGGCCTAAGAATGTAGGCTCTTAAAAGAAAATCGAAAAATATATTAACTGTTGCATGTATTTAAATGCTTACTTCTGCAAAAGAATCCGCAACAAAAATAAGTACCACTGGGTAAGTGAATAGATTTTGGTTGATTGAATTTGAGTAAATAAAAGAGAAAACAGTTATCTGTGGCTACCTGTTCCTTTTTTATCCTCTACAGCTTATTTGGTATAGCAATCTTGGGGACCAAAAGGAAATATATTCAAATATCCTAAGCTGTGCTGTTTTACTTGGCTGAAAAACTTGAGATGTATGGATGTGCTAGTCTAAAATCTTTATGTCCCTTTTAAATTTAATTACACAACAAACAATCTCCATACCATCTTATGATGGCTAACTTATTTAAAATAAATAAGTTCTAACATTAACTAGAAAAGAACCTCTGTGATATAAAGTCATGTGCAAGTATTTAGATGTGTCTCAGGTTGGGACTGCTTTCATGTTTGAGAATGATCTACTTTGGGGTAGGCATAAGGATGAAGAAATACATATACCGTTTACTCATTATGTGAACATCTGTCTTTCCTCCTCAAAATTTCAGCTACACAGGGCCAGATACCTCTGTCATTCTTAGCTGTTTACTTCCTGGTTTAACTCTAAACCTGGATTAGAACTTTAAATATTTCAAAATACAGTAAACAAAATTAACAGGCAAATATGCTAATTGAAGTAATTAGCCATGCAAACAGAGAAAAGAATAAGAGTTGTAGCAATGGTTAGAAAAGTTGGTTATAGAAGTCCTAGTGTTGAAATTGTTCTGATCACAAACCATATGTATATAAGGGAATGCCACAGTGAAGCCTAGTGTTTTGCACAATTTATTCATTAATAATTGTAATTGCAAAAATTGGTCTGGTTATGTTACCTTTATGTTAGTAACTAGAATCTGGCTTCACCGTCATTTAAGGCAATCCTAGCAATAATATCTAGAACTGAATAATTAATTCTGTATAGGATAGGATTCAATTCCTAAGAATTTGTAGTGAACAGCTAAGAAAATTTAAGAGAAAATGTAATGACTTGGGTATTAAAGGTAATCTGAGACCATTCTGCTCTCAGAAATAAAATGGTTGAAAAGCAGTAAAGGCAGGCAAATTTTGGTACCATGACTATTATGATTATTTATGACATCACTTGAAAGTAGTGTTATCTTCACTAGAGACAAAAATGAGCCTTAAATAGGTACGATATCTGCTTGAAGATACCTAATTATGATTCATTCTGGTTTTAATTAAATCTCATAACTTATACAACTTCATTATGGCATATGACAGTTATATAAATGTTAATAGTCCTAATCTTTTAGTTTTGTCATGCTATGGGATTAGGTTTATGTTTTTGTTTTTGTTTGTTTACAATTTCACATGTATTACCTTAAGAAAAGGTAGATACTGCTGTCCAGTGGGTGATCCCAAGTAGCAATCCACTGTAATTTAAGTTATAATCATACCATGGCAAAGTTATAATCTCAGCATTTGGGAGGCTGAGGCAGGAAGATTATGAGTTTGAGGCCAGTTTGGACCACAGGGTGAGACTTCTAAAATTTTTTTTAACAAAAATGTATCTCAGTCAAATACTAAACTCATTCACAAGGAAGGCATGTCAGAAGAATAACTTGAATTCAGATTCTGTAGTTGAATGACATTTCTGCCACTTTCACATTGTAATATGCTGGGGTAATTGTTAGTATCCAAGTCCCAGATTAAATTACAGAAGTTACCAGGTGCCTTTCTCATGGTGTTATTGAACTCAAAATAACAAGTCAGGATACAGCACAGTGCGCCAGACAGTGTGCACACCTGAAAGACACTAGGCTTGTATTATTTGGACTTTGTTCTTGAGGTTTAATGTACCAGATTCTGCTTGGGATAGTTCTATCTACATCAGAAGCAGTTTTGCAACTATGTAATTTATATTTCTATGCTTACCCCAAAACAATGCAGGAATACTTAAAAAACCATCTAGAGAAAAAGTTAAAACAGTTTAGCACTACTAACAAAGACTATTAAGCTTTACTGGAGAAGTATTTTCAGTGAAACAGAAATGTCCATTCCAACTCCTTTGAAGACAAACCAATAATGCTCTTAAACTTGATCTTAAAAATAACAGGCCAGGAGCTGGGGGCTCACATCTGTAATCCCAACTACTCAGGAGGCTGAGATCTGAGGATCATAGTTTGAAACCAGTCTGGGCAGGAAAGTCTGTGAAACATCTTATCTCCAATGAAACATCAGAAAACTCGAAGTGGTGGTATGGCTCAAAGTGACAGAATGCTAGCCTTGAGCAAAAGAGCTCAGAGACAGCTCCCAGGTCCTGAGTTCAAGCCGCAAGACTGACCAGAAAAAATAAAAAGATATATGAAAGACAGACTAAAGTTGCTTACCTTTTTGAAATGAGTGGCTGACTGAACTTTCCTAACAGGCTGCATGAGTGCATCTCGCACAATGATGCTTATGTCTGCGCCCGAATAGCCATCCGTTTTCTTCCCAAGTTCTTGGAAGTCAGCTTCCTTTAGACTGTTCTGTGTGCTGCCCAAGTGCAGTTTAAACATTGCTGCTCGGGCATGGGCTTCAGGCAAAGGAATATAAATTCGCTTCTCAAATCTTAAAAAAAAAGATAACGTAAGGTCAGGAATGTTAAAATATATACTTAGGACTTCTTCAGGTTAGGCATGGTGGTGCATACCTGTAAACTCAGCACATGAGAGACTGAGACAGAAGGATTTTGAGTTCTAGACCAGCTATGGCTATGTGTAGAGATCTTGTCTCTTAAGACCAATTAGGACATTTTCAAGAAACAGGTATTTAGATATTTTTCAATGATACCAAAATAAGCTAAACATGTGTCAAGTACGTTCATTATATATGGGACAAATATCTAGGGATACATTAAAAACAAATAAAAGATGACAGCAAAATAGGAGTTATTCTGGCTTATTTGGGGTTTATTCTATGTGGAATAAATGACTTAAAAGGGCAAGTCCAAAAGGGTTATAGTTTGCTATAGTTTGTACTCTGAATCCTGGATGAATGGGTTAATGATCAGTAATATAAAATAAATGACAATAAATCTCTAAATTCAAACTAGTAAAATTACTCAAAATGTGACAGGATAAACCTACTATGTAAAGCCCCAAGTTTTATTCAGAACAAATTATCACATACTATAAATAATAAAGTACTAGGTTTTACTAACGATCTTATTTGCCTTCTCAGGATTTTAATGTTTGGAGGTAGGGAGAAAGCAATGAAGGACAACTTAAGTGGTCTTTGCAGACTGTTCTCCTTCAAGTAACTCTCCGGGGTTGGGAGATTTTAAGAAATTAGTTTCTATTACCTCTAAACACAGGTTTGAAATACTCTTCACACATTTCCTTTATTAGTAAATGGATAAAATGGATAGAAATCCAGTGTGTTGGCAAACCAACAAGTAAATTTAGTAAGAGTAGCTCAAAGGGAAGTGATTATAAGTTTTACCATGCAAGACTAAATGCATGCCCTATGGTGAGAAGTAGAATCTGCACACCTTTCCTACAACTGAGGTTTGGAAAAAAGTTGCAGACACCATTTCTTTTCTTTTTTGTATGCTGGTACTGGAACCTATCCATTGCCTTTTTAGCTCAAGACTGGTGTTCTATGCTTGAGCCACAGCTCTACTTCTGGCTTTTTGGTGGTTAATTGGAAATAAAAATCCCGTAGCCTCTCCGTTAAAACACGATTCTCAGATCCCAGTCTCCTGAGGAGCTAGGATTACAGGCATGAGCTACAGGCAGATACAATACAGACACAATTTTCTTTTGTTTACTAAAAATCTATCATCTTTACCTTATTTACCTTGTGAAAGAATCACACCAGAATTATAAATACAATATGCCTACAGAACTATATAAGTTTTGGAAGCATCAATGCTCACTAAGCTTAATCAAAATTAAAGGTAAGCCTGTGACAATATATTTTCCGATGTGAAAAGACTGCACTTAAGAAAGCTTGTATCTGCAACACAGCAGGCAAACAAACATGGCAAAGGCCTTTCCTCTTCCCCCAAAGCAGAGGGCCACAGGGTAGTTCCCTGAATGCCTCCTCACTAGGCAAAAGGGAGTCATCATTCACTTGTGACATATATAGTTAGAAACATGGTATTTACTCTATCATCTTACCTTCGTCTAATAGCAGAATCCAGAACCCAAGGTATATTTGTGGCTCCCAGAACCAAAATTCCATCATTGTCCACACCAACCCCTGTATTAAAATGGCCAATACTTTAATTTGTCACTGTAGTGTTTTTAAAACTCATCTGTGTTCTGTTCAGAAATGTAAATCTTTATTAACATTAAGGTGTCTCATTTTGAGACTCTTGGAGAAACTACATTTTGAACTTTTCAATTACTTTGAACCTCTCAATTAAATCTCTGAATTCATGTTACTCTAAGATCATGTAAATATTCCCAAGAATCAAATCTCCTGGATTGTGGAAAATACTATTGTTATCCTTTTCAAAAGATTCCTTTCATTGCTATTTCTCCTGGCATTTTTTAGATGGTCATATTAAAGTCTTCACTATTTTTACCAGTGAGTTGAGCCCTGTTAAGTAACTGCAAGTGGATAAAAAAATCACATTCACATGAAAAAAAAAGGATTAAAATTTGGTATAAATGAGACAGTTAAAATGGAGAAATGGGCTTTAATTTTTCTACACTGTTAAACTAATGGCTTCATAATAAAGAAAAACTGTATTAAAACAGTCACAGCAGCGATGCCACCTTGCATCTGGACGAGAAACTCCGTCTTAATTCTCCGAGCAGCCTCGCTCTCATTTTCACTCCGGGAGCCACACAGAGAATCAATTTCATCAATGAAGATGATGGAAGGCTTGTTCTCTCTTGCAAGCTGGAATAAGTTCTTAACCAACCTAAAAGTAAATAAAACCTGTAGTTGCTAGAGAAGTAAGACTGAAACAAGGCAACAAATGGACATTACCAGAACTGAATTGATTAAAAGCCTAAGATATTTCAGGAGCTGGAAGTAAGAATGCTACAAGTAGACAATTCATTTTACAATTTACTAAATTACACATACACAGAAACACTTGTATGCTGTTATTTTCCCCTACAAAGTAAATTCCAAATTAGGGACTGAGGGAAATGAATACCAATATTGTATCTCTTTTCTGAGTATTATTAATGATGTAAAACAAATTATTTTATAGTTGATACAGCGACAACTACTCAAAGAAGAAACTAAAAATATTAACAACCAATTTACTACTTACTTTTCACTTTCCCCCAGCCACTTAGAAACAAGATCAGAAGAAGATATTGAAAAGAATGTTGAGTTATTTGCTTCTGTTGCTACAGCTTTGGCTAAATAAGATTTTCCTGTTCCAGGTGGCCCAAACAGTAGGATTCCTCTCCAAGGTGTCCTTTTACCTACAGGTGCATAATAAAAGAAGAATGTGAAGACTACTATCAGTCACTGTAGACATTAATCATCCACAATGAAGAATGCTAGGAGAAGGTTTTCTCTTTGGAGCTCTCACCATAAGATTTTTTTAAGTAAGTCAAAAGTAAGTACTTTTTACATATACTTTCTTTATTTGCTTTTTCTAGAGACTACTCTGTCAAAAATGCAGATTACTTTGTAAGTAGACATCATTGTAGCCCTTCTAGTAGGCAATTCATTTACTTGTTCACTTGTTCATTCAAACAATATATATGGAGACCATAATGTGCAGGCCAATCCAAAAGGATCTCTTCCCTCCAGGGCTTATAGTCTAGTTAGTGAAGGAGACAGGATTCAATTAAAGGTTCCTTCTAGATGGTCTGTTCTTTATACTTCTCAACACCAAAGCCCTGTAGAAAAACTGTACATGAAGATAGGGCAGCTGGAGAGATTGTCTTTGGAAGAATGAGCCTAACACTTTGGATAACTTGTCCAGTTCTGTTGAATTCTTGATTCATAGAAAGTACAAATTAATATCCCAGTTACCAACCTCATTGGTTGGGTAAAGACATGAAAACGCTCAGTTTTGCCAATGAGGAATTATAATGAGGAATAAAGTAAGTTGTGGCAATGAAATATCAAATATAGATTTTAAAACGTGCTGGGTATATGTGGATGGTACACAGTATTTTCAACAAAACGCTAAGCAAACCACTGGTGGCAAAACAAAGCACGGCTTGCTATCATTACTGCTATGAAAGCTCAACTTGTATTTGAATTATCCCCTTCTAAATGCATGTGATTGCTGGGAGAGCAGGACATACTTATCATTCTAGCCCTTGGAAAACAGGCATTAGGGATTAGGCGACTGAGGGCAGCCCAGGCTACACAGAGGATTTCTATCCCCAAAACAAAAAGGAACAACAACACAAGATGTAAGTTTATCCAACTGAAGTCAATGTCTCTGAGAGGGTGGTAATAGAACAGCAGTATTATCACCACATGAAGCACTTTGAGGTAGCATTCAAACACTTTATATTTAAATAATTGCCATTAATATGTATTAGAAAAATACTTTTTTCATTTATAGTAGACAGAAAGCAGTCTTTGAAGACAAAAGAGATGGACTGAAGGTCAACCATGAGCAAATTAACCTATGCTGTTGGAAGTCAACAGAGGGATGACAACTGGGAGGAACTGGGAAGAGGCTATGGGCAGGCTCAGGTGGTAGCACATTCCTTAGCTCCAGGCTGTTACACACACAAGCTCACCAACTCTGTGGAAATTAAGGAAGCTGAACACTTGTAGATTTTAAAATGTCTCTCTGTATTTATGCCATTTTTATTTGAAGAAAAAGTACTTTAAAAATGGCACACATGGGCTGGGAAGGTGGCTCAGTGGTAGAGTGCTTGCCTTGTATGCATGAGGCCCTAGGTTCGATTCCTCAGCATCACATAAACAGAAAAAGGTAGAAGTGGCACTGTGGCTCAAGTGGTAGAGCACACGCCTTGATCTGAAGAACTCAGTGACAGTGCCCAGGCCCAGATTTCAAGCCCTACAACCGACCAAAAAAAAAAAACAAACAACAAAAAAGGTTCACATGTAGAAAAACTTACATGTGGGAAATATTGGCACATTAATACAGTGGCTCAACTATATTTTTGTGCCCTCACAGAATTATGTCAACTTTTATACTGTGAGTTTCATATTTCTGAAGTTAGGTGTAAGTCTACCTGAAGCCCAGAAGTTCTTTATTCTCCGTTACTTTCTGGATCTGTTCGGTTTGAGGCCAATGTCAATCTCAACATAGACCACTTGTTCTTGAAAGGCTAGGTATAGCCCCATCACAGGCACAGGCTGTCAGTCACAAGAGCACTATGGGAAGGAATGGTTCTGCACTGATAGGTCACTTACTGTTGGAATCAGAACCTGAGCTACCTCCCGATGGTGGGTCAGTAACATTCTCTTCACAGTGATGATAGCTGTTCTACCTAGAGGACATCTGCTTTTCATCTGAAACCATTAAATCATTCTGACTCCTCTTTCATTTAGAAATAGGAATACTCAAATGTGACTGGTGCAAGCAATTCAAATGAAAGGCAAAAGTTAAAATCATCTAAAGTCTTACTCTTTGGACATACATTAATTTTTATTTTATTTTATTTTATTGTCGGTCATAGGGCTTGAACTCTGGCCCTGGGCACTGTCCCTCAGCTCTTCAGCTCAAGGCTAGTGCTCTACCACTTGAGCCACAGCGCCACTTCTGGCTTTTTCTGCTTATGTGGTGCTGAGGAACTGAACCCAGGGCCTCATGCATGCTAGGCAAACACTCTACCACTAAGCCACCTTCCCAGCCTACATTAATATTTTTAAGTCAGCCTACCTTATACTTACTTCTCAGTAGACCCATTTATTTAATACACATTCTCTGTACTCATGATTTGATTTTTGGTCTTTACAAGAGATTTTGACATTCTTAATATAGAACTTAAATTTATTATTACTGATATATACTGTATTTTAATGAGTACATAATATCCTACTAAATGTCAGTTGGATTCCTTATGGATTTTTTATCTATTGCAAATATAGATGCAGATATAGGAAAGAAAACTTCTTTTGTGAAGTTTTACCACCTACAACTGTCACAATTTAAGATAATTCATAATATGACAAGAACTCACAATGTTTACCTTAGCCATTTATGTAATTTAGAAAAGTCATCATATAAAACTAGTTCAAAGTTATCCCACCTGTAAAAAGATGAGGAAACTTAATAGGCAGAATCACAGCTTCTTTGAGTGCTTCTTTGGCTCCTTCAAGTCCAGCCACATCACTCCATTTCACATTTGGTCGCTCTATAACAATGGCACCTACAAAAAAAAAAATCATGTCAGCAGGGCAGTGGTGGCAAATGTCTGCAATCCTAGCTATGCTGGGGCTGAGCTCTGAGGATCATGGTTCAAAGCCATCCTGGGCAGAAAAGTCCCAGAGTCTCTCATCTCCAATAAACTACTCAGAAAAAGCCAGAAGTGGAGCTGTGGCTCAAGTGGTGGAGTGCTACTCTTGCACAAAAGAAGCTCAGGGACAGTGCCCAGGCCCCGAGTTCAAGCCCCAGGACCTGGCTCCACCCCGAAAAAAAATCATGACATCTTTAAACTAACTTTCTTTTTTCTTTTTTTGTTAATAAAGAAGCAACTTTATTGAGAAGGTTCCTACACTGACCAGCCAGGGCCACAGCACAGGCTCAGGAGCTGATACTGCGACCTAAACTAACTTTCTTTAAAGTTAAAAAGCAACATAAAATAAGGATGCTAAATGAAATGCATTATAAAACTGTCTGGAAAGCTTCCCTTAGCCAGAAACCTTTTTGAAATAGTAGGAGGAAGAAGCTGTTGTGGGAACTAGTCACAATAGTGAGGAAATTGGCTGGGTGGCAGATAAAACTCCCAAGTTTGCATTTATGCTTCTTCATCTGTGAAACAAAAATACTATCACCTGGCCAAACTACTTAGGCTAGCTTCATAGGGCATGATGAATATCATGTGTGCTTAGATAAGCACCAAACAAGTGGCTACCATATTTAATACACTGACTCTGGATGATCAAGTGTGCTTGTTCAGGAGGGCAGATTTATTATTGTTCCTGTTAACCAACAGGGAAGGTGACCTAATGCTTTCCTTAACCAGAGAGAAGATACCAGAAAACTTTAGCTGAAGGCAGAGGGTGGAGAAGCAAGAAAAGGGGATAGAAATGGAAGCAGAAGCAGGTGTCAGGAACAAAGGAAGTGCATCCCTATGCATTTGTAACTATTTTGGCCAAAAGGCTACTCATAGATCCAACAAGCCATACAACTGTTGCATTAGCAGTCTGAGAAAAAGTTCCTGTAATTTTTTTAAAAGATGTTCTAATATTTCATAAAAAGCTTTTCATGGAAAATATTCTGGTAATATTTCATGAAATTACTCAACTACTAAAGCAGCCTTTCTAAGATGACATGCAGTTGTTTTAGGTATAATAAAAACACCACTTACATAATTTAGTGGTTCTAAAATTAAGTTTTATAGATTATTTCTTTTTGTTAGGAAGTATCACCTATTAAACTAAGACTAATTATATTTTTAGAAATTTAAGACATTATAACCTGTTATGAAAACATTTGTACTTAAAATCAAATAGAAGCATAAATATTTTGCATGTTAAAAGGTTAGTCTAATATGAAGAAAAAGTCAATTTGTACTTTCATGTGTGTGTTTGCATGTGTGTATGTGGTATTCTGGAACTAAAATTAGAATTAAGATCTAGACGTTATTTAATGATAAACAATCTTAGTAAAGTCATGAAGAGATGCCTTTTCCACACAAAGAGCTACAATTTATCAACTCTCTAGATTTGTCAGTAGAATCTTTTAAAGTATGGTGGGTAAAACAGACAGCTAAGAGAAAAGAAAATGTAAAGACAGAAATATATGAGGGAATATTAGAAAGCAGATAAGGAAGAGCAGGCGGCCATGAATCAAAGAACCAGCCACAATAGTGGCAATAAAGGCCAACTGTAAACTCCTTACCTATTTTGCTATGACAATAGTCAACTGTAAAACCACCAGATGTTATAGTGTGCTAATAGTATAAAAGCTACTTTCTCTACATGGGGCAAAACAAATAAAATGAAAGAGAGCAAGCTGTCTTAAGCCTTTTAAAGGCAGGTATAGAGGCTGGGAAGGTGGCTCAGTGTTAGAGCGATTGCCTTGCATGCATGAGGCCCTGGGTTCGATTCCTCAGCAACACATAAGCAAAAAGAAAAAAGCCAGAAGTGGCGCTGTGGCTCAAGTGGTAGAGAGCTAGCCTTGAGCTGAAGAGCTGAAGGACAGTGTCCAGGCCCAGAGTTCAGGCCCCACAATCGGACCAAAAAAAAGACAGGTATAAAAACAAAGCACTATTTTTACTGCTAATAAATAAATAAGTAAATAAACCAAACTATTAAAAACTCTAGAGGAAAAACTTCATGAAATCTTTTAAACAAGCCATCATATGACCAAAAAGAACCAAAGTCAGTCTTGACCTTCATTGAAATGCAGAGGGTAAGAAAAAATAATTCCAAGAGACAATTCACCCTGAGTCTTTTCAACAGAGATAGGAAATTGAAAAATGAAATCTAAACCAGGCACCAGTGTCTCACGCCTGTAATCCTAGCTATTCAGGATGCTGAGATCTGAGGATCACGGTTCAAAGCCAGTCCAGGGTGAAAAGTCCATGAGACTCTTATCTCCAGTAAACCACCAAAAAAACCAGAAGTGGCTCTGTGGCTCAAGTGGTAGAGCACTAGCCTTGAGCTGAAGAGCTGAGGGACAGCACCCAGGTCCAGAGTTCAAACCTCACAATTGACCAAAAAAAAAAAAGAAAAAAGAAATCAAAAGCCACCTTGAAGTTGATTCTGTAGTTTCTTTTTTTCAGGATCATCAGATTCTCCTTCCCCATCACTGTCATTCCTAATAAAAAGAGTTGAATATATTCAATCACCTTTCTGGTATAAAATCATGCAAAAATCAAAGATAAACCTGAAACATCTGTAATTTAGGTAGCAAAATAAGACATTTCTATGAAGTTATGCTTATTGTGTTACTTTTAAGAATATATTAAAATAGGAAACAGGCATATTATCAATCAACAGGGAATTATTTCTAGAAAAGGACAAAAAAAAACAGGTAAGTCAGGAACTAACTCCAAATTGCCATGACATACTTATGCATATACAAATTCAAAAAGTCATGTTCAACACATTGTTCCATGAATAATTTAAAATTACAGGAGACTTTTAAACAAAATAAGTCAATCAGGACCAGACAAAATATAACTCAGAACAAGGAAGGAAAAATATCATACCAGAAGGAAAAATATCACATACTGTCATATAAGGTACAAAGGTCTGTTATCTAAGGTACACCAACCTAGTCTGAAGGTTCCAAAGGATAAATGAACTTCCTAATAAAGGAAAGCGAACTCAAAGAGCAACAGTCAATCTAGCATTTATCTAGGAATTATCAAAGTGAATTTAAGATTTTGACTTCAAGGATAATAATACATTGGACTAGGGCTATTATGCAAATAAAAACTTTAGCTTATGACAGAATGTACTGCAAACTTTAAAAATTATCTTGTAAGCCATGTGTGGTGTGGTTCACACCTATAATCCTAGCTACTTGGGAAGCTGAGATCAGGAGGCGTTTGGGTGGAGGCTGGCCTCAGCAAAACTTTTAATCTCCTGAGATCCCTCTCTTATCCCAACCAATGAAGAGCAAGGTTCACTGGTGTATGCCTATAACTCTCAGCTTTGAGGGAAAGAAAAATAGGAGGACTGAGGTCCAGTTCAGCTTCACCCTATTAAAAAAATAACAAACAAAATGGGCTGGGACACAATTCAAGTGGTAGAGTACCTGTCTGGTGTAAGGCTCTAAGCTCAAACCTCAGAATCGCAACAACAACAAAAATATCATGTTAGAGAAGTATAGATGTAAAGAAATAAAGGAGTAAGGTGTTTCTGATAAAACGCTGAGTGGAAGACTGATTTTTTTTAAGTAGTATTACATCATTAAAAATATGTATGTAAGATATAAAGGATATAAAATGTTTTAGAGTTTATGCCCAAATAGGATGGTTTTGTTTCTCTAAGGATGCTAGCTTAGGGATCTGATGGACACTGAGAAGTTTATTCACCTAATCCAACTTCCTATCATGCTTTCCTCATCTGGAAAAAACTGCCTTTTGGAGGGCCCCTTGCAGGTAGGTTCCACAGGGGATAGGTTCCTCAAAGAAGGTGGGGCTGCCTGAGTGGAGACAGCAGAGGAGCTGTGACAGAGGGCTCACTAGGAGTGCTTGGCAGCAGGGAATCCCTTCTTGGATATGACATACTGGGCACTTCTCCTAGTGATAAGGAATACAGTGTGATTCTGTAAGGTAATACCATGTAAGACTGCGCATCAAAAGTGGCGTCCCCTTGCCGCACCGCTGGTAAGCACCAAAGGAAGTTTAGGGGCACCATGCAAGACTGCACCGTCTCCACAGACAGGGGAGATGGATGCTTCTCAATGAGGCCTGGGCCAGAGGGAAGTGTCCCAGACACTTGAGGTCAAGTAATTTCTAAAACTTGAAGTTTGAGGGCGCCTGTAATCCTAGCTACTCAGAAGGCTGAGATCTGAGAATCACGGTTCAAAGCTAGTCCAGGCAGGAAAGTCCATGAGACTCTCATCTCTAATAAACCACTATAAAACCAGAAGTGGCGCTGTGGCTCAAGCAGTAGAGCACTCGCCTTGAGCTGAAGAGCACAGGGACAGTGCCCAGGCCCAGAGTTCAAACCCCATGACCAGCAAAATAAATAGATAAAACATGAAGTTCAATTGAGTTTCTGTCCCACATTAAATGTACTTTCATAATAAACTTTAAACTGAAACATTTCCCTAAGATCATAACTCAATGGATGGTTTGAGTTATGTTACGTCAGAGATGTAGGTGAAGATAAAATATTCTTGGGGTGTCCCAGAAACTCCTTGGCTCCCTAAGTATGTCTTGAACAGAGAATATAAAGCTTTACTATGTTATTTTCTTCAAACACTGCCAGGTACTTTGAAGCAACCAGTGAACTCTAGTGCTTACATTCCTCATGTCTTTCAAAACAGATCTCTTCTAGAAAGACATTCCAAAACCTACTTTCAATATTTACAAATTTTGCTGTCCTTTTTTTTTAGTGACAACATAATACAAAGATATATTGAAAATTTTTGCATAAACGAACCAAAATATTATCTGCCATATTAGAATTACTTTTTACTTTTTTTCACATTGTCAGTAGTTCACAGATCACTGTACAACTTCAACCCTCGGTATTGCACAGTAGGCAGTACCATCCAACATATGCTTCCCCCATTAGAGGCAAGCAGGCAAGGAGTTCAGTTACTTGAGGTATTTCATACATGGATAGGCAAATTCTCGTCGATGAATATTTCAGGTTGAGGACTGTGGCCATATGGTTTTTACAGCAACCCCTAACTATTCTGATAAAGTATGAAAGCAGCCTTGCCTGACAACAAATAAATGGATGAGGTTCTGTTCCAACAAAAATCCTGACCAAAACCAGGCAGCAAATTCACTCTAACCCATGACTCCTAGTTTGCTAACAAATGGTGTAAACAAGTGCAAAGTTACAATCAACATTTTATATACATACCCCTTCTCATCAGCTGGGCTTGGTTGTCCCTCTTTTACTGGCTTCTGTGGCTTTTTCTCCTTTTTCTTCAGGTAGTCTTTTAATTTTTCTGCCCTATCAAGATACTCCGTACACTTGGCCCTGATACTCTGTTTGGCTTTATCACCTTGTGCTTCATCTGTTGATGAGAATGAAAAAGACTTTTCCAGTAGTTTTCTATATAGAAAGTTAATAACTGTTGGTGATTTTGTGTGTGGGGGGGGGTGGGGAGGAGGGGTGTCCAGTCGTGGGGCCTGAACTCTGGGCCTGGGCACTGTCCCTCAGCTCTTCAGCTCAAGGCTAGCACTCTACCATTTGGGCCACAGCACCACTTCCAGCTTTTTTTTTTTTTCTGCTTATGTGGTGCTGAGGAATAAAACCCAGGGCCTCATGCATGCAAGGCAAGCGCTCTACCACTGAGCCACCTTCCCAGCCCACTGTTGATGATTTTTTGAGATAGAGTCTTGTTTATGCCAGGGGCAGCCTGGACTATGCTCCTCTTATTTGTGCTCCCCTTTGTAACTAAAATGGCAGGTACATGCCATCATTCCTAGATGAGGTGAAGTCTTAAAAAATTTTATGCTTGGTCTGGCCTCAATCACTATCCCTCAAACCTCTGCCTCTCAAACAGCTAGGATTATAGGCTTGAGTCACTGTGCCCAGCCTCAACCCTTTCTTAGTCCTTTCCAAATCACAGGTGGGTTGGAGCAAAAAAGTGACCTGAGCAAGGCATAGGCACTTTAATGTTAAACAACCATATGCTGTAGTTTCATACTTTTCTTTCCATTTTGCAGATAGTTGACAGCTGACTACTGAACATGAAACCAACTACATGAAAACCTGAATGTAGAACAGGTTTTCTATAGCTGGGAAAGGGGAAAGGCCAAATAAAAGAAGCCAGACAGCGCATGCTATATCGATGTGTCAAATACCACACTGAAACCAACAGGAAAAATACATATTAATAAAAATAAAATAAGAGGAGTAAGTAACGGAGCAAAGCAAAATTACTTCTATGTTTTTATAAGCTTTACTTCAAATATGTTAGAGTCTCAGATATTATGCATACCATTAATACAATAATCTTACTACCTAAATGTCTCCATCAGTTACTAAGTGGATTTAGCAACATATATAACGCATGGGTTTAGTGCATGAATCTTACGTGTTAGAACTTATTCTTAGTTTCCCTTTCATTTGGCATGAACCTTCCCCTTTCCTCTTAAATGGGAAAGCTCAAAAGTAAACCTTGAACTACCAACTGCTCCAACTTAAGATCTATTTTTCTCACTTTATCTCAGAACAGTACCTGACACATGGCAAATAGCAATATGTGTTTGTAGGAGACACCAATCTCTCCCATCTAAGCATATGGGTAGAATATAGGTATGCTCAGATTACACAATTTGGGAATACCACTCATAAAATTAAGTTCTTCTTGACTTAAACATTTTAGGATGCTAGGCATACAAAGTTGTAACTATAATATCTTTCACCTTTATTAGTTAAGTTGGAGTACTTAAAAATTATTTGTAAGAAAAGAGGATTGTGTGTGTGTGTGTGTGCAAGGATGAATTAGAATTTCCTTGGATTTTTACTTCCACTTTATAACTGAAATGGCAGAAACTACTACTTTTAAATAAACTATGACCTTACATTTAATAACATGAAGAAAATACTGCACGGCATGTTGATAGAGCTGCAAGGCCTCCTCATAGTTGCCAGCTTTGTCTTCCTGTGCTGCTTTATTAGCAAGATCTATGGCTTTCTGTGAGAGGGAGGCAAAATACTAATATTAAGACCAAATGTAATAGCACGTTTGAAATAAATCATTAAACTGAAATTATTTATTTTAAAAAACCTTAAAACAAAGCTTTTTTTTTCTCTTCAGGTGCCAAGATTCGAACTTAGGGCATAGTGCTTGCTCAACTTGTTTGGTTGGGTTGACTGGTACTCTACCATGTGAGACACAACTCAAGTCCTGTTTTTGCTAGGTGGGGGGGGAGGTTTGAACTCAGAGCCTTATGCTCTCACTTGGCTTTTTTGCTCAAAGCTACCATTCTACTATTTAAGCCACAACTCTACTTCCCCATTTTTGCTGGTTTATTGGAGATAAGAATTGCATGTACTTTACTGCAGGAGCTGGCTTCAAACCACAATGCTCAGCTCTCAGCCTCCTCAACCAGCACCTGATCTCAACCTCTGGAGTAGCTAGAATTACAGGCATGAGCTAGTGTCACCAAGTCCCATTTTTTTTTTTAAAAAGAAATCATATCTGCAACTTATTGTAAATCACAATTTCATAAAATGCAAATGACACTGTTATATGGATGTTATCTGAATACTACTTTCAGAACTAAAACTTTCACATAATTTCACTCAACTAAATTCAGTGCTAATAGACTAATAGGATAATATGAAAACCAAAATTTAAAAAGCAATTAGGGAAGTTCTTAAAAATTAGGTACAGAGCTGGTGCATGAGGCTTATACCTGTAATCCTAGCTATGCAAGAGGCTGAGATCTAAGGATCACAGTTCAAAGCCAGCTTGAACAGTAAAGTCCATGAGACTTTTATCTCCAATTAACCACCAAAAAGCCAGAAGTGGAGTTGTGGAAGAGCACTAGCCTTGAGCAAAAAAGCTCAGTGACTTTCCCAGGCCTTTCCCAGCCGTGTGGAATGCCAACCTGGCCTGGTCCCAGCAGGTCTACTGAATAAACCTACCCCTTACCTGAATACCACCTGTGTGGTGCTGTTCTTACTCGGCCACCTCTTTTTAAAAACCTAACAAATATTTGTATATCCATTTTTGTGACAAAAACTGTTGGGTATATACCTTCAAATAGAGTTGTTTAGTCATGTGGTTAACTGTATTTAATGTTCTAAAGAACTGCAAACCATTTCTGGAGGAACTACAACATTTTACAATCTGCTAGCAATATACAAGGATTCAATTTCTCCTTCATTGATATTTATTGTCTGTGTTTTGCTTTGTTTTCTTTTTAAATATAATCATTCTAGTCACCAAGTGGGTGTGAAGTAGATTGAGGTTTTGATTTACATTTACATAGAGTACTTATTAGCTCTTTATATAATCTTCCTTAGAAAAATGTCCCTTCAAATCCTTTGTCCAACTTCTAATGGGGCTGTTTTCTTAAGGATATAAATGCAAGTCTCCTTTTAGATATATAACTTACAAATATGTCCTCATAGACTGTGGTTTGTCTCTTCACATTTTTGAAGTATAGTTGAAGCACAAAAGTTTTCAATTTTGATGAGTTCCATTTAATCATTTTTTTTACTTTTTGTGCTTTTGTATTATATCTAAGGAGTCATCAGAGTCATTATCCCATCCAAGATTAGGAAGTCACACTCTTAGGGTTTAATATTTTTATAAGTATGATCCATTTTGAGTTATGTTTTCATATGATGTAAAGTTTTACATGTAGATATGTAGTTCCATTGATAGGAAAACTGCTCTTTTCCCTATTGAATTTCTTAGCCTATTTTTTCAAAATTGAACTGACCACTAATGAAAGCTCATTAGTGCCACACTATCTAGTGCCACACTATCTCAATTTCTGTAAATTTGTAGTGTTTTAAAATAAAAAAAAAATATTAAGTCCTAAAAAATAAAAATAAAAAAAAAAGTAACATAAATGGTGCCGTGACTCGGATAAAGGGCTTAAAGTCAGTATAGGTGGGATTCCTCTCTGCTTTTTTCCCTCTTTTTTCTTTTTTTGTTTGTTCTTCCCTTTTTGCTCTGAGGAATACCCACAGTTCTGACGGCCTTTTGCAAACCCGTCTGTCTGCTGCGGACACAGCGCATCGATACCATTGCTGCCTTCACATCCACGTCCACACCACTTCTCTACTCTGGTGAGTGAAACTACTCTCTACGGCTCTCTGTCGCTCAGTCTCTGTCCACACGTGGCGCCACGCCAGAGAGCTCCTACGGCCTTTAGCTGAAAGGCTGGTCACCTCTGAAGCCGAGGACACTTGGTGTTGGGGGCTTGGCCATTTCTCTCTAGAAGGCTCTGGGGGAAGTCAGGATGCCGCTTCTGCCTGGTCAGATCTCCTTCACTCACCAGACTGACTCTCCTACACATTTAATGGGGTGCTGCGAGTCACACCTTTGAAATGCCTCCTGCACTCCCTGGAAAGCCAGAGTGCCTCATTTTTATGCCATTCTCAGATGTAGACAGTTTTTGCCACTGCAATGGTAAATGGTCAGAAGTCTGTTTATTTTCAGGTTCTCTTCGCTCTCTCTCTCTGCCAGTCATGTCCAACTTTTCCTATCTCTCCCTTTCTCTTTTCTACATTTTGGCTTGTGCCCTGAAGAGTGCAACGCAGGCTGGGTCCCAGGGACCCCCTCTAGGTTCCCTCTCAAAGGCTAGCCAAACTAGGCTTGATTTATTTGTTCAGAGTTTCTTTACATTTTTTCAGAAATTCGCCATCTTGGCCACATGGTGGGTTAAGGGTTTGGCCCCATCTGACCCTTAACCTTCCACTAAGTTTACCACTCCATCCATCTATTCTAAGGTGCCTTGCTAACAAGTTGCTCTTTTCACAGGCCCTGGTAAGTGAGGCCCAACCATCTGACGTGCTTTGTTAGCAAAGATGTCTAAACATTGTTGTCAAAATTTTAGGTTTTGAGTTTTGCCTTTTTTGTTTTGTGTTGTGTATTCTACTACTGACTATGTGGTTCTAAAATACTGGGCATATCTGTGCTAAAATTCTCATCACATCTAATGAGTTTAGTCATTGCAGACTATTTGTTGGTCAATTATTGATAAGAACTTGATAAGTAGGTAAACTCTACTTATTCTAGTTGATCTCCTTGTTGCTTTAATTGGAAATAATAAAGAGCTTTTGTGGCAAAGATTGCAGTTCAAAGCCAGCCCGGGCCGAAAAATCCCTGACTCCATCTCCCAACTAACCTGCAAAGAGCCAGGCTGGAAGCTGGCTCAAGATTCTTATCTCTAACCAGCCAAACACTGGAAGTGGTACTGTAACTCAAAGTGTAGAGTACTAGCCTTGAGCAGAAGTGCTCAGGGCCAGTGCCCAGGCCTTGAGTTCAGTCCTCCTTGAATACCAACTGGGACAAGCCATCCCAGCAACGAGCACCTAGACCCAGCCAGTCTGGGGAACAAGGGACCATGGAGAGGAGTAAGAGGAGATGATGTCACATCAGCCACTCTGTGCCTGCCCTTTCAAAATTAACCAGAGCCGGGAGGTCAGTAGAAGCAAGAAGCCGCCTGCCCATCCAATGTCTATACCTGTCTACCTATTAACTGAACAGGAATTTACATTCTTGCCTTTGTTACCTGAATTCTCCTCTACCTTGTCATCATATAGGGACATACCTACCAACATTTTTCAGCCCCAAGTCCTTCCTCTTGCCATTTATTTGCTCTCTAGTATTTTTTTTCCAGCCCCTCAATGCCTCATGAGACTTCTCCAGGCTTCATCTGAGGACTCACACCACCAAGGGAAAGCTGCTGCTCGCTGCCTTCTCTGGGAGGGGACCAAATTCCAGCTTTTACCCCTATTGTCAACACCCCTTGTCAGCAGGAAGTAGCCAGAGAGAATCTGCACCCTATTTCACGATTATTAAAAGGCTGGAATGTAAGGTCCGCTCCTGGATGGCCAGCAGACTCCACCCTCCTCGCAGCAAAGTCTCCACCCAGTACCTGCATTACCTAGGCAACTGGCACATCTGGAAGAGGTCAAATCTGCATCCGCTGAGGTCACATCTGAATTTGATGTGGCCACACCTTTCCCCACCCAAACCCTAGATAAGACCTAGCCCAGGCCCAGACGCTCTTTCCTTCTCAGCTCTTTCTCAGCCCTTTCCCAGCTCTTTTCCAGCTCTTTTAGCTCTTTTTCCCAGCTCTCTCTCTTTCCCAGCTCTCTCTTTCCCACCTCTTCCCCACCTCTTTTCCCAGCTCTCTCTCAGCTCTTTCCCAGCTCTTTTCCAGCTCTTTTAGCTCTTTTTCCCAGCTCTCTCTCTTTCCCACCTCTTTTCCCAGCTCTCTCTTTCTCAGGTCTTTCCCAGGCCTTTCCCAGCTGTGTGGAGTGCCAACCTGGTCTGGTCCCAGCAGGTCTACTGAATAAACCTACCCCTTACCTGAAAAAAAAAAAAAAAAAGCTCAGTGATAGTACCCAGTCCTGAGTTCAAGCTTTGGGACTTGGGACTTGTGTACATGCGTGCACGGCGCGCACACACACACACACACACACACACACACACACACACACACAAAGTGCTAAAGAAAAAGCATATAAATAGCAGAACAGTAGAAGAGAAGAAATATTAATGGGAATGAAACTGCCTCGGGAACAATGGGAAATGGAACACCAAGAATCTGGAAAATACACAGAACTTTTAACCAAGTAATTAATTTGGGTTAAGAAGACCTTAACCAGAAAGATCTGTTAAATAATAAAAACCTTGGAAACTTAAACACAGACTACTACAAGGATCATTAAAAATAATGATAAACTTTGCAATGACATAGAACGTGTTTCTGATGATGTGCTGAAAGAGTACAGCTTTATTAGCAAACAATCAAACCAATAAAAACAGCACAGGAAAAAAAAAAAAAGATGTAAAGGACATTTATCAGACCTTCCTCTGACAAGGAAGATTTCACTGGTTTTTACTTTTAACTTTTTCAGTCTCCTACAACAGTTATAATAGATATAAACTAATTGTAATTAAACTACTTGTTAGAAATAAATCCATGTAAATATATCCTAGGGTATTTTAGAATGATACAAAATAAGTCAAAGATGGTGCTGTTATCAACTGGCCATCCAAAGTTTTTAAAAAGTAGGTAACAATGAAACTTCAAACTTTATGTGAAAATTGACTCAAAAGTGAAATAAAGACAAATATAAAATGTTAGGAAAAGCCAGGGGAAATCTTCAAGATCTAAGGTTAGGGAAATTTTTTAGATTTTACATCAAAAGCACAAAAGTATAAAAGGAAAAACCAAATAAACTGGATCATGTCAAACTAAAAACTTTTTATCTCAAAATAATCCTGTTTTTAAAAAGGATAAAAAGAAGCCAGGTGCTAGTGGCTTATGCCTGCAATCCTAGCTACTCAGGAGAATTGCAGTTGGAAGCCAGACCAGGCAGGAAAAGTTGGTGAGACTCTTATCTACAATTAACCACAAAGAGCAGGAAGTGGAGCTAAGGGTCAAGTGGTAGAGTGCTAGCCTTGAGCAAATCAGCTGAGGGACAGTGCCCAGACCCAGAGCTCAAGCCTCATAACTGGCACATAAACAAAGAAAAGGATTAAAAGACAAGCTACAGACTGGAAAAAGTATTTTCAAAACATATTTGGAAAAAGACCAAAAACAATTAAACGCAACCCAATTAGAAAAGAAGCTAAAGACAAAAACAGAGATGTGCCTCAGAAGTAAAGCTCCAACCTTGAGCAGAAAAAATAAACAAGAATGTGAGGTCCCAAGTTCAAGCCCCAGTACTGGCAGAGCAAAGGACAGGAACAAACATTTCACCAAAAAGGCTACGTGGATGGCAAATAGGCACATGAAAAGATGCTTAATTAACATCATTAGCTACCAGAGAAGTGTTAATTAAGACCATAATGAGCTATAATTACACAACTATGAGAATGGCTAGAATAAAAGTGATATCAGGCATGAGGATGCAGAGATTGGATCTCTCTCTACTGCTGGTGGGATGGGAAACAGGCCTGCCACGTTGGAAAACTGGCTGGTTTTGTTTTGTTTACAAAACTGAACATGCACCATACGAACAAGTAATTGAGCTCTTGGACATTTATCCCAGAGAAACAAAGATTTATGCTCATGTGAAAATCTGTATGGGATGTCCAAGATAGCCTTCAATGATTTTGCTCAAACAAACTGTAGTATATTATATTACTACTATGGAGTAGTACTGCTCAAAAAAAGGAATGGACTACTGTTCTAAAAAACCTGGATCCACCTTCAGATCATTATGCTGACTGAAAAGCCAGTCACCAAGGTTACATACTATAATAAAAGTTTCATTATATAATGCTCTCAAAATGACAAAATCAGAGATAGAGAACAGATCAGATTTCCCAGGGGACAGGATGAAGGTGGTCGTGGTCATGAAGGGCCATGTGGGGTGGGAGGGGTCCTTGTGCAGGGGAACTATTCTCCAATGGTGGACATACAGAGTACACTGCAATGCAACCATCCGGAAGCATATACACACGATACCAGCAAGTGCAAGCCAGGTGAGGAAGTATGAGTCAGGCTGTAGAATGTCTCAATGTCAACATCCTGGTGGTGATGATACATGAAATAGGTAAAGGGTATGACAGATCTCTCTATATTAATTTCTTATTGCACAAGAATCTACACTGATCTCAAAATAAAATTTTCATTAAGCCAGGTGCTGGTGGTTCACACCTGTAATAATAGCTACTCAGGAGGCTGAGATCTGAGGATGGCAGTTCAAAGTCAGCTCAGGCAAGAAAGCCCCCGAGACTTTCTATCTCCAATTAATCACCAGAAAACCGGAAATGGGGCTGTGGTTCAAAGTGGTTGAGCTCTAGCGTTGAACAAAAGAGCTCAAGGACAGTGCCCAAACCCTGAGGTCAAGCCCCACAACTGACTATATAAATTTTCATTAATAACAATGACTTAAAATATATATGCAAACATACGCAAATAAAGAACATGATTTACTAAGATAGTCCACCTGGGTTAACTGAGGTAGTGAAATCATACTCAACAAAAAATAATAGTCAACAAAAGTAAACAATCATGGTTAGGCCATAACAAAAAATAAGCACATAATAAAGATAAAATCAGTCAAATCAATCATATGAAGGAATCACATTGTGCTTGGGAGCAGCTGCTCATGACAGGAGGTAGATGGGAGGAAATCTGTAAGTGGGAAGAACAGGTCCCACTGGAGATTGAGATTCTTCTGCTGCAGCAAGAGGGAAGGAAAATAAATGGTGCTGCTGTAGAACTGAAAACCTGGAGTACTACCTCCATGTTTCATATAAACAGCCTGACTGCAAAGAGTAATTTTCAAGTTGTGCAGGCTAGGCAGGAAGTGAAGTGGTCACAGCATGAGGCCGACAGATGCTTAGCTGAGCCTGGTCATAGAAAAATGCATGCTGAAGACTCAGCGGCTCAGTCACACAGCAGAAAAGTCTTTCCTTATTCCCACCCTATTTTACTTCACAGATTATCTGGAAATGCTGTGCTTTAGTAGCTCATTCCTCTCATTGGCAGTCGGCTCTTATTGTGATGTCATACATACATGTTACTGTTTTGTGCTGAGCCTTGCACAAGCTGGGTGATAAGCCTCCACCGCTAAAATAGAGTCCTGGCTTGGTATTAGTTACAGTAAAATCCTTAAAAAAAAAAAAAAAAAAAATTAGGTCTGAATTTGTCACCCTTTCATGCACTCAATCCTCCAGCCTCAGGCTCTTGAGCAGCTGGGACTCTAGGCACCCGCTACCAAACCATGCTTAAGGTAAAACTTAGTATTTAAGCATCTGTTTCCAAACACTGTACCAATTACAAGGATTAAACTGGCCTTTCTCCAGTGGTTGCATCTGCTCTGTCCAAAAGCGAATCCTCCAGTCTCACACGGTTGAGCATTTGACATGTGGCCAGTGTGTGCAGAGGTTTTATTTAAATTTAAATAGCCAAACACAGCACTGGGACACATTAAATCTCTCATAACCTAATTCTCCTCCAACAAATGTTATTTCATCCTTGTTAGCATTCTTCATCAGAAATGAAACAAAACATGTCTTGTTGGTTCTGAAGAGCAGATTCTTCTTTCAGAATACACTGCTTATGACCTCTACCCTACTTCAGTCCACTACCAATTCCCAGAACTACTTCCTAGTCTTGTGGGCAGAGCTGTGTCACCACAGGGCACGCACGGCCATCTTGGATGGCTTCCTATGCAAAGGATAAGATCCAAATGTCAGAGCATGATCTACACAGGCCTTGAAAGACCTGTGTGTGGCTATGTTTGGATCTCACCTGAAACCATCTAGTCCTTGTTCACTCGGGCTGTGGAAAGCACTGTGGAAAGCTCTCCCTAGAATACTCAAGACATGGTCCAGATGGCAAGTTCCCAAATAAATCCTCCTTAGTCTGCTGTGATTCCTGTTTCAGCTCTTGCAACACCCCTACACTCACTCAGGCCATCATTATCATTAAGTTTACCTGTATCTACACTCACTGGCCTTCTCCTTGTCTACAGAAAGCTCTGAGGACAGGGCCTACCCCAACACTCCTGACTAGAAGGGTGCTGGCAGATAATGGGTACTCAATCAAACCACAGGGGTAAAAACATCTCCAGTAACATCAAAATCCTCCTCCTACTGGTTGGTTATTCCACTTCTGTCATTCTGATCATTTCTCTCCAGTGGGTATTTCTGCAAGCATTGAAACAACCCTCCTCCACAAAGCCTCCCTTAACACAAAGAAACTTCCTCAGAGCCCAAACTGCCGTGGATCACACTCTGCCTTGCCCTGACAACAGTACACCAATAAAAACGCTCATGTCAAGGCTCTGTATGATGCTGGATGTAAAGACCAGCTCTGCCTTCATGTTGATCTGACAATTTTCTACAAAGTCCATCATTTCCTTTTTGATGCTGTCCTCTGCTGAGCCCCAAATACCGTTTTCCTTACTGTCTGACGTCTCAGGCAGCTCCTTCCCTATAGGTTTGCTCATTTCTCAAACCGTTGGATATCCCACTGAAATATGTTCCTCAAGGTTTGGGCTGGGATTCACTTCACTGTTAATTCCTTCCCCACACATGATGTTTTCAATGATTTAAACTATCTTTAGACTGCTGACTCTCAAACTGACTCCATTTTCAAACACAGCTGTTCACATTACTCCTGTGTATAAAATACTTCTAGGGGCCTGGCATGGAAATGCATGCCTATAATCCCTGCTACTCAGGAAGCAGAGGTAAGAGAATCATGGTTGGAGGCTGGCCTGGGCAGCTAGCACAAAACTCCATCTGAAAAGCAAATGGACTCATGTGTGGTTCAAGTACAAGAGCCTTGCCTACAAAGTTCAAGGAACATTTCATCCCCCTTACCGTGTGTGAGTGCACATGTGCGCGTGTGCGTGCACACACACACACACACACGCACACGCACACGTGCACACACACAAACACGCATGCATGCACGCCTGCACACATACACACACTCTTCCAGATTGTGAACAGATGTGGGTTTCAGTTCTGGGTGGGGTGGGGGGGTGGTTTGGCTTGGTTTTCTGCCTATTTCTCCCTAAGTAAACTCCCTAAGGACAGGGCTGTTCCTGTTGCCTGCACATTGGCCCTGAGTCAGTACCCTGGCTGCCCTGGCACAAGACCTAGGGATTCTTTACCACAGACTAAGCAAGAACTAGTCATCAGTGTGGAAGTACAGGCTGGGAATATTGTGAGTGTCTTTACAGATTGGAAGAGCATGCTGTGTCCACCCTAGAAAGCCCTGGGGAATGGCAAATTCTACCATTTCCTGTGCCAGGAGAACAGCCGCCCCAGCCCTATCTGCCACCTCGGGGTTTCTAGCTAGCTCCACATTTCCCTCTTTATTACCACAGTAAAATCAAGAGTCCACAAATTCATCATGTTTTCTGGGTCCCCTATTCCTCCCACAGTGTTGTGTTCTGCCTCATGATTATCAGATCTCCTGCTTACCTAATTCTCTCTCTGGAGCACTTAACACTTGTAACAATATCCTAACATGGTTTCCTTTCTAGGCATTCAGTGTATCATGTGCTCCTGGTTTTACTCTCAACTATCCAATAATCCTTTTCCAGTGTATCTTTCTTTCCTTAAATGTTAATACTCCACAGGGTCCATGGTCCTTGTTTTTCCATTGTGTAAACTCTCAGATGGGCTTCTAACTTCTATACCACTGTTTTGCTAGTAACTCCTAAATCCTTGTTTCTAGTCTGGACCACTCACTCTCATTCTGCATGTGCATTTCCACCTGATGGAACCCAGAAGCATTTCACACTCAAGGGCAGAACTAATATTTTGCTCACAGAGAGAGAGAGAGAAAGAGAGAGAGAGAGAGAGAATCCCTAGAATCAATCAGATATCCAAACTAAAAACATAGCAGAAAACTCAAGACTCCTCCTCCCCCACTCTGAAACACAGATACGAATCTGATTACTCTTCAAAACTTTTATTCTTTATTCAAATTGTTACTACAATAATTTGGACAGTTACCATCTCCCATCAGACAAGCCTCTGCTTTCTAACTGGTATTCTTCTACCAGGTTTCTCCCTATACAGACAAATGAGAATTTGGGTCTAAAACATGTGAACATGTTACTCCATGTGTAAAACCCTCCACCTCTCCACTACAGCAGAATGAGGACCCATCATTTGTGTGTGGCACACGGGTACTCTCACCTTGTATACTCAGTTCCTGTCATACCAAACTCTGGGCACACCCCAGACCAGCTATGTGTGTATACATAGCTATGCTATGTGTGTATACAGAGAAGGTTCCCTGTGTGTATGTTCAGAAAAGGCACCATGCCACTATCTCCCCATAAAACTCCCAGCTTCTACAGGACTCAGTATAGTCAAAGCCCTGTGGCCACAAGACCTCCTCAACACCACTAGAGCAGCCAGCTTGTGCTTCCTCTAGATTTCTATTGTTTCTTGTCCGTTCTATATCATATTAGTAACTATTGAGGACCGAGTAAACTTTAAGTTCTGCTTCATACTTTACTCCTTGCTGTTTTCTACATTTTCTATAAGGTTAATTACACTTCGGGACTAAAGCCTAAGTTGTTTTTTCCTTCCTTGGTAAACACTCAATTTTCTTATTCAAGGAGACAGAATTTTTGCAGTGAAGGAAATCATGGATTTGTAAACAGAGAGATCTGGTTTTAAAACTAACCTTAACACTAATTAACTGCATGTCTTTGGGTATACCATATCCATAACCTTAATAAGCTTAGATTTCTAAAACTATAACCTGGGAATAATATTCACCTTGAAGAGTTGTTTCCAAGACTGAGCAATTAATAGTGCTCCTCTTTACCTGAGATTAGATAATCTCCTCTGTGATATATTTCCCATCTGTCCTTGGTAGAGTAAGATCTGCCTTTCCTCACATTAACCTCTAATACCATTACAGCATTTATGTAATTATGTTGTAATTCTGTTTTTTAGTAGATTACTAGCATTTGGCAACGGGGACTTCTGCTTTGTTCACTGGGACAGTCATCCATTATCTGACTATTCATCCAAATTTCCTAGAGGCCAGCAGGCTGAAAAGGCTGAATGAGAAAGCTCACCTGAACCAACCAGTACCAATAAACATTACTCCTGCTATCATTTGTGACTATGACTTTTAACATTGATCAACCTCTAGGTATTTCACTGAAGAACATACAGCAATCCAATTCAGTCTTTATGCATTTTGGTTATAGAACAACAACCACAAGAAGATACGAGGAAATGGACTGAAACTATGTTGGAGAATGACCAAGTCACCTCTAAAGTCACTGTCTAACAAATAAAGCAATGAAACAAAATCAGCTAACTGACAAACCAATGAAGAGGATAAGATGGCATGTCAAAAGAAATCACCTATAATATTCACAACAATACCTTTACAAACTGAAAAATACTTTCAAGATACGTTTACCAAGACATAAAACAAGAAAAAAAAAACTTTTCCAAATAGTATTGCAAAAAGCTATGAGGTTAAATGAAGTGTTCTTAGTTTAATACCACCTAAGTAGAAAAGATATACATACCAGTCAACATATAACATTTTAAAGAAATGTGTCATAGTTGCATTGTAACATTTTGTGAAAGATAAAAAGATGTATTTTTACAACCTACAGGTTGATTTTCTTTTGAGATAAGAACCATAAACAAGCCTATCATTTCATTCTGTGGGTGGGGTCTGGGGCTGGACAACGACTATCTGATCTGTTTAAATAGGTTTACACTGAGTGGTCTTTCTTCAGGATCAATTACCCCAATAAGGCAATCTGCCATTATCACTGATAACAAGGACCAGGCACTCAACAAGAACCTGTCTGACAAACTCCCCCAAGTCCAAAATAAGAATTCAATATAGACAGGCAGTTCACGTTACTCTCTTGTCCCAAATTGACGTGGTGGGCTGGGAATTTTGGCGACCGACTCATATTTTAACCCCCATCAAAGCTCCGGTCGTTGAGGCGAGGAAACACCGTTACACACATTTCTTCATACCCAATGAATTCCACTCCACAAGGGACTACAGATCCTTTCCCAAGCCTAACATCTTAGGGTTCCACACGATTGATGCACCCCAAGGCCGGCGTGCTCACGGCGATGGGGGTGGAGTCACAAAGGAGTTTTCAGTCTCTGATTTGATATAATTTGAGACTGTACGGAAGCACATACACACTCAGTGAATTCTGGCAGACTCTGTAGTCCGGCTTTCTAACCACAGCCGTCAAGGCTCTTACTTGCATGTACCTGGCAGCAAGACGGGCAGAGCTTTGCACAAGGAGTGAACTGAGCCCACCCGGCTTGTAACTGGATCAGGGTGGTGCTTTGCAAAACTTGCCTTGGTGGCCGCGAGTGGCGGGGTGTGCGCGGTCTGGCTGCGGCTCTCCCCCGGTGCCATCGCAGACCCACGGGCCGGGCCGCAGACCCTCCCCGGGCACGGGGAGCGGGCGCCCAGGGCCCTCCCCGGGGGCCCACCCCGGGGTCCCTCCCCGGGGTCCCTCCCCGCGCCGCTCCCGCCCGCGGCCCCGCCCTCCGGGGCGCGGCCCCTCCTCGCTCCTCCCCGCCCCCACCTCACTTCCCGCCCCCGGCCCTGGCCCCGGCCCCGGCCCCGGCTCCCGCCTGGAGGGGCACCGAGCGGCCATACCTGGAGGTTGGGCCCGGTGGAAGCCATGGTGGAGATGAGGCGGTTCCTCGGGGACGAGCGAGGAACGGAGGAAGCCCGAGGCCGCGACGCCCAATCGCACCCAGTGTGACCCACCTCTGGAGGCTCGTGGCGCTCGGACCCGGAGCCGCGGCCTCCGTTCCGGAACTTGTAAACCACCACAGCTCCGCCGGCCCTGGGCCCCTCCGAACACAAACTTCCGCAATCCCGAGACCCGCCGGAGCTGCCACCGCCTCCCTCCGGAACGCTTCCGCTTCGTCATCGGTACGCGCCCGACCTACTCACCTACGCCGCGCCGCGCCGCGCCACAGCCGGGTTCTCGGCGAGACGGGACGGAGGAAATCGTGAAGCTAAGCGAAGCCTGGCGGAAGTTACCTTTTACGCCTGCGCACTACGGCTCGAGTGGGCGGGGCGCAGTGGAGAGCCACACGGAGCGCAAGCGCAGAAGGATAGCGCCCTTGTTTCCCCCTCGTCTAGCCTTGTTCTTGGTGAGGCGTCAGATCTGAGTCAGGGTAGCCGGCGCCGCCTACTTCTCTCGCGCTGTCCGCCTGGATCAACGGCTGTGGTGGCCTTAGGAGGATGGGAATGTGGATATAAATACGGTCCGTGTGGCCAGCGCCGCGAGGCTCCGGCCCGGCTCCTGAAGTTGCGGGGCGGGGCGAGCGGCCGTGGCCCGGGGAGTCAGCGGTTCGAGGCTGGAGGGCTCTGTGCCAGGCCGCGGTCAGGCTGAGTGGCCGGACTGAAATGACAGACACGGCTTCCCAGCCTCTGCTTCTGCGAGCCCTCGCTCTGAAGAGGCAGAAGAGGCGCCGTCACCCCGTCATTTCGTCTCCCACCCCTCCCTAAGCCTCCCCGCCATTGCATCCTCTCAGTAGTGAAGCGCTCCCCCCCCCCCCCGACGGCCACCCGACGAGCTCTCGACCACGGTCTTTGTGGGGCTTCCGAGGGGTTTTACTCCTGTCCTTGGCCGACTCCCGCTTCTAACCGATCTGTAAGTGTCTGACTTCTCTCGCCGTGACGCCCGCCCTGTCCATCGGCTCCCTTTCTTTAGCTTGACTAGAAATGCTTTCAGATCGAGATCTCAAGGCCAACCTCCCCTCTGCCCAGCCTTTATGACTGCCTCCTACACACCTTCACAGGGTGTTTTGGTGGGAGACAAATGCAGCATCTACAAACCCAAGTTGATTGACTTCTACCCACGTAGAATGCTATGGCCAAATCGGTAGCAATGGACTCAAAGCAAGACAATAAAAACAACTGTCTCTCCGACTGGCATCTTAGTTCTTCTCTTCACTCAATTGTCATAGGGATCTCCGCCAGGCATGGTGATACCTGCCTGTGACTCTAGCTATGAGGGAGGCCTACGTCAGGGGTGGGGGTGGGGATCAAATCAATAGAAAGCTCACAGATTGGGAGAAGATCTTCACTAGCATACAACCAACCGACAAGGGCCTCATAACTAAAATATACTTTGAACTCAAAAATTTAAATCCCTCAAAAAACAAATCCCCAAAGAAACAACTGTCCCATTGATAAATGGGCTAACGACTTAAAAGAGAGACTTCTTTGAAGACGAAATAAAAACGGCCAATAGACAAAGAAATGCTCAACATCTCTGATCATAAAAGAAATGCAAATCAAAACAACATTGAGATTCCACCTCACCCCAGTTAGAATGGCTATAATCAAGAAATCTATTAACAGGTGCTAGAATGTGGCCAAAAGGGAATACTACTACACTATTGGTGAGAAAGTAATCTTGTTCAACCACTGTGGAAAGTAGTATGGAGTGTCCTCAAAAGACTACACATGGAGCTCCCCTACGACCCAGCAATCCCACTTCTGGGAACTTACCTAAATGACCACAGACAAGGCCATATTAAAGCTACCAGCACAACTATGTTCATTGCATTGTTATTTACCATAGCTAAGGTTTGGAACCAAACCAGATGCCCCTCAGATGAATGGATCAAGAAAATGCTTCTATCAGAAAGAATGGCACTGCTCCATTTGTAAGGAAATGAAGAGACTTAGAAAACATCATATTAAGTGAAGTAAGCCAGACCCACAGAATGTAAGTCCTATGGTTTCCCTCATTCATAATAATTAGTATATATCTAGGATATTCCTAACAGATGAGCAGAATAGCTCAGTAGCTATGTACATATGACCATGTAAGATGATGCTAAGCGAAATGAACTCCAAGACATGAACATAAGAGGTTTTTCTTTGTTGTTATTTTTAAAGTGATTTCTTGTTTAAAAAATTCAAGATCCTACCTGAAAATTAACTAAAGCAAAGAAGGGCTGACAGCACTATGAAAGTGTGAAAAGAATAATTACTAAGCTGTTCAACTGAATGCTTAAAATCAGTCACAGGGCCCCTAATTATATTGAATAAAATACAGCCAAACTCCAATTTACCTTTCAATTCAATCACTAAGCTAATTTTCATTTTTTTACTCTACCACCGAGCTATATCCACTACTGAGCTATCTTCTACCATTGAACCAATTGAACTATAGCCCCTCAATCCCTATATACTACTGAAAATAAATACAAGTACTAACTAATCCACAAGTAATACTCGGCAAGAGACAGAATAATTCAATTTAATTGAGATTCATTGAGCATACCATGAGTCAATCTATTGCAAATGCCAGATATGAACCCTTCAAAAACTCTCTCTCTTAGCTAGGCATTACAGGTACCTGTAATCATTACCATGCACATACCTGAAATCCCAGTAACTTGAGTGGAAGGGACAGAGTTCAAGGTCAATGTGAGCAGTTATTGAGACTATCTCAGAAACAATACAAAAATGAAAGAGCTAGGGACATGGCTCAAGTGGCCAGGCTCTTGTTTAGCATGCATGACACCCTGGATTTAATCCCTGGTACTGCAAAACAACAACAACAACAAACTCCCTTTCTTGTCACCAAGAATGTTCATGTGAGGTACCCCCATGTGCAGTACAAAGAACGTGCATTTCCTCTGTCCCATTTGATGCCAAATCTATAACCTCCATGAACAAGAAAATAGCACAAAAAATTCACATGGAGGGGCTTTTCTACTTCTACAACTTAGCTAAACAGTTCTTCAGAAATATCAAGATCCTGAGAGACAAGGAACAAGTGCGAAAGAGTCCCAGATTGGAGAACAAAAGACATGGCAATTAAATGCTGGCTGAGATTGGATCCAGGAACAGACCAAAAAGGGTATCAGTAGAAACACTGATAAAAAATGAGAATAGAATCTATAGGTTAGCTAATGTATTGTACTAGGTTATTAATTTGTTACTTTTAATCAATGTAGCATGGTTACTTAAGATGTTGGCAGTGAGAAAAGTTGGGTAACAAGTACATGAGAATTCTCTGTAAACCTTTACAACTCTAATTTTTTTTTTTTTTTTTGCCAGTTGTGGGGTCTGAACTCTGGGCCTGGGTACTCTCTGTCCCTCAGCTCTTCAGCTCAAGGTTACTGCTCTACCATTTGAGCCGCAGTACCACTTCCGGCCTTTTCTGCTTATGTGGTGCTTAGGAATTGAACCCAGAGCCTCATGCATGCTAGGCAAGCACTCTACCACTGAGCCACCTTCCCAGCCCTAATGTAATTATTTTTAAGTATGTGTTTTTTAATATTCCTGTTATATGTGAATGGGGAAGAGAGACTTTACATTTTATACGTTTAACATGTAAATGGACAGAGGTTACCTGTGTAATAGCTTACAAAGTATCTCCACTTACATTTTATCATACAAGATTCCATAAGGTACATTGGAAATCTCCATTTTCACAAATGAGGAAGCTCATTGCAGCTCTTGCATTGCAGCTGGGTTAGATTGGACCAGGTCATGTGACTCCAGGTCCTATCTCAGATGACCATTGCTGGGATAGAAGAAGGGTGTCTCATGGCCTTTGCAGTAAGCACTTCATTCTGGACAAATGATTAGACATGCCTTAGTGAAGTTGCCATTTAAATGGAATCTCAAAAATGACACGAATTTCCAATGAGACCTGGCCATTTCTGGCAGTAGAGTAGGAGAAACAAAGGCACAGACTAATAAAGTACACAATATGTTTAGGTGAGACTGATATGCAAGAGCACTCTGGGGACAGAGAAGCATGAGATGAAACTAGAAATGAACCAGCTGGCATTGCAAGGTGCTCAGAGCTTTGCATATAAGGCGTTTGGACTTTATTATGTAAGCAATGGCATTTACTGACTCCAGTCCCTACCACCTAGCCTTATGATCCCCGTCTCTGACCTTCTTAACTTCCTTCCTTGGTAGAGTTGTCATTTGGTAGGATATGGGTTTTGGAAAGATGGATCTATCCATGGATCGTAGAATGGGTCAGGATGTGAGAGGAGGTAGGCAAGAAAGTCAAGACTTGGGTGAACACCACACTGTTGCATTTGGGGAAAAGGCATATCGAGTCCAGGAGATGTTCCTCATTCAGGAAGCATGACCTCTATTTTCTTGCCTCATGGGCTTGATGAATACATCAGCTCTCTCAGTGGCCTTCACAATTCTGTTCAATGAAATAACACCTGTTCTCCAAGTGCCAGATCCAGTGTCACTTCCTCAAGAAATCACCGGCATCTCTCGGAACACTCTTCACACTTTGGATCTTGACTTTAGACAATGTGTTGCTGAGCAGCTAAGATGGTGCAGTGCCGAGCGCACAACAGATGTTTCAAAATGGTGATCTCGCTTGCAGCGTGTTCTACCCTGGTAGGCGGTAAAATCTCAAAAGCAAAGATTTCACAGTTTCATGTTTGTAGCTCCCTCTGTCCTTCTGTCCGCCCCGCTATAGCCACAGAACAAATGCAAAAGCAATCCAGGATGCTTTAACACAAAGAGGTCAGGGACTCTGGAAATGTTAGGGTTCCGGGACACTCACAGGTTATATTTGGGGATTTAGCCTGGCAGGGGGAGGGGAAGTCAGTCATGCAACACAACCAGGGCTCAATCTGTCTGTTTTACACACCATTTTTTAGGAGTGTATTATCTGTGGTCCTCACCGTGTCCTACACATCTATCTGCATGCACCCAAAGTCAAGTTGCTGCTTGTGGTGTCCCCATTTCCTTGGTGACCTGGAACACAATCATCGTCATGGGTCAGGCCAGTGCTGCCAGGTCTGGTAGTCACCTGGAGTTAGGCTGAAAGCCTGTTGAGCCATGGGGGGGGGGGGGGGGGGAGGGCGTGGCATGCCTGTGTGAATGTGCTCAGTCACCCGGCAGGGCCCACTCAGTGCTGTGATTGTGTTGGATTCAGGGGCAGCCACGGAGAGTTTCTGAGCTGAGACGTGGTCTGGGTAATCAAGCCATCAATGTCAGCCCCCCATGTGAGGGAGGGCAGGAGCGGCCCTCATAGTCCACATTGCCAGTGTGATGAGAGAATTATTTATACATGGATATTTATAGCTATACACACGATATACACATAGATGCACACACACAGTTGGTTGTACTTTGGTGTAGAAAAGATCATGATTGACTGACTAGCTGTTTAACAACTAGCCCATTGGTCAATGTCTGTGTGGACACAATACTTTAGGGGGGGGAGGGGTGTCGGGGAGTCCATGGGGGACTCCTGAGAAAAAAGATCAACCTAATTGAAACTTTGCTAGCAAGTTCCTGCTTTGTGAGGTGAAAGTTCCTCTATTTAATACTTAAAGTTGCAGTTGGAAATGATGTAGTTCAACGTTAAGGTAAAGAGCCAGACCTTAATGCTACTGCTGTTGGAGATCACTGCAAAGCCAGTATGTGAACCGGGTTGGACGTCCATCACTCCTGTCCCTACGCTAGCTGCCACAGTGTTGGATCTGGAGTCACGGCTTGGGAGTTAAATTATTATTCACATAAAAAATAGGTACAATCCTTGGGTCTCAAGGGAAGATGAAATCATAGGTTGCCAATAATACTACGTTTCTATCACTTGACCAACTGTGTTTATTGAGACTCTACCAGCTATGCAGCATTTGAATGGGATGTGCAGAAAAGAATCTGCAAGAGAACTCAACCATGGTTTCTTCTTTATGAAAATCCATAACTTGGAAAATAAGGCAGAAACAAACAGAAAATCAATCTTTCTGTGTCAAAAGGAATGACAATACAATGAATGCTTTAGGAGAAATCAATAGCAAGAATTTGTTGGCTTTAGCAATCATAGAAAAGTTAGGCCCTGAAATCCCCACATAGTGTGGAAATTAGATGCAAGAAAGAACTCACTTGTTTGAATAAAGGCTTTTGGCGCTGCTGAGGAGAGTTGTCTTTCCATATTATCCAAATCATCATTACAAAATGGATGTCTTCAAAATCCAAATGTGGATTACGGCCAAACTCCACCTTGGAAGACTTAAGGATACATTTTAAAAAATCACAGCCAAGTCAATCATTTAATTTTACTGTACTAGAGCTCAAGGTTTGCCAAATGATCTCATTACCAAATTATATCCTAAGGTCGTCTTGGGAAAATAAGCTATTGTACGCCCGGGAAACGACTCCCAAGGGCAATTCCTGGCTAGCGATATTTTTAAAGTTGCAAAATGGCTGTGTTTTCCAGTGGAAAATTCCATCCCCTGCCCCCGCCCCCACTCCCCAAAGGAATGGAGAATTCTTACCTAAGCTGGAGAAACAGCTTAGGATCAAACAGTAGCATGCAAAGAGTAGAGAACAAGTGAATAACAAATGCCATTACAGAGACAGATACAAAAATCCTACGGGGAGGTGGCCAGTTCTACTGCTAATCACAAATGACTTATTTGTATTCTTCTGGTCAAATATAAAATGCTATTGTATTGAGATTCACACATGGGGGCATTACAAATTAAGATATGAATACAGAAGTGTGTAGCTTTTACTCTTCAGGGTGGAAGGAAGGCCTATTTTTCTTTTTCAGTGGTGGAACTTGGTCGTAGCAAAAGGTTCAAATTCCCTCTTAAAAGAGAAAGTACACTAGTCCTACCAAGGCAAGAAATACTTCCACACAAAGTAGTGCTTTTGTGCCTGGAACAAGTGAAAAACTCCAGCAAATGGCTATTTATAAGAGCCCCTGAGGGGTAGATTTAGGTCAGGGAAAACCTATACCTTGGAGGGAGATGGAGAAATTACTTTATTTAGAAGTTGGAGCTCTTCAAAGACCCCAGAGTGTAAAGTATCATGTAATTGATCCAAGTGGCCAATGTGTCAATCAACAAATCTAAATTGAGTTGAGGATTGTGTGAGAGGCATCTGACCCGCCCAGGTCCTTCTAAATTTCCCCCATGAAAAAGAGTAGCATTGTGCATTCACTGGCTAACCCATGGGTCTTATAACACAAATATATTTTGGAAGTGCCAACAGTGATGTGTGTGCGTATTTGATATATGCACTGTGGTGTGGTGGAAAGAGCTCCCTCTGGCCTTAGAGTGTGGAAGTGCAATGCTGGAATGGAGACTTCCATTCAAGAGCTCTAGTGCCTTTGCAAGGGAATTAGAACCTGGGTTGGAAAGAGGTGATGTGGATTCAATCAGAAGACCCTAAATCTGTAATTGGCTGCAACACTACCTGGCTTATTTTGTCTTTTTTGTTTTGAACACAAGGTTTTTCTTGGTTGTGCAGACTAGCTTTGAACTCCTAGGCTCAAATGACCCTCCTGCCTCAGCCTCCAGAGTAGCTGGACCTAAAGATGTGTGCTACGATACTCAGCTATAGCCTTGCCTTTTGATTTTGGGAAGCTCCCTTAGCTTCTCTTGTCTTTTAGCAACTTGGGTGTGTTGCCTATCTTTCCAATCGTTTGTTGCTTTAAACCAGGTCCTCAAAGAAAAATGGAATTGCACTTCAGATTCCCGTGGATGCTTTATTTTTATACTTGGCTTTCAGGCACTGAGATTTAGAAGTAAGCCTTTGAGATTTTGAAGTAAAACCCAAAGACAGGCGCTTGTGAGCCCTGCAACTTAGTTTTCTTATTTTTTCAAACCTCTTTTACAAGGCTGCTGCAGAGATGAGAGATATGAGGCGTGAGGTCTGGTTCTTAGCGCACACTGAGTGCTTTTCGTTTCCCCTCAGAGAGCTACTCCATGTTAAGGTGCAGCATTAGCTTTTTTTGCGGGGGGGGGGGGGGGAACTAAGAGAGACTTGGCAGCTATTGTTTTTTAGGGCATCACTACAGGAGACGTGGCACATAATGTGAGTGGTTGGGTATCACATTTTAGGAAAAGTTAGTGACAGAGTCACAGTACTTTATCAGGCATTGGATGTTGCCTGCTGTCTGTCATTCAGATCTTACTGCCAGTTCTAACAGGCAAGAACCAAGGTGTAGGCCAGCTCCGACAGGCTGAGTTCTGGAGGTTGGGATTCCAGTGTCAGAATGAGGGCTGGGCCACACTCCCTTGGGAGCTTCTGAAGGGTCCTTTCTTGTGCCAGTTTCCTGCAATCTCTGCTGTGCACCCTCGCCCTGTCAGGCTGTGTTGTCCCCATGTGTCTGAGCCTCTCTACCGACTTCCCTCATCTTGTAATAGCAGTAGAGACCTCAGAGTAATGGCAATACTAGCTTCCCTCCCTAGCCAAATATTTCCAGAAGGTGCCAAGGAAATGCAGAACTTGGGAAAAATCTGCATCAGATGTGTAACTACTAAGAACATTAATTATGTTGGGACATTAAATACTGACTGTCAAGTTGCTAATTAGTTGTTAATCTTTTATACAAATGGCAGGATGAAGAGTCTTTATAAGCACAGTAGGTATACCAGGAAATTCTAGATTTTTACTCATCACTGTCTAGGGATCTGAGAGTGCAAATTCTATCATTTTTATTTTTAAAATTATGTCTAGGGCTCAATGACTCAGTGGTAGAGTGCTTGCCTTGCATGCATAAGGCTTTGGGTTCGATTCCTCAGCACCACATAAGCAGAAAGCGCCAGAAGTGGTGCTGTGGCTCAAGTGGTAGAGCGCTAGCCTTGAGCTGAAGAGCTGAGGGATAGCGCCCAGGCCCAGAGTTCAGGCCCCATAACTGACAGAAACATATCTGTGTATTATATTGTATATAATGTGTATATTATTCATCTACATATATATCTAGGACAAGTTAATCAGAGGTGATCTCATTATTACATTTCCACACATGTGTGCAATATATTCCAATCAGTTTCACCCTCTTGATCATTCTGCCTTCTCCTTTTTTCTCATCTCAAAATAATTTCAACATATTTCCTTTTTCAATTTTCATAGTTGCAAACAATTTATTTTGACTTATTTCTAATTATTTTAAAATGTGATCTGGGGGATTCTAGGAAAAAATTAAAAGAGGAGTTTATTCCATTTAATGATATTTTTTGGCTACGGAAACAATTCCTTAATATTGGGTCCATCTGTAAAGTTTTGAAGAAATTATGTCCCTCAATATGAATTAACTTAGTTTTCTTAGTTCAATCAGCGTATCTGTTCATTAACAGTCTTAAGCTGGTTAAAAAAGAAATGATGGGCTGGGAAGTTGGCTCAGTGGTAGAGCGCTTGCCTTGCATGCATGGGGCCCTGGGTTCGATTCCTCAGCACCACATAAACAAAAAGAAAAAAGCTGGAAGTGGCGCTGTGGCTCAAGTGGTAGAGTGCTAGCCTTGAGCTGAAGAGCTGAGGGACAGCGCCCAGGCCCAGAGTTCAGGCCCCACGACCAGACCCAAAAGAAAAAAAAAAAAAAGGAAAGAAATGATATTTCAGATGTTGAAAAGAAATTCCAAACCTTTAGTGCGCTAGGTTTTCTAATTTAAACGTAGCACTTACTCCCTCTACCGGCGAGGAGTAGAAACTGCAGATGTAGTTCCTGCTCCACTGATGTGACACAGGGATTCAAAAGTGAGTCGTTTGTTGTGGTCCCTTGAAAATTGTCAGAGCTGGTAGCTCCAGAGCAGGAGCTCTGAGTGGTGCAAGTTAGGAAACAATTCTTAAGTAAATCTGGACCCACAGCTTTCTGGACTGAATTGGAAAAAAATAAAAGATTGCTCCTCGTCAGAACCATGCTACTCAGTAGAAAAAGTGTGAGCTACGTATAGAATTTAAAACTTTGTTCTGACTACATTTTACATAAAAATATCCAGGTATGGTGCTTCATTCTGATCATCCCAGCCCAGGATAGGGTGTAGCTCAGGGACAGAGAATGCACCTAACACGTGAGTGGCCTGGAGTTCCCAGCACCAGTACTGTGAAAACAAGAAAGAAAAGTGAAATGAATTACAATAGTATAGCTTTATTGAACCTGCTATAGTTTTTTTTTGGGGGGGGGGGGTCCGGTCATGGGGCCTGAACTCTGGGCCTGGGCACTGTCCCTCAGCTCTTCAGCTCAAGGCTAGCGCTCTACCACTTGAGCCACAGCGCCACTTCCAGCTTTTTTCATTTTGCTTATGAGGTGCTGAGGAATCAAACCCAGGGCCTCAGGCATGCAAGGCAAGCGCTCTACCACTGAGCCACCTTCCCAGCCCCTGAACCTGCTATAGTTTTATTTAACTTAATATATCCACAATACTGCCATTTTGGCACGCAATCCATATAAAAATGATAGTCCAGAGATAGCTACAGCCTCTGGGGATGGAGACAGGAGCTGGGAAAGGCTCCATCTTGATCAGAGCTTTCCATCTGGAGTGCTGGGTTGATAGGAACCAGAACTGAGGGAAGCTGAGTAAAGACCAGTGTCAAAGCGGGGATCAGACTAAGTAGGACTTGCCTCTGCGCAATGAATAATTTGATCTAAAAAATTGCTTTTTCCCCCTTCCTCTTTTCAATGAGTCAGTTAAGAGTCTGTCATTGGAAACATATGACTTATTTACTTTCTTGGGTAGTAAAACTTTATTGTAACTTTGAGCAAATGCCTAGACATTTGACAAAGCATTGAAATAAAAGCATGTGGGAGCTTACAGGAATATGTCTCTGCCTCTCTGTCTCTGTTGCTCCCTCTTCTTCCTCCCTCTCTCTGTCTGATAGGTCCACCCAAGTGTCTCCTCCAAGTGTGCTGTCAGAACGAGGCAGAGATGATGTCACTCATGGACAATAAACACTTGGGAAGCCATCACCAACAGGAAGTTAGGAAGAGTCCCCAGGGGAGTGCGTTGCTCTGCCTCCAGCCCTGTGAGAGGGAAATATATCTCTGGAAATACATGCACATAGACTTAGTTACTTACTACCACATAAATTGGATCGCGAAGGCCAGTGCATGTCAGGATGATAGATTTGAGCATTCAGCATTAATTCCTCAAAGGTACAATTCAGTAATATGATTCCTGCGATCACCAAAGACCTAACATGGGAGTCTTTCTTTAATTGCCAAAACCAAGAATTCCTCCCCTACCCTTTATAAAGTGAGAGTTCATCCTTTTGAGCCAAGCTTCGGTGACGACAGGGCATGGGGTATTATCATGTAACAGAGGAGCATTCATTCCTAGAAACTGGAGTCTGGCAATCCGCTTGTAGGGGCCTGTTTGCGTGATTCTCTGTTGGGACAAACCCGCTTGGAACTGTGCCTAGACCCTGGGCAGAGAACCTGCCCATCCCATTTGTATCCTAAAGCCAAATATCTTGTCTCATGAGGAAATGAATGAGCTCTTTAAATATTTTATGAGAGGAACTTACAGGGTGGTTTGACTGAGTTTGAGAAGGCAGGGCTGGAGAGAGAAGCTATTCAGCTTAGGATTTTTTGGGAGGTAGGGGTAGAAGATGGGGAGTAACTTTAGATAAAGGAAAATTCTAAGTTGTGGAAATAGTCAAAATAAATTATTATTGTTATTATTTGTGTATGTGTGTGTGTGTGTGTGTGTGTGTGTGTGTGTATGTGTGTGTGTGTGTATGTATGTGTGCTGATCCTCAGCCTTGGACTCAGGACCTGAGCACTGTCCCTGAGCTGTTTTACTCAACACTAGCACTCTACCACTTGAGCCACAGGTCTCCTTCTGGCTTCCTTTTGGTGGTTAATTGGAGATGAGTCTCATGGTCTTTCCTGCCTGGGCTGGCTTTGAGCTACAATATTTACTTATCAGCTTTCTGGGTAGCTAAGATTACAGATGAGCCATGGGTACTTGGTGAGGTTATGTACTTATATAATCTTGGCTACTTGACAGGTAGAGATAGGAGGATCATAGTTCGAGGCCAATCCAGAACAAGGTTTGTACAAAACCCTATCTGAAAGAAAACAAAACCACAACAAAAAAACTGAAAAGTAAAGAAAAAATAGAGGTGTCACTCAAGTGATTTGCCTTCCAAATGTGAGGTACTGAATTTAATCCCTAGATTAAGAACCTTTGGCATTACCTTCAGATATACCTTAGTATGTGTATAACCTGTGCAGACCAGTGCACATAGCACTTCTCAGAGACGTCCCACTGGGTCTCTTTTTTTAAACTACTGAACTGGAGAAATCACAGATTAGAGGAAGTTGCAAAGATAGTAGAGAGGAGTAGTGCTCATCCGGTCTCTTCTGCTGATTTTGTCTTAAGAAACCACAGTACAGAGTCATAAACACTGGAGCAATGGGTGTGTAGTTCTGAGTTACTTAGCACCTGTGTAGATCCATGAACCACCATGACAGTAGAGATGCATAACTGGTCCATCTACTCCCAAGACCACCCTTCCAAAGCATGCTTCCCCCATGGACAGACAGCACTGTCTCTTAAGTCCTGGCATTCCAAATTACTTTTTATCTCTGTGATTTTGTCATTTTGCACATGTTTCCAATAGAAACCAGACAGAATGGGATGTTTCAAGATTAGTTCTTTTCACTGCATGCATTTCCCTGCAGATACATGTTTGTTTTTAGGTGCATCAAGAGTTTCTTCCTTTTTTATTGCTGAGAAATACCCCATAGTATGGACATACCATGGTTGGTTTAGACATTCACCCACAGAAGAATATTTTGGCTGGTTCCTATTCAGATGGATTGTGAAGTCATTTACTCATCTACAGTTTGTTTGTGCAGACAAATATTTTTTATTTTTATCCAAAGTGAAAGCCAAGGAGTTCAGTTCTCACACCTCATGCTGAATGTACATTTATTGTCTTGAAAAATCTGGCAAATTATTGTCCAGAATGGCTGTACCATTCTACATCTCCAGTAGCAATGGATGAAGGCCTGTGTTCTATATCCTTGCTGGCTTTTGGGCTACAAAGCAAAACATTACCCTACCAGAAATAACGCAGGTATCCCAAAGGTCTATTGTAGAGAAAGGGGAAGCTTAGCAAATTCAGGAAAAGAGTCCACAATGTAAGTGTGGTGCAATATGGACTCTGTGTAATGTGCTATGTAGTTATTTCAACCAAATTCCTCATTTCCAAGGATAGCTCTTCCCTGAGTTTATCCTTTCCTCCAAGTATATGGATATAGCTCTTGAGGTATTCTTTTTTATTTTGCAATGACAACATACCTTTCAAAATTTGTCCTTTCTCTCCTCAAAGCTTGGAAGAGGTTCAAAATTGGAAGCGGAGAACTCAACATGTACCATTAACATTCCTCCAAGAGGCTAGCTGGTTTGTTATGGATCATATCACACACACACACACACACACACACACACAGAGTGCCAAGGAATGAATCTACCTGTATCATTTGAATAATGGCAAAGGTAGAAATAGAAACAACTTGTCTGAGAAGAGATATAAAAATTATGCATCCTTTCTGGACATGTGTTTCAAGAACTCTCTTTTCCACTGGATAGAGGAAGTATTGGTTTGTACCCACCTTCCATTCCCTTCCTTCCTAGTCTTAAGTGTTGGTATACATTTCCCCTGCATTTGTTAAACATGGAGACTTTAGGGTTTCTTCTAGATATTCAGAATCAGTTGGCATAGGGTGGGTTACAGTTGTTACAGCCTAGAATCCTAGAATTCAAGGACATCCTGTCCTAGAATGCTTATTTTATGGTCAACCCATGTGCTCCTGCTGAAATGGAGTCAATTCTCCTATTCAATTATTCTCTTTAGAATTTCTTGGAAGTTTGTTTTTTAAATATTGATGCCTGGACTCCATCTCAGATCAATGACACAAAATCTGTGGGTGCATAGCTCAGTAACTGTACCTGTTAAGTGCTCTCAGGTTGTTCACACCCACAGTGGGACAGGAAGATTGCTGCTAGACAATGGAAAGTGTCAAGCAATGGAGACATTCAAGTGTACATGTGGTGTTGTTACACAATCGAAGCTATTTTGTTAAACCTGACAATTCACCGAGTTCAGTGTTACTATCCCCATTTTTGCAGATGACCAAAACGGTGGCCCAGAAAAGTTGTATCAGTAATCTGAGGACATGTATCTTCTTGCTGTTGGAAGCACTGTTGATTTTTGGAGCCAACAATCTCTTCTGAATAGTTTAATGGCTTCTTTCTCTGAGTACCCCTCTGGAAAAAACAACGTCTCTGGATTCAATGTAAGAATTCCAATGAAGCGGTCATCAAAATGACTGAAGAGAAAGAAAAAAGAAATGCGTTGAACTGTGTCTTTAAACATTGCTCAACATTGTAAGGTTAGACCCTGCACCTGTAACACAGGATGAAGGATCAAGCAGTTGAGATGAACCTTGTCAACGGGTTAAAAAGCGTTGTTGATCTGCGAGGAAAGTTGGTGACAGGTAGAGGCAGTGAAGTTCTGTTTCCCCCCAGTCATGCCAGTGACTTCCATTAGCTGTGGCCAGACTCCTTTATAAAAGCCCGACTCCTCCTATCCAGCAGGGAAGCTGGAACGATTACCAAGAGGTAATTCCCAAGTTCAATCATTGTCTCCCATCTCCGTGAACACCAGTTATAAGTCAGCATTGAAAGTGGGGGGTTTGATCCCCACACCCAGGCCTCTCCTATGCCATGTTTCCCATTAACATAACCTCTATTGAGGGGATGACACCAGTGCATCCTCTTTTCCTTTCCCTTGCCTGTGACTCCTTGGTCTTGGGCGAGGCAGTGACTTTGGGCAGACTCATGCTTACTCACTGCCTGCACCCAATGGCCAGGCTGATTGGACGCTGTAATTAACTGCCCCACCCACTGCTCCAGGAAACCACAGATCAAGCAAAGTCTCCTTGCAGTTAAATATAGGAACCGTCTATGTTTTCTGCAGTCCTGTGAGGCGTGGGTGGGTACCTTGTTCTCAGTCACAACACGTCAACTTGGATTTTGCAGGTAAGATTTGAGTTTGACAGAGAAACTAATGCTGGGTTTTAGGTTCTTCAATGGAATCCCAGAATGATAAATCGGATGCTACTGAGCAGCGTACTTTAATTTGGGGTTCGATGGGTAACAAATGTTCTCTACGCTGGGTTTCAGACCCCCTGTGCTCCCTCACCATGGCCTAAAGCTGGGTGTCCACTGGGTGTCCATTCTGCTGCATCACCATTCATATTTCTTCTTTTCTCCCAGAACTTCCAAATAGCCCACAATTCTGTCAATGAGTGCTCAGCAAAGCTCGGTTTTCCTCCAACTGGCAGCTAGGTCGCTACTAGTCTTTGTGTGGCTTTTTCTGTAGTTTTCTGTCCTTATTGAGATGTAATTTGTGTAATCATAACAGTTGCCTTTTCAAAGTATAAAATCCAACTTGGTCTTCAACGGAAGCATGCCCGCGGATAGGCATGGTGGTTCATATCTGTAACCCCTGCATTTGGGAGGCAAGGGCCGGAGGATCATGAGCTTGCAGATAGCCTGCTACAGAGTGAGACACTGTTTCAAAATAACCCCCCCCCCCCAAATGTATTCACAGAGCAGTCAACACCACGTTATCCAAGTTCGGACTTTCCCAAGTCCATGAAAAGAAACCCTATACCCGTTAATAGTCCTTTCCCATCCATTCTAACCCAGGAAACCACTCATCTGCTTTCTGTCCCTACTAATCTGCCTATTCTGCCATCATATCTAAATCGAGTCAAACCCTATGTGGTCTTCACTTACTTTTTGTATCTGATGGGATATAGAATCCAAAGCTCAGGGCTCCACAGGTTGGTCTTAACCCCAAGTCTTCTGGAAAAATGTATCTGAGCTGTTGAAACTGGAATGGTGTTTCTGATCATCACTGGACCATTTTTGGGATCACTTCCCCCTCTTTTTGAAGAATAGCACACTTCCAGAGATGAATAGTTCTGTCTTGTTTAACCAGATTTAAGAGTTCAGTAGCTTTCTTTGTTACTTTTATTATATTTATATTCTGTTTATATTCTATTTACATTATAAAGATGATATACACAGGGCATACAGTTATATGTCAGGTAGTGAGTATGTTTCTTTTTGGACAATGTCATCCCTTTCTTTGCTCTTTCCCAGTTTTCTCTTCCACCCACACCCTCAATAGACTTTTTTCATTTCACATTATATCTACCCCTTCAATTCAAACTAGTAGCATTTTTACCTCTCTATGTCTGTAAGCTTTTACTTAGATGACTACTTGATTGTACCTTTGGTATCCTTTCCAAAGATGATCTTAGTTTCTGCAATATGAAGCAATGGACAGTTTTCCAAATCATCAAGTTCTGGTTTTCTCTTGGTTTAGTTGTTGGTGTTTGATTGATTAATTGATTGATTGATTAATTAATTAATTATTTTTAACAGTTCCTTACTTGGTTCACCTCTCTTTTCTTGCATTTTACTGTAAGGAGTCAAGGCGAACCAAACTGCTCCTTTTACATGTCACTTAGAAATCTCCTCAGCTAAATGTCTGATTTCATCACTCCCTAGCTCTACTTTCCACAAAACACTAGAACACAAATGCATTTCAGCCAAAATCTTTGACACTACATGTAATGAAATTCAGTTTTCCTCCAGTATCTAAGACTGTTTTTCTCATTTTCACCATAATGGCTTTTTAGTCTATGTTTCTAACATAAACATCAAGTCTCTTCCAACCTCCAACCATACTCAGAGTTTTGTGCAAATGAAATTATGCAATATATACTCTGTTGTGCCGAGCTCCTTCAGATTAGTATGTTTTGAGATTGTTTTTTGTTGTTCATATTTTTAAACTTCAGAGTTGCTCTCCTATTGCATGAACCTATTAAAATGTATCTGTGATAAACATTTAGCCTGTTTCCCTTTTCTCTTTGGCTATTATGCATAAAACTGTTACACACATTTTTGTAGATAGGACATATGTTTTCATTTCTCTTGGGCAGAATTGTTGGAACATATGCTTAATGTTTGTTTTCCTTTACAAGAAACTGCCAGAATGCTTTCCAAAGCAATTAAATATTAAAAAAAAATACTTCAATCATCAATGAACGAGAGTTCCAGTTGCTCTATATCCTTGCTGGCAATGGATGTGTCCATCTGCTTTATGGCTGCCAATCCAAGGAGTAAGTGGTGATATCTCATTGTGGTTTGGATCTACAGTTCCCTGATAATCATTGTTGCTGGGCATCAGCTGATGAGATTTAAAAACCTATAGATTATTATAGCTTTTATCACACACTTTATCACATATGATAAGATATGCTGAGCATATCTTGCATTAATTTCATTCTCACAGAAGGAGCCCTAGGAGCCAGGTATGGTTTCTGTTTTACAAAAGATAATAGAGGCTCAGAAAGGTAGGGAAGTGGCTAAAGTTTATAAATTAGGAAAGCCAGTAGTTAATGCTGATCTAGAGCCTAGGTCCTTAATTGCTGCCCCAAATTCTATCTATGAGAAGTGTCTTCCCAAAATCTGATGCTTGTTGTCAATGGCTTCACGCTACGTTACTTGTGGCTGTTTTCTTCTCCACTTCTCTTTCTGCCTGGTTTAGTCCCCACTGATGTTTAACTGGCAAAACAATCTCTCTTCAGCAATAACCCATTCGTCTAGTGGTCTGCCCCATTTTTATCTTACAAACTGTATCCATCTTTTTTAGTCATTCTGTTTTTAACAACTTACATTATGGAATATTAAAAAAAAAACTCAGAAGGACTAGGAGTTAGTGGCTCTGTTTTCTGCCTGTTATCTACTCAGGAGACTGAGATCTGAGGACTAAGGTTCAAAGCCATGCTGAGTAGGAAAGTCCATGACACGCTTATCTCCAGTTAACCTGGAAGTGGGGGTATGGCTTAAATGGTAGAGCGCCAGCCTTGAGCCAAAAAGGTAAGGGAATGCACTCGGTCCTTGAGATCAAGCTCAGTACCAGCACAAAGAAAATCCAAAAGTACAGAAAATACTACAATAAACCCTAAATTTTATCTATAAAAAGAATAATATACTTCTCTCTTGCTCTGTGTGCCGGGGACTTGCTAGGCAAGTACTCTACAACTGGGTTACATCCTTGGAGTTAGTATATATTCTATTTGTGGAGGGATGTAAGCAATTGTAATCTTATTATTACAGCAACTTCTTAAAATGATCAATATCCAGTGAGTGTTCAGATCTCAGTGGCTTTCTTATTAATCTTATTCTTATAGTTTGGATGCAAGATGAAAACATTTATAATCATGGTAAGTCTAATAACTTCACTTGAATTTGTAGGATTCCCTTTTAACTTATTTTACCCTTGAAGTTTAATTGTTGAAGAAGACAGACTGTAGGAGTTTCCTATAGATTGTTTATACATAGAGGAATTTTCTGTTGTCTGGATTTTGTTCATTGAGTCCCTGTGTTAACCATTTCTTTGTTTTCTATATTTTCTGAAGTTTATGTTAGATTCAGAGGCTCGATTATACTCAGCTTTGATTTGTTTTGGTAAGACCACTTCAAAGTGGATGTCCACTAAGAAATGTACCAGAACTTGGGAGACAGGAAGGAAGATCACAGATTTGAAGATATCTGGGGCAACATATTGAGATACTGGCTCAAATAGAACAACACATAAATAAAAATGTAAAGAAGGAAAATTAGCCAGGGACTGGTGGCTTACGCCTATAATCCTAGCTATTCTCTCTCTCTCTCTCTCTCTCTCTCTCTCTTTCTTTCTTTCTTTCTTTTTCTTTCTCTCTCTCTCTTTCCCTCCCTCCCTCCCTCCCTCCCTCCCTCTCTCCATCTCTTCCTTCCTTTCTTTCTTTCTTTCTTTCTTTCTTTCTTTCTTTCTTTCTTTCTTTCTTTCTTTCTTTCTTTCTTTCTTTCTTTCTTTCTTTCTTTCTTTCTTTCTTTCTTCCTTCCTTCCTTCCTTCCTTCCTTCCTTCCTTCCTTCCTTCCTTCCTTCCTTCCTTTCTCTCGGCTGGCCTCTAATTACAACCCCGCATCTCCACCTCACAAATACACAACCAGTCATTTAGTTATTAAGGTTTGTCTAGGCAAAGCAAAAGTGTCAGGTTCTCTTTCATTGCATCAATTTTCAGAGCAGTATGTTAATTAGGAGGCTTTTTTAAAAAAAGGCAACAGAATGCAAATATAAATGATTCTTGCCGATTTGCAAAATTAACCATTGATACTCTATCAGTGTTATCTCACATTGGATTTCCAGAACATGCTGATGCAAATGCGAAGTTCTGCACCCTATGCTAGAAAAAAGACCCCAAGAGCCATGTGGCGCTTTTCCTCTTCAAAGCATTTCACATCTAATTATTTCTCGCCTCTCTCTAAAGGGGGGTGCTATTAACTGCATTTTAAAGATAAGAACATGGAAATTTAAAGGCAGCCAGAGAGCCAACTGCCCCAAGCTGCTAGGGCGTCACCTTGAGAGATGAGATTACACTGGCTGTGTGGCTTCGTTTTAATTTTGGCTCTGGGAGGGGGCGCCTACTAAGAGAGCTAGAGATCGCTGACGGATACAACCAGCTGTGCAGTGTGCAGATGCTTGTGGAACATCCTGGCACGTCCGTAATGAAATATTTGATACTGTGGCACCTGACACATGACTATATAAGCAAGCAGCATGCCACATTTTGTTGCTATGGCTATTTCTCTAGCACTCTACCACTTGAGCCACAGCCACTTCTGGCCTTTTTTCTGTGTATATGGTACTGAGGAATCGAACCCAGGGCTTCATGGATGCTAGGCAAGCACTCTATCATGAAGCCACATTCCCAGTCCCTGCTATGGATATTTCTTTTAACTATTTTCAGACCCTTTCGATATTGTCACAGCCAGCAGTTAAGAGATGGCAGTCATGTTTTTTTCTCAAAGTCAGACCTGGCAAATACATATGACTTTTTTGTCTAAAAGATAATGTTTATATTCTCATTTGTAATCTTGGGCGTAGTTAGTTCAGTTCAAGTTGAATGATCACATGCTAATGATGAGCCTGGAACTCACAAGAGCTGCTATAACTCTTGGGTTTCTCAAGGTAGTAGAGATGCTGGAGTGAATATACTTGCATGTGGTTTGGAACCTATGTTCTCCACCCAGAGTAATTGCCCCAACACCCTATAATTGCCCTGACCTTGGGTAAGCTTGCCTCATCAGCACAAACCCGCTGTTAGGGTTGGGGGAGTGAGGGGAAGCAAAGCCACGTGACATAGCTCAAAGGGAAGAAGCCCAGGTGTCTCTTTCTAGCAATAGATTTTTTTATGAGTCTTTTTACAATACGCTTTCAGGTGACTCGGTCAGGACAAGAGCCACCATACTTCCCATGTCCTGCAGACCTGGCTCATGAGACAAATGCTGGGTGCTTGCCTTCACTGGGTGACAGTCTCTCTTTGCCCAGAACTCATGTTTCTTCTTCTCTAATTCCCAACTCATGTGTCAATAAACACACTTGCTGACTTCTTTGTTGTTTAAGGAGCTGCATTCTCTCTCAGATTTCTTATTCCCTAATTAAAGGCCAGCTGTGGCGCTGCAGCTGCTAGCGCATAATAACGGCGTCCTTGTAGCCTTTTCTTCTTACCCAGCCCCCCACCCTGAGTCCATTTAGAGCCTCACTCCACTTCCTTTTTACTTCTCTTTTACCATTTTATTTTATTCGCCATTTAGCAACACAGTTTACAAATAGACAATATCTTGATCAATGTCTCCCCTTTCCTCAGGCTTCTCTTTCTCTGGCCTTAGAAGTCATGAGTGGTGGCAACAGGTTTGTGCATCCAGTTCTTGAACACTAACAATCCTGTTAGCGCTGACAATGCTAGAAATACTGTCAGTATTCCAAAAGTAGTCTTAATGATCAAGGACGCATGGTTTCATACGAAGGGAGAAAAAATATCATGTGGGTTTTTTTGTTTTTTTTTTTTTGGTTATTCTAACTAGTAGTGGAGCTGAGAATATATTTCAGTTAGGAGTTACACAAGTCAACGCTCTGTAATTATAACAAATACTGAGATAATCAGCTTGTAAAGAGGAAAGATATATTTGGCTCACAGTGTTGGAGATTCCAGTCTGATGAACTAGCTCTGTAGCCTTTGGGCTACAGCGTGGTGGGAGTGTGTGGGATAGCAAAGCTGTACCCTCATGGTGGAGAAGTGGGGGAGGGATAGAGAGAGAGAGAGAAAGAGAGAGAGAGAGAGAGAGAGAGAGAGAGAGAGAGAGAGAGAGAGAGAGAGAGAGAGAGAGAACTGAATCCCACTTATCCCCAAAGATCCCACCTCTTAAAGCCTTCACTCCTTTGCTTCCAGTAGTGCCAAGCCTACACATGAGCCTTGGGAAGACACTTAGGATCCAACCCAACGAGGGAGTGTGTGAGAATCGTTGCTCCATAAGGAGGGATGTGGGCGAGAATTCATTATGGAGCAGTCAGGACTTCACTGCCTTCCTCTGGCAGATGGAGCTTGGTGCCGACTGTGTAAGTTAGCCTGACTGTTTGGCCTTATGGGGCAACTTCTGGACTTCCCTTCACAAATCTTTTCTGCAGTGGGGTGCTGGGGGCTCACTCCTGTAATCCTAGCTACTCAGGAGGCTGAGATCTGAGGATTGTGGTTCAAGGCCAACCTTGAGCAGGAAAGTTTGTGAAATTCTTAGCTCCAATTAATCAGCAGAAAGGTAGAAGTGGAGGTGTGGATTGTGTGGTAGAGTGCCAGCCTGGAGTGCAAAAGCTAAGGACAGGCACTGAGCGGTATCTGCACAAAACAAAACAAATAAAACCCTCTCCCTAAAAGAAGAGTGGTTGTAAAGATGCCAAAGGAATTATTTTTTGGTTCATTCATTTATTTTCATTCTTGAGCTATATTTAGGCTCTAGATTTCATTTTTGCCCCTTCCTCCATTTTTAATGTTTTTGGTGCTGTTCCTGGGCTTTAAACCCAGGGCCTGGGAGAGTCAAAATTATGACAGCCCTACAACAGGACTTTAGCAATTTATTCTCCTGTTGAATTGGTCCTATCAGCATGGGGAACTTCTGGCATTTTTAAATAGATTATTGGAGATAAGAATCTCACAGACTTTTTTGCCCTGGCAGAGTTTGAATCACAGTCTTCAAATCTCAGCCACCTGAGGAGCTGGGATTACCGACAAGAGCCACCGGTTCCTGGCTCTTGCTGGGGTTTTGGGGACAGACTTGCAAACTTGTCTTCCTTGGGCTAATCTTGAACTGCATCCCTTTCAGTCTCCCAAGTAGATAGGATTACAGCTATGGGCCACCAGCTCCTGCTTGTTTTATGTGTTTTCTTCAAATCTTCAAATAACATAATTTGCAAATACAAGCTTAAGCAATCCTGGAGTGCATTCTAACAGCAAAAGCTCCTATATCAGAGGTTGCTCTGATATATTATTATTATTATTCTTTTGTTGGTCATGGGGCTTGAACTCTGGGCTTGGGCACTGCCCCTGCACTCTTCAGCTCAAGGCTAGCGCTCTACCACTTGAGCCACAGCCCCACTTCCAGTTTTCTGGTGGTTAATTGGAGATAAGAGTCTCACGGACTTTCCTGCCTGGGCTGGCTTTGAGCATGATCCTCAGATCTCAGCCTCCTGAGTAGCTAGGATTACAGGCATGAGCCACCGGTGCCTGGGGCTCTGATGTATTTTTATTAAATACAATTGAGCTGAGCACAATATATATATATATACACATATATATATACACATATATATATATGTATATATATATGTGTATATATATATACACATATGTCCTATTTTTGTGCAACCTGGTCTTGTGAACTTTACAACATATATAGCTACTTTCTTGTTGATGGCCAATCAACTTTTTTTTCTTTTTCTGTTATGAATAATGTTATGCTGAATATATTTCTCTACCTCAGTTATTGACCTAATCTGTAATATTTCCTTAAGAATTAATTCTAAAAGCTGTATTACATAGTGAAAGGGAGAGGATGAACATTAAAAAGAATAACAATCCACTGCCAAACGTTTTTCTAGAAGAGTTGACCAATTTTCTTTCTTATCAGCTGTAATGAAATTCTTATTTACACTGGCTATTCTGAAATGGTTGCGTTTTTTGTTCTTTGGTTATTATTTATGTCCTATGAAAATTATATATGATAAAAAATAAAACCTGTATACATACTTATTTGGACAATGAAGAATAGCTCACATAGCTCAATCTTGCACGGATTAAAATCCAGCCATTCATGAACTAATTGACATATTTGTTTTATTTTTATGTCATAGTCAAATGCATTCCATGTCGTTGATTGTCTTAAAAATAAGATTAAGGTAGGATTTCATTCTTTTGCCTTTATTCCTATGTAAGGACAACCTGCCTAAGTCTCCACATTCTTTTCAGAAAATATGGAAGTTTCTGAGACCCAGCGAGGTTGCTGACATGTAGGTTTTGTTATTTTCTTTTCAGTACTGGGGTTTGAACTCAGGGCCTAGGCAGGTGGTCTACTTCAAAACCATGCCTCCAGCCCTTCTATAAGATTTGAGATTGCCTGGACTGTGATTCACCTATTCAACATTTCCCATTGTAACTAGAATGATAGCCTCACAGCACAGTGCCCAGCTTCTTTGGTAGAAATACAACATCATGGAGTTTCCTTCCCAGGCTGGCCCAGAACTGCTGTCCTTACTGAGCTCAGCCTCTCACATAGCTAGGATGACAGATGTACATCAGTGTGCCTCCATATGGGTTTCAGATGGGTCTTGGGAACTTTTCCTCCTGGGCTGGCCTTGAACTGTGATTTTCCTAGTCTCAACTTTGCATGTAGCCACCTGATGTGTGCCTGCGATCAGCACCAGCTTTGCTGGTGGCTATTACCTCCTGAGGGTGACAGAGTGTGGGTCACCCGCAGCTCCAAAATGTATTCTCTTCCCCCCATGTCCTCTTATTTTCTCCTCAACTATCAAACCTGAGTGCTTAGCACAAAATCTGTTGCTCAGATACCTGCACTGATAATACCAGCCATCCCCAAAGCAAATTTGCCTGTGCAACACAAAATGTGTTGCCTCTGGTTTAACTCTTGGTTCCTGCTATCTCCCTTTCTTTTTTTAATTGTCATAGTTTTGTTTGTTAAGTGTGTGTCTTAGTAAAACAAATTCACGTTGTGTTTTATGATGAACCATTATGTAATATAAAATGTCTTGTAGACACGCATTAGGAGTTAATAAGACAGAAACTAAGACACTGATCCTCAAAATGCCCTAGTCATTTGCACCATGCAACAAGGTAGAGATCATGGCATGCAACTCATTATAAATTTGTGGGTCATAAATTGGAAGTTTTATAGATAACTTTCCCCTTGTATCAGTCAGAAACTTCCAGATAGAATCACCATATCTTGTTTGACTATTTCTTCACACACACAAAAAAATCTATGATAGTTTTTGATGACTAGGATGGATCCTTCCTTGTGAACTTCCTGTGAATGATTGGGACATGTGCAAGGTCAGCATTTATTCCTCTGCTATGTGAGGGAAAGGGATAGCTTATGAGTCAGTGGAGATCTCATTCCACTGCGGGGGAAACACTTCATGCCTTGAAGGTATTAGGGAGAATGCTGAGCAATTTGTGCCTGGCACAAATTTCCTTCTTAGGAAAAAGGAGAACTCTAGAGAGAAAGGGAAAGGGGAAGGAGGGAAAAAGAAAGGAAGAAGGGGAGAGAAAGAGAGAGAGGGAGAGAGAAAGAAAGAAGAGAGAGGAGACTGAGGGCATGTCATAACAAAGCTCCTGTGAATTATTGCTGGGAGTGGCTAGATGTATCTGATCATCCCTCAGCCAGAACAAATGCTGAGCAATCCAGTTATAATGTTTGCAAATGTTTCAACCTATCGGGAGAAACAGCACCAGCAAAACAATCTCCTAGGTTATTAAACATTGGGGCCAATGATTACTTTTGTTGCACTAGAGGAAACTGTTTGATAAAATTGTGTAATGAATGTGTGGGTGATTCATTCTTTAAACTCCATTTCTCTCCTCCAGTGAAAAACCCTACTCTTTTAAAATACAGGGTGAATAAAATGAATTGTGTGATCAGTAAGAGATGAACATTCTGGATTACTTTTGGAATTACAGAGAAAATACATTTTCCTACAGACAGGTATATCATTCCCTACTAACATTCTTCTCTGTGTGTGTGTGAGTGAGTGTGTGTGTGTGTGTGTGTGTGTGTGTGTGTGTGTGTGTGTATGTGTGTGCCACCTTGACCTGAAGGTCTGGGTGCTGTCCCTGAGATTTTTGGTTAAGGGTGGTGCTCTGACATTTGAGACACAACTCCACTTCTGTCTTTTTCCTGATTAATTGGAGATAAAGAGTATTACAGACTTTCCCTTCCTGGACAAGCTTCAAACCATGATTCTCAGACCTTAGTCTCTTGAGTAGCTAGGTTTACAGGTGTGAGCCAAGGGCACCCAGCTCCTACTACTTCTTAAAAAAAAAAATCTCTATTTTGCAGATGTGAATGTAAAGTGTTTGGGGGCAAATCTGATGTAGTGGTCTTGTCTACGTACAGAATGAGGGAAATGGCTGGTATTTATGGCAATGTCAAAGTGAATTCAGATTTATGCCTTGAATCCATCTCTGTTTGAATTGTGAACATTGTGTGCAGTCTGCCTGCACACAATGTTAGGTTATTTCCTATCTCTTCAGCCTGTACCTACTGCGTGCCTGTATTAGGTTATTTCCTGTCTGTTCATCCTATTGTGCACCAAATATTGTCCCACATCTTGGAAATAAACCAGAAAAAAAAAATCTCTGCTTCTATTTTCCCAGAGGGGAAAATCAAAAGTGAATGTGTGGTGAGTGAATTGTATGGAAAATGGTACAGTCTGGTTTTGTGCCTGGCTCTATATTATAGGTTCAGTTTTTCCTGAGTAAAAAGACCGAAGAGTGCTGTAGATGTGGCTGTTCATGAGGCTGTCCTCATGGACAAGGGATTGGTGATGTCACATGAAAACCACGTACAATTATTTTGATATTGCTCTCTGAGTAATTAGTGCGAGTAGGTTTTTTTTTTCTGTCTCATATCTCTTAAGTCTTCATGCTAACACACGGCATTGCCTTTTGTCTTTTTTTCTAGTTCTTTAACTCAGAACCTCTTGATCTTCTTTGGCTGTTTCACTCATGGTACTTCCAGCTTTTTTGCTAGTTAATTGGAAATAACAGATTTCTCTACCCTGGCTGGCTTTGAATGGCAATCCTTAGCTCTCAGCCTCCTGAGTGGTAAGGATTACAGGTGTGAACCACTGGTACCCAGCAGCGTGGATTTTCCTAGACATTCCCTCCAGGTTTGTATTTTCTACATTGTAGCAATGTTCCTAGATCTTAGATTATTAGAGACTAAAGCTCACCTGTGCTCTCCTTTCCCAAGGACTTGCCCAAAGGCTGATGCTCTGAGCAGGTCTTTATCTGATCGAGCACAATCGCCAAGCAAAGTATCCCCTTGGAAAGGGGAGGAAGAGTAGGAACCCACAGGCTGAAACCAATCAGTCAGTTGCCATTTTCATTTCCAATTGCTGATTCCAACAGTGTGACTTCAGACCTATGAACTACTTATATAACTTCTAACTCCATCCTCTCTTAATTGCCTGTTATTCTTTGTGTTTTGGTGTAGAATTAAACAGAGGACCACCATAGAGAAATGCATTCCAGGAAAGTTCTTCTCAGTCAGCTAGGGTTACATATTCATAGTCTTAGTACTGAATGCCAATCACTGCTCTGCCTCAGCCAGTATTGGCTCTCACCTGTGATATTACATGAACATTTGAGTCCTTGTCTTACTTGGGTTCAAGTGGAAATTGTGGATACTAGGAAGGGTACACATGGTATCATCTCCACAGATACTTCAACAAATGAATGATTTTGCTGGGCATATGCCTCACACCTATAATCCCAGCACTTAGGGGGCAGAGATGAGAGGATCATGGTTCAAAGCCAGCCTCAGCAAAAAGTTAGGTATGGTGGTACAGGGCTGAGATTTCAGCTATGCAGGAGGGCTACAGTCTTAGTCCACCAGGGCAAAAATGCAAGAGCATATTAAAAAAAATAACTAAAGCATAGGAGTGTGTGGTAGATAATTTAAATTCTTAATTATCTTCTTATTGTACTTTGTAAGATCTTTGAGAAGAGGACGCCTGCTTCTTCTCTCTCATTGAGTGATGACCTAACTTTCAAACAGAATCATCCACAGGTGCTCCAAGGGTACAGGCCTACTGGGGACAGGTGTGCTGAGTTTCTGACATTGGAAATGTTTCTGCCTAAGGCGGGCAAGCATTGAACAAGAGTGTTGTGGATGGAAGGAACGAAACATAAAAAACGGAGAATAGGCCTTGGTCTATACTCTATGATTTAAGGACAAGTCCCTAAAAGTCGATGCTTCACAGAAGCAAGAATGAAACAGGTGTTCAATAAATAACTGCTGTGAATTTGATGTGACTGCCACACACCCCAGCTTTTAGCCATAGAGTGATATCCTGCACGTATTGTATCTGAGTGGTAAGACTCTGGTCACTAGGGACTGTGTGCCACACACTTTATATGCATTGTCTCTTCTTGGATGTGCACATGGATATCCTATTTTACAGATGAAAAAGCTAACAAACTGAAGCCAGAGCAAGCACCTTGTTTAGGATTTCTCCAGCAGCTAGTGATAGAGTTGGCACATTTATGACTTTGGCCCTACCCACACACTCAAGTTTTCCCACAGCAGCTGTGTCATGTGATTTTAGTTTCCTGCCCATGTCCCCTCTTAACCTAAGGTGATTTTCAGGAGGTCTCCTGCTCCCCTCCACCCTTAGAATTTTGTCTGTACTTGCCCTACTGGTGCTCCCAAATACTACCTTGGGAGCTGAACTCATTTAGTTTATGATTTCACTCCTGATTAGTAATGAAATAGGGGGGGGGGGGAGGGGGGGATGAAGAGGAAGCTGTCAGCCAATTGTAGTTTAGAGTTGCTCTCACTCACTGAGTCTGGAGCTTTGCTTGGCTGTTTAAGGTCAAGTAAGCCCTTCACACCATGGGGGTGGCTTTAGGAAAATGAATGAAGATGGGCCCCCACCTTAAACTTAGTCACATGGAGACCTGGAAGTAAGTCAGTGAACTAGGAATGCAGGCTCAGTTTCAGGTACTTTCCTGGCGAGACAGTGGGTGGAAAGGGAGTAAGTCCCACAGAGGAAACTCGGAGGAAGGCAAGAAACTTGGAATATGTCAAAAGCTGTCTTTACAAAGGGATTTCAGAGTGTAGCTGCGTGATCTGTTGGGAATTCCCTCTGCCACCCATGATACAATTTCTTCCCCTTTGTATTAATTATCCTGCCAAAAAATGTCCTGCACGAACATGTCCTGCCGTGGAACGGGTGGAGACCGGAGTGCTCTTTGGTGCCACTAAAGTGTTGGGGCACTTTGTCACATTGCTGCCATGAAATAGTCGTCTTCTCCCATAAACTTCCCCTCTGGTGGGGTGGGGTTGCGGATATCTAGGTCTGCGTGTGTGTACTTAGCCCTAGGCGGGATCCAAAGCAGCCCCCTCCTGCCCCGGCTTGTTGGAGGCCTTCTGAAGCCCTGCAGACCACAGAGGCTCACCCTGAATCACCTCTTTCAATGCCAACCTGCATGAATGAGTCAGAAGCCCAGGAGGCCAGGTGAGGGGTGGGCGTGGCCACCGCGGGCGTGGCCACCGCGGGCGGGGGCGCCGGGGGCGTGGCCCACAGGGGGCGTGGCCACCGCGGGCAGGGCTCAGGTGAGCAGTTTGCTGCTCCTGCCCCGCGCAGCAGCTTTGCTTTCACCGCCGGCTCTTGGAGCGCCTTGCTTTCCCCCAGCTGCCCATTATCCCAAGACAGCTGCAACTCCAGGTAAGCCAGGAAGGGGTCGCAGGGCGCGTGGTGGCGGCTGGAGCTGGTGACTCAACCTGGGGTAGCCTGTTCTCAAGCCCCTGCACCCCCCCCCCCCAAATCAACTCCAGATCCCAGACCTCTGGGGAGAACAGTCCCAGAACTGCGCGCCAGGAGGACTCGCAGGAACTGACACGAGGTGTGGGCCGCAGGTGGAGGGGCCTTTCCCAGGGACTCCGGATGGGTCTCACCTGCTGGTCTGAGAAAGGGCGTGGCCCGCACACCCTGGGCACACAGCTCTGCTCGCCTTCGAGTGGCTGCGTAGCTGCAAGACTTATGGGCTGATTTGGGTATTATGAAGCCTCCAAGCAGGGACCAGGGACTTGGGGCTGCTGCCTTTTAGATAGGAAGTATTCTCTCTGTCGAGGTCAGCATGCTTCCTAAACAGGTGGAATACTTCCGATGCGGATTCTCGGACTTTTAAAGTGGGTTAGCTCCTATTTTCTTCCCTCTGGGCTCTACTTTTTCTTTTCTTTTCTTTTATTCTCTTTTCCTTTCCTTCCCTCTTTTCTTTTTTTCCTTTACTTACCCCCCCCCCCTTTTTATGACTTCATTTAACTATGTCGCATTAAACCTCCATGTGACATGCGAGGCTGCTCCGTGGTCCTGTGGTGCATGCTCAGAACTCGGGGCCCCTTGGCCTGCCTTTGCTCAGCCCTGCCATTCTGTGGCTGAGGCTCACAGAGATGGAGTCATACAGCTTACGTGGCCTTGTTGCTGAACTAGAATTCGCGCTTCAGACTCCCAGGTAACTGCTGTTTCCATGACATCATGGACTCTCTCAGTATCTTTTGGATTCTCAATTTCTTCCAAGGAATAGTCCATACAATTCGGCGAGTTCGATGCCTCTGATGCTCTTTGGACATGCCGGTGTTTGATGGACTCTGATGGGGGGAGGGCTGTGTGAGCCCAGGCCTCTCCGCAGAAATGAGTCAGCAGCTTTCTCTCTTGGCTTCCAAAAGCCGTGGATTGAGCCAAGGCGGTGGCCCTGTGTGACAGTCTGTCTCCGGGGCATGCAGGCTCAGCACCTCGGCCCCTTTTGGCACTTGCTAGGCAGCTGTGGGTTGGGTCCCTGGTCCAGGTGAGGCTTCTAAGGAACCAGAAGCAGTATAATGTTTTAGAATCCCTGAGCAAAGCAGAAGCTCCTTCTCCATCAGAAATTAAAGTCATTAACCTTGTTATTAGTGGCTTCATTGTACTTTCCTGACATCAAAGCACTTTCCATAGGTATTTATGCAATCACCTCATCTAATTCTCTTATTCTTTCATACCGAAGCAGCTAGACAAGCTCATCTTTTCCTTATCTGGTCCTGACTTTTCTTCTCTGAGTGCTGGAAAGTGAAACACAGAGGCTGTGCTATTAGGCACTCCAGTAGAAGTATTACAATAGACAAGGTTTCTCAAGACCTTTTCACTAAAGTCTTGAATCTCCTCAGCTGTTAAATGAGGCATATTAAGGACACTGGGAAGAATTAGTTTTTGAGGAAGGAAGAAATGTTGCACACAGACGTGTGACAGCAACAAGCTGAAAGTCCATCCTAATACAGATAGGTAGTTCCTCCATTCATGGGGCCAGTGCAGCCCTTGAATCATATCCATTCTCTCATTGGTTTTGCATGACTTAAGTCTTACACATCCTTTAGGACTCTTGTTACGGTCTCTGTGGAGATGTTACTGAGATTCCCAGTATGGCTTAGAGGCTCCTAAGGGTTCCCTAGGTAACCTTATCAAAACAGTCATCATCCTGATTACACCATCCGCTGATAGCTCAATAGAGGGAGGAGCCATGCTTTGCTCACTTTCGATTTCTTAACACTTACCTCAGTGCCTGACTTGAGTAAGGACTCAGAAAAGATGAAGAGCACACACCTTGAGAATCAGAGCTCCCACAAGTAGGATGATTATAGGGTAATGTTTCAGTATTGATACAAAACAAAAGCAAGAAACCACATTAAGAAAAAAACAAAACAAAACAATCCACACAGGATATCGTTGGGGATTTGGGGAACTCAAGACACTTTGGGCAAGAAGAATGCTGGTAGAGATACAATGACTGCCACAGAAGGGGGTAAAGTGGGATGGGAAGTGGCAGGCCAAGAGCTGGAAGAAATGATTCTGGGTCTGGTTTTGCCACTCTCACTCCCTGTGTGGGTGGCCTGGGAGAATCTCTTCACAATACCATTCACTCATTTGCAAAATGAAGAGGTGGGGCCAGACTAGATCCCAAAGCAAGATCTTGTCTGGCTTTAAAGGTGTTTGATTTTTACCACACCTTAGCAAAAACATTTTGCAAGGCATTTCATCTAATTTTATATAATTTATAACATTTTATGTATTCTTAAAAATGACCCTTTTGTGTTATTACTTCAACTTGCATCTCACTTTTTCCTTGGTTGAAGGAAAATTCCTTTAAAGCCTTTCAGTGACTCTCAATGCTGTGGTGGCTCCTGTGTTAGAGTTAAAAGCAAAAATTATCTTTGTTAAAAGTCATTATAGGATTCTCATAAACATCGAAAGGAGAAATCTCTGTACCAAGGGGATAATGAATTGGAAAACTTTGCAGTGACTTTAGTCATTTTATTTTTAATGAACACAGGCCATTAGTTGTGTAGACTTACTGCCTAGGAATTGCTATCTCAATTTTTGTAGCATTTGCTCATGCAAAATGGCCAATGGAGGAACTTGACACTGATCCCTGGGCATGTATTGCTGACACTGCTGAGATGTGTTTAAATGCTTGGATTGGCTTGCAGTCCAGGGAAGTGGCAGTTGGATGGTGGCAGTCATCTTTGGAGATACCTCAGCCCAGATCAGTGTCTCAGTGACTTTAATTGGCTACAGATGACACTCAGAGCACCTGATGAGATTTGCCATGAATATTTCATTTTTAAAAATCAGTGATTGGCTGGGTGCTGGTGCCTCACGCCTGTAATCCTAGTTACTTAGGAGGCTGAGATCTGAGGAACGTGGTTCAAAGCCAGCCTGGGCAAGGAAAGTCTGTGAGACTCTTATCTCCAATTAACCACTAGAGAACCTGAAGTGGTGCTGTGGCTCAAGTGGTAGAGCACTTGCCTTGAACTGAAGAGCTGAGGGACAGCGCCCAAGCCCAGAGTTCAAACCCCACAATTGACAAAAAAAATAAAAAAATCAGTGATTGTTTTGTGCTCCAAAGTTCTCTCTGTGTGGCCCTTCTCTGATACTTTTAGTATGGTTTGCAGCTTATATGTGCTTTGGCTATTAAGGAAGGAGTGCATGCCTCTCCCCATTGGCAAGGGGAATTTCTAAGAGCCAGGTGCAAGCTTAGACGGGAAGGTAGATGAGTTTGGACTCTCACACTGAGGATTACCTGTGCGGGGACGGCGGGGTGGGGGTGGGAGACTGCCTGGAAGGGAGGGGCTGGCTGGTGGGAAAGCCTCCCAGGTGTCAGGTGTGCACTGGTTTACCTTCTCCAGCAGGTCCCTGGATCTAAGCCTGACATTGCAACACAGTATTAATGTGTGGTGTAATTAGGTGTATTAAACGCTCAATGAGCTTGCATTCAGAGTCATTTGGGCTAAGTGTATCCCCAAATACTATAATGAATCAATGGTAAAAAGGAGCATTTCCTTAGCCTTTGGTCCTCTTTCTGCCTTCATTTCTAGGTGCTGGCAGTCAAACAGCCTCAGCAGATGAATCCATGAACACACATGCTTTTTTCCCCCAAACACACGAAACCACTCTGTTGTTTGCTGCCAACTATGCAACAATGATTCTACGTTTTCTTTTTCTGAGGAAGTAAATATATGTTGAGGAGTATTACTTGTACTTGTTAAAGCACTCTGTATGTATTTTCATCTTATTCTTAGCCTGACTAGGCCTTCTGTTGCTGAAGTATCGAAAAGTTTGAAGGCTTTCTGGTTTAGGGTTAGCTATTCGGTGAAGAAACAGCTCATGACTTCAAGTTTATGCTGTGCTTTTGTTGTAACTAACTGAGCATTATCAACAGTACGTTTGCTGACAGTAAGTCTGTGAGCCAGACCTCTTTTTCTGAAAGTCATGTATATACCTTCCTCCAACCTGCCATGAAGAGTTTCTTTATTATTAGAATCTATTTGTTGGACAAAAGAATTTCATTGTGCTATTTCCATACATACATAGAACAGAGTGATCAAAATCACTTCCTCTGTTGCTCTTTCTTGTCCTTTTCCCCTTATTAAACCAATTTTCCTGGGTTCCTCTCCCCCCTTCCCTTCCTTTCCTCTCCCCTGCTCCCTCCTCTCCCCTTCCCTCCTCTCCTCTTCTCCCTTCCTGTATATTTCCATCTTTTTTATCCCCCACCTCTCCCCTTCTCGATTCTCCCCTCCCCTTTCCTCCCTTCTCCCCTCTCCTTCTCTTCTCCTTCCTTGCCCATTTCCCAATCTTTCCTCATCCTCTCCCTTCTCCCTCTTCTTTCTTTTTTCCTCAATACAGAGTTATAAATTCAGGGTCTTACGCTTGCTAGGCAAACACTCTACCACTTGAACCACACCAGCCCTTTATAGATAGGGCCTTGCTTTCTTGAAGGGGCCAGCTCTGGCCTGTGATCCTCCTCCTCGTTTGCTGTATAGTTGGAATTACAGACAAGCACCACACTGAGCTTCTCTGCTGGGATGGAGTCTTGATAACCTTTTGCTTAGGCTGACCTGGATCCTCCTGATTCCAATTTCCAGAGTATCTGGAATTACAGGTGTGAGCTACCATGCCCAGTTCATCATTCCATTTTCCTACAAGCGTATAAAATGGGAAGAGTCTCTTTGAACTTCCCCCGTGGTAGGCACTCTTCAGGTTTCTTCTATTCTATTTTTGTCTCAGCATATCCTACTGGGTTCAGTCTGCACACAATCTGATCCACAGGTGTGATGTTTTATCCCTGGCCACAAACCTACCACGAGAGGGGAAGGAACAAGGCTGTGGGATTTAAGCAAAAGTCCAATGTTCACCATAACTTTAGGGTAGGCATGTTGGACACCTGCTTAGTACAGGTACAGTGTCCCCGTGGTACTTACCGGGGACAGAGGAAGTCAGTGGGGATGCCCCGTGAGCACGCATAGGGTGAAACATAGTCACTGTTTTTGGTAGTGAATTTATGTATCTAGACAGTGAGATGCAGTCTAATAGTTCTGAGTCCATCTCCCACACAACAAACCTTATGACCCGCAACTAGAGAATTCCGAAAGTGTATTTGAAGGCCAGGGGGTCAGCTCCTTGCTATTCCTCTGCATATCTGCCTTTAGAATTTCTGTCCAGCCCTCAGGTGTAGAGCCTTGGGTCTGGGCCTGTCCAGGCATTTGATGCTAACACCTTTCTGAGTCCCGGCCAAGAATATTCAATCTCCAGCAGTGCAGCTTTCTGACATGATGGCACATGTCTTGCTCAGAGACGTTTAAGGTCATGTTGATTCTCTGTGTCCGTGGCACAAACATCATCTCCTTTCCTGTGGGTCTCTCTGTATCTTTTCTCTAGGGCCCACCTAACTCCAGTATAACCTCATCTCTACTTAAAGCTGCAGAGACCCTAATTCCAAATAGGGTCCCATTCACAGGGACTGGAGGTTAGGATGTCAGCTTGTCTTTTTGGAGGATGTACTTCATTTTATAATAATAAACACTAAGTTAAATCACACAAAATGGATCTAATTTGACCTTGAATGATGCACAAAAATGTCTGTTTTGTATGATTTAACCAGCATCCTGTTTGAAACACTATATAATAAACACTGTCCCAAGAATTTAAAATAAAAGTAGGTTTTGGTGGTGGTGCTACTAGGGTTTGAGCTCAGGCCTTTGAGCTTGCTAAGCTGACATTCCACTGCTTGAGCAATGTCTCTGTTTTGCTCTGGTTATGTTTGGGAGAGGGTCTTACATTTTGCCTAGGTTGGCCTGGACCACAATCCTCCTATTTATACTGCCCATCAGCTGGGGTGACAAGCGTCCTGGAACGTCACCACACTCAGCTTTTCCAATTGAAATGGGGGTCTTGTGAACTTTTTTGGTTGAACTGGACCTGGAACTTTGATCCTCCCAATCTCAGTCTTCCACTTGGGGATGACAGGTATATAAGCTCATGTCCAGCTACTGGTTGAGATGGACTTAGCAAACTTTTTGCCTAGGCTGATGGTGAACTGCAATTCCTCCCAATCTCTACCTCTTGAGTAGTTAGGATTATAGGTGTGAGCCATTGCTGAGCTACCAAGCACACAGACGTGGATTCGGACAGTCAACTGCTCTATGTGTTGAGGAGGAGGCAGGAGGGATGGGCTCCAGGCGAGGCCGCTGCCGCTGTGCTTCTGGGTAGGACAGCCCACACAGAAGATCCCCATATACCCGAGAATGTTTGACCTGAGGCTTCTTTTTGAATTTACCCTATCTTCCTTCCTTTCTTGCACCTGGGATCATTCCTTTTGCTGAGGAAGACCTCTGTGTGTGTTGGCAGCACACAGGGGGAGATCCTGAACTGTGCCCTAGGAATGCCTCTCTCCCTTGTCTGTGGTTGCAGGCCCCATGGACGCCCTGAGACTGGCAAATTCGGCTTTTGCTGTTGACCTGTTCAAACAACTGTGTGAAAAGGAGCCACAGGGCAATGTCCTCTTCTCACCCATCTGTCTGTCCACCTCTCTGTCACTTGCTCAAGTTGGTGCCAAAGGTGACACAGCCAATGAAATCGGGCAGGTAAGCACCTATGCTTTGCTGTGTGTGTGTGTGTGTATATGTGTGTGTGTGCGTGCATGTGTGTGTGTGTGTGCGTGTGTGTGTGCGTGCGTGTGCATGTGCGCGTTTATGAGAACCCATAGGCAGGGCCTATGGGAAAGTGGAGATGTTGTGGTTAGAATTGCTCAGGATTGAGAGGCCCAATGTTAGGACTCTTAATCTGTATTCGAGCGTGGAGGTTCATTTATGTGTCCTGCAACCCACAGCTGAGAGCAGGCACCAGATCATGATGGAGAGCCTGGAAGCTGCTGGGCAGTCACAGCCGTCCCATTGCCAGTGTCCTTGGCAAATCACCTGACACCTTCCACGCCCGAGCAGGGAGAGATGGTGGGGTTTGCATGTCCCGCGTTCACGTCCACTGGGAGAGGCAAGGCTTTCTCACAATGCACTTCATTTTTCTGTTCACAGGTCCTCCACTTTGAAAATGTCAAAGATGTGCCCTTTGGATTTCAAACAGTCACCTCAGATGTAAATAAACTGAGTTCCTTTTACTCTTTGAAACTAATCAAGCGGCTCTACGTAGACAAATCGTTGAATCCTTCCACAGTAAGTAATATAAAGCGATCAGCAGGATTTATCTTTTAACCATGTGGGCCATTGCACACTGCTAGCCTTACAACTTATTCATTTCTAAGGTATTTATGTATGATGTGGGTCTGAGTGAGAAGTGAATGCACTGGGACTCAACCACAGTTCACACCATCTAGTTCAGAGTCTAGAGCAAGCTGGTGTGCTTCCATTTACCCTCTTAAACCCTCAGAAGTCCTGCTTTCTCCTGGTCACATATCTCATAAAGCTATCTCAATGGCTCATGATAACCTCCTTCGTCTTTAAATAGCTGGAATAAGTCCTGACAATGTTTTAAGCACTTCATCTGATTTGGTTATGAATACAATATATTCCTGGTAGTTCTCAAAAATCAGTGAGAAAAATAAACTACAATGAATTCACAGTTTGCCTTCATTAGAAATTAATTTTGTTTTTCTAGGCTGGTCAGATTGGCATCATCAGATTGACAAAGCAGGTCTAATTATTTAGTGCATCCATTTCTTGAAACAGACATCTAAACATTGTAGTTCCCTTATATTGGACCCCCTGGTATAGTTTAATTATCTGTATTTAGACTTATAGTTGCACTCAGGAGCCTGAGATCTGAGGATCCTGGTGTGAAGCCAGGTTGGCAGACAAATCAGAGAGACTTCTCTCCAATTAACCAGCAAGGAGCCAGAAGTGGGTGTGTGGTTCAAGCGGTAGAGCTACAGCTTTGAGTGAAACGGCCAAGCAAGAGTTTAAGCTCCTGTACTATCTCAAGAAGTAAAAATAACACACATAATGAATGTTCTAGACTATAGGGCAGTTCCCTCTCTAGGGAATGGTTTGGTTCCTGATTGAATAATCAGCATTTCTAGTTTCCCAAATCTAAAAGCTTGACTACTAAGCCAAAGATTTTGCCATACTAACACAACTTTAGGCTTTTATTTTTCAGTTCAGACTTTTTGTGAACAGAAGTTAATAAATACTGTCATGAGTTTTTTTTTCTTCTAGTGGCTTGAAGACACACACACACACACACACACACACAACTGTTTTTGTTCCAACCATCATCTGGGAAATTAAACAAAATTGAAATGTGAGTTGAGGCTGGGAATGGAGAAATGTTAAAGACTCCCAGGTGGTATTTGAGGATATGCCTAATAAATTACCAGTGGTTGAAGTGAGAAATAGAAGTTCTTCATCTCGCTGAGGCGTTCTGATATTCTTAGTGCCTGTCACAACTAATGGCATCAGTCAGCACCAAGACTGGGTTGCAATTAACCAAAGCCGAGTTAATTGGCTAAGAGTGCAGTGTCCCTGTGTTTGGGAGTGAAGTGACATGACTCTCAGTCATATTTAGTTTCACTGACCTTTCCATTCAATGTTAGGAGTTATTTCAACCTGATTAGTCCATCTTCCCCCACTGCTTTCCCTTGCTTTTGTTGGTATATACCACCTGCAGATTTCCCAGTTAATAGTCCAAACAAGTGTGGGTTGAGAAGGCCACCTACATTCAAGCTACCTGGGTTTTTGTTTAAAGGACAAATAGCCTCAGATCTCTTAAACTAAGTTTGGTGGGTTAAGGTGTGGGCTTTTGCATTTTAAGCAGGCATTACAGGCAGAGACACTGCTGTGCTTTCCATATCACTGTACTTCAAAGTTGAATGGGCAGACAGAACATGTGGGCAGTGTGACGCAGGAGGTCTAGGACGCTAGCTTTCTCACACGGTTCCAGGTGACTCAGTGGCTTCTAATTCTTGGACCATTCTTTGAATATCAAAAGTCTATAGAATATTTGTTTTAGTGAAGATAACTTTTCTTGTCTCTGTTCTCATTTTGTACACATCTCTGCTTTTCTATGACATGTGTTTTGAATGCTTTTGAAATTAAAGTTCATGTAAAAAAAAAGCCCATCATGTAAGTGAAGAGTGTGTTGAATCATTGACACTGTCTTATAATTGGGCAAAATGAAACATGTAGGGTTAAGAAAATGCAGTGATTGTTAAATGAGGTTTTTCTATTCATACATCTGTATCCTTGGTAATAGATGCTTAAAGAATCCTTTTGTTGGCACAGCTAAACAAAGCTAGTGCTTTGTGACTCATTGAACTGGGTGTTTTTCAGGAGTTTATCAGCTCTACAAAAAGGCCATATGCAAATGAATTGGAAACTGTGGACTTCAAAGATAAACTGGATGAAACAAAAAGTCAGATCAACAGCTCCATTAAGGAACTCACAGATGGCAAGTAACTCTATCTGTTCTGTTATAAGTGGCTAAGTCAACAGTCCTATCCCCATGAATCCTTCTTCTAAACTTGAACATCCAGAGAATTCCTTGGGATATTATTAGCACACAGCTATATTCTAGCCCATTGAGGCCTGCCAACAACGTCCATTTCTGGGCATTACTAGTATTAACTCATTCCTCAGCAGAAATCTCAGGTGCTCCAGTGTTAGTGAACTTCTCCACATTCTCCTATGGGCTCCACATACCCCCGTGGAGGCCCAGCTCTACAAGGCTTTGCTCTGAGCAGATAATGAAGCTAGTTTTTCAGCATGGAAAGGGAAGGATTGACATGAACTTGATTTTTAAAGCTGCTTCCAGTGAACAAATTATACCAATTTTACTAATGAACATGGACAATGAAAACTTTTAGGCAAAAGTAAACACAGAAAACCAAACAAAATAGAAGGATCCAAATTTTAAAGCAGCTTTTCCTCAGTTTCCCAGCTCCTCATGCAGTTCTGCTAGTCCAAGGGCCTTTCTTCAGTAAGCCTCCGGCTCTGCTTCCAGATGCTTGTTTCCAGGCCACTCTCTGCCTGATCATCCTCACGCTAAAATTTCTTAGTTGTTTTCTTTGATAGAAAGGAATTGGAACTAAGATGAGTTGGGTTGAAAAATCAATGACCATGTTGCCTTTCTTAGGGCTGTACTGACAGTGTTTGTGTGGTAAGGGACAGCTTTTGGCCTCTGTGCTGAGCTCCATTTCTTCAACTGTAAAATGAGGATAATGGTCTTTGCCTTATGGGACCCCTGGGAAACAAATGAGGTAATGGATGTGAAAGGCAGAGCCCAGGGCCAAGGAAGAAGGGGAAGGTCATACATTTCCCACTCAGGAGTGAGAAAGAGCTCTTTTCCAGTCCTAGGTCTCTGCTCCCTCAGGTGTGGCAATCCAGAGGGAGAGAAAAGACTTCTGAAATTCATGGGCCTTGCCTTCCAGGGCTTACATTACACAAGCTGAACTTACACGTGCACGTCTGATGTAATTTGGAAGAACTCTGCCATGTGTGATTTTCTAAAACTCATTTGCAGGTCACTTTGAAAACATTTTGTCTGACAACCGTGTAAATGATCAGACCAAAATCCTAGTGGTTAATGCTGCCTACTTTGTTGGAAAGTGGATGAAGAAATTTCCAGAATCAGAAACCAAAGAATGCCCTTTCAGAGTCAGCAAGGTATGTGGCCACATAAAGTAGTAAGTAGAGTTTAAAAACTTAAGGTAATAGGGCATGAGGGAGGGACGTGGTGTGTGTGTGTGTGTGTGTGTGTGTGTGTGTGTGTGTGTGTGTGTGTGTGTGTGTGTGTGTGTGTGTGTGTGTGTGTGTGTGTGTGTGTGTGTGTGTGTGTGTGTGTGTGTGTGTGTATGTGTGAATGTGTTCAGGAATTCACACCTGTGAGGGAAAGGAAAATACAGGGAACTCTAGCAAGGAAGGTAAAGAAACAAAAGCAATGCGGAAACCTTACTTGCAGAGACCTTTGCATTCCTAGGAAATCTCAACTGTTTAGGAATCCTTCCCGATTCACCAAATTCTCTGTGATCTCATTTTCTCACATGTTGATGAGACCACCTGTTGAGTGAAATGTGAGGTTCAAGTTTCTTTTAATTTACTTATCTCCTGACTTACTTACTGGGTGATGTTCACAGCCTGGTTTGGTTATTTTAGTATTTAAGCCATCACTTTTAAGGAGTTAATTATCTGTGAAGAAAAATGATATACACTTCCTCATCTGCATCACAAAGTTCTTCATAACAAGAAGCATTAGAAGCCTGTCTTTCAGGGCAATCTCATGAATACTAGTGAGGAGGACATGCCAAAAACAGCTAATAGACATATATAAAACATCTGTCTTACAGATGAAACCAAAGAACCGAGACTGGGCATTTGATTTATTATTATTATTACTTTTATTATTATTACAGAACCTAGGAAAACGTAGGGAACTTTATGATGTGGTTTGGACTCCTCTGGCGGGACATGGCTTGTGTTAGTATCTACAGCAATAAATACTTCAGTTATGATACTTGAACATATCTTACTTTACCCATAGCTGTGTGTATCAATTCCAGCTTTCAGGCTACCTGTCATCAGTCCCAAGGTATATCACCTTCTTATTGCTAGAATCTAGGAGAAAGGCTTTACTAGATAGAGCCTATGGCTGGGTCAGCTGGACTGCCTCTCATCGCTGCCTTTTTTTCCACCCTAGAATGTTTATTCGTATTCACTCATCCCTCAAATGTACTTTTCCGAGCAAAATCGATTTGCTGATCTGGCTCTTCCACTCATACACAGGGGGCAGGTGTTTTTCGTCTCCATCACAGATCCTAGCCACATCCCCAACACATGTCTAGGTGCTCTGTAAGTTTATTGGCGGGATGACCAATCGGTCCTCCAAGGCTTGATCCTCGGCGTGATTGAACACTGTGAGTCAAGATCTGACGGGCTTTCAGAATGCTTTTGCAAAAGGGGGGGACTGGAGCCACTGCTCTTGCTCCTTACCCATTGCAGTGGGTTCTAGAGGGAGGCAGGAGGCCTGTCCCCACTTCTGAGCTTCGCTTGTGCCAGCCCTGGTGCCCTCCAAGTTGACTTGGGACAGGAATGACTTTTACCACCAGAAGTGTGCCTGAGGCATTAAGGACACACTTTTCACATGTTTTCCACATATAGTTCTTAGACCCACCTCCAGCCATGTTTTGCTTTGGTTATTCACACCCCCTCCTTTGTGGTAGCATATTAAGGACTTTAATAAATGCTGGTTTGTTTCATGGAAGGGTGCTCTGGTTAATTTTGGAATGGGGTCTCACTTTTTGTCCTGGCCCGCTTGTACCTCAATCCTCCTATTTACATTTCCTTCTGCAGCTAGGAGGATGAGTGCGTGTCCCTCCCCCTGACCCCCCCCCCCCCCCCCCCCAGTCCATCGTTCTTTGTGTTGCTATCACTGTTGAGATGTATCTTGTGAACTTTCCTTCTGGCCTGAGGCTGATCCAGACATGCAATCCTCCAAATCCCAGCTTCGGCTTCCCACATCACAGGGCTGGAATGACAGATTCACACCACACCCGCCCAGCTATTGACAGGCATGGAGTCTTTTGAACTTTGTGCCTTGACTAGCCTTGAGCCAGGATCCTCCCTAGTAGCAAGAAGGTTGAGTATGAGCCGCCACACGTGGCCCTATGCTGAATTTATTTTTGTATTAGGTATATATTCAGGAAGCACTATATTAATGGTAGGTAGCTTCCAACGAGTTCCCACCAGGAGAAAGGATCTGGGAATTATAGGCATCTATAAAGACTAATTGAAACTCTGCCTATATTTGATGCTATCTTATTTTAATGTTTTATTCATGCAAATGGAAGTCATATACAGTCCCTACAAGGTACAGCAGGTAGAATTGTACAGCACATGAATTTGTTTTCAAAGGAAGCTTCAAAGGGCTTCAGAGGGCTTCCCAGGACGGTCTTTGATGGTTTAGTTTCAGCAAGGTGTGGTCCCAGGTGACGAATCATAATGCAGACTGACCTGAAATTATAAAGAGCAAATGTGTGTGTATGTAATACATATGTGTGTGCATATGTGCATGTGTGTATATTTACTCATATGCACTGCGAAATGAAGCCATCCAAACCTTTCGCCATTAACAGACGGAGACGAAGCCAGTGCAAATGATGAATCTGGAGGCCACGTTCTGTATGGGCAACATCGATGACATCGGCTGTAAGATCATCGAGCTTCCTTTCCAGAACAAGCACCTCAGCATGCTTGTCCTGCTGCCCAAGGATGTGGAGGACGAGTCCACGGGCCTGGAGAGGGTGAGGAGGCAGGCGGAGCCCCCAGGGCTGGGTGGGACTGTGAGGGGTAGCTGCTTGCACTTACAGAGCCCCAGGAATGGGGCTGAACACTCCACATCCTCATCCCCTTTACGTCTTCCCAGAGTGTTAGACACCGTTGCTTATTCACAGGAGAGGAAAGGGAGAGCCAGAAGGGAGGATAATTGGCTCTCTGTCGTGGAACCAGTCCCGCTATCAACCGGGCGAGGGCCTGCCCTCTGCTCAGCATTGGCCTCTCTGGGGAACACAAGTTCTTTATGTTTTTTATGTTCTTTATGTGGTTTTTTTTACTACAGCAATTTTAAATCGACAGAAAGGTGAGCCATCAATACTGAGTTTATGTGCACTTCTCCCTCTCCCAATCCTAGAGTTTCCTCTGGTACTAGTGGGTTGCATTAGTGTGGTTCGTGGGTTATAATTCACGAGCCAGTATCAAAGCATTATCGTTAATCAAGTTTACAGCTTACCACAGGGTTCACTCTGTGTTGTGCATTTTTGGACACATATGAGATTTTATCATGTTTCTAATTTTTCCATTATGCAAGTCATATTGTATAATATGAAATGCATATTGGTGTGATATGTACAAAATATATACACATATATGTATATCTACCCACATGTATATGTTTGTTTGTGTATGTAGATAAACATATATATGTATATACATACTTACATGCATCAATATTATATGCAACATATATATGTGTATATATTATAGATATAATACACACACATATATCACATGGGTTTGATCTAGGCATTGGTGACTCACACCTGTGATCCTAGCACTTCAGGAGACTGGGATCTGAGGATTGCAGTTCAAAGCCAGCCAGGGCAGAAAAGTCCATGAGACTCTTATCACCAATGAACTACCCAAAAGCCAGGAATGGCCCTGTGGCTCAGAGGGGTAGAGCACTAGTTTTGAGCCCCAAAGCTCAGGGACAGTTCCCAGGCCCTGAGTTCAAGCCCCAGGACCAGCACAACAAAAATGGGGGGAAGGAAGGGCTATAATATTCCATTTATACAGACTATTATAAGTCTGCCTATGAGTGAGTTTTAGCTTTCTCTCAGCTCTGTCAGCTTCTGTCCAGCTGCCTAAACCTCCTCTTCTCTGTGTTGTATTTCTAGTCAGGCCTTAATTACCTATGCCTTTCCAGAGACAGTCTAACTCGACCCAATCTCCCTGTTTCTTTAGATATCATTATCTTATATTCCTCACTTTCTTAGCTGAATAATAACTCCTGTCCTCATTCTTGGTTTGAGGTATTGTTCTTACTTACTCCATTTCCTGTCTGCATCTTTAAGCTATTATTCAGCTTTCTGAGATTTTTCCTTTCTTTCTTATTTCAAATGCCCTCGTAAAAGTGTTTGTTTTTCTTCTGAAAATATTGACCTAAAGAAAATGCTTGTTGGACTCTCATGGAGGAATTGTTAAGAACACAAATTTTATTATCTTCTTATGGCTGCCATAACAAAGCACCATAAACTGGGGCGCTGGAGTGCGGGCATTTATTTCCTCATGGTTCCCCAGTGACACACGTAGCAGGTTTGCTTCTTTCTGAGAAGTGGGAGGGAGAGTCCGCTCAGGCCTCCCCTGGCTTCTGCTGGTGTGCTGGCGTTCTGATCGAGTTCTGTGGCTGGTAGACACTCCACCCTGACTTGTGCCTTCATTTCCACATGCCTTTTCCGTCTCTCTGTTTTCTGTGTCCCAAATTCCCCCTTTTAATAGGGACACCAGTTCATATTCAAATCGGGCTCACCCCAGTGATGTTATCTTAAGTTATTTCACCTGTATCCAAATCAATGTCCCATTCTGAGGTGTTTCTACTGGGACGCAGAGAGACGCAGTCCAGCCCTTAACAGCGTGGTCTCTTGTGGACACGGAGGGCAATGTGCAAACTGGGCAGTGTTGGCGCAGTACTGCTCTGACAGTGGCAGTCAGGATGCTGACGTTCTCAGTGGTGCCTGACTTCTCCTTGGACCGGTGGTGAGGTTGAAGAGGGCAAGGAGCAATTTGAGATTTGCTCCCTGCAGAATCTTATGACTAAGCCACTTGATTATTTGTTTTTGCTGGTACTGGGGACTGGACTCAGTACCTTGTATCTTGCTCAGCTTCTTTGTGCGCAGCTGGTGCTCTCTTGCTTGAACTGTGCCTCCACTTTTGACTAGGCCATTTTATGATTTTTGCATAGCATAGCTCTCATTTTTTCAAATGAATTAAAGTGATTGCATTCATCTACAATTTTAATGAATGACTAAGAAATAGTCCAAGTGCCCATATTAAAACAACAACAACAACATCCCAAGAAGAGCGAGGTGCTAGTGGCTCACTCCTGTAATACTAGCGACTCAGGAGGCTGACATCTGAGGATTTTTGGTTCAAAGCCAGTCTGGGCAGAAAAGTCAGTGAAACTCTTATCTCTAATTAGCCACCTAAAAACTGGAAGTGGAACTGTGGCTCAAAATGATAGAGCACTAGCCTTGAGCAAAAAAGCTCAGCGACAGCACCCAGGACCCAGTTCAGGCCAACAAAATCAAAAACAAAACGAGAATAACTTTACCTTTAATTAGACTTATTAACTTTGTTGTCATGCCCAAGCATGAATGTTCTGGATTTCTCTGTAGACAAATGATAAAACCATTCAGAAAATAAGGTTAAAAGCCTTCATACTTTTATATTATTTTACTATTGTGTATACATCATTAGAATCCATGTATCAGCTTCTGTTAAGGCAACTGTATTACTTACCTCCTCCTCTCTCCTTGTTCCCCCCCCCCCCAAAAAAAAAATACCTCAAATTCGGTGCAAGGATTAGCCAGGAATTGGTGGCTCCCATCTGTAATCCTAGCTACCCAAGAGGCCAAGATCTGAGGATTGCAGTTTGAAGCCAGCCCGGATTAAAAAGTTCATGAGACTCTTATCTCTCATTAACCAGCAAAAAGCTGGAAGTGGAGGTGTGGTTCAATTGGTAGAACTTCAGATATGAGTGAAAAAGCCAAATGAGAGCCTGAGGCCCTGAGTTCAAGCCCCAATACCAGAGCAGCAGCAACAACAACAAATCAAAAACTTGCTCTGACAAATTTCAAAGCCAGCAATTCTCTGTTGTGTGGGAAGGAGAAGAGCAGAGCAAGGTGGTTCTTGGTTGTTAGGAGAAAAACTAGTCACCTGCCATCTTTGATGGTCCATCCAGAATGCTCCCAAGCCCACGATGACGACCATCACCGTTTTTAAGTTTTGTTTTTGTTTTAGTTTTGGTTGGTCATGGGGCTCGAACTCTTGGCCTGGGCGCTGTTCCTGAGCTCTTCAGCTCAAGGCAAGTGCTCTACCACTTTGAGCCATAGAACCACTTCCACTGTTTTTTAATCTAACAAGATCTATTACAAATTGGTAATACATTCTTTTTTTTTTTTTTTTCCTTTCCCTTTTGTGCTTCAGATTGAAAACCAACTCAACTCAGAGACGCTGTTACAATGGACCAACCCCAGCATCCTGGCCAACGCCAAGGTCAAACTTTCCCTTCCGAAGTTTAAGGTGGAAAAGATGATTGATCCCAAGGTTAGCTTGGAAAACCTAGGGTTGAAAACTACCTTTAATGAAGATACCTCTGATTTCTCTGGGATGTCTGACACCAAGGGTGTGGCCCTCTCCAATGTGATTCACAGCGTGTGCCTAGAAATAACAGAAGATGGTGGTGAGTCCATCGAAGTGCCGGGATCCCGGATCTTGCAACACAAGGATGAGTTCAATGCCAACCACCCATTTATTTACCTCATCCGGCACAACAAAACTCGGAACATCGTTTTCTTTGGCAAGTTCTGTTCTCCCTAAGTGGCAGAGCCCGAGTGAAGTCCCACCAGAGAGGGGCAGTGTTCTGTAGATGCTGCACGCAAAGCGTTGCTTTCTAAACACACTAAGGTTGCTGGGTTGGCAGGCGGCTGGTACATGGCATATGTAGCCTTCCTTACTAACACACCTTCTTCTTCTATTTTTTCCCTTTGGTTTCTTTTTGTTTTTATATATGTTGTTAAAGAATATGACTTGCTTTTAAGGTAAAGAGATCACCTTCCATGGGACAAATACATACTCCTTATTTGTCAAACTGCCCTTTTACTGGCAGAAATACCATTTTCCTCATGCAAGAATTCCTCTAACAAAGATCTAGAGGATCTTATTCCTAGGACTTGGCTTTTCTTCAATAAGATAGGGAATGTTCCAGGTAATCTCACTTCCCAAAGTCTATAGAGACTACAGAACATGAGATCCACAAAGTTACCCTAGTCCCAGGAACCTTGGGTTCATGTTTACTTATCTCCCCCCCCCCACAACTCCCTAATTCTGTAGCTTTTAGAAAGATACTGTAATGCATATACTATATGTTCTGGAACTCCATTGAAAGGTCTGGCTTAGTCTGGTTACCTGCAAATCAGAACCTTAATATTTCTGCAACAAAGTAGAGAGACCATTCATCCAAAATGGACAAGTAAGTGGTTATATTTTGCTCACAAGTAAGTGTGCCATTAGGAAGACACTTTGCAGAACCGAATTAGATTTGGGGACATCGGGCAAAGAATTTTAGGCCTGTAGTTGCTGCAGTGTGAGAAACCCTGGAAGCTCAGCTTGGTCAACATTGACTTTTACATCTGACTTTGACATTTACTTTGACATTGGCCAGTGTGCCACTGGTGGCAGGGGCTTCTGGGTAACTCCCAAGGATTTTGGATAGCGACTACCAGGGATTCTCACCATGCTCTAAAAGCAGGAATTTGTCTAATGTGATAGGGAAAGGAAAGGGACCTGAAGCCTGGGGCCTCTAAGAGGACAGTGCTGAGAGTGCTCACAGCGCCTTTTTTAGTCTGTGGGTTCGTCAGATGGTGAGTTTGTAGCTCACAGGAGTAGTGATTGGTACAGTAGATCTGTTGAGGTGGCTACATTGCAGGGTCGTGTTTGGATTTCCTCCCGAAGGATGATGCACTACAGATCCTGTGCAATCCCTGCCCTCATCCCTTCCTCACCTTCCATTGTAAATAGGTGCTTCTTGCTCCCAAGGTTCACCGTTGAATTTCCTCTCTGCTACTGACAATAAAATATTGTTGGATTATGTGTCTTGTTCCTTATGTTTTTCTTAATGACTGTTTTGAAATAGAACCAAGCTGATGCATCATTCCATCAGAAATATCTTCAGGGTCTTTTGACATCTTTCCATTTGATTTCCCCTACACTCTATATTTAAAATCCCTTTGTCTTTCCACACTTGTGCATTTTAGTATTTTCCAAATTGTTCCCCCTTTTTACCTGATTACGGCTAGGATAAACTTCCTGTTGTACCAGGCAGGGAGTTTGGAAATGATAGCCAAGAACTGTGGCTTAGATGTTGGTAAGGAACTGCATCCTAGATCCCTAAGATTGTTAAGACAATGATGGGCAGTGGCTCATGCTTGTAATCCTAGCTACTCAGGAAGCTGAGATCTGAGAATCATGGTTTGAAGTCAGCCCAGGGAGGAAAGTCTGTGAGATTCTTATCTTCAATGAACCATACAGATCTGGAAGTGGAGCTGTATCCTAAGTAGTAGAGCACCAGCTTTAAGTAGAGAAGCACCCAAGCCCTGAGTTCAAGCCCTGTGACCAGCACACAGACACACAGACTCACAGACACCCATCCACCCCTGCATACCTTATGACATAACATTAGGGTCTTGCTTACTATCAGCCCCTGGATCCCGCAGAAAATGGCAGCCAGCATCATTCTCCTTCCCCAACTGGTGGTGGAGGCTGATGTCACTTAGTGTCTGAGAGTTAACCTGGCTTTCTAGGACTGATCACCCCTGTCTGTGCAGACCCTAATAAAAGTTCGATGTCTTGAGGTCTCTAGCTTGAACTCAGGGCTTAGATATTTTTTTTTCTGCTCACCGCTGGTGTTGTAGCACTCAGCCAGGCCTCCAGTTCCACTCCAACAGCTTTTGGCTGATTAACTGAATAATCCAAGTCTCTTGGATTTGGCTGCCAAGACTAGCCATGGAACTGTGATTCTCAGCTCACATTGTGGCTGTGAGCCCCTGGCTCTGGCCTGCAGCGTTCTTTCTCGTGTCTGCCCGTCCTGCCACAGGGTGCATCTTTGCTTTGCCTTCATTTGGTTTACATGAATAAATCTACCCCAACGTACCTATTAGCACAGCAACAACACACCTGGCGTACAACTGCCCGCACCTCCCCTTAGCCGTGTCCTGATACACTTCTTTTGCCAGTCCACATCACCCAGCTCCTGGCACTTCTGTTCTCCTGGTGCTGGGGCACGCTGGAGTGGACCTTTGCCTTACCGGGCCCCCCACCCTCCCCTTTGCGGCTTCTGATTTTTGCCAGGTTGAAGTTAGACTTGGCTTTGTTGAAAAGGTGAATTGGCCAAGGAATTAACAAGTTGAATTTCGTAGGGTGTAAGGGACTTCTGTTTAACACAAGGAATTTGCCAGTTGACATCTTTGGTAGCTCAAAGTCCTTCATGCTGGGTTTTGGATGGCTAAATAAAGATGTGCATGCTTTACAAGGTCAAGTTTTTGTGACTGCAATACTACATTTGAATAATTTTCCTCCCCAGCTCGAAATTCTTTTCCAAGTGAGTTCTTGGGTGGGCCAGTTTGCACAGTTTGAGTTGTCTGCCAGGTACATCATTCTGGGATAAAGGTACAAGGGTTTAGAGAGGAATAATACTTGTTTTCCTCCTTCAAGGACTTTATAATTCAGTTGGGAAAGGAAGTCCCATCAATGATGACATTTAATAACATGCCAGTGCCCAGTGTTCACATCAATGAAAAGAGCAGAATGTGCCCAGTGACTGTAAGATCAAACATCTTCCACAGGCCCATGGGCAATGGAGACTTCCACATACTTCCTTGGGCTCAGTCCCCAAAGATCCTGGGACATGTTGCTGAATGGGAAACTCCAGTCCAGGCCCAGGAAAATCCAGGGCTCCCAGAGCTGTTATTGACCAAGCCCTGGCTGGGCCTGGTTATATGAAATAACATCGCCCTCTATAGGATTTGCCTACTCCTCTGTTTTCCAAGCACGGTGTTCACAGGTACTGTACACCTGAGTACACCGGAGGAGTCCATGGTGGAGACACGTGACCAGCACCCCTCTCGGAGCCCCTCCACACTAGGTCCTCCCCGATGGTTACTAGTGCTTGAACTCAGGACCTCACCCTGCTTGCCAGCCCTGGCCATTCCCACAGCTGCCCTGGTCACTGTCCAGCCACCCGCATTCAAGGTGAGCTGGTATCTTCTAACAACTTGGAAAACTATCTCACTGCTATCCACAGACTTTGATGGCAGCACACTGTTGTCCTATTTTATTTGGCTGTGCAAATTTCCATAGTCTCGCCTGTAACATAGATCCCTTTTCTCATCGCCATACTGTCCCTGAAGTTGTGAACACACTGCAACCCAGTCTGTCACGGATGGACATTTGGGTATTTCCAATTTTTGTATATTACAAGGGGAATGTTCTTGGATGAAGTACACGTGAAGTCCTGATACATGTGTGTGTGGGCATGATTATGCATGCACACTCACACATGTAAGGATGGATGATACAAAGAGTCCTCTTTGGTAGGTGTATAAGACATTTTCACATAGTGGCTCTTTTTTTGGGGGGGGGGTGTCCGGTAGTGGGGCCTGAACTCTGGGCCTGGGCGCTGTCCCTCAGCTCTTCAGCTCAAGGCTAGTGCTCTGCCACATGAGCCACAGCACCACTTCCGGCTTTTTGCTTTTTGCTTATGTAGTGCTGAGAAATTGAACCCAGGGCTTCATGCATGCAAGGCAAGCGCTCTTCCACTGAGCCACCTTCCCAGCCCAATAGTGGCTCTTTTCTAGGACTGTTTGATGGCATTTTAGGTCCTCTTTTTTTTAAAATTTGATTGAAGTAGTCACATTTTTTTGTGTATGTGGTACTGAGGAACCGAACGCAGGGCCTCATGCATGCTAGGCAAGCACTCTACCAGTAAGCCACAGCCTCAGCCCATAGTGGTTCTAACCAGTACTTTTTAATCTTCTATTATTGTTGCTATTAAGTTAATAACTATTGATAATGATTATTTCTCCAACTGCCACTCCTGCCAGCAACCCTCATTCTTGGAGGTGAGTCTGGGCTGGGCTGATGGCTAAGACGATGTGTATTATAGTTCTACTTCCCCCGTAGCTGGATAAGAGCTTGCTTGTGGTGAAGGGTATGGTGACGAGAAGCACAGTGTTAGAACTTGCTAGCACACATGGTGAGGAGGTCCTCTGTTAGGCTGGAGTCTCATGTCGGACCCTTACAGCCACGGTGCTTTATGGCACCCAAACCTTTTCTTGCTGAATTGAACTATTTACCTTAAAAGACAAACTTTTTTATCTTCTGTTTATATTAAAGCGAAATATTTTGTTAACTAGTTTGTTAAGTCAGTAAAAGACAGATGAATAAAATCACATAAAACTTAAATGTTTACATGAGGAGAAACATCTTCCAGGAAGGTTTACCTTTCAGATATTTCTAGTTTAATGTCATTCAAATGCTCAAAAACCCCATTTTCCCCTCACATCACTGAGCGTCATTTGCCACTGACATCGGATTGATGTGTCTTCCCTCTTAGTCTTAGCTCTTGAACTAGAAACCGATTTTGTAACATTTTTATTCAGAGCCTCGATGCCTCGGGGATTTCAGAGGTGGGCGTTTCCTTGTTTGATGGCTTTTATCTCTGTCATCATCGCAGCCTGGCCAAGGCTGGCTGCTTAGCTTTGTGAGAACTTTTCAGATGAAGAGGGCAAAGGTTCACTTCCTGCCTCAAGACCCGGAACAGGAAAGGCAAATGGTGTGATTCTGCAGTAGTGGTGAGATGCACACAGATGCGTCCCTGGAGCTTCAACTGCCACCAGGAGTCGGGCCAGACTCGTGAGATCATCACCCCCCATCCCCATCTCTGCCAGAGGGCCCTGCCTCCCACCTCTCCTGGGATAGACTAAGAGTAAACCTGAAGGGGTGTGTGTGTGTGTGTGTGTGTGTGTGTGTGTGTGTGTGTGTGTGTGTTGGTTCAGGGGCTTGAACTCACAGCCTGGGCTTTTTTTTCACCCCCTCAAGTCTAGTATGCTCCTACTTGAGCCACATCTCCACTTCTGGCTTTTTGTTGTGTAATTGGAGATAAGTCTCACAGATTTTCCTGCCCAAGCTGGTTTTGAACAGGGACCCTTAGATCTCAGCCTCCTGAGTTGCGAGAATTACAGACAGGAGCCACTGGTACCCAGCAACCTCATCTGCGTTCATAGAAAGCTTAGCAGTGGGTCTATTTTCAGAACCCAGTACAGTTTGAAAAAAAAAAAAAGAAGAAAAGAGAAAGCATCATCATGCCATCAATATCAGGTTTACTATTATCATTGGTGATGTCATCAGTTCAGTATCTGCTTTTTAAAGGCAACAATTCTATGTAAAATGAGGCCCATTGGAAGCAGGGCTAAGCTGGGTGCTGGTGGCTCATGCCTGTAACCCTAGCTCCTCAGGATGCTAAGATCTGAGGATCACAGTTCAAACCAGCCGGGGCAGAAGAATCCCTATGAGACTCTTATTTCCAGTTAACCACCAGAAATAGAGCTGTGGCTTAACATGGTAGTGCGCTAGTCTTGAGCGAAAGAGCTCGGGGCAGTGCCCAGGCCGCCAGTCCAAAGAAAAGAATACAAGTAGGGCTGAGGAACAAATAAGCTGATGAGAGAGCTGCCCTGCTCAGAGCTCATGGCCACTGTAGGGGGCCGGGCTGGGAGGAGCAGGCTCGGCTGCAGGGCACCGTGAACACGGGGAGGGACTGGGAAGGAAGCAGTGAGGATCTGCTGGCTGCCATGACAAGTTCTTACCATCTCTAGTGCCATGGTTTCTTAGGGAGAACAGGACCTTCCCTGCCTGACGACTGCAGCGTGGGTTCTGGGAGCAATGGATACTTGTGCGCGGCCCCCAGTCAGCAGGCTTCCTTTGGTCCAGCCTGGCGATGAGGTGGTGATTGATATATTTTGCCAGTCACTGTGGGCCGGGTAGGGGAACTTGGAATGAAGTTGTTGTTTTTTTCTCCTGTTCTTAGTTCTTCTTCTTGCTGACTTAGGGGAAAGTAAGAACTCAATGGGCAGGGTAACTAGGTCAGTGGCTTTCCCTGTAGAGAACAGGTTTTCCCATCTTTGGGAAGTCAGCCTTGCAAAGTTCCAGGAAGGGGATTCAGCTGGCCTCAGCTGACGCACCAGACCTGGCTGGAAAGCCTCCACCCCTTTTCTTTTTTTCTATGTTTTTAATCTGTAAAAATGCTGTACAGAGGGGTTAGTTACATGGGTAAGGTAATGAGTACACTTCCTATAGAACATTGTTACCTCCTCCTTTGTTTTTCCCTTACCATCCCTTCCCTCCCCACCTTCCCCCCCCCACCAAGTTGTAAAGTTTGTTTTCAACATAGTGTCTTGTACATCTCATTGTTACAGTGGGTCTACCTGTATCCTTATTTCAACATTTTCTTATTTCCCTTCCCCTCCACAAATTAGAAAAATGTATATACAAGATGCATGGCACTGACATCAAATACAGTGAAAACAGGGGTTATACCATGGGGGAAGAATATACAAGAGAAACAAAAAAAATTGCATAGTACATTTTAGATATGTTTAAAACAATAACAAGGAAGAAAAAACCACTTGTGTCCCTGTCTTGGGGTTCATTTCACTTAATATCATCTTATATGGTCATATGTACATAGTTTTTGACCTTTTCTGCTTGTCCTAGATTTATACTAGTTATTGCAAATAAGGGAAACCTATGTTTCTTTGGGTGGAAAGCCCTTTTGTTTGTCACCAAAATTCATCCCATATACATTAGACACACACACTTATATGCACATATATACATATATACAACCCATATAGTCATATATATGATATATATATATGAGATGTATATATGCATATATATGGCTATATATTCATAAATGATTATATATGAATATTTTTCTCTCTACGTATACACCTATATTATATATTGTATATATAAGTATAAAATTGTACTTGTGCTGTCTCTCTGCCTCTCTCTCTCTGTCTCTCTCTCTGTGCATAGTATGATTTTAAAGGGCTACCAGTAAAATAAAATCCATTGTCAGCCAAGTAAAGATCTTATCTATATATCTCTATCGTTTTAATAACTCTTTAAACTGTCTTGGTCTGGGAGATCACGTGGTTGCAGTTTCTTACAAACTATGGCAGAATAGCCAAATCCCGTAAAGAACAAAACAAAAGCTTCCAACAAAAAGCTTCCCTTGTCCTGTCTCCCACCGGCCCCGCCCCTCCGCCAGGTGGAGGAGGCCTGTGTGGGAGCAGGTTGTCTGCAGGGGTTTCCTGGGTGCCAGGGCTGGGCACAGCACAGGCCATGCAAAGATGAAGATGGAACATCACTGGAGGAAGATTCTGAGCCTGGTGACCAGGTACTCACCAGGTGCAGAGCGGGCAGCACAGGGCAGGGGGTGGGATTTGATTCAAGCCTCGCACAGGTGTGTGTGTGTGTCGGAGCAGGCTCACTCTACCCACACCCAGGCCTCTAAGGCCTCTCTCTGGCCTGAGACCTCTGCTGGGCAGAAAGCGGCCACTGGCTTGGGACCCCACGAGCCAGGTATGAACTCCAGCCCTGTCTCTGGTGTCATCTGTTGGGAAATCAAGTGCAGTTTCTGTGGCTAAGTGTCTGTGTGCCTATGGAGAGTCGACCTGCTTTTGTCCTCCTGGTCCACTAGATGGCGCCATTGGTCATGCTATAGCAGTTGCTCAGGGTCTCAAACCATCAGTTGTCATCTTTCAGATCAGCTAGCTGTGAGGAGGAGCAGCCTGGCTGTCCTTTTTCTCCAGCGATGTTCTTCACTTTGCGGCCAAGATACACACTCAGAAACCCTGACTCCTCCTTCCTCTTAAATGATGATAACTTTTCTTATAAGTTTTATTCTGTGCACGAGACACACCCACTTCATTCTTTTTTGTTTTAAAGAAGGCTTAACTATTGGACAGGCTGAGGTCGTCAAGTTCAAGGTCACACTGGGCAAGTATTCGATAACCCATAACCCTCATCTCTACAGAAAGAAAAAAAAGCACCAGCACCACCACCACCACTGGACATAGTGATGGGTGTCTGTCATGTCAGTTTTGGTAGGAAGCATAAAACAGGAGAATCACAGGCCAGGCCAGGCAAAAACGGAGACCCTAGATCAAATGAAGCAGAGCAAGAATAAAGAGCTGTAATATGTCTCTAGCAGTAGAGAGCCTGTCTAGCAAGCATGAACCACTTTCAAACCCCTGTGTCCAAAAAGAAAGAAAAAGGTGCTTAATATCAGATCTGTCCCTTCCAAATTGCTAAACATTCAGCAATACAATATTGTTTTTTTTTTAATTTAATTTAATTTTATTTGTGAACATACTGTACAGAGGAGTTACAGTTACATGGGCAGGATAATGTGTACATTTCTTACCAAGCATTGAAGCCTCCTCCTTTGTTTACCCTTCACATCCCTTCCCAGCCTCCCCCCCCCACCCCCCTAATCCCAATCCTTCTCCTTCCTCCCCCCCCAGCCCCCTCCCCCCCCCCCGCACCAACGTTGTAAAGTTCGTTTTGGACATGACAACTTGTACTTCTCATTGTTGCAACAGGTCCACCTGTATCCTTAAACAACTGGTTTTTCCCCATCTCCTCCACAAGTTATACTGACATCAAATATAGTGAAAGCAAGGGTTATACTGTGGGGGAGGGACATACAAAGCAACAAAGAGATAATTTTATAAATGTGTTAGAAACACATGCCTGAAAGAAAAAAACATTAAAATACACATCTAAGGGTTCATTTTCCTGACATCACATTATCTGACCTTTTCCGCTTGACTCATACATATACTAGATATTACAAATAAGGGAAACCATGGGACCTACGTTTCTTTGGGCCTGGCTTACTTCACTTAGTATAATTTTTTCCAAGTTTTTCCATTTCCTAACAAATGGGGCAATGTCATTCTTTCTGATGGAGGCATAGAATTCCATTGTGTATATATACCACATTTTCTTGATCCATTCATCTACTGAGGGGCATCTGGGTTGGTTCCATATCTTAGCTATGGTAAATAATGCTGCAATAAACATAGTTGTGCTGGTAGCTTTAGTGTGGTCTTGTTTGTAAACATTAGGGTAAATGCCCAAAAGTGGGATTGCTGGGTCATAGGGGAGCTCTATGTGGAGTCTTTTGAGGAACCTCCATACTGCTTTCCAAAGTGGTTGAACAAGTTTACATTCCCACCAACAATGAAGTAAGGTTCCTTTCTGTCCACATCCCCTCCAGCATCTGTTGTTGTTAGAGTTCTTGATTTTTGCTGTTCTAACTGGAGTGAGGTGATATCTCAATGTTGTTTTGATTTGCATTTCTTTTATGGCTAGGGATGTTGAACATTTCTTCATGTGTCTATTGGCCATCCTTCTTTCTTCTTCAGAGAAGTTTCTCTTTAAGTCTTTCGCCCACTTATTTATTGGGCAGTTGTTTCTTTGAGGATTTGTTGTTGGGTGGTTTAATTTTTTGAGTTCCAAGTATATTTTAGATATGAGACCCTTGTCCGTTGTATGGCTAGTAAAGATCTTCTCCCAATCCGTGGGCTTTCTATTGATCTTGCTAGCTATGTCATTTGCCCTGCAGAAGCTCTGCAACTTTATGCAATCCCATTTGTCCAACCTTTCTTTGATTTGTTGTGTTTCCGGGTCTCTATTCAGAAAATTTCGGCCTGAGCCAAGGAGACCCAGGGTTTCTCCTATTCCATCCTGTAATGTTTTCAGAGTGTCTGCTTTGAGTTCAAGGTCTTTGATCCATTTGGAGTTGATTCTGGTGCAGGGTGATATATAAGGATCTAGCTTAAGTTTTCTACATGTAGTTAACCAATTTTGCCAGCACCATTTACTGAAGAGGCTGTCTTTCTTCCATTCTATTGTTTTAGCTCCCTTATCGAAGATTAGATGGCTATAGGTCTGTGGGTTCATTTCTGGGTTTTCAATTCTATTCCATTGGTCCTGAGGTCTGTTCTTATGCCAATACCAAGCTGTTTTGATTACTATGGCTTTATAGTAGAGTTTGAAGTTTGGTATTGATATTCCTCCAGCAGTGTTCTTTCCATTCAGGAGCGTTTTTGCTATTCGGGGTCTTTTATTGTTCCATATAAATTTTTGGATTGCCTCTTCTATTTCCTTGAAGAATGAGGTTGGAATTTTGATAGGTATTGCATTGAATTTGTAGATAGCCTTGGGAAGTAAGCAATACAATATTGTTGACTACAGGTAACATGTCATAAATCTCTACGTTAGTCATTCTTTTTAAAAATTTAGTTTTAGAACACTTTTCTTTTTCCTAATTGAAATGTTATGCGAGTCCGTTAATAACTTTCTATTTCCCTCATCCCCATCCTCTGACAATCACCACCTATGCCTTGGAATATTTTATTTCTATTATTTATTATCATTTTGATTTTTTTTAAAAAGTGGTTCTGGTATTTGAACTCAAGATATCACATTTGCTAGGCTGGCACCATACCACTTATGCCATACCTCGAACCCAGGTTTTTGCTGGTTTATTTGAACATTGAATCTCATGAATATGTATATCGAGTTGGCCTCCTCCTGACTTCAGATTCCTGAGTGGCTGAAATTACAGGCAAGAACCACTGGTACCTGACTACCTTGAAGTTTTTGATCAATACCTTATAATTGTACACATTTATTGATTAAATAAAACATGATGTTGGGCATGCATATGCATACATGTCCATTTTAAATTGCAATATTTTAGACAGAAGTGGAATTGGGCTGTATGTGTGTACTGGTGACCATGTTGCATTTGTTTGTTTGAAGATTTGATCTATATCCTTACCAGTGAACAGCTGTAATCTTCAGGTTTTTATAGGCCTGGTGGATGATCTCTTTGACTAATGTCATTGTTATTTTTGTGTGGTTGTCAAGGAGGTGGGAGGAGGGAGGTAGTTTCCGGGCCCCAGGTAGCTGTGGTGTGATAATGATCGCTGGCTCGTTCTCTTGGTAACCTAGGAGCAACACATGTCTTAGAATAGGGAAGCTTGAGCAGACTCTACCGAGACCACACACGTGTGTTTTGTAGTTTACAAGACATTTTTTGCATAGGAGAGCTGATGAATCTTCATGAACAGGTGGAGGCTGAGGCAGGGTGGCCTTTCCACTGGCCCAGAGTAACAGAGCTCCACAGCAGGAGATTGGCAACCGCACTGCGGTTCTCTGAATCCAAGGCTGCTGCTTGGTCCCTTTTGTCACCTCCTGTCACAAAGAGCCAAAGCACTGTGGTGTCACCAGGTAAAGCCTGGGAAGGGGCCAGGGGAGCTGGTGTTGGGACACCGCGTTCACGGGGCGTCATGCAAGACGCTGGTGTTTGGAGATACTTTTGTCCCTCACAGAGTGACCCACCGGTCACCCAATGCTCGACCCAAAGAAAACCTCAGACAACACGCACCACACACGAGGAGAGGCGCGAAAACCCACTTGCCATTCTACTACCTCCGTGCTGTCTCAGAGAGAAGCTCAAAGTCCCTCCCAGCACCGTTCTGTGACTAGGATGGCCCATGTACGTCTTGAGGTATCTCCATTCCAATCTCACAGCGTCTGGTTGAGCTTCCTTAGAACCATCTGCAATGGCTCAGGGAAATCACTTAAGAGGAAAACTCCGTGGAAACTCTCCAAGTCAGGTAATGCTTCCTGGGATCTATTCTGCACCAGAAGCGTACTAGATGTTTTAGCTGCACTACTGAGTTTAGCTGGGGTGTTAAACCCTATCCTCGGGGGCTGAGCCTCCCAGGCAATCTTTTTGTTGCTTGCATTTTTGCTCATCGTTCTTTGCTTCCTTCTTCTCAGTGGCATCGCTGCTGTCCTTATCAGCTTGGAGTGTCACCTTCCTGACTTTGTTCCCTAGATTCCAGTACCGTTTGGTGCATTGTCACAGGCAAGTGATGGAAATAACAGATCTTACTAATGGTAGGGTGGGATCCTATGCCGGAGCCCAGTTGGGCGTTTAGAGTCTTTTCATGTCTCACTTGTTGTCATGAGATGACTTACTCCCCATTCTAGAAGTTCTGCATGAAGTAATAGCCCCTGAGAATCTTATTAAATGCAGATTCCCAGGGCCCATGCCTATATAGAGTCTGATTTACTATCCAAGGTAGAGCTCAAGAAGAAGGCCTTTTGAAGCAAGCATCAGGTTTAGAAATACTCAGAGACAGGTGCCAGTGGCTCAGCCTGTAACCCTAGCTTTTCAGGGAGCTGAGCTCTGAGGATTGCAGTTCCAAGCCAGCTCGGTCAGGAAGCCTGTGAGACTATTATCTCCAATCAGTCATAGAATAAGCCAGTCATAGAGCTGTGGCTCAAGTGGTAGAGGGCTAGCCTTGAACCTTGAGCAAAAGGAGCTCAGGGACAGTACCTCAGGCCCTGAGATCAAGCCCCAGGAATGGCAAAAAAAAAATTGCAAAACAACAACAAAAAAGTAAATGCTCAGCCCCCAGTAAGGCTGTCCATCTTCCCAGACACCGGACCCAGATCCTCCCAGTCTCTACACATGCAGCCATTTGCAAGTGGACAAATAAAGGGATTGTGTCTGAGCCTCTGGAGACCATCTGCAGTCCACCGCGGGGCTTCTGCCCTCGGGTCTGCCAGCGCATGTGAGCCAGGCTCTGGCCTTTCCTTGGAGGTGGACGCCGATTGCTGCAGGAGAGGCCCCGCTCCCCTGGAGGAGGGCATGGCCTCCCTCCCCACAGTGCATGTGCAGCGCAAGCTAATGTCTTCACTGTGGAGCTGCACCGAGTTACCAGGCTTAGGACGGCGGCTGTGGTCTCGCCCAGCCCTGAAGGATGGAGAGGGTCGTGGAGGGTGGGGTGGATGCTTTTTCTGGGAGAGCAAAGCAGGAAGGGTGCATGGGGAAAGTGTGTGTGTGTGAACAGAACAGAAGCCTGTGAGGAAGGGGAAGAAACGAGGCTCGTCTATCATTTCCAGGATAGCCTGTAGCTAGGAGCATGCACATTTGCAATGGCCAGGGAAAGAGGGAAACAGGCTGAATTGGGGTCACTAGGAGACAGAAAGGCCAGTGGAAGATGGTTGGGATTGTCCTGTCAGCAGGGTGGGAATGTAGAGGAACCGGACAGATAGAAACAAAACATCCTGATGTCCCTTTGCAACTGCGAGAGAAGAAAACGCAAGGAGAGTCAATGTCATGTAGGCTTGAAACCCCTTTGTACAACTACTCAAAGGTCACAAGAAACATAACATTTACAGTCTTTTTTTTTTTGGTCGGTCATGGGGCTTGAACTCTGGGCATGGACGCTGTCCCTCAGCTCTTCAGCTCAAGGCGAGCCCTCTACCACTTGAGCTACAGCGCCACTTCTGAAACATAACATTTAAAGAAAGAAAATAACACTAACAATAATAACAATAAACATATCTCTCCCCTCTCCCCCGCCCCCAAGAAACCATAAGGAGACATCAACAAACCCTCCTAGAGGAAATGAACAGGTGGCAAGGTCATTCTGGAGGAACGTACAGGAGAGAAAGCCAGTTTGGAGAAAATCAACTCCATTCAGTTTTGAAATTCAGCGTTGGCTGCATGAGTTGGGTGTGCCCAGATATCAGTGCTGCAGGAGAAAACCATGTGTCCTGTTATGAGTGGGAACCACTTTCTCACAGGAAGTGGTGTGTTCATATGTGTGTGTGGCCTGAGTGTAGAAACAAAATTATACTATTATTATTAAAAAAAACCCCAAACCCATAACATATCACCTAAAACCTCATGCTTGGTCATCTATTTGGGTCCAAGCTTAGGTTATTTCCGCCCTATTGTCCTTAAACCAGATGACTCTGCTATTAGTCATCTTACTAGTTTCATAACATCATTTTCTACTTCTTCAAGAACTCCCTTCTGGAATCATTTTCAACCCAGATTTTTGCATGTGCTGAGGAATCCTTCTTCATTGCAAGAGGGCGGACTATAGTGTTGGGAAGTGAGGAAGTCCCTGGAGGTGACATGTCCTTGGAGACACCCCTCCCCTGTCACCTTCCCCTGGACACACATGCGCCCGCAGCCTCACTCCGCTCACTGACCCCAGTGAACTGGGCACAGGAATGCCCAGCCAGGATGCTTGGCAGAGGTGGGGCTTCCTGCCCACCGAGGCAAAGCTCTTTGGTGGCCTAAGGATGAAACTATCACCACCACCACTGGGGAGGTTTTACCCATTAGTTTTCTCAGCGGTGAAGGTCAAATCACCACCGTCACTTCATTGCTGTTTGTTTGTTAGTTCATGTACACTCGCAGCCATTTTCCTAGAGGTTGGCATTGGATGGCCAGGTTGAGATCTTCTCTGTAAACGTCCACGGCTCAGTTTTGGAGGTGGAGAGAAATCCTTCTTGGATTCAGGGCTAGGGTCTCCATTTCTCATTCGTGGTGGAGTGGTATTTCTCTATTTGTTAGAGCTCAATCAAAACAACATGGGTGACAGTCACAAGTTGTCATACTGAGGCCTTCAAACTATATCTTCATTTCAGAGACTTGCCCTCAGCACCCGGCATCAAGTTGTGTGAGTCAACACGATCCATCAGCAGGGACTTATCTGCTCTGTCAGATCGCCTCACTCCTGGCGATCACATCCTTGCCTCAAGGATACTCAGGTGACAGGTCTATAATTAAGTGAAATGTGTCATAACAGACAATAATTAGAACACTGTCCTTAAATGGAAGGGGTGGCAGGAAGGGGGAGAATAAACTGGATAAGATTTATGGAAGTAGTACACTTTGAAACAGCTCAGAAACTCGGATTACTCTTTAATAAACACATACTAATCAGCTACTAAATCCCTGCCACTTCCACGTACATTATTTTTGCCTCCAGAATTATAATTCATGCTTAGATTTACACTGTGTGGCAGGAGGACCAATAACTCCTTAAGCTCTGAAGATTCTGCCAGGTACTGGCGGCTCACTCCTGCAATCCTAGCTACTTAGGAGGCTGCGAGCTGAGGATTGTGTGTGGATGTCAAACTGGCCAGGAATGTCTATGAGTCTCTTAACCACCAAAAAAAGCTAGCAATGGAACTGTAGGTCAAGCGGCAAAGTGCCGCCCTGGAGTGAAAAAGCTAAGGGACGGTGCCCAGTCCCCAAATTCAGTTCTCAGTCCTGGTGTGCTTGTCTTCTACTCAGGTTCTTCTAGAAGATCTTTTATTGATGATGTTCTGGCCCAGAGAGCATAACATGCTTGCCCAAATGTACATAGGTTTTCTGGGGGCGTGTTTTCAAACCCCAAATAATCAGAGAAACTCTGCTAGTGTTGGCTGATAGTCATAAACCCATGTACACAAATGGGTTAAGAGTGTTCATTTGTGTTATTCAATTTTCCCTCCATGTGTTGATCCTAGTGTCCTTGACTTAAACTACTGAGGCTTATTGAATTCTGGTCAATGTATGCGTCAGTTTTCAGAGGGTGAGGAGATAAAGGCCAAGTTGGCAGTTTTGAGACTTGCTGAGGCAGAGATCATCACACAGTCTTCACCGTGAAGCTTAATAACATTGTGTGATATAAATTCTCGGCCACAGTATGTGAGTCAGCACAGATTTCTGGGTAAGGCAGACATGGGTTTGAGCTACATGAGTTAGAGATCAATAACTAGTGTTAAATCACTCAACTCTCTGGAGTTTCCATTTCCTCATCTGTGACATTGGGACAATATTCTCCCATCTTCTGCTGAGAATTGAGAGGAACTAATAAAGTATTTGCAAATTGTGGAATCAAGGACATCATAAGAGCTAAGCTTGGCAACTTGAGTTGTTGTGATTTAGGGATGGATGCTGGTTTTTATAATCCCATAGTTGCTACACCATCACACGAATTCTCATTGTTTCATGTCGTGCCCAAGATCTTGGCAATCATTTCATCCTAATGAGTACAAGCCCATCATAGCGGGTTCTCAAGGCCACAGGGACTCTAGCTTACACACTTGCCTCTTGACCTGCTATGTTCTACTAGGTAACACCAAGGACATGCTTTAGTGGTGGATACCTTACACAGATAGAGAACCTAGGCCTGTCCATTCCAGAGACTCTGTGGTTATTGACTTCAAGCCTCTACTTAGAAATTTGCTAAGACCTTGGCATCTTCTCTCGTGTGGTTTGAGGATATTCCTTACTACTTTCATAAAATTTTATGATAGTGGTTGCCCATCAAAATCAAGTATGGTCAGAGAAGACCATATGTCTTAGAGCAAAGTTCCACTTAGCTTTTAGCCTTTCAAACCAACCATTTTCTACCTCAGCAGGCAGGATGGGAGTGTCAGGTTCTGGTTGGAGTGGTTTGGGGTACGGGTAGAGAATGTTTCTGAGGGGATGGGTATTATAGGATATCTCAGGCTGGGTATCCACGGGAGGAGAAGGGAGGTGAGGGGTGGAGATGTAAACTTTAGGCAAATGTTGCCTACTCTACAGTTCTGTTCTTTATCCAGCGTTGTGCTCATCAAGGGCAGGTTTGTTGAAGATTGAAGAAGATTGTCTCTATGGAGGAGGGAAATAGTTCTTCAAATTCAAAAGAGTTTGCGAAAGAGCTGGATATCTAAAGGTGAGCCTACAAGTCAGGTGGTACATCTGGGTTCTGGGGATGTTGGTGAAGATGACTGAAAAGTCTGGAGATTGCTAACAGGAGCCACAGTGGCTAGAATGGCAAGACCATCATAATTCTTGTTGTTAGAAACCAATGCATATTTGCAGGATGCCCCTAAGCCTTTCAGAGCTTGGACAAACCTGACCTTGGGTGTGACACAAAGCTCTTTATTACGTAAATCACTCAGTACAGGTTTATTAGTGAATGAATCAAAAATTAAGTTCTAATTCTGGGGGTGTATAAGAAGGTTGAGTCATAAATATAGCATTTAATGAGGTCTTTGACCTTTGACATGTTGCTATGATCACCCACTAATCCAGTCATTGTCTTCCCATCCAATTTCTACATGAACAAATATGGCAGTGAGCATACTTGCTGCCAAGTGTGAAATGATGGAATGTCACGCCTGGGAGGAATCCCAGCTCTCTGTATTCAACCTCTGACTTTCACAGGTAATGGACTGACGGGATGTGTCATCCTTTGGAATATGTGGTAATCCAGGTCCCCTTATTTAATGAATAGGCTGTGATCTTCCTCATCACTGATCCAGAGTTGGGGCTTTTGAGATCAGTTGGCACAACTCCATCCTCAATGGCATATATGCCACATTGACACCCCCCTGTCCACCCTCTCAGGCCATCCTTCTGACCCTTGCATGTTCATGCCTAAACAATAGTGTACAAGGGTAGACTTACAGGAGTCTGAACAGGTGTGTGGGAAAGACTTGTAAGTAGCATGAGGAGGGAATGTTCTTTCCTTCCTGCTGTCTTTCAGGGGTTAAATCTTTATGGTCTTTTGAAATTTGGGTGGGGGGGGTGTCCTAGATAGTTTTTGAAGAAGATTGTGCTGACGGAATGAGAATAGGTTGAGTTCTTTTTATTTTATTGTTATTGTAAAGGTGATAGGCAGAGGGGTTACAGTTACAGAAGTCAGGTAATGAGTCCATTTCTTTTTGAACAGGGTCACCTCTTCCCTTGTTTTCTCCCAGTTTTTCCTCCTGATTCCCATCCCCCACAAACTATATATAGTTCTTTTCAACATAGAGTCTAATGAGTATCACTGCTGCATTTGCTTACCCTTTGTCCCACCATTTCCCTCTTACCGTCCCCTAAACAGATAAATTTACATACAAGACAAAAGGTATAGAAGTGAAAAAGAGTGACAAAGGAAGAAAAAATCAAGATACAAAATAACATAAAACCTCTTGTTTCTATTTCTTGGAGTGAGTCCATTTCGATAAATGTCATATGCCCCTATGCCCATAGCTGTAGAACCTTTGTGATCTTCTCCTAAGAATATCCACCTTTGATCTCACTGTGTAAATGTTTAGAGTCCTCTACAATTGTTTTGTCTTTTACCACTGCAACCATGTTCATTGCAGCATTGTTCACCATAGCCAAGAGATGGAATCAACCCAGAGGACCCTCAGCAGGCAAAAGGATCAAGAAAATGTGGTATATATGCTCTATGGAATTCTAGTCATCTGTCATAAAGAATGATAGTGTGCCATTCGTAAGGAAATGAAAAGACTTGGAAAAAATTATATTAAGTGAAGTAAGCCAGACCCCCAAAACAGAGATTGCATGTCTTCCCTCATTTGTTGTAACTAGAATGTGGCTATAAATCCACAGGTAAACACATTGGATGATTGAATTCTTTAATGTTTATCAGAGAAAAGTCTGTGAAGTGTGGTGGGCTTGGCAGGCATAGAGCTTGCTGGGTTCAGAATCGGGAAGTGTAAGGACAAGGTCACATCATCTGTGCTGCGGGATTCTTACAGCGCCCCTGTCCACCTCCTGATTGCCCGCCCCCCTAACCACCATTGACTGGGGTCACGGGTCTTGTTGAGAAATTCCTTGCTAATATTTTCAAATCATTGTGCCCCGGCCAACACTCTCAGTGTCTACATAAAGAAAGACAAGAAGCCAATAAAGTGATCAGATTGTATCATCAAGAGCAAGCTATAAAATCACTTGTAATTGACACTCTTTTAAAGGAGACAAATAATTTCGTGAATGACAAGAGAATTATTAAAGTTAGAGGGTCCAACATTTGCCATAGTGTGCTTTTGCTACCTTACTATATCATGTATCACCACCTAAGGACTAGATTTTCCAAATTGCTTCCTACTCACTACATTGTTTCAACAGTGTGTCATGAACAAACAAGGTATTGGACAACACCAAGAAGCTGGACTCAGTTGATTTTTAGTGTTTACTTGGGTTCCAAGATTGTAGTCCAATGCAACATGGAAAGAGCCTGAATTTCATAGAAGGTCCATTCCCCCACCCCAGCAGAAAAGAGTCCAGTCCAGTTATGGGAGAAACCCAGCAAGCAGAGTACCCAAGAGTTTGGACCCATTCACATTCTGGTCTGGTGTCTGCCATTAGTCATCAGGACTGGTCTGGCCACTTGCTTTGTTGGTGGGGGTAGCACGTTGCAGCAGCACTTTTGTCTCGAGAGCTTCTCCTGGTATAATGACTGGGTGGCTGAGGAAGGTGTGTGCCTGGGATCCAAGTATTTAGAAATCGCAATTGCAAAATACACTTATGCACAGTACACAATGGCTAACAAATTAGTGCCGACTAGAGTAATCCATTTGTGAGAACGCCCAGAGATTTTCCAGGAGCAGAGTTCATGTCTCAAGAAGTGAGACTGTTTTCTTAAAAAAAATTGGTTTTTAGATGAGGACTTGAGAGGTAGTTTTAAGAATGTTTTCTAGATCATTAATAGATGGAGTGCTGGTTCAAAAGTCGTCCTTTCTCAATAGTTATAGCAAATAATTGATTCAAGCAAGAATCATTAAAGGAGGCTAGAATGTGGAAATGTTTCGTGAGAACAAGGATTCTTGCATAGTTTCAAAGTACCTTGTTCATTTATGGTTTAGCCAATAAAAGGGGGGGTAATAATGGCTTTACAGAGAAGTCTAGAGGACATCACCCTTCCAGATGATCAGGAGTCAGCTTGGTTAAAATGCAGATGAATGTGATGGGCCTTTGAGCTGATGGGTTAAGAAGGGCAAACAGTTGCTCAAGGCATTATTCTTGACTAAAATGTTTAATTCGGAGATAAATTGCAGGCATTACTCAAGCAGTAAAGGCTACTTAGTTCCATTCCCATGATCAAACCAAACCTTCCCCCCAATCCCAAACAGAAATAACTACAAAAACCACCACCACCACTACCACCACCACAACAATAAAAAACACAGGAAATTTCTTTGATTAGAAGACATCAGAGCTTCAGTTGCAGGGTGCCAGTGGCTCACACCTGTAATCCTAGCGATTTAGGAGGTTGAGATCTGAGGATCAGGGTTCAAAGCCAGCCTGAGCAGGAAAGCCTGTGAGACTCTTATCTCCAATTAACCACCAGAAAACCAGAAGTGGTGCTGTGGCTCAAGTGGTAGAGTGCCTGCCTTGAGCTCAAGAGGTCAGGGACAGTGCCCAAACTCAGTTCAAGCCACAAGACTGACCAAAAAAAAATGCTTCAGCTATCAAATGTAGCCTATAATCCTGGGTCATGGATTTAGAAAAATTGATGCGATTTTTGCACAATGGGTAAAAATAGAATATGGACTAGGGGCCAGGTTAAACTCCATATTTCAGTAATTGTGCTAAGGAATGTCACTTTTCTTGGGAAATGCACAACAGATTTACAAGGGCAACCTATTTACAATGTATTCATCAGTAGTTCCAAATATAGCACGTGTGTGCATCTTTATCTTTATGAGATATGTAATATGAGAGATAATTAATGTAATATATAGCAATTATATAATATTGAAATAATATATATGAGAAAGTAATTCTAAAGCAAATGAGACAAAAGGTTGAACAATTGATTAATCTGGATAAAAGGTTGTAATAAATCTTTGTAGTAGTCTTGCAACTCTCTGTAAGTGTGAATCAATTTCAAATAAGATTTACAAAAAGAGGAAATAAGTTTGTTCAGGACAGTTGTAAAGAGAAGGGGACAGATTTGATTTAGAAAAAGTCACTTTGCAAGTAATAAAAGTTAATGTATTAAGGTGTAGCGGCAGAGTTGAGATAGAGCTCAGAGTAGGTGTAGTCCATATTATCTATCTATCTATCTATCTATCTATCTATCTATCTATCTATCTATCTATCTATCTATCTATCTATCTATCTATCTATCTATCTATCTATCTATCTATCTATCTATCTATCTATCTTTCTATCTATCTATCTATCTATCTATCTATCTATCTATCTATCTATCTATCTATCTATCTTCATTGATTGATCGATCGATAGATATATCTCAGCAGAAAAGCACAAGTAAAATAAGGATGAAATACAAGTGTTTAAATTTTGAAAAGTGGTAATGGATAAAAAGATAGGCTTTTTCTCCCTTCCTGGGGGGGGGGGAGGAGTAGTTGAGGGGGTGGGGAAGGAAGAGATGGTAGGGGTAAAACAAAGGAGGAGGCATCAGTGCACAATAGGAAATATACTCATTACCTTACTCATGTAACTCTAACCCCTCTATACAGTATTTTTACAATAAAAATCTATTTAAAAAGATAGGCTTCATAGAAAAAAGAAATAAAATCCAAATGTTAAAACATGTAAGACCATTAAAGCAAATGCAAATCAAAACAGAAGAATTCTATTTTTTGCTATTGGCCAAATAGAGAAATTGATATTTACAGAAGTCGTCTTTGTCATCGAAAGAGGGAGCTTGCTTCCTTTTTTTCTCTTCCCATGAAGTAAGCAAAGAGCAGAGAACGCTTCCCTCTCTCTGCTCTGCCCCCAGCACCCCCTAAGATGATTGCTCGGATTGATCTCCTTCAGGTAAGCTAACCAGTGTCTTTTGGGGAGCCTTTTTTGTGTGTCAGGTACACATGAAGTACATTATGTACATACAGTATTTCACTCACCCACACTGCAACTCTATTAAATTGGTAATATTATTCATTTGTAACCAATGTTCTAGTATTATCATATATAAAATTCATTGTATACTAAGGAAGCAGTGGTAAAGGAGGAAGCATTGGTAATTCTCCATGCAGTGTGGGGAAGACTGACTAGGTGTTTAGGTGAAAACACCTAATGTGTCTTTGCCTCACATCACAGACCAAACTAAATTTCTTGGTGGGCTAATAAGAAAAAGTGTGGCTAACACCTAGAAGAAAATGTCCTTGAATAATGACCAGTTTTGTGAAAGGAGAAAAACCTTGTAAATACAAAATAAAGAGATTATCAATGAAAAGGTTAAATTTGTTACATCAAAAGTGTTTATCTAAATCAGGGACCACAAGTGTGTATCATGGGCGGGTAGCAGCTGTGGCATTTCTGAGTCAGGTGGGGTCCTGATAGATTGCTGTGGAGCAGAGATTTGCCAGGTTGATTCTTCCAAGAAACTGCACGCTTCCAGCAGAGAACCATGTTCCGCTCACCTGCGTGTTCTTGCTGCCTTGGCCTGTACCTAGTTAACACTGCATTATGTTCTCTGCTTTGACAGAGTCAATATTAAAAGGACCAAAGGGGATAATAGATAGGCATAACAGTCAAGGCACTGCACTGATGACAAAACAGATAGCAACAGAGCTGGAACACATGGGGCTTGGAACCTAACGAGACTTAGTGACATCTACACGAAGAGCCCCATGTTCATCCAGGGCGCAGATGAATTGCGCAAGCCTTCTTGTTTTTTTTCTCAGTAGATTGGTTTTGGAAGTTTTGGAGACTAAAATAACCAGTTAAAAATTTCATTTTCTCTTAGAGAGCCAACTACAAACAATCAAGTCATGAAATTATTTGGGGTAACTCTTTTTCCTATGGAAACCTTATGTATGGTTAAATAATGATGAAGAGAGGGCATTCATTAATTTATGATGAATATTGAGATATGTTCAGTTGCTATTATTTACAGGGGTAATGAGTGCATTGGGAGATGAGGTATAGAGAGTAGCACAGTGTTTTGGGGTGCGTGAGAGGAAACAAGCAGTAATCTTGATACTCCCTGTGATGCTTTCCTATTACATAATGGAACTTTCATTGATACTAACTTTAGGACTATCTTTTCAATTTCTAGATATATCCATGGTAGTGTATGATAGATACTAAATAATCATTTGTTGGCTTGTGACTGGGAATAAATAAAACATGAAACTTAGATGTAGAAGTATAGATGGACTTCATACCCCCAATGAACGTCTTGATCTGCTGAAAGCAATATAAAATGCTAATGTGATCAAAATCCTTTATGTGCAGGTGTGAAAGTGGAATGGTGGAGCTTGTTGAGATTGGTTTTGGGAAGGATAAGGGCACATAGGAGTGACAGAGGAGGTATGTCTGCCCAAGGAACATTACAGATGTGCTGCGGAGAAATTCCACTGTACAACTAATGGGCACCAATAAAAGTATGGGAAAAAAGAAGCAGCTTTATTGAGATGTATTTCTACACTTAAAATCCACTCTTAAAAGTGCATAATACAGTGTTTTTTAAAAGTATATTCACAGAGTTGCATAATCATGATTGCAATCAATTTTAAAACATTTTTCAACTCCCCTAAATGAAAATTGATACACATTAGCCAGGTTTATTATTACTCCTCTTCCTCCAAGTCCTGTCAACTCTGTATCTTTGGATTTGCCTATTATATTACTAAAGATCTGACATTCATGTTCAGGGAGTTATAAAATATGACAGCTTTTGTGATTTGCTTATTTCACTTAGCATGTTATATCCATAGCACTTCTCTGTGGTAGCAGATATCAACACTTAAGTGTTTTTAGGACTAAATACACCACATTTTGTTTTTCTATTTGTGAGCTGTTAAAGATTTGAGTTGTTTCTACATTTGGGTTATTATGAATAAAATAGTTAAAAACATTCATGCATATGTAAGTTTTTTATGGTTGTGTTTCTCTTAGGAATATGCCTAGAAGTGGAATTTCTGCATCATTTCCAAAGTTGCTGTGCCACTTTCTGCTTCTATCAGCTATGTTGGAGGTTCCAATGTTACCAAACTTTGCCAATACTTGCTATTGTTTGTCTTTGCTGATAACCCTTTCTATGGATGTAAAATGGCATCTCATTGTGGTTTTGGTTCCTATTTCCCTAGCAATTTAGAATATTGGGCATTTAAATATATAGAGTCATTTGTATGTATCTTCCTTAAAGAAATTTGATTGATGTCATTTGCCCATTTTCTAACTGGGTAGTTTCTGTTTTCTTGTTGAGGTGTAAGCACTACTCATGTAATCTGGGTACAAGTCTCTTATCAAAGATAGGGCCTACAGATATCATTATCCTTTTTTGGGCTGTCTTCAATTTCTTGATGGTGTCTTTTATAGCACGAAAGTTTTCATTTTGATGACTTTCAATGTATCTATTTTTCTATTGGTGCTACATTTTTGGTACCCTAATGAAGAAAGCATTGCCCCTCTCAAAGTCACAAAGATGGACTTCTGTACGTTCTTCAAAGATTTTTTAGTTTTGCATTTAGGTCCTTGATCAATTTTGAGTTAATTTTTATGCATGGTGGCAGGGGAAATTTTAATCAAGACAGTGAAAGGCTGCCATTGTATTAAACATACAAATGAATAAAAGAGGACTGAGAATCAGGAAATAAATCCTTACCATTATACCCAGTTGACAAGATTCCAAGTCAACTCAATAGCTTTTCAACACAAGGTCCTGAGACAACTGATTTGTTTTTTACTCACCTTGAGAATAAAATCATTCTTTAGAAGGATACATTCTTTTAGGGATAAAATGTAACTTAACTGCTAAAGCACAGCAATAACTTAATGTTATCCTGGATTTATGTTGACCAGTAAGAAAAGACCTAATCAGTATAGGAAACCCCCAGAAACGTGAAAACAAAGCTGGAGATCGAAAGCTAAGAATGGGTCCAGTGCTGCTCGCTCACACCTGTCATTCTAACTACTCAGGAGGCTGAGATCTGAGGATTGAAGTTCAAAGCCAGCCTCATCAGGAAAGTTGGTCAGACTCTTATCTCCAATAAGCTACTCCTCCCGCCAACAAAAACAACAACTGGAAGTAGAGCTGTGGCTCAAGTGGTATAGTACTAGCCTTAAGCAAAAAAGAAGCTCAGGGACAGTGCCTAGGCCCTAAATTCAAGCCCAGGACTAGTACAAAAAATAAAAGAAGTTAATAACATAAGGATTATCAGAATAGGTGCGATATACCTTCCTGTATAAAACTTGGAGACATTAAATGTCTTATGATAAAAAAACCCCTTAATTTTGCCCTCATAATGGACAGGAAATCTGATGAAAGGAAAGAACCCACTATATATATATATATCTCACTTGTGCTATGAAAGAGCTTGTTGATCTACTCAGATCTTAAATCACAGTCATCTAACAGATAAAAAGCAGGCTTAGTTTAAAACATTTTGTTTTGAAGATATTAGAGCATGGAAAATCCGCTACCCTCTCTTTTAAAATATATTCATATTTTCCACATTAGAAGATATCTCACAAATTTTCATATTTTCCATATTCCTGTTACTTTATGGTTTAAAACTCTCAGTTCAAGTTTTCTGTCCTGTAAGTTTGAAGCAATGTGCTTTCATAAAAGGCACAGTGCAGATCCCAGCCCCATACTCCTATGTGATCGGGAAGCCCAAGCTGTACCGTGACTATGCCTGGCTGGTGACCTGCACATACACTCAGTTGCCCAATCTCGGATTCACTCAAGTGTCTGAACAGCTTGTGTGTGAAGAGTTGCTGTCAAGGGGACTTAATGGCGTCCTTAGTCAATTTTCCTAGCTACGCCTAGGGCATTTGTTGATATGGCTGTGACATGGTTTTAATTGAATACTTCTCTGCCATCTCTGTGGGTAGATGTGATGTGTACCAACGTGGTGGTGATGTTCAGAGTGTTGCTTTAACAAATGTAATGCTAATTTTATAACTCATGTCATATGATTGGCTTTTGCTTACATGCTTATCTGCATGAAAGCTGTATGAGTGACTTACCAAATAGTTAAAATCAATTTTTAATGCTGGAAAAATAAAACCACAACAACCCTTTTGCTTCTATAACTGAATGCAGATAATGAACAAATATACCAAGAGAATTCCTAAGTCAGAATAGAGCTTAGCTTGAGCAAAAGAACACACTCATGCAAAAAAGTACAGAAAGATTATATGTAATTTGTTTTCCCTTAGGAGAGAAACTGGTGGGTCACCAAGTCACTGTGAATTTACCAAAAATAAGTCTCATTTTGTGAGTGTGTGTGTGTGTGCGTGTGCGGTGCATGTGCGTGTGTGTGTGTGTGTGCGTGTGTGTGATTTCTTGAATTTTAAGCAGCAGAAAAAGAAAGGCATCTTAGGTTTGGTGAGGAACCTGGCTTATAATATACGCAGGACAAAGCAAAAGAGTGACCTTTGCCGCTGTCTCTGTCTCTCTGTCTCTGTCTGTCTGTCTCTTGTCCCACCTGTGAGTTCCTTTTCACTGGTGGCACCACACTTTGGAGGTAACATATTTTGAGTCCTCACTTTATAAATTTCCTTTATCCTCTGCTTGGAAGAAGCAGGAAGGACCAGTAAATCCTGAATATAAAAACATGCTCAGCGACTTCACAAACACACATTTAAGTCAGAATTTTCCAAGTGAATGCCCTGATACTTCTCTTGAACTATTAGACTGAGGAAACACTTATGTTCTCTTCTGTTGGTCTGAGAATTTAGGCATCACTGAGGGTCTTCAAGGTCCTGGATGTCGTCTTTTGTCCTAGTAGTCTCTGAAATGAGAAGTATTTGAGATAAATAAAATGAGACAAATTCCTTGACTTGATACATAATCAGTTACTCTTCCCTTTAAAGTTTCAGGTAACTAGATAGAATTGATGGCAGTGAATTCTCTTTGAGTTTTCCCCCCTTTGTTAGCCAATATGTTAACTATGGGCATCCATCTAAGAGTTTTCTTATATGAAGAGAACTAAGGCTCCTTACTCACCAATCCCATTCCTGTCTTCTGGTATTGCTTTTCCTCTCTGTGACCAGAACTGTTTTCAAAGATTCCAATAATTAAAACAATTGTTATTGTTATTGTAAAGATGATGCATTTCAGTTACATAAGTCAAGTAAAGAGTACATTTCTGTTTGAACAATGTCACCCTTTCCTTTGCTCTCTCCCAATTTTTCTCTCTGTCCCTACACACCAGCTATATAGCTGTATATAATAATAATAATAATAATAATAATAATAATAATGATTATTATTAATTATTTTCTTGTCAGTCATGGGGCTTGAATTCAGGACTTGGGCACTGTCCCTGGTCTTTTGTGCTCAAGGCTAGCAGTCTATCACTTTGAGCCACAGCACTACTTCTGGTTCTCTGGTAGTTAATTGGAGATAAGAGTTTCATGGACTTTCCTACTAGGGTTGGTTTCAAACCATACTCCTCAGATCTTAGCTTCCCCAGTAGCTAGGATTACAGGTGCAAGCCACTGCATCTGGGCTCTAATATTTTTTATTAGCAGCATGGACAAAGGCTTTTCAAGGACTCAGAGCACATAAGGAGGAGGAAGAAGAAGAAGAAGAAGAAGAAGAAGAAGAAGAAGAAGAAGAGGAGGAGGAGGAGGAGGAGGAGGAGGAAGAGGAGGAGGAGGAGGAGGAGGAGGAGGAGGAGGAGGAGGAGAAGGAGAAGAAGAAGAAGAAGAGGAAAGAAAGAAAGAAAGAATGCTTACTCCTGTGAACTTTTTCAATAGTTATAAAAATGTTTTTTAAAAAACAATCTATTGAAGCTGGGAGTAGTGACTCATATCTATAATCCAAGCTACTTGGGTGGTGTAGACAGAAGAATCATGATTAAAAGAAACACTAGCAGGATTCTCTCTCTAAAACAAACCAGGTATAATAGTAATTCCGCCAACTTTGGAAGTGGAAGTGGGAGGATCGCAGTTCAAGGATGGCTCCAGGGCAAAGTGCGAGATTCTCTCTGAAAAGCAAACTAAAAATGAAAAGTCCCAGGAGTATGGCCCAAGTGGTAGCGAGCTTGCTAAGTGGGAGGGTCTGAGTTCAAATCCCACTACTCCCCCACCCCTAAATCCATTGAAAACAAAGAATAGAAAAATGGTTTGCACAAAACGTTCAGACTTTCTCTGAGTAAGTATAGAATTGTGGGAGTCATAGTAGTTTTATTGTTGTAATCTCCAGAAGCGGAGAGAGGAAAGGTCTAGGAGGTGGGAGAACAGAGGAAGGTGTATAAGAAGGAACTGGAAACGACTCTTCTCAGCTTTGCTACTTGCCAGGGATCCTCCTCCCCCGTTTTTCCCAAAAGGCCAACAAAGACCTATTTCTCGATTCGGATCCTCACACTGATGTCTGGCATAGGGTTTTCCTAACTTTCTATTCCCCAAGGACACTGGGAGACAGGCACTGTGGGGTGTCTGCTCCCCAAGAAACCACTAGAATGGAAGGAAAGGAGAGATAGATATGTTCCAGCCAGGCAAACTTGCTAGATGGTTCAATAGCCATGGACCATCCGAAAACACCCAGATAGATTGCAGTTGTTGGAGGCTCATCTTCTTGCCAGGTGTTTAAAGTGGCATGTCTTCTGGAAGACGTTTAGACACATGCTGTGCCCCTGCAGATGCAGAAATATAATCAGATGCGAGAGTCACAGGGAGGCTCCATCGTGTCTTTGTTTCCTTAAGAATACACAGAAAATTAGGCAGTGACACCCTGTCCCCACCCCACGGTGACAGGCTAGTCTCAAGGATGCTCAAAACCTTACTTGAATGGATCCTGGAGAATCTAAAAGCCTCTTGTTTCCCTGGGCAGAGTAGTGATTTATGTTCAGAGCATTGTAAAGACTGCTGACCACGTTCATTCCTGACTCAGGGACCTCCTTTAGGAGAGGAGTTGGCTCAGGAGAGAAGAGTGGTTAACAAAGTAACTCAGGTGGAAAGGCAGCCCTTTCCACGCCCTGCTGGTTGGATTTCTCTAGAGAACAGTTTGGTGTGGCCCCATTGCAGCTGGAAGTTTTCCTGGATTTCATCCAGTAATTCAACATCTAGGTATCTACTCTGAAGAGAGCATCTGACATTCAAAAGTTTAAAATCAAAGATTTTTTAAAATAGCACATTATATTCATTTGGAAATTACCAAAATGTCAAGAGAATGGATGAGTCATGCATTTACTCATTCACATAGTCATTAAAAGTAATTCTTGTCAATAGAATTTTAAAACTCGGAGACAAGTTTAGGTAAAAATGTTAAATGACAAAAGGCCACCAAATTACAAATATAGTATGAGCTCAATTAGAATAAAGAGCATATGGGATAATTGGACATTGTGAATTTTGATGGGCTTATAAATTAGTTTTCAATATATAAAATTCTCTCAAATGACATGCCTTATTTAAAATTCATTTATACTTTATTACCCCCTATGTTCAGCCATCTCCCTCACTGAATAACTTTTTACTGATGTTACAGTTGTGTTTTCCATGATATCATTATTACTCTAGATGATGAAATCTGGCTTATGGAATTCAATTTCTTACAGACCAATGGGGTTTTTGCCCATAGTGAGGTATGGTCTGCATTTGTAGTTCAACTGCAGTCCACGAGCCTCTCTATTTTTGTCATAGTCTGTGTGTGTGTTCTTCTTGAATTAGGAGAAGAACAAGAGCCTATCTGTGCACATTCAATGGAATACTTCAATCTAACAGTAGAGATGGGACTAAATGACCTCAAATATCTTGAACAGAATATGAAATATGTGTAGAAAAAGAGTCAGTGTTGTATGGTAACAACTGGCGAGACAGAATGAATCAAAAATAGCCCTATTTGAGGGGGGGGCGGGTAGAGGGGAAGGGACAGAAGGAGAGGGGATGGAGGAGACTAGGAAGACAGACACGAAAAGGAAGGAACAGGAGAGAACACTGGGGAGACTTTAGCTTTTTTGTTAGGTCTGCTCTGCGATGCCAGATGGTAGATATATGAACTGTCAAGGGAGGTTAGGGCATTGTCATGATTGAGTAGGTAACAGAAGCCTGGAGAACACAAGCTGATACACTGACACGATCTGAGCAGGATAGCTTTAAACTTGGCTCCCATATTTCCATTCCTACTCAGTCCATTTGGTGGGGGTTCATTGGCAGAGGATATGAAAATGATTCCCCTGGGATCCTGTGTGCTCTATTTATAAATGTAGGAACTCATGGTCCATCCTAGCACTTGAAGAGGTCTACAGGTTGTCTAGGGGGGATAAAGAACAGAGACATGAGGCCTAGACCCCTTCCCCTTTTAGTAGGCAAATTATTAGAGGCACTAGCCCCTCACCTATGGCTTCTTGGAAATAAGCAGGCAGAGAGCCAGCTTGAAAAGATTCTGATTCATGATCATTATTTACAAGTCATAGAACTGCTTGCTCAACACCTCTCCGCACCAGTTTCTACAGGCTGCAAGACCTGGCTGATCCTTTGTCTGCGTGCTATTGAATTGACTTCATTAGAGCACAAACCTAAGCTGAGGACGGTCCTCACTGGCTTCCAGGTATGTGCCAACATGTGGGCAAGCTTCTGAAGGTAGCAATATCTATTGGGGACTAATTATCCTGGTTGTGAAGCTATAGATACTGTGTATCTTTATTCTTGGGGTTAGAGACATAGCAATGTAGCAGGTTATCAATTATTTGGCTACTTTCCAGCATCAGGGCTGTGAACAAGTTAACTTCTCTGAGGCCTAGTTTTCTCATCTCATGTTGGGATAGCAATGTCTCCTTTTCTGTCTCAGTGAAAGGACTGACTGACTGGGTGAGTTACTGCATAGCATGGAAGGACCTGCTATGGGTTAGATCCTTAGTAGTGTTTATGATGACTAGGAGTAGGCAGTACAGTTTGGATGGTCAACTCTTACTGCATTCAATATCACAAGTGCAGGGACAAAGGTGCTCATTCATCCTATATCAAGTGCCTGGCACACGGACAGCCTTTGATAAGTAGTGGTTCCATAAATCAGCAGCTGAGCTTTATTTTTTTTTAAATAGCAATACTAAGGAGCTTATAGTTTTACCTGGGGTTGAGGTTAAATTGAAATGGAAGAAACTAGCTCACCCCTGTAATCCTTGCTACCCAGGAGGCTGAGATCTGAAGATTGATGCTCAAAGCTATCCTGGGCAGGAAAGTCCATGAGACTTTTCTTGAGTTAGGCTGGAAGTGGAGCTATGGCTCAAGTGGTAGAGTGCTAGCCTTCACCCAAAAAGCTCAGGGACAGCGACCAGGCCCTGAATTAAATCCCTGGGACTGTAACATAGACAGATACACACACGCGCACACACACACACACACACACACACACACACGAAATTCTCCTTCTTATTAGTGTTTTATACCTTTGTCTAGTATAAGGAACAATCACTTATTTCAGGATATAAATACTTCACAGACTCTAAAATTGATGACATGTCATCTTGTAAGGCAGAGATCAACAAACTTCAGTGAAGAGCTGGGTCAGCTCTAGACACACACACACACACACACACACACACACAGCTGCTTTGCAGCTTCTCAGCTCTGCTGTTTGAGAGCAAAGGCCATAGACAGTAGTAAGCCAATGAGCAGGATGCTTTCCAATATAACTTTATTCAGCAATGGACTGAATTTAGCCCCCGGGGTGTAATTTTTGAATCCTGCTTTGAAGGCTGAAGTCCCGACTTACAGTGTGGGAAAGAAATACATGTGATAAAGACTTGGATAGGAAATGAAAAGTTTTTGTAAGACTACTATGTAAGTATATTAATGGCACAAATAGATACCTAATACAGAAGATAGAAAACCACATTATTTTGACAGGTGAGCTCGTTGAGGTTTAGGAGGTCCCCGGCGACAGCTGTTAATCAGTTAGCTCTGTCTGGGCCTTCCTGTCCTCTCGGCTAGCTCATTGCTGGTCTGCCTTTGATCTTCAATCTCTGTCATATTTGAGCAGGCAGTTGACTTTATTTCCAATCCTAGAAGCTTCAGTTTGAGATCTGAAAAAAAAAAGAAAAAAAAGATTTTATGGGGAAAGCAATTAGTGGGGCTTGAACTCAGGGCCTGGGTACTGTCCCTGGACTTTTTTGCTCAAGGCTAGTGTTGTATCACTTTGACCCACAGCACCAGTTCTGGTTTTCTAGTGGTTAATTAGAGGTATGAGTCTCTTGGACTTTCCTGCCCAGCCTGGCTTCAGACTGCCATCTTCAGCTTCCTGAGTAGCTAGGATTACAGGTGTGAGCCTCTGGAGCCTGGCTTGGTGATTACAAGGTTTAAAACAAGTTTATTGTGTTGTATGTAGTCTTTATTATTTTGTTATTTCTTACTTAGTGGATTTTTTTGCTATTTCTTAATGAACAGAATTTTCAGTCTTATTTTGGAAGTTATATGACCAGGCTTTTAAGTTCAGGGAAAATGACAGAGAAGAGATAAATCTCCTGTCTTTAAATGGGAGATATATTTTCCTTTCTTTAAGTATGAGATATATTTTCATTAGATGATACTGTTTATGCCAATACTTTCCTTTTTGATTCCGCAGTCTTGAGATACAAAATTTGGCATGATGTTTCTTCTATGTAATATTTCAAATATACTGCCTTTATCAGTGGGAGCCTTTAAAAAAAGCAAACTGCCTTGTGTTAGAATGACAAAGACTTTGATGAGTGAGTCATTCTGGCATCCTTGACTATTTTTTTTTATTTCAGGCAGAAAATTGGTTAATTTATTGGCTTATAATTCATAATGAGTCATATATGTTCAGGAGGAATTATCTATACTGGATGGAACAGAAGCAATTTTTACGGTCTCTTCACACAGAGTTTTTTTTCCTTGCTTGCCTTGAATAGCACTGGCAGGTTAGGTGAACTCTGGAAATTCCTTCAAACTCCAGTGCAATTCTCTGGTGTTTGAAGTCATGGGATGGAAAGGATCTTTTCAGTTGCTTGAATGGGATCATATGAGCAAAGTGCCAAATGGTGCTTGGCATATGGTAATGTCTAAAGAGTACCTCCTTCCTCTTTAAGCTACCAAATGTAGATACATTTAGTGGCAGATTTCATCATACTGAATAACTACACCACACCAAAATTTTAAGCTTGTAAGGCACAGTCATCTGTAGCCAAATCTTTGTTGGATTATTTGAGAGGATCCACAGATGCAATCTTAGATAATCAAATAAGCTTTGAATCTGCTGAGGTACCTAGAAGTGCAGTCCAATATCAACAGCCAACAATAATGCAAGTGACAATCTGAAAATCCACGGGACCATGGAAAATCCATCCTGTTCTGATTGTAACGAGTACTCTCTTTAACAGAAACTGAAATAATGAACCACCAAAATAAACTGTTAATTGATTCACATTTTAACGTTCTTATCCCAGACAATGACTAGACTGGTTTTTAGAATTTTATGGAAACATTTGGAGGGGGGAAAACCCCACATCCTCATTTTCAAGGGATTGTGCTGTGAATAATATTAACAGCACATTTGTTTACTGAAAATGAAGAAAATCCATGTTTAGGCACTCATGTCCATTGACTGATATCTTGTCTTAGAATAACAATGTTTACTTCTTCATGAGTGCTTTAGCTGCATAAGGAGTTTATATTCTCCAAAACAAATTTTCTTTCATGAAAAATATTTTCTTCAGAATTTGTCTATATCTGCTGCACATATTTGCACAAGATTGGTGCCTGACCAGAAGTTCACCTTTCTGGAGACATTGGTGGAGTCAATCAATTTCCCCATTCCCAATAAATTGTTTCTCTTCTAGAAAGTTTATTCTTTTCCCTCTCGGTCTCTGTTTCTCTTGTTTTCTCTTTCAGCATGCTTTATTAATTCCCATTCTCTGCCAGCCAGTTATTCTAATCAATAATCAAATAATAACTCCCTTCCATACCTGTGGCTACAAGGAAAAATCTTCACAATTTTCAAAGTAGCTAAAAACACACTTTGCAAGTTCCCTGTAATAACCAGATAAAGAAGCTCAAAATAGCTTAAGTTCAAATGGTTATCTAACACAATGAATACATAATGTAAAACATCTTTGCTTTGCTTTGCTGTAGAATTTGGAGCAAAATGTGCAGATGGAAAACCATTTTAAGGACTCTTTAAAAGCACTAGTTAGGTTTCGCTGGAGTATTAGCTCAGTGGGAGAGCTCTTGCCTAGTAGGTTTAGGGCCCTGAGTTCAATTCTTAGTATCATATGAAGAAAAATAAAAAGGCCCAGGTAGAAGGAGCATAGAAAATATAAGCACAGTATGTGAAACATTTAATTTGTTTGAGAACATACTGTTTTTTTAAAACAGAATCAGCAGCTCTTTCCTTTTCCCTTCCATCAATCAAAGACAATATTAGCCTAGATTCCAACCTGGCATTTGGAAAAGTGCCATGGTGGGCGGGCAGCATCAATATAGTTCCAGTCCTGAGAGGGTGTGGCTTGAAACTTAACCGGGCCAGCTGTCAGCAGCAAGTCTGAAGGCAAGAAGGTAAATTCTCACATTGCCTAACATAATTTATTTTAAAACAATGAACACTGTATTGGAAGATTATTTTCCACCATAGAAACTCAAAGGAAATATGATTTCAACTAGAGAATATGCTATTTTTATTAACTCAAATGTCTTAAAAGAAAGAGTAAGTTGTTTTCCGATGCCTTAGATTTCCTGCAGATGTGGTGATACTGATTAGAAAATATGAATAATGTCTCTTGCTTCGCTTAGCCTCAAACCCATGGTCAGATGTCTGATGGATGTGATTGATTTTTTTTTTAAAGATAGGATGCTTGAATCTTTTTTATACCATGACATATTTTTACAATTGGATTTCATCTCTTAATGCATTGCTTTTGACATGTGAAACTGTATGATATTTAAGCAACATAAATTTCAAGGCCTCTTTTGAACTGTAAGTTAGAAAATATTTGATACTACTTTTCACAAATGCCTCCTTGTTTTCAGAGATTATTATCTAGTTTTATATAACTTGGTTTGAATATTTATACCAGCAGAATAGCATTTACCTGTGTAAAGCTGGGATTTCACTCTTGAGTTATTAGAAGTTTTGTGGAAATTGTAAGATCTGATGTATTTGGGGGTATTTTTTCTTTCTATTTGACATAGGAATGAACAATTTCATTCAGAATATTTTAGGTAGTGAGAGCATGTAGGTAGTGTAAGTTTTTACATTTGTGCTTTAGAAGGAACCATATTATAATAAATGAACTGTTTATAGTAGAGTAGAAAATTAATAAGTAGCTGATTCTACTGTGTAATATTTCTACTGATTACAGCTTATTATTGTATATAATGTTTAAATAATTAATCTACTATTTCAGATGTTTGATTTATTGGAGAACAAGGGGCATATAATAAATAAATCCTCAAATGCATCTTAATTTTTCTATGGGTTACCATGTGTTCTTTACTGGTAAGGTAAAGAAAAACGATGAATAAAAACATTGAACCTCTTCTTCGGACAGGAGTATAAAAAACTTGTATAATAAGAAAATTTAATAACTAATTTAAGCATAATGAGGAATAGCTTTCTTCATCATAGTGTACTAAGGAAAGCAGTACAACATAAATGTAGTTAGCCTATGCCACTAATAATCGACTAATTAATGCGTACAAAATAACAATCTACCAATAATCTGTTAATTGGTGACATCTACTCTTTGGGAGGGGATGGACATGACAGGAGCTATGGAAGTAATTTTAAACAGTTTTGTAAAGCATAAAATATGCATATAATATGAGATCTTCCTAACAACCAATCAATAAGTTACTACAGCAGATGATCGATAAATGCATTAAGAGACAACTACAGGGAAATCTAAAGACAGAAAAGAACACATGGCCAAATGTTAGCAGGTATCAATGAAATGTCAATTAAAAGTACTATCACCTTTTCTAACTTTTGAAATGGTCAAGAATGCCAAGCAGTGATATTATCTATAGATGGTGAGATTGTGATGCATTTGTTCCATCTGTAGCTGGGATTATTGTATGAAAGTTTAAAACCCTATAACATTTGGCCTAGAAACCCAAGGTTGAAAAAGATATCCTAAAGAAATAATATGGAAGAAATTAAGATCTAGATTTATGAAGATGTTCATTGTAGTATTTTTCTATTAAACACAGTGGTAGCTTTCTATAGAATGAGACAATGTTGAATTCCCATACATACTCAAGATATATCTTTATCTTTTTCTAGATCTATATGTCTATAAATAGATCTATAAATACTTAGATCTATCTATATGTCATCTATCTATCTATCTATCATCTATCTTGGGTGTGTATGTTTAGAAATGAGAATTGTTTGCCTATTGCCCTGAACTCATTCGTTTTTTCTCTTATTGTTTTAGGTTGTCATCACTTTTACAATGGATTCCCTTATAGCTGCAAACACCAAATTTTGCTTTGATCTTTTCCAAGAGATTAGCAAGGCTGATGGTCATCAAAACATATTTTTCTCCCCTCTGAGCCTCTCAGCTGCCCTTGGCATGGTCCGCCTGGGAGCACGCAGTGACAGCGCACTTCAGATCGATGAGGTACATATCCACGGAGGTGCGGTATGAGGTCCCGAACCTTCAGAGTAAGACACTCACCCTGCGCTCAGAGGAGTTGGGTTGTTCCCTGCATTTTCAGGGCCTTCTGACTCTGAGCCTTTATTTGTATCCTTCCTCCCTTCCTCCCTTCCACTGAAGTATATTCAGAATGCAGGTACTTGGCACCACCTTCCTGAGCTCTGAGCTACCCATATCTCTTCTAACCTGCTACTGTGCAGCTCTGACTAAGATCCTTTCACATTGTAAGCAGATCCTGTTTATCAGCTCCTTGAAAAACCAGACTTCTCTTTGAGCCCACAGTGAGCACATACGTCTTGCCAATAGCTCATGTGACCTGGGGATTTGATCCCAGACACACCCCGTTTCTCCATCTTTTACTTTACTTTGCTGCCAGTCATACTGATCTCTTTGCTTCCATGGGAAAGCCACATACTCTTGCCTAGGGGACTTTGTTTGGGTCCCTTTGCCTGATGGCTTTCAGACACCCAGTCTCTTAGATAACTTTATCTTTGAAGCCCTTGCTCAGTGTTTACCACCTCTGAAAGGTCCACTCTGACTTACCAATCCAATGCCCCAGCCAGGCTCCCAGTCCTGGACAGATTCCTGGACATGCTCTCCATGTGGCATTTTTCCATTTACCACACGCTGCACACCAGTGACCAGGCACCTTGTTCTTCTGTGCTTCCTTCTCTAGAATGTGACTCCTAAAGCAGAAATCGTTGTCCTAGCTCAGCGTTTGGCCTAGAATGAAAGCGACACAAACAGCTCCCCACAGAAACTATAAGCTCCGGAGGCTGCTCTCTTATTTCCTTAGCTTTTGCACCTAACACAAGGGCCCAGCATGAATGAAGCTGTTGTTCTAGAGTGCAGAGGAGTTAAATTCAAGGGCTGAGGTCGAATGTGTTTGGCGTCATTATGACTTAGGTATCTCCTTAGCCTTGCTGGAGTATTAGTGTTATGTTCTTGGCCGTAGAACATGCATTGGATCTTTCAGGTGCAATTGATGATCTTTCTCCAGGCATTCAGTAGTCAGAAGGCGGTGGTGTGCACCATCCCACTCCCTTAGTGTGAGCAGCACAGGATACTCCATTCCCCCCCACAAGGCTGTGGACAGCTTGGGTGCCATCCCTACTCTCCCAATGTACTTGAAATTCTAGATTACTACTGTCTTCCACAAATACGATTCAAGCCACATACATAATTAAAAGAATTTTCGTAGCCACATTAAAGAGGTAAGATAGATAAGAATAGTTTTAATCCTCAATGCTCCTTGGTCTCCCATTTCTAAACTATTATCATGTAATCAACAGAAAATGTTTCACGTGGTATTTTACATTCATATTGTGCGTATTAGCTGGTGCACACTTTAGGCTTATTCTAGCCAATTTGGACTGGCCATGTATCAAGTTCTTGAGAGCTACATGTAGCTCATGGATTTTTTTTTCTGTTCTTTTAGTCTGGCTATGTTAACTCAGTCCCAGGAGAAGAGGGATTTCTGTTACTTCCTTTCTATCCACCTAATAATCCAAGGAAAAAAAAAAGGAACATGTCTTTAAGCTTGCTCTGTGAACTATGCAAGCACCATCATTGTCATTTTTTGTGACAATGATCTAGATGTGAAATGATCTAGATGTCCCACCGTTTGTGTCGTCTGAGGGACCCTCTCCCCTTGTCACGCAGGTACTCCACTTCAACGAACTTTCCCAGAATGTAAGCCAAGAACCCGATCCTTGTCTAAAAAGCACAAAAGAAGTGCAGGCCGAAAGCTCCCTGGAAGGGCAGAAAGGGAAGACATCGGATCAGCAGGTGAGCTGCACCTCTCATTGTCCTCTGCCAACTGCTCTTTCTGCCTGCCCGTACTGGGTAAGGTTGCCTCGTCCCTCTGACTAAGTCATATTAATCATCTCTCTTTCTAATTGTATTTTGGTATGGTCTTGGATGTGAGTTCCTTCCTTCCTTCCTTCCTTCCTTCCTTCCTTCCTTCCTTCCTTCCTTCCTTCCTTCCTTCCTTCCTTGTTTGTTGTGGGGCTTGAACTCTGGGCCTGGGCGATGTCCCTCAGCTCTTCAGCTCAAGGCGATAGCTCTATTGCTTGAGCCACAGTACCACTTCTGGTTTGCTGTTGGTTTCTTGGAGATAAGAGTCTCACAGACTTTCCTGCCTGGGCTGGCTTTGAACATGATCCTCAGATCTCAGCCTCCTGAGTAGATAGGATTACAGGCGTGAGCCACCAGCACCCGGCTGTGAGTTAGTTTCTTCTTCTTCCTTTATTTTTTTGCTCATAGAGTTAATATATTTTTTAATAAGTTTTTTATTGTGAAAAAACCATACAGAGGGGTTACAATTACATGAGCAAGATAGTGAGTACATTTCTTATCAAGCATTGTTGCCTCCTCCTTTGTTTCCTCTTACCATCCCTTCCCTTCCATCCATGCCCCCCCCCCCCAGCCAAAGTTGTAAAGTATATTTTTCAACATAACGTCTTGTACATTTCATTGTTGCAATGGGTCCATCTGTATCCCTATTTAAACAATTTTTTCCCTTCCCCTCCCCAAATTATACCAACATCAAATACAGTGAAAACAGGGGTTAGTTATACCGTGGGGGAGGGACATACAAAGCAACAAAGAAATCATCTTATAAATATGTTAGAAACAATAGCAAGCAAGAAAAACCATTTGAGTCCTTATCTTAGGATTCATTTTGCCTACCATCAATTTTATCTGACTGTTTCTGCTTGTCTCAGACATATACTAGTTATTGCAAATAAGGGAAACCATGGGACCTATGTCTCTTTGGGCCTGGCTGACATTGTCCCATTTATTAAGAAATGGAAAGACTTGGAAAAAATGATTTTAAATGAGTTAGTTTCTTAATGAGAAGACATTGCTGTCTTCCTCATGATAAAGAAACCTTGACCTCAGACCTTGTTATCACCTGTGTCTTCAAGTCATAGCTCTCCAGATGGGAATGGTCAAAGGGAAGGGGAAGGCTCGGGGTCACTGTGGAATTCTGGCTCTCTCTTGCCTTTTGTCTATTTTGTTTAGAAAGCTGCTCACACACACACAGATCAGACAGCTCATGGTTTCTTAGACCAGGAGGTGGAGAGATTTTCCCCAGGTTATCTCTACCTTGGAAAGTTGGAGAAGAGAGTGGACAGATGATTAGTTTTCTTATATCTTTCTTTTTTTTAGCAGAAGAAAATATGGCAGAGCTTTACTGAGCAAACAGGGAAGCAGAACAGACCAGTAGACAATCAGACAGAGAGGCAGAGATACACTCACACACTGTGGGGGCTCTTGAAAGGAGACATAGCGACTATCTTATATCTTTTTGAATACAGGGCAAACCAAAGACTCCTCAGTAAAAATACCCTGTGTAGTGCCAGATACCATCTATGCTTTCCAGGGAGGATCCAATACCGCAGCCTCGCTGTGGGTCACTCTCAGTCTCCACAGAACCACACCGGGAAATGACATGGCCCTGGGTGACTCCAAGTTGTGCAAAAACCATTCTCCTTTTCACCTCGTGTAGCCTTTCTCCTCGCCCTGCTCCAGATGACAGTGTGTTTCTTCTTTTGTTAGGCTGAATCTTCAAAAGGCGACAATCAACTGCTGAGCTGCTACTTCGGGAAACTTCTCTCCAAATTAGATCGGGTCAAAGCGTATTACACCCTTAGTATGGCCAACCGGCTCTACGGGGAGCAGGAATTCCCCCTCTGCCCGGTGAGTCGCCCGTGGCTGGTGATTAGACGGCCATGGAACGGATAGCACGAAACTCTCTGCCAGGACGCTGTGCCTGGCGGGGTCTCCAACCCACCTCTGCCCCAGATGTTTGTATGCGTCTACTCGGTTTTCAACTGGGCTGAAGCTGCCCTTGTCGATGGCAGAGAGCGGTGGGCAAGGGGCCTGAGTCGGAGAGGGCTGCGTCGCGGCCCGTTTGTGACTGCCTTTCCCAACCAAGGCGCCTGGGAGGCACATCTCTGCTGAGTGGCTGCCCTCAGGTCATTCTCTAAAATTTCCTTTTGTGCCACGATCGAGGCCTTAGGGGAACCTCGGTGGCCCGCAGGCAAGATATGCTGTGGCCAATAGAGGCCCCAGTGCTAGTCAGAAGCCACAGGTCTTGCCCCTGTGGAGTAGGAGGACCCTCTGTATGGGCTGCTGTGTGTCCAGAAAGAGCAGCGCACCAAGCAACGGAGGTGAACGAGTGAACCCAGGCCAGGATGCCACCCAGGCAATCCTGGGAGCGAGGGGCCAGCAGAACCTACTTTGCACCAAAGTGTGTTCTCCTACTCCATATCCCAGGAGGAAAATACAGATTTAACAAACTCACATATCACAAAACACAATAGTTTTGGTATATAGTATCATTCACTGAAAAAATACGGTAAAATACATATACCAAAATTTGCTATTTTACCCTCCCCCGACCCCCCTTTTTTTTCTAGTGGGGGGTATTGGAGTTTGAATTCAGGGCTTGGCATTTGTTAGGCAGCTGCTCTACTGCTTGAGTCTCACTCAACGCAAGGCCTTTTTGCTGTGGGTTTTCTTTGAGACAGGATGTCTCTTTTTACACCTGCCAGGTCTGGACCACAATCCTCCGTTTATGCTTCCTGCATGGATGCCATGTGCACACCACGACCATGCTCAGCTTTTTCTGTTGAGATGGGGTCTTGTACAAGTTTTGCTGAGGTTGTCCCCAAATTGCAACTCTTGCAATCTTCACATCCCAGTAGCTGGGGATTATAGGGGCAAGGCACCCATATTACCTAGGACAGATTTACCTGGACCTGTTATATGCAACTTCCTTACAATTGCTTGAGTTCATGATGCAAGAAAGAGTCAAATGGGTGACAAGAAAAATTCAAATATAGGAAAGTTCTCCTACAACCAGTTTATAACTTCAGATTTTCCACTTAGAAATACAATCTATGCTAAAATAAAGAACACTGTGGTCCCTCTGAAAGAATGTAGTGTTTATAACTATACATTAGTAATAACTGATTATGTTTTTCAAAACTAGGACTGGGGCTAGATGGAAAAGGAAAGGCTACTTCTCAGATAATATGTGACCCCAAACATCTATCCCATTAGACTGCTTACAACTGAGTTACTCTAACCCATTAGCAGATCTACATAATTTTGTTGTGCTGTATCCCACTTATTTCAATCAAACAGGAATATGTAGATGGTGTGATTCAATTTTACCACACAACGATTGAAAGTGTTGATTTTCGGAAAGACACAGAGAATTCCAGACAAAAGATCAACTTCTGGGTTGAAAGTCAATGTCAAGGTAAGAAAGACCAAATACATTTCAGGCAAAAACATGGCTGAGCTTTTCAGGCCACTGATCTTTATTTCTATAGGTAAACTGTGTCCAAAGCTCATTTTGAACAGCAGCAAACAATTATAAAGTTTCGGTTGCTTATTGTCACTCTTGAGCCAACATAAATAAAAAATGCCTTTCCACCAAAGTAGGCTGTTAATTCTATTAACAGTAAGAAGTTAGCAAAAAGTAACAGAGCAGTTCTGGCTATTTAGGGACTATAGCCACAATAAAAGTCTTTGTACCAACTTTTTGGTGAATAAAGAGGCATTTCTTAGAAAAAAAGGGGATGCTGAGATGATATCAAATAGTGGCACTTTGAATTCAACATAAATGCAATCGTATGGTTTCCTTTATTTGCAATAACTAGTATATGTCTGAGACAAGCAGAAAAGGTCAGATGAGTTGATGTTAGGTGAAATGAACCCCAAGATAAGTATTCAAATGTCTTTTCTTTCATGTGATTGTTTCTAATGTATTTATAAGATGATTTCTTTGTTGCTTTGTATGTCCCTCCCCCACGGTATAACCCCTGCTTTCACTGTATTTGATGTTGGTATAATTTGTGGAGGGGAAGGGAAAAAACAAATCGTTTAAATAGAGATACAGGTGGACCCATTGCAACAATGAGATGTACAAGACGTTATGTCTAAAAACGAACTTTACAACTTTGGCCCATGGGGAGGTTTTGGGGGGTGGGAAGGGTTTGGGGTGGGGGAGGATGGGAAGGGATAGGAAGGGGAAACAAAGGAATAGGCAACAATGCTTGATAAGAAATGTACTCATTATCTTGCCCATGTAATTGTAACTCCTCTGTATGGCATTTTCACAATTAAAAAACACACGCACACACACAAAACCCCCAAAACTTTCCTAGCTCTGAATAGCAGAAGTCTCTAAAAGGGATGCAGAGTACCTACATGGTCATTTCTTCCCAGTCACAGTTATTTTATTTTATTTTTTGTGCTGGAATTGGGGACTGAACTCAGCCTTTCATGCTTCCCCTTAGTTTTTACTCTCAAGCTTCTTTACCCTATCATTTGGACCACCTCTTCACTTTTAGCTTTTTGTTGGTTAATCAGAGATAACAGTCTCAGCTTTTTTTGCCTGGGCTAGCTTTTAACCTCCCTCCTCAGGAATCAGCGTCCTGAGTAGCTGGCTAGGACTGCAGGCATGTGTCACCAGCACCCGGATCTGTCACCCTTGAATATAATCATTTTACACATGCCCTTCTATTAGATCTTCAGTTTTTTGGAGTTGTTCTGTTTTTATTATTATTATTATTGGTATGTCGTGGGGCTTGAACTCTGGGCTTGGGTGTTGTCCCTTAGCTTTTCAGCTCAAGGCAAGCAATCTACCGCTTGAGACACAGCACCACTTCCAGATTTCTAGTGGTTTTATTGGAGATAAGAGTCTCATGGACTTTCCTGCCTGGACTGGCTTTGCACCAAGATCCTCAGATCTCAGCCTCCTGAGTAGCTAGGAATACAGGCGTGAGCCACCGACACCTGGTTGGAGTTGTTCTTGAATGAGCCATTCTCTAACCTTAGACATATTGAGGTGTATTAAGAGTTCTGTCTCTGGGAGTACTTTCGTGTGTGTGTGTGTGTGTGTGTGTGTGTGTGTGTGTGTGAGAGAGAGAGAGAGAGAGAGAGAGACAGAGAGAGAGAACGAGAGAGAACGAGAGAGCACCTGGGCTTGAACTCAGGGCCTCTCCCTCTTGTTTCTCTCTCACTCTTGACTGGCATTCAACCCCCTGAGATTCATCTCCACTTCTGTCTTTTTGATGGCCAATTGGAGATAAGTGTCTCAAGAAAATCAAGATTTTCTTGCCCCAACTGGCTTTGGTTGATAGTTCTCAGATCTCAGCCTCCTGATCAGCTAGGATTACAGGCATGGATACCCTGTGAATGCTTAGAATGTCCTCTGGCACCTTTTCTCTAGGGAAGATCAAGGAACTGTTCGGCAAGGACACCATCAACGATGCCACTGTGCTGGTGCTGGTGAACGCTGTTTACTTCAAGGCCAAATGGGAAAAAAGCTTTGACTGTGAAAACACAGTTGATGCCCCTTTCTCGCTAAATGAGGTACTGTATGAGCGCCTGCGGTATTCCAGCCAGTCCACCTGTTAGCCCTCCCGGCAAATTTACAATAGGTCCACTCAAATCTACAGCTTTTAGCTTTCTAGTTTAAGCTTGCATTTATGATAAGAACATTTTGTGATGAACTGTAGTCAGTACCTCATGTTCAGTGACATGTCTGAGCTTGCTGTTCTGTGGTATGCATGTATTTCAGAATATCATGTACATGGTAAGTAGGTACACGTTTTGTTAAGCAATTAGAAATGAATACATTTACCAAATCAAATTGGCATCCTTGTCTTAAACTCAGAGAAGTGAGAGGGCTTCATATTTTCTCCGAGTTTAGTTTTCCTGTTCTGTTTCCTTGCAGTGTCTTCTTTCTTTGCTCCATTCCTCTGACGTGTATCCCCCGCCACCCTCACGTCAGAGACTCAAGCCAGCCCAAGGCCAGGGCTCGTGGGAGAAGTACTCTGTGGTTACGTGGGCAATTCTTGTACCTAAGGGAGGAGACCACCCAAGTGTCACCCTGAATGCAATCCTTATGTTATTTCATTTATTCTCCAAAAGAATATTATGAAATGGCTGTTACTATTTCCACTGAGAATTTGAGAGAAATTTTTTTTACAAAGGCTAATTTACTTAGCTATGCCATAGAAGTCACATCTCTGTTCATTCTAAACCCCAACCAACCACTGGGTACTTGGTTTAGCTTTATCACAGTGCACATATTTTTTCCCCTGTCAAATGGTGACTATCCTCAGCTGTCTATTGGGGACCTCTCAAAGTTCAAGGTTATTATGAAATATAAGGTGTCCAGGGTAGGGCCTTTTCTTCCAAAGAAAGCCTATGTAATAGTAGGTGCTATTATTCAATATGTAGATGATTACCTTTTCACTATGGCTTCCCTTGGTGCTGTGGATGGGCTGTCTAGGCCGCAGACATAGTGATGTGGAGCTAGGTGCTGGTTGAAGCTAGAAGTTGGGGGGTGGAGCCAGCATTGAAGATGGGACGCTTGCTGGCCTTGCTTTGGCTGACAAAGTTATGGGAGATGTTTGGGTGAAAAGACCACTAATACCTAGTCTTCAGCAAGATGGATTAGAGGCATGGAGAGATGAAGTGTTTAGCAAGGCAAGGGCTGGCTGACCACAGGCAGAGGCCTCTCAGGCTGGGGCATTGGTGTGGCTCCACACTTCTGGTGCAGATCTTTCTCATCTTAGAGAAGGGAAGCAGGGCTTGGATTTTGTTAGCTATATATAACCACCTGTGACTTCTTGCTTGTTCACTGCAGAATGAGAAAAAGAGTGTAAAGATGATGAATCAGAAGGGTCAGTTTAGAATTGGCTTCATTGAGGAGCTGCAGGCCCAGATTCTGGAAATGCGGTACCATATGGGGAAGCTCAGCATGTTTGTCCTGCTGCCACCTTGTTCACAGGACAACACGAAGGGACTCCAAGAGGTAAGGCGTCCTTGTCACACCTATGCCACAGTTTCATTCCGGATCGCCAGAGAACAACGTGATCATTTACCATCCTAAGGGCTAGAGTCCAGCTATCAGTCATATCCAGGGCTATATAGAAATGTGGGTGAGATTAGATATATATGTCTTACTTGTCCAAACCTAAAGAACAAATGCGAAAAAACATAACAAGGAATAGGAGTTTGTCTTCAAAAATCCACAGATTTCTGCAATCAATTTTTTCCAGTGTGATACTGAGTAACTTTGAAATTTCTATAAATGAAACAGCTGTCTTTTTCCTGAAGATGTTCACTTCTGCCCTTAATCAGACAGTTTCATCATACTTGAGTTCAAGACTTTTGGCTACATTATTTTTGTTGTAAAGATGATGTACAGAGGGTTACAGTTATGTAAGTCAGGTAATAAGTACACTTCTTTTTGAACAGTGTTATCCCTTCCTCATTTTCTCCCAGTTTTCCCTCCCAACCTCCCTCCCCCCAAGTTATAAAGTTCATTTCCAATAGTGTCTAGTGAGTATCACCACAGAATTAGTTCACCCTTTGCCACATCATTTCTGTGATTCTCTGTGAGAGTACATTTACACTGATAGAAGTAAGAGCAAGAATTAATGAAGGCTAGGGAGGTGCATTGCATATTGTCCTAAGAAATAAAGGATAGATATGAGAAAAAGAATGAGAGAGAGAGAAACTGAGAGCACTCAGTATGTTAATTATAATAACAATACTGTAACAGCCATTATTTAAAATTTACCATATGCCAACATTATTCTATGCATATTAAATATTTTATGTATATTATTTGTTTAATCTTTGCAAGAGTTCAATCATATCATCTTTGTTGGGTAGAGAATATTCACATTTGTTTAAGCTTACCCAGTGAGCTGTGCAGTTCTCTGAACACAAGGTTGTCAAATGCTGGAACCCAGATTGTCCTATAGGTTTTACAGAGGAAACAGATTTTCTCAATGGAGTTTTATTTATTCATCTTCCTAGGGTTTTATTAGTTGATTTGTTAATTTTTAACTATTTTTATTATCTTTAAGTAGTTATACAAGGAAGTTAACGTCTGACAAAGCAGTTTATGAATATAATGCATCTTGATCAATGTCACCCCTTTCAACCTTCTCACCCATCCCTCCCAACCCCACTCTTCCTTCAGTTTTCTTATTTTTATTAAGACTATATATGGATTTTTTTTTGCCAGTCCTGGCACTTGAACTCAGGGCCTGGGCACTGTCCCCAAGCTTCTTTCACTCAAGGTTAGCTCTCTACCACTTGAGCCACAGCACCACTTCTGTTTTTTTCTGCTTATGTGGTACTGAGGAATTGAACCCAGGGCTTCATGCTAGGTAAGCACTCTACCACTAAGCCACATTCCCAACCCATATATATGGAAGTTTTGAGCACACCATCCTTCTCCCCTTGATTTGTCTACCCCTTTTGCTTTACTCCTCTCCAGCCCCTTCAAGTTACCAGTTTCCTGGTGTTCATTTTGTTGAACCATGATTCTGCTTTTCTAGGAAATTATAGTGTTTGAATTCTCCCCTAAATCTACTGTATTCCAATTAATACATTTATGTACACTTGCACACCACCCAAGTTATTTACTTGTTTCCCCTTACCATCCTTGCCCCCCCCTCCAAAGTTGTAAAGTTTGTTTTTCAACATAGCATCTTGTACATTTCATTGTGGCAATGGGTCCACCAGTATCCCTATTTAAACAATTTACTTTTTTCCCTTTTCTTCCCCAAATTATACCAACATCAAATACAGTGAAAACAGGGGTTATTCATTTTGTTAAACTCTGAGTTAGTTGTTCACAAGAGTTGAGTGGCTGTATTTAAATAACTGCTAAAATGAATTTAGGTACTTTGAAATAATTGAGCCATTCTTTGTAGGATTGTGACCTAACTCTACCTATTATATTCTTCCTCTTGTAGCTTGAAAAGCACATAAGCTATGAAAAAATAGTAGCCTGGAGCAGCCCAGAAAACATGTCAGAAGAATCAGTGTCTGTCTCCTTCCCCCAGTTCACCATGGAAAATACCTATGACCTCAATTCTACTCTGTACAACATGGGCATTACAGATATCTTTGATGAGACGAAGGCTGATCTCACTGGAATCTCTCCAAGTCCTAAGCTGTACCTGTCCAAAGTGATCCACAAGACCTTTGTGGAGGTGGATGAAATTGGTACACAGGCAGCTGCAGCCAGTGGGGCTGTTGGCATGGAAAGATCACGGCCATCTTGGGTGGAGTTCAATGCCAACCATCCTTTTCTCTTTTTTATCAAACACAATGAAACCCATACAATTCTTTTCTATGGCAGGGTTTGCTCTCCTTGAAAGGGACACAATGTCTAGTACTTGGGTACAAGAGGAAAACACAATGCAGTCTTCCCGTAGCATCAATCATGGTTCCTTGTGTTTCTGATAATATCTAAAGATGATCCAATTCTCTCTTCACTTTATGATCCCTATCACCCTTAGTTTCTCTTGATCCTCCTGTCACCCTGAAACTGATTCTCGTCTGTTGGTATTGACGCACCCTTTATCTCCTTTCTAACCTTTAAGACCTTCAGCTGTCAAAAATATGTCAGCCTGTGGGGGCTGGATGTGATGGTTTATATCCATAGTCCCAGCTACTTTGGAGAGTTGAGAGTCAAGGCTAAGCTAGGCAAAACCTTAGTGAGATTCTCTCTGCTGAATATCTTAACCAATGCATGGGTATGGTGGCTTATGCCTGTCATCCCAGCTCTGTGGGAGACACAGGTAGGAAGATCATGATCTAAGGCCAGCCGTAGGCAAAAAGGTACTTTATCTGAAATTTCAGTAAAGACAAAGGGGCTGAGGTCTTTTCCAAGTGGTAGACTTGCTCTCCAAGGGTGAAGCCTTAAGTTCAAACCACAGTACCACCAAAACAAATCAAATGCATTTTGTTGTTCATCCTGGGTGACTTGAAAATCAGTTGATATATAGACTGGTATTGATTTTGTTGATCTACTTCCTTTGGAAGAAATCCTTAAAGTTTATTAGCCTGCCTCTCTGGGATGGCAAACTCAGAAATCACTTTAACACCTATGGCAAGAGATAGTGTTTGACTGGAATGTGTTTGGGAAACCCGGCTGTGTTGCTGGGCAGTGATAATCATGGCCCACCTTGGGTAAGGTGCCGGCTTCTTCCCCTAACGTCTTCTGCGGCAAGGATGTGGGAGATGGCAGGGGGTGTGGAAGTATTAAGACTTGCTCAAGGAGATATGATTCCCCCAAGCAGCATTCATTTTGAGTACAACAGTGAACTGTCATTTGTATTACCAATTGGACAATGAGCCCGCAAGGTGACAAGTGGATTTTCCAGGAAAGGTGTCTCTCAGTTTTCCATGTTGCATCATTACTGTAAGACATCATCAGGTAACATTTCCCTCTGTCTTTTCACTCCCTTCCCCAGAGAGTTTCCATCTGTGGCTAGGTGTTCCTAAAAACCCAGCATGTTCCACCAGGGTGGAAGCGGGGCTCCGCATTCCTCACTCTCTCTGGACCCCTTTGCCATTCTCCAAGAGGCCTTCTGCCTGGACACACTGTGAGAGTTCCTCTCATGGACACGGTGCATGTGCAAACCCTTTCCAAGGTGGCTGCTTCCATCAACTCCACACCACTGAACGCCTGACCCCCCGCTGTATTCAGACGCTTGGTCCTCCGGCTTTGTCTCTGATTCAACGATCTGAGTTCCTCCTCTGAGCCCACATTAAATGATTTGGAATGACGATTGCCCAGCCCATCTAACTCAAGGAATTGGCCAGTTTCTTTTTTGCCAAGGTGAATTTCTGATCTTGGTTGTGGTCCCATTTCGCTGCTCTTCCTGATGACAATCCTCCCAGCTGCCACTGTGCTGGTTCAGGGAGGCTGCAGCAAGTTTTGCGGGACTCATTAGGGTTAACATTCCCCTTTTCTTCTTTAGCAATATTGGGGATTGAATTGAGGGTTTTCACTTGCTTCTTAGGGTCCAGAACTCTACCACTTGAGCTACACTCCTAGAGCTTTTGAATTTAGTTTGTTTTTCAGGTAAGGTTTCAAGCAACTTTCCTGGGGCTGGCCTCCAACTGTATTCCTCCTGTCTCCACCTCTCAGGTAGCCAGGTCAATAGTTAACTATATGACCCAATGGTGGGCTCTTTACCATCCCTAGTGGCTTCGTTCTGCTATGAGAGACACATTTCAGGCCCACAGATGGGAATGGAGATCACAGCCTTCTCATGGACTAATCTCTTTTATGGAATAAAACAATGTGTCTTTGGATTGTTTGGCAGTTTTGGGGGAAAAGGAAATTCGGACCCTCGTTTTCTGGCCCTGGCAAGGTTTACCTTCCAGTATGACTGCCAGAGGCAGAATGAGGACTCAGCTGCAATTGCTAGAAAACCCACCCGATCCTGGAGACTGGTAGGGGAATGAGCTCCTGGGTCTTTCAGTTCAAAGTTCCCTTTATCCCAGCAATGTTAACAGGTAGAATAAATGAGGTAATTCAGATTCAAAAGCAATGGCTTCCTTTCTGCTGACCATAAATATTCTGTCAAGGGACCCATGGCTGTATAGAAGCTAACAGGATCTCTTGTAGCTGCTAACTTACAGAATTGTGTGTGTGTGTTCAATTTTATTTCTACCTAAAACTTTCTTATAATTTCACATATTGTCTAATTCATATTTCCCCTTGCTCTCCTCTCCTGTTTTGCCCTTATCTGGGGCAAGTCAGAACATGTTGCTTCATCCCTAATTACTGTTTACTTCTGTGGCATGCATGGTATTAAAAAGATCACAGTATCAATAACCCAAGACAGAGGTCCAACTGGGCCTGCAGGGTGCTCTGTAGCTGAATGACAACTCCAAAATTAGTCTTTATCCCCATGGCTCATGTTATTGTCTTATTCCCCCCAATCCATTTGTCATCCTTTTCTTCTTAATCAAAATAATCCAAATCATTTTTCTTTGTATTCAATAAAAATACTAAAAAAATCAAATATTTATACCTCTTACTGAAGTGCTCAGTCTGGAGACTTAATTTATAAGATTCCATATTTGATTATAGTAAGTTTCCATTTTAATAACATTCCCTGGGGCATTCCTCAGTGTCTTAGCCAAGGATGCGTGAGGGGGCTGGCACAGCCATGTGATGCAGAATGGGGGGAAGAGGGGAGAAATCCACACAGCCATCCTCAGCACACACAGGCTCCAACAGATCATCTCCTGTTCAAGGAGAAAAGAGGGGGAAACGTAGGTTATGAAGAAAAATAGTGCTTAAGAAAGACATATTCTACTCTAGACACAAAAGAGAAACATCATAAAATGATTCAAGGCAGGGAGTGGAAGAAAATTTTAGAAAAAAAATTGGTATGCTTAGTAAGACTTATGTCAACATGATATCTGTGGAACTCTGAAGATAAAATGTGCAGAGATATAAGAAGACAGCTACGAAATAAAAATGCAACCAAGTGATTTAGATAGACTTTAAAGGTAGTAAGTAGATAACTGGCATACTGGAAATTTAATTAGTGATAGGCCTATTTTTTATTCAGATACACAGGAAATAGTAAAAAAAAGTTGGTAGATACAAAGAGAACATAGGAATTAATTCCAAGTGTTCTGTTGCTCCTGAGGAAGAACATAGATAAATTGGTATAGAATCAATAATCAAAATATAGTGGAAGAAAAGCTTAACTTGAACAAGTTGCTTGATACACTTACTGAGTTCCATGAAAAAAATCAAATAATAATACAAATATTAACACATTAATAACAATACTATTAAATGAATAATAAACAAAGAAAATGGCTATGACAAGAACTTGATAAACAAAGTTTGGAAAAATAATCCTAACAGAATCCCAGCTGTCAAGAAAACAACTTATGTTTAAAGGATAAAATAATTTGACCTTAAACATTTATGTTCAGGTTCTGAAATAAAGAAGATTAGTGTATAGGTTTGAAGGGAATGTATACAATTAAAGAATCTTATACTCTTAAGTCAGCTTTCTTGTGCAAATACAACAGAAAATTATTTTCAAATACATTCCTATGCATAGGTAGGTATGTTGAATCTCTAGCAACTGGCACTGCTGCAAACATCACAAAAATTACAATTCAATGCATCTTGTTTTGAGAAAATTAAATGCAAAGACAGCAAAATTCAGTAAAGAAACTCCTTCAATAAAAATATGTGCTTAGTTCACAATCAAAAGAAGAAGAGGCACTCCTTATTTGGAATTTTCACTGCATGTAAGAGCTGTTGACATTTATGACTCTTTTCATTATAATGCTGGACTTGCATGAGATGAATTTTGTTCTTAAGCATGAGACTGCAACTATGAATTATCTGAACTGGAATCTTAATAACAGTTCATCCTTATTGCACTTATTATGTGGCAGCATTGGTTGAACCTTCACGTTCATTAACCCATTTAATTCTCTCAGTCACTCTGAGAGCTAGGTTGATATATAACCACTACTTTTGCATCTTTTCAAGTAGAATTAAAGACTACAAGGAGTCATTTGTTTTCATTTGTTTATTCTACAGATGTGAATTTTGAGAGCCCAAAACTTGTCTAGGATAAAGCTTATGGTTTTGGGTTCCTGTATGTGAGAAAAAGCAGTTTTTTTTTTCTCTCCACCCAAGTGTTCCATCTTGCAACCAGTTGCAATTGTATACTGATATTTCCTGGAATTTTTTCCATCTTGACTTAACACTGTAACTGCCAGGTATGTTGCTGTGACCAGCCAACCATGTCAGAAGTATGGATCTCTGTCAATGAAGTTAAAGATTAAGAGTTCTCCACTGGAGCAGGAACTTTCCACTGACTTTCCCATCATTTTCTGACATCGGAGAGTCTGTGTTTCAAATACATAAAAGGTTTCTAAGCCACTAAGTACACATCTCCAGCCCTTCCCTGTCCTAACTTGCCAAAGCAGGCTGTGGTATATTCCAAATCTGAATTTCATTGATATTCTAATGAAAATTCTCAGATGTAAAGTTAGGCCTCTAATCTAGACCTGCAAAATGCTTGAAGAAAATGACCACACAGAAGATCAGCCTCAACAGAGCTAAAGGCTTTTCCATGTTATTTATCTTTTCCAAATAATTAACACTTTGTTTCACTTATTCTTTGTATTGTTCTGTCTTGATCTTTATTATTTCTTTCCATCTATGGCTTTTAGGTTTGGCTTCTAAAAGCTTGAGGTTACTTATTTTTGACCTCTGATTTTTTTTTTAACCTAGGCACTCACAGCTATAAACACTCCACTTACCATTGCTTTGCAGTGTTCCCCAAATTCTTCTAAGTTTCAATTTCAATTTTTTATTTGATTCTAGGAATTTTGACTACTTTTTTTAGTTCTTGGATGACCCACTGATTATTCAGAAGTGAATTTCTCAGTCTCCTGATTTTGAATATTTTCTGTATTTTCTCTTATTATTTTACCTTTATTTCATCTAGTGGTCTGATAAAATAAAGTAAGTGAATTCCATTTTCTTATTAAGAATTGCTTTCTGACCTATAACACAATCTACTGTAATAAAAATTCTGTGGGATTCTGAGAAAAATATGTGTTCTTTGGCTGTTGGGAGAAATATTCTGTATGTGAGTTAAATCCATTTGGTCGCTTCAGTGAAAACTATAAATCCTTGAAGAAGAAATTGAAAAAGACACCAGGAGATAGACAGCCATTTCATGCTCATGGACTGACAAATCAATATGATGAAAGTGGCTCTGCTGATGAAAACTGTCTCCCGGAATGGAACTCCAATCGCTCAGCAAATACTGAGGTTTGGCAAGTGAAGTGGCATTAACTAAAAACCTTCTGTACAACAAAGGAAATAGTTATGAGGCAGAAGAGATAGAATGGAGAAAAAATTTTCCAGGTATACATCTGACAATGGATAAATAATCAAAATATACAAAACCCAAACTCCCAAAGAATCAACAATCCAATTAATAATTGAGACAATGAACTGAATATACAATTGAAGGAAGTTCAAATGACCAAGAAATACATACCCAAAGTACTCAACATAGCTGACCATATAAGAAATCCAATGTTCCTTTTAGTATATCCAACTGCATGGTCGGACAAAGGTATTCATGAGATCTGGGAGATTTGTGGCGGAATTGTTCAGGTTAGGTATCTGCAAACATGAATCTGCTAATTTTGGCTTTCGTTTATTGCTGCTTTTCTGGGAACTTTATTTGAGATCTATTTTCGGATATCTATTTATTTGATACCTATTTTTTGGGTGTAGGTACTTATAGTGGTTAACTCTCCTGTTGTCACTGTATATGAACACGAGAAACATTTTGTCTTACTATTTTATTATTTTTCCTCATACTGTTTGGGAAAGTTTGATTTTCTTTTGTAGCCCTTCCTTTTACATCATCCCATGAATATGATGACTTCACACTACATGTTTCCTTTCTTAGGTTTTTGTTTCTTTTTAGCTTGTCCTGGAGCTAGAACTAAGGGCCTTGGCTCTGTCCCTTACCTTTTTTTTTTTTTTTTCTTTCTTGAAGATGGCACTCTACCACTTGGACCCATATTCACTTCCAGCTTTTCTGGCAATAAATTGGAAATAAGAGTCTCACAGACTTTCCTGCCCAAGCAGACTTTGAACCACAATCCTTTTATCTCAGCCTCCTGAGCAGTCAGGGTTACAAGTGTGAGCCTACTAGTGCCTTGGCTTTTTACCTAGCTTTTCATAGTGTTCAACTTGCTGTGATATGAAAACCTTGGTTTTGACTGTGAGTTTTGTTAAATATTGTTCTACTGGTTTGTATGTTGTTCACAAGAATTCAAATGTCAATCTCATATACTTTATAATGAATGACTTGATCTCTTTCTTATTCCTCTCCTCTCCCTTTTCTTTCTCTTTCTTAGTATATGTTGAAGATTTACTGTCTTAGACTTTATTATGTAGGATCAATTTGCCTAGGTACATTTTCCCAGGTGTGTATATATAGATATATATATATAATATATTATATACACACATGTACATACACACATATGTATATATACATGGGGAGAGAAAGTATATATCTTCAGTATTATATGGATATAGATAAACATGTTCAAACCCGATTCATTCATTTCATTTTAAAATGACTTCTTGAAGGTAGACTTAAGTATTTTTGTTCTGTATTTGTATTTCAGAGACCAATAACATGTCTTTTAGCTTTATTTTTGGTCTCAGTTTCCGTCCTTTCTACTTGATCTTTCAAAAAACACTTTCCTTTATTTTGGTTCCATTCTCTGAGTTATTTCTGTATCTCCTCTCTGTCAACTCTTGGACTTTATCTTGCAGACAACTTGTTATTTCATATCATTTCTGTGATGATGTTTGTCATTTCTGTAATTTTTCTTTCTTGAATTGAGACAAATATAATTACATAGCTTTGTTTTTATTGTTATTCATGTCTATTCTGAAAGTATGTTTGGAACATTCGTCATGTTCACAATTACTTTTCAAATAATGTCTTCTCCATAAGACAGTGTTGTGTTGCAGCCTTTCCTCATCGGTGATTTATTGGACAGGATTTTCAGCAGTTGAAATTTTTGATTGCACTATTTTTTCTTTTTTTTAGATTTGAATACAACATTTTATAAACAGTCATAGAGGTATAGACAAAACCAAAATCCACATAGACTAAGGCCTCAAATTTATTTAAATTAAGTTAAAGAAACTAATCATACCTATTCATTTCACTGTTTATTTATTTTGCTGGTTGCAGGGCCTAAACTCTGGGCCTGGGCGCTGGCGCTGTGGCTCAAGTAGCACTATTTTCTTCTTATAGCAGAGTTTCATATTTTTAGTCACCTTTTTCCATGCGTACAAAAATGTGTGGAATAATCTTACTAAAAGTGACTTGCAATCTTTTGAGGGTGATTGGGCACCTCCTTCTGCTTTCTTGGTTTAAGACTGCCCTCTTCTGTTGATATAGTTATGTGCAGATTAAAAATAAGGCACTTGGAGGTTGGTTAAGTTCACTCATTGAGTGCTTGCCTACCTATCATGTATGAGGCCCTGGGTTCCAATGTCAGCCCTATGCTCTGGCAAGCAAGCAAACAAGCAAGCAGACTGTCAAGCAAAGCAAACCAATAAGCAAGCAAAGCAAACAAGCAAACAAAAACAGATGGTACCTTACTGCTATGTTTCTTGATCACTCTGTGCAAAGAGATGCAAAATTAATTGGTCTGTATAAACTATAGGGCAGTGAGGTCATAGGGATTAGTATTGGTAAAGAGAATGCGGCTTAGTGGTAGAATGCTTGCCTACTAAACATGAAGTTGTGGGTTTGATTCCTCAGTACCACATAAACTGAAAACACCGGAGTGGCTCTGTGGCTCAAGTGGTAGAGTGCTAGCCTTGAGTAAAAGAAACTCAGAGACTGAGTTCAAGCCCCAGGACTGGCAAAAAACAAAACCAAAACAACCCCCCCCATTGTTTACAAACATAATGCCTAGCTTTTACAAAGCCCAAATGAATAAGCTAAAATGTCATCAAAAGAACTCCCAAAAGCTAGATAAGCATCTCCTACAAAAAGTTATGTTCTGTAGAGACAAGAACCATTTACAAATACAAGGCTTTCTTTAATTGATAGCCCTTTCTTTGAGATTGTCTCGTGACTCATTTGTTTAGTTGTCACATGCCTCTTCTTAATACAATGTGAATTTAATTAGAAAAGGACCTTTTCCATCACATTCTGAACTTCAGTACTTAAGCCAGGATCTGATGTACAGTAGATGCTCAGAAAATTATTTGTTGAGAAATGAATGATTGCCAAAATCAAAATCTTTAAAAGCATTTTTATTAACATATAATTTGGATCAAATTCTCCCCTCTATCATTTTCCTCCTCCCTCTCTCCCTGTGTTTGGACAATGCAATAAGCTTTGCTGTTCTGTTTTCATTCATGTATATAAAGCAATTAGGCCCCGTCTCTCCTATCTCCTCCCACCAGTTCTCGCCTCCCAAGAGAACCTCTTTTGCCTTCCTGTCACTCATTTTTTTAGTGTATATTAATTGCACAGAGGGCTTTCGCTGTGGCATTTCACTAGGGCCTATGGGATAGTTTAATCAGACGAATCCCCTCTGTGGCTCCCCCCCCCCCCCGTCCCCGACTCCCCATCATGCCAGCTTTCAGTGAGATTCCTTATGCCATCTTTCATACCTACATGCAATTGATTTTAATATTATTTACACGCCTTGCATGTCCTGCTCCTTCTCATTCTCAGGCAGTCTCCAATTATAATAATCTTCTTCCTTTATGTATGCATGCATGTATCTATCTATATATTTTAGGTCTGGATTCCACATATGAGAGAAGCATGTGACTTTCTGAACCTGGCTTACATCCCTTAACATGATGCACGTTAGTTCTATACATCTTTCTGCAAATGATGTAATTTAATTCTTCTTTATGGCTGAATAATACTCCACTCTATCTATCTATCTATCTATCTATCTATCTATCTATCTATCTATCTATCTATCTATCTATCTATCTACCTTTTCTTTGTCCATTAATCAGTAAAGCATCTAGGTTGCTTCTATAGCTTGACTATAGCATGAGTGTGCAGGTGTCTTGATTGTATCCTGACTTACATTCCTTTGTATACATGCTAAAGTTGGTATCACTGGATCATATGGTAGTTTTGTTTTTAGTTGTTTGCAGCACTTCCATACTACTTTCCATAGTGGTGCTAATTTATTTTCTCACCAATAACTGGCTGGCCTATCCTTTGCCCAAACCAGACTGAGTTAATTATTTAATAATAAGCTTCACTATCTGGTAACAGGTTTTGGCTGTTCTTCCAGAGTTATGTTAGTTATACTCTTGGGCATTTTATATGTCTTATAAATTTGGAATCACTGGCCACAATTTTGAAAACAATCCTAGGGTGTTGATTCTGATGCAGGGGTTCTGAATTCAGGATCTCATGCTTGCTAGACAGGTGTTCATTCACTGGGACCATGCCTCCAGCCCTTTTTGCTGTTAAGATAAGGGACCAGCCTGAACTGTGGTCATCCTATTTATGTTTTCCACTGTAGCTTGGATGATGTGTACACATAACTCACCTGGCTTGTTCTTCAAGATAGGGTCTCACTAACTCTTATTCAGGCCGGTCATGAGTCACGATCCCATCTCTGCTTCCTAAGTAGGTAGACAGAAGCTACTTTAAAGGATTTGAATAGATTTCCTCAACTCCAACCCCCATTCTATGGCTTGAACTCAGAGCCTGGGTGTTGTCCCTTAGATTTTTCACTCAAGGCTAGTACCCTATCACTTGAGCCACAGCTCTACCTTCAGTTTGTTTTTTTTTTTGTTGTTGTTGTTGGTTAATTAGATGAAAGTCTCACAGACTTTTTTGCCTGGGCTGGCTTTGAATCGTGATCTTTAGATCTTAGCCTTTGAGACAATTCTTTTTTTGGGGGGGTGGGGTTCTGGTCGTGGGGCCTGAACTCTGGGCCTGAGTGCTGTCCCTCAGCTCTTCAGCTCAAGGCTCTACCATTTGAGCCACAGCACCACTTCTGGCTTTTTTTTCTTTTTGCTTATGTGGTGCTGAGGAATTGAACCCAGGGCCTCATGCATGCAAGGCAAGTGCTCTACCACTGAGCCACCTTCCCAGCCCCAGATCTTAGCCTTTGAATAGCTAGGATTACAGGCATGAGCCACTGGCACCTTGTGTACATAGCTTTTTGATATTCTTTTAAATTGTATATTTTAAAAATTTGAATATATTTTGCCAGTATATTAAAAATATTTTAGTTTTCTATATTGGCCTTGCATTAGAAATCTTAAGTTTACTTTTTAGTTAGAATATATACCTCAATTTCTTTGTGAATGATAATTACGTTTTTTACTTTTGAATAATTTTATCTTTATAATAATCAATTAATTACCTTATTATACTTGCTAGGCTCCCTTGTTGAGTTTTCAATGGAAGCAGTGGTAGTATGCATAGGGTATTTTTATGTGTGAAAATAGTGGTCTTTGTACAAGTAGTATACAGGCTGACAGTTCTTTTTTAGTTCAGTGTATTGGCCTTAAATTATTTCAAGTAAAACATTAGAATAAGACTTAAAATCATAATCAACATTACTTATGTAATTAAAATTATATGCATACAATCTTGTTGTCTAGAAATTCTTAGTCCTGTCTCATTTTACTTCCCTGTTTTTTAAAATATATATTTATTGTAAAAATGTTGTAGAGGGGTTACAGTTACATGAGTAGGGCAATGAGTACATTTCATAGCAAGCATTGTTACCTCCTCCTTTGTTTTTCCCCTACCATCACTTCCCTCCCCACCTCCCCAAATCCTCCCACCCCCACCCTGACATTGTAAAGTGTGTTTTCAACGTAGTGTCCTGTGCATATCATTGTCACAATGGGTCAGCCTGCATCCCCATTCAAGCATTCCTCCCTATCCCTTCCCCTCTCCAAATTACAAAAATGTATATACAAGATGCAGAACAGCAGCATCAAATCCAGTGAGAACAGGAATTATACAGTGGGAGAAAACATTCAAAAGAAACAAAAGAATCACATAGTGCATTATAAATACATTAAACACACTAGCAAGAAAGAAAAAACACTGTATCCCTGTTTTGGGGTACATTTTGCTTAGCATTATCTCATGTGGTCATATGTACATAGCCTTTGACCTCCTCTGCTAGTCCTAGACATGTACTAGTCATTGCAGAAAGATTTATCTGCTCTCCATTTCCACCATGCCCTGTCTTCAAGGAGGTGTACAGAATGTTTCTTGCAAACACGTTAAAAAAGAAGATTGCCCCCACTAGTTAATATACAATAATTACTGATCAATTAATTAATAATCAATTAATCTACTCATTCTAAAGATCCCTGATCTAGATCCTAAGAGGATATCTTAGAGACTCACAGCGGCGGCGGTGGAAGGCGGAGTTGTGGAAGGGGACCGGGGACCTGTCAGCCATCCTCCTTGGGGTGAGTATTTGCCTTCCTTCCCACATCAGCACAGGGACTATTGTCCTTACTATAATTGTCTTCTACTGTGACAGTTTTGAAATAAGAAAAAAGTAGAGACTGCTGAGCTAGTGGGCTAGGAAAAGCCTAATGACAGGGAGCTGTGAAGACGCAGAAATGAGTTTAGGGAAGGTAAGAATCCAAGCAGGACGTCTACCAGTGACTCCGGGTGTGCAGCAGGAGCCTCCTGGTCATGAGCGCAGCCCGCCCGTGAGCAGAGGGAGCGGCTGGGGAGCTGGTGCATGTCGATGGTGATGGTGTGAACCGCACTGGGCAGCGAGGCCCGGTGCAGAGCCCCGGCTGGGCCTTGGAAGGTTGGGAAGGGTCAGAGTGGCTCAAGGGGAGACTCCAGAGGGAGTGCTGGTTGAAGGGAGAGTATTTTGGAAGATGTGAGAGGAGGAGAAGGAATAGGGGTGGGACTCTGCGTCCTGACCACAACACATGAGCTGCTGTTCCCAGTGAAAACGCGTGGGATGTACCGTAGGGGAGGGGGCAGTCTCTCTCCTAAGAGCAGCGGGGCCCAGGGTAGACTTAAGAACGCCAAGGCCAGAGGAACAGCTCTGAAATGGGACAGAGGCGGGCGGTGGGGGGGGGGGGGGGTGGCGGGCGGGGGGTGTACAGAGAAAAACATAGAGAACATACACTGGAAGGGATGTTGAAACAAGGAACATCGGTGTCCGCCGAAGGGTATTGCATCTTAAAAAAAAAACTAGCACATCCATTTCTTTTTTGTATATGTTTTTATATGTTTTTTATTGTAAAGATTGTACAGGTACATGAATAAGGTAATGAGTACATTTCCTATCGAGCATTGCTACCTCCTCCTTTATTTTTCCCCTACCATCCCTTCCCTCCCCACCTCCCCAACTCCTCCCTCCACCATGAAGTTGTGAAGTTCCTTTTCAATATAGTGTCTTGTACATCTCATTGTTACAGTGGGTCAACCTGTATCCATTTTGTTATTTCCCTTCCCCTCCCCAAATTAGAAAAATGTATATACAAGATGCAGGACACTGGACTCAAATACAGTGAAAACAGGGGGTTATACCATGGGGGAAGAACATACAAAAGAAACAAAAAAATCGCACAGTACATTATAAGTACATTAAAAACAACAGCAAGAAAGATAAAACCACTTGTGTCCCTGTCTTGGGATTGATTTCGCTTAACATCATCTTATATGGTCGTATGTACATAGCTTTTTACCTTTTCTGCATATATTCCAGTGACATTAAAAAATACGAATGATGGTAATTAAATATTCCTTTGAATTTTCTTAAAGAGCTGTAGTAAAAATAAATATTTTTTAAAAATCTATAAATCAAATTGCAAGTGTGCAGACAGGTGCATACGGGAGCCAAGGCTGTGAGTGGAAGGCGGATATGCTGGAGTAGAGGGGAGCCCTTCATGGAGTTGCTGCGTAGCAACAGTGACTCGTCTCCACACCCTTGTTGAAGGCTGAAGCTGAGACTAGTCCACTTTCTTTGATGAACTAGTAGAGGCAGGAGGAATGGTTGGAGGGTTGGCAGGAAAAACTGGATTTTGGAGGTATAATGTCCTATTAAGTATTTATTGCCCCTTTGGTAGTGTCATTTGCCTGACATCAGGGAGGTTGTTGGGTGTTTAGAAATTAATGGTCCTTGGCACAGTGTCTGATAGACTCTACAGTGTTTATTGAATGAAGTAAAGTGAGAGATTTCTCAGTTAATGGACAAAATACTTGAGAACAAGAGTGTTTTTAAGCCATACGAACCAACAAAAATAGACTTTTTTTGTTTGTTTGTTTGTTTGTTTGTTTGTTTTTGCTTTGGTCCTGGGGCTTGAACTCTGGGGCTGGGAGCTGTCCTTGGGAGCTAGCTCAAGGCTAGCATTCTACCACTTGAGCCAAAGCCACAGTGCTACTTCTGATTTTCTGGTGGTTTATTGGAAATGAGAGTCTCAGGGACTTTCCTGCCCAGGCTGGCTTTGAACTGAGATCCTCAGATCTCAGCCTTCTGAGTAGCTAGGATTACAGGCATGAGTCACCGAGGCTGGTTTAGACAGATTTTTTTTTTTTTAAAAGAAAGAGTGGGTTTGTGTTGTCTATTATGTGCATATGGATATGTGTGTGTGTGTGTGTATGTGTGTGTGTGTGTGTGTGTGTGTGTGTGTATGCTGTTGGTGAAGCAGCATGACCAATCCCTTTTCTAGTTATATTTTCTAGTAAGGTCAGTTCTTTTATTTTAAATTTTGTTATTTGCTTTGGAACCACAATGTAATAGACTGCCCAATACAATTTATTACCAAATGTGGCTTGTCAGGTCACAGCACTACCACAGCACAGTGGTGGTAAAGTTTGCATTTCTCTGATGTCTTCATCTGTCTGTAAAAGCCTGTGGTTCCCACCCCAACTGCACACCTTGTGTCTCTCAGGGAAAGATATCTGATATCTGGTCCTTAGTCCATAGATGCTGACTCTCTTTGCCTGGAGTAGGAGTTGGGACTAAGTTTTTTTAAAAAATCATTTCCCTCTAATGTGCTTTCAAGATGCAAAATCATTGCTCTAGAAAGGATTTAAAAAATATTGTAAAGGGGCTGGGAAGGTGGCTCAGTGGTAGACCGCTTGCCTTGCATGCCTGAGGCCCTGGGTTTGATTCCTCAGCACCACATAAGCAAAAAGAAAAAAGCCGGAAGTGGCGCTGTGGCTCAAGAGGTAGAGCGCTAGCCTTGAGCTGAAGAGCTGAGGGACAGCGCCCAGGCCCAGAGTTCAGGCCCCATGAGCAGACCCCCCCCCCAAAAATATTGTCAAGGTGATGTGCAGAGGGGTTACAGTAACATAAGTCAGGTATTGAGTACATTTCTTTTTGAACAGAGTCACTTCTTTCTTTGTTTTCTGCCAGGTTTTTCCCTCCCAATGCCACTCCCCCACAAGTTGCACAGTTCATTTTTAATGTAGTGTCTAGTGACTATCACTGTTGAATGAGTTCCCTTTGTTCCCTCATTTCTGTGCTTCCCCTTCCCCTCTTCAAATCAGATAAGCTTAAGTACAAGACAAAAGATACAGAAATGAAAAACAGGGACAAAAGGGGAAAAACAGAAACAAACTCAACTAAACAAAAAGTAAAATAAAAATGCTACTTTTCCATAAGAAATGGAGTTCCATTTTGATGAGTATAATTTTATATGATCATAAGCACATAGCTATTAAGCCCTTGTGATCCTCTCCTAAGAATATCATTTCTTTGGTCTCACTGTGAATGTTTAGAGTCCTTAAACAGGATTTTTCCCCTGAATGATTCTCAATATCATTGGAGATGAAGGAAGGTACTCTCATGCCCCAGCCCCTCTGACTGGTCATAATTCATTATACTTTGTCACTTCATCATTTTAATTCCTTCCATAGTCTTATTTTGTGCTTCTACTTCTAGTCTTTATATTGGTTAATTTGGGTGTCTTAAATGGTCAGGTTCCAAAAAAGCATTTCTCATTGCTTTTTGGAGATGTTGGAATTCCAACTTGTTTCCCCTCTGCCGAAGTGCATACTTATTTGAGCTGTAATTAAAATACACTTGTTGACAACTTCAAGTATATGATTTATAGCTATAAGGAATATATAAAGAATGAAGCCCTCAGTTTTGACATAAAGTTTGCATGCCATTTTTATTAGGGAACTTATCATTGAGAAACCAAAGGTTGTTTCACTGGAAATACAAACTGTAATGACTAGGGAGAGGCAGGGAGAGAGAGCTAGAGCTATAAATTAAGGACTTCAGAAACTCATTTTGCATAGGTCCTTGTTCAGCAGCCTTTGTGTCTCCAAGAGCTGGGTAAGTTTTTTCTCTCCAGCTTAAGACTTTTGTATTGTGAGCACAGCATGTGTGTTGATTTGAAATAAATATTTTTATTGTGCGTAGACATTCTTTGAGGTGGCTTTATTTAACTCAATACTTACAAGGCCATGGTGCTGGATCTTCTTTGTTTTATTTGACTGAAAGTTGATTTGTTTGTGATTAAACCTTCCAAGAGTCTCTGTAAGGGAACTGACTGGAAATGGAAGCTGGGTGCAGTGTGGGTTTCCTTAGGGGATTAACCTCAAAGGCATCCAGAGTACATGGGTTTTCAATAACTTTATTCTGCACTCATTTTAATTTTTCCTTCAGGAGTCTTTTAAAAAGCTTTTATTAAATAGTTACAAAGCAGGTAGTGAAGAAACCAAACAGCATGCTCATGTTGTTATTTTGGTAATATGAGCTGCTCTTATAATTTGTTTATTTTTGTGTTTGAGAGAGAGAGAGAGAAAATCTGTTAGGTCACAAGTAAAACCAGAACAACCCAGAAAAATACCAAGAGCAAATCCTTGTACATTCTTTAATGACCTATGCCTAGTTGCATTAATAATCCCTTGCTTTTTAGGGAAAAATTCAGCCCAGAGTCACGTTTTCAAGGGGTGAATGGTTGGGGCTTAAGAGAATGAGTCTGGGCTGCCACCTTCTGGCTTGGATTTTGGGTCATCTGATAAACAGGAAGCATCAGATAAAGGTGTGAGCGCTTTCTTATTGTTAGCCTGGATTGGGGACACTGCTTAGACTTGGGGCTAGCGGGGGTGGGGGGGTTGGGGGGGGTGGGGGGAGAGGGCTTCCCAACTCCACGTTCTCACAGGCCGAGCAGCTGCCAAGCCAGATCTCAGTAGAATGCAGGGTTGCGTGTGGGAAACTTATCTCCACGAGGTCGGCGTGTTCAGACAGAGAACAGGAGAGAGAAAACCATTAAGGAATTAACCCTGCTCCCTAGGGAAGCCAGGGGACTTCATCCCCCTTGAGGAGGGGGCCGAGGCGGACACAGGAATCTTGCACTGGGGGCGTCATCACCTTTTTCTGGACCCAGGGAGGAGAGATCCTGAGACTCAGAGAAATGGACCCCAAATCTTCAGTGTTAACTTGCTATTGTTGCGGTTCCAGGTCTGCTCCAAGTCGTCATGGCTCCTTTCAGTGCAGCCTCCGCTCAATTCGGCTTCGCTCTTTTCAAAGAGCTCAAGGAAATACAAGACGGCAACATCTTCTTTTCCCCACTGGGCATCTCAACCGCCATTGGCATGATTCTCTTAGGGACCCAGGGAGCCACCGCCTCCCAGTTACAGAAGGTGGGCGCCGCCTCCCTGGCTTTGCGTGCAGGGTCTGGGTTCTGGGCGGGCGCTGACGTGTCCCACATTCCCTGGAAAAGATGCTCATCTCGCCCCATACACCAGGAAACAGACCGCGAGACATGCAGTGCCTTCAGGAGTGTCTCATTCCTTTCCCCAAACATCATCACACATGCCCCTTGATGCTTGGGACGCCTTTGAGTCGGCGCTGAGTGAGTAGTGGCCTTGTTCAAAGCCACGACTCTCCTAATTAAAGTCAGGACATGAAAGACAAAAAGGACTGGGAGGAGCAGCTCAGTGTAAAGCACACATCAAAGATGAACACAGAGACAGCTCCAGGGAGGAGATGCATGGGCAACTCACATCCTCTGGGGACTTTGAAAGGAGAGAGCTAGCTCTGAGATGTCTAGTCCACTCACCCTTTCCCCTGATAGGCTCTGTGATGTTTGCCCTTCTCTGATCTGCCATATTTTCTCTCTACCAGGTGTTTTACTCTGAAAAAGACACAGAAAGCCTTATGGCAATGACTGAAGACAAAGAGGTGGGAATATATATTTTACAACCTTTTTGTATGTTTGCTTTTAAGGTTGGTTTATTGAGACAAAGGACAGGCAAAGTCACAAAAGAGTAACACATTGACTTATTGATACCTGTGACCAACTTACCAATATTATAAGTCACGATCAACTTATCAAGTAACACTTACGAATAAGCAATAACACTCAAGTGGCCACATAAAGTTGCTGAATGGACTAGCCCACTTTTTGTTGCTATACAAACACACTGTTGTCTGGGTACTTTATAAAAGGAAGAGGCTCTTCAGCTTAACGTGTTGGAGACTGCACATCCATGCTTGGATGGTCTTCTGTGTTCAGTTTCTAGTACAGTACGTTGCACGTACCTTTGTCGATAAGGGGAAGGAGAGCTTGCCGCATGCCGAAGGAGGACAAGCTCAGGGCTGTCCTTGCTCGAGGACAACCCAGTCATGCAAGAACGAGCACACTTTGTGAGGTAGTGTTAGTCTTTGCTGAGGACAGTATCTCTGGGGATCTAGCCACAGGTCCCTCGAGGATCTCTTTCTCTGCCTCTTATTATCATAGAACCGGGCAACCAAAGCCTTTAGAAAATGATCTCTGGGAGACAAACCACTTTCAACTCAGAGTGCATGACAGTAGTAACAGATATTTAAAGGTGAAGAGGAGACTACCACCTTAATGGACAATAACTACTATAAGGACTAGTAGATGGAAACGTTCTTACCACAGTGTAGAGGGGCTTTGGAATTTGAGCTCTGAGTTCTAGCATTGACTCAGTAACACTAGGGCTAGGCTCCCTTGGACAAGTTACTACCATCCTTGAGGCTCAGTAATGTGTCTAGTAGGAATCTGGAACACACAGGTGATAGAGTGGTGATGATCGCTGTTGGTGATATTATCAGTAAATTTCATCCATGCTTGGTCCCTTCTGCTGCTACGTTATTTTAAAAATATTGCACAGGACAATTGGTCTTCTGGGTTCTCTTCCAGCTCTGGTGCTTTTGTGTAGCTTGGTTATTCTTGCCAAATGGGAGCAGGGGAGTAAGTCCATTGGGTCCTGGCTGATAGATGGTCAGAATTTCCAGGACGGGCGCAATTGCTCATTGCTCTGACGGTTGTCATCATCCAGTTCGGTGCCCTCCTAAGGGCACAGTTCAAACCACCCAGAAATGTGAGCTGTTCATTTCATAATCGCCAAAGGCTGGGTTTTCTGGGCGGCTCAGCTGCTTCTGTGGAGAGTCAGGTTATGTTCTAGGCTTTGCTCAACAGAGCTCAACAGAATTGGCTGGGCATTGTTTCCAGGATGCTTTCCATCCCAAGTGTGGTAGTTCATGCAGAACCTTCATGCAGGTTCGCCAAGGGCACATTCTCATGCTCCTCTCAGGATGGAGGCTTGCTGACTGGGTGGGGCACAGCCTCTACAATCCTGGGAAGCAGCTCTGTCCCTTCCCTGGTGTTTTGTGGGAACTGCAGTTACAAGGAATGGTAGCCATTCTAGGGGCCATCAAACTCTTAACCTTAACCTCACAATGCTATCTAATAGGGAGGAGCTCTCATTTATACATTTATCAAAAAGGCATTTGCATTTCTTTTCTGGTTAATTTGATAGTTTGATAATTTGATAATTTGGGAAAAGTGGCTTAAAGCATCTGCTCCTAGCACCTTGCTAGTGTCACTTACTGAGAGTTTCTTTTTCTTTTTTTCTTTCTTTTTGGTTAGTTGTAGGCCTTGAGCTCTGGTCCTGGGTGCTGTCTCTGAGCTCTTTAGCTCAAGGCTAGCACTCCACCACTTGAGCCATAGCACCACTTCCAGTTTTCTGGTGGTTCCTTGGAGATAAGAGTCTCACAGACTTTCCTGCCTGGGCTGGCATTGAACTGCGACGCTCAGATCTCAGCCTCCTGAGTAGCTAGGATTACAGATGTGAGCCACCGGCACCTGGCACTGAGAGTTTCTTGCATGAAGATTTACACATAGCTGCTGTTGTTAGGTCATGCTTGCCTCTGCTTGTCTGAATGAATGTTAAACTATATACTGAATTAGAAGCAGATACTTTTCTCAACCCTTTGAAGACAACATTCCATCCTTTATTTCTAATATTACTGTCACTAAGTTGATTTAATTGGCATCCTTCATAGGTAATTTATCTCAGCTCTTTTATTAAAAAATTACTACAATGTGTCTAGGCAGGTATTTCCTTTATTATTTATCATAACTTTGATTTGCTTCATGTTCTGAATATGAAAATATATACCTTTTTTAATTCATTCTCAAATGCTTCATTTTTGAGGGAGGAGGTAGGTACTGGAGTATGAACTAAAGGCTTTCCACTGGCTGGGCAAGTATTCTGTCATTATAGCCAGGCTTACAGACTGTTTTCTGCTTTATTTATTTTCAGGGAGGGATTTTTTTTGGGGGGGGCAGCTTTGGATCATGATTCTCCTACCCATGCCTCTCTTGCAGCTGGGATTACAGCTGTGGACCATCATATCTGGCTTGTTCGTTGAGAAAGGGGCTTTGTAACTTTTTGTTTGGACTTGTCTTGAACTGCAATCCTACTCTTCATTCCTATAGGAGCTGGGATTACAGCATTATACCTAGCCTTACTTAAATCTTTAATAATTCATTTCCCCCATTTTCTACTTTCTTGATTTTTGAAAAAATACTAGAATTTTATTCTATTGCCCATATATATATATATATATATATATATTATTCTATTCTCTCTCTATATACATACATACATATATATATATATATATATATGTAGTCCCTACTTTTTGTTTTTGTGTTGAGTTTTGAGACAATTGCTTAGCTCAAGCTTTAGTTTACTTAGTAATATCTGTCAGGCAGTTTAATCCTTTATTCAGGTATTTTTGTTTCCTTGAGAGAATTTTCCATGCAACCTAGTCTGTCTGAATTTCTGTAACATTGGCTGCCCTTGAACTTTTCTTCCCCTTGCCTCAGTTTCTTGACTAGAGGCCAGGACTAGAGGCACATTTCACCATGCTTACCTCCATGTATGGAGATTTTATATTTAATACATATTGAGCAATATCTATTTCTAGAAATTTTAGCTCATTGTTAAACCAATCTAAACACAGAATAGTTACTTGTTCCTTAAATATACTTTCTCTTTCAAAGGGGTTAACCTTCTCACTATAATTTTATTTCTCAAGGGGATAATGATAACATCAACTTCTAAATTCCTTGTGGCATTTTTATAAATTTTCTTTTTTTTTTTTTACTGACTTTTGATTTGGAACCTGTTTGTTCATGATTTATAATTTTGGAATATGAGTTCATTTTTGACTCATACTCTGTGAGTTCAGTGAAGCCTGTGATAGAATCCTTTTTCTAATGAATATATATACATGTGTGTGTGTGTGTGTGTGTGTGTATTTTTTGTGGAGTAAGGTCTTTGGGTATTACTAACTCAGGACCAATTTAAGTCATTTTCTTCGCTTAGGTTTCCCAGGATATAGAGGTAACAAAGTCAAACACAAAACCTGTTTGACAGCAGGCCTCTCTTTCCTTCCTTCCCCCCATTATCAGGTCAACTCAGTTACAACTTGTTTCTAGGAGAAATATGCTTACATCAACCCCTCCTCGCCCAAAGGCTCCAATACCTTGACCTGCTCATAGCACACCCCAGTCATTATAGGTAGTCAACAATAATGATTGTCAGCTACTTAAGGCTTAGTAATAGGAAGCAGTTGAAGGTCAAATTCAACCTCAGAGGCTTTTGCTACATTTTCAATTTGAATGTTTTTAAAGAATGTTTATTACTTATTCACAAAGATTAACTTGTCTACTAGTTGTCAGATACTGTTAGGCATTGGGGAACCAGAAAGGAAATAAAATGACAAAGCAAAGAAAGAAATGAACAATGGTACATGTAGAGGAAGATATTCATTCCATTCTCCAGGAACAGGTTGTTCACTGCAGATCTATAAATTCTCTCTCTTGTCTGCACTGTGAGTTGAAACAGACAGACACCATGCAACAGTCAGTGGGAGAATGACCCCCTCAGGGTCAGCTGGCTTTGCCATAGAGAGCTTTCTAGAACTCCACCAGAAACCTCATAGACTCTACAGGATATCCATAAAAGTATGATTCTCTTCACCTGCCTAGGATCAGGGATAAATCTTATTTTAGTCCAATGTCTAGCTCTATCAAGTAGCTACACAATTCATCAAGGAAGACTATTTTTATCAGTGATCTACAACATAAAGGTATAAACTTTATATATGATAAGAGATTACCTAGAGATTATGTATGAATCATACTGGACAGTTGAATTTATGACCAAAAGTACAGCCTAAATTAGAAAAATTGTAGTGCTGCGTTAGTGGCAAGCCTTCCTGTGGAGTGAAATTAGATGTGACTTGATTATGATTTGTATAGAAGTCAAAAAATAGTCATGAATATGCCAGAAAAAAACACATGCTCTACCTTCAAGGGTGTCAAACTCATGAAAAAAAATAGGCTTTCTTTTGCCAATAGAACTCAATGAGTTTTTGTGTTTGAAGACTGAGAAGACAGAAGAGATACACCAACAATTCCAAAAGCTTTTGACTGAAATGAGGAAACTCACGAATGATTATGAACTGAACATAAGCAACAGGCTGTTTGGAGAACAAACCTACCTCTTCCTTCAAGTAAGTGACTGTGTTTATAGCACCTTGACTGGTAGCCACAAATGGTCAAATGTCACTGTTAGCACCCGAGATCCTGGGGACAATCTGCCTAGGTTGTCTGCCTGGATCCATTTAAATCATGGTGGTCTCTATGGTCTGCTGTCCAGACATTTGGCTGCTTTTGAGTGCTGGGAATTTTGTACCTGGTCTATTTTGCCTCAGTCTCTTTACATTTATATAAAAATGTGCAGAGGGGTGATCTAAATCATCATCCTAAGGTTTTGAACATTTGTTCTTGTGTTAGTTGTCCTAACAAGCAGAGACATTTATTTGGAGATGTTGACAATTGGTAAATTGACTTTCAACTTCTTTCTATTTCTTCCCTATTTCTCCTATAGAAATACTTAGATTATGTTAAAAAATATTACCATGCATCCCTGGAACCTGTTGATTTTGTAAACGCACCAGATGAATGTCGAAAGAAGATTAATTCCTGGGTTGCAAGCCAAACAAATGGTAGAGTATGGATAGTTTCTTCACCATTAAAAAACAAAAACAAAAACAAACCAACTACCAGAAAACACTTCTTGCCCACTGGCTTTGAGTGAGATCCGTGGGCTTGCAGGGCACCAGGGAGACGTGTGGGGAGGGGACTGGAGATGAATTCTGCAGAGCTGAAAAGGAAAAGGTGGGCAGAGGGGAGGGGGAGGACACTGCCAATGTGGAGAGACTCAAGGGGAAGCAGCCACGGGGGAGCAATGGAGAATTATTTGTGCATGACCGTAAGACACGTGCCTTTAGGACTCCTGAAAATGCGACCATGCTTGCCTTAGGCTTATGATCTTTTCTTAATCGGAGGTGTGGTTTTGTTTCTTTTTTCCTTTTCTTTCCCCATGCGTCTGAGTGCCTTAATCATCATTATAGAGAATTTCATGTCTTTTTGATAAGTGAGAAACAGATCCTTCAAAGACCATCCAAACTTATCTTTGCTACCTGTGGCTGAGGTTACCTGGTCTTGTCTCCATTTGAGCATCATGCAGGGCAGGTATAATTTTCAGACCATCCAGCAGAGAATTTGGTGTATCTCTCACCCTGCCTTTTTCTCTTATCCCTTAGTATGAGCCAAACATAAAATCCTGGAGAGTAATGTTAATATAGATATATACTTTGAGTAATGTTAATATAGATATATACTTTGATGTGCAATAAAAGGCACTATTTGGAGTGCTCAGTTGCCTTTTTATTTCAGTTATTAAGAAGCTCACGATGATTACAGAGTGCATGTCTCATCTTGCTTCATCTAAATAGAGAAAATACAGAAAATAAGAGTCTATCCAGAGGTAGTCGGAACAGTATGATCTAGAGTTTAGTGTGGGAGGAACCAAAACCCAGAGCCTAAAATATCAAGTCCTTATGCAATACAATCAGTAGCATCTGAATCTCAGGTAGGGCCTACATCATGTAGGTTTGTATAATAATTAACAATGGGTACTGGTGGTGTGCTGGGTAGAGTTTTGAGGTTTTGTATCTATTAAATCATTCCCTCCTTCAATGACCCTACGATGGAGATTTGATGCTGACATTAAGCTCAGAGAGCTTCATAACTTGCCTAGGGTTTCTCTGCACATTTCTCTGCATTCTCATGAGGCAACGTGAACTCAGAGCCTGGACAGGCAGCCACTAACCCAGTGTATCCCCTAGGAATGAAGAGATAATGGGAGAGTGAGATCTCTACACCCTCTCTTCAAGTGAACCCTTTGTTGGAAAGGCCTGTAGGTTAATATCAGTCCAGTCTGTCTGCTTTGTTTCTGCTGCACATTAACAGACTTTTCTGTTTGTTTGCAGAAAAAATCAGTGACCTCTTTCCAGAAGGCTCCCTTAACAGCTCAACCAAGCTGGTGTTGATAAACACTGTGTATTTTAAAGGGCAGTGGGACAGGGAGTTTAAGAAAGAAAATACCAAAGAGGAAGAATTTTGGGTGACTAAGGTATGAGGCTTCATTTATTCAGTGTGCTTATGTGGAACGTAAGTCTTATCTGAGCAAAGATATGCTGTTAGACAGCAAGTGTTCATTCTGTGACTCTAATCCTGAGCAGTATTTTAGGTCAAACTGGTCCTTTCAGTGAGCAGCTTGGTAGCTGTGCTCTCACTCTTACGTCTTTGACATCGGATGCTCTGTTGGTTTGTTACAGAGCACAAGTAAACCTGTGCAGATGATGGCACAGAGACAAAAACTCAGTTTCGCCTCCCTGGAGGACCTGCAGGCCAAAATTGTGGGGATTCCATACAAGAACAATGACCTCAGCCTGTTCGTGTTTCTGCCCAATGACATAGATGGTCTGGAGAAGGTAAACAAAACACCTCCTGGTCTATTTCCTTAGACTTCTCATCATTTCCAAGGCTTTTCAGGAAAGCCACTGAGTGAGCCTGCTCATGACGTCTGAGTGGATACTGGTGCCCAGCATATCACGTAGAAAGTGTACCTCATCCTGCAGCCATAGATGCATATCTAATGAGGAATATTGATCAGTAGTAACTTGATTAAGATGAACCACTTAGCTGAAGTGAACATTGAAGGTTAATGTGGGAGTTCCGAAGATTCTCTCACATTCGAAGAATGTGGTTAGTACGTATAGACTCTCCTTTCCTGGGAAACTATTATAGAAGCACCGATAGAGCCAATTTTGCTGCTATTCAGCAGGCCCTTGGAGCTTTGACTTTTTTCCTTGGACCCTTAGTATAAAATTCATTGACTTAGACCCACCCACTTTATAATTTTACATTTTGTATTCTGGAAGTCAGGAAGAGTTTGGTTCAAATTCTTGTTCTTTTAAATTCTTTATCATGAAACCTCTTAACTTCCTTAAATCTTAGTATTTTCCCATCTGTTAATTGGGCTCCATGGTGCTCTATGGGTTGTGTTGTGTGGTTAGCAAAACATAGCCTGGAATGTGCACAGAACATAGAATGCACTCCACACATTATAGCCCTTGGCTGGGAAGCTTCTCTAGTGGCATTATAAATTGGAGAAATCTTCAGAACAAGTGGCAATATATATGAGAGGTTTAAGAGTATTTATACTCTTAAGTCAAAAGATTCAAGTGTAGTAATTACTCTTAGGAAGTAATTCAAAGATAAAAATTGCCTCTGAGTCAAAATCAGTAATTTCAACATCAAATACATTAGGATACCCAGTTTGAAATTTCCAAAGTGCTGCTTTTGTGTCTTCTCGATCTATCAGAATTCCCCACAATGCCTGATACATGCTACATATTTGAAAAGTGAATGGATTGATGAATGTTGGCCAGAATTTATCAACTGGTAGAAGGAATGTTAACAAAAGCAGTTTGGAGACATTTGGGGGAGATATGCAATAATGTGGAAAACTGAATTTTATAAAAGGGTGTTCCTGGTGGCTGCAATTATATATAAATACATACTATATCAAGTGCATGTGTTATATTACATATGACCATGTGTATGGATATACATACATTTATACATGTATACCACATGGAACACATGTGCACTCATAACAGCTGTACATCTATTACATGCATTCATGTAACACATATTAATATACAGTATGTATATCAGTATCTTCACATATATGATTCACTTTGTATTCATATACACACACACACACACAATCACAAATACTAGAGGTGGATAATAAGATAAGAAATGACATTTTAAAGGTAGTATGGTGATGCATGTCCATAGTCCCAGCACTCAGGAGGCTGAAGCAGAAAAGTTGCAAGTTCAGAGCCAGCCTGGGCAGCCACACAATGAGACCTGTGTCACAAATAAAATCAGAAACCCAAACTTTACCAAAACCCAAATGACAGTTTTCAATCTTTAAAAATGTAGCGGGTTTTCATGACTGCACAGATAGAGAGATGGAATCATGAAATGGAGAAACGTTAAGACAATTTAGCCTTCTACATACAGAGTCACATGGTGGAGTGCATGTCGGAGACACATCCTTTCTCATGGATACAAATCGGGGTTAGCCTTTCTGAAATGTTTAACTGATAACCGCGCTGATCTGGCTTCCAACCCTGTCGTAAACAGATCATAGACAAACTGAATCCTGAGAAGGTGGTGGAGTGGACCAGCCCTGGGCGCATGGAGGAGAGGATGGTGGACCTCCGCCTGCCCCGGGTGGAGGTGACCGATGCCTATGACCTGGAGCCGGCGCTGCGCGCGCTGGGGATGTGCGCAGCCTTCAGCGAGCACGCCGACTACTCGGGGATGTCCGTGCGCTCCGGGATCCGCGCGCAGCACCTGCTGCACAGGTCTGAGCTGCTGCTGAGTGAGGATGGCGCACAGGCGGCAGCCGCCACGGGTGTGGACTTCGCCCTATTCTCGGCCCCCAGCCAGGAACATGTCCACTGCAACCATCCCTTCCTGTTCTTCATCAAGCACGCCAAATCCGACAGCGTCCTCTTCTTTGGAAGGTTTTCTTCTCCTTGAGGAGTGCCTCTGAATTTTGTCCTACATCTTGCCTTCGGCTTTAGGATTAAATCTGTGATGGAAGGGCTGTAGCCAGGTTTATTGATTAGTGATCTTGTCCCTTCCTTTGAAAACAAAGCAGGGTTGCATACGTTTTGTGTGTCCTCTGGGGAGCAAGGCCCCTCTGGGGGGAATGCATTCCTTGGGATTCTGAACACTCCTTTTGGTTCCAATGTTTTGACCTCATACTCCATTTGCATGTTTCTTTTTTCTTTTCCAGAGGATATTTTGATAATCTGGGCCTAGGAAAGGTAATTTAGAAATATTAGCAAACTACAAAATAAGATTCAAGAAGCCAGATAGAATTTTCTTTCTTTCTTTTTTTAAAAATTAAATTGTTATTATAAAGGTGGTGTACAGAGGGGTAACAGTTACAAAGTCAGGTAATGCGTACATTTCTTTTTGGACAATGTCACCCCTTTCCTCTCTCTCCCACCCCACCCACAAGTTGTATAGTGCATGTTAAACATAGTGTCTAGTGGGTAGCACTGCTGCATTTGTTCACTCTTTCAGAGTTTTCTTAATCTCCCATTCTAAGTGCTTTAGAAACTTATCTTTGTGTCTCTCTGGGTAATTACTGGGATTTTAACTCAGGGCTTTTGAGTTCTCAGTCTGCCACTTGAGCCATGTCTCCAGATCGTGTTTTTGCTGGCTGAAAGGAGATAGAGTTTAGTAGACATTTCTTCCCCAGATGGCTTTGGACAGTAATTCTCCCTGTCTCAGCTTCCTAAGTAGCTAGGATTATAGGAGTGAGCCACTGGTTCACTTAACAGCCTAACTATCCTATCCTAAACATTTTGATTTTAGAAATATCTTTGATTATTGAGAAGATAAATGTAGGTGATCAAAATTCCTACTTTTTTACTCTTTGGAAAGTAAATGTTTAGAACAAATTTTAGAAGAATAACTGTTTTCTTTCTTTATTCACATTTATGTTTCCTGCTATGTTTATGTAAAATGATGTTTTAGAAAAATCTCAGAGTCAATTGCTAGTGTTCTTGATTGTGAACTTTCTAATCAGTTTTTTTTTTCTGGTCCTGGCCTACACACTGTCCCCGAGCCTCTTTGTGCTTAACGCTAGCATTCTACCATGTGAGACACAGCTCTACTGCCTTTTTCTGAGTAGCTTATTAGAGATAAAAGGCTCATAGACTTTTTTGCTTAGGCTGGCTTTGAATTCTAATCCTCAGATCTCAGCCTTCTGAGTAGACAGAATTAGTTTTAAAGTTTTTTAAGCTATAATTTACCAACCATGACATCCATGCATTCATTGTAACTTGCAATTCATTGAGTTTTGGTAAATCTCTGGAGGCTGTCCATTGATCACCATACTCCAGTTGTAGATTATGTGCACTGCCCTAAGAAGTTTCTTCAAGCCTGTCATCATCTCCACTCTTAAGCAACCAGATGTTTTTCTGTCTTTATGAGTTTTCCTTTTCTGCATCTCATATGAATGGAATACTACAAAATGCATAGTATTTTGTGACTGCCTTCTTTCACTTAATATAATGTTTTTGAAGTTCATCCTTTTGTGGTATGCATTGATTCTTAATTCCTTTTTATTGCTGAACAGTATTCCATTTCATAGAAACAACAGTTTTCTTTATCCATTCATCAGAAGATTGGTTCCACTTTTTGGCTGTTATGAATAATGCTGCTGTGCACACTTGGATAATGTGCTTGGTACATTCCTAGGAGTAGAATGGCTAGGTTATATGGCAAGTTGTTTAGCTTGTGCTTGTTTCATTTCACATTGCTGCAAGCAAAGTGGAAATTGTCCGATCTTTACAGAAAACATGAATATTGCATCTTCACATGTATTTATAGTCATTCTAGTGTGTACGAAGGAGTGGTTTTGATTTGCATTTCTCTGATGAGTAATTAAGTTTAGGCAGTTTTTCATGTTCACATGGGTTATTTGTAGGACTCCATTTGTGAAATGTATTTTCAAACCATTTGCTCATTTTTCAATTGAGTTGTCTTGTTTAATTATTAACTTGAAATTTCTCTTCATATATTTTGTATACTTGTCCTTTTCAAATATATGACTACAACTTTCTAGTTTTTTTCAATGTATGTATGTATAATCAAATTTCCACAATGTGTATGATTCAGTGATTTTAGTATAGTTGCAGAGTTGTGTAAACATGTTCATAACTGATTTTAGAACATTCATAACACTCTGAAAAATCAACTCCATACCCATTAACTTCTTTCTTTTCCAACTCATGAAAATACCATTTTATTATCAGTCTTAAATTGACATCATATATTTCATCTTTTGGAACTTGATTTTTTGTTTCACATAATAGTTTTAAGGTTTATCTAAATTATAGCCTGACTTAGAATTTTATCCTTCCTTATGATTAGTATTGGATAAATGTATGAGATTTGTAGGAACTGCCAAATTGTTTTCTAAAGAAGCAGTTCCATTTATTCAGTATCACAGCAAAACAGAATGGACTTAATTTCTCTACATCTTTGCCAATATTTATAGTCTTCTTTATTTTATTTCATTTTTTAGCTATCTTAGTGACTGTAAAATAGTTTGTCACTACAGTGTTATGGGACTTTTTGGAGCATAATCAGATCTTGCTTATCAATGTAACTGTTTAAGGATCACACATTTGGTGTTGAAACTAAGCCTTGCTCCTAATCCATGACTGACTAGCTTTCTTTCTGCTTTATTCTAGTAGGTCAATAGTCCATGGGTTATTTATTGTTTATGTATATGTGTGTGGTGGGGTAGGGGTGAGGTAAGTGTCTAAATTCATTTTTAATATTTGCATATATACATGTAATTGTTACAGCATTGTTATGTTTTGAGACTGCCATTTTGTCTTGGCATTTTTATGAAAATCAATTGATTTTAAATTTAAGGTTATATTTCTGAGCTCTCAGCCAATTCCCTGGTTTGATATTGCTGTTCTAAAGATAATGCTTTCTTGACTACTACAGCTTTATAACAAGTTTTCAAGTCAGTGAGTGTACTATGTTCCTTTTCAAAATTGTTTTGATTACAACAGGCCCTCTGCCTCCCCTCCCCCCTCCTTCTCTCCCCTCTCCCTCTCTCTCTTCTTTTTTAATCTTAACTCTATGGCTGGCCTCCAGCTCATGATCCTCTGATCTGAACTTCCTGAGTGCTGGAATTACAGGCATGCATTAACCATGCTGGAACCCTCTACATTTCCATATGGAATTTAGAATAAATTTGTCAATTTCTGTTTGAAGCCTGTCAGTATTTTGTTATGAACTGCATTAAATTTATATACAATTTTGTCAGTTTTGTCCTTTAGCCCACACTTGGGAAATGTCTCTCCAATTATTTAGAAATTTCATTTTTTGCAACAATATTACATAATTTTCAGTATACTGAAATTTATTACTGAATTTATTTTGAGTCGCTTTTCATGCTTCCATGGATGGAATTATTTTCTTAGTTTTACCTCTGACTACTCATTATTAGCCTATAGAAGTATGACTGAGTTTTTATATTGATTTTATTTTTCGCTTGCTAAACTCATTTATTAGTTGAATTACATTTTTCGTAGATTTCTGAGATGGAAAAAAAAACCTGTACCCTAGATATTGTTTATCACAGTAAATATAAGTAATTCTTTTCTATTCCTAGTTTGTTGAGTTATTATTATTGTTATTATTATTATTTGTAGTTGTTGTTGGTCATGGGGCTTGAACTCTGGACCTGGGCTCTGTCCCTCACCTCTTCAGCTCAAGGTGAGTGCTCTACCACTTGAGCCATAGTGCCACTTCTGGTTTTCTGGTGGTTTATTGGAGATAAGAGTATCATGGCCTTTCTGCCTGGGCTGGCTTTGAACCGCAATCCTCAGATCTCAGCCACCTGAATAGCTAGGATTACAGGCGTGAGCCACCAGTGCCCCGCTATTATGATTATTTTTGTTGAATCCTTAGCTTTTTCTTGAGATGGTTGTATATTTTGTTCTATTTTTCTATTAATAGGTGTACTGTATATTAAATAAGTCCTGAATTCCTTGAATATCTACTTCTAAGTTGGGTCTCATAGGCTCTGGGTTATTGGATTCATTTTAATAATATTTTCTTAGAGACTTTGCACTTACGTTGCCAAGGAAGAAGGCCATTATGTTCATAGAGGCCTCAAGTGACTGGAAATGGACTCCCTTCTCAAACACAGGATGGGAAGGTAAAACCAGTTCTGCTGCTTCCTCCACTCAGCTGGCCACCCCTTCTCAGTTAATTAAAAAAGGCAGAAGAAGAGAGAGGCGGTGATTCATCTATGTTGTTAGTAATAAGCCTTTCGGAAGTGCAGTGACTCAAACTGCATTAGGGATCGGCCAACCAGTAAACAGCTACCACAGGGGAGTGGACAGTCACAACAGCAGCCCCGGTTCATGATCAGGGCCTCCCCCAACAGCTACAGAAACGGGGCCTCATCTCCCCCCACACCCTGGAGTAACCATTTAAGTTTTCTTTCCTTGCGTTTACAAGTGTCCTCAATGGGTCTGGGCATCTCTGAAATGGTAAAAAGATGATATTGGGAAAGAAGCGAGCAAGCCACATAGTTTGCTTGGCAAAAAGAAGAGGTGTTTCTGGTTAAACCCTGTCTGAGTGCCACGTGGTGCCCATTACAGTGTACCCAAAGTCCAACTGATCATAAGGGTCAGGCCTGGCCAATCGCTGTTCAACCACAAAGAGGGAAGGATGGGGCCTGGGACTTGATGGAAAATGATGAGAGAGATTCTATCCTTCCTTGGGGGCTACCAAGGTGGAATTGAGCTAACCTAGGTATGGTTAGAAGACATTTACAATTTTATTCTCCTAATCCAAGGGAGAGGACAAGGTGAATACTGAGAAATAGAACAAAAAAGCAGATCTGTTCATCTCTGTCTCTGTCTCTGTCTTGCTTTGTGCCTCCCTTTGTCTCTGTCTGCCACTGTCCCTGACTCTGTCTCTGTCTCTCCTCTGTCTGTCTCTATCCTCCTCTCTCAGACACATACACAGAGAGAGGGGAAGAGAGGGAGGGAGAAAGATGGGAAGAGAGACAGTGGGAGCTACAAAGCGAGAGCGCGCATGATCTACTGTTCTCAGTTCCAGACACCAATGATTTCCTGCAGTGCGTTCAGCTAGTTTTAGAGTTTTAGCTGGATGTTATGACTTGGTACTGAAAGAACCTGTGGAATACGGAGCCTCCTTAGACAAACACCTGGCAATGCAGGCAAGTTAGGGCTAATGTCCAGGAGATGGCTAAAACCATATTCGTTTGGAGGAATTCATTGACAAAAAGCACTTGCTTTTGGGATTCATGGTGCCAATGGCACAGCTAATCCATTTGTGATGAATGGAAATCTTGACATATTCCTTTCTAGATAGAAAACTCCTACTACAGGAGAAATAAAAAGAGAAAAATCTTATAATTAAGCCATAGAATTTTCAACCTAAGTATTCATTTTCAGATGAATATCTTATTTCTTGTTCTCATGTGTGGTGCTTTGTGAACTGGATAATTCATGTCTGTTAGAAAGTTGGAGTTTGGTAAGATTTGAGTGCAATTTGTCAAACTCTGTAAGAGTTCATCAGAATGAGCTCCGAGCTCTAAGCACAGAAGAAAAAGAAGTAACCCAAGATAATTGAGAATCAAGTGTGCATGATTGCTGGTTGATTTATGATAATGACATTTTGGCTTTTATAAGTATGAATCACCTTTACAGGAGTATTTGGGTCAAATGTAAACTACGGCCTCTGTTGCGTTCTTTGGAGGCTGTCTTTGTCTAGGAAGGTGCAGAGTGGCTGAAAGACTGGTCATTGCTGGGATGGGTCATGGTGACGAAGGGAATGAGGGGAAAATGCTTCCAAATGAAGATTCTGGGGCAGATGACCTCAGCTGGATTCTCCATCCTGCCACATAGTCACTGCATCGCTTTTAACACATCTGCAAAATTCAGAAATTACCTATTAAAATGCTTGCAGACAGACTTGGAGATCAAATAAGACTGTTTATTCAAAGTGCTTAAGAAAATATCTAGAGCTTAATAAATGCTCAATGCTCATTCATTCTTTTTATTATTATTTTTATGGTGTTCTTTTTCAATGTCAAGGAGATGTACAGAGGGGTTACAGTGACATAAGTAATGAGTACGTTTCTTGTCAATTTTGCAACCCCTTCCCTCATTTTCCTCCTACTTTTTCTCCTCCTAACCTCTACCCTTAAGTTGTTAGATTATTTCCAACATATTGTCTTGTGTATATCGCTGTTGCATTGGTTCTTGCTTTTTCTCTTCTCTCCTTAGACTTGAAATCTTCATCTTCCTTTCCTATCTATTGTTTGCAGTTTGAGGAAAAAGATGACATATGCAGTTACAATTATGAGTTTGAATTATTTTTCATATAAATTTAAACTTAGAAGCACTTCAGATTACAGAAAACACACAAAGTCAGTACAGTGAATTGATTCATGTACCTACCCATTATTCCCTAATAGTTATGGTACCTTTATTCCATGTAAGAAAGCAACATTGATCTATCATCAGGGTAAGCAGCATGCTAAGATGGCTCCTAAGACTCCAGGGCCTGATATAATCATACCTTCTCTTTCAGTTATTTAAACACTAATTTATGTGTTTCTCTGAAGGAACTTGAACGTTAATCACAGGAGCCCTTTCCATTTTGGCCTAGTAGTTAAAGACAGAGAAGGTAGAGAGAGGCAAAGCTTGGAATGGATTTGACAAGAGAGAAATTTTCTTACTAGCTTTGAAGGTAGGAATTCCAAGTGTTAAGAGGAGTCTCTAGTTCTGACAGAACTTCTGCTTATGAAGAAATGGGAAGCTCAGCACTATAGTGGCAGAAAAATGACTTTGGGGGCAGGTGCCAGTGGCTCATGCCTGTAATCCTAGCTACTCAGGAGGCTGAGATCTGAGGATCATGGTTCAAAGCCAGCCCAGGCAGGAAAGGCCATGAGACTCTTTTTCCAATAAACCTCTAGAAAACTGGAAGTGGTGCTGTGGCTTAAGTGGTAGAATGCTCTCCATGAGCTGAAGAGCTGAGGGACAGCGCCCGGCCCAGAATTCAAAAACAAACAAACAAACAAACAAACGAAAAATAAAAGAAAAAAAGAATTTGGGTAGCAATTCTCTGGGTCTCCACAAAGAGCCAACATCTAGATTTCTGCTTTGTAGAATAAAGAGCTGACAACTGGGCCCACACTGGCCAGGACTTTAGAACAGAACACAAATAAACCAGTGCTGATTTGTTAGGCAGAGATGGAAAGCTAATGCAAGTATTGTTAGATAAATTTCATGATTATAGTTAACTGGTGTTTTAAAATTAATATTCCTTTTTTGTAACCTCTGTTGTACAGGGTATTAAAAATGCATTTAGTTACCATGCCATAGTATCCTCTAATCTGAACTGTGACAGGTTTTTAGACTTTCCCCATTTTTTTATTACCTTGCATGTTTTGAGGGGCAGAAGGAAGGTATTTCACACTTTGGGCATGGCCCATGGATTTTCCCACTGGCGGAAGGGGCTTATGAGTGATGGGAAATGAGAAGTCATTTCATCATGAGCACTCCCTGATGTCTGTGCGATGTGCCTGGAGATGTTGTCTTTGACTATAGGATTTCAGCCGTTCCCGTTCCTCCAGAGAAACGTTTTGCTTGTTCCTTTCCTCAGTCTCTATTGTTAGAGAACAAGTCACTAAGTCCAGTTTCACCTCCAGAAAGGGAGTGTACCTACATATATTATTAGAAATGAGTTTTTTTGGTCTGAAAAAGGTAGATGAGACTTTTAATAATAAATATATATTGAATTTATCAAACAGTGTATGTAAAATACATATTTGCTAGACCATATAATATATATACACACACAATGGGTGCACACACACATATACATATATAGCAGTGTAAAAGCATTCTAGCTGCTCATCATCCCTACGTAGGATCAACCTTCATGAAGCCATACTATAATTCTTGTTCTAGATTTAATTTTTGCAATTGATGTATGACTACTTATGTTGCATCTATTTTTAGGTTCTAGCTGGCCCTGTGCCTACCCACTTTTATGAAGTGTTTATTCATATATGGGTCCAGTTAAAATTCTTATTATTAATCTTACCATTGCTTTAGTTTCTTTTAACATATTCTGAATAAAAGTCCTATATGAGATGTGTGTATCACATTTTCTTACTGGTATTTTAAATGTTGACTAAGACCATCATGGGCTTTTTATTTGCTGGCTTCTACTTTTCTCTATCTTCAATAAGAAGTTTTTTTATAAAACCAATCTAAATTTTGTTAAAAGCTATTTTTTCCCTAGAAATTTTATAGTCTCTGCACTTGCATTTAGACCTATGGTTTATTTTGAAGTAATTTTTGTGAAACAATATTTGCAATTCACTGTTTTCTGAGTCAGTTGTTTCAACTGTGTTCACTGGAAACATTCCCTTCTCCAATGGATAAAGTCCCTTAGCTACTTTGTGACAAGTGAACACATGGGTATGTTTATGAATCATCTGTCTACAGATCTCTATCACAAGCATCCTTTGAATTCCACTCCATCCTTGATAATAGTATTTGTGCTGACATTTAATTGGTCTCCTATTCGTGTAACCTCTCAAGCTTTCATTGGTTAGCATTGATTATTTCTTTTCTCATTTTTTTTGGAATTAGATGTGTCATTGTATTTACATAAAGGTTTAAACAAATATTACATAGCTGGAAGCTGTAGTCAGCCCAGGGAGATTGGAAGAATCCCATCTCCATACAACTGATCAGTTGTGACCGAGGTGCTACACATGCGCCCCCCCACCCCCACAGAGCTCCCTGGAGAGGGCAGGGAGGGTCCCACAAAGACTTGTGAAAACATTCAGGTCAACTGGTTATGGCTTTTATTGTAAAAGGGCGGAACAGGGTGAGGATTTTTACCATGGGTAGGACTTGCTCGGTTTGACTTTCCCATGGGTGCCAAGAGAGGGAGCTCCAGAGCTTTCTTACCTTACAGAAGCGGCTCAGAGGAAGAGAGAGGGTGGGTGGTTTGATGCTGCCAAATATCAAAAATGGAGTCAGACTGTTGTACTGGGTCTTGCTTTGTAATGCAGTTTAATAATTATGCCAAATAATGCTTAACCCATTAACTTTTGTTGTTAGTGTACTATACTGCAGAGTGTTTCCTGCTGGTCTCAATGTTCTGTTGTCCTCTTTTCTATTTTGCTGGCTTCTTTCTTATTAATTTTAGTGTTCTGTTTCATTTTGTAGGGTTTAATATATATAATCATATATATATATTTCACACATCAAAGTTTGTCTTTACATACACATCTTATTGTGTGTGTGTGTGTGTGTGTGTGTGTGTGTGTGTGTGTGAGTGTGTCAGTATGGGCTTGAACTCCTAGCTTTGTGCTCTTGCTCAGCTCTCTTGCTCATAGATAGTGCTCTACTATTTGAGTCATGCTTCCAGCCTAGAATTTTGCTGTGTTTGCTTCAAAATTTAGTCCTCCAACTTGAAGCCTCCTGAGTAGGCAGGGTTACAAGTGTAAGCCATTGGCACCCAGTTACACATCATAACTCTATGTGACAACGTTAAAATATTCTTCTTTGCCACCTTATCCTTTGTGTTCTACATTTTTTATGAACTCCTCAGTAGCTCCTTAGCTCTTTGCTTCAAACAGCCAGTTATCTTTTAAAATGAACAAAATTTCCCCATGTACTAACTTTGATTACTCCTCATTGTTCTAAATATATTCAAGTTTCTATTTAGTGTCATTTTCTTTATATCTAAATAAATTTAGGGGAGAATTCAAATTCTTGGATCATAAGTGTGAAGGTACCCTAACTTCTGAGATTATGTAATGAACACATGAGGATTGACCACTGGAATTTTCTCATGTCTGAGACTGTGAATTCATGAACAGAAGCATGGAACAGAAAGCAAGAAGAACCTTTAAACCTGTGTTCTTCAATAGGACAGCCACGAACTATATATGGCTACATTTATGCAAATGAATTAGATTTACATATTTATGCATTGATTGTCATTGATTCATAAAAAGCATACTGAAGTGCAGCAACTCACATTTCCTGTTGGTCAGGGTCTACCAGCCCGATGAATAACTCTGTCTCCCATGAAACCATGATCAGATGTCAGAGCATACTGGGTATCTCTTGGCAACAAGCACTGCAAATATTGAAAGTTTATTTTTCTGGTTTGCTTACTGTTTTTTTCTAAGAAGAAATATACATTGAAAGGCTTCTAAAGTAATCCTTCTACATTTCTCAAAAGATTCAATGACCAGTGGGATGTTGCTAGGGATATTAGAACTCATCGATTTAATTCCATTAGTTAAACAATGAGGAACAGAAGGGCAAAGGGATCAACACGAGGACAGGAAAACCTTACCATGACAAAAGTACTATCCAATGTACCAGTTTGTCCTCTTTAATTAGTACAATCTCTATAAACTTACACTCTCCAGCTGTTGAAAACTTGACTTTTATCCATGTGTGTTAGTCAGCCTTTCCTTACAGTGATAAAACAACTTGATATAAACAAACTAACTCAGTTTTGGCTCATGGTTCAGGGATGTCAGTACATGGTCAGCTGTCTCCATTGCTTTGCAGTCCAAGGCAAGGAGAAACATCATGGCAGAAGCACATAGCAGAGGGGCGTGAAGGAAGGACTCTGCTCACCTCGTGGCAGTCACCTCATGGCAGTCAGGAAGCAGAGAAGTAATAAGAGAGTTAGACACAAGACACAGCCCTCAAACGCACATTCCCAGTGATTAGCCTTCAAGTCCTAGTTTCCACTGCCTCCCAATAGTTCCATCCAATTGTGAGCTATGAAAAGATCCATTTACCATTTACCAATTAGGTCAGGAATTTCATGATCTAATCATTTCCCAGAAACTCCACCTCTGAATATTGCTCTGTGAATGAAGTCCTCTCTCTATGCCTGAGACTTACTTTCTGGGTCCACTTCAGAGGTAAATCAAAACACTAAGAGTCAAGTACTGAGTGAATCCCTTATTGGTTTGTTCTTTTGTCTGGCAGGTAAATACACTGTTGTATTTCCTGGGCACTGGTGGCCTTTGCTTAGTGCTTTGACAGGGTATATAGCTAGGTGATCCAGAAGTGGGAACGTATGGTCTGTTATTATGACTCTCATTGATAGTAATCAGGATGCAAGACTGATGTGTGTGTTTTTGCCACATGGGTCCAGCGGAAGCCAGAGAGGGGTGGATTTAGTGAATACAGAGTATATTTGTAATAAGTTTAACAAGTCATCAGACAATTTCCATCCTGCTAATTAGTTTTTTATCAGACTCACCACCTTGGAATAAGATTATGTGCAAAATCCAGGGGTTTGGACCAGTCTTACTTGTGAGTTGGGTTTACTTGAATAGAATAGAAACCCAGGATATTACAGGATCTAGTCTCAGTTTTATGGGATCAAATGCATTTGTTGTTGTTTCCACAGCAGATCAGATCCATGGGACCTAGTTCAGTTACCCTAATATCTCTCAAGCACTTACAACAAAGAGTATCACCATGACCAGGGCAGACATTTTGTAAAGATGTCCATGAGTGTTAGAAAAAAAATACATGAAGAGAATATAATCACATGATGAAGTTACTGATCTGAGACTTGCCCTTAGTTCAGTGGGAGGTTAGACAGAGCTCACACTGGGAAGGACTGGGAAGACTTTTGGGAAACAGCTTGTCATAACTCAAATCCCCATATATGACCTATCAACTGAGAACAGGGGAATTTATTGATTTATTGTCCGGCTATATTGTAAGCTGGGCATAGTTATCTTTTAACATCTTCCTTTTGGACAAGTATGCTTATGGACAATGAGTATAGTTTGAAAACGTGCTTGTTAAGTGAAGGATTCAAACAGGAAATGGAAGTTACCTGTGATGCTAATTACACACATAGAGACCATTGCTTTTTTTCTGCAAGGCAGCTGACAATGGAGAGCTCTTGGAAGCGACACGACTGGTTTGCATATGGAGTGTTTCCCATTTGCTACCAAAGGAGCCTAGAAAGGAGGTAGTGGTATGGCATTCTATCCCAGATTTCAGTGAAATTTGTGGCAACCTCTTCTACTTAAAATCAGCTTCTGTTGCAGAAAAGAAGCACTGATTTCCTCTTGGGCCCATGAACTAACTGAAAGCAGGGCAAAAGCTAGGTATCCCAACATCCAGCTCATGGCTGTGTCCTTCTGTCTGAGCCATTCTCTCCTGCCATGGCTTCTGAAGCACCTGACAGGACCAGAACAGCACCTGCCAGCAGCTGTGCCTCTTACTGCTGACACAAGGCCCCACCTGATTCACCTGACCCATCTTGAGATAATGACCTACCAGTCCACCAGTGAGTGCCATCTAAGCCTTTGGGGCACCTGTGATTGGGACAGCTTAATAATAATAATAGTAGTAACAGAGAATTTGTCTCTTGTTCTAGGTTTCTTTGTGTCCTTACAAACTTGACATGGGCTTTATGTCTTTTTAACAGAATATTCACTGAGATTTTGTTATGACCCTGACATCATAACTCAATCACCAACTCATGTAACGCAATATGGTATTCGTATACTTTTGTATTGTTTTCTTTGCTATAAATATTTTTGTTTCCTCTCTCACTATTTGTTATCTGAACTAGCATTTCCAGATTTTGTTAGCTAGTTGTTCAACCTGCATTTTGGAAGTAGAGTATAATAGTACATCTTTGTAGACAGGAGTAATCTAGTATAATTACAGAGTATTCTCCTTCAACATATGTTATTCTAGAAGCCATATTTAGATATGCTCTGTTTTCCTGGAAAGTTGGTAGTGCCTTAATGGACTACAAGTTAGTCCTAGATATATGAGTAAAATTGATGAATTAGTTAACTTTTGTTGTTGTTGTTGGTTGTGGGGCTTGAACTCAGGGACTGGGTGCTTTCCTGATTCTGTTTGCTCAAGGCCACTGCTTTTCCACTTTGACCATAGCTCCACTTCTAGTTTTTGAATGTTTAATTGGGGTTAAAAGCCTCCCAGGGACTCTTCTGCCCAGGCTGGTTTTGAACCACAATTCTAAGATTTCACCCTCCTGAGTAGCTAGGAATCCAGGTATGAGCCACCATTGCACAGAGCTAGTTAACTTTTTATTAATGTTGATTTTATTGATGTTTGACAAGGACATGCACCTTACTCAAGATGCAAAAGATAACAAAGCACTTACAGTACCAAATCTCTCTGTCACCCGTGTCATCAAATCATTCAATCATCCTCCCTCAGAATAAATGTAGTTTCCTTTTCTTTTTTCTGTTTTAATTTCACAGTGGTCCTCGTGGTTGAACTCAGGGCCTTGAGATTGCTGGGGAGACTCTATGGCTTGAACCCCGCCCCCCACCAGCTCTTTTTTTTCTGCTACTTTTCTGAGTAGGGTCTTGCATTGATGTCTAGGTTGATATGAATGGTGATCCTCCTGTTTTTGCTTCTCATGTAGGCGGAATAACAAATGTTCACACCACACTCCATCTTATTGGTTTAGAGCTCAGGAAGCTTTTTAGCCAAACTGGCCTCAAATCATGAGCCTCCTGGGGTTAGAGGCATGAGCCCTGCACCTGGCTGTTGTTTCTTATATATTCCTCGAGACATAGGTTGTATGTATACACCCAAATACGTGTACAGAGTATATTATTCTCAAAAACAAAAATGACATCACAGTATAAACTGATCTACTCTCTCTTTTAAGTGAATTTATTGTCAAATAGTTGTAATATTGATTTTCTATTTACCATTCAAACTCAATTCTTGTAGTATTTCCTATTCAATTTGATACTTGATTTAAAATTTTGGTAAATTTTAATGGATTAAAAAGTCTGGTTTATTTTGTTAAGAACATTACAGGGTCAGCATAGAAGATCTTCTCACTTCAGTGACCACAGCTGCTCAGAGTCTGTGATGATGGAAATGTTCAGGAAGCACATGCTTACTATGGGGTCTGCTAGCCATGTGCAAGTAATTTATGGTTAGTGAGATGAAAGAGTCACATTTTTAATTTTGTTTAATCTTAATTTTAAATGATCACATGACTAATGATTACTGCTTTGGACAGTACAAGCTTCTATAGTGTTTCCTGACATCTACTAATATGACAATTATATTAATCCATTTTCTTAGGTAGATATCTGTAGCTATTGTCTTGTAGAATTCTAAGTTTTCCTTGGGCTGGGGTTTAGCTCGGTGGTAGAGAGCTTGCTTAGAAAGAATAAGGCCAACCCTGGGTTCAGTCCTCATCGCTACAATAAACAAACAAATATTTCTTCATTTGAAACAACATACAACGAATATCTAAAATAAGCTACCTGCCTACTGGTCCAGCATGTCTGTATTGATTTTGAATTTTTATTTCTGATATCTTCATCACTCATCTTTCTAAGATGATATTGGTCATATGCATTTCTTGAGGTTAATAAAAGGCAAAACCACAGATATATGGTATGACATTGTTTATTGATATTATATTTTATAGAATCACAGACTAAGAAATATAAGCAAGTTCTCAGATATTTCCTAAATTCAGGTAAATCAGAAAGTGTGGGTAAATCAACTCTTAGACTTCTTTTAAAGATAGTCTTTTTAAAAAAATTTGTATTATGAAAATACCATACAGAGGAGTTACAATTACATGGGCAAGATAATGAGTACATTTCTTATCAAGCATTGTTGTTTTCTCCTTTGTTTTCCCTTCCCATCCCTTCCCCATATCCCGTTCCCCCCACCCATATCACCCCTCTTCCCCCCTCCCCCATGGAGCAGAAAGATTTCCACTTCTACTCCCAACCCCACCCACCCCCCCCCAAAAAAAAAGAAGGAAGAGGAAGAGGAGAAAGAGGAGAGGGAAGAAGAGGAGGAGGAAAGAAGAGGAGGTCCACCCCAGCTTTTCCTCATCTCATAAAGATAAAGACTTATTTGGTTTGTTTCATCTAAAACAGGTCACAAACAGATCATTTTTCAAATTTACAAGAACCAGTATTGAAATATCACTTTGTCCTAACTTTGTATTTTTTGTGTCAAGAGAATTTGTTATGAGAAAAAGAGGAGTTGTATATATGTGGGTTGAAAGGGAAAAATAATCCTGCGCCTCCCACTCCTGAGTTTCAGTGGTGTCTATGAAACTGGAAAGGAAACGAACGAAAGGGAAGCTGTTGTCTTCATCCATGCATTTACTGGGATAACTTTTGTGAGCTTTTCCCAAAAGTAGGGACAAAGCCATCAAGGGGAAGCAAATCTGCCAATGAAGAGGATGCAATTGGTCTTATTTTCCTTGATAAAGAAGAGGAAAGGGTGATCACAGCAAAATTCTTCGCGTGTCATTGCTGATGTCTTACTAATGCGTACACCTGTGGCCGCTGCAGCCTCTGTTCCTTCCTCAGTAACCTCCACAAAGGACTGGTGCAGGGCTTTGGTCACTACAAGACCCCCTTTCTGACTCATGCCTGAGAGGTCAGCCTTCTTTGGATTGAAGGTGTCAGCCATCCCCAGGCGTACCAAGATGTTCTTGAGGTCGTATTTCTCTGCCATCTTGAACCGCGGCAAATATAAGTTCACTCGCATCTTGGACATGTTCTGTGCACTTGTCCAGTCTAGTAGTTTCTCAGTGGTGAGACTATCTTGAAGCTGTAAGAATAGGAGAGAAAGCAGCTAAAATTAAAGATCTATAACACCTTTTAAAAATGAACTGAGCAGGTGGGAAATCTTTAGCAATAAATGGACTATAGGGATAATTCAACTTATTAGCTCTTGTTCTAATAAGCAAAAAGTCCTGACTACATATACATATTTAATATATTGTGTGAGCATTGTATATGTATGAACAAAGCCAGAATCAGTACATTATTCTGTGTAGAAAGGAAACTATATCATTGCTCTTACTTCTCTTACCAGTGTGACGAATGTATCATTTTTTGGTAGGCTCTCCTTTTATTTTTCTGTATACATTACTTATTACATAGTGAAATTATCAAGTATCCCTTATTGTTATTTTTTACTTCATATATTTGCAAACATCTCACACAATTCTCTGCTCTCTCTACCAAAGTTAAATTGCTGTCCACTATTACCATCAATTGATAATACATATGTATAACTCTAGTAAATTGTTTTGTGTCCGACTGTAAATGTTTGCCTTTCAAAGAGGAAACATCATTTCTCAGCTGGCATTTTTCATTACTCTGAAGCTCCTTGGTCTAGAAGCTGGTTTAGACCTGGCAGTATAGGAAAGAGGGCCTGGAGAGGCAAGTTTCACCTTCTGCAGCCCATCCACTTCATTGGGCAGCAGGACAATCATGCTCAGCTCATTGCCTTTGTAAGGCATTTCCAGGATCTTGGCCTGCTCAGCCTCCAGTGATGCAACATTGAAATGCTTAGTTTGTTTCATCATCTGCACGGGTTTGCTCACATCCTGCAAGAAATTAGAGCATCAAAAACTCAATGAGACAGAAGAGGCAGCAGAGAAGTCTTCTGAGATGCCACACACATCTTTGTCGTTGGAAGAGCCAAAACAGGAATTTCATAAACTAGACACACGAGATTCTTCAGGTATTTCTAACTAAATGTAACTACTAGAATAAACTAGATATCCACAAATTTTAATGGAAAGCCTAACAAGTATGCTTAAATTGCATCTTTCATTTAAAACTACCCTATATCATGTAATTAAATTAACTGTTACCTTGTTCAGCCAAAAGTTTCCTTCTTCAGTATATTCTTTTTTAAACCTCTCCTCCCACTGCCCTTTGAAATAGATTGCATTCACCAGAACCAGGACGGTGCTTGAGTCCAGACTATCAACAGGGAACAGGTCTTTGATTTTGTCTGCAAAGGAAAGAACATAAAGGCCTGTCATGCAGGTACAAGCGATCTGTCTGGGAGATGCTATGTGAAAGTGATGACTGATCATTAGTTAATTTAGCTCCTAGGGACTCACTGGCCTGCTCCCCAGCTGCAGCCTTCTTTGTGGTGCCGACCTGGGATGGAGACAGAGCTTCTTGTGATGGGAGAGCAGGCTGGACTTTCTGTAGGGTGATTCTAGCCATTTCACATTGAATACTGGCAAGCATGTTTTGTTGACTCTGCCAACTTATTTCTTTCCCTACTCCCTTCCCATCTTCCCTTCTACTTGATTTCCCAGATTATATCATGACTCAGAGGAAATGGAGCCCAACTGCACATTAATCTTGAAAAACATGAGCTCTCTGACTGGACATGTACGCCCTGTTCTGTCAGGCACTAGTCCTTTGCTGTGGATGCATTTTCAAGTTGGGCTGCTGGAGCCTTGGCTTCTCATGAGAGTTGGAGGAAGGAGAGATATGCAGAGAACAGGCAGCTCTGATAAGCCCCCTGCTGAGGAAGGAGAACCTGTGTGTACTTGTCTAGGAGGTGTGGGTAAAATGAGCCCAGGGAGCTCCAGCTCAGGTGGCAAGCATTGTGGGTTCCAGGGAGAATTTACACTTTCTCAGCTAGAGAGAAGAGAAAGGATTCTTTTCTTGTGTATTCTCTTAACTATCCATAATGAAAAGCAATCCCTGCTTTCAAGGAAAGGATAGGAGCTAAAAACAGCTCTGATATGGACTCAGCATGCACAAAGACACTGTCACCCAGGGCCTGTGCCCTCCCGTCCCCGAATTCTCTCTCCATGCCTGGGACCCCACCACATCTGCAGTGCCATTTCCTCCCTCTCTCCAACTCCATCTCCACATCCTCCCACAGTGCTCCTGCACATGTCACGTGCAGGACTCGCGCCCAGGGTACTCAAAATGTTTGTGTAGCAGGCAGCCCTTTCATACTCTACCATTTGTTTGGCTTTCCACCCAGGCATTAATCTTCTTCCGGTTTTCTTCTGTATTGTTTACAAAATCGAGTGATTCCACATTGGCTAGGTAAAATTTCTTCAGTTCATCCAGATATTCCTTTGAGATGTAGAGAAAGAAAGGAGGAATGAAGACTAATGCATGCAGTAGTTAGCTTATGAGTGTGGTGAGCTGATGCAGACCGTGACCACATCCACTATTTCTGGCACATTCTTATTTGAATAGAAATGGCATGCAGGCATTGTAAGAGGGAAATGCAGTGTGGCACAAAAGAGGAAGATACCAAAGGTTGAAAGTATATAACATAAGAAAGGAGAATGGAGGAAGAAACAAAGATATGCACCATTAGTAACAAGATGCTCTTAAGGAAAAGCATTGCTCATGAGAATTCTGACTGGTAAATCTGACCTTCACATTTTTCATCTCTGTGCATATGTCCAATCCTAGGAATACCATATTCCCTGATATGTCCCCAGCTCTCTCAAGGGACAGATACAAGTGTCTACACATTCTAGAGACAACTTAGCCAACATTTCTCTCCAAAACATGTTCCCTGTGTCTGTAGTAGTTCAGTTCATCATAGTCCCAGTAACATCCTCCTTGGGGAATTCCTGTGTTCACAGGTGACATGCACTGTCTGGTTCTGGGACACTGCTGTGAGGGTGAGCTGTGGTGCTGGAGCAAACATTCCCCATCCCAGTCAGTCCTCGCTCCCCCCATCTGGCCTCAGAAATGGGGAGCAGAATGCAGATGAAAGGTGTGGAAGGCAGGCAAACTTACCTGAAGAAATGGAAAAGTCTTTTCTCCATAAAGACTGTTGGCAATTTTCAGCTCGAATGCATCAGTGGGTGTGTTTAATTCCGTCAGCATCTTTTGAAACTGATGGTGTACAATTTCTGAGTCTTCAGCCTTCAACATCAAAGAAGATGCTCATTGAATTAGGCTGTCAGTGAAATTCAGACCCCAGGAGCAATGCCTAAATGCCAGTAATCTCAAAGATGACCTTTGGCTTCTTCCTTTAAAATTGCTGTAGTCAACCTTAAATACCCTGAATATTCTCCTTTACCTTCAACAGGAGGAAATTCATTCCTCCTGCTCTCATACACTTAGCTCTAGTCTATCTCATGTAAACTGACCAGGCTCAGCCATTGGGTTCCCTCCTTGATTTTAGGAAGTGTAGCACCCCAGTTAAACTCTAAGTTTCTTTATGGAGAAGTTTGGCATATTTAAACCTATTAAAACAAATGAAAATCTGTTATACTTCCTGGTGGGAAAAACCTTAAATTTGTTGGCCATAATATATGGCTCTGGCCTTGGTGGATTCTCTGTATTAACATCTATGTGCTGAGTCCTTTGATCTTGGTACTTTGATTACCTGTAAGCTTAGTCTACTTGAGATGAAGCTAGGAAAGCCCAGAGCATTAAAGGTCTTTTCTCATAAGACACCAATTAGCTGAGACAGGTTTCTAATATATGCTGGTCTGAAACTGGAGCCTTCTATATTGGGTAGCTAACAGTTTGTCACTATTTAACCCTAGACTCATATGTGTGCTAGTGACCATTTCCCCAATTATCTTTGGACTTGAACTTCTTCCTCTTGAGCCTATTCCTGAGTTAATTCACATTAAATTGTCTTAGTGACATTGCGATTATGAGCCTTGTTAATTTTATAATCATAGTAACCTTTACTGAGCTTTTTCTTGAGAACATGGTAGGGCAGTGTTAGAAATGCCTGCACAGGAGGGGCTTTTTAACCCCTTTCAGCCCCTTGTTCAGTGAGATGAAGTCACTGACTCAGAGCAGCTGTGTCTTGCTCATGTAAACCACCTGTGAAGAGCAGTACTGGAACCTGAGCCCGGCCTGCTCAGTGCCATCCCCGTGTTCTTCAATACACAGGAATGTTCTGGGACTCACGTGGCTGGTCGTGCAGGTTTTCTTTGTCTCCCCTGTGACTTCACTGAAGTGAAGGACCTGAAAGGCACGAGATGCAGACAAGAAAACTTCACTGAGAAGACCAGAGGAAAGAACACAACCATCACCTCAGAAGAAATGAAAGCTCACAGGAACAATAAAGACACAAAACTAAAAAAATCTCCCAGCTTTAGGAATGAGTTTGCTCTTTGAACAAAACACTGTAGAACAAATCCCATTTTGTCATCAGCTCCTTCAAAGAACGTTCATTCATCATTTCTGATTCAAACATGTCTGATGATGTGTCCCTTGAAGTCACCCAATGAACCAGTAGTCTGCACATGTTAAGCTCATCTGTTTCCTCGTGGGTCTAATAAGATAGCCCAGCTTCCAAAGCACAGCCTGGCACAAGGAAGTAGAGGGCAAGAATTTGGGAACTGTGACCACACAGTTGTAGGCATACGTGCTTGGCCTCCTGTGCCTCCCTCAGGCCTCCTACTCAGAACTGTCCATCTGTATGCTGGCTTAGCCAACCAGCAGGGGAGAGAAGACCACACAGGTCAACAGAAGGAAGGGAACACCTACTTCCTTAATCTGGTGTGCAGTGTTTCCCTTGGCCCCCAAGGAGACCATGGAGAAGGCTGAGGCGATGCTCAAAGGGGAAAAGAAGGCATTGTCTGCCGAAGGCCCCAACTCCCGCAGGAAGTCAACCGCGAACTTGGTGTTTGCCACACTGAGGGAATTCATGATGATCTTGGCAGGGTTCTGCAACTCCTAGAAAAAGGAAAATGACATTCATTGTAGAATCGAGTTACAGAGCAGAAGCCTATTCTGTGGTGAAAGTTTCTTAAAGAAAATAATATATCTGTCATGTAGGATTTTGGTAATGACAGCTTTTGTTCTTTTCACTTTCTCAGATTTCCATAAGGGACATATATCAATCTCCTACTTAAAAAAGATGAATGAAAGCACTACTATCAAACAAGCAATTAAATGTTATTGAGTTTTCTGTTCATCGTTGTCTGAATAGAAAGATTGATAAAGAAGGCCGTGGTAAACATTTCTGTGGGTAACATCCAGTCAGTTGTCCAAAGCCTCCTCTTTGGCTTTTCCTTCAAGGCTCTTCAGCTGCCAACCAGTCTACATGCTTGTAAAAATGCATTGAGCTGAGGGAATAACTGGAGCAAAGGAAATTTTCTATTTTCCCCTGACACAATACAGAAAAACAGTCAGATCGAATAAAGTACATGCATGACATAACACTCTGAAAAGTAATTCATGTTGTTGTGCCGTAACAGCCAAAAGCGCTTACCTGTGTTCCTGCTTACCTGTGCTGCAAAGGCAAACTGAAGTCGTTGGGGAAGCTGTGAGCTGATGTTGGTGCAAATGAGATTTGAGGTATAATATATAGCTCTCCTCCTGGCGCTTCTGCCTCCTCATATTAGTTCAATTCAAGAAATCCAACTGAAGATTTCACAACCAGGCCAGCTTTCACCATTGTGTTTACGCAACTTTGTGGGCAAAGACAGTGAGAGGCCCCCCCTACTCAGGGATCAGCAATTGCTGCAGGCCACTGGCTCATCTAAATGCATGCACAATCTCATCTAATATGAGTCACCATATCACTTCCCAGCTTCTTTCCATACCCTCACCTCACACCCTCTGCATGTCCTTCATTCTGTAAAAGGAATCTTTCTTTATTTGGATGTCAAACGGACTTCAAGAAAGACTCTGATTACAAACAAAGTAGCAAGACAAAACAAGTAGAAAACAAAAGCAGCAACAATGGTAACGAAAATGTGTCTTGTTTCCTGTTCTTGGAGTTCATTTCACAGAATGTAATTGATATGATCCTATGCACATAGCTCTGAGCCTTTGTCAGCCATTCCTATGCATATCCTCCTTTGGCATCTCTCTCTATAACCATATATCATTATGTGTGTTATTTTGTAGATTTATAGTCACATTCTAGTTAGCACAGATGAGGCAAAACTTCCAGCCTACGTTCCCTTGGCTCTGGCTTACTTTGCTTAATATAATTATTTCCAGGTCTTTCCATTTTTTTATGAGTGGGAATGAGTAGAATTCCATTATATATGTGTGTATATATATCAAACATTTTCTTGATCTATTCCTTTTAAAAAGTCTCACAATGACCAGTGGAATATTGCCATGGACACTGGAACTCATTGGCTCTTCCATTAGTTAAACAATGAGGAACAGAACGGCAAAGGGATCAGCACTAGGACATGACAACTTTACCATGACAAAAGTTCTACCCGGCCTAACGCTTTGTCCTGTTTAATTAGTGCAGCCTCTGCAAACTTAATACTCTCCAGCTATTGAAACCCTGACTTTTATCCATGAGTGACAGTCAGCTTTCCATTGCTGTGATAAAACAACTTGAGGTGAACAATCTAAGTGTCTTTTGGCTCATGGTTCAGGGATGTCAGTACGTGGTCAGCTGTCTCCATTGCTTTGCAGTCCAAGGCAAGGAGAAACATCATGGCAGAAGCACATAGCAGAGGGGCGTGAAGGAAGAACTCTGCTCACCTTATGGCAGTCACCTCATGGCAGTCAGGAAGCAGAGAAGTAATAAGAGAATTAGACACAAGACACAGCCGTCAAACGCACATTCCCAGTGATCAGCCTCTTCCCACCAGCCTTCAAGTCCTAGTTTCCACTGCCTCCCAATAGTTCCATCCAATTGTGAGTCCATGAAAACATCCATTCATCAATTAGGTCAGGAATTTCATGATCTAATAATTTCCCAGAAGCCTCACCTCTGAATATTGCATTGTGAATGAATTCCTTTCTTTATGCCTGAGACTTTCTGAGTCTACTTCAGAGGTAAATCACAGTAAGAGTCACGTACTGAATGAATCCCTCACTGGTTTGTTCTTTTGTCTGGCAGGCACTGGTGGCTTTTGCTTAGTTCTTTGATAGGGTGCATGGCTACGTGATTTCAGAACTGGGAATGTATGATCTGTTATCATGACTGTCTTTGATAATATTCAGGATGCATGGGTCCAGTGAAACCCAGGTCTGAATTTGGTGAATCCACAGTACATTTGTAATTAAATTTAACCAGATGATCATCAAACCATTTCAGTCCTGCTAGTTAGCTTTTAATCAGTCTCAACAACTTGTAGTAAGATTATGTGTGAAATCCAGGGGTTTGTGCAACACTGACTTGTAGGTTGGATTTGCTTGAATAGGACCCAGGGTATTACAAGATGTGCTCTCAGTTTTATAAGATCAAATGCATTTGTTGTTGTTGTTGCTTCCATAGCTGGTCAGATCCATGGGACCTAGTTCAATTATCCCTAATATCTCTTAAACACTTGCTACAAAGAGTCTCACCATGACTAGAACAAACATTTTGTAAAGATGTCCATGAGTGTTAGAAAAAGATACATGAGGAGAATATAATCACATGATGAAATTACTGATCTGAGACTTGCCCTTAGTTCAATGGGAGGTTAGACAGAACTCACATTGGGAAGGACCGGGAAGACTTTTGGGAGACAGTTTCTCATAACTCAAATCCCAAGGTAGTAACCTTAGAACTTCTTCCTTTTGGACAGGTATGCTTATGGACAGAATATAGTTTGAAAACTTGCTTGTTAAGTGAAGGATTCAGACAGAAAATGGAAGTTATCTCTGATGCTAATCACATACATAGAGACCATTGCTTTTTTTCATTTTTTTTATTGTGAAAATACCATACAGAGGGGTTACAATTACATGGGCAAGGTATTGAGTACATTTCTTATCAAGCATTGTTTCTTCCTCCTTTGTTTTCCCTTCCCCTCCCTTCCCATCTCCCCTCCCACCCTCCTACCTCCCCACCCTGCACCAAAGTTGTCAAGTTTGTTTTTTGACATAACGACTTGTAGATCTCATTGTTGCAATGGGTCCACCTGTATCCCTATTTAAACAATTTGTTTTTTCCCTTCCCCTCCTCCAATTATACCAACATCAAATACAGTGAAAACAGGGGTTATACCATGGGGGAGGGACTTACAAAGCAACAAAGAAATCATCTTATAAATATGTTAGAAACAATCGCAAGAAAGAAAAAAACATTTGAGTCCTTACCCTGGGGTTCATTTCACCTAACATCAACTTATCTGACTGTTTCTGCTTGTCTCAGACATATACTAGTTATTGAGACCATTGCTTTTTTCTGCAAGGCAGCTGACAATGGAGAGCTCTTGGAAGAGACATGACTGGTTTCCTATTTGCTACCAAAGGCTGTTCTACAAGAGCCTAGAAAGGAGGTGGCGGTATGGTGTTCTATCCTAGATTCAGTGAAATTTGTGGCAACCTCTTCTACTTAAAATCAGCTTCTGTTGCAGAAAAGAAGCACTGATTTCTTCTTGGGCCCATGAACTAACTGAAAGTAGGGCAAAAGCTAGGTATCCCAACATCCAGCTCATGGCTGTGTCCTTCTGTCTGAGCCATTCTCTCCTGCCAGGGCTTCTGAAGCACCTGACAGGACCAGAACAGAACACACCTGCCAGCAGCTGTGCCTCTCACTGCTGTCACGAGGCCCCACCTGATCCACCTGACCCATCTTGAAACAATGACCTGACAGTCCACCAGTGTCTGATACCTACAGGCTCTGGGGCACCTGTGATTAGGAGTGCTTAATAATAATAATCTACTACTGCTACTACTTCTACTACTACTTATGCTTCTCCATCTGCCTCCAATTCTTCCTCCTATTCAAACCCAAAGTAATTTTTATAGGAAAGATGGGTTGAAATATATACCTCTCTTCTTCTGCCATGACCCATAATACACTTATTCTTCACCCTAAGTCATCCATTCTCATTATTTGGCATGTTGGAGTTAATAAGTGGACTTTACTTGTGAACCCCCAATAGTCGGGTTCTGTGAACATTCTTCTTGTTAAAATTCAAACTGTGTGTGTGTGTATGTGTGTGTGTATGTTATGTTTGTGTATGAGAAAGAGAAAGAGAGAGAGAGGGAGAGAGGGATGGAGGGAGGGAGGAAAGAAAGGATTTAGGTTTATTGATGACCTCCAACCTGGCTCATATATGAATCTCTGTAATGTTAACTTGTTGAACTAAAATCCTGTGTACCATGTCAATTTTAGACAACTTTGTAAACTTTGAATTGATATATTGTTGCTTTACCCTGAGGTCAATAGTACTCTGGAGAATAACCAGGTGTAGTAAATGCTTCAAACCACTGAGTAACAATGTGTGTGTGTGTGTGTTGGGAGGGAGTTCGCCAGAGAAGGAAGGATAGCATTTGGTCTCACCGTTGGATCTATTCTCTCCCTGTCTATGACTAGGATGGTAAACATTCAACTAGAGAATCTCTTGGGGAGGAGTGTTAAGTGATTTTTTTGAATAAACAAAATCACTTTTTCAAAGATAGGCTAATGAAGAGGATTTTTATTACTTCAGTGATTACTTAAAAACTCATGTGATGATTTTAAACTTAGCTTGATTGGAACAGGTACAGATAGTTTATATTTCCAAGAGGAAACAAAACCAATGCTTTAGCCACTCCTCAAGCTATAAAAGCTTGCAAGGATTCTCCCCAAGAGTAAGTATTTCACACAGATTTTTCTTCTCCACCATTGACTGGTCAGTGTTTCCCATATATTTGGGAGCTGGGATTTCAAACATGTGCCCATGTCTCTGAGGACAGCATTTCCTAGATAGGTAGCTGCTCCAAGAATGACACTTTAGAGGTGAAGGTACCACACCTCAGACTCCCCACCATCCGGTTCAGTCTTGGTGTGCTCCTAGCCCTCATGCCCTAAGTCCCTTGCACTCAAGGTAGAAGCATCATCATAAAATGGTACATGACTGACGTGGGATATTGAAACAGGGGGCTGGGGCTTACAGGGTCAACCACATGAAGATGGAGGATATGTGCAGACCACAAATCGGCTCAGTCACACAGACTTTTTCTATCTGATCACCCCAAATGCAGCTTTTCTGGATGTCTGTAGATCAAATCAGCTTGCAAACTGGACAAAAATGCCTCACCGTGTGAGGTATCTTCATGGGAAAACAAGACTTGCCCCCCTTCCCCTCCACTTGGCTGTGGTCACTAGGACACGGGGTTTTGAAAATATCCCCTGATGGGACCCTGGTGGGCTGTTGTAATTGCAATGCGCTGGGGAAATACAATTGAAAACATGACATCTTGGCTGGGTGCACTTGCCATCCTGACTGCTCAGGAGGCTGAGATCTGAGCATTGCCGTGTTAAGCCAACTGGAACAGGAAAGTCCTTGAGACTCTTATCTCCCGATAATGAGGCAAACGCCCGAAGTGCAGCTGTGGCCAGTGGTAGACGAATAGCATTGAACAAAACAGCTGAGGGTCACCACCAAGGCCCTGAGCTCAAGCCACAGCATAAGAAAAAATTTTTTTATCCCCACCAGTTTTTTTGGGGGGGAGGTCTGGTCATGGGACTTGAACTCTGGGCCTGGGCACTGTCCCTCAGCTCTTCAGCTCAAGGCTAGCGCTCTACCACTTGAGCCACAGCGCCACTCCTGGCTTTTTTCTTTTTTTTTTTGCTTATGTGGTGCTGAGGAATTGAACTCAGGGCCTCAGGCATGCAAGGCAAGCGCTCTACCACTGAGCCACCTTCCCAGCCCCAAGAACATTTTTTTTTAAAAGGACATCTTCCCTGTTCATAAAATCAAGCAGATACAATATATTCTCTACAAGGTTTCAAGCTACGTAATAACTAGTCCTCCAGTAAGATACCTTGACAAATGTATTTGTCATGTGTATTTCACTCTAGAAATGGGGAGGATAATTAGTGTTCACAAATGGACTGCAGCCAAAGGAAACATAAGCTTCCACGTTGAGGGCTGGAAGCCATTGTGTAATTTGGCTGGTAGTCCTCCAAAGAAAGTGGGAAATAGGGGCACTACTTGTAGTGAAACGAGTAAGATGGCCTCTTTGGCATCAAAACGGCACTCGTATACTTTCAATTATTGTCTTCTTTACTATAATTTCTTTGTTTCCTCTCTCACTATTTACCTTGAACTGGAATTACCAGATTTTGGTAGGTTGTTGTTCAACCTGCCTTTTGGATGTACAGTATAATAGTGCATCTTTGTAGACAGGAGTAATCTAGTATAATTACAGAGTATTCTCCTTCCACATGAATCATATCTGATTCCAGTAGTCATATTTAGATACGCTCTGTTTTCCTGGAAAGTTGGTAGTGCCTTACTGCACAACTAGCTAGTCCTAGATATGTTAGTAAAATTGTTGAATTAGTTATGGTGGTGGTGGTTGTGGGGCTTAAACTCAGACCCTGTGTACTCTCCCTGATTTCTTTTGCTTTTCTACTTTGATGAAAGCTCCACTTCCAGTTTTGGAATGTTTAGTTGGAGTTAAGAGTCTCCCAGGGACGTTTCTGCCCAGACTGGCTTTGAACCACAATCTTCAGATTTCACCTTCCTGAGTAGCTAGAAATCCAGGTATGAGCCACCATTGTGCAGACATAGTTAACTTTTTACTAATGTTGATTTTATTGATTTTTTTTGACAAGGACATGCACCTTACTCAAGATGCAAAAGATAACAAAGCACTTACAGTACCAAATCTCTCTGTCAACCATGTCATCAAGCCATTCAATCATCCTCCCTCAGAATAATTGGTATAGTTTCCTTTTCTTTTTTCTGTTTTAATTTCACAGTGGTCCTTGTGGGCCTTGAGTTTGGTGGGGAGACTCTATGGCTTGAACCCCGCCCCCCACCAGCTCTTTTTTTCTGCTACTTTTCTGAGTAGGGTCTTGCATTGATGTCTAGGTTGATATGAATGGTGATCCTCCTGTTTTTGCTTCTCATGTAGGTGGAATAACAAATGAACAAATGTTCACACCACACTCCATTTTATTGGTTTAGAGCTCAGGAAGCTTTTTAGCCAAACTGGCCTCAAATCACGAGCCTCCTGGGATTAGAGGCATGAGCCCTGCACCTGGCTGTTTTTTCTTATATATTCCTCGAGACATAGGTTGTATGTATACACACAAATACGTGTACAGAGTGTATTATTCTCAAAAACAAAAATGACATCACAGTATAAACTGATCTACTCTCTCTTTTAAGTGAATTTATTGTCAAATAGTTGTAATATTGATTTTCTATTTATCTTTCAAACTCAATTTTTTTGTAGTATTTCTCACTCAACTTGATACTTGATTGAAAATGTTGAAATCTAGTTTCTGTTGTTAAGAATCTTCCAGGGACCACATAGTATATCTCCTCACTTCAGTGAACATGGCTGCTCAGAGTCTGTGATGTTGGAAATGTATAGGAAGCACATGCTTAGTCTGGGGTCTGCTAGCCATGTGGTAATTTATGACTAGTAAGATGAAAGAATCATCTTTTTAATTTTGTTTAATCTTAATTTTAAATGATCACATGACTAATGATTACTGCCTTGGACAGTACAAGCTTCTAGAGTGTTTCCTGACATCTACTAATATGACAAATATATCAATCCATTTTCTTTCTTTCTTTTTTCTTTTTTGGTCGGTCATGGGGCCTGAACTCTGGGTCTGGGCACTGTCCCTCAGCTCTTCAGCTGTAGACTAGGCTCTACCACTTGAGCCTTAGCCCCACTTCCAGCTTTTTCTGCTTATGTGGTGCTGAGGAATCGAACCGAGGGCCTCAGGCATGCAAGGCGAGCACTTAATCACTGAGCCAACTTCCCAGCCCTTCAATCCATTTCTTGGGCTAATATCTGTAGCTATTGTCTTGTAGAATTCTAAGTTTTCCTTGGGCGGGGGTTTAGCTAAGCGGTAGAGAGCTTGCATAGAATGAATAAGGCCAGCCTTGGTTTAGTCCTCAGCACTGCAATAAACAAATAAATCTTCATTGAAAACAACATAAAATGAATATCTAAAATAGGCTAATTGCCTACTGTTCCATGCTCAGCATATCTGTACTGATTTTGAATTTTTCTTTCTGATATCTTCATCACTCATCTTTCTAAGATGATATTGGTCACGCGCGTTTTCTTGATGTTAATAAAAGGCAAAGCCACAGATACCTGGTATAAGCCATTGTTTTATTGATACTATATTTTATAGAATTGTAGACTAAAAATATAAGCAGGTTCTCAGATACTTCCTAATTTCGGGGAAATGAGAAAGTGTAGGTTACTCAACTCTTATACTTCTTTTAAAGATAAGGTCTTATTTGTTTTGTTTAATCTAAAACAGGTCACAAACAGAATCATTTTTCAAATTTACAAGAATCAGTATTGAAATATGATCCTAATTTTGTACATTTTACATCAGGATAATTTTTTATGAGAAAAAGAGGAGGTGTATATATGTGGGTTGAAAGGGAAAAATAAAGAATCCTGCGCCTTCCACTCCTGAGTTTCAGTGGTGTCTATGAAACTGGGAAGGAAACGAACGAAAGGGAAGCTGCATTTACTGGGATAACTTTTGTGAGCTTTTCCCAAAAGTAGGGACAAAGTCATCATACTTAAGGGGAAGCAAATCTGCCAACAAAAAGGATGCAGTTGGTCTTATTTTCCTTGATAAAGAAGAGGAAAGGGTGATCACAGCAAAATTCTTCACTTATTGGTGCTGATGTTAAACTAATGCCTACACCTGTGGCCGCTGCAGCCTCTGTTCCCTCCTCAGTAACTTCCACAAAGGACTGGTGCAGGGCTTTGGTCACTACAAGACCCCCTTCCTGACTCATGCCTGAGAGGTCAGCCTTCTTTGGATTGAAGATGTCAGCCATCCCCAGGGATACCAATGTTTTCTTGAGGTCGTATTTCTCTGCCATCTTGAACCGCGGGAAGCATAAGTACACTTGTATCTTGACCATATTCTGTGTGCTTGTCCAGTCTAGTAGTTTCTCAGCGGTGAGACTATCTTGAAGCTGTAAGAACAGGGGGAAAAGTAGCTAAAATGAAAGATCTATAACACCTTTAAAAAGTGAACTGAGCAGGTGGGAAATCTTTAGCAATAAATGGAATATAGAGTTAATTCAACTCCTTAGATCTTATCCTAATAAACAAAAATTCCTGCCTACATAAATATATTTATTTTATTGTATACATATTATATGTATAAACAACATCAAAATCAGGACATTGCTCTGTGTACAAAGCAAACTATAACATTGCTTTTCCTTATTCTACCAGCATGAGAAATGTATCATTTTTGGTCGACTCTCCTTTTATTTTACTATATGTATTATTTATTACATAATGCATTTATCATATATTTGTTGTTGGTTTTTTGGGGGGTCCGTTCATGGGGCCTGAACTCTGGGCCTGGGCGCTGTCCCTCAGCTCTTCAGCTCAAGGCTAGCACTCTACCACTTGAGCCACAGCGCCACTTCCGGCTTTTTTGTCTTTTTGCTTATGTGGTGCTGAGGAATCGAACCCAGGGCCTCAGGCATGCAAGGCAAGCACTCTACCACTGTCCCCTTGTTGTTATTTTTTTTAACTTGACTGTTCCCAGGACTTGTTGTTATTTTTTTAACTTGACATATTTGTAAACATCTCACACATTGCTATAATTTAATCTCTTGACCAAATTAAATTATAGTATACCACTACCATTAATTGATAATAAAAATGCATAACTCTAGCATATTGTTGTATGTCTGGCTGTAAATGTTTGCCTTCCAAAGAGGAAACATCATTTCTCAGCTGGCATTTTTCATTACTCTGAAGCTCCTTGGTCTAGAAGCTGGCTTAGACCTGGCAGTGTAGGAAAGAGGGTCTGGAGAGGCAATTTTTACCTTCTGCAGCCCATCCACTTCATTGGGCAGCAGGACAATCATGCTCAGCTCATTGCCTTTGTAAGGCATTTCCAGGATCTTGGCCTGCTCATCCTCCAGTGATGCAACATTGAAATGCTTAGTTTGTTTCATCATCTGCACGGGTTTGCTCACATCCTGCAAGAAATTAGAGCATCAAAAACCCAATGAGACAGAAGAGGCAGCAGAGAAGTCTTCTGAGATGCCTCACACATCTTTGTCGTTGGAAGAGCCAAAACAGGAATTTCATAAACTAGACACACGAGATTCTTCAGGTATTTCAAACTAAATGTAACTACTAGAATGAACCAAATAATGGCAGACATGAAGTCTCCAATTTGTACTTTCAATGGAAAGCCTATCAAATATGCTTCAATTACATCTTTCACTTAAAACTACTCTATAGTACATACCTAAATGAACTGTTACCTTGTTCAGCCAAAAGTTTCCTTCTTCAGTATATTCTTTTTTAAACCTCTCCTCCCACTGCCCTTTGAAATAGATTGCATTCACCAGAACCAGGACGGTGCTTGAGTCCAGACTATCAACAGGGAACAGGTCTTTGATTTTGTCTGCAAAGGAAAGAACATGAAGGCCTGTCATGCAGGTACAAGCGATCTGTCTGGGAGATGCTATGCGAAAGTGACGACTGATCATTGGTTAATTTAGCTCCTAGGGACTCATTGGCCTGTTCAGCAGCTGCAGCCTTTTTATGGTGCCGACCTGGGATGGAGGCAGAGTTTCTTGTGATGGGAGAGCAGGTTGGATGTTCTGGATGGTGATTCTAGCCATTTCCCACTGAACACTGGCAAGCATGTCAACTCTGCCAACTTACCTCTTTCCCTACTCCCTTCCCATCTTCCCTTCTACTTGATTTCCCAAATTTTATCTCATTACTCAGAGGAAATGGAGGCAACTGAACTATTGTCTTGAAAAACATGAGTTCTATGACTTGACATGTATGCTTTGTGCTATCAGACACCACTCCTTGGGTTTGGATACTTTTTCAAGTTGGGCTGCTGGGGCCTTGGCTTCTCATGAGAATTGGGCAGCGGGAGGGGGGAGAGATGCACAGAGTGAAGGCAGCTCTGTAAAGCTGCCTGTTGGGGTTGGAGAACACATATGTAATGATCTAGGAGGTACAGTTGGAGACATGGCCCTAGAAGGCGCAGGCCTGAGGTCAAGAAGTGCAAGTTGAGGAAGAATTTAATTTTCTCACTAGAGAAAGAGGAAAGATTTCTTTTTGCATTTTAAATATCCATGGTGAAAAGTTGGCTTTAGTTTCCAGGGAAAGGATAGGAGCTCAAAAGAGCTTTGATATGGACTCAGCATGCACAAAGACACTGTCACCCAGGGCCTGTGCCCTCCCGTCCCCGAATTCTCTCTCCATGCCTGGGACCCCACCACATCTGCAGTGCCATTTCCTCCTTCTCTCCAACTCCATCTCCACATCCTCCCACAGTGCTCCTGCACATGTCATTTGCAGGACTCTCGCCCAGGGCACTCAAAATGTTTGCATAGCAGGCAGCCCTTTCATACTCTACCATTTGTTTGGCTTTCCACCCAGGCATTAATCTTCTTCCGGCTTTCTTCTGCATTGTTTCCAAAGTCAAGTGATTCCATATTGGCTAAGTAAAATTTCTTCAGCTTATCCAGATATTCCTTTGAGATGTAGAGAAAAAAAAGGAGGAATAAAGACTATGGAGGAGGAATGAAGATATGCACCATTAGTAGCAAGATGCTCTTAAGGAAGGCATTGTTCATGAGAATTCTGACTGGTAAATCTGACCTTCACATTTTTCATCTCTGTGCATATGTCCAATCCTAGGAATACCATATTCCCTGATATGTCCCCAGCTCTCTTTAGGGACAGATACAAGTGTCTACACATTCTAGAAACCTCTTAGCCAACATTTCTCTCCAAAACATGTTCCCTGTGTCTGTAGTAGTTCAGTTTATCATAGTCCCAGTAACATCCTCCTTGGGGAATTCCTGTGTGCACAGGTGACATGCACTGTCTGGTTCTGGGACACTGCTGTGAGGGTGAGCTGTGGTGCTGGAGCAAACATTCCCCATCCCAGTCAGTCCTCGCTCCCCCCATCTGGCCTCAGAAATGGGGAGCAGAATGCAGATGAAAGGTGTGGAAGGCAGGCAAACTTACCTGAAGAAATGGAAAAGTCTTTTCTCCATAAAGACTGTTGGCAATTTTCAGCTCGAATGCATCAGTGGGTGTGTTTAATTCCGTCAGCATCTTTTGAAACTGATGGTGTACAATTTCTGAGTCTTCAGCCTTCAACATCAAAGAAGATGCTCAATGAATTAGGCTGTCAGTGAAATTCAGACCCCAGGAGCAATGCCTAAATGCTAGTAATCTCAAAGATGACCTTTGGCTTCTTCCTTTAAAATTGCTGCAGTCAACCTTAAATACCCTGAATATTCTCCTTTACCTTCAGCAGAAGGAAAGTCATTCCTCCTGCTCTCATATACTTAGCTCTAGTCTATCTCATGTAAACTGACCAGGCTCAGCCACTGGGTTCCCTCCTTGATTTTAGGAAGTGTAACACCCAAGTTAAACTCTAAGTTCCTTAACAAGAACCATGTTTCATTTCCAACAGCCATGCACAATATGGTTATGGGGAAGTTTGGCATATTTAAACCTGTTGAAACAAATGAAAGTCTGTTATACTTCCTGGTGGCAAAACCTTAAATTTGTTGGCCATAATATATGGCTCTGGCCTTGGTGGATTCTCTGTGTTAACATCTATGTGCTGAGTCCTTTGATCTTTGTACTTTGATTACCTGTAAGCTTAGTTTAACTGAGATGAAGCTAGGGAAGCCCAGAGCATTAAAGGTCTTTTCTCATAAGACACCAATTAGCTGAGGCATGTTTCTAACATATGCTGGTCTGAAACTGGAGCCTTCTATTGGTTAGCTAACAGTTTGTCACTATTTAACCCTAAACTCCTGTGTGTGCTAGTGACCATTTCCCCAAATATCCTTGGACTTGAACTTCTTCCTCTTGAGCCTATTCCTGAGTCAATTCACATTAAATTGTCTTAGTGACATTGTGATTATAACCCTTGTTAATTTTATAATCATAGAAACCTTTACTGAGCTTTTTCTTGAGAACATGGTAGGCAGTGTTAGAAATGCCTGCACAGGAGGGGCTTTTTAACCCCTTTCAACCCCTTGTTCCGTGAGATGAAGTCACTGACTCAGAGCAGGTGTGTCTTGCTCATGTAAACCACCTGTTTAGAGCAATACTGGAACCTGAGCCCAGCCTGCTCAGTGCCATCCCCGTGTTCTTCAATACACAGGAATGTTCTGGGACTCACGTGGCTGGTCGTGCAGGTTTTCTTTGTCTCCCCTGTGACTTCACTGAAGTGAAGGACCTGAAAGGCACGAGATGCAGACAAGAAAACTTCACTGAGAAGACCAGAGGAAAGAACACAACCATCACCTCAGAAGAAATGAAAGCTCACAGGAACAATAAAAAAACACAAAACTAAAAAAAATCTCCCAGCTTTAGGAACGAATTTGTTCTTAAAAAAAAAACAAAACACTTTAGAACAAATCCCATTTTGTCATCAGCTACTTCAAAGAACATTCATTCATCATTTCTGATTCAAACATGTCTGATATTGTGTCCTTTGAAGTCACCCAATGAACCAGTAGTCTGCACATGTTAAGCTCATCTGTTTCCTCGTGGGTCTAATAAGATAGCCCAGCTTCCAAAGCACAGCCTGGCACAAGGAAGTACACGGGGAAGAATTTGGGAACTGTGACCACACAGTTGTAGGCATATGTGCTTGGCCCCCTGTGCCTCCCTCAGGCCTCCTACTCAGAACTGTCCATCTGTATGCTGGCTTAGCCAACCAGCAGGGGAGAGAAGACCACACAGGTCAACAGAAGGAAGGGAACACCTACTTCCTTAATCTGGTGTGCAGTGTTTCCCTTGGCCCCCAAGGAGACCATGGAGAAGGCTGAGGCGATGCTCAAAGGGGAAAAGAAGGCATTGTCTGCCGAAGGCCCCAACTCCCGCAGGAAGTCAACCGCGAACTTGGTGTTTGCCACACTGAGGGAATTCATGGTTATCTTGGCAGGGTTCTGCAACTCCTAGAAAAAGGAAAATGACATTCATTGTAGAATCGAGTTACAGAGCAGAGCCCTACTCTGTTGTGAAAGTTTCTTAAGCATATCTGCCATGTGGAATTCTGGCCATGAAGGCTTTTGTTCTTTTCATTTTCTAAGAGTTCCATTGTGGACATATATAGAATTCCCACTTAATAGATTAATAAAAGTACTACTAAAAGAGACTTCTGTAAACAGATGATTGAATGTCATTGTGTTTTCTGTTCATCATTGTCTGAATAGAAAAATGGATGAAGAATGCCATGGTGAATATTTCTGTGGGTAACATCCAGCCAGTTGGCCAAAGCCTCCTCTTTGGCTTTTCCTTCAAGGCTCTCCAGGTACCGACATGCCTACATGCTTGTAAAAATGCATTTGTTTCCTTGGAAACCAGTTATTGAGTTGAGGGACTAATTGGACTAAGGATGAGTTTGTGTTTCCCTCTGATATGATACATAAAACCCAGATAGAATAAAGTGCATGCATGACACAAAAGTCCTGGAAATAATTCATGTTGTGGTGCTGTCACAGCCCAAAGCGCTTACCTGTGTGTGTGCTTACCTGTGCCGCAAATGGAAGCTGAAGAGGTTGATGAGGCGGTGAGCTGATGGTGGCAGAAGGTGAGACCCTGGTGTAATATATAGCTCTCCTCCTGTCCCTTAGGCCTCGTCATTTCAGTTGGTACTTCAAGAAATTCAACTGAAGGTTTCACAATCAGGCCAGCTTTCACCATTGTGAATAGGAAAATTTGTGAGCCAAGACAGTGACAGTTCCACCCCCCTCCACACGGCTGCCCGCCCGCAGGGAAATGTAGACCTGCAATCACGGTGAGTCACTGACTCATCTCAAATTTATGTTCAATCGTGTCTATACCAGTCACAACAAATCAGACTCCTCAGCTTCTCCACGCACCCTCCCCTCCATCCCTCCACACACTCCTCATTCTTTAAAAACAATCTTTATTTGGATGTTGAATTGCCTTCAAGAAAACACTGCGTCCACCTACCACTCCACAAAGCTGATTTCTGCCTACATTTTAGTTCTGAAAGTTTTTATGGTTTCTACCAAATCTTCATATATATGTGTGTGTGTGTGTGTGTGTGTGTGTATACACATGTGAGAATAATTATAACTATAGTCCAAAGGATATTGGCAAAAGATGTCTCAGCAAATTTGACACAGGATTTTATTGGTCCCCTGCCCCTATCCAGGCTTCTGCCTTGGTCCATTCTGCTACCTTTCCATGTTATCTCTCCCTACAGCCATTCCATATTTTTCTGCTGCTTAAGCTCAGAGAAAAGATTGTTCATCTTTCTTCAATGTCATGCTGTTGACAAGAAGAGCAATTGGAACACACAAGGGTCTTCTACTTTTTCATATAAAAATAAACAGAACATCTCTGGGCTGTTAGGATCACAATATGTTTCTGTACACATTCCTCTCTCAATATTTCTTTGTCTCAGCCTTTGGTTTGAGAATTGGGGCCTAAAAACAATTGCATTTAAGGAATAATGGTAAGAGGAAGTTGGGTGGTGTTTTCATGCTATTATTAAGTCTTTTTTCTCTGAAGCCTTCTCTTAATTTGTGTGATTTTCTTGAAACTGAATATGAAGGAAAGAAACTATTTAATATCACCAGGGATTTGTTTAAATCTAGACAGAACTTGGATTAATTGAGATGAGAAATCATCCCATACTTTTCTCTTCCCTGTTCCTAGGGTGTGTTTCCAGAATTTGACAGGCAGGATTGTAACATCATTATCCTACACAGTCACAGAACACTTAGCAATCCTGGGTTTGCATAAGAATATTCATAATTATCTTTATTGCTTTATCATGTCATGAGTTGCCCCAACTTTATTAGTTCTAGGAACCCAAGAATGAAAGACCAGTAACAAGCAAAAAGAAAAAAAAACCCAAACCACACAGAATTTGCATTTTCACAAAACATCCTGTGATTACTAATATTTTTACAGGTTGGTTATGAAATATTGCCTGGATTTTCCTGAACCTTAATTTTTGGTGAGAGGTACAAAGTGTTCTAATCACTAGTAAGTTGTAAAGCAAAAGTAATAATTCTTATTTAATTAAGTAATTCAGAGCACAGTCTATTTTCTCTCATATGTGGAGGTTACACCTAGCTTATAAATATATGTGAAAACATGTATAGGGCCATGATGATATGGTATATTCTAGGGTGCGTTTCCTGATAGACTCTTTGTGAACAATTAACAGACAATTAAAAAATAGGATTTTAAGGAGATTAAACCATGTCTTATTTGAGGGGGTTGAGGGTCCAAGGGAGGGAGCAGAGAAATGGAGAGAGGGATGGTGGACACATGCAGTTGTAATTCTCAAGGTATTTGTGTGAGAATGGAGCAGGGAACGTGAGGTGGTGGGTGGCATTGGTGTTGATGGGAGGAGGAAGGGGGAGGAGGAGGGCTGACCTTCGTCAAGATGCATGGTCCACATGCAGGGTCATATCACATTGAAACCCCTTTGTACCACTATTTGCAGATAATAACCAAAAAGATAGTATTTCATTCTTCCTTCTTGTCAAGTAGGTGCTTGTGACCGTGTCTAGAAAAATGTCTAGTGGAAAGGATTTTAAAGTATTCACCCTTATGCTCTGTGGTAATTATCGTATTCCTTAGGATTTCAGTACAATTGTAGGTATACAAACGTAGGTACTGAATATCCTCTGAGTAAAAATTAACCAGTCTTCCCTTTTAGTTTCTCCAGAGGTAGTGAAAAAGCAGTTCTGGTAAGTTTAGAAGACAATTTAAGGAATCAGTCTCATAGATAGTAAGATAGAATAAGAGCAACACGATATTATCTCTCCAGCCTACCTCCACCCCTCTCCCACTGCACAGGACTGGCATCATTCTCTGTTTAAATCACGTTTAATCTTGTGCCTTCACTGGTCACCGGTAACTCCCTCTCTGATTTCTCTTGGCAGTTTTGTTTTATTGCAAAGACATATCAATATAAATGCTCCCCCCTGCCAGGAACTATCCCTTCCTCTTTTATTATCTGAGCTACGTATTTTCCCTGGCAACTGCAGGCTCTGTAATCTTTCCTCGCCAGTATCTTCCCCCACCCCCATACATATACCAGAAATCCAGGCCTTTTTTATTCCCACAACCTTTCTACCTGCTGTTCTCTTCTGGTCTTCAATTCCTGTTGTGCTTTCCGACTGCACATGTGCCCACAGACCATCTCTCACGTTACTTTTTAATAATAACTGAGGAATCCATCTCCTTCCTGTTCTCCCAGACTTTTCCTTTTCATCCCAACTGTTGCCATTTTTCTGAGTGACTTCAAAGCTTTCATTTGATGGATGATAAATGGCACCTCGTCCATATTTTAGCTTATATCTCTTTCTTGGGTAAATTCCTTCTTTCATGAATTGCTTTTCTTTTGTCCTTTTGTTCATGATAATCTTTATGAGTATTATGCTCACAAACCAATTGAGTATAATAGATATAGAATACTTTAAAAAACTCCAAGCAGCAAAGGGCACATTTGTCTCAAGTGAACATGGAACATATATCAGGGTAGATCATCGGTTAGGCCGAGGAAATTGTGGCCCTGATTCTCATTAGGGTGGTGGTTACAGGAAAACAGAAAACTGTAAGTTGTCGTGAAGAAATAGGAACCACTGTGCATTGCTTTCACGAAGTTGGTGCAGCATACCTGAAAATCAACAGTGTTTCCTCCAAAGGCAGAATTACCACATGACCCAGGAGTTTTGCCTTTATGTGAGTACCCAAAGGGGCTGAAGCAGAGACATGAATTTGTATGTGCCCACCAGTGACACAGTAACCAAAGGTGGAAGCAACTCACATAGTCTATGTGCGGACCAGCAAACGCATATGTTAACAAGTACACATACACACACACACACACACACACACACACACACACACACACACACACACACACACAATGTATCCTTAAAATAAATTGAATTTCTGATACAGGATCAAACAGGATATATTCTGAAAATGTTTTGCTAAGTAAAATAACCCAGAAGCAAAATGTTTATTATTCCACTGATCTGAAAGACCTGCAATAGTGGAATTCATGGAGACAAAAAGTAGCAGAATTGTCGTCATGGTTGAGGATGGATGAATGGGGAAATAGTATGTGATAACGGACACAGAGCTTCTATTTGAAATGAAGAAACTCGTGCGGCCTATGGTTGATTGCACAACATGGCCATGTGTTTAGGGCAGTGGAACTGTGCAGTAAAACATAGGTAAAATGGTAAAACTGATATTAAGTACAGTCTACCCTCATATAAACATATGTACCTGAGTGAGTTTGTAATGGTTCCCTGATAATACCTTCTCAGTTTTGAATTCTCCGACCCATTTGTCTTTGTTGACTTTCCTTCTTAAAATTCTGTTTTTAAGTTATTCTCTATATTTGATTGAAGACTTCCTGTTTTCACCCTCCTTCCCATTGCCACCTACTATAAGCAGACATTTCCCAGGCATTTTATCTAATCTTCTCTTCCCTCTGCAGCTCTAGTGCCTTGATTGCAAGCTCTACATGTTCTCAGCTCTTCCCTTTCCCCTTTCTCTTTTCTGACATTTTCTGTGTCCAGCTCCTTTAACTAGTCCTTTCTTCCCACTTATTTTAATGTTGGCGGGAGGGAATGGGTACTTACATTATTTTACTCAGTCCTTAGTGAAAAATTCATTCCATACTTCTTATCAGGAAAATGACCTGAGTTTCTACTTTTGGTTGTGTGGCTCTGATAACATTTCAGTAGGACAGCTACTGTTCGGTAGAGTGCATTAATTTAACAAATATACATATATGTTATAGATATATTTATTATTTTTTCCAATATGCACCAGGTCTGGCTGTAACCAGCAGTCTCTGACTACAGCTGTTTAGAATTTTGATAAATGCTTTGGGCCTCCTTGAAACCCAGGGATGGCTACATAGCAGGTTTGTTTATAAGGGCTATTGAATGACCCTTTCTCCATATACCACCAAGACACGAGCCAAAAGGAAAATCAGCATGGCATTATTTTTTTAAAAATGACTCACTTACTAGACACTTGGTATAGCAAACCCAAATAATGCAGAAATATAGGCAGGGAAGTGTGAGAGTGGCAGAGTTAATGATCATTTCCCCGTAAGCCTCACTGCTTCCGGTACTAGACGTAGGTCAGGATTGAACTCCTGGCTGGTGCTAGTGGCTCTCAACCATGACCCTAGCTACTTGGGAGATGGAGATAAGGAAGATTTCTATTCAAGATCAACTTGGCCCAATAAAAATCTCATCAGACCCCTTTTCAAGGAAAAGCTGGGTGCCATGTTGCATAGCTGTTTTTCTAGCTACTAGTATGCTTAACAAAGGTAGCCAGTACCCAGGTCCATGCCTGGTAAAGAAGCGAGACTATTTCTAAAACAATGAGCAGAAATCAGGGTTGGAGGCATGGCTTAGTGGTAAGAGTACCTTCTTAACAAGCACAAGGACCTGAAAATGGAAACAAAAATGACTCTAGAATCTAATGTGATATTTTGTATCTTAAACTTATGTATACACTTTGAGTTCAGAGAAGCTAACATCAATCAAAGACATTTCATTGTAAAAGTATATTGCAACAGGGACAAATTCTTTGGAGAAGAAGCAGTAAGAAATACTATTTCCAAGTTAAAAAAAGAGAATGAGAAAAGGGTGACATTTAATCTAGAGGCACTGTATTCATAAACCACTCTGTTGAATGGCAACTCCTTTTGTTCAGCTACTTAAAGAAAATCAAAATTAGCTATACAACTTGTCAAGGGCGGTTAGGAGGGAAAACGAGGGGAGAGGTGACATTGTCCAAAAAGGAATCATTACCTGGCGTGTGGAACTGTAACCCCTCTGTACATCACCTTTACAGCTATTCTTAATTTTCTAAAAAAAGAAAAGTATATTGAAAAAAGTAAGCAAAAAAATCACATAAAAGTCTGAATTTTAGAGGTTTTTCCCGTCTCTTTATCATTATATTCCACTGGATGCGTAAAGCTTTTTTTTTTTTAATAGCAGCACCCACAAATTTACCAGAATGGCTATCTTTTGCAACTCTATAGATTATGGGGAAAATTTATTTTTAGGTGTCAACTTTAAATGTACAAGGAGCACCTGTTTTGTGTTTTGAAAAAGAAGGAATGGGAACTCTTGAGGAGAGATCTTAGAGAGCTTTGATCTAGGGGCTTAACAATGGGGGGTTTTCAACTGCTGCCTGTGGCTAACCACATCAGCCGGTGACAGTGAGCCCTGGCTGCCACCAGAACACAGCAGCGCAGGACTTCCTGACTGACAGCTCAGCAAGCTTCTGGATTTTCTTCTGCAAGCCCAGAAGAATGCCCTCTTCCTCCACACCCATCCTGTGGAAACACCCCATGGTGCGTGCAAGATGAGTGATCCAGGGGAAGAGGCTGATATCACCAGACACAGGGATGGGGATATCTGTTACTCCACCTGATTGCGAAAACTCATATTTATTAAAGTCTGACTTCCAGCTCTTCTCTCAACAGTGTTTCCAAACCTCGAACACTGGGGTTAATTTCCCTTTTCCATTCACTTCAAAGGTTTTATAAACTTCCTTCCCTCTCTCATAGTTTCTTCTTACTCCAGAGGAGAAAAAGAATGCCAAAGTATCGCTTTAATTTCATGTCCTTGTCTCTTACCTAGTTTATTAAAGTAAAAAGGGAGAATAGTTGTCCAGAATTTAGTTGAGTCATCATTCTTTCTGCAGTATAGACTTGGCTCAGCTTTTCCTTTCTGTGTGTGTGTGTGTGTGTTTAATTTCTATCTTTCACTTGTTTTGGAATCATACTTCAACATTCATAAGCTTAAAAATATTATCTTTATTTCTATTGTATATACTCCCTTACATAAATCAAAAGACACCCCATCCATCCATCCATCCATCCATGCAACTATTATTTTATGGTTAATGTATTCTTCTTGTTATTCTGGTTTGGAGAGTCAAAGCTCAGCACCTCTGTCCTTTGCTTCTGTAATATGGCTTTGCTCTCAAACATGTCATATTGTATTTTTTGCTTACATTCACCATGAAGTTTCTGGTCAAAAGTTATCCATGTTTCACCCACAGATAGATACTGAGATACCATTTGTCTTTTAAATATGTTGTAAATTGTTCTACTGGTGCTGAAATGATGGACAGAACTTCTGGCGATTTAGTACAAAGCAGAGTAGTAGCTCCAGACTGAACCAGAGGTCACAATTCCTTGATTCAAACAGAAATGTCTTTTTCTACTTCTGAATGCACTTGGTAGAACAGTGAAAAAGTGTGAATTTATTAAAGTTCAACTTTTCTGTGCACATCTTTTCATATCGATTGTGATAATATGGGAGATATCCTAAAATACAAATTCACAAGAACTTATCAAAAACCATATGAGGAATTTCTGTGCACCCTTCTACTTGGTTTCCCCAATAAGTACCATTTTGCATAAGTGTAGTAGGAACAGACACCAAAGTAGTTCAGGCCATTCACGTAACCAGTGGGAAGAAGTTTCAGAGTTAATTTCTTAGAGATCTTTTTTTTTTTTTTAAACTGAAGAAAATGTTCAGACTTGTGTGGGAGAAAAGCCAAGAGAGAAGCCAGCCAAGATAGATAACACTCTTCACTTTTTCCTATATGAAAGCAATTAATTTTGACATGATGGTAGATTCAAGTCCAGTGGTGTGACATGACATGGAAGGAAGGTAATGATAATGTGTAGACAGGAGTTGCCATTTAACAAAGAAATTTATGATCACAGTTCATCTTGTTCGATGAAGGACTTCGTTCCTGTTGTGTAGGTATTTCCTCCCTCATCTTCCCCTTCAAGAAGTTCCATGCAGGCCAGAATGACTGGTTTACATCTTAGAGTGTCCAAGTTCCTGTAGTGTAAATTATCAATACTCCGGCGTGGTCTTTTCTTTTTGTACTTCCCCCTTACTGTGCCACCTGCCTATTATCTCCCCAAGTTGGGGATCAGTCTCAGAAGAGCATGTCCCTGGCTAATTCCTCTCTGGAGAGCTGATAATGGCTCAAGGGGCCAGAGGCTCACCTGGCAGGCCAGCGAGTTCTTGTTCAGCCTGGAGGAGTGAATTAACATGGGCTGCTTCCTGGAGTCAGGAAGGGCACGGCCTGAGCCTGCCTCCTGGTGGATGGGAGGGACAGGACGTGCTGCTGCTGGGCTGGCCCTCTAGGGTCATGAGCCAGCTTGCGTTGGTGCAGCACTTCTTGTGTATGCCCTTGACTGCCTCTTGTGCAACAGGGTATACTAGGGAGGTGTGCTAGGCGTACTGGGGAGGATGAGAGAGAAAAATGTGCACTCTCTCATCTGGACCGAAAGTCCCTCCTTCGTTTTCAGGCTCAAATATACAATAGTTTATTTATTGATCAATTGACTTACATGTTCGTGTTGTAAATGAGAAAGCCTAGCCCCAACTTTCAAATAGGGTTTGGTGGGTTGGACATGGGCAGCTATTGAAAGTAAGAAGAATTTCTGTATCAAGCAAGAGATCTAGGAGCTGTAGTAGGGATTACAAACCAACTTGTTCACATTCCTAGCTCAGTCTCTAGACAATAGATTGGGTTCAATCAATTGCCAGCTTTCTCCTTCTGTGAGATATGCTATCAGCAGGTCAAAGTGAACTTTGAGTCTTTCAGCAGTTCCATCTACATGCTGAAACCCGTCCTTTTTTTAGACTGACTATGGGGGGAATGCAGGCCATGTTTATTCCAGAAACTTCTCCCAGTGATTGAAGTAATCAAGTATGGTGAAGACAGGACCGAGAGCTCAGTGCTGGTGTATCTGTTTTCACCAGAACCACAAACGTTTTGATTACATGCCCATTCATAACTTATTTGCCCATCTGTCTCCTTGTTCCTAATTAGTTAAGTTTTGAACCCTGACTTGAAACCAGTATTCTCTAAAATACAAAAGTCAGAGGAGACCAATTGTACCCTCACGTTGTTCTGCATTTTACAGTATCTTCCAATAAGTGAACAAGTATACTTATTGTATAAATAAGTACCTTCAGAGGCCAAGACCTCAAACGTGGTTAGACTCAGCATGGAAGATACCAGCCAAGGACTCTGGAGCTATTGCTCTACTACAGCGAACCCAAAGCCTCAGTGTTCTGTACTCTCTAGCCTAAGCGAGCAACCTGCAGTTACTTGCGCACTTTTGTTCTTAACACTCTGAGCAAACACAGGCCACAAACACGGTTACAAGCTGTGTTTGAAGAAGAAATTCTAGTTTGTCTCTTCTTTGTGAAGTTGCTGATTTCAGTGACACACCGATCTTTTAACATTTGACCTGGGACATTATAGGATCTCAGGGTTAACAATGGAGAGTGTTGCTTGGTTAATAGACACTGTATCATTTCCTAGGAAATAATATCGTATTATGATGAGAAGCAAGTAGTCAGATGCCCTTTGCTTCTAAAAGTCTCTGATTAAGAAATCAGAGACTGAAAATAAGCAATCACCGTAAATTCAGTTACAGCCAATTAACAACTTAGTAAAAACCAGCCAGGCATCAGTAGCTCAGAAGGCTGAGATCTGAAGATCGTGGTTCAAAGCCAGCCCAGGCAGGAAAGTCTGTGAGACTCTTATCTCCAATAAGCTACTCAGTAAAAGCTGCCAATGGCGCTGTGGCTCAAGTGGTAGAATGCTCACCTTGAGCAAAAGAAGCCCAGGGACACAGCTGAGAGGCAGATTTCAAGCTCCAGGAACGGAAACAAAGAGAAACAAACAACAACAACAACAACAAACAACAAAGAAAATAGCAGTAGCCTGAGTTATTTCACAAGGCTGCTGAACTTCAAGTCTCAGCAAAGGGGCTACAACCAGGACAGGGAGAGGGGTGGAGGTGGGCGTGGGGGTGGGTGTTCTAGAATGATCATTTGATTCAACAACCTTGAGTTACTACTTACAAAAATGAAGCCAGGCGGGTTTTACTAGGATGGCCAGGTAAAAGGGACTTACAGTCTCACCCCTGTGGGAGCAAAATGAGGGGCAGACCGGGCCTCAGAGCTGGGGCCCACGGTCTGAGAGCCCCTCTTCTGCCACCTTGTCTCTCTTCTGTGTCTGGCCTCGGACACCTCGCTGCTCCCGCCACACTCCATGGACCCCGCCCAAAGATTCTAGCACCTTCCTCTCTTCTTTCCTTGGCATCCTGAAGGAACTTTTAGTGTCTTGATCCTTATTAAATCAAACACACTGATTTGAATCGTTCCTATTTTACTGGTAGCCATGTTACATATTTCATCTTTTTTAAATAAAAAGGCTGCATAGATTAAGTTCTGTATGATCTTACACCCTTACCGCTGTGATTTCATATTCCTGACAAAGGAACTATTTTCTCCCTGCTCTCTTCCTTTCCTTTTTCTTTCCCTCACGACTTTCCCTCCTTCCCTCTTTACCTCCCTTCTTTCCTCCTCCTTTCCCTTGCCCTTATTCTTTCCTTTCTTTTCTCCAGTTAAGACTCTTGGGAGCGCAAAGCTCAGCTACGATTAACACCTGACGTTCACTACGCTCTGCTGCTGCATTGCCTTGGGACACGGGGTGGCGCATGCTCAGGACCAGCCTGGTGCTGAGATGCTTATCTCTGCTACCCCACCCGACAAATACAAACCTTGTGTGGTGCAGACTTGAATGAACACAGAAACGGCCGCATGCTTGGACAGGGCGGAGGAGTGGTGAGTTTTTCGAGAGACTGAGAAATTCAGGAGAAAGATCAGCTCTGATAAATTGAAACAGAATGTTCTAGAAACCACAGTCTAGGACCATCTTACTATTGGTACCATAGGTGTTCCGTTTCATTCCAACCCCAGCCTTCCATGGCTCTGGCCACGGAACAGGCAACTGAGCAAGAGACTACACTCCAAGATGGAAGCTGTGGGGCAGGTGGGGTGCAGGACAGGGGTTTCTGAGCCCAGGGTTTTCCTAAAATAGCAGACATTAGGGAGCTGTGGAAGAAGAGATTCATTTTCAATACAGCTGAACTGTATGCTATGCTATCTGAACTATAGATGAAACTCAGAATTTTCTCCAGGCTACATGTGAACAGCTACAGGAAACACCCTTGTGGCAGGGGCTTTGTTGTAGTCCCTGCTGTATGCACCATTCTAAACTAGGACTTAGTGTGTAGTAGGTGCTCAATTAAATAGTGGTAGCTTCACCCAAGTTGTGGATGAGTCCAAGTGAGGGAGGATCCTCCTTTGTTGTGTCTATTTAGGCTTGTCATTAAATATGCTCATTCCTCAGAGTGAGATCAGCTTTCTCTGACTCTTCTCATAAAAATCTCTCAATTTTATAAGTAGTTATTAGAAATGGGTGCAACTATCTTTGTACAAACTTTAGACTCAAAATGGATCAAACACATCAAACAGCCCTGAAACTTTGAAATGACTAGAGGAAAATACAGAGTAGACACTTCAAGATATAAAGAGAAGCAACAACATTCTGAATAAGACCCATGATTTCTCAGGAAATATGAGCAAGAATTGACAAATGGGATTTCATCACATTAAAAAGCTTTGGTATATCAAAAGAATCCATTACCATAATGAAGAGACGGTCTACAGAATGGTTGTGAAACATCTTTCTCAGCGATTCATCAGACAAGAGAGTAATAATATGCAGAATATATAAAACGCTCAAAAAATTAAACACCAACAGTACAAAGGTACACAGTGTCTAAAGAGCCAAATAAACTGAATGGACAGTTCTGAAAATAAAGAAGTACAAATGACTAATAAATGTGTGAAGAAACGTTCTACCTCTTTAGGTATAACTGAAATTCCAATAAAAATGACACCAAGACTCCATCTCAACCCAGAAAGAATGGCAATCATCAAGAAAACAAATAACAACCAATGCTGGCAAGGATGTGGGAAAAGGAACTTATATTCTGTTGGTGAAAACATAAATTAGTCCAACTTCTATAGAAATCAGCATGGAAGTTCCTTACGAAATTAAAAATAGAACAGCCACATGCTTTGCTACAGGAACCCGTCAGCACACGATAGAGACCTGCACACGTCTGTGTATGGCAGTAGTTTTCTCAATAACCAAATTATGGGATCCGCTTAGCTACCCAACTGCTGATGAATGGATAAAGAAATGCCTATGTCCACAATGCAGTATTATTCAGCTATAAGCAAGACTGAAACTATTTGCGGGAAAATGCTACTGGAGGTGATCGTATTAAGCAAATTACGTCATATTGAGAAAAGATAAATGTTAAAAATGCATGAAACCTATGAGGTTACCTTGAGTTTCTTTCTTCCTTTTTTTATTTGCTGGTCGTGGGGCTTTGATTCAGCCTCAGCGCTGTCTCTGAGCTTCTTTTGCTCAAGGGAAACACTCTATCTGTGCCACTTCTGTCTTTTTTGAATAGTTTATTAGAGAGAAGAAGGTCATGGAATTTCCTGTCCAGGCTGGTTTTGAACCATGATCCTCAGATCTCAGCCTCCTGAGCAACCTTGATTTTCTTCTAAGCTGTCTGTTACAAGTTTTATAGCTTTGCAGCTTGGGGTCAAGTCTACAATTAATTTTGGGTTAATATTTGTAAAATGTGTGAGGTTATTATTAAGTTGTATTTTCTTTTTTGTTTGTCCGTTGTCCAGGTATGATTTGTTGAGTCATTGAACTGAGTCCAAATTCATATGACTCTATACTTGTCTAGATCTAGTTCCTGGCTCTTCTAGTTCCACTCATTTGCTTGCTCATTCTTTTTTTGTTTGTTTGTTTGTTTGTTTTAAATAAGTTTTGTATTGCGAAAATACTGTACAGAGGGATTACAAGGTAATGAGTATATTTCTTATCAAGCATTGTTTCCTCCTCCTTTGTTTTTCCCTACCATCTCTTCCCTCCATCTCCACAACTACACTCCGTCCCCCCTCACCTAAATAGTAACGTTCGTTTTTCAACATAGCGTCTTGCACATCTCATTGTTGCAATGGGTCCACCTGTATCCCTGTTTAAACAATTTGCTTTTTCCCTTCCCCTCTCCAAATTATACCAACATCAAATACAGTGAAAACAGGGGTTATGCTGTGGGGGAGGGACATACAAAGCAACAAAAAAAGCATGTGGTACCTTATAAATACGTTAGAAACAATACCAAGAAAGAAAAAAATAAAACACTTGTGTCCTTATCTTGGGCTTCATTTCGCTTACCATCATCTTGCTCGTCCTTACCCTAACAACATGTTGCCTTCATTATGGAAGCTGTAAAATGAATTTTTAAAATTTGTAATGTCAATTCTCTACAAAAAGGAGTGGTTTTTTTACATTGTTTGTTATTGTGTTTGGTATTCTGTGTCTTTTGCTTATTTAATCAAACTTTAAGTTGCATGTATGCATGCAAAGTCTCTTTTTAAAAAAGAGGGGATAGATCAAACCTATAAATCAATTTGTGAAAGACTGAAATTTAAGTGATGAATATTCTTATCCAAGAACATGGACTATCTTTTCATTTATTTTGATCCAGATTGATTTCTTACATCAACAGTTTTGACGTTTTCTATATTTAGGTCTTGTATAGATTTTGTTAGATTTGTAAAGAAGTGTTAATTTTTTATGACAACCTAAACAATGCTATGGTTTTAAATGTCAGTTTCTAGCCTTTAATTTCTAGTGTATAAGAAAAAGAATAGACTTTTGCATATTAACAAAACTTCATCTTTGATAAAAGTAACCAAAAAAATCCCAGATATCCTTCACTCAAGGAGAAGTTAAAGTATCTTGTGTTATATCCCTATCATGTAACACTTCTCCAGTGTAAAAAGAAACTGTTGGTAAAGGCAACAATGAATCTTCAGAAAATTAAACTGAGTGACAAGCTGCCAGGGCCCAAAGGTTACATACTGTACGGTTCCATCATCACTGAGGTAACAAACTCTAAAGATGGAGGTCAGACAGGTGAATGCCAGGGTTCAAGAATGGGTGTAGTGACTGAAGCAATGAAAAAAAGCACGAGGAATGCTTGTGGTAATGGAACTGTTTTGTATTTTGAGTTCGTTGGTGTGAACATCCTGGCTGAGACATCGTATTGTAGCTTTGCAAATATTACTATTGTGAGAAACTGATCAAAGGATCTACAGGATCTCTATTATTTCATAAATTGCCTATGAGTCAATAATCTCAAAATGAAAGGCTATTATTGACATACAGTGATTTGATTCATGCATGGACATGCATTAATCCAACAGGAATGAAGCATTTCTATTACTCTACAAGCTTTGTTTTATCCATTTCCAGCCAATCCTCCTGAAGACAGCTGTTTTTTGGGTTTCATTATTTTATTATTATTATTTTATTTATTTATTGTCAGTTGGGGGCTTGAACTCTGGGACTGGGCACTGTCCCTACACTCTTCAGCTCAAGGTGAGTGCTCTACTGCTTGAGCCATAGCGCCACTTCCAGTTTTCTGGTGGTTTATTGGAGATAAGAATGTCATGGAGTTTCCTGCCCAGGCTGGCTTTGCACCGTGATCCTCAAATCTCAACCTCCTGAAGAGCTAGGATTACAGGCATGAGCCACCAGTGCCTGGCTCGGATTTTGAAGTATATGTATTCTCTGAGCTGGACACTGGTAGCTAATGCTTGTAATCTTAGCTACTTTCGAGTCAGAGTAAGAATGGGAGGATTGTTGTTCAAGGCCAGCCTGGGCAGAAAAGTTTGTGAGACATTTTCTCAATCTGTGGAGATTGGTACAGTGGTGCATGCCTATCATCCAGGGTGACATCCAAGGCTGCATTTGGAAAGATCATGATTCCAGGCCAGCCTGGGCAAAATAGTCATGGAGACCTTGTCTCCAGAGATGGAAAACTAGACACAGTGTTGTGTGCTTGCAATCCCAGCAACAGCATAAGGCTTAACTATAGTTGGCTCAATCCAGGAGGGAAACAGAGCCCTATCCTAAAAGCAGAAATAGGAGCAGGAGCCAGCATAGCTCAGCAGACAGGCAAATGTGAGGCCCTGCCTTTAGATTCTCCAGTATCCCTCTCTCCCCACAAAAACAGTATGCACCGTGTACAATTTTTGTTTTAAAGCCTGGCTTATTTCCACTGAGGTGATACATCAGTATTTTGTTCATTTTTAATGCTGGATTTTGATCCTCTGTAAGAAGGTAAATTAATTATTTTTTGGATTTTCTACTTGATGGACATTCAGTATTTGGTTCTCACATTCAAAACTGCTATCAGGAGCTGGGCATGGTGTCTCCCAGCTGTAATCCCAGCATTTGGGAAAGGCAGGTGGAGGCAGGGGGACTGTTAAGTTTGAGGTCAGCCTGGACTTACATAGTGAGAACAAACTTGGGATGTGGGGAGCAGCGATCCACAAATAGCTGTCTCAGGTAAGTACTTCAGAGGAATTGGAGGAAGATGTTCACCCTTAGGTCACAGGGTAAATGTATTCTTGACTTCTGGAAAGAATCCGTCTGTTTTCTGAATGGAATCACTATTGCTGGAGAGTTCTGGTTCATATTCTTGTCAACTTAGTATAATCAGTCTTTGTGATTTACTCATTCTTATGGGTGTGATGTGGTATGCCTTTGTGTTTCTAACTCCCTTATTGTAATGACTCATGGTGTCAAGTATTTTGCTAAATGTTTCCTGTCTCTTTACACATATTCTTTTGTGAAGTGCCAGAACAAATGTTTTGCCTGTTTGTTTTTCTTTAATTTTTTGAATTATAGGGTTTTTTTGGGTATTCTCTATGATATAACATTTCTGTGTGGTAAATAACTTCTCCCATCTGGATTTTTTTTTTAAGTTTCTTGATAGTGTCTCTTGATGGGCTTTATAGGTTTTATTTTTACAAGACCAATTCTCTTTTAGTTTATGTTTTGACTTGTGCATTCCTGGATTCCTTTTGACTTACCTGAGAAAAAAATGTTCCAAGCGTACACATGAGAGTAAGATTGAAAACATCCACACTTCTAGAGCCTAAAAGGGCTCATTAGAATCGGAGGGCTCTCCACCGCCTGGAAAATAAAGCGGTAGCATTGTTGATTGTTTTTCTGGAGACGGTTCTCACACACTTTCTATTTTTTTTTTTCTTTTTGCGTCTCTAGGTCATTGTCAAATGCTAGTCTGACTACATGGAAAGTGCTCTGGGTGATGCTTTAAAATTCTTGATTTTCACATGGCATGACTTCTGTGGAAGGAATTGTTTTATGCACAGGGGAAGAAAAGAATTACAATGTCTTATTGAAAATTGCCCCATGGGTTTTATTTTCTTTGAAAATATTTTCCAAGATAATGTTGAAATGTTGGCAAAAAGTGGAGACTCTTTGTGGGGAGCATATTCCAAGGGTCTTGGAAGCCCAATTGCTGAAGACTTTGTAACTGACAGCAAAATGCATTTGTAGATACCTGGAAAATAAAGGGTGGATCTGGCCACTCCTGGTATTCAGTGAGGAAGCCTGTGTGGGTTCTTGAATTAGTATAGGCTAATAAAAATATTCAACTGAAAAAGATAGGTCAGAGGATGCCAATTAGGCACATGAATTGTTGGTTCCAACAATGGGACTTCTGACTCTGGTTCTATGACCTACACCAATGCATGACTTATAGTCAGGTTGGCCACTGGCATCTCATCATGAGCTCTGTGCTGGGAAAACCAAAGGCAAGAGGAGTAGGTAGGAAAGCACATGTCCTCTGACACCTGGAACCCACAGGAAGCTAGTGGAGGGCCATACTCCTCCGAATTCACCAACAGAGTATGCCCTGGATGGATGGGCTAGACACCACTGATGGACCCCACGGATGCTGTCATCAAACCCCTTGATGCATCTATGACTGAGACTACCAGGGCAGGGCAGGAATTACACCTTGACACTACGTGCATCACATCTTGCTTGGAACTTCAGGGCTTTAATACGTGAACTGCATGCCTGACACACACATAGTGTAGTGTGTGTTTGCACACATGGAGTCCTCTGTGACCAATGAAATAAAAGCCAATAACTCTACCTTATTTTTACCTATTGGTAGACATCTCTGAGAAACTTTTTGTAAGGCCCCTCTAAAGGCTTGAGGGATGTATTAACAGTGATAAACTCCAATAGAATAAAATTAAAAAGCAAAGAAATAGGAGAGAAAGCAAAATAGAAATGGAAAGCTTCTCCACTAGTTGCTATGGAGTTGATCACTGATAACACAGGCCTTCAGTGAGGCCTTACAAAATGGGGCTGGGAAGGTGGCTCAGTGGTAGAGCGCTTGCCTTGCATGCTCGAGGCCCTGGGTTCGGTTCCTCAGCACCACATAAGCAGAAAGAAAAAAGCCGGAAGTAGCGCTGTGGCTCAAGTGGTAGAGAGCTAGCCTTGAGCTGAAGAGCTGAGGGACAGCGCCCAGACCCAGAGTTCAGGCCCCACGACCAGACCAAAAAAAAAAAAAAAACCAAAATGTTGTATATATGTGGTATATCTCACCCCCCCCCCCAACACACACACAATGGAATTCTGTGCTTCCATCAGAAAGAATGATACCATTCCATTTGTTAGGAAATGGAAAGACTTGAAAAAATCATATTAAGTGAAGTAAGCCAGATCCAAATAAACAGGCCCCATGTTTTCCTTATTTGCAATAATTATTATATGTCTAGGGTAATATTATTATATAAGTAGAAAAGCTCAAAGGCTATGTACATATGACCATATAGGATGATGCTAAGCGAAATGAACCCTAAGATATGGACACAAGAGGTTTTCCTTTGCTGTTGTTGTTTTTAATGTACTATGTGATCAATTTTTTTTTGTATTTCTTCCCCCTATGGTATATCCCTGTTCTCACTGTATTTGATTTTGGTACCTTGCATCTTGTATACACACTTATCTAATTAGGGGAGGGAAAGGGGAATAAACAAAATACTGAACCAAGGACCCAGAATGACCCATTGCAACAATGAGATTCACAAGACACTATGTTGGAAAAGAACTTTACAACTTTGGGGGGGTGGGAAGTGGGGGAGGTGGAGAAGGAAGGGGTAGCAGGAGAAAAACAAAGGAGGGGGTAACAATGCTCGACAAGAAATATACTCATTACCCTACTCACTTAACTGTAACCCCCTCTGTACAACACCTTCACAATAAAATAAAATTAAACAATTATTCTAAAGGTAATGTACAGAGGGATTACAGTTATATAAGTCAGGTAATAAGTACATTTCATTTTGAAGTTTCACCCCTTCCCCCATTTTCTCCCTGTTTTTCCTCTCTTGACTCTTCTAAGTTTCATAGTTCATTTCTTACAGTGTCTAGTGAGTATCACTGCTGAATTAGTTCACCCTTTGTCTCACTGTTTTTGCACTTTCCTTTCCTCTCTTCAAATTAGATAAACTTACATACAAGACAAATGGTACAGAAATAAAAAATAGTGACAAAAGGGAATAAACTAAAGAAAAAAAGGAAAAAAAGAACCACAAACTTCTTGCTTGTATTTCTTGGAGTTCATTTCAATAAGCATCATTATATATGATCATATGCACATAGCTGTTGAGCCATTGTGATACTCTCCTAAGAATACCTTCCTTTGTTCTCACTGTAAGAATGTTTAGACTGCTATTTAATCATGTCCAAGTGTAATTATTGTCTTTTGCTAGCCATTGGGTTTACTTGTAGATTTATGGACACATTCTAATTAATACAAATGAGAAAAAGCATGCAGCCTATGTTTCTGTGGGTCTGCCTTACTTCTCTTAATATAATTTTTTCTGTCTTTCCGTTTCCTCATGATTGGGGCAATGCTATTCTTTCTGCTGGAAGCATAGAATTCCATCGTATATATGCACCACATTATCTCGATCCTTTTGTCCACTGAGGGGCATCTGGATTGATTCCATAGTTTACCTATGGTAAACAATGATGCAATGAACATGGTTGTGCTGGTGGCTTTAGTGCGGTCTGGTTGTGGTCATTTGGGTAAATACCTAGGAGTGGGATTGCTGGGTCATAGGGAAGCCCTATGCTTAGTCTTTTGTTTTTCCCATATTTCAGTTCCCTATGAATAGAAGTACATGCTTGTGAGATGTTGTTTGATGTTGTTTGTGACTCTGAATTCTGGTCATAAACTTTGCATGGCTCTATTCTTGAAAATCCAAGTTAAGACTCAGAGGCAGGAGGAATGAATGAGAGGATAAAGAGAGGCACAGAGTATTTGGGGAATTGATGTTCCATTAGGAACCAAACATCAGAAATAAATGATTCCTTTACCATGGGGAAAAATAACAGGGATACAATGTAGATGAGTGACAAAGCTATCAAAGATGACTTTCTTTGATGAGCCTAATTCATAGGAACAAAGAAAGCCAGGAAATTCAATCCTTTTTTTATGGGGTCTCAATAGAGATCAAAACAAAATCAAGAGGTGCACTTGAGCCTGGCAAACCAAGCTGCCACATTGGCTCATATTAGAAAACACTTGCTTTGAGAAGAGAGGGAAGAAAGGTATGGGATCCATTTTAGTTTTCTAATTAGTTGTATACAGTCATTTTTATGAGAACGCTGCGGACTCAATGTAAATTAGGAGCATACTTTTAGATCCAGGTTTTTTGGTTCTTTTTTAATATATATTTTTTATTGTAATGATACTGTACAGAGGGGTTACAGTTACGTGGGCAAGGTAATGAGTCCATTTCCTATTGAGCACTGTTACACCCTCCTTTACATTTCCCCTACCATTCCTTTCTGCCCCAGCTCCCCAACTCCTCCCTCCCCTTTCCAATCCTTCCCCCCCTGCAAAGTTGTAAAGTTCATTTTCAGCATACTGTCTTGTACATCTCATTGCTACAATGGGTCATCCTGTATCCTTATTTCAGCATTTTGTTATTTCCCTTCCCCTCTCCAAATTAGAAAAATGTACATACAAGATGCAGGGCACCGGAATTAAATACAGTGACAACAGGGGTTATACCATGGGGGAAGAACATACAAAAGAAACAAAAAAATTCACATAGTACATTATAAACATCAAGAAGAACAGCAACAAAGATAATACCTCTTGTGTCCCTATTTGGGGTTCATTTCATTTAGCATCAGGTTATATGGTCATAAGTACATAGCTTTTAACCTCTTCTGCTTGTCCTAGACTTATACTAGTTATTGCAGATAAGGGAAACTATGTTTCTTTGAGTCTGGCTTACTTCACTTAATATAATTTTTTCCAAGTCTTTCCATTTCCTAATGAATGGGGTGGTGTCATTCTTTCTGATGGAGACATAGAATTCCATTGTGTGTGTGTGTGTGTGTGTGTGTGTGTGTGTGTGTGTGTGTGTGTGTATCACATTTTCTTGATCCATTCATCTACTGAGGGCATCTGGGTTAGTTCCATCTCTTAGCTATGGTGAATAATGCTACAGCTTTAGTATGGCTTTGTTTGCCTATCTAAAATACATTTAGAACTCAAAAAATCAAATCCCTCAAAAAACAAATCCTCAAAGAAACCACAGCCTGATTAATAAGAGGGCTAAAGACTTAAAGAAACTTTTCTGAAGAGAAAATAAGAATGGCCAAAGGACATATGAAGAAATGCTCAACTTCTCTAGCCAAAAAGAAATGCAAATTCCACCTCACCCCAGTTAGAATGGCTATAATCAAGAACTCTAATAACAACAGATGCTGGAGGGGATGTGGACAGAAGGGAACCCTACTGCATTGTTGGTGGGAGTGTAAACTTGTTCAACCACTTTGGAAAGCAGTATGGAGGTTCCTCAAAAGACTCTACATAGAGCTCCCCTATGACCCAGCAATCCCACTTTTAGGCATTTCCCCAACGATCACAAACAAGGTTTTCTGGTTCTTGTGTCTTGTAGAATGATTTTGTTTTGACTTAGGAGAGGATTACTGCACACTAAAAATACATGGACATAAGACTCTTTCTCCTACCACAAACAGGGAAGTCTGTCTGCACCACTTTGGTTGGAAGTGGTGTGATTTTTCAGGGAGATGTATGGTATATTATATGGACAAGACTGGCCTTTGGCAAGCCAGTAAAGGCTTCTGATCATACTAATTCTGGCTACTGTACCTTTCAACATTTTGTTTCCAGCTCTCATCCCTATCCTTGAACCTTTTGTTTTTCTGCCCCACGTCTGAGTTGTACCTCAGCCTTAGACCTCTAAGTAGTGGTTGCTTGTTGTTTCTCTAAGCTTTTAAACTGAAGCCACAGAATAGCTCTTTCTTGAGTATACTCTGTGTTCTTTTTTATGGCAAGAAGAATTTGCTTGCCAGCAGATTGCTGAAGTTCCACATAAAAATGAATGCTACACACAGAAGAGGCCAGGTTCCTGTTCAGTTGCTTTGTGTCATGAACATGGACACTAGAAATCCATGAAATTTTGAATTTGGCATTGCCAATTTGATATGTTGATGTCATCCTTTTTGGAAAGGCAGTTGTTTTTTTCTTGACTAGAAGCCAGACTTGTGTGTGTGTTGAAGGAGAAGAGGAGGAACGACTAGCTTCTGGAAGCATCAGGAAGCCCTAACCTCTGTAGTTGTAATCTTTAGAAGGACTTCCTTCTTAGGGCTGTCCTTTCCACCCAGGAGGTTGGGAGCTGAATCACTAAGGATACAGGGAGGGGCAAAAAAGTGAAGGCTTATATTTCCTTTTGAGGGACACAGCTCCAGTCTAACCTGCCAAACTGTCTACATCACCACTGGGAAGCAGCAAAGGTAAAGAGAAATGCTTCTGTACTTCCAGCTTGTTGTCAGGGGGAGCAAATGTGAGTAAAATGTGGCATTTGGATAGGTGTGTGGTAAGACCATGAGGGGGTAGCTTATTGTTTAATGTAATGGGTCCTTTTGTTGACTTCTTGAAGAGTTCATTGACAATGTACAGTTAAAAATCTTTGAGCCAGGCTCACTTGATTTCATGTAGCTGATTTACTTGGCAAAAGAGCTCTGTTGGTATTTTCTATTTCAAATCCTAATAATCCTTACTCAGGACAGAGCAGGTCATGAGATAGTTGTATGATTTGTGTGATGAATGAAGCTATTTCTAAACCCTTAGAAGATCTGGTTGTCTTTAGGTGATAGTCTTTAGGTGTTCTCTGATGTTTGTGTTTGTCTTGTGACTTGAAGAATTAGGCTCCTAAATTATATTTGTACTCTTGGGCATGGGTGTAAAATGTCTGTTTTTTGCTGGTGGTGAGGTGAGTTTTTGGAAATTTCTGTTGCTTCTGGGGAGGAGCATGTATAAAATTTACCATGGTGGGAGGACAGAGAGTGAGGTTAAAGAGTAGCTCTGGTGGCTGGTGGCTCACGTCTCTCATCCCAGCTACTCAGGAAGCAAAGATCTGAGGATCACAGTTCAAAGCCAGCCGGGGTGGGAAAAGTCCGTGAGACTCTTACATCCTTGTAAGCACTGGATAACCAGAAATGGAGCTGTGGCTCAACATGGTAGAGAGCTAGATGGGCACAAAAACTCAGGGACCGTTTCCATGCCCTGAGTTCAAGTCCCATTCAGCAGCAGCAACAACAACAACAACAACAGCAAACAACAGTAAAATAGCTCTGTTTTAGGAAGAAGTGTCTGGGAGGGCATGAGGTAAGGAGTCGTGGGATAAGAGGCCTGGATATGGGTTTCACCCACCTAGACTGTGTTCCAGGTGGTGTGGAGCTGGTGCAGCCTCCCGTGGGCAATCCCTTCCCTTCCAGCCCTTGAATGTCACTATCTCCTTGGGAAGCACGATCTCCTCCTCAGATTTCTTGACTGGACATGTCTTTTCAGGACACCTTTCTAACCTGAAAGGGCCACAGGCTGAGGAATCTTTTCCTTCCTTCTCTCTTGTTACAAACTCCAGAGGACACCTCCTATTTGTCTGGCAGATCTATCTATCTATCTATCTATCTATCTATCTATCTATCTATCTATCTATCTATCTATCTATCTATCTATCTATCTATCTATCTATCTACCTACCTACCTACCTATCTTTCTCCTAACAAGTAGACAGAAAGGCTACACTCAAACAAGTTTTCTAGTATTCTTTTACTCTTTGGGGATTCAATTGGCAGGCACTTCGACTTTCACCTTTCCCTAACAGCCTAGTGAGAGGTGCTCTTGGTTGTGTCCCTAGGATCTTATCAGAGAGCAGCAAGTGGGAGGAGCTTAGATCAGAGGCCACGGGCGGCTCCCCATTCAAATCCTGACTCCTTTCCCTGCAGGGTGTGGTCACCCCTGCCCAAGCCCTCATGGCCTCCCCTGAAGTACAGAAGACACACGGCTCATCCTCCCAGGACTGAAGATCCTTCAATATGTCCATGTCTATGAAACCAGAGATTTAGTCCCCATGGTCTGGGGGTGGAGCCATTTGGTTATCTGTCCCCAGGGAAGGGATACACAAAAATGTGATTGATGGAAGAGCAGGAAGTGAAGTAACATTGTTGTTTGAGTACCATGGGTGAGGGCTAGGGATGTAGTTCAGCCATAGAGCCCTTGCTTCACCTTCACAAGGACCTGGGATCCATCCCAGCGTTGCCAAAACAAAAAGAGACCAACACTAAACCACATTCCAGAACCTCATTTCTGACCATTAAAAGAGCATTAAATAACAAAAACGGATATTTTTATAAAAACACATGTTAAGGGGATATGTTTAAAGCAAATTAAAAATGCTATCTGTGGGGGCAGAGGGATAAGAGAATGAATTAGGAGTAAGGCTATAAACAAGGGAAGGAATGGCTTTGTAACAGATTGGTGGCTTGTGTCCCAAATTGAAGATTGTGCTGGGGTCCCATGGCTCACACCTATAGATTTCAACTCCTTCTGATGTTGAGAAAGGAAGGATTATAGATTGAGTCAATTTGGGACAGAAAAGATCAACAGATCCTATCTTAAAAGTAACCGGCTAAAACAGGGCTGGAGGTGTGGCCCAAGTTGGACAATGCTAGGCTAGCCAGCACTGAGTCTGAAGTTCAACCTAAGTACTGCACAAGTTCAACTTGAAGTTCAACTTCAGTACTGCACAAAACAAAACAAAGAAGAGAACCAAAGACTGTGATTACTTCAATCTCCTTTTCTAATGCTTATAAAGGGAGAAACAAAGAAACACATCTACAGTAATAAAAGTGCCAGCAGACAATGAGTGCCCTAAGGAGTATGCTCCAAGTCCTTTGGAACTGTAAGGGCTTAGATAGATAGATGTGCACAGACTCTCTTATAATAACAATATGGCATCAATTTAATAAATATAAATTTACATTTACTCATACAATTGAAATTACATTCTAGAACATGAACACAATCATCTGAATGCCATCATAAGAGTATCATAAGAAGAGCCATAAGAAGACTTGCTTCATTATGGAGTGAAATTTCATCATTTAAACCATACATTATGGTGAGCAGTAGCAAATTTTACTTGAGGCCTAGCACTCTGCTAACGTCAGGATTTTAGGCTTGTGTGTCAGGGAGAGAAGATAATGAGCAAAACTCTTTGTTATATCTTTAAGAAACACATTGAAAGCAAAGAAAATTATAACCTTGGTCTAGTCCTGTCTAACCGGTGGCCCTGTCCTACTGTGTGGATGGTCTGACAACTGGTCTGATTTAGTACATGCTCAGTACATTCTCCTGAACAATAATTTCAGGGCAATGAGGTTTAATTACAAGGATGTATGGTCATCATGTTCAGCATGTAAATGCCATAGTCATTATTTTGACAGTCGACAGGTGACACATTTCCTGCTGGTCGTTCTCTGCCTGACAGCGGATGAGCCATACGCTCTCCTCCTCTCCCTGGTCTCAGGGCTGTGTTCGCTCGGCTCTGGTTGACATTCAGGGAAGGCACTACGTTTTGGTGAGAAGCATGCCTCAAATGCCTGAGCCAGTGACAAATAAGGTCACACCCCAGAGAACATACTTCAGTGAGCTTAGCACAGAGATACACCCGGTGGAAACAAGAATTAATAACTAAAATAAATGCACACAGCTAGGCTTGAACACTGACCATTTGTTACAATGTCCTGGGCTATTGTTACTTAGAAAAATCAGAAGTAACAGTAAAAAGGATTTTCAGCTCTCAGAGAGGATTAAATTTTTTAAAAAAGATATAGTTATGCTAGAAAAATGTGGTACTGGGTTCAGTGGGCTGATTGGCCTTAGAGGATGAGAGTATATAAAGAAATCCCTAAAGCGAGTTGAGATGCTTTTAGATTAAAGTCACAGAACACTCAGTTAAAATGGCTTATTTAAATACTAACAAAGAACTTTCATCTACCCTGACAAGCATTCCCGAGGGAGGGCAGGTCCAGGGTTTTTAATCTGTCCACTCAATGGTGAATCATCAAAACTCAAATCTCCTCCAGCTTTTCTCTCTGACATCCTCATTGTCCTCTTTGACTATCCAGTTCATAGACACAAAATAGCTGTGGACGTAGTCACATGAAGATGGTACAATTCTGAGAGGAAGAAGGATGGTTTCCATCTGTGAAGCTCTTCTTGTCAGGAAGATAAACAAAAGAACAGAGCAATAAAAAAAAAAAAAAGACTGGGCATTTCCCCAGAAACCCTCCAGCAATTTCTCCTGTCTTATTAGCAAGAGTTACCGTATCTTCTGAGTTCTAAATCAGTCAGTGATGTGGGCCATAAAATTATCTCAACTGGTTTAGACTGATCGAGACTCACTTCTGGGGACTGGGAAAGGTGGAGCCTTCTCTCAGCTCCTGGACACATAAAAATCGGCATCAAAGTAAGTTCTTTGAGCATAGAAGGGGATAAAATTGGTAAAGCCTAAGCCATCAACAGGCTTTTAAGAATTACTGTCTGGAGAGTATTTGAAGGCATCTAAGAAGAGAGAAGATAGAGTAACCAGGAAAGCATTCTAATGGACGGATAGACCACTGTGAGAGTAGGATGGGTGGAGCTAGATGAGAATAAATCGGGCAAAATCCTCGGGGTGGAGATGCATCGTGGTGATGGCTGCGTCATGGAAATGGTATAAATCCTTGACTGGGTGGCATGCAGACCCAGCCCCATTGTGAGTTACTATCTGGGGTACTGTGACTTCTCAATGGTGTGCACAAGGCTTCTCAGGACACAGTGTTGTCTTTTCTCGTGGTACCCTAGACGGAGGAGATCAGTCAATGAATGCCTGTGCAATAAGTCAGTCGATGACATGTGCCAGGGACAAAAATAAACTAAGCTAATGCGCTGGAGGAAGATGTTCAAATGAAGTGGTCAGGGAAAGCTTTATCAGTGGAATACTATGTGATTAGAGAGAGGAGTGAGCTGCCATTTAATACCTTTGGGAAGAACATCACAGAGGGACAGACAGAGCTCAGGCCCCGAGACTAACAGACTTATCATGGAAGTCAAAGAGTAGAAGGAGGCGACATGGTTGGAGTAGAATGACTTGGTGGCTGAGTGATGGGAGATGAAGATTGGGAGGTAGCTGAGTCAGACCACACAGCCACAGTGAAGACACGGAGAGGAGAGCAGGTGACTTGATTCTTTGAATAGAGAGAAGAATGGAACCCTTAAAAAATACCATTGTGGCGTCTCTGGGAAATGCCATGGAGGAGGGTGAAGAGTGAAGATGGTCCTGGATAAGGGACTATGTCCGTATTAATGGAAGAGAAGGTTGTAGCTTGGCCCTGGGTGGTAAAATCAGAGAGTGTGACAAGTGGGCATGCCTTTGAAGCAGGGTATTTTCATATGTTACATGTGAATGAGAAATGATTTAAGTATAAATTCCCAAGCTTTTTGTCTTCAAAAGTAGAAAAATAGAAATGTCATTTACAGAAGCGAGGAAAGCTTGCAGGAACTGGCTAGGGAAAGGCATTAGGAAGCTAAGCATTTGCTTTGAGTCATGATGAGCCTGAACTATTAGCTATCCGGGACAGTGGACTAGCATTCAGGCATAAAGAAGAAGTGTGTAGGACGGCTTTATTGGTGCTCTGACCAAATATCTAAGAAAGCAGCTATAAATGGAGAGGAGGATTTATTTTGGCTCACATTTCAGTGAGAGAAGGGGAAGAAATAGTCCAAGGAATAGTCATAAGGATATGTCTTCAGTGATCTACTTTTTCTAGTTAGACTCTCAGCTCCTAAGATTTTCAGGACTTCCTAAATGGTAGCATTCCTTCAGCTGGGAAGCAAACATCCAGCGGTGGACCTTTAGGGGACATTCCACATGCAAACTAGAACAAGGTGTTAATGGTGACACCTAAGGCAGGAGACTACATGAGATCTACAATTCTAAATGCAAGAGGGATTGCACATCTGAGTTCTGATGTGTTATGACGTAGGGGAGGTTGACAATGGAGAGAAACTGAGGGGAGCAGACCAGGAGGTAGGTGGATCAAAAGATACTGGCTTCCTGGAAGTCAAAGTGAGGAAGTATTTGATGGCCATGAAACTAATGGCTTGGGCACTGTCCCTGAGCTTTTTTTTTTTGCTCAAGATTAGCACTATACCACTTGAGCCACAGTTGTACTTCTGGCTGTGTGTGTGTGTGTGTGTGTGTGTGTGTGTAGGGGGCAGTTAATTGTAGATCAGAGTTTCACAGATGTCACTACCTAGGCTGGCTTTGAGCCACAATCCTCAGATCTCAGCCTCCTGAATAGGATGACAGGCGTGAGCCACCAGCATCCGCTAGGAAGTGCTCTTGATCAACTTGGCATCCACAATTCTAAAATGAGCAGTGTGCAATCAGGATTTGTGGGACTGCAAGCAAGCAAATCTTCTTTCCCAACATGCTTTCTTTCATCTTCGAAGCATGCAAATGACAGCGTCATCTATTTTTCTTTCAGAATTTCCTCTTGTGCAGTTTTCACTGGTGTCCGGGTTCCCTGTGAGCACCTGGGGGGTCACTGACCACCTCCCTACCTCGTCATTGGTGTTGGTTTGCTTTCTTTGAGGGGGGCTGGGAATTAGGCACCATGGAAATAAAAACGTGCCAAGAACTTATCCAAAGATTATTGTTGATGTCTGAGAGGTGTTCCCTCCCATGCAGTTGCAAAGGTGGGGGTGTGTGTGAGGAACATAGCTTGTTGGCCTGAGCCTGGTGACTCAAGCATTTTTTTTTTTTTGGTCATGCACCAATACCAGGATGACATATGTAAATTAAGCATTTAAAGACCCCTTTTTTTCCCCCTGCTCATTTGCTCCAGAACAATTACTGGTCATTTTTATACCAGTCTTAGCAGGTAAGCTGTGTGCTATTGGATGAGGAGAAATTTAATCTTCTATTCATGAAACCACAGCAAGGATATAGCATGTTTTCATGAATCAGCGTGCTCAGGCACGGAACTTCATGCACTGCAGCTTCAGGTGATACTCTGAGATTTCTCTCTCCTCTGTTCACAGGCAGTGATTGGCACAAACATGGGCTCCCTCAGCACCACCAATGTGGAATTCTGCCTTGATGTGTTCAAAGAGCTGAGCTGTAGCCATGCAGGAGAGAACGTCTTCTTTTCTCCACTGAGTCTGTTTTATGCTCTCAGTATGATCCTTCTCGGTGCCAGAGGAAACTGCGCACACCAAGTTGAAAAGGTAAAGAACGGAACAGAGATTTTCCCCAGCCACAACAGCTTCCAAACTTTCCCTCTCACCTGCCAAGTTATTGCTATTTCCACAAAAAGAAAACGATCACATTTCTTTATAATACCTGTGTCGCGGGTAGGGATTGTCCTGCTCAGTTTACAGGTGAGAAAACTGACATTTGGAGAAGGGTGACTTTTCAGGTAACAGAGGCTAGTAGTGATTTTCCCCCCAGTCTATTTTTATCATTGTACAGTGTTTAGAAGAATATCACTTAACAATTCTCAAGGTATTTGCTTATCTTGTTTCTCTTTGTGCTGGAAACACATGCAATGATTCAACTGGTCCCACAGGGGCATTGCCTTAGTTAATAGTCCAAGAATAGAAAAGAGAATAAAGGGCCTCAATGCTAGGAACTCAGCCCCTGCAGCCTAACAAATGGTCTGGGGCAAGACACTTGACCTGATAGATATCCATTCCCCTACCACAATGGAGATAAAATGATCTACTCATACGATGGAAGGATTAAAAGAAGATGTGTGAAGACCTAATTTAGGATTTAGAGCATAATACTGCTAATTGTGAAGCTATTTGTATGGGTTGTGATCTGAAGTGGAAAAGTATCTACAGCTCATTTTTATAGACAATACATACCTGTGATGGCAACTGACCTCCTCTCTCCTTTAGGTGCTTCACTACCATCATTCTGCAGAGTTCTTAAAACCAAGGTTGAAGGATTCGTCAGAGGTAAAATAATGTCATTGCTGAGCTGGCAAATGCTGCAACATAAAAGGATCAAGAAGCCACTTTGGGGTGGAGTTGCAGAACTCCCACTGGACTCATAAAGGAGCTAGCTCTGCCTCCCTTGGTCTCCTCCTTTGACCCTGTTGTGAACCCCTACAACTGATACAGTTTAATACAGTGTAGTAACAATAGCAATAAAGCCCCACAGATTTTGTTAACTGATTCACTCCTGCCAAAGCTTAATCTCCTATTGTCAGTGTTAGGGTTTTTTTTCCCCTCTCTCTCTTCAGTCTGCTGAGGAGGTTGAGGAAGCTGAGAAGACATGATGTTTTGTCAGATAATTAAATAATGGAACAATGTTGCCCGCCCACATGCTCTAGAACAGTGCTATTTCATGCAGGAGCATTTATTTTGACATAAGATTTAGAGGCCCAACTTGAGAATAGTTGTAGAAAGGGCTTGAAAATGTATTTAACAAGCTGCGTGCCAGTGGTACACACCTGTCATCTCAGGAGGCTGAGATCTGAGGATCACAATTCAAAGTCAGCTTGGACAGGAAAGTCTGGGAGACCTTCCTATCTCATAATCACAGAAAAAGACAGAAGTAGAGTTGTGGCTCAAGTGGTCAAGTGCTAGCTATGACTAGAAAAAGAAGCTCAGCCACAGTGTTCAGGCCCAGAGGTTGAGCTTCAAGACCAGAAAAAAAAATAAACATAATGAAAAATAAATAAAGTATACTGAACTATGTACAGATGTATAGAAAATTTACTTCACAGAACCCCACTTATTGTTAGAACACCAGAGGTCATCATTTGGGAACCGTTGCTTTAGGGAATATAGGCATGGTCCTGTAGTGTGCATGAAGCCTTAGCCATATGTCAAATATATCACAGGTGCTTGGCAGAATTGCTAGCACAAAGGGACAGTGAATGTGTGAGTCCTGGTCGGTGAAGAGCTGAAGGGTTTGATTCTAGAGTCACATAGAACAATGAGGCTTAAAGGTAATGTGAAGAAAAGCAATGCTATGAATAGAAAGGCATCAATAAAACTTTAGGTTATTGTCCTAGATTCCTATTAGGATACCATGAATAATTTGAATTAAATAGCAAGGCCAATGAAGAGGATCCAATGTATTTCCTTCAAAACTAAGAAGAGTTAGGGAAGGGGCGGGGCGGGAAGGGATTGGTGAGAATGTTGAAAGGGGTGACATGATCAAGATCTATTGTATTCATAAACTGCCTTCTTAAATAGCAAAACATTAAAAAATAATGGGGCCAACACGTTCACACAGTGTGCATCAAAAGTCATAGCGTGCCACAATTATTGTAGTAAAGACAACTAGATAAGAAACATGCTTCAAACGATTGTTTATTTTTGCATTCACTGCCCTTTTATTCAAGGCAAACACCTTGATCTCCAGATTCTGTCTTCATAGTATCTAGAACCCTCCAATGACAACTAATCAAGCAATTTAACGTATCGTTCTTTGTTTACTGGTGTTAGTGCAGCCAAGCTGGGAGGATGCACTCAGAGCTTGGAGTTCTGCTCTCTCAGATCAACCAGCCACACTCTAAGTACACCCTCAGCATTGCCAACAGGCTCTATGGGACAAAGGCGCTGGAATTCCACCAGGTAAGCACATCTGCATTCCATACTATGAAATCCATACTATCCAGTCAACTCCACACTCGGAAATCAATCAAAAGGGAGGAGAGTCAGATAATATGCATCTCTCAAATTTAAACTAAAGTTTCAGAGAAATGGTTTGACCAAGACACTCATTAGGAGTTGGGAAATAGCACATAAAAATTCCTTACTACTAAGCCGGGCTCTGGTGGCTCACGCCTGTAATCCTAGCTACTCAGGAGGCTGAGATCTGAGGATCGCGGTTTAAAGCCAGCCGGGCAGGAGAGACCGTGAGACTCCTATCTCCAATAAACCACCAGAAAACCGGAAGTGGTGCTGTAGCTCAAGTGATAGAGTGCTCGCCTTGAGCTGAAGAGCTGAGGGACAGAGCTCAGGCCCAGAGTTCAAGCCCCACGACCGACAAAAAAAAAAAAAAAAAAAAAAAAAAAAAAAAAAAAAAAAAATTCCTTATTATTGCAAAATCCTTGAAGATACCCAAGAGCCAAGGTCAGAGATGAAAGGTAAAACAGCTAATGATGAACTATGGACCAGAACACATATATTTCTCATATCTTCTTCAAAGACTCTTACTTGTAGAGGATGAAAAATTAGCTGAAAGGACATCGATTTGTTCAATGTACTGAGAACTGAGTTTCTTAATCAATATTTTAGTATCTGTAAGTAGTTGGTACAACAGACTTGCCATTTAATACAGCAATTTATGAATGCAATACATCCTGATCCATGACACCCCTTTCAACATTCTCATCCATCCCTCTCTTACCCATCCCTTCCTGCACTCTTCTTGAAGTTTTGAGGATATACATTGGGGACTACATTCTCCTCTTGAGATCTGAATTCTGTTCTCATTTAGACATATGACTTTGGAGTCATTTCTCTTATCTTTAAAATGAAAAGATTAGACTAAAGTCTTCTAATTCACAAATATGAAGACTATTTTTGCCCTTTCCCAATGGCTTTGCAATACATAGTTTTATTGAGTGTTGATATATACCAGTCACTCTACTTAATACACTATAGGCATTACTTCATATAATCCTCACAGTGTGCTCAGGTAGGCACAAAAAAATAACCATTTTAGAACTAAGAAAGGGAATGATATGGCAGAAGCAACCACCAAATATTCTGAACACTTTGGGAGAAAGCTTTTAAATTTGCTTAAATTTATTTGCTTTGTTAAAAAGAAATACAAAGGATTTTGAATCTATTCAAACTTGGTTAACCGAGTTGCTTTTGTTTGTGAGGATTCTGTAATACATTAGCTATAAGTTTTCCTTTACATTCTTCTCGTGTCGTTGTTTGCTCAGCTGTCCTTACTTTTACAGCAATATTTAAGCTGTTCTGAGAAACTGTACCAAGCCAGGCTGCAAAGTGTTGATTTTGGCCAGTCCGTAGAAGAAACAAGGAAATCTATTAATGCCTGGGTTGAAAGTAAAACGAATGGTAAGAATAAGGCACATACCTGTGCCTGCAAGTGTTATCTGAGCTGTGTTGATAAACTTCGGGAGGTAATAGGCCAGTAAGAAAGTTGATAAAAGTCTAGAACCTGATAACCAGTCAACAAGGAAGGAAATGAAGGCTGTAATTTGGAATACCTCATTTATCCTAAATGATGCATATGAAGTGATGTCAAGAACAAGAATGAGCACTTTTTGTAATTAAAAAATTCTTCTATCTATTGCTAGGTATTTTTCTTTAAAAAATGGCTCATTAAATATTTGGTACAAAGGTGTGCTCATATATTTATTTAAAAACATTTAGTTAAGAAGAAACTATTGTAAATATTTTAATATATGCTAAATATTATGTTAGGTCCAGACTAAAGCTCTTTCAAGAACAAAATCTTGATAAAATGCACCAAATATCCCTGAATTTCATGTTGTATGAATGACAAAATATATTGCAAAAAAGGCCTTTTAGATTGCAATGCATTAAAATGCATCAAGGTGACTGTTTCAATCAATACACTTACAAAGCAAGCAACTTCTGGTATTTTAATATAAACTCTTGGTTTAGAAAAAAAATGTTCCCTAAACTGTATCTGAATATTTGTGACCCATTAATTCTAGCACATTTACCAGAATGGGTGAATCTTTTTAATTTTTGATTTACTTGAATTAGTGAGCAGTTAGTAAGTATGAACTTGACAAACAGTAGAGATAATCTATGAGAAAAACAATTTTCTAAATAAGAAGCAATGCTCAGTGTATAACCATGGAAGACACTGTTTCACTATTAATATGCTACCTATTCTCTGAATGTTACTATCCCAATGGAAACAATAAAGCATTTGTGGTTCACTGGCATAACTTCCTTTGACCAGGAAGGCTCTAGCACCGGGAGACAAAAAAGTTGTTCTAGAACAACAACATTACAATTAATCTGAAAAAAAAAATGTCTAAGTTACTTGTGATTATTCAACTGTCTGTTATCAATAAGTTCAAATTACCTTTTTTTCTGTCTTGTTTTTATACAAGGAAAAATAAAAAACCTCTTTGGAAAAGGCACCATCGACCCTGCCTCTGTAATGGTCCTGGTGAGTGCCATATATTACAAAGGACAATGGCAAAATAAATTTCAGGAAAAGGAGACCACGAAAACTCCATTTCAGCTAAGTGAGGCAAGTAATTCATTTTCAGACGAATGAGAAGTTTGGAAGAATGCAATTCACATTTCAGAATAGTTCAGAAAGAGTGAAAATATTGCTCTGAATTGGTGTACAATTTAATTCTTTCATATTTAAAAAATAAGTTTCCCTTAGCAGCAGTAATCTTTCTCAGAGGGCACGTAACGACCTCAGACAATGCAACTCCTGGACAGCGAAATCTGTTGTGTGCATTCTGTCCAACAGTGTGGGTAGTGGTTATTTTCTTTAGGAGCACAATAAAATGATCTGTTTATTCCTTCTATAATCTCTAAATATATTAAAAATAAAATGATCTTATGATTTTATTTTACATAAAAATCATTTTGCTGGAAACGCTCTTTGTTTTTGGTAGACTCGAAGCTACCTCTTGCACATATACATTCTATCTAGTCTCTAACTTTGACCTATTTTAAAATAAAAATTCCTATCTTGAGGAAAGATATATCCTATCTTTTCTGTCTTGAGGATAGGTATGTTTTGTAAGGAAATTAAACAAGGATATAGTTTTATATAGTTTATACTTTACCCCTGCCTTTCGAGTACATTATAATACAGGTAGAAATGTTATTCAAGAAAATGGTATAGTTACTATCCATTCACTTATGCAACATACTATCTAATTACCATCTTTCTTTTAACAGGGTAAGAGTGTGATGGTAGACATGATGTACCAAACTGGAACTTTCAAGATAGCCTCCATAAAGAATCCACATATGCAAGTTCTTGAGCTGCCTTATGTTAACAACAAGCTAAGCATGGTTATTCTGCTCCCAGAAGGTACAACGAATCTAGACCAGGTAAGACCACTCGAGTGCCTGCATGCACACTGAAAGCACACACACACACACACACACACACACACACACACACACACACACACACACACTCACACACACACATGTTTTGTATCACATCATGTTTGTGTAGTCGAGCACTGATTTATGAGCTAGGCATAGCAGAATAGTCTGAAAAGATCTAAGAAGAAGGAATCATGACTCTTCCATTCAGTACAACTTATTTAGTTAGGAGAGGCTGTACATCCAGCCTGTACATACACTGTACATACATACATACATACATACATACCACTAGGGAGATACTCCCTGTAGTAATGAAATCACAATGCTAGCTGGGCTCTTAGTTCATGGAAATCTGCTTTGGCCACCTTCCTCCAAGGGGCAGTGATTCTGATCAAGTTGGAGCAATGTTCATGGCTAACCAATATTCATGTCTTGGTTTGGTGAGGAGAAGACCATGAAGAAAAGGTTATAATGTTGTTAGGAGATGACCCTTCTCTTTGTCTGCAGCAAAGTTTTAGCACAGAAAGACCAAGCAGTGACCTCTTCACTTCCCCAGACCTCCCTGGAAAACTCCTAGCGTTCTGTGGAATGATGGCTTCTGAGGAGATGACCAGCCAAGCTGACTCATGGGAGAGCTACAGCAGGGGTTTCTCTAAGTCAGTGAATTGCTAAGCCAGAAATTGCTGGCTTAAGATAAAGCAGAGGAGTCCCGGTGGGGAAGGGAGGGTGGGAGGGTTTCCTGAAAGAACTGGTCTGGGCTGTGTGCTTTGGGATTAAATGAGACAGAGGGAGTTGTGGTAAGAGGAGCACAGTGGTCACCATGGAAACTGGTATGTTTGCAGGTGTGGGCATGCCGGAAGGATCAGGTGCTAGGGTGCCTGCAGCTAGCTTGGAGGGAAGGCATTTGGACCCATGTGATGTTTGGAAGCAATGTAGACTCAGCAGAAAGTCCTACGCAATTACAAAGGGCAGGTTTCCTAGCAGATAATCTCCACTTGCGCCTTGCGAAGGTGTAGTGCATAAATGCAGAAGCAGGGCCTGTCCATGCCTTGGCAGGGCAAGGCTGCCAGATGGGGGTCAGGAGGAGTTCCTGGTAACCTGGATTAGGGCAGAAAAGTGAAAATAATGAATGAAAAGACACTTTGGAAGAAAAGCTCTTAGAAAAAGAACTGTTATTTAACATGTGCATTACAATAAGCTTAGAGGAGCAAAGAACAAAGTACTACTGAAAAGCGGTTCAGTTGGACATGGCTGTCTAGATCCTCCATGGGCGTGTGTGCACACGCACACACGCACACACACACACACACACACACACAAATCCCTATTCGGTAACTGAGATTGTACTTCTCTTACACAAGATTTCCTATTGTGAGGCTGGCAGGTGAGGACGAGAATGCTGGGACGGACAGCAGGGTGGGGGCTGGCTCTTGGGTGGGCAGCTCCCAAGGGGGATGTGTAAGGACTAACCAGGATGATCAAGGAGCAAGGAGGATGAGAAGCTGGCCTGGTGAGGCTGCACTGGGGAGCTGAGCAGGGATGTGGGGTGAAGAGCTAGGAAGAAGCATAAAGAACCAGTGAGCACACAAGGCCAGCTTCCCGGGGCAGGGTAACAGAATGACAGATGTCCTAGAGGCCAATGAGAACCAAGGACGGGAAGAAGAGTGGGATTAACTATTTCAGGATAGATGACGGGGAACAAATGACTGAATTCATGCAGGAAATGATGGCCTCAAAGGCAACCAAGAGAGACATTTAAGCCTGGTCCTGGTGGCTCATGACTGTAATCCTAGCTTCTCAGGAGCCTCACTCCGAGGATCACAGTTTGAAGCCAGCCTGGCCAGGAAACTCCATGAAACTCTTGTCTTCAATTCAGCACCAGAAAGCTGCATGTGTGGTTGGGGCTCCAGTGGTAGAGCACCATCCTTGAACAAAAACAGGTCAGGAATATCACCCAGGACCTGAGATGAAGCACCAGTACTAACACAAAAAGAGAGAGAGAGAGAGAAAAGAGAGAGAGAGAGAGAGAGAGACAGACAGACAGACAGAGACAGAGACACACACACAGAGTATATTTGGATATCAGACAGACAGACAGACAGATAGACAGAGACAGAGACACACACAGAGAGTATATTTGGATATGGCCTAATTGCTGAGTGAAGCAAGAATGCACATTGCAGGTTAGTAATGAAACACAGATTGGGAGGTGGCACAAAGCTGAAGATGTCGTGCAATGCAACACGTTTGTTTTCCAGATAGGTAGGAACGAGAGCATGTTTTATTTATTTTATTTTTTATTTTTCATTTTTGTTGGTCGTGAGGCTTGAACTCTGGGCCTGGGCGCTGTCCAGCTCTTCAGCTCAAGGCGAGTGCTCTACCACTTGAGCCACAGCACCACTTCCGTTTTTCTGAGTGATTCCTTGGAGATAAGAGTCTCACCGACCTTCTTTCCCGGGCTGGCTTTGAACCACGATCCTCAGATCTCAGCCTCCTGAGCAGCTAGGATGACAGGCGTGAGCCCCCAGACCCCCGCGTTATTTATTTATTTAGTGAAAACAAAAAAGATTAACATATTATTTTAGCATGAAGAATGTGACTCGCTGTTCGTGTTCTCCATGGAGAAAAGAACAGTCGTGTCAGGCCAATACAATGTAATTCGGGAGAAGGGGATGCGCTGGAACCGCTCCCATCCACAGTCACAGAAGCAGGGCCGCCCGGCCGCGGCTGTGGATCGGGCTCCCGTGGGCTCACCTGCGTGCGTTCTGTCTCTCAGATAGAGAAGCAGCTGAATGCCAGGACGCTCCGGGAGTGGACACGCCCCTCCACCTTGGTGGAGCGCGAGGTGGAGGTGCATATCCCCAGGTTCAAACTCACCCACAAGTACGAGCTGAACTCCCTGCTGAAAGCCCTCGGCATGACAGACATCTTCGACCAGGCCAGAGCCGACTTGTCTGGCATGTCCCCGGACCCAGGCCTGTTCTTGTCCAAGGTCGTCCACAAGGCTTACGTGGAGGTCAACGAAGAGGGCACCGAGGCCGCGGCCGCCAGCGGGGAGAGCGTGGCTGTCAAAAGACTCCCCATCCGAGACCGCTTTGTGGCCAACCATCCCTTCCTGTTCTTCATCATGGACGTCTCTACCGGGGTGATCCTCTTCTCAGGCAAGCTTGCCTCTCCCTGAACAGAGGGGCAGAGGAAGGCTCAGAATCCCAGAGCAGGTGAAGGCCAACCCCACTCATCCCGCACACCTCTGGGCCTCAGTGGCCTCCTCTTGTGATCTCTTTGACTCCTCCCGTTAGCTGTTGAACCTAAGACTGTGGCTATCGTGGGGAAAAGGCCCAGTCGTGCAAAACCTTTTCTGAGCTCTGCGTCTTTGCTGTTCCACTGGCGTGCCCGGCAGGCGACACGATGGAGTGAACAGGGAAAACGTTACAGGATTCAATTCTCTTGATCTGCACGTGTTAGGGATGCCACGTGCAAGTGTCTGCTCTGCCCCCAGAAAACCAACTTAGTGGATTCTGCTTCGATGGATTTTTAAAGATTGTGTTTTCCCTTGCATGTTTAAATATGCAATATTGTGCATTTTAGTTCAAAATGCTATACTTACCATAATAAATACCTGAAATTCTGTAAGCTCTTTGAAGATTTATAATACACCAGACAAATTAAATCACAGAGAAAGAAAGATCCTTGAATAAGGATAATGAATTCAATGAACAAAGTGGAACTTTGTGTCAGGTATCAAATATTTGTGTGCATAGATATCCATCCATATATACATATCACATAGGGAGGGAAGAGAGGAAGTGACAGAGAGTGTGTATATCAGAGAGAGGAAGGGAACAAAGGCGGACAGGGGGAAACAGAGAAAGAGATTGGAAGGAGCATGAATGGTCACTACATGAAGTCAGGACTCTCCAGAATATAATTGGTGCATTTCTCTGCAAGGTGGTGATGAACACATGCCCTATCAGCTCCCATTTCCAGCCTATAGAAGGATGGGCACCTCAGCAGCCTTCCGGCCCCGTAGCCCTCAGCTCTCAAGATGGGTTTAGTCAAAGTCTCTTCAGGTCCTGCCATGCGGCCAAGTGTCCAGGTTGCCTCTTTGTTGTATTAGTCACCTTCCTGTCACTATGACAAAATACCTGAGAAAATCAACTCAGAAGGAGGAAAGATTTACTGTCATGGTTTCATGGTTTGGGACATTTCATTCCACAAGTGCTTGGCTCTGTCTCCTTTGCAAGGCAGACATCATGTTTGCCAAGGCAAACACAGTGGAGGAGGGCTGCTCACTTTGTGGGCAGCCACGAAGCAGAGAGCGGGGAGGGGGGGGGGGGGGGGGGGGGGGGGGGGGGGCGATGGGGAAGAGAAGAGCCAGAGTCCAAGATACCCTCCAAAGATGCCTCTAATGATCGCTTTGCTGCACTAGTCCCCTCCCCCTAAAGGCTCCACCAGCTCCCAACAGCGCCACATCTGGTCACCAGGCCTTCTACACACGAGCCTATGGGAGACAGTTAAGATCCAACTACAGCCCAGATCTACATGATTTACATGCTGTCTAGCTTGAGTCACAGAACCCAGTATTTCCCAGGGTGACTTCATATGGTCCCTTTAGGATGTTCACAGCGCAAAGTAGATGACACAAATCCATTCTTCTTCCTACACCTGCCACTGTCGCTTTGTGTCTCTCCATGAGACAACATATCCATGCACATATATGTATATACAAAGAAAGGAGAAAAACCTGTTTTCACTCTCTTTTCCTCTCTCTCTCTCTCCCCCTCTCACTCTCCCTCTCCAGCTCCTTCTCCCTCTCCCATCGCCCTCTCTCCCTCTCTCCCTCTCCCTCTCTCCCTCTCTCCCTCTCCCTCTCTCCCTCTCTCCCTCTCCCTCTCCCTCTCTCTCTCTCTCTCTCTCTCTCTCTCTCCCCCCCCCCCCCCCCGTGGAGTGGATGGCTCATGCAATCTCACGGCTGGAGTCTGAAGCACAATATCTTCTTCCTCAGGGAACCTCAAGGCGCTTTTTCTTCAGGCTCACCCTGCTTGCCTGAGGCCTGCTCACGGTGAAGGGTAATCCCCTTTGCTCTAAGTGAATTGATTCTATTACTCTTATGTAAAAATACCTGCAGAGAAACATCCAACCTGGAGCTTGACCAAATACCTCAGTCCCATGACCCAAGGAAGGTGTCTGGGAAAATTCACCATGGCAGACACAAATGCTGGGAGACCCCACTAGGAGCTATTTTCATCCTTGCAAAGAACTAATAGCACTGTAAAGGATACAATATCCCAGCTGAACTCATGACATTTAATATCAAAAATTGCCTTATTTTTTTTCTCTACCATGGTGATTATAACACTTCTCAGTGGGAGATATGCATGCAAGCACCGGGAAGTCTCATATCTTCCTGGGCACACTTGAACTCTAGCAAGTCTGTGATTGTGTCATGTCACAGTTTTCAAATACATTTGGTCCCAGATAGTAATTCATACCCACCCTCGTCCAAGCATGGTATGAGTCCATTCTATTTGAAATAGAGCCTCTGGCTCCACTCCAGGCCTATGGAGAGGGTGGGGAGGGGTTGAGAGGATGGGGAAAATCTGATTTCTCACAGGTGGAGTAGCCATGTTGTTTCTAGGATCCCTGGTGGGTTCCCTGGACTGGAGTCCCACTGTTTCACCTATCAGCAGTGCCTTCCAGCCGATTAGCAGCATCCTTTCCAATGACCTGGGTTTAGGCTGTGAAGTGAGGGGTTACCAGGCCAAGCCTCCTGGCTTATCTTGAGCAGATGCTGTAGCAATCTTCTTTATAGTGCACTGGGCGCTCATTGCTGCTAATATTTGCATTGAGAGAAATTGCATTCAGATAAACTCAGTGGCCAGAAGTGTCCCACATAACATCATAGCATGTGTGTTTTATTATAGGATGAAGAGTTACCTATGGTTCATCTGCAGAAGACTTGGTCTGAAAGCAAGACGGAAAATGCTAGGGTTTACATTGTTTGGAAGAAGGTGGAATACCCATAATGCACCTCCAAACTTGTTTGCTTAGCTCTACCAACCCAGGGGAGATTAGTGGCTTTGAGGAACTTTGTGTCCTCATTGTAGACAGCTCCAGGGAAACGGGGCCCCGGAATGAGGACAGGAGGGCGATTCGGCTGTCGTGTTTGGCTGGGAATGACCAGAATGACAATCAGGCCCTTACTAGCATGGCCACTCATCCACAAAGGCTGACATCCATGCTGACCTTTGTAGTGATTGCTGCAGTGCTAGATAGCTTGGAAATAGAGCCCCAAAGCAGCCAGAGGGGGATGGATGGATTATTGCCAAAGAAGTGTGTGTCCACTGCTCAGCTAAAGGCCTTAGGAAGCAAGTTACAGTTACTCCTGATTATTCCCAAAGCTGAATCAAAACAAGGAAAACATGCATTGCCAAATATAAAGAAATAGTTAACAGTCTATAAACATTCCCACCCGGGCTACATAAGGAGAATCAGATAACATAATAATTGATACCACCAGCTGGTATTTATTGATGCTTTCCTGGACCCTGCTTACACTAAGTGCTTTACAATAATTTGTTCTGACCAAGGAGGTAGTGATATGCTATACTTTATTTTCAAGTTTACAAAATGCAGGCCCAGACTGATGAAGCAATTTAGTGCCGGACACACAGTAACTGGAAAAACCAGAATCCTCACTCAGTTCTTGTTTTATTCACTATGTGTACATATTGAATTACCTATAATCCAGTTGCTTAAAGCACCAATATTCATGTAAATACTCTAAGTCTTTAAAAATATTGACATATATGAGTGGCACATAATAGATGCTTTCATCATGACACAATACATATGCATGCAATGTGCTTCTCTTAGAGTTTCTTGTGAAGGACGTGGTTGGGTGGTTCTGACTTGGGATATACTGTAAAGTGCTGCCAGCTGGTTACGAGCAGAAGGAGGGAGGACAGAAACTCTGGAGCCATTTGCTTCTGTATATACTCCCAGGTCCTTCTTGTGAATGTTGTTTGGTTTTCCTTGTAGCATGGCAACTACAGGTCATTGGATTACCTGGGAACATAGGGTTTGGCTGATGAGGCAGACATTTCAAAGCTTTTCATGACATTGCCTTGGAAACCATCAACTCCAACCCCACAATATTCTGTCAGTCACGGATGCATCCATCTCAAGCCTGCTCGAATGCAAGAGGAGGCAACTTGGACTGTATGTGTAAGGACAAATGGCAGAATTCCAGATGCTGTTGGGTTCAGGGAGGAGGGGGGAAGACTTCCCTTGATTGCCTTTAGAAAAAAAAATTGAACATAGTTGTGCTGGTGGCTTTAGTATGGTCTTGCTTGTGATCATTTGGATAAATGCCTAGAAGAGAGTCCTATGTTTAGTCTTTTGAGGAACCGTCATACTGCTTTCCAGAGTGGTTGAACCAGCTTATTTTCAACTATGTTCATTGCTGCATTATTTACCATAGCTAGGATATGGAACCAACCAGATGTCCCTCGGTAGAAGAATCGATCAAGAAAATGTGGTATATATGCACCATGGAATTCTATGCTTCCATCAGAAAGAATGACATTGCCCAATTTGTAAGGAAATGGAAAGACTTGGGAAAAAATCATATTACATGAAGTAAGCCAGGACCAAAGAAACAGAGGCTCCATGGTTTCCTTCAAGTGTAATAATTAGTACATGTCTAGGATAGTCCTAGTAGAGGCTCACAATAGCTCAATAGCTAGGTACATATGACCATATAAAATGATGCTAATCGAAATGAACTCCAAGACATAGAAACAACAGGTCTCTTTTGGGTTGTTGACCTTGTTGTCATCAATGTACTGTATCAAATTATTTCTTTTTATTTTATTTCCTTTTTCTTTTTCCTTTTGGTTTATCCCTGGCAATGACTGTCTTTGATTCTGGTACCCTGCATCTTATATATACATTTATCTGACTTGGGGGAAAAAAAAAGAGGAATAACAAAATTGAAACAAGGACAAGGGGGGGAACCAATGCAACAATGATACCCACAAGACACTATATTGGAAATGAACTTAACAACTTTGCTGGGGGCGGGGGGATAGGAAAGGGAAAGGGAGAGTAGGAGAGAAATGGAGGGGGTAACCATGCTCAGCAAGAAATGTACTCATTACCTTACTTATGTAACTGTAACACTTCTGGATAGCACCTTTACAATTAAAGTTTTAAGAAGAAGAAAGACAAAAATATTGACAACAGCCTCCTTGGGTCCAAAGCCTACATGCTACACTCCCAAACTGCCTGGCTTCTGGAAAGTGCTGTCAGGAGTTGAGCCACACTGTATTTTCTAGCTCTGATTCCTCCCATTCATCCTCCTTCTCCTTCCTCTTCCTCCTCCTCTCTCTTCCTCCTCCTCCTCTTTCTTCTCCTTCACCTTCTTCTACTTCTCCTCCCTTTCTTCTCATTCTTCCTCTTCCTCTCCTTCTCCTTCTTTGTGAAACAAGAGATTGGTGAACTACACAGCTGAAAGTTTAGCATTCTTAACTCTTTAAAATACATAGCACAACCAATATTCACAAGTCCACAAAAAGTCTTTTCCAAATCCGTGCTTCTTGGTTTTAGATTTGGACACTGTAGTAAAGGAATCCAATAAAGGAAAAGGATTTTGTCAGAGAAAGGTGTGTGGCAGGGTTAAGCTGGCTTTTAAGAGCTAGGCAGGAAGAGGAAGCCATGATGAAGCAGAGCACCATGGGACAGGGGAGGAGAGTCTTGGAGCTTTTGACCCAAGGGGAGGGCTTTTGTAGGGAAGATGAAAGAAAGGGGTGAGGGACATTGTTCCGCCACATTTTATATGCATCTTTGCTCAGCCATAAGTCTCCTAAAACTCCAAAAATTAGTACAAAGATCTATTTAAGATCACACAGGAAATTAATGACATTGAGAAACTGAAATTCCAGAGTTCTTTACATTTTATGGATGGAGAATAGATAGTGTACCTAACTTGAATTCCACATCTATATATTTGGATTTTATTTGAAAGTGGTGAATAGCACTTAACAGTTTTTAAACTAGTACTTGGGTTTGAATTTAGGATCTTGTGCTTGCCTGGCTGGTGCTCTATGATTTGATCCATACCTCCCACTTGGATTTTATTGGTTCATTGATTAAAGGGTCTTGAGGACTTTTCTGTTCATGTTGGCTTTGAACTGTGATCACCTAGATCTCAGACTCCCAGTAACTAGGCTTACAGGCATAAGTCATTGGTACCTGACTCATATTTGAACATTTTTTTGGGGGGGAGGTCAGGTCGTGGGGCCTGAACTCTGGGCCTGGGTGCTAGCCCTCAGCTCTTCAGCTCAAGGCTAACGCTCTACCACTTGAGCCACAGTACCACTTCCAGCTTTTTCTCTTTTTGCTTATGTGGTGCTGAGGAATCGAACCCAGGGCCTCATGCATGCAAGGCAAGCGCTCTACCATTGAGCCACCTTCCCAGCCCCTCATATTTGAAAATTTTGATTAAAGAAGTGAACATATTTAATACATGTAAGTTGTCAGATTAAAATCCAGAAAAAGGCTTTGTATAAATCGTGAAGGATGAATGGCACTTCACGGATAGACCAGTAGATGGCAAACTTGGTCTCAGGAGAGAGATCTAGGGTATTTGTAAATCTTATTTGTGGATTTATCATTCATACCCTTCTAATACAAAAAAAGTTTATGTGTGACTTCAATATAGAATTTATATCTCCATTCAATTTTTACTGAAGGCTTCTTCCATTATGAATTTAATGGCTCCATTTTGCTGACCACATTCCACTCAGTTTAAGGAGTACAAGTAGGATGATGTGTGGTCAGGCGGTCTCCTTCAAGCCTCCTTTAGAATGGTATGTGCAAATTATTTAAAGTTAAGATGATTCCAGCCCCTTCATCTTGAAAAACTTGTTTTCTTACAAAATTGTTTTTGGTTGCTACTTAGTAGCTTGCATATTTATGGGGTACGATGTGATGTTTTGATGAAATACAGGAATTTTATTGTTTCCAATACTCATCCTACGGTGTAACAGAACAAGAGCACTTACTCCTCCCAGGTGAAAATGTGTAATTGTTCTGAAATGTTTGATAACATAGAGACTTTAAAACAGTATGTCTTATTTTCTATGGTCAGAAAAGAATTAGAATTCATTGAAGAATTATAATATAAAATTATATGTAACAATCGGGAAAATTGAGTAAAATTGTTTGATCAAAGTATATCATCAAGAAATAAAAAAAATCAGAGCAGGTAGCATGGCTCAGTGATAAAGTATCTGCCTTCTAGCAGGTGCAGGTCCTTGAGTTCAAACTCCAGTATCATACACACACACACACACACACACACACACACACACACACACACACACACACACACACACATACACACCGAAAGAGAGGAAAAAAGAAAGGAACAAAGGAAGGAAGGAACAAAGGAAGGAAAAAGTCAGTATGGGATCTGAAAATATGGAATGGGATGGACATTGTGACTTAGCTTGGCTCTTGAGTAATAAGCAATGTATAGATTAAGGAAGGTTCTAGGTGGAGTACATCCATGTCCTAGAGTTTCCATGACTGTCTCAACTCGATACTATAATATGAACTACATTTCTTAAGTGCTTACTGTATACTGCGTACTTGACATGCTAATTAAAATCCCCTCAACTATACGTTATCCACATTCTCCTTGTCTTTCAAACAAGTAAAACAAGATTCAGAGAAGTGAAGCAACTGGTTGAAGGTCACATAGGTTCAAGGTGAAGAGCTGAACTTGGAGTCCAGGTTTGTGAGGTTCCATATATATATATGTATGTATATATACATATATATATACATATATATGTACATGCTTACATACATGCACACACACATGATGCATAGTGTATATATACAAGCACTACACTATGCCTAATGTATTCTGCTATCCAAAGCCCCTCTTCTAGGAGACAGATGACACATTTGTCTCAGAATATATGGTCTCTACTGTGTATATAAACGGGCCAGCGTTTCTTCTTAGCCACACACTGCCCTTTGTGATTGGCAAAACCATCCATTGGTTGCAAGTTTACCACAAGACTGGTAAGCTCATCTTTTAGGGACATCATATAAAGAATGCCCTGAGAACAGACCAAACCCAGGCCTCCAACCTTACTCCAACGTGGAGGACCATTCTGTCTCAGTTGTACATCTCACCCTTGACCCTTCCTGCATCCGGCTGGCTCCTCTGTGTGTCCCTGCCCTGGTCTCTGAGTTCTGCTGCCTCTCATGGCCACCTCTTCACCTGCAGCCCTTTCTAGCTAACCCAGGCACACAGGTTTTCCAAGGGCAGGTGGAAGGGGACTCTAAAGTGTTTGACTCTCCACTTCGTTGGGCTTACCTCCCTCCTCCTGCTCTGTGGGAGGAGGGATAAGGTGACATCACGGCAGGGCCCGAGGCTTCCTGCTGAGCAGGGCAAGGAAAGCCCTTGGAGCCCCTCCTGGGTGATCTTCCCAGAACATGACATTCCTCTCAGGGCAGTCTGGGAGGGAGGAGGGACTCTAGTCATGGCTGTGCCTCTGCCTGCGGAGCTGAGCCAATGGGAAGACTGGGGAATCTTCCCTGAGCCTTGGCAGAGGTGACTGGAGGGGTGGAGGATCTTAGGAGGAGGAAGGAGGCAGGAGGAACTGGATCCCCAAAGCCAAGGCCACCGATCGGCAGTGGGACGAGGTGAGTGGCGTTCTGACGCACGCGGAGTGATTCTGGGCTTCAGTGTGCTGTGGTCCCAGGTGACAGGCAGAGCCCCTGCGCCCAAGCTCTATGTGCTGTGAGCAGAGACCTAGCGTCAACACAACAGCTTCTCTCCTCTCCCTGGGTTGCTGGGAGCTAGACACCCTCTTTTGTTTGCAAGACCCAGAAGCTATCTTAAGCTCCCCTCCCTCAGTAGAGTTGTTGGGGAGTGAGCTTCAGGATCACAGTGTTTGTCACCAAGGATGACACATTCCATATGAGAAAATCAACTTTATTCTTCACTTGCCAGCTGCTGCCAGCTGCTGAAGTGTATAAAAGACAACCTCTACAGGAGTTAATGCCACTGTCTGTGTATCTCTGGATGGCCCAGCAATACTGAGTTAAATATGTGTATATAAAAGAATGACTGGTGATTTCTGAGCCAAAATCTAGGTGACAAGTCACATGGCAGTCCAGGTCCAGAGACCACAAAAATGTGTGACAGTCCCCCCAAAATGTATTAGTGTCAGATATCCTTTGTGTTTTAGGTGTCTGTTTCCTAGAGTTCATTTTCATAAATATTTTCTATGATCAGAAGCACATAGATAATGTGCCTTTGTGTTCCTCCCCTCGGAATATCCTCCTTTGGACTCACTGATATTCCTTCTTGATTGTATTTTCCTATTACCACTGAAGCTTAAAAACTTTAGTTACTTTGTTTGATGGACTTAATCTAAGCCCCTATCAGTCCAATGCATCGAAAGCTGATACAGCCAGGCTTTAGAACTTTTCTGTATGACAGCTGTGTTTGTCAAAAATGATCTGCAGCTTCTGACATCTCTGCTGGTGTTTTTGCCTGCTCATAAGAAGGAAAAATACTATGTAAATATGCAAGATCTTCACATCTGTGGCAGTTAGAACAGAAATGTGCACAACAAAACTCTGGAAGATTTTTGTCTCAAAGTCTGTGGTAGGGTTTTCAGTGCTAATATATGACTAGAAAAACTCACAATTTGAATTGATAAAAATCACATACCGATGCCTCCATAGGGATCTAGAAGTGTTTCTTATAAAAAAAAAACTTTTCTTAAGAAAAACTTGTCTGAAGAGTGTTTCAGAGATTGGTAGATGATGAAACAGGTTGAAATAAATTTCACACCAGCAGTTGCAATGTTTTGTGGTAAAAGCTATGTTTCCAGATGAATTTGTTGCAGAGTAAACATAGATTTCCTAGTTCATTCGTTGAGGACTAATCAGGCATTCGTACACAAGAATGCATATATCTGCCATATGACAAAACAGAAAAATTTAAAGGGACTCCTATTTTGTTGTAGATGGCATTACTGTGGATTAAAACCTTTTTTTCCTCTCATTTTCTAGTTCATTCACTATTTTTTTTTTCTGGTCGTGGGGCTTGAACTCTGGGCCTGGGCACTGTTCCTCAGCTCTTCAGCTCAAGGCTAGCACTCTACCACTTGAGCCACAGCACTACTTCCAGTTTTTCTGGTGGTTTATTGGAGCTAAGAGTCCCATAGACTTTTCCTGCCTGGGCTGGCTTTGAACCGTGATTCTTAGATCTCAGCCTCCTGAGTAGCTAGGATTACTGGCGTGAGCCACTGGCGCCTGGCTTCTGGTTCATTCTATGCTAATCACCATCACCACTTAGAAACATTTTGTTCTGTGTTAGGACTAGGAATAGAAGGTGCATCTTTCTTTGTCAAAGCAATTTAATCGGCTGCAAAAAGAAAATGTAGAGTCAAGATTTCCTGATTTTATAAAGTCAAAAGTTTATCAGTTCTGCATTACTCTCATCCATTACTACATGGAAAAATACTTGGAAACCTAGACATTTCTGTTCTCAGCTGCAAAATAGGAATAATGATAGTAAAAATCTAGATGGGAAACATAGTGTCTGTGTTTGAGGAGCTCAAGAGAGGACTGGTTTGCTGTCATCTAGACCCTAATCTTGTTACTTACTATAATGAACTGGGCCCAAGAATTTTCCATTGTAAAGCTAGCTATAGTAAAAATCGACTGGGTGATTTGTCAAATACTTTAGCTTATATCTAACTTCTAAGAAGTCATTTAAAAATTTACAGCTAGGTTGAAAACCTCTTGTCTGTCATTCCAAACCTTACTTTACACCTTATTGTATATCTAAGGTTTTACTGGAACACAACCATATTTTATTTGTTTGCTTATCTATATGTCTTCTTTCTATGTGGCAACTGAAAAATTAAATTGCCACAGATGATTGTATTTGTCTCCAAAGCAAAGACTATTTACGATCTGGTCCCCTCCAGAATACATTTGCTAACACCTGCTCTTTGGAATTTGTGATGAAATAGGCTCTCTAAGGTTTCTTTATTGTTATTATAAGGTGAGGTACAAAGGGATTACAGTAATATAAGCAGGTAACGAGTTTCTTTTTGAACCTTGTTACCTCATCCTTGTTTTCTCCCAGTTTCCCCCCTTCTGACCCCTCCTCCTCGACAAGTTATATGGTTCATTTTCAATCCAGTGTCTAGTGAAAATCATTGCTACTTTTGTTCATCCTTTTCCACACCATTTTTGTGTCCCCCTTCCCCTCCCCAAGACAGAGAAGCTTGCACAAAGACAAAAGATACAGAAATAAAAAAACTGTGACAAAGGAGAAAAAACCCCAAACCCCAAACAAAAAGCAAAATAAAAATCCCTCCTGTTTAATTTCATGTGACTCTAGAAACTCACACAGTGAGGCCCAAAGAGGATATTCTTAGAAGATCCCAAAGGCTCAATAGCTATGTTGGTACAATCGTATAAAATGATGCTTTTTGAAAGAAACTCCAAGAAACGGAAACAAGAGTTTCCATAAGTTTTGACAATGAATTGCTTAGTCTTTTGTTTAACTAAGCACTGGGCACTATGTTAAGCCAAAACTACAACAGAGTTCAATGCATAGTTTGCTATACACAGTTTCCTCTAAGTTTTAGTTTCTAAGCAATCCTTTCTCGCCCTGCTTACTGGGTTATGAGCAGTGTGGAGGGAGCGTTGGCTTTGAGATTTAGTAAGCATTCCTTCATATGTAATGTAGTGTGATTGTTGAGTTGCCAATTCACAACAGCTGACGTCTCTCTGTGTATCTCTCTTCTGTCTCTCTGTCTTTCTCATTTACACACACACACACACACACACACACACACACACACACACACACACACACACACACAGAGTCCCTGCCATTGTTTGATCTGTTTATAGAAAACAAATGCATGATTTACATGGTTTTAAAATGTTCACGAGCATGAAGCTCCAGACAAATTTCTCCAGCCCACCAGACTTGCACCTGCCCTGGTACCACCCACAACAGTGAGTTCTTCTCAGGTATCTGTGCCCTTCCTGACTAGTGAGAGGTGACAGACAGGACTTCACTTTTATAGTGTGGCATGAAATCTAACCTGGACTGGATTCATTCTTACTTTTCAATCATCACTTACTTGATAATAAAATGAGATTATATAAACAGAATATTCAATTAAACATTAACTTTAGTTACTCTCATATGCATAGTATTAACAGATAATTGTGAATTATGACATAGATAAGGATTTTTTCTGATGTTAGGCTTTCTCTATTTTTTAAAGTTGTCAAAGAAGAAGGAAAATTCTGCTACTGTGGTCTAGTGTTGAGCATGTTTTATTGACTGGGAGTTGAGTGGATTGGAATTAGAATTGGAGGTAGATTGAAATACTGCTCTGGATAGTCTTGATATCTTTATAATGTTACATAAGCTTTTACCTTTCACTATCATTTTAATGATTTTTATTAGCATATGCTAGATGTACAGTGTGTATGTAGGGTCATTATAACATTTCCACACATGCATGCAAGATCTTCTGATCAATCTCTTTATCACTTCCCCTTATCTTCCTACCAGTTTCTAAAGTTTTAGCAGGTCTCATTGCTCTGTTCTATATAAATATAAATATATATATTTATATACTTAAGTATATATATTTATATTTGTATATTTAATCACACATACATGTATGTGTGTATGTATGTATACATACACACATATATACACACATACATGTATGTGTGACTAAATTACTTTGATCAAACTTATTCCCCCAACAGAGCCTGCTTCACTTCTCTGTCATTATAATGATTCTCTGAGCTGTTATAAGGAGTTATTGAAAATGGTATTTTCCAGAAAGTAATTTTACTGCAAGAATAAAGTCTTATAGTATTTCTGCTGCTACTAACCAGAGAGACAAAGGATTTAGTTGCACATGGCCAGCTAGATTTAGTTTATAAACTGTTAAGTAACTGCATTGGGTGGTACACAAGTGTATACAAATATATGAACTGAAATATGGTTGATTCAAGTGAGAACTCAAATAGTGTAATTCCTTAGAAAGGCCAAATCAAAGTTCATTAAATAAAACAGCAGGAAGCAGGTACTCAAAAGGTCTGGGGTGTGGTCAAGAGGAAAAGGGTAGATGAATGAAGAGAAGAGGGGGATTGGGAAGTAGTAAAAACCCCAGTGTAAATCCTACAACCTGAAGACTGGTGAGGGAAGGGATGGGTAAAAGACATTGATCAAGCTATATTGTGTTCATAAACTGCTTTGTTAAATGGCAATGCCCTTGTCCAACAACTGAAACATAATTTAAAAAGTCAGTCAATGATAAATAAAATAAAAATTAGTAAAGATTCTACCATATGAGAAGATCTAAAAATAGTTTATATATATATATTATTGTAAAGATACTGTACAGAAGGTTACAGTTACATGAGTAAGGCAATGAGCCCATTTCCTATCTCCTCCTTTGTTTTTCCCCTATCATTCCTTCTCTTACCACCAGAACTCCTCTCCCCACCCTCTCTGAAGTTGTAAAGTCATTTTCAACATAGTGCCTTGTATCTCATTGTTATAATGGGTCAACCTGTATCCTTATTTCACCACTTTGTTATTTCCCTTCCCCTCCTCAAATTAGAAAAATGTATATACATGATATAGGACACCGGAATCAACTACAGTGAAAATAGGAGTTATACTATAGGGGAAGAACATACAAAAGAAACAAAAAAATCACATAGAACAGAATAAGTACTTTGAAAAGAATAGCAACAAAGATAAAACCTCTTGTGTCCCTATCTTGGGGTTCATTTTGCTTAGAGAAGATCTAAAAATAGGGTTTTTTTTCCAAAAAAAATCTATAGTTAAATCATGGAGAGAAGCTATTTTTGATAATGTTCAAATTTATCTGGTACTTGCCCTAAGGGATGGCTACCATTCAAACCTTAAGTAATTGAAGTTAAAGTACCTGAGGAATATAATTATTTATGAAAAGTATATTAAATAATAGAAAGTCACAGGTACAGAGCTATAATTTAGCTGTAATCAAAGGTTTTCACTGAAGCCTTTGATTTGAGTTTAGTGAAAGAGAAATCATTGTCCATCAAGCAAAGAACATATGGACCACTTTCCTTTGTTAAAAAATAATGTGCTTTACATTCTAGTTATTCCACTAAGTCAAAGACTTAGTTTTTGGTTTTTGGAATTGTAGCATCTATCTCACCAGGCTATGCTTGGAGAATTCCTTTGTCTTGGGAACCTATTCTAGGCCAAGGAACCAGAAAAGAACAAGTTTGACCTGTGTTCCTAAATGGGTCACACTCTAAAGAATTGCATTACAATACAATTACACTTGGGGAGCGTTTCCCAAGTCATGAAAACAGAAACTCATCATGCCATTTATGTGGTATGAGCCAAATTGGAGGCAGGCTCTAGAGTGAAACTTAACCAGCTCCCAGGGAAAGGAATGTGCTTTTCTGCAGTAGACTCGTGTGAGGGGTGATGGATCTGATAGGTGTGGGTGAATTTGTCTCAAACACTTCCAGCCTTCTGTCCCCAGATCTGGTGTAGAATACATAGAGGCAGAATGTTCATCTAACTGAAGAAGATATGGTTTTGCCAATGTTCCACCACTCTTTCCCCAATTACTTTTAGGGGGCTTCAAAGACCCAGTTGACTTCAAACTGATAGGTCAAGCTAATATGGAATGATTGTGTAGGTTGGTCCTTTCTGGAAGGACATTGGATTTCTGTCCATTTTCTTGTTTTCTTTCTTTTCTTTTTTGTCAGTTGTGGGGCCTGAACTCTGGGCCTGGGTGCTGTCCGTCAGCTCTTCAGATCAAGGCGAGTGCTCTACCACTTGAGCCACAGAGCCACTTCTGGATTTTCTGTTTATGTGGGGCTGAGGAATCGAACCCAAGGCCTCATGCGTGCAAGGCAAGCGCTCTACTGCTGAGCCACCTTCCCAGCCCCTTCTGTCCATTTTTTTTCCTTCTCCATCTTTGGTTCTCATCTCTAGTCCACATCACTGTTACCTGGACTGTTTTTCTTTTTGTTTTTACAACCTTTTGTCTTACTTGGTTCCTATTCTTGTCCATGTTTGGTGTATTTTCTACAGGGTAGCTAGAATGTTCTTTAAAAAGTAAAGAAGTAGCCATTTTCTTGCTTAAAATCTTACTGGCTTCCTTTCTCATTTTGCATACAAAAATCACACTGCCCCTGGGAGAGATCGAGCAAGGGTGACATTGTCCAAAAGAAATCTACACTTTACTTGTGTAACTTTATAATAATTAGAGAATTAAAAATGAATAAAAAATAAAAGTCACACTTGTTTGACAGATACTTGAAGCTTTACTTCCTCATCTTTGCTCATTGTATCCTTGCCATTTTGCTTTCTAGAATGTTCCTCTTTTCCCCTTCCACTCACCACATCGAATCCCCCCTCCAATGTACATTCTTGTTCTATTATTACTCACAGTAGAGACCCTAATTTATTTGTTCTCCCTTCCTTAGAAAAACTTTCCATGATCATATAATCTTCATTCCTTCTAGGAGCTTGCGTTTTTCATTACAACACTTATTATTTGTAGTGTATATGTGTGCTTAGTGTATTAGTATTTATTCTCTCATGTAATTAGAAATTCACAATAAGGCAAGAGGTTGGTGTCATTTAATTAGGTTGCTCCAGTCTATCAGAACATCTATCTCTGCGATTCCTTTGTTCTTTCCCTCAAAATCGTTCCTTTAACACAAAGAGGCTGCAGTACACCCAGTATCATATAGTCCAGGAAGGAAAAAGGAGGGAAAGAGAAGAAAGTAGAACAGGCAGATAGCAACTGAATCACTTCTATTTTGGAAATGTTTTCTGGGCGCCCAAGCTAGCAGGATCTGGAAAGATGTTTATTTCTCTCTGCGGAGTGGGCATATGGGCTTCTCCCAACAAAATTTTCTTTGAAAGCAAAAGAGCATTCTTGGTCAGCATATATATGTTTGCTTATTAAATCTCTTTGTGTTTTTTGGTACTAAACTTTAAGCCCCTTGAAGGAAGAATTGTGTTTTATCCTTCAAGAACTTTTTATCTATCCACAGTCTCATAAATCAATCAGTAAGTTGTGGAACAAATAAATCTCTTGTCAATCATGTCTAACATTTCCTGAGCATCTCACTTTGGGCATGCTCTAGAGATACCCACATCCAGTCAGTCTACATTTTGGTTCAGGCTGCTGAAGTGGACCATACCACAGATCCTTACGGAAATGGTCCCTCCACTACACTATTCCCACAATGAAATGAGGATATAACATCTTCTGATTTAGGATATATACACAGATATTATACACACAAATACATATGCATGTGTCCATCTCTCTCTGTCTCTATCTATCTATCTATCTATCTATCTATCTATCTATCTATCTATCTATCTATCTATCTATCTATCTATCCTTCTATCCTTCTATCCTTCTATCTATCTATTTATCCTTCCTTTACTATTGTTGGCATCAATCTTCTGGAAAGAGCCATGGGTGATGATCCTTCTGGTCCCCAGCTCCCATCTCTCCACCTTCTCTTCTGAGGCCTGGTTCCTATGGTCATCAGACGGGGATTTCGTTAAAGGCAGCAGTAGCCTCCACGTGGCTGGGTTTGCCAAGTCTCCTCTGGCCTGGCTGATGACAACTCACATACGCTTTCCACATGTCTTCTGCGGCTGCTGGCTTCCTTTTATCCCAGTCTCTCTTTTTCAAAGTTTCCTAACGGCTTTGCCTCTTCACTGCTCCAACTTAGAGCACCCAGTGCTGCCCATCACCTGTCTTCATTTATCTTTTAGGGTTTCTGGTGATCTACATGGGCAAAATATTCATGTTCAGAACTCCGTCCCTGACTTGATACCTGAGCCAGATATGGCCATGTATGAGATCAAGGGTCTAGATAATGAAACTGGCTGCAGTCTGACATGGAAACAAATGGAAATTTTCTCTCCTTTTCCTCCTCTCAGAACAAAGCACAGCATCTACCTTGTTACTCATACCAAAGAAACTGAAGTGATTTTCCTTTCCCTCAGCCAGTCCATCAGCAAGTTCTGCGGATCAGCCCTCAAACACAGAGTGAATTCACCCACCTCCACCCTGTGGCCCTGTTCATTCCTCTCCTGCTCGGCTCCCCTCAGTTCCCTATTGGCCTCCTACTGTTTATTCTCTCACCACATAGCAATTAGAAGATTATTTGGCTTTCTTTTAAAAAGTTTTGTCTTGAACTATTTAAAAATGATAGAACAATTCCAAAGTGAGAATCTCTCTGTAGCCTTCATCCACGTTCCTACTGGCTGAACTGCAGATAGAAATTGCGTCCGTTCACTTCCATGTTCTGTCTAGTGGGACTCTCCTCTGACTCCTACATTTCATGAAGAAGTTCTGCCTGGCATTTCCTCCATTGTCTCTATGTGCCAGGAATTTATCACGTATGAAAACATTAGCTGTGGATACAATGCTTGTCCGTTTGGACTTATATGATGTCTTTCCCATGATTAGAAAGAGGTCTTGCATTTTTATTTGTGCAAGAACACCACAAAATGCAAGACCTCTTTCTAAGTCGCTAATTTATTTGTTTTGTATAGGAGATGGCATTTCAACTTTGGGGTACTTTTAATATAGATCCATGGATCTTGCCTGCCAACTTATTTATTTAGGACTGCTATTTTACTAATATTCATTTTCTATTTTTTTCTTGTCTACATTTGTTCACTGGAATTTGTTCAATGGAAAGATGTGCTGAAACTCTCCTTATTGATGGACTTTTCTGCTTCTATTTGTCTGAATGTGTAGGCTATTCTATAAGTTCAAGTGATGATTACAAATTATTCATTTTCTAGCTTGGTGTGCTCTCCCTCCCCCACCAGCTTTGTAGTTCTTCTAAAGCAGCTTCTGCCTTCCTTAGACAATTCTTATTTTCCACGAGCACTTCGATCCTTTCTGTTAGCTTATGACATTCCAGCTTCACTTAGGCTTTCCTTCTTCCAGTGCTGAAATCAAGCTCGCGTATTAGACATTGATGATGAATAGAAACCATAATGCTGTGTGTTCATTGTTTCAGAAATGCTATTATTTCTAACATTTTCAGTGGACAGAGGTAGAAAGACTATATACATGCATGCATGTGTAAATACATACACAGACCAGTATTCACTTGCATACCACTCAATGTATTTACTTATAAGTTTATAAGCTAAATCTAGCTTTGATATATAAGGAAAAACACTTATTCTTTGTCTCCCTGGGCTTGACACTGCACTTCATATACTTTTTCCCCTTCATTGCTTCTGGAATTTGAGCTGTAGATAAAGAATCTTTTCATATGCCAAAGTTAAATAGAAACTAACCTTTATGTGGTTTCCTTTCTTTCCTCCCTCTCTCCCTCCTTCCCTCCCATCCTTTCTTCATTCATCCCTCCCTTCCTTCCTTCCTTCCTTCCTTCCTTCCTTCCTTCCTTCCTTCCTTCCTTCCTTCCTTCCTTCCTTCCTTCCTTCCTTCCTCCCTCCCTCCCTCCCTCCCTCCCTCCCTTCCTTCCTCCCTCCCTCCCTCCCTCCCTCCCTCCCTCCCTCCCTTCCTCCCTTCCTTCCTTCCTCCCTTCCTTCTTTCTTCCCTCCCCTTCCCTCTCTCCTTTCTTCCCCTCCTCCCTCCCTCTCTCTTTGTCTTTTCCCTCCTCCTCCTTCCCCGTCCCCTTCTCCTTCTCTTTCTTCTTCTACCCCTTTTCCTTTTTGCTTTTTTTCTACATGAAGTCTCCCTTTATAGTCAAGACTGGTGTCAAATTTGTGCTGCTCCCATCTCATCTTCCTGAGTGCTGAGTAGAGTTTACAGTCATGCACTTCTAAACTGGTCCTATTTCTTACAATTTAGGTCTGTAATTGATTTTCAGTTTGTGTCTATGTGTGGTGTGTATTTTGCATCTAGTTTTGCTATTTTTCTAACTTTCCAAGACAATTTATTTAAATCTGTATGTTATCTTTATCAGATTGTGACTTTACAAAAGCCTATCCCTCCACATCCTCTGTGATGGTCAGGCATCGTTTTTCATTACACTAATGGCCCAGGAAGTTGAGCTGCTTGCATGCTTATTTGCACTCTTTAGTGTAGTATCGATGCTTCCTCCCACCTGGTGGAGTTTCAATCTGTCTTCAATGTCTTTTACAGAGTAAAGTTTTTAAATGTTAAGGAAATCTAGTGTATCTTTTCCTTTCTTTTATGGATCACTATTTTTTGGTGCCATGTGTAATTCTTCTCATAGTTCGGAGCATAAAAATGTTTTGCTGTGTTTTCTTGCAGAAATTTAAAAAATTCTATTTCTCATAGTTTAGATTTAGACCCATGACCCATTTCTATCTAATTCTTATATATTATGGGAAGTTCCTTTTTACACTTTTTGCATCTAGTTCCAAAGCTATTTTTTGAAAAGATGGTGTTTTCTGTATCAAATGGTTTCTGCACATTTGCCAAAAACAAGTTGGCCAGATTTGTGAGGACTTCCTGCAAGTATCCACTCTGTTTCTGAGATACATTCATCAGTACCCTACCACCTTGATCACTAGTTCTGAAAGTCAACATTGTGATTCTTCCAGATCTCCTACTGAAACTTATTTTAGTTGTTCTGGTTTCTTTTCTATTTCATTCAAACCTTAGAATGATCTTGCTCTATTGATTAAAAAAATCCTGTGGGTGTTGTTCATTGTCACTATGTTAAGTCTTAAAGAAATTTGGAGAGAATTTACATCTTTCTATGCTGAGTCTCCTAGTGTAAAATATATATGCTTATTTAGATGGTGTTGGACTTTCTGTGGTTTGTAGTTCTTAGCATAAAGATTCTTGCATATATTTTATTGAATAACTATTTTACATCTCATTCTGGTGTGAGTGAGAATGCTATTGTGTACACGTAATCGTGTCTCCCATAAATTTTATCATAAACCTATTATCTAGAAATTTTCCTCACGGTAAGTCATGTCTTTTGCATCTAGCACTATGTTGAATAGGAGAGGGCTTCATCCCAGGTCTTTCTTGCTGCAACAGCCATGACCAACCCTGCCCTGGGTTCTCTTGAGGACTGGTAGGTAGAGAGCAGGAAATGGAGAGAATAAATTTCTGAAGGATTTCCTTCACATCCACTGAACCATTTGGAGCACTCCTTGTGGCTATTCAGGCTACAAATACAAGGCTTCTTCTGGATTTTGCTTTGTCTGCTACTCATTAGTCGACTCAAGATTTTGGGCTGGGCTGAATTCAAGATAGGACTGAGAGAGGGAAGAACACTAAACTCCTCACTCTGTATTGAATAATCAGTACAATGCAGTTTTACTTTCACACATCTGTCTATATATTGCCCTCCAGTTATTATAGCTGAGTCATGGGAGATGAAGAATTGGGCTAATTCCATCTCCCCTCTTTCAGACTTTTAAGAGAGGATGACATTTATTTAACTGCCCAAGAAGATTAATATGGTATTTATTGCCAAGTGAAAGCCAAGATTAGTCATTTCATAAGTAGCCAGAAGAGAAGAAGTAAGTGGATGAAATAAATAAAATGGAGTAAGTATGAGAAAGGTAGGCTAGTTGAATTATTTTGTGTTTTGCCCATGGTAGAACAGCAGAAAAATTACCAAGAAATGAAAACAGACCTATCATGAAATCACTTAGAATGAATTCATTATGCTACAACATGCAATTACTCTCCAGAACTGGCTACTACTGGATTTTATTCAAATAAATAACTTAGATAGATTGGAAGGATTAGATATGGTAAACACAGTTTGTAAAAAATTCATCGCCTGGAATTTGGAACAAGCAAGATATCAAACAAACAAATGAAAAGGACTTCACTTCCAGGGAATAGGCTAATGTACCTTAGCACATGCAGGGAATTTTGCCTGGCTTGGATCTTTTATATCCAGATCATTCCCTTTTGCAGGGTCGCACTCAAACTAGAACTCCTGTCTATTAGTACACCATTACAAGAGAATTTATATATTTTCAGCCTATTTCTCTAACCAGAGTCTACAACTTCCTCTATATATAATCTTCAATTTATCTTTAATATTTCTTCAAATAACTCTCAAGTAGAAGCCATTTATTTCCTTTGTGCCCTTTAACAGAGGCCAAGAAGAAAGCTCTTATTTTCTTCCCTTGGTCCCCATTGAGAGGCACAAAGGAAACTAATAACTATCTCAGGGGTAGATGTCCATGGTCCTGAAAAAGAAATCTGGGAAATTGTAAAGACTGTCAACGCTTCTTCCCATTACTGGGCTGTGTCTAACCTGAACTCCATGATCTGTGTCTTAGAAGCTGCACATATACTAGGTATTGCGGCTAGGAGCCCATAATAGGATTGAGAAATCATCCTTTCTTCCTACTTCTTCATGGGACCGAGTGAGAGTTCTGACCACCCCTATGAATAGGCAGACACCGTGATGCTACCTGGAGATTTAGACTATGGGTGAGAAGCCAGAGTAGGTCAAAAGAAACTCAGGATTCCAGTGCAGCAGCTATAGCTTAAGGAAGACTTGTTTCCTTATGGGGCTCTCTGCCATCGTCGTGAGCCCTAGCCCTTGGTAAGAAAGGATTAGGAATCAAATTTAGTTTGCTACAATTACTGTGACCTTGTCTGTACCTGTAAGCTGGGAAGACCTATCAAAAGCTGGATTATCATTGTATGGCAAGGAAGTACATGGGATTTCAGTTCCCATGACTGAGTTTCCTTCTTGGACTTGCGCCAGTTTGGGATTGGTTAGATGTAAATAAACTGTTGCCGACATCATAGTGGGAGGAATTTGTGAGTTAAGTGAAGAAGAGAACAATGGTGAGCAGACCTTTAATTACGGTGACTCTTGGTAATTCCGGGAGGATTATCCAGTAGGTGTGCCACTCGGTCTCCTTGCCACCTATTTCAACATTTTATCTCTAGAATGGGTAGAGAATAGGAAGTATGGATCTAGAATTAAAGTGTAGGATTAAAAATATTCTAGCTGGGTGCCAGTGGCTCACGCCTGTAATCCTAGCTACTCAGGAGGCTGAGATCTGAGGATCACTATTTGAAGCTAGCCAAGGAAGGATAATCTGTGAGACTCTTATCACCAATAAACTACTCAGAAAAAGCCAGAAGTAATTCTGTGGCTCAAGTAGTAGAGTGTTAGCCTTGAGGCTCAGGGACAGAGCTCAGGCTCTGAGTTCAAGCCCCAGGACTGCCAAAAAGTTACCCTAGCTTACTTTAGACAATTATCACCATAACTAGAATGCATACAGCAAGAAAACTCAGTTTGGGTAAGCATCTATCCCTTTAATTTTTAACATACTATTCAGCCTCCCTTCTTGGAAAGGAAGATAAAAATTGGCACACTAAGGGTAAAGCCCTTGTAAGTGGATGATGGTTTCCAATCCTAATAGTCTTTTACAACAGAGTACCAGTCACTGTGGTAATATCAACTCTATTTTAGAAATCAATAAGCAAGAAGAACCAGGGCTGTAATTCTTCCCGTGTGTAGCCAATCAAAGTGGACACAACCCAGAACTCATTACCATGATGCTAGAGCCAAGACTGGATTGGGCTGGTGCTCCTGTGTGCGTATTCTTATGGCAAGTGAGAAGTGATTGTTTATAAGCAATTGCTTGGTTCTGATCTACCTTTGGTCCTCACATCTTGTCACTTTTTCAGGGGGCTGATTCCCCAGTCTGGGTTATAGCAGAGATGGGTAGGGGTGGTGCAGATACGGCTTTCCATTGCTAGTCAGAAGGGTGGAGAAGAATCTGGCAGGGTGACAAGAATGAACCAACTCTCCCAGTTTCAAGTGCTATCTGAAGCTGCCTTGGTTTGGGCAAACACCTGAAGAGGTCAGGTGAGATAACTAACCCAACAGATATGTCTTCGGAAAATTCCAGGCCACAGCCAATGGGAAGAAGAAGGAACAAGTAAGGACAGAAAAACAGCAGAAAGTGAAGCCAGTTCCCGAAATTGGGGTCCAACTCAATATCTGAGTTTGAAGAATAATTAAAATTTTTTTCACCAAATTCCATTTTGAGTCATTAGGTCAGACAAATTTGCATAGGATAGGGCAAAAAAGACAGTGGGTCATGAGATCAGGGACAAAAAGCAGTAAAATTAGATACTTAAACTCTCAGAATTAACGCTGTTTTGCTTTAATCTATTTATAGCTAATTAGTATACTACTATGTCCTCTTGCAGAGGAATGTGTTTTGAGAAAGGCTGATAAACACTGCTGATGTTTAAGTTAGTTGCATGGTCACATTATAAAGAACAGACATGGAAAAATCACCTCTTCAATTCTGATTCACCTACACCAAATGAATCGCATAACGATCATGTTAGTCAGATACTATTTTGAAACCTGATGGAAAGCTAAATGCTCATAAACTTTTTTAGGGACAGTGTTGTGTTCTGACTCACAGAGAAACCATCTCAGAAGAGAACAGCAAACATCAATCAGCAGATGCTTGGGTAGGGTGCAGACTGCCCCCAGGCACCGCCACTGAGACCTGATCTTAAGATTTTTAAAACAACTATGTGTTTAGAAACCCCACTTTACGAGGTGGGGTGGGACAAAGGGAAAGGGACAGACAAATGGAGGAGGGATGTGGGGGGAGACCGAAGTGAAACTTATGAAAAGTAAGGGAAGATGTGGGCCACAGGGAGAGGGGTGAGAATGTTGAAGGGCATGGCACTGATCACGATGCATGGTATTCACAAACTGCTTTGTTCAACGGTGACTCCTTTGTATACTTAAAGATAATCAACTTTAAAAAAATTCCAAGATTGGAGAAGCATGTATAATATATGGATATTGAGTGTTGAGTATGTGTGCACGTGTATTTGTGCCATCATATTCTGTCGTGAGTGACTCCTTTGCAGATAGTTATTCTTGGGAACACAGGGATATTGTATTTTTGACTTTGTTATGAGATATATTGGTAATTTCTCTACCTTAATAAAAAGAGAAATGTCTTTTTAGATTTGTTAGACTTATACATTAGAAATCAGGCTCTTTCCTCAGACCTTCTTTGTCATTCCTAAGTGCCTGGAGAAAAAGCTTTGTGGCTGAGGGGTCAAGAGCAATATGAAAATATTCCCTCTCTGGGTTAGGATGTTGGAGTGAGCACCTTGCTTACTTACCTGCCCAAATATGCTGCTTCTGTTCATGTGGGTAAGAGTTCAGTTCACAGTTGAATTCAAAAGAAGATGTCAATGGCAAATGATCGTGTGGAACTTGAAGTCTCCCCAGAGTGCTTCCTGACCAGATTCTTCTTCCAGGAGGGCAACTGGTAGCCTGTGATCTGCTGATGTGTAGGGGTGGAGGTAATACTGTGACCCCTCTTTTCTGTTGTGGGCCATGCCCTTCAGTCCTTCAGGCCTCAGTTTACATTCTCTTCATTACTTATTTATTCTAGGTCTCTGGATTTGTGTCTATCCTCCAACAAAACTTGCTCTCAGGATTGGGTTAGTGATCATTTAACCTTTCTTTATTTAATCTTTTTCTGTTGACTTTTTAAAATCTGTGATAGATAACTTGGGTACAGAAAAGTACACCCAACATGAGCATACAACAACAGCCCAGAACATCGCCAGAAGTCCTGACACCTTCCTCCACATTCTTTGGCTATAAAAATCTTTCTCCCACTAGAAAGAAACCCGGGCTGTCTTTGTTGACATGGTATATCAACCCACAGAAACATTGTTAAACTTGATGCTCATGCTTGCCTTGATCTCTTCATGAGGGGATCATATAGCGATCTTTTGTGGGTGATCCTGGGTTTCTAAACCTCATTTCTGTGGCCTGGCTCCTATCATGGATGTTTTAGGTATGGCTGAGTGGATGATGGCATATTTTGAGGGGTACAGAATCCCTTCTGTTAGCTTTAGACATGGGTTCCACTGTGGAGCATGGTTCAGGAGTGTAGCAGTGAGCACATTTCTTGTGAGAAGCTTGGCATATATTCCTGGAAGAAGGAAATGGTGAACATCCAACCAAGATGTGAAAGTCCAGGGATAATACAACCAGGAAGTCCCAGCACATGGGCAGATCCTCCTGTTCCCTTCCACACGTCATCCTCCCAGGACCTTAACTCTGAGCCTTCTCTTCCAACGGCCCAAACATCCTCAATTCATCCAGGGCTAAAGTCTCTCTTAGGAGCCTTTGCATAACTTTCCTGAGGAAGTCAGAATCACCACCCTAGAAGGGGTTCAGTGGCAAAAGCCTAGAACATGCAAAGTAATGTGCTATGTGAGACTAGCAGGGGTGGCTGAGGTTTTTTTTTAATATTGTGTGGTGAAAATATATATAATAAAAATTTATGTAAATTCTAATGTTATGGGTGAGAGAATGGAGGGACTGAGAAATGAACTGATCTAGGTCACACAGACTACGGAGTTGCGAGATTTAGGCATTTATTCTTTTCCAGGTTATGCATTAGGTAAGCAGAGAGGGGTCCAATGAGAGCGAAAAGCTCATGTGTAGTCTTCATCCTAACTCCATTCCCACTTCGCAGCAGCATCCACAAATGGCTGCGTGAGTGCATATCTTGAATCTTCTTCCAGGCACCTCAGTAACACGAGAATGGTATTTCTTTTCCTGTCTGCCTTTTGCTTTTGGGAACTGTAGAATTGTTTTCAAGGAAGGAGGATGTGCTTCTTGAATACTCTGCTCTTCACCCCACTCCTTCTAACCTCATCCTAATCTCCCTTGAGAAAAAAATCATATTTGGTTCAGCTTAATAGTCAATATTTATCATTAAAACGAAGAGAATTTTATCCGTGGCTGACATATAACAAAGTGCAATAGAGCTCACAGGTAACCTTTGTCATCTCTGGAGTTAATAAGGAACACGTTTTATCTTTTAGTTTTGTGAATTATTCTTTTCCTATTTTATTATCTTTTATTTTTGTTCTTTTTCTATTTTCTGGTCACTTGGATGGCTTTCCCCACATGCTCTGCGAGCAGTGATCAAGACATGCAATGTTAACACTAAGCCATTTGATGGAAATCAGTGTTGACACTCAGCCATGCCATGAAGATGGAAGCAGTGTGGGCCGAGGCCGAGGCCCAAGGTAAAGCCAGCGACTTTACTTAGAATATGTTCCTGCTGCTCATCTCCCCTTCCACCCCAAAGGCAGTAGTTCTCAGTTCAGTTCCAAAGACAAACCCTAGGCTTGTGATCACTGTGTGTGTGTGTGTGTGTGTGTGTGTGTGTGTGTTGTGTGTGTATGATATGAATTTTTATTTTAAGACTAGGAGATGCCCACTCTATTCTCCAGGACTTTACTTTCTTTGTACCTCTAGGGTTGCATGGAAAGCTTCCTATTATAATAATGAACTCGGAAATGCTAGAATATGAATCATTGAAGGATAGCTTTATTGTGTTTCTTTTCCCATGCCAGAATTGGTACGAAACAATCAGCAATGATTGAGCTGAGCACTGGTGGCTCATGCTTGTAATCGTAGCTACTGAAATCTGAGGACTGCAGTGTAGCCAGCCAAGGCAGGAAAGTCTATGAGATTCTTATTTCCAATTGCCACCAGAAAAGGAGAAGTAAAGCTGTAGCTCAAGTGGTACAGCATTAGCCTTGAGCACAGTGTCCTGGCCCTGAGTTCAAGTCCCATGACTGATTAAATAAATACATAAATAAGCAAATAAAGAAATAATCAATGATCGAATTTCCATTTATAAGAACTACCGGTTGTGTCCTGATACAGGATTTTTTATGCTATCCCAAAATGTCCTATAATATTAAATACCAATGAATAAACTTTCCTGGTAAAATCCGATTTACTAAAGCATTATCTATTCTAACTACTTGGCACAGAAGCTATAGCTAAATTCCCACATTTTCTAAAGGGCTTGAACACAGTTTCACTTAATGGAATTATTTCAAACTATCATGATGATCACCAAAGGAAACAGGGAGTGTCTTAGTCAGAGGCTTTATATTTCAGAGTAATGCAGAGAACTCTCTCAGACTCACCCAACCAGCTGCAACTTCCTCTATGAAGACAATAAGGTAAATACGTCCCAACTCAACTTGAAGGGTAACTAGACAGACAGACTGAGGAGAGCAATGAAGGAATTGTGGCTACCTCTCTAAATGAGGTGTTAAACTCATAAAACTATCAGAATGGTCTCACCCTATTCGCTGCTTTACCGGTTGGCTTCTCTGTGACTAATTTTAAGCAGCGTCATGAAGAACAGCACAGAGGAGGGTGCCGGTCACAAATTTTATGTTCCAACTTTGGACAGATAACTAGGGAATTAAGTACAAATCTGGATTCTGTTGTTGCTATGTTCTTATTTAACTCACTGCAGCCTGGAATGTACTGATTCTTGGGAGCAAGATTCAACTCCTTTAATTGTAAAGTGGGATACTCATCTAATTCGAGATTGTTAAAGTTTGCAACTATTTTCTGAAAGAAATGGAAACAATTCTGAAGATTCCCCTGTAGAGTAGCAACTATCTTTTCAATATCCATTTAACTTATTGATAAAGATAAAAATTGTCCACATTAGTATTTACCCCTTCTAATACATAATTTTAATTCAGCAAATAGAAAAGCCTTTCTTCAATAATTTTCTGTGAGCCATGGTTAATTTTCCTTGTACAGTCAGAATTAGCTTAAGGTTAGGTAATATTTTTATAGAGACTTTGAGGCACATCTTATCAATTGTGTAGCAGTAGAGATCCTGAAATATTATCATTAATGGCACATTTTATTAAGTTTGTGTTTTGGTTGGTTTTTATGTGTTTTCTTTTTAAAGGTCCTTTTCTTTTTATTAGACTTTTCCAACAAAACTTCGGTGAAAATACATTTGTTGTTTTGTTTGTTTGACAGTCTACTGACAATAGAATGGAAAAGTAGAATGTTTCTTAGGCTGAAATACCATAAATTTCCTAAAGGCCACAGGATAAACTACTTACTTGTATATTAAGCTAACTATCTATGCAAGAAACATATAAATATATTTTTGGTAAAATGAAATTCACTCTTTAGTAATTTTGGCTTCAGTTTTTATTTATTCAGGTTTTATTTATGATTAGAAAAGAATTTTCCTTTGTTGTTCTGTCTTTCAATGATATGCTAGCTAATGGAAATCACATCTGGTGGTCTAATATAGCTTATTTTCCTTTTTCAAGTTTTGTAGTTATCTAACTTAAGTTCCAAGTCATTTGGCCCTTACTAGTATTTCTTTGAATATATTTTATTTTTGCTGAAACATTTTCTATATCTATTTAGTTATTTGTTCTTATACAAGTGACTAAAAAGTAAACCATTATTTTGGTTCCATGTTGATGTTTGTTCATCTGTCACTTGATGGAATTTTAGGGCATCAAGTCATTAATTTACTATTAGATAAAGTTATCTATTTTATATTAGGACTCAGACTTTATATTAGATGAGAACCTACATTTCAGAAAACTATAGGGCACTGTGCTAAGAACCACAAAACAATTATGTGAAGTAGAACACATTTTTGTCATTTACTTTCAGCATGCATGAACCTGTCTGGAGAAAAGTGTTTAAATGGATAGAATGTAATGCTGTCTATCATTTTGAAAGTTATTTGAGAATTTATAATTGTCTAGGAATGTCTTGGCTCGTGTTTTTCTGTAATTATGTTCATTTAGTATTATGTTCCTGCCGTAAAATTTATCCTAGGCAAAAAAAAAAAGATTATGACTCTTGAATGAACGAAATCCTGTGTAGCTCTTCTTCTCTTCAATCTGATGACAGTTTGATGGAAAGTTACCAAGCAGATTAAAAGTTTAGAAAATGAAGATTTGTGGTTGCCATTTAGATAGTACTTAAAGAATGATGTTGAAAATTAAGAAAGTCATTTTTTAACCCTCGGGATAAATTAGTAAAACATAACTTCTAAAGCAACAAGAAGCATTGGGCCTTTTCCAAATAAAATGTGCTGTAAGATGTGTGTTTGGAGTTTGGGAGATGATACCATCTAGTAGCTTCCAGACTCCATCGATCTGTTCAAGCAAGTCCCCAAACAAGGTCCTAAAATCTTTCTTTTTCAAGGTGCTAGCCCCTTTCATTTTCATGTATTCAAATAGACCCACAATCTTCTACCTATTGATTTTCATTATATATATTAGAAAGGGTTACTTAGACCTTGCCTATGAAGTTACTTCCTCAAAGCAACTAATTTCACTAGCAGAGTGTATGGTTTCCACTGATCAACATAAGGCCTTGAAAATTCTTTTGAGGGAAGAAAATCCTGCACACAATTCCTCCAAATTGGCATACATATATTTATGTTATTTTCTTAATATTTTAGTATTTTAGAAGCGAGATTCTTTTTCCACAGTCACTGCCAGCGTGGCTCGGCGTGCAAGGCTGGCCTGTACCTGCCGGCTCTCACCTCAGCCTCAACTTCTGCTGTTCTTCCCCTTGGCTGCTCTGGAGTTTCTCCTGTAGCACCAGTGGCAATGGCCACAGCTCCTGGCTTTGGATTATTTGGATTCGCTATTAAAACAATATAATACTTTTGGAGATTTTTTTATTTTCTTGCTTGACATTGCTGGGGTTTGCACCCAGGGTCTTACACATGCTAAGCAATCTCCCTACCATTGAGCTACACTTCAGACCCTGAATAAGAACATAGCTATTGTTGTTTGAAGTAAAGATACGTGGTATCTTTTTGAGGAATGCCGCCAAGGAATGGGAGTTGCACTGAACCGCAAATGGCTCACCCCGAAAGATTACTAATTTGTGGTCTCTCGGCTCAATGCTCTTCCTGGGCTTGGAATTGCAAAGTGCAGACAATGAAATGCTCGGGAATATGCTTTCTGGAAAGGTCTTTTAAGACAGAATAGGTTCTTACCACTTTACAGAGAATAATGAATGCAAGATCTTCAATGTATCAAATCTACTAGAACAGCTGTTCCTTAACTTTTTAAGCTCAAGCTTGAATCTGACAAAACTTGAAGACTTACTTTCATCAGTTCGTTCTTTTGAATTGTATGTATCTCTCTTCTTGGCATCTTCTTTGTTTACTACATTATGTTTTTCCCACCAGAGATTTGTTATAATGGTGTATTCCTTTTATCAGGCAAAGGGTTGAAAAGTGTATGGTTTACCCTTGAGTATGCTGTAAAAAGATCATCTCACTGAGCAAGCTCAAACTCAGATGCACAGAGAAATTAAATACTTGGCCCAGATGGCACAGTTATTGGGATGTTGGTTGTCGCTGGCATTGGGCACCTTGAACACTCCTGATTCCTAGATCTTGTTGCTTGTCATACTCTGTAACATTCAAGGGGAATAAATTTGCATACAGCACTCATGCAAGTTGATGGATTCTGAGGCAGCTGTACATGCGATATTGGGACCAATACGTGAAAGACTCATCATTTGTCAGTCCTCAGTAGTTCAAACATGATGTTATCAAGAATTCAAAGAATAGTGTTCTTCCTTAATTCTAAATGTGCTACTGCTTTTCTACTAGTGAGCAGAGTTAGTGTTGGCATATCTTGAGGACGTTGACCATACATATGATGATAATCATATTTTTCATACAAAAAGGTAGTCATCTATAAAAGATATTCAAATATGTATATCATCAGAGTGCATATCTGAATTGCTCAAGAATGTGTACAGTGGAGAAAAGGGTGAGGAAACAATGTGTTAAAGTTTCAAATATTAACACCTAATTAAATCACTATTAGTTTAATATTTTATTAATTTAGAAAACAAAGTTCACAGCACCTTCTGTCATCTGTGCAGTGCTGTAAAAACTTTTGCTCTATTCCAATTGAGAAAGCTGAAACGATTTGAGAACATACACCATTTAGTTCTCATACTGTGGCTTTGGAAACTCAAAGACCTGAAAGTCTAGAAATTTTTCTCAAGGAGAATAAAATATATATCTTTGATATGAATAGGAGAATTTAAGTAGAAATATTTTGCTGAAAAAAATGTGAGAAAATTAGTATATCTCAATATATATGTATATGTATACACATATGTGTATATATATTAAGATATATATGTATATATACATATATACGTATATGTATATGTATATATATATATACCACGTATATATGTATATATTCCAGAAAACATTAGGTTTAGACTGCTGATACCAAGGGTGCTGAACCCCAGGAACTTTGTCTTTCTGTCCTATTAGTTATTTATTTCCTGTTACTACACGATTGCTTTCCATGGTGAAGAAATGAAGCTTTTGAATGATCAAAAACCAAATGACTCTAAAGACCACCATAGGCAGAGCAAACGTGCTGTGAAGTAACGTGATTTTCCATCGCCTTCTAGGCTGCAGTCCACTTCACAATGGCCTCCCTTGCTGCAGCAAATGCAGAATTTGGCTTTGACCTGTTCCGGGAGATGGATAGCAATCAAGGAAATGAAAATGTGTTCTTCTCCTCTCTGAGCATCTTGACGGCACTGGCCCTGGTTCGTTTGGGTGCTCGTGGCGATGGCGCACACCAAATCGATAAGGTCAGTCTCAGCTTTTGCAATCACTCACAGGACAAATCATTTTTACCAAGCGTTTTTCACTGTGGGATCCCTCTGTCAGTGGAGGATGATGTCAGGGTTGGGGGGGGGGTCACATCTTCACACATCCCCATGCATCCTGCTTCATGTATGACTGAAACACACAGCTTGTAGTATTTTTGTTCTTTTTGTTTGTTTGTTTTGGGCTAAGGCTCGAACTCAGGGCTTCGTGCATGCTAGGCATGTGCCATACCATGAAGCTACACACCTGAGACCTTGTTTTTAAACCAGAAGGCAGCAAGACTCCTTGTAGCACTGGAACTTGGATTCTTTTCCTCCATATGGTGGTTCCCGAAGTGTTTTTTCCCAGATCCACATTCTCAGCATCACTTGGAAAACTTGTTAGAAATGTAAATGCTTGGCTCCACCCCAGGTCCTCTGAATCAGAAACTATGGGTGTGGGGCCCGAAAACTGGGTTTTCATAAGCTCTCCAGATGTACACAAAGGTTTGAGAACCACTGCCTGGGAAGATGACAGCAGATAGGAGAGCTAGAGAGATACTAGTGATGTCCTAGTTCAGTACTGTTTGGTTTGCGGTTCTAAGTATTGGACCCTTGCACATGCTAGGCAAGTGATCTACCACTGAGTTAGCTACACCTCCTGAACCAAATGTCCTAGTTTAAAGGCTCATGATAAATGGACAGGAATGACATAATAGGAGATACCAGATGACAGGAGACTAGCTGATTAGTCACCATCACTGGCACCTTCTCCGCCATCTTCCAAAAGCATCATTGTGTCCCCTAACGCAGCTATGTGCATTGTAGTGGCCACTGCTTCCTTCTCTCAAGAAATTGCCATGCAAGTCTAGCAACTCAACTGCAATAAGATACTAGATGCAGGCTGCAGGCAGAGGCTGCTGAGTTATCCTTCTCTTCCCCAGATCCTGCCCATTGTTATAGTTCATTGATAGGTGCTACGGGCTGGGCCATCTGTAACATGTCCCACAATACTTGTCAAAGATTATTTGTGTCGATACATTATAAAGATCCTTCTATTTTCCTTGCATAGTTCAGTGTTCAGTGTGTGTGTTGCAAGGGGGCATCTTTTGTGTCTTTTTTTTTGGTGCTGGTCTTGGGGTTTGAACTCATGACCTGGATGCTGTACCTGAGCTTTTGTGCTCAAGGATAATGTTCTACCACTTGAACCACAGATCCATTTCCAGATTTTGTGTGTGTGTGTGTGTGTGTGTGTGTGTGTGTGTGTGCTTATTTGGAGATAATAGTCTCATGGACATTTAAAAAATTATTTTAGTGTTCGCTTCAGCAGCACATACACTAAAATTGGAACGATACAGAGAAGATTAGCATGGCCCCTGCCTAAGGATGACACGCAAATTCATGAAGTGTTCCATATTTTTTCAAATGTTTTTTCTTTCTTGTGATTGTTTCTAAAATATTTATAAGATGATTTCTTTGTTGCTTTGTATGTCCCTCCCCCATGGTATAACTCCTGCTTTCACTGTATTTGATGTCTGTATAATTTGTGGAGGGGAAGGGAAAAAACAAGCAGTTTAAATAGGGATATAGGTGGACCCATTGCAACAATGAGATGTACAAGTTGTTATGTTAAAAAATGAACACGACTTTGGCCGGGGGTGAGGGGTGGGAGGGAGATGGGAAGGGATGGGAAGGGGAAACAAAGGAGGAGGCTACAATGCTCGATAAGAAATGTACTCATTACCTTGCCCATGTAATTGTAACCCCTCTGTATGGTATTTTCACAATAAAAAATTTAAAAAATATTTTATTGTCAAGGTGATGTACAAAGGGGTTACAGTTATATATGTAGGGTAGTTCAACAAGCGATGTTCTCATGGACTTTTCTTCCTGGGCTGGCTTTGATCTGCAATCCTCAGATCTCAGCCTCCTGAATAGCTAGGATTACAGGCATGAGCCACTGGTATCTGGCTAGTGCTGTCACTTTTGAAAAAGTGTGCTTGCATTGTCATGGTAGATATCCCTTTAATGAAGGTTGTCTTCTAAAAACAGATCCCTTATAGTAGCACTAAAATCTACCTATATTCTGCTTGTCATGAATTTTCTTGGCTCATCTCTTAGCTCAGACATTCTCTCAGAAGAGCTAGCTTATTTACTGGATTAATCAAGAATCAGCATCCTGATTCAATAGAGTTCAAAAGAACCGCAAAGGCTGCTCACTATTTGGTGAAAGAGTTTATATATCTCTCTCTATATATATTTATATTTATAAACTCATCTGGTCAGGCTCACATACTTTTATTTAGCTCTAATAATATTGTCTTTTTGGAGCTAGTTTTAATTCAAGTGTGGAAGTATCACTTCCTCACCTTATTGGAGGGAGGGACTTCTATTTCCTCTCCTATAACATTTTCATTGAAATACACTGGACCATATTTATATTTTTTCTACATCATGTGTGGACTACAGTTTCATTTAAAAGTTGAACATATTTTAGCTTTCTAAAACACAAATCTATTTTAATGAAAATGCTTGACACTTAGCCATAGCAGATAATTTGATTTTACTATTCTTCAGAAGCAGTAACTTGTGGCATGAGTACATAAAGAGGGTAAAACATGTCTTATACCTTCTCTGTCTTTAATTTTAACCTTCATCCCCATCCTAAAATACTCATATTGCATAGATCTATGATTTTTTACCATCATCTGATTGTGTTAACTAGTTATTGGAAAGTGATGAAACTGATTACCTAGGAAATATGAAAGCATAATACTCCAAGGAATCTGATGGAAAAATTTAGAAATAGAGTACTTGTGATAAGTCCTTTTCCATTTTATTGAATATTTATCACAGATGAATAGTTACTAGTGTCATTATTGCATTTTAGATATGGGATTCTTCTTTGTTGAAACTTAGAAATATTTAGGTAAAAATGAACATGCTTCCCTTTAATAGTGCAGCATTTCAACTTTCTAAAAGCCTGCTAGAAATACTAGAAAATCAACAAATTAATGTCAAAATGGAATAAAATTAATAACTATCAAAGAATGACACTAGACCTGTATAACTTTAAAACTTTGCTCATGAACTTAAAAGGGAGGTCCACTGAATATTTATGTAATTTTATTGTATTGCCAAAGTGTACTGAGAGTTAACTCAGAAAAGCTATTTGCGTGTTGCAGTCCTAACATCATAGTATGGTATTTGTTCTCAAATATCATTCCTTTGTTCTCAATACCATTTGTTCTCAGGTAACAGTGTATCCAATAGTAGCTTTAGGATTTTTTTTCTAGAGCTCTGTAGGATCTTTCCTTTTTTTTTTTTTTTAAATTAACTAAGCATCTGCTTTAGCGTAAGTGTTGGCCAAAGAAGAGACTTCTTTCCCCTTCTTAGACTTCATGTCAATTATTTTTGACAAGATTAATTGTCTTTGACACGCTTTGAGTAAAAGCTTCCAATCTCTGAGGACCAAATAGCAGTCCAATTATGTCTTATAATATATGTATATATATATTTATACAAGTTTACAAAGCCATTTATGGTTTATTGAAGACAACATTAAACCATAATCAAAGATAGCTTCCACTGTGATGGCAGATTTCCGTTGGTTAAACTTTTGTTCCTCACTTGTTTCAAAGCCCTTCCTACTCTGGGCCATTAGTGTTAGGAAGAAAAGGTATGAAGGAATCACTCAAGTTCAAGGCGAGTGCATACCAGTGGACCACGGCTTCTCTTCCTCCCCATCTTAAACTGAGATGACTAAGGATAGCAACAAATTCCACTTTTGGGTTTTTTTTTTCCATTTTGGGGAACACTGAGAGACAAACCTCAGTTATTTTCTAACCGATATTAAGAAGACACAAGAAATACAAGGACATATTTCATTATATAAAAATTCATGCTTCAAATTTCAAGGAGCAGGTCCTTGAGCTTTCCTCTCCTAATGGAGTCTCAGTCACAATGAAACTGACTAAAAACTGGAGGCAAGAGAATCTAAATCACCTTGACATATTTCCAGATCCTTCTATCAATTGGTGTGAGATGACTACTATATTTCTTTAGGACACTGAAAACCTGTGTTTGGCCAAAGGAAAATAAGAAAGAATGCTCAATTCTTCATGTCCTACACAACAAGTCAGAACAAAGGAGATAAATGTCACCCAGGTTGATCTGAGAAGTCCAGGCTGTTCCTTGTTGCCTGTAAAGACATTATCTGTGAATGTTAAATAGTTACTAAATTTGCATGTGAGAGATCTGCCTTGTGGACTCTGCCATATCACTCTTTCCATGCCACATTTTATTCCAGACTAACAAGAGGTGGAAATTGAGGATAAGTACAATTCCAGGTAACCCGTGAACTCTAATGGTGACACAGAGCTTGTAAGTTTTCTTACCTCCTCCAGAGCCATTCGACTTCAGTCTGTAAAGTGATGCAGTTCATTTTAGGGCTATGAAGCCTTACGATGAAGTTACCGAGACACAGAAAGTAGCGTTAGCTGTTTTAATTCAATTTCCACAGAATGTTTAGTCACCTATATGCAGAATGGCCCTCCCCCATCTCAAGTCTCATCTCTCTTCCTTGAAGCTGTGGTCAAATAGAGCACACACGACCCATTAGTAAGGCAAGAAATAACTTCACATAAAATGTAGTTGTGACTCGAAGAGACAATCATATATATTTTTTGAAACAGTCATACCATGTGTCAACAGAACAAATCTATGACCATCTGTCAACGCTGCAGAACTTTCATCACAGTGGTTGTAGGAGCAGAGTCCGAATGAGCCCATGGCTGTTTCTGGGTCTTATCGATGGACACATGGCACATGTCCTCCTTGCCCATCCTAAGTGGATGTCATCAGGACAGCACTTTTTATAGCTTCCTAATTGAGGATGAGTTTTGCATTTTAGATCTCATAGGTTCTAGAGGAATCTAGAAAAAAAGAATAAATTGAGATTTGACTATAGGAAACATCATTAGAAAAATGAATGGAGAGCCATATTAGAAAAGAAAAAAAAAGCCTCTTAAACTGCTTCACCTTTCAAATAATGAAAGAATCTTAAATGCCTCTCCATTTCTGACTGAGCTCCACAGTGAATAATTCCTAGATAGTAAATGACTACTTTTCACTACTTGTGTCATGGCGCTTCTGGTAATTTATACTTCTCCTGTCTTCTACTTGATTAAAGACATTTGCAAATCAGCCAATACTGCTCTTATAGCTGTTTATAAATAAAAATATATGAAGCTTTCCAGTGTGATTAGATTGTGGTTATAACATTCTTTTTCTTTAAATAAAAATATATTAAGTGTTCCAGTGTGAGTAGATTGTGGCTCTAGCATTCTTTTTCTTTTAAATATAAACCCATCTAACACCAACATCTTCACATTTAAAACGTTTAAATTGTTATAAGCACTGTGTTGAATTAAAGTAAGAGAGGGCAAGAGTCTTTTGCCATAAGTCACTGGAACATGACCTTGAGTCAAAATCTCTGAGGGCAGGACCGAGCGAGGAGGATGACAGAGTTAATGATAACAGTTTGTAAAAAAAAATGTTTTGGGGAGGAAATATTTCCTAACTCTATACATATCGCCATGGGAAAATCCTGTCAGACATCTTCATCTTCTAATCACAGTCATGGCTGACATACAGAATGTAGTGCTTAAATTTTCGGAGGTTTCAGTCTGTGATGGCTTGTGCCTGCTGCCTGGGGCCTGTGATGAGGGCTGACATCCTGGGAGGGGGAGTGCACAGTGGAGTGAAAGCAGCTCCCTCCCTCCATGGCAGCCAGAGAACCCTAATTACAACCCGTCAAGCTGTGACTCCACAAATGGGTTAATCCATTCATCCAGCCGGGAACCTTACACCAAGTTTACTGTCCATGAGCGTGAGCTCTGGGAATCTTTCAGGCCCAAACTAATCCAAAGCATCTGTGTTTGGGCTGACCACTAGGCTGAAGTGTTACAGTGGAAGCAAAGCTTTATAGCATTGATGTGAACCAACACAAATCCCTGAATTCTGGTGATCCTGAGAGCAGAAAAGGAAGATGTGATGAAGATAAAAGCTAGATCATCTTTCCTAACAGCCCATCAGTATGCACTTGTAGTCACAGAAGAATTGGAAACTGGGACACTAGTGAACTTGAAAACGAAACACATGTTTTAGGGAAGAAATATTTTTAAATGCTATTTCATTGTAAAGATGCTGTACAGAGAGGGGTTTCATTTACATGAGTAAGGTACACTTCTCACTGAACATTGTTACCCACTCCATTGTTGTATTCCCACTATCCCTTCTCTCCCTCCCTACTTCTCCCCCCACGAAGTTGTAAAGTTCATTTCCAACTTAGTGTCCTGTGAGTATCATTGTTACAATTGGTTATCTTTCAGCATTTTGTTTATTCCCTTCCCTTCTCCCAATCAGAGAAATGCACATTCAAGATGTAGGGTACCCGAATCAAAGACAGAGATTGCCAGGGATAAACCAATAGAAAAAGAAAAATGGAATAAAATAAGAAGAAAGAACTAGATAAAGTGCATTGGTGACATCAAGGTTGACAACTAAAAAAATAAGACCTCTTGTTTCCATAGCTTGGAATTCATTTCAATTAGCTTCTTTTAGTATGGTCATATGTTCATGGATCTTGAGCTGTTATGATTCTCTGTCAGGACTAACGTCATGCTTATACTAATCATTGCAAATGAGGGAAACCATAGAGCCTATATTTCTTTGGGCCTGGCTTACTTCACTTAATATGATTTTTTCCAAGTCTTTTCATTTCCTTACAAAAGGGACGTCATTCTTTCTGATAGAAGCATAAAATTCCATTGTGTAAACACACCACATCTTCTTGATCTATTTATCTATTGAGGGGCTCTGGGTTGGTTCCATATCTTAGCTATGGTAAATAATTCTGCAGTGAACATAGTTGTGCTGGTAGCTTTAGTGTAGTCTAGTTTGGGATCATTTGGATAAATGACCAGAAGTGGGATCACTGGATCATAGGGGAGTTCTATGTTGAGTCTCTTGAGGAACCTCTTAATTTTAAAAACCTCTTGCTGACTATTCCCCAGTTCCTCTGAGTCTGATTGCTTTACTTGTGGCCTGTTTGCAGATGCTTTACTTTAACAACCCTTCAAGACAAGGAAACTCTTCTAATAACAAGGTAAACATGATGTGTTCTTTATCTGTTTGTTTTTCTAATGATGTGTTCTTTAAAAAGAAAAAGAAAAGGTGAGACTAAATTGAGAAAATGACTGCTTCATGAAGAATTTTAACTGTATTCCTTATATCTTCTAAAAGAGGCTTTTCAAATTCTCAGATTATAAATTTTTCAAATACAATTTTGGACAATTTATTAGGTCATATTAATTTATCAGAATTTTGCATATATACTGGCTAAATATTGGTAAGATGTCACAGAACTAAATGGTCAGCTTTATCCTTCATTCTTCACAGCCAATTTACATTAGTAAAATTATTTCATTGTGTACAAGGAAAGCTCATTGTTTCTTAATAATACTTTAATTCTAAGTTGATTTTTTTCAATAAGCTCTTTAGCAGATAGGCATTATTTATAAAGCCATTGACTATGTATGCTGCATCTTTGTTGCTTTTGTAATATACCATTATATTACAATTCTTTTGTAGTAAAATATACATGATTTGGTTCACATGTTAATGAGAGTAAGCATAAATTAATGATAGTAAGGGTAAATTTTGGTTCATCTTTTTCTAAACAGCCAGGACTCCAGTCTCAGTTGCACAGAGTTCTCTCTGATATAAACTCATCTCACAAGGATTATGAGCTCAGCATTGCTACTGGTCTTTTTGCAGAACAAGTGTTTGACATTCACAAGGTAGGTGAAGGTGTACATCTTAGAAGAGCTTTTCCATCCTGGACCAGAATCATGTTCCATCCATTATGTGAATAAATGCTTTGCCTTTCTACTGAGCCAGAAAAAAGGGATCTTTCCTTGATGCTATGAATTGGTTCTCATAGGTCTTTAAAATTTCCTCACCTCTTCCAAAGATTGACTTCACCCTGAAAAATCTGCGTCTTCAAAATGTACAGGTTGCGGGGCTCCAAAACAGAGGAGAACTTCTACATTGGCCATGTTGCTGAGTTATAATTGTTAGTGGTAGGATGAGGTATAGGAATTCCAGAACACTGAGGAGAGACCCCAAAGTAAAATGCCTTTGAGCTTCCAGTCTGGAGAGTTTGGGGGTGAGCAGATTAATAGTATTTCTCTCTGGTGTTGATTATGACTCTATTTATCAAGGCATCCTGTCTAATCAAAGATCATTTGAGCCTGAAAGGTGTTTTTCAAGCCAACACAGCCAACCTATTCTTTTCCACATACACTGCTAGGACTACTAGAAGCTGCTTACCTGACCAGGACAATTAGCTGCCACAGTGCCCTTGTGTTAATCTGGGCATTTTCTTTCCCTTTTATTTCTCCATACTTCAGACAACTATCTATCGAACTCTATCTCTGTGACATTGCTGGGTTAATCTCCACCCAGCTCTCTGTGTTCCACCCAGCCATTACTGTTCCCTCTGTTACCCACTCAAATTCTTTGCCCCACCCTAGAGCCACTCCCAAACCCGTTGGGACCTTTCCAATTATGAAGCATTAGGCCAGCATTTGTTTTTCAGGCCTCCCAAATGATTTCCACACAAGTTTTACAGAGGGCATCTAAGTATCCTTCACAGCACACTGCTGCACCTGGAGGGACCATGCACTCTTCTACATTGGTATTGACTTGTCTATCATGCTACTTAGGGTGTTTTTCCCCAGTATTGGCATTGAACTCAGGGTTTGGTGTTTGCTACAGAAATACTTTACCAACTGAGTTTTACACCAGTGTTTATGTCTTTTTTCCTTTCAATTACGGTCTCTGACTTTTGGCTGGATAGTTGTGGACTCTAATCATCCTATCTCTGCCTCCTGAATGCTTGGGATTACAGCATATGCCTAATATGCATCACCATGACCTGGCCCTCATTCTGCTATTCATAGTAGATTCTCATGTTCATGTTGTCTGATACTCATAGTATATAAAAAATAAAAGTAAGAAGTGACACTGTGGCTTCTAGAGGTAGAAGGCTAGCCCTTAAGGAAAAGAGCTCAGGGACAGCACCAGGCCTTGAGTTCAAGTCCCAGTACTGGCCAAAAAAGAAAGGAGAGAGAGAGAGAGAGAGAGAGAGAGAGAGAGAGAGAGAGAGAGAGAGAGAGAGAGAGAGAGAGAAAAGATGTAGTCAGAGGCACAAAGGACACAAGAAAGGTAAGAACTGATCAAAAACACAGAATGTGAGAAGATTACACATTTTGCACTCCCAAGCATTTACAAAGGGAGTTTTCTATAAAATGACTTTTATTTTAAATATAATTAATAATATCTATACATCATTGTTTAACAGTTTTAGGTATGCAAATATTTAACCTCCTTGGTTCAATTAATTCTTACTGCTTTTTTGTAACAACTAACTGTGGGATTGATTGCTTGATTGTTTTCTCAATTTCTTTTTGTTTTCAGCAAGCTTATTGATATGAGTGTTACAATTTTATGTTGATTTTGAATTCTACAGCTTGACTAAATTTAGTTTTGGTCTACTGAGACTTGAAGAAATCAGGGTCTGTCCTGAGCTTTTTCCCTCAAGGCTGGTACTCTGCCACTTAAGAACATCTCCACTTCTGGCTTTTTGCTGGTTAATTAGAGATAAGAGTCTCATGAACTTTTATTTTTTTTGGCCTGGGATAACTTGAAATGTTGATCCTCAGGTCTTAGTCTCCCAAGTACCTAGAATTTTAGGCAAGAGCCACTGGCACTCAGCATATATATATATATATATATATATATATATATATATTCGACATGTATATGTATATGTATATATATATATATATATATATATATATATATATATATATATATATATATATATATATCCATGTCGAAGGCCTTGGTTGTGAGAGAGGACTGTGGGTGGTATATTTGAGGAACTGCAAGGAATTAGTTGTGGCAAGAAAGCAGAGTGTGACTGGGAAATAGACTAGAAATAAATGATATAGGTGAAAATTAGCAGTCTGAGATCAAAGGCTTGCCCTTTATCTTAAATACACTAAGCCACTTTGGGGGTTTGTAGCAGGAGGATTGTAGCTAAGATGCTATCAGATTATTTACAATGAAACACACAGCCCTAAAGCCCAAGCAATGGGTTGTAACCATAGTCACTGGTAACATCCCTCAATCTATTTCAGGTGAAGTTAAACGAATGTGCTTGGGGCTGGGAAGGTGGCTCAGTGGTAGAGTGCTTGCCTTGCATGCCTGAGGCCCTGGGTTCGATTCCTTAGCACCACATAAGCAAAAAGAAAAAAGCCAGAAGTGGCGCTGTGGCTCAAGTGGTAGAGTGCTAGCCTTGAGCTGAAGAGCTGAGGGACAGTGCCCAGGCCCAGAGTTCAGGCCCCACGACCAGACCACCCCCCCACCAAAAAAAAAAAAAAAGAGTGTGTTTGTTCTACAAATTCAGTTTTGAGCTTACCCATCCCCTTTCAGTGTCAGCCAGTTGCATGGACTAATTTTTGAGGCAGACTTGAGTCCTTGAACAAAGCAGAAGGAATTAAGAGACAAATTCAAAAGTGAATTTCTTCTATGTTGGTTGGTGGTAATTTGTAGGCACAAGAACTTTGTTCTTCTTTCTAGAACTACATTAAATGTGCTGAGAAACTATACAATGCCAAAGTAGCAAGAGCTGACTTTACGAATGATATAGAAGACACCACATACAAAATTAATAAATGGATTGAAAATGAGACACATGGTAAGTGCAATGCCTTGTTTTTCTACAAGATTTGTCAGTCATATGTGAATATTTAGGACTGTCAACTCTAATGGTGAGAATTTTTGTACACTTAAAATGCAGCTGCTTCTAATCTAAAGGAATGATTACTATTAGGTAAAGTTACTTTTGTATTTGTCTGCAGTATAAATTGAGTAACCAATGTTTGCAGAACTTTCTCATTTATCAAATCAACCTATTTGATGATGGTATTGAACCTTTCTGACAAGGGACAACTATTCGTTTGTGAAAGCATCTTTCCCACCTAACAACCGGATTCTAACTTTGTCCTGGTTAAGCTTGAAAGAAAGAGGAAAATCTGTTCATGTTTTGTCTTGTTAATCAGCTGTTTCCAATGCTAGTTGTTATTTCTTCACGTCAAGATTGATTCTGAACATTGAGCTTAGTTGGGAAATAGGAGATGTAGAATTTATACTTTTAGGTGCAAAAAATTAGCAAGGTACACTTAGTCCTGGATGATAAGAATACAGTATATTCAAATTCCTTTTTGCTCACTTTCCTTTCATCACATCACTGGTGGGTTACATTAGCCATTATGTTTCAAATACAGCACTTACGAAAAAACCCTCATAAAACGATTACTTTTGTAGCAACTGAATGGAATCTTAAGGAGTTTTTAAGGATATTAGATTACTAATACTGTTTCCTTTTGAACTAGTTTTGCATTGTTTTCTCTCATGCAAGTTTATATATGATTATGATCATTTTGCTAAACATGCATAAAATGCTTATATGGAAACAAAACTTCGCATTATTTTGGGGAGATCTCTCCGCCCCCTTCTGCTATGGCTTTCCACTTAAGTAGACACTCCTATCCACACGTAAGAGTCTACACTCTGCGTCCTCACCACTGACCAGCCGACACCCCTCTGAGCCAATGGTGTGTCACAATTGCTTTCTTGGTTGTTGAATCCTGCATGTTACACCATGAGCCTCAGTGATGGCATGAATTATGGCTTCGGCTGTTGCAATGCAAGCACCCTGTGTAGTGCAAGGCATCTAGCAAAGTCACATCCATCTAGAATCAGAGGGGCGGGATTAATGCTTTCAACCTGGTGGAGGTAAATGACATTGGACTGGCGGGTACCACAGGTAGCCTGGTCTAAGCAGTACCGGCAATCCTGGGCCTAGAAGCCCGGCTTGTGAGGCTGGCTGCCTGGGGAGGAATCCTAGTGCCATTGCTTTTTTGTTGTGATTGGATGAGTTACTTTATCTCTCTGCGCCTCCATTTCCTCAACAGAATGTGGTAAGAGTGCCTCAGAAATCTTATGAGGCTTAAAGAATTTAGATACATTCATTGCTTACTAATAGTACCATCATTAGTATAACTATCGTGTGGTTAAGAATAAAAACTCATGCCCATTAATGGCTTTTGGAAATATATATATATCTTTTGAAATGTATGTAAAGAAATGACTCTTTTCCTTCAATTTGTGTTTCAAAAGGGAAAATAAGGAAGGTGTTTAGTGACAGCAGCATTAGCTCATCTGCAGTCATGGTGCTGGTCAATGCTGTTTACTTCAAAGGCAAGTGGGAGTCGGCCTTCACCAAGAGTGAAACAGTCAACTGCCGATTCCGATCTCCCAAGGTATGTGGAAGTTCTGCTCTGCAGGCACTTGTGATCTTTACACAGACAAAATAACGACCTCACCATTTCTTTCTGTCCTTTGTGTCACCTCTCCTGGAGTAATGCACTAGCCCTATCTTTTCTCCCTCTGTTTAGTCCTCCCTCCTGCCCTTCTTCCCCTCTTCCCTGTTTTCCTTCCTTCCTGCCTGCCTTCCTTCCTTCCTTCCTTCTTTCCTTTCTCCTGCCTTCCTTCCTGCCTGCCTGCCTTCCTTCCTCCCTCCCTCCCTCCCTCCCTCCCTCCCTCCCTCCCTCCCTCCCTCCCTCCCTCCCTCCCTCCCTCCCTTCCTTCCTTCCTTCCTTCCTTCCTTCCTTCCTTCCTTCCTTCCTTCCTTCCTTCCTTCCTAGCACACATACACAACATGAATGATGAGGCATTCCTGTAATCCCAGCTATATATGAGGAAAATGTATGAGAAATAAAGCACTTGATGTGCTCTAAGTGTTCTACTTCTTGAAGCACTTGGTTAGTTATTTAATTAATGTATTTATTTTACTATCCTAGTTCTTATTTTACATCTTATTTTATTTTGCCAATTTGGGGTTTGAACTCAGAGTCTTGCACTTGCATGACTTGCTTGTTAGGCTGGTGCTTTATCACTTGAGCCAGGCCTCTGGCCTGGATTTTTGTTATTTTTGGAGATAGAATCTCAGATTGTTCTTTTGTGGTTGGTTTTAAACTGCAATCCTTCTAGTCTCAGCCTCTCTAGTAGCTAATATTCCAAATGTGAGCCACCAGCATCCTGCACTTTGTTACTTATTATAAGGACATTTTCAATTAAAACCTTAAGTGTGAGGCAATGTTCCAACAACTGGACATACTACCCCCCCCCCCACCCCCGTCCTCATACTCTTCTGCAGAGGGGAACTGCACCCCCCTCCAGACATAGAACGGGGGGGGGCAGGTGGAGGCACATAGTGACCATAGTGATCCATAGTAACCACACGTCAGAAGAAATCGACAGGACTCTGTGACCAAGAGCACGGGAAAATACTGCCCCTGGTGGACCAGTCAGATGAAATGGGATTCTCAGTAACTGTCTGTGGTCTGACTTGCAGTGCTCCGGGAAGGCTGTTGCAATGATGCACCAGGAGCGGAGGTTCAATCTGTCTGCTGTTCAGGATCCGCCCATGCAAGTTCTTCAGCTCAGATACAATGGCGGCATCAGCATGTATGTACTGCTGCCCGAGGAGGACGTGTCTCAGGTGAGTTCCCGCTGTCCTTTCCAGTGCTGGGAAAAAAAAGGACTTGCCATATGCCAGGCCATGCACTCTGCATTCCATGTATATTACTTTGTGGTAGCACATGATTGTATTATAGTATATTCTTGGAGGAGACAAGTGATAAAGGAAAAGGAAACTGATGGAACTTAGGTAATAGATCTGGTAGATACATGTAACCCAACATGTATCTGTGAGTATGCAGGCAAATACACACAAACATTTCAGTTACACTAAAAGGTACAAATGTAATTAAAATGTTGACTGTATTGTGATCTGGAAAATAAGGAAATACTAGTATAGAACAATTTGGAAATACAAAGAATATAAAGAAATAAATGCTTCTGCTAACCAAGGGCATTATTTCTACCCAGGCTTTTCCTATGTTTTGACAATATATCTCTAAAGATTTGAAATTTACTTTAGTTTTGTGGTTGCTTGTTTTGCTTGCAGGACCTCATACTTTCGAGGCAGGTAGTATACCTCCAACCCATTTTGCTTTATTTGTGAGGAGGCTCCGCCCCCTCCTCCCCTGTCCAGCTTAGAATATGATCTTCCTATTTATGCTTTCTGCATAACTGATAAGATAAGCAAATGAAAAAACAACCAGGCTTTTCTGCTATTAGCTGTATGCCCCAGGAATCACTTTGCACATTCTCTTGATTTTCAGTGTCTCATCTGTTGAGTAGAAGACTCAATTTGAATCCAAGCTTTCTGATGAATATGATTAAGAAACATGAATATGTTAAGAAATATTTATCTCCCAAACTCCTACCGCTGGGGTTCTGGGTCATTTTCCTCAGTCTATCTGGCTTTTCATAGCTTACTCCTGTCAACTGTACAGACACGACTACTTTCTGTGTATTTTATGATGGGTAAAATGGTTAGAAAGCACCGATTTAAATAATCACTGAGCTCTTTTTGCTCTTTGACGATCTCTGATTCCTATATTCTTTTGCCAACTAACAATAATTACATGACTTTGTCTGAATCTGTTCATATGTATGAGGAGAAGAGATATGTCCTAAAGGGCAAATGAATCATGCTTCAGTATCCAAGAGTAAATTAAATATGTGATTCATTACAAACCACTCAAGCTAGTTACTAATTTCCCACAATTTTGAGGAGGAGGATATTATGGAAAATCGTGTGTGTGTGTGTGTGTGTGTGTGTGTGTGTGTGTATTTGCTAGTCCTGGAGCTTGAACTTAGGGCCTGAGCGCTGTCCTTGAGCTTCTTTTGCTCAAGGCTAGCACTCTACCACTTGAGCCACAGCACCACTTGCAGCTTTTTCTGTTTATGTGGTGCTGAGGAGTCGAACCCAGGGCTTTGTGTATGCTAGGCAAGCACTCTACCACCGAGCCACCTTCCCAGCCCCTGGAAAACCATATTTTTTTTGTAGGTTTTGTTTCATTCTTTTTCTTTCCCATGTGATCCTAAATTACCTTCTGCTTCTCCCTACAGATTGAAAAGAAACTGAGTTTTCGGAATCTAATGAACTGGACCAATCCAAGAAAGATGACTTCCCAGTATGTGGAAGTGTTTCTTCCTCAGTTCAAGATAGAGAAGAATTATGAAATGAAACGCTATTTGCAAGCCCTTGGGCTGAAAGATATATTTGAAGAATCCAAAGCTGATCTTTCCGGAATAGCTTCAGGAGGTCGTCTTTACATCTCAAAACTAATGCACAAGTCGTACATCGAGGTCAGTGAAGATGGCACGGAGGCCACGGCCGCCACGGAAAACAACATCGTGGAGAAGCAACTCCCGGAGTCCACTGTGTTCAGAGTGGACCACCCTTTCATGTTTGTCATCAGGAAGAATGACATCATCTTATTTATTGGTAAAGTCTCTTGCCCTTGAAAACCCCAATTGGTTTCTATTGGTCTCTGTCACACACGAGACACAGAAGCAATTTGTTTCATTAAAAAGTACGTGGTGTTGCCTTGGTGTTTATTTCTTCCTAACATGGGTCATCAGATGATATTGGTGACTTGGCTCCTCAGCGGCCCTTGGTTGATGGGCTTGGTCTTTGCTTCTCGAATTTCTACTCTGCTTTGCGTCATCTGTTTCTAATTTCTTTGACTTTTTAACCCACCATCGTTGAGACTATTTTATCCCATGTTCTGTCTGAGAATTATTGAGCTTGCTGTACTAGCAATGAGACTGTAGAGGTGGCCCTGGCAATGACATTTGACTTCTACTGTTATTGAAGACATTCTAACTTCATCATAAATTATCAAGGAAATAAGCCCTACTGCTTCTTAAATGTAAATGTGAAGGATATCACATTTATTTCCTTGCTGACTTAAGAAGACATACAAGTTCATTTGAATACATTTGATTCTTTTAAACTCAGTGCATAATCTATGTTTTAAGAAAACATAAAAGATTGAGGACCAACCAAAATGTTTTATTAATAATGTTAGGTCAAAATCCTTTGGGCCGTCCTTGATAAGACTTAATATGTACATAGTTTTTCAAATATTAAGTACCTCTCAACTATTGGTAGTTGTTGTTTATATTAGTTTATATGCTCTAAAAATTACAAGTTTTCCTATTTATCGTAATAAAGAAATACAATGTATCTCTTCAGTGTGATTGCACTCCTCTGACTAATTTTGAGCATGTATGTTCTATATGAAGCAAGCAATACCGGGAAAGAATGATTTTGTAACTTTAAGTCTGATTTGATTCGATGTGGCTAATTTGGTTTTACACACGAAATTACTTATAAAGATGTGGAAGTTGTACAAGGATTTGAGGTTATAAGGGAAAATATTCACAGATATACATATTTATAGGAAGTCACAAGCTATTTTTACAGATGTGCAGAAAATATATTGAAGGTCAGTAGACTATGCTGAACTTACTTATGAATTATAAGCAATAGCAGCTCATAGGTTTATATTTGATTCATAAAATGCTTTTCTCGAAAAGCATTTTCCTGAGAACTGGGGAAGTTAGTGGTAGCTTACAATGCTCAGCAGTGGACCTGGAAGATACTTGATTTTTTTTCAGCAAGTGTTGTGGAATTCACCAATATGGTATAAATGAGTAAATGTGTCACAATATAAAAGATGCAGAAAGTCTCCTGACAAAACAATTCTATAGTATATGCCTATTGTATGCCATAATCTGGAATACCTATTCTGCCTTGGTGGGAACTTGGTAGGAGATAAATCTAAGTGGTCTGCAGCGCTTTGCTTGGAGGGAGAACTTGATCATCCTGGTTACTATTCCTATCTATGACTCTTCAAAACCTGTGTAGCCCCCAGGGAAGGGGGGGCAGGAGCACGTATTCTGATGGCAACAATAAAGTTCACATTGGAAGGGACATGTGCTGCTGACAGGCTTCTCTGGGTAGCTGCGGGGAGATCCAAAGCCTCCAAGGTTCGCTGTGAACACCGGAAAGTGTGAAAGTGGGGGAATGACATGGGTAACTGGTCAGCTTAAACTTTTATAATGGAATAACTTTGACCGGGTGATTTGTTTTTTAAATAATAGAACTTTTTGCTCACAGCTCTAGAAGCTAGAGAGCTCACATCAAAGGACAAGGGGATCCAGAGGCTGATGAGAAACCCTCTCCTCAGGGAGCATCTTTCTGCTGTTTCCTTCCATGACTGGAGCTGCACAAGCCACAAGGCAGCTCCCTGCCATCTCTTTTACACCAGCACTGATCCTGTTCATACGGGTGGAGGTCCTGGGGTCTAGTCACCTCCGAAGAGCCCATTATTGCATGGAGGGTTTAAGTTCCAGTGCATGGATTTGGGATGAGCATTAGACCAGAGCAATATAGATAAACTCAAACGTTCCCCACACTTTTGACAGGTTCATCTCTTCATTGTGTTTACCTCGTGTTTAAAGAGTTCCATTCCATTCATGGAAGGTCTACATGTGTTATTCTCACCTAGTCTTGGTTTGGGGGATGTGGCACAAGGCTGACACGGCTTCTGAAAATGTGACCCACATGGAGTAAGTTTTCATCTCAGTGGTAGCAAAGGCAATAGCTGTGTAGCTCTTTCCATTGAACCACATTCATGTTGGGTTTGTTTTTGTATTCCCACATCCCTAAAACAACCTGACACATCAGAGACCCTCTGAATATCTTTAAAAATTAATATAATTGTTACTCCATAGGATTTGATTTGGAAAGGAAGGAACGCTCAGGGGTCGTTGAAGTTGCTGGCCCTGTAATGAAGTTGTTTTTACATAAAGATGACTTCAAAAATCTTTTCTTGCTTATTAATTGGGTATTAACTGTAGGGCTCTCTTATTCAAATGATTTCAGTCTGTCATATTGCTTTAATAATTGCAGAGCCAGCAATATATTTAAGTAACTTTATCTAAATTCAAGAAGCTTAAAAGTCCAAACATTTCTAAGGTGAAACACATCAGCGTCCTCTTCACGCCCACTACACTTTGTTGAGTGCTCACTTTTAGTGACGTATTCCCTAAAGTTCAAGTATAAAGCAGCAATCCCAGTTTTGTACTTCCCTTATTTATACTGGAAATGTGAATCGACATTTCTACCCCAGGGGTGTTGAATATCCCCGCCCTTCTACAGGACCAGGAGAAGTGGTTTTCATTGCTCTTTTCATGCAGAGAAAGAACCTTCTGCCATCACAGTCACCTTCATTGCCATCATCATCATCAAGGATAAAACATTCGCACATTTTTCATCCCAATGGTCACTAAGGCTTGTGTTCATTATTGTCATTTACAGTTTATAAGAAAAGTGAAGATCAGAGAGGTTAGCAACTGCTCCAGATCCTGTGTGTTCTTTCCGTTAGAGCATGCTGTCACAAACTTTATAACAGATATCACTTCTAGACTGGCGGTGTTCAGAGGCCTCTTGTGTCTCCCCGCCTCACATAGCTCCCTCCTACCTTGGCATGATTACTGACTGACCAATTCACTCTACTGATCTCAGACTTTTCTGGAATACCACACCTCTTATAAACTTGAGCAAGCCTGTAATTACATAGCAATATGTTCTTAACTTTAGGTTGTTTATACTTTTAGATGATTTCATTGGCTTGGTATTCTTTATTACAATAAATTTCTGAGAGTTTATATAATCATGATCTCAATAGTAAAAATCTAAGAAGTACTTCTGAGGATTAATTCTGACAGAAGGGACACTTATTCTCTATTCCAATGATAATTCTTCTCCAGAATTTTCCATATATATTTACAGAAGAACACATTCTATTCATCAAGAAAGAGAGCTAGTAATATATGTATCTTTATCCAACTGATGATCGTTTGTTTGTTGCAGTAATGAGGTTTAAACTGAGAGGTTTCTGCTTGCTAGCCACATGCTCTACCACCTGAGCTACAGCCTCAGCCCTTTTTCTATTTAATTATTTGGGGAATAGGATCTGTCTCTCCCCTCTCCCCATCCCAGGTCAGCTGGTCTACTTGGACTTTGATTCTCCTGTTTATATCTTCCACATAGCTGGCATGACAGGCTCTCACCCCAGGTACCCTTCCTGTTTATTGGCTGAGATGAGCTGAGGTCTTAGTAATTTTTTTCTCTTACTGGCAAACTGTGATTCTACTGCTTTATAAGCATAAGGAGATGCCTTTTCTTTCTATGGTCCTGAAAGGAGAAAGAGACTCCTTATGGTAAGACCACATAAAAGGGAAAACTTGTAGTTGCTAGGTGTGGGTTGGAATATTAATGAGAAAGTCATAATTCTTTTCAAAGCTATTAATTTTTGGAGCTATTAATTAATGTCTTGCCAATACCCAAAGGTCTTATTAGCAACTCTCCCAGTCTAGAGGTGTGATTCTAATAAAACGGCTCTGGGAACTCCTACACATAAAAAGGGTTAGCTGAAATAACGTGACTGGCTGATGTTTCTTAGAGACCAGAAAACCAGAAATCATTCAACTTCCTCGAAAAGCTATGGCTCTCCTCACAGAAGGAAGAGCCTCTGAGATGCAGCGTTCCCTGTTCAGCCTGTTGGCAAATGACTAGGACAGTAGGAAGGCGTGGGTGAAATGAAAGAGCTGGAGCCAGCTGTGGTTTGTGTCTCAGGAGTTGGGCATACATGTACGGATGCATTTCTATGTCTGAGAACTTGCGAGACAAGGGCCCCCTGGGCCCCTAAACACAACTTAGAGAATGCCCTTCCATTTGGCTTTACGTGTGAGTTGGGAGAAGGGCGGTAAGAGGAGGTTGCTCACTTCTTCACTTCCACTCTGGAAGCTTCCCTTTTTGGCTACTGAAAACACTGCTACTCACTCAGTGCTTGTTAGTTTGTGGTCTCCTTAGTGTACCCCTGGGGCAGCAGGCGGGATACCCCTGTGCCTGTCCATGGAGGGACAAGTAACTCACTGAGCTCTGCACTGGTGATAGATATCAGAGGGACTCAGGTATTCTTTTTTTTAAAGCCATTATTGTTATTGTAAAGGTGTTGTACAGAGAGGTTACAGTTATATAAGTTGGGTAATGAGTCCATTTCTTTTTGAACAGTGTCACTCCTTCCCTTCTCTCTCCCAGTTTCTCCCTCCCATCCACACCCACAAGTTCTATAGTTCCTTTTCAACATAGCGTCTAGTGAGTATCATTGCTGCATTTGTTCACCTTTTTCCTTGCATTTCTGTGCCCCTCGTGCCCTCCTCAAAACAGATAAATAAGCAAGATGAAAGGAAATGAAAACAAAAACAGCAACAAAGAGCATGAAAAATCTCGTTTTCATTTCCTTGAGTTGATTTTGATAAATACCATTTTATGTAGTCAGGTACAGATGGCTATTGCTCCTTTGTGACTCCTAAGAATATCCCCCTTCATCTCACTCTGTGTGAGTTCCTAGAGGTCTGTGTAATGTATCATGTCCCAGTTCCTCAAAGGACTAAACACAGAGCTTCCCTATGGCCTGCAATTCCTCTCCTGGGTATTTAACCAATAGAACACAAACAAGGCCACTAAAGTGACCAGCACAACCATGCTCATTGCTGCATTGTTTACCATAGCCAAGATATGGAATCAACCTGGATGCTCCTCACTGAACTAATGGGTCAAGAAAATGTGAATGGGTCCAGAAAAAAAATATATGTATGGGTAGGTTATGGGGTTTGAACTCTGGACCTGGGCACCGTCCCTGTGCTCTTCAGCTCAAGGCAAGCACTCTACCACTTTGAGCCACAGCGCCTCTGGTTTTCTGGTGGTTTATGGGAGATAAAGAGTCTCACAGACTTTCTTGCCTAGGCTGGCTTTGAACCACAATTCTCAGACCTCAGGCTCCTGAGTAGCCAGGATTATAGCTGTGAGCCACCAGCGCCCTGCTAAAATGTGATACACATACACACACACACACACACACACACACACACACACACACACACACACACACTGGAATTCTACTCATCCATCAGAAAGAATGCTATTGTACCATTCATAAGGAAATAGAAAGATGTAGAAACTGATGTAAGCCAGAAACATAGGCTGCATGGTTTCCCTCACTTGTAGTAACTAGAATGTGCCTATAGATTAGATTAAAAAGGAGAAAGAAAATGAGCCACGTAAAGTTAGAGATGGAAATGACATCACAACAAAAGTCAATGGAATCCAGAGCATAAGGGAACACTTTGGAAACATATATTAAACTGGAAAACCTAGGAAAAAGAGATACGGTTTTAGATTCACTTGATAGATCACAATGAACCAAGAAGATGTAAACCACTGAAACAAATCTATAACAAACAATGTAATTGAAACAATAATCAAGAGTCTCTCAACGAAGAAAAGGATGAGACAGACTCACCACCAAATTTCATGAGACATGTAAAGAATAAAGCCTGAGTTCCCTTTCTAGGGCATGTCTTGAGAAGGTGGTGGCGAAATCACTAGACTCAGTATCTAGTGACAGAAATTTAAATCCTGAATCTGTACTTGGTAATGAACAAACCTGGGCAAGGCATGAAACTCTCAGAGCTGAGCTGCTCTCTGCAAAACAGGCATTCTAATCTTGCCTCCTTCACTAGGTTGTGGTATCTTCTGATACCATGCTATTTCCCGTGGCACCTTTGCATGGTCACTTTGCCAGACAAATCATTTAAGGATGATTGTTCCATGCAATGAGATAGTTTTCTTATCTCTCTACCCTCTCTCTACCTACTATTAATAATAGGTTTAAGATAGGACATTCCAATTAGATTTTCACAGAACTGAAAGCCATCAATGGGTGTGTAACTAATGAAATATTGGTAATATTGGGCTATTATTAACCTTTACTGGCCTCTTGAGATCTTTTTCATTGAGTAAATTTGTGCGCCCTAGTAACTCATTCCCTAATTTGCTCTAAGCACCTTCCACTACCTTAGCTGGCATCTGAGTCACTATAATTTCCAAATTAAATAGTTCCAGAAGCAACCAAGAAAGTGTATGAAGACAATTGATGTTTGCCACCCCAAGAAAGTTAAAAGTAAGTAAATAGATATGGGAAACCCAGATAGAGTATACAAAATATTGAAATAGTCCAACTTAATTGAACTCCCTCATTTTCAATGCTGAAAAAATTTCACTAATCTTCTTGTCAGTCTGATCAACAAGACAAAACAAAAAAGAAGAAAAAGGTAAAGAAACAAATACAAAAACAAATGTGCTTGAGAGAAGTGGTACTTACAGGACGTAGGTAATAATGAGACCTCTCTGGGAATTTAAGATTCCAAGGGTGAAATGGTTAGTTTGAATGGGACACATAGTGCTGGGTACTAAACCACTCTCTATTACAGGCAAAACAAGCAGGCAAAATGAACAGATTCCCAAGAACCTAAAGTTACGGCAGCGATACCCCCGAGGAAAACGTGTCCCTCCGCCAGGCTTCTTCTCGCCAGCGGCTATGTGTTTTGTGTTCCTGGGGAGCATGGTGGGCAGCTCAGCTGATGGATGTGAAGCGAACCCTTGAGCTTCACAGAAAGTAGAATCTTGATGCTTAATTGGCCTTGACCTTTTATGAAGTGTCTTTGAATCCAGCCTCTCTCTCTCTTTCTCTCTCTCTCTCTCTTTCTCTCTCTCTCTCACACACACACACTACTGTGGAAAAGAAAAGGAAGTGTAATATTTTTGAATTCTCATCAATGATCTTACCAAATCCATGACTTTGTCCGGGAATAAATCCATTGATGGTCTTCTTTCTGATGTGCTTGATACCATGGACCAGCTTCCTTTTTCCATTAGGATTTGTTTTCCTCTACAATGTCAGCCATCCTGACTGTTGTGGGGGTTTGTGTTTTGTGATTTTTTGGCATGAACTTGAATTTCAATGGTGGTTGGAAAGTGTGGGATTTGATTCCTCCGTCTCTCTGCCCTGTTCCTCCTGATTCTGTTTCATTCCATCAGCCCTCAGGGGCAGTCCCATTCTCACATTTATCCTCTCACTTGGATCTTCCTTGAACTTCTCTGTTTAACTTTCTTAGTCTTGCTTTTTTTCCTACTTCTCTTCAGAGAGAGAGAGAGAGAGACAGAGACAGAGACAGAGAAAGAGACAGAGAGGAATCCTGGGCTCAGGGGGCACATCATTTCCTGTAAGGAATTACTCCTCAAACTAAGATGTTACTCAGTGCTCTCAAATGATATTAAACACTGTATAATAGAGGAAAGTTTTATTTGTGACAGGGTGTAACTTTAGTTGTAAAATCATTGCTAAATGTAAAAGTAAATTGACATATTTGCCTAATGTATTTTGTTCTAAGCTGTATAACTGGACAGAAGGCAACATAATGGAGTCAAGATTGCATTGAAGTTTAGTGTAAATACAGACAAGGTGTGTTCTGTGTGCTGAACCACAAGAGTCACATAAACTAGGTCCCCTAAGTAGGAACTATTTCAATGCTCTCCTCCCCCTGGCCCAAGACTGATACTGTAATGAGGAATCTGTGAATTTCACTTTCCTAATGAAGAGAAGTAAAAATAAATCAGAATTGCAGGGCAACAGTGGCTCAGGCCTGTAATCTTAGCTACTCAGGAGGCTGAGATTTGAGGACTGTGGTTCAAAACCAACCCAGGAAGGAAAGTCTATAAGATTCTCTTATCTCCAGCTAACCACCAGAAAATTGGAAGTGGAGCTGTGACTCAAAGTGGTGGAGCACTAGCCTTGGGTGAAAAATGTCAGCGACAGTGCCCAAGTCCTGAGTTCAAGCCTCACAACCAAAGAAAGAAAGGAAGAAAGGAAGGAAGGAAGGAAGAAATAAAGAAAGAAAGAAGAAAGAAAAAATCAGAAGAAATAGATTCAATCACAAGAGAGAACATGAAGGAAAGTAGAGGAAAGGGAGCAGTGGATTTGTGAAAAGCAAAAGTAATTTGAAGAAGTAATAAAGATAGACATGGGCGACTTGTGTGCATAATCCTAGTTACTTGGGAGACGTGACATCAGGGGGATCATAGTTCCAAGTAGGCCTGGGCAGAAAAGTCTGTGATTCTCTGTCTCAGTGAAAACAAGCTAGGTGTGGTGCTGTATGCCTGTTATACCAGCTGGGACAGGAAGCCTGAAATAGATAAATAGATAGATCATGTCCCAGTCATGCACACAGCCAGGAAGTAAGACTTTATCTCAGAAGAAGAAGGTTGGAATTGTGCCTCCGTGGTAGAATGAAGCCCCGGGCTCAAATCTCAGTACTACCACCACTGCCAAAAACGAATAATAAACTGATATTGTAATGTTAAATATCATTAGAATTTATCATCACAAATGCTGGCTAAAAAATAAATGCTTAAGAGAAATGAACATCTTCTAGTAGAAAGCATGAATAAAAACTTCATTCATTTCACATAAAGAGCACATTAAGACTATGCCAAGTAGCCACCAAGTTAGATGAGTAATGTTTTATGTTCAAAGAAATTCCTTATGTGCTTGATATTTAAATCAAAAAAACCCCAGTCACTATTCCTTAACATTTGTGTCTTTACACGCCTCGCCCCAGACGTAGCTTACTTGATTTCTAAATGTACTCCTGTACTTGGATCTGTCCGAGAGTTGACAAAGAATCTGGGTGTGGTGATACACACCTGTCATCCTAGCAGTGGGGAGGCTGGAGTTCGAGGCCAGCCTGGATGACACGTGACAACCTACAGGGAGGGGGGACAAGCAAAAAAGAGAGAATGCGAGCACTGTGGAAGCTCCTTGCAGTCCGTCCCCTTAGCGCAAGGAACGCGCAAAGATTCCAGGCCTTCTTGTCCAGAGCATCTAAGCAAGGCATTTCTCCAGAGAAGTCCCGCAGCTCGCCTCCAGGGGGCGGCGCAGAGCCCGCCCCGGGCCCGGTCTACAGTCCTGTTCCAGCAGGCTTATGCTTAATCATTGTCTCTCTGTTTTTAGAAAACATTGGCATACGATGAAAGATAAACATTTGAGGTTAAACATGTTACAGATCCATCTCTTTGATCTTGGTATTTCAAATTTCAGAAAGAGGAATTATGGCAGAGAAGATGGCAAGGTAATAAATAAATCATTAAATTGAACATTTAAAGTAAGTGCCACCTGGTACACTCGTAGACTGGGGCCAAAGATCAGGAGCAAATAGTTGCAGCGTATTTTATGGGAATAATTAAACATGTAGAGCAGAAAAGCCACATATGGAAATGATTACGTGTATACATGCTATTATATGCATATAAATACAGGTGTCACTCATATGACATATATCATATATGTGATATGAATCATAACGTGAATAGTATGTTCTATATCTATATAGCTAGAGATAGATTTATAGGAAGTATAATATTATCTGAATTGTAAATAACACTAAAAAACTGTGGAGAAGGGCCTTCTACTTCAGATTACTTGTGAAACAGACATTAAAGCTACATCTTATAATTGGTACACTCTCATAGTTTGTTCTATCAAAATGTAGAATTTTCTAGAAAGAAGGATTCCCCCACTTTTGGAACTGTTGTATAGAATCATACGAACACATAGCATGCTCTACCATGCTGATGGTGTGCAGTTTTAACAAGGGAGTAACTAGGTGGTGTTGCAATAGAAATCAGAAACAGGAAATTGTGCTGGTGAAACAATGTAAAAATTAAGATGAGTGAGCTTATTAGCTTTAATTAAAAAATTATGACATGCTTAGGTCAGAAGCTGGCGCACATCTTTCTAAAATTGTGTAGGGATTTCCATCAATGAAAAGACACTGGAGAAAGGAAGCAAGCAGAGGCCTTGAATTTCGAAGTGCTCCCTGCCCTGGCCTGGCCTTTCATTCCACATGGCACTCTCACCAGGGTAAGAGGAATAATCCAGGAGTGTGATTTCCATTTCCAAACTGGCCTTGCATCTTTCTTGAATATGACGTGCCTTTGTTTTTTAATTAGGATAGTGTTTTATAAGCTTACGTTGGTCAGACAGAGGAGATTTCAGTTAGAGTTCACCCATTTATAGTGTGGCCCCTTCAACCTAATCCCATTCTCCACCTGCTTCCCTTTTCACGACAATGTCAGCAGCTTTCCTTGAGGTTTTATAGTTGCAAGCAATCTATTTTGACCACATTCATCGTCTTCCAAAATATATTTCAATAATTATTTAACCATTTTTTTCTTCCTCCTTTTCCATCTCCTCTTACATAGTTCCTTAGATTCATGCTCAGCTCATCTATACATGTAGTTATACAAGTAGATGTCCATAATGTCCCTAAATATGTATGTATTTGACATCTTTCACATATGAATAAAACCATATGGTGTTTTGTCTTTTTAGTTTCACTTGTTTTGGTCTGTAGGGATGCCCTACAATTGTGATCCAGTTTCCTGCAGATGACATGACTTCATTTTTCTTTATGGATGTTTAATATTCATATGTATAACACATATATACCATATCTATTATGATGATACATATGACATTTAATGTAGATGGGGTGATTCCATCATTTGGTTATTGTGAACAGTGCTTCAATAAATATAGCTATGCAGATGTCTTTCTGATATATTGACTTATTCTGCTTCAGTATGGAGCAGCCATAGGGAAGGTCTATTTTAGTTGTTTGAGGAACCTCCATACTGATTTCCATAATTACACTCCCACCAACAGTGTATGAGGGTTCCCCCCCCAAAATCCTCACCAGCATTTGCTTTTATTTGTTTTCTTGTTGGCTGCCATTCTCCTTGGGGTGAAATGGGACTCAGTGTGGTGTGGTTCAACAATATTCCTTTTCACTAAGGATATTGAGCACATCTCCATGTATCTATTAGTCATTTATATTTCTTCTTGTGGGATTATCTGCTCAGTTTTCTTGCTGGCATAGTAATTGAATTGTTTACTTACTGTTTAATTTGTTTTAGTTCTTTACATAGTCAGAATTTTGATCCATTATCTGATTATTCACACATGATTTTTCATACTTTAATCTTCTCTTTAACTTTACAATGGATCCAGAATAAAATACATTGATACACATATCTATATGCATTCGTGTTAGTGGCTCTCAAACCCAGCCTAGTGTGTGATGATAATCTTTGTGGAATATACCTATCAAAAATTCCAGAGAAATTTGCATACATGAATTATAAAAGTGGACTTCTTTATGTGTACCTGTGTTCATAGATTACATGACTTACTATATACAACATTATGGTATGACCATATTATATTGAGATGCTACAGATGATTGCATACTATTACTATATTATACATATTATTAAAAATTATATAATCACTAGGTAGTGAAGTTAAGTACAATGAGCTACTCTAATTCTTCTTGTGATAATTCGTGGCTACTTGTATATGCGTTCACTACAATGTTGGAAACATGTCTGAGTGAGGCTTAGCAAGGATAGGTTTTTAACTCATGCAATTAACATAGGTTTGTTTGTTGGTTTACTTTCTGAGATTGTTTTCCAGATAGCTAGTTTTCTGCCCCTCATATTCCATGATTCTTTAAAAAGCTGCCTGAGGAATAGTGCACAAATACAAACCAAGTAATAGGTGGTACTGGGGAGGGAACACAGACTGAAACACTAGAGCTTTACTATTGGTCCTCCATCTTGGGACATCAACCCTAGAGTCTCAGTTCTTGGGCCTATTTCCTGGGGCTCTGGCTGCCCAGATGTGGACTTGACCTCTGGGGAGTGAGAACTACCTTGGTGTGGAGACTGCAGCTGTGGTCACATGGGTTTGAAGGTGTTGCTTGCTCCTCTGGGTACACTAGGAGCCGGCTGAGGGACCTCAGTAAGCCTTCTGGCAATACATACTGAGGTACTGCTGCTAGGTGCTTGGCATAGCTGGTACTAAGCACACCTCCATAGCAACACAGACCCAGCCACTCACCCCATGGAGTTCAGAAACACATTCAAAAGCGAATCCAGAAGTGTATGTTTAATTACACGTTTTGATGAGGACTATGGAATGAAAGTATGGGGTTCAGCCGAGAGAATCTTCACAGAAAGAATCTTTTCAGTGTGAATTCTTGAGGAAAATAAATGAGTTCGAGCTGAAGCCCTTTATGTGGTACAGGTAAGAATTCTGACTTACCCTGTGTGGAGAGCACTTTGCAATTGCTTCCTCTGCTTTATAACAATGGATCATCTTAATCAGCTAATTCACCTTAATCAGCCTGAGTCATTCCTAGCTTGAACTGAGCACAAGCAAAAGCATAAAGTTTGACTCAGCAGCCACAGGGATGTCTGTGGCTTCCAGAGCTTTCCTTCAGGATTATATCCTCCTCTTTGGGGACACTGTAAGTCACTGCAGGTGACGGCAAAACTCAGACCCACTGATGCCTCCATTAGGGACTCACATGTCCATGACTGGTTAGGGTTTGCAAATTTCATTTAATATCTAAAATCTATCAGCCACCTGTCTTTGGTAGAATGTTAGGAGGAGAGGAGACCCTTCCGCTTGTATTGAAAATACACTTCCATATGCAACGAAGTTCTTCAAAAGCTTATAGAGATTTAGAATAAAAATTACTAAGGGTAGAAATGGTGATGATAAGAAGTGAAACTTGGTACAGTTTTTTGTTTGCTTATTTGTTTTTCTTTTTGTCGGTCATGGGGCCTGGGTGCTTTCCCCAAGCACTTCAGCTCAAGGTGAATGCTCTACCACTTGAGCCACAGCACCACTTCTGGTTTTCTGGTGCTTTATTGGAGTCTCATGGACTTTTCTGCCCAGGCTGGCTTTGAACCGGGATCCTCAGATCTCAGCCTCCTGAATAGGATTACAGGTGTGAGCTACTGGTGTCCAGCAGTACAGTTTTTAAATTGTCATTGACTTGTACCCAATCTTCATGCCTTAAATTTTGAAAAACTTCAAAATTATAGAATAATTAAAAAAAACTATTTAGAAAACATGTGCACACACCTCAGATTCACGAGTTATTTATTTTTTTTACACATCTACCTATGCATCTATCACCTCCTAAACAATTTGAATATAAGTTGAACTATAACAAGATAGTTTCCTCTAAATACTTTAATATGCTTTTTCTAAGAATAAAGACATTTTTTCCATAATATATTTTTCACAATATATAACACTTGAGGAACAAAAGCCTTAATATTATTACCACATGTATTTTATGAAAGACACTATAAATTGCTGAATTGCCTTAAAGCTTCATACAGTTATTTTGAGTGACCCACAATTCCACAAAGTGTTGACATTATATTTGGATGTGTGTCCCATCTCTGTTTTTAATAGGGAGCTGTTCTTGGCTTTTTGAGTTCCTGATCTTGATGCTCTGAAGAGTTCAGGAGAGTGGTCATGTATAATAAATCTTCATGTCCTGAATTTATCTTATCGTAGGAAGTGGCTTGATGTACGTTAGACATTTGGCCATGATGATTATGTGGGTAACATCACATCAGAGACAGATATCCTGCGATCCACTCTTGGTAAGCTGAAGGTGACGACCTGGTGTGGGGCTGAACATTGGATCTCAGTTGTAGAAGACCTTCTTCCTTGGTTGTAAGCAAGCAATCCAGGTTGTAGACAAGGATTACAGAATTTGTTACTATAGGGTTTGATCGCTTCTGTGCAGTTTTCAAATACTAAAACAGAAAGAATTTAGATTATGAACTTGTTCTGAAAGTAATATTTCAGCAAGGTAGATAAGAAAGTTGGGCAGGCTATTCTACTGAAATGGAAATATGATTAATCACTCATTATCTTTCTCAATATGTATCAGTTGGGCTAATCTCAAAAAGCACCTGAAAAATTCCCTGTTTGGTTTTGGAAGCATATTATACTTTTATATAAGTTCTATCCTTATACTCCTCTTTAAGACCATTTTATTTTCATGCCATGTCTTACTAAATTTCCCAAATTGGCCTCAGCCTCCTGAGTCACTAGGATTATGGTCATGCAGGCCAGGCCTGGCTTTTCTGACATTTCAAAAGAAAAAAAATCTAATCATGTCACTTGCTGTAAATATCAAATCAGGAGGGACTTAGAAAGTTGCCTGTGTTTTTATCTACAGGACCAAATGGCAAAACTTCTCAGAAACACCATTAACCTGAACTGAAGGAAGGAAATAGGGACTGTACTCTCTTCTGGTAGCATAGAGGAATAATAAAATGAATGCATAAAATGCTGTTCTTAGCTCAAGAAACATTTATTAAGAAATACCTCTGTGAAAAATACAAGGAGGAAGGAAAAATGAGTAAAAATTACTTTGTCTCTAAAGCCTGGCACTGCTTTTGGAGACTGGGTGTTTTAAGATCTATCAAATAAAATAAATGAAACAATACGAGCGAATAAAGGAAAATTGGATCCAAGTTTGGCGTGCAGAAACGTTTTTGCTCTGTGTGAAAATTAGAAGACATGTCATAGGAGCATCTGGATGGAGTTGACCTTGAGGAATAAATGGCATTTGAATTGGCAGTTGGAAGCTGAGAAAAGCCAGAGACCTAAGACCAACCCAGTGTTCTAGTAGCTTCCTGAACTGTTTTCCTGGTTAAGTCTGCCCCCTAGAGGACAGGAGTTGCATCTAACCCAGCAAAAGGCCAAGACTGGTAAGTCATGGAGAATTCAGGTGCTATGTGGAGTTAGGCAAATGCTGAGGTTGGTATGGTGTAAAGGTAGGATCTTAAGTCTTCATAAACTGGCTAGAGGAAAATCCTATAACTCCTTTATCTCATATATATGCTTTATTAATGCATAGATTAGGCTTAATAAACTGCACTTATGTTGATCCATTTCATCAGTTAGACAATTTTAAATACTCTCAGTACCAAACATTTCCATTGCCCTCTAAACTTTCATCATCCACCTTTCAAAACCATTTTACTTCTTATTTTTTTTGTGTGTCAGTTGTGGGGCCTGAACTCTGGGCCTGGGCGCTGTCCCTCAGCTCTTTAGCTCAAGGCTAGCACTCTACCACTTGAGCCACAGTGCCACTTCTGGCTTTTTCTGCGTATATGGTGCTGAAGAATGGAACCCAGGGCCTCATGCATGCAAGGCAAGCACTCTACCACTGAGCCAACTTCCCAGCCCACCATTTTATTTCTAAATCCTATCCTCAGACAACTACTAATATTCTTTCTGGAGTCGGCTTCATTTTCTGGTAATTTTGTGTGTGTGTGTGTGTGTGTGTGTGTGTGTGTGTGTGTGTGTGTGTGTGTGTGTGTGTGTGAAAATACCATACAGAGGGGTTACAATTACATGGGCAAGATAATGAGTACATTTCTTATCAAGCATTGTTGCCTCCTCCTTTGTTTCCCCTTCCCATCCCTTCCCATATCCCCCCTACCTGATCCTACCCCCCCTGATATTTTCTAAAATGAATGCAAATATATGGTGTTGTTTTGTGTGTGTCTTCTTTTAACTCAGCCTATTGAGTTTGATATGAACCTAAGTTGCAAGAATCAGTAATCTGACAGTTTTTATTATGAGTAGTTTACAATTACCTTGATATATCTTACTTTACTTAATTTGAAGGAGATAATAGACCTAAAGGAAAGACAAAATTGTAGGAAAAAATTCTTCATGAGTTTAGGCTAAGAAAAACTTCCCTAGAATCCCAAGAATATAATCAGACTTCATATAGGCAGACTTCATCAGAAGTGAAAATTTTTGCTCTGAGAGAAGCTCTTTACAAAGAACAGCAAGTCATAGACTGGAAGAAACAATTGCGCATGTGTCCTAGATAAAAGAAGCGCTGTGCTCCAAGACAGTCACTCCATTTCTTAAAGCAGGCAAAAACGTTGGTGCAGATACAGACAAAAATATAAATGGCCAATATGTACATAAAAATGTATAACATCACTAGTTACCAGAGAAATATTAAAGGACTGTTTTCATGCCTGGGAAGCAGTGTTGTTGTTGTTTACAATGATGAATGCCATGCTTACAGGTAATGGGCTCCTTTGACGTGAAGTTCATATGATGGCCTTCCGCTCAGCCTTGAATGATCTCTGTAGAGATGAATGGAGGCAGCACATGCATCATGCCTCTCCAGTGATGTATGCCACCGGCTGGCATTTGGCAATGTCCCGTGTATGGGTAGTGGGTGCTACTGCCCTCTAGAGATTGGGAGGGGAAGAACAGTTTCCACAACAAAGCTAGCCTGCTCTTCCACAGTGGCCAGGCTCCAAAATCCTGCTTTGAGCAAACATGCAGGTTTATTCTTTACTGAAATCAGTTGTGAGTATTGAGAGGATACAGGGAGGTAAAAGGGGAGGAGACACAATCTCTGTTATCATATAGTGATAACAGAGTGAGGAGATGATAAAAATAGCTCTATTACCAGGACAATGTTACCGTTATATTGTTATTCATTGGCTTAAAGCTTGAGTCAATTGAACATCTACCTTATTTAAGTACCAGCAAAGGGGAGTATATAGCAATGGGAAGTATTTATTTCAGCCCAGAACAAGAGGAAGAATGCTGTGGGGGAGGGAGAAGGAAGGCAGAGGTGAAGCAGTTCATTGAGGAGTTCCTTCCAGTTGCAACAAGAAGCATTAAGGGGAGAGCTCTGGGCTAGGTCGAGAAGTTGTCTTGGAATTATGAAAATAAGTCAGTTAAATTCACATCTGTCAACATTGTTGAATGCTTACAGTGTCCCAAATACCTGTGATTTTAGTCCTCATGTTGATACCATTTCCTAGTGAAAAAAGCCTGTCAGCCACTCCCTGTGTGAATCTGATGTGTCCAGTGAAGGATGGGGGACATTTTAATCCCAGGAGACAGTAATATACCAAGGAAGAACGAAATGGGATGAAAAGCTAGATCAGAAGGTTGTTATCTCCCCTCTCCAAACCCAGCCCTAGTCAGACAAAAGCCTATGTGAAGAGAAATGTAAAAATGGTCCAAATGAAAAGAGGCTCAAAGGCAGCTAGTAAAACTGGGCTTGGAACCAGAAACGAGGAATCGCTGAGAGCGCTTAGTGTGGTAGAACAAGCCGCAGGTACGCGGGTGTGGTGAGGAGCAGGAGAGGCAGCTGTTCTGCACAGCCGTTTGTGCTCAGGGGTAGGTTTGATGCAGGGACACGACGCTTTTTGTGCTGAATATAACCTACATCTTCATTTTCAATGGGAAATTATTCATCATTTATGTTGAGTTAAATGAATAAATTAATGAATGACTAATAAATGAGTGTTCCCAGGCTGCTCCACACTTTGCTTCCGTCTTGTACCCTTGGCTTCTATCTTGGGAGAGAGTTCTTGCTTCATGGCCTTGCTCCCAGGCAGGAGAGGCTGGGAAACATGTATGACAAGAAGAAAACAAGAAAGGGCTGGGAAGGTGGCTCAGTGGTAGAGTGCTTGCCTTGCATGCCTGAGGCCCTGGGTTCGATTCCTCAGCACCACATAAGCAAAAAAAGAAAAAAGCCGGAAGTGGTGCTGTGACTCAAGTGGTAGAGTGCTAGCCTTGAGCTGAAGAGCTGAGGGACAGCGCCCAGGCCCAGAGTTCAGGCCCCACGACCTGACCCCCGTCCAAAAAAACAAAAGAAGAAGAAAACAGGAAAAAGCCAGAGAGAACGTGGAGAGATTAAAAAGCAAAACTGATGATGGAGAGCAGAAAAGAAGGTCAGACAGAATGGTAAAGTGAGACATTTAGCCGTATCAGAACTTCAGAATTCAAAAACAAATTCAGAGAGTAAGGGCAAGGTTAGTCTTCAGAAAGTTGAAGATTTGTAAAAGGATTTAGAGATGGTATTACTCTCATTGGTCCTTATTTGGAGAACCTTTAATTTTCCTCTAAGAGATAAAAGTGAGTATTGAACATTTTTTTTATTATATCTTAGTTGGTGAACTTTCCAAAGTGCACCAAACAGTAGAACTTGTGTGGGCTTTATGAGGTGGGGCTTGGGTAGATAAATATCAAAGAAAGAGGCAGAGGCAGAAACATTTTAGAAAAAGAAGGAAGTAAATCTCAGGCTTCAGAGGAAAGAAAAATGTGCAAACTTAGCCAAGATTTCCAAATTTATGACTTTCATAATAGAAAAATAACATTTATGCAACCATTGTCAAATTTACAAGGGTCATGACATAGCTTAACACATTCAAAAGCAAAAAATAAAAAATATAATAGTTTCTATTTGTGAGTCTAGGGTTTATTACTTGAGGGACTATCACCAGTTTCAATGATCACACTATTAATGATCTAAAGAGGCATAATTATTAAACACAAAGAAACAATGTCAGTGTTCATTTCTACCCTAGCAAAACTCATAATCTATTATGAAACCAAGAAGTAAGAAATGCAAAGGGATTTGAATGGGTCAGTGGCATAATAAAATAGAAAGCAAGAGAAGACTGTGTGAAGAATTGCCAGATGCAAAGTACAATGGAAAACAAGAGTGGAACAAAAGAGAAAAACAACCTTACTGTTTGAAGCTGTAAAGAAGAGTGATAAACAAGTATCCTTATCATGGATTTCACTCTGAAAACTGAAATAAAGTGCTCCTCTCTTCAGAGATGATAACTATGACTTGAGCAAATATTCTGTCTTAACTTTCCACATTTTCTATTTATGTGTTTCCAATATCATTTGCCTAGACAGAATCCTATCATTTCACATTTTGCCCACACAAACCACAATACGTGATTTCTTGCATTTCACATTTTGATAGGTCATGCAGCAATTTCAAGGAACCGTACAAAAGATTTTGCAAACCTTTTCTTCAAAGTACTCCAAGTGAACTCATTGTTCCAGTGATGACGTTTCATACCCACGCCCCTTTCCTGGGCCTGTCTTCCCCAAATAGTGCAAGAATGCATGCACGGGGCGGGGGGTGGGGTCCACATGCACTACAGGGCGGCCCTGAAAGATGCAGGAAGTGGTGTTTGCGTGTGGATTGATCTTCCTGCCTTTCCTCACGATTGGGAGATCATAGTGCTAGAGGAGTGTCCAGTGGGCAGCTCTGGGCTGATGTGGCAAGGACAGAGATCTTGCTGTTTCTTTCCAGAGTGTGGCAAGGTCGGGGGGGGGCACACTCAAGGAAGTGGGGATCAGGGGTACAGGTGAGGCCTGCAGCACAGATCCTATGGTTGACGCGGGGCCCTGGAGTATTTGATGCTTAACCTTCCCAAACACCTGGCAATCTAAGAACAGGATTGTGGTGGTTTGGTGGTTTGGTGGGCTGGATAGGCTGGTAGTTGGGTATGGTGAATGTTCAGGCTCGGCTTGAGCCCCATGATCCCGAAATCAGATTAGGCCACTAAGAAATTGGATTAGGTGATCCAATCAGCCATTCAGCCAAATTTGATGAAGTACTTGCCATTAGGCACTGGGTACTTGCAAGTACCAGCCACAGTCTCTTGGTAGAGATATTTTTTTTCAGTCATGGGGCTTGAACTCTCAGCCCGGGCACTGTCCCTAAGCTCTTCAACTCAAGGTGAGTGCTCTCTCACTTGAGACACAGCGCCGCTTCCCGTTTTCCCGTCGTTTATTGGAGAGAAGAGTCTCACAGATGTTCCTGCCTAGGCTGGCTATGAGCCATTATCCTCAAATCTCAGCCTCCTGAGTAGCTAGGATTACAGGCATGAGCCACCAGCGCCTGGCCTCTTGGTAGAGATTTTTGTCTGCTATAATCCTTCTCTTCTTACATTCCCCTGGAATCTACGAGCCTACTCATTTTAGATTACATTCTCTTAAAAGTAGACCCTTAGCAGGTTAGGATCCATAGAATTTGTGAAGGAGAAGTCTTCAGAAGAGTCAGAATGAACATAAGGAAAGCAGAGGTGAGAGAAAAAGCAGAATAGGGAAGGAGAAGCTCACACGGTGTGACTTCCCGTGCAGTCCCAGAACACGCTGATCTTCAGAGAGCGCTGGGGGTAACAGATACCAGAGTTTGCATCACATTAGAACAAATGAAATGGACTTAAACATCTTTGCATCATCAGCTCATGAGTATGGGCTTACTATGGGAGTTGCAATACTTCCAAGCACCTCTCTCTCTCTCTCTCTCTCTCTCTCTCTCTCTCTCTCTTTCCCTTTTTTCTCTTTTTCTCTCTCTCTCATTTTTGGGATCATTGTTATTCAAGCACTCAACAGAGATTCTGTGAATGCTTTCGGTTTAAAACATTAGCTGCAAACCAGACAGAAGATGGGAGATGAAGATGTGGGTGAGGAGCCGAGTCCACCACCCTCTGCCAGTGTGGAAGGTTCTGGTAGTATAGGAAGAAGTGTAGGGCACACCTGGAACCATACTACTCCAGGTGTGCTTCTCTGCCTGCTCTTCAGACTAGACTGTGGAAAGGTGATGCATGACCTAAAAGCTTGCTAGAAATGCAGAATGTAAGATCTCATCAAAGACCTAGTCCCTTCTGAATCTGCATATTAAGGAACATATTCTGCAGCTATTGATGCACATTGAGTTGAAAGAGCACAGCATGTTAGACAGAGAAGAAATGATCTGTTGACTTCTGGCATGGTCAGGAAGAATAAGAGAATAGACAGTCTTATCAGAGTTGCTGGACCGTGGGGAACTTACAAAGTTTCAGTGTGAAGGCCCTGTGGCTTATACCAGGGAAAACCAAGAGCAAATGAAGACCTTCCTAGGAGAAAGTACGGAGCCCATTTCCCCACAACATGCTCTCATTCTGCTTTTGCAGGTCCTGGGTCCCCAGGCACTTCGGTCTCCATTAGTCTCCATTTGGCGGGTGATGAGGGGTAGAAGAGGGCATGCGAACACGAGGCCATGGAAGTAAGATTGGATGCTGACACAGGAAAGAGACCAACAGAGACTAGGGTAAGGTTCAAAGCTGACCCATGATTTAAGCTGGCGAAGCATTGTGAAAAGTCACAGGTAACCTTTGACTCAGATGAAAGTCACGCAGGGAGTCACAACACAGCTCATACATGAGCGGGAACATCGCGGGTAAATGCATTGGCCAACAGTACAAGAATGTCTCTTCCACCAGTTTGAAAATTCCTGCTCTTAGTCACAACGTGGTCAATCGTCTATTGGGAATATCATTGTCTTGGGAAAACGGTGATGAGAAATTTAGGAAACATCTGATTGACAATTGCAGATTAAACACACTAAGGCTCAGCTCTCTCAAATTGTAGAAGAAAAATGGGAAGTTTTTTGTTTTACAGCATTCACTCATAAAGGGAAAGGAAATCAAAGAGAATACAACAGTAACTTCTTAGATGCAAAAAAGTAGATTCTCCATGACAAGTAAAAAAATTTGGCTCAGTAGAACCAAGAAAACTGAATCTTTGAAAGCGAGCTATGGGAAAACTAAAAATTTGTGTCTCTAAAATCTGAAGAATTTGCACCAGGTATCTGGGGAATGGAAGACTTAAACAATAGCAAAAGCCCAAGGACTAATAGTTTGTTCACCAAGCAGTTAGGACTCTCTATTTTTCTCCCAGGGAGAAGGTTGGAGATTGAAGGGTTGCTTCTCTGGAGAGAGTGTAATATAGGGTAGACCTTTGAGTTACAGAACAACAGATTGATAAGATCAGGGATGCTATGGTAAAAGTGAAAATGAGTGCAGGTTTAAAATCTGAATTTTACAGGCCTCATGGGCCTCCTGAAATATAACAGCTGTTATTCTGCAGAGAAGATTGGGAAGTTCTTCTAGAGACTCAAGAATATTGTGGGGATATATTGTGAGGATACCAGCAGGACAGCCCAGCGAAGCCAGTCACATGTTTCTACCAGCTTCCCAGAGAAGGTTCCAGGTGACTTGTGAGGTCCTGTTCTAAAATATGAATAGGCTGAAAAGTATCCACAGACATTGAAGCCACATATCTAATGTGAAAAGTAACACCAGATTTTCTTTCATTTTAGAGATGTTTCTCCCAGCAGCTGGCTGCACAGAGAGGCTGTGGGCTATAATCCAGACAGCATGTGGGAAAGTTAATTTTCTACAGAATTTGTGCAAGCATGGACCAGTGAGAATGTAGAATGAACCTGTAAATGTATTCCTTTTTCTTTCTGAAGTTCTGTAACAAAGGGCACTATTTCCGCAAGCGCTTCCCTGAGCTGTCCAGTGTCTGGGGACATTGTTATGCCTTCAAATAAGCATTGCACAGAAGAGGAAATCACATCATTATTATGTCATAGGAGTATTCAGTTTCTTCAGCAGTCAAGGAAATGCAAATTATGACTTATGTGTATGCATCCTAGGTTGTCAAAAATCAAGAGAGTTTATGGTAGTGAGTATTGGGAAGGTGTGTTTTTTGAGTTATGTTTTGGGTGAGCAAATATATTTGAAAAAAGCATATAAAAATAACAGGAAATAAATATATATTGACAAGGGCGTGGATAAGAAAATTGTGATAATTTGTTCCGAGGAGGAACAGATGAATGAAAATATAAGCTATGCTTATAAGAAATAACTTGGCTGCATTTTAGAAACATAAGATAGAATGGAACAATAAAGAATCCAGACCACTATATATAAAACTATATGTAAGTAAAACTTTTTGATAAACAATTTGTCCAGTTTTGTATCTATACTAGATGAAGTTCTGCCATTTTGTTCACATATTTAGAACATTTCTGAAGCAGAAATCAGTGGCTGTTTTAGTAAGTAAAATTGTATAGAAAGGTAGCCATGTTCACCTGTTGGTATCTGCCTGCTTACCACAGACATAGTTGAATGCTAGAGACTGTTGGCCTGCATAGACTAAGATACTTGTTATTTTGGTTCCTGACCAAACAAGTTTGATGACCTATGCTCTAGATACACAACAGCAAATATCAGATTTCTATAAAGCTCACACAGAGGCAAAATCTTATAACACACTACTTGGACAGAGTTTCCTAGGGGAAAAAATATAAGAATAAAACTAAGGGCCGAAGCATATCAATATAGAATTGTGTTTGCCTGAGGAAGGGAAGGGAAAACAGAAATCGAGATGAGACAGAACCCAGAATAAATTGAAAGTAATCGTATATTCCCTTCCATGAATTAAAATAGAATATTGAGAAAACACCAAATATAAAGGAAAAAAGGATTTTTTTCAAAAATATAAATAAAAGCAATTCAGAACTGATTGGCAAGAGCTTCTAGGATAAAAGGTCCTACTAAGTGCCAATAAAATTGAAGAACTATAACCACCCCCAAGGCCCATCTTTGTGAACAAAGTTCATGACACTGCAAACAGAATCTACAGATTTCTGGAGACCAAAATTAAGTCATACACCAAACACCAGAAATTAGAATGTTGTTGCACTTTCTAACAGAAAGACTAGAATCTAAAAATGTGAGGGAATAACCCCTTCATTGTGGAGGGGAAATACTATTTTGATTTGTTTCTTGTTATTATAAAGGTAATGTACAGAGAAGTTGCAGTTACAGGAGTCAGATAAAGAGTCCATTTCTTTTGAACAATGCCATCTCTTCCTTCACTCTCTCCGTTTTTCCTTCCCCATCCTTCCCCACAAATTGTATAGTTCATTTTCAACACAGTGTCCATTGGGAAAATATTTTTTAACCTGCAATTTTAAGCATCATCAAATTACTGGTTTAGTAGAAAGGAGAGAAGTATTTCCAGACATTCAAGACCTTAAAAATCTTAATGTCAATCTCTTTTCTCAAGTCGTTTCTGTAGTGTTTACTCCCCTAAAACAAGTTAGTGAACCAGGATAGCAAAGGTTTCAGGAGTCCAAGTCATCAGGTATCTAAGACCCTTGGGAGACTAGGCAACACCTCCTTCAGGTTAGATCCAGTTAGAAATCCTGAGTCTGATGATTATTTAAAGGCAAATCAATTCATCTCAAATCTCAAGAACCTAACCGTACTAGAATGTAAAGATATGTCAAGCTAGGAGAGATTTTGTGGTTGAATTGGTGATTAGTATCCACAACACTAAGTATATAAAACAACGGGGATATTTTATAATTCTAGGGACACAAAAGATACAGAAGCTACAATTATAGAATATGGTCCAGCTATGAATTCCAGCCACATAATCATCATAATGTCAACAACAGATATTGGCACATTATATTGGAAATGTTCATGGAAGCAATGTAAGCAGTTTTTTGAGATATGAAGATAAAAACCTTTGGCATTCTAAATATATTTGGCTTTGAGGAATGGGAAATATGAGAGGAAAAGTCACAAATATGTATAGACTTAATTGAAATTTCAAAAATTGGAAAAATAACACCAAGAATAAGACCTGATATGTTAAATAGGACCATCAAATCCCAATCCAGCCACACAACCATCCAATTAACCCATAAAATATGGTCATGCTTGCCCGGCAAATGTGGCTCGCGTCTGTAATCCTAGCTACTCAAGAGGCTGTGATCTGAGGATGCAAATTCAAAGCCAGCTTGGGGTAGGAAAGCCTGTAAGACTCATCTTCTGTTACCCACCAAAAGTGCTTGAAGTGAAGCTATGGCTCAAGTGGTAGAGCACCAGCCTTAAGCAAAAATACTCAGAGACAGTGCCCAGGTCCTGAATTTAAGCCCCAGGACCAGCATAAAAAATATAAGGCAATACTTGGAATTGGCTTTTGCCTTTAAAGTACTCAGAATGTAAACCAATGAGGATGTGATACTATCTTTAAAAATTCCTCAGCACGACAAGCAGAAACGGTCAGATAAGCTGATGTTAGGGAAATGAATCCCAAGATAAGGATTCAGATGTTTTTTTTTCCTTTCTTGAGATTGTTTCTAACATATTTATAAGCTGATTTCTTTGTTGTTTTATATGTCCCTCTCCAATGGTATGACCCCTGCTTTCACTGTATTTGATGTTGGTACAATTTGTGGAGGGGAAAGGAAAAAACAAATTGTTTAAATAGGGATACAGGTGGACCCATTGCAACAATGAGATGTACAAGGCGCTATGTTGAAAAACAAACTTTACAATTTTGGCGTGGTAAGGGGGAAGGGGGGTGGGGAGGGGGAGCTTGGAAGGGATGGGAAGGGGAAACAAAGGAGGAGGCAACAATGCTTGATAAGAAATGTACTCATTACCTTGCCCATGTAATTGTAACCCCTCTGTACAGTATTTTCACAATAAAAAAAGTCCTCAGCACAGTACATTATCCTTGAATGCATATAAAGTTTAATGCCCTAGAAATAATCACTTTTCAACTACGAAAAAAATGGAAAAGAGCAGCAATCTTGATATTCTGAAACTTGGCTGTTTTCACACCTACACCATGTTGTTCTCAGACAGAACACCAACCTTAGACCTCTGGGACTATGATAAAATGACACAAGACAAGGCTATTTCTTGATTTGTCTTGTCTAAACACAGATTTTATTTAAAGAAAGTCACTGTCCTCCCTCTCAAACCCCACACATCCACTAGCTCACCCAGAAGTGATTGATCCAATGTTACTGCTTCATGGTTTACAACTTTATCTTTTTTCTAGTTCCCCTTCCTTTCTAGCAGCTCAGAACCTAGAGCTACACAGTAGAAGAAGACGTTAGAAAATGCCTTGCTTGAGGCAGTGGGGCCTGAGAAAGTTACACTTGACATGGGTATTGTAGATTTATCACTGGTTAGTTCCAGTGCCGGGCACTGAGGCGGGGTTGTAGTCAAGATATGACTATTTCTGTCATATTTCTGAAAACTCCGTAAGCAATCACAGAAACAGAAACACACAGTGCAAAACTTAAGAGCATGAGAAGCTGTGCCAGGGAAAAAGAGAGCTCATCGAAACCACTTGAGATTAATTTAATCTGTCGCCATTCATTCCCAATGACTTGAATCCATTGACTCTGTTTTTCTCAGCTGTAAAAGGAGCATTTACCTTACTTACTCAAACAGTTGGTTGAAGGAGCAAATATGACAATGCACACTGGAATGTTTTTGAAATGATATGGGGCCATATAACTGATATGAGAGCGTTATGTAAAGGAAGGGAAGTTCAAAGACGTTGGTGGTCTGCAGAATACTGCACAGCTAATGCCAGATTTCACTACAGTACCCAGGGGAGAGATCTACCAGCAGTACTTTCACAATACTAAGTAATAATAGTAATTGATTATATGATCTGTCTTATACTTTATGTATGTTACTTCACATATACCAATAATGCTTTAAATATATATTTAAATACTTAATTTAATTTAAATATATATGTGTATAGTGTAGGCCTCTTTCAAATCTATAGTGCTTCATTATTTTATGCAGAGCTGTTAGAACCCATTCATATCATTGTATTTTAAAGAGCCATATCTGAAGGTTGGGAAGCTTTATACTTCTCTTCCCATATCAATACCATAAGGAAGACGAAGATCTCATTTTCAACTTTTTTGAAGCTATATTAGAAAATCATGCAGTGCCATTTCCATCTGAGTTACGGAGGAGAAAAGGTCATAATCCATCATTAAACAAAAATGTGATGACTAAAGGTCCTTCATTGATATCGAAGTCTTCCAAATATTTTAAGAAATGGGTTTTATACATGTCTACCCATGGAAACAGGAATTTGTTGTGGAGGAAGAACAGTTAAGCATGTATAGCTCATATGGTCACAAAGATACACATGCTTAAACACAGGAGAAAGTCAAGTCTATCTTGAATATTTGGTTGATTCCTGTCTCTTTTTGTAGTTGAGGTTCCTAGCATAGCTTGATGAGGAACTAGATGAAAGTGTAGCCAGCTGTGATGAATTAACAAGCTATAGAAGACAAAGAATTCACAAGCATAGGAAAATCAACTTAACAGGCCAGCACCATGCCTGGTCTGGGTATAACAAAATAAAGTAGCACAGAAGCCATAGCATATGGGTGTGAATATTAAGATCACCAAGAAATAGGACTTAAATCATGTTGGAAGGGTGACACAAACAAAACCTGTTGAATACTAATTTGTTTCATTGTTTTGACTCAGATTCCAGGTAAACACTAGCTCTGAAGGGCTAGATTAAATGCCTACAACGAAGTGGCAGAAGAAAAAGAAATAGGGCATTACAAGTTCTGGCCTGATGGAAATCTGAGATGTTCTGATCTTTGTATGATCTCATTAGCCCATTCACTTTAATGCCAACCTAATGCCATAAATCACATAATTCATTTCTTTCTCTGAGGCTAATGCTTGTGCCAATTGGAGGGAATCTATTATCTGAAATGTGATATTCAAAAAGTATCTCCACTGAAAGCTTTGTTTACTTGTTTATAGCCAAGTGTTTAATTGGAAAAAGAAAAGAAAGAAAGAAAACTTACGAAATTAAGGCAAATAAAATGGCTTTCATTCTTGCAGCCTTTCATTGACCACTGTCTCTCGGGCTCAATATTGGCTCATTTCATAGAACTATTAGGGTTTCAGATCCAATGGGACCCTTCCCTGAACCCTGGGCAGAAAAAAACTTTTTCTTCTGTTGCTGATTGAAGTCAATTGAATCCAGCCAGGCTCCTTTTCTGTTCCTTTGCTGTTGAAGGCCCACCTAGCATGTGTACTTAAAACTCCAGAAGCAGCTATTCTTGTTCCCCAGATTGGCCTCTCAAGCAAGTCCTGGAATGTACCCTGACTGATCACTGCTCCTGTCCTAAAAGTATTTGTCTCTCCTTGAAGCAAAGAGAATGTGGGAGAGTCTGCTCTGAAGCTGTCTCTGAGTTTCGGGGGAGGGTTAAATTTAAGATAGAAAGTAGGTTTCAACTTAGTTTAAAAAACAGTACATGAGAATGTTCAATGGGCCAAATAGTAATACATCTATGTGTATAAAAATTAAAATTCATGTCTTCTGCTGTCAGAAACTATGCAGGGAGATAGAATAGGTAAAAAAAAAAAAAGAACTTAGATATAGTCTAAGAATGCTAATAGAGGCAAGAGTATTATTCTAGTGCTTCTTATTAATTCTAATGAAACACACCATCTTACTAATCTTATTATATCCAAATGAATCACAACTTATCATAACATCTATGAAGATTTTATCAACGTTTTTTGAATGAATATGATGGAACCATGTTTAGTTCATAGATGAGGTGTATTCATGAATCCAGTTAAGACTTTCTTCTGTGTTTAATGGGTACATATTGAAGGTTTTTAAGAACAATTATGTCTAGATCACATTTTAATTATGGGGTCAAATTCATGGATTGAGGGAGAGGATGTAGATATGTAGAAATCAGGTCAAAGATAAAGAGTAGAGCCCAGGGAATAATTTTAGAGAGGAAAAGAAAATAGAATACATGGGCTCAAAAATATTTGAAAGTAAAATTGGTGGGACATAATTAACAAATGGTAAATAAGACAGTGGGTTAAAGAACAAAGGGTATTCCGTTTGGGGACTGCTAGGTAGGAGTAGATAAGAAACAGGTCTGGGAAAATGATGGAGGCGTGATGTGATCATCAGTGGGTGAGATGACTGAAACTGGAATGATGGTGGCCCTGTCAAGGACAGGTCACTAAAGGAAGAGGTTGGAGTTAAAAGCCCCAAGATGAAGGGAGAGGTCAAGCCAGGAGAGAGTTATAGAGTCATTGTTCTTCCTTTCTTCTCCTCCCCTTCCTACCATGTACATCCATGTGTGTTCTGCTCTTCCTGCCCATGCACCAAGGCCTCATGACTAATCTGCAGGAGGAACTGAGCTGTCATCTCTTCTGACTCCTCCTCATTTGTGCAGAAGCCTAAATAAGGCTGTCACAACTGGAAAGTGATGTCAATTATCTTGTCCAGCCCTGTGGTAAAACGTATGACTGTCCTACAATTTGTTAATTTTTCATTGATATTTCCTTGCTTCAGAAAAAATCTAGGTGTTTTCCCCTAGTGAATGTATAGAGGACTAATCTGATACCTTTGCAAGTCATTGTACGTTTTTTCCCCCACCATCTCAGATTCCATTTAAGTCACTGGAATTTTGGAACTGCTGACCAATCTTCTCCTGTATCCAACTGTAAGGAGAAAAGATCTAGAAAGCCCTGGAAGGATGGGTTCTCTCTTTATTTAGAAAAAAATTAAAAACAGCTTTAACATCCTATTAGGAACATAAAATTAAATCAACTGAAAATATTAATTTGCATATCAAAGAACCATTTCTAATTATGGTTGATTATATGGTTAATGAACAATTATAATTTGGTTAAATATTTATATTAAGTAATTTTTAAATATTTGGCATAAAAAAGAAAACACTGAAAGGACTAAACATAAGTAATTGACATTCAATTTAGAATGCAGCCTATAATTATTTGGTTGAGCATTTATCTACCAACTATGTTTCATGAAGCATACTTGCTTTTCCTAAGCATAGTGTGTGTGCCAGACAGACTAGCATCATGCTCAATAGAACAGAAACTAAACTAGAGGTAGGTGTGGTGGCTCACACCTGTAACCCTACCTACTTACGCAGCAGAGGTGGAGAGTATTGTGCTAGTTGGTCATCCTGGGAAGCATGTTCACAATTCCCCATCCTATCAGAAAAATCTGGTTTTGATAGTTGTGCCTGTCATCCAAGCTATGGCAAGAGGCCTAAATAGGAGAATAGCCCAGGACAATCGGTGGCAAGCATGAGACCCAATGCAACCAAATCAAAAGAAGTAAAACTCAGTTAATACCAATTATCCATTGATCCATACTAATTCACAAGAATAATAGGGATTTGATGGCAGATGTAGGTAAGACTCTATGAACCAACCCCTATATTATTAGATCCTCCATAAGGCCCTATTTTGTTGTGTGCGTTGAGTTTCACCTGGTGGATGTGGTGAGTGAGTCACAGCACATCACAGGCTGCTCTGCACATGTTCTCGCCTTGCATGGTTTGGGCATGACAGGCCTAAGGATCTTCAATGGCTTTCTCAAGAAGCTGAATCATAGAATAAGCGATCGGTTCTCACAGCTTACTAGCCAACGCTTCTGTGTTGGGTTTATCACTTAGTAACAAGATAAATACTCTTTTGCCAAAGGTGTTACACTCCCCTAACAAATCTCCTTTCTCTTGCAAACTTTCTCATACACATGGTTGGCCTAGGGCTATGTCTTAAAATACACAAGGTTTGTTTCCTGTTACCCTGGATTTTGGGACCTTTCTGTCTGTGGCACAGGCTCATTACTGTTTAAAACCTTCTTATTCTCTGCACACACCCTGAAACTCTCTACCTAACCACCACCCACTAAAATCTCCCTGCGTTAGCTATATCTCATGTTTCCCTTAGAGCTACTGACATGCTGTCTTATTGCTATTAGGAGTAAATTATTTGATCTGCTATTATTTTTTTTAAAGGCTTATGGAGGGTGGTTTCCCTAAGATGACCACTAAGTTCACAACACTGCTACTCACAACTGCTTAAATTTCTAAACTATCCTATCTAAATCCTATGACTAATGACTACAAATCATCTTTATAATGATAAATTAGCGGTGTGTCTAATTGCAACTCCTCAATAAGATAAGGTTATTTCATGGGAATTTTAGGTGCTGCCTTTCTGGTAGTTTGTTTTGGATTGTTTCAGTGGCACCTCTGCCCATCTAAGGTGATGCATTTTCCTAATTGTGTTTTCCCACGTGTCAGCAACTCATGGTGAAATGTCAATTATGGCTGCCTGTTCCGAGTGGGGAGAACATGAATGCATTGCTGGACAGGATTAAGTCAGTCAGCAACCTACACTTCATGAGCACCTCCCACGGACCACGGGGCTATAGTAGCTACTGGAGAAGACCAGCATGACCTCGGACCTCAGGGCCATCGCCATGCAGGGGTGGGGAGACACTCTATGCCTCCATTCAATTACCATTAGAGAAGCATTTCCAAGGTGGAGTACAGAGCACACAACTTTCCAAATTAAAATATTAGCACTTCAATCGTAAAAGTTGTTTTCTTCTTTTGAATATTTCTACTTCAGGCTTGGTAGTGTAAGAAGGGAAGAGTAAACACACTGAAAATAGATGCATTGATAGCTATTTCTGATTTTGAAAAAATGCCTCTCTCTCTGGAAACATGTAGAAACATATTAAAGTATGACAACCAACGACAAATAGCTAGAGCCACTACCCAGAGAGAGAGATTTACCTCCTGATATATTTCTCTCATGTCGTATTTCTGTACATATTTTATTTGCCCAGGTGGAGTCCTACCGCATATAGAATTTTATATCCTTTCCTTACTTTTGATTATTTCAAAAGGAAAGAAAGGATTGGCGACTTTCTGGTTTGAGGTTCTCAGCTTGCATAGAAGTGATATGTTCCAGAATGAGCAATGTGAGGTTTCAGGTTCTTTGTGAACCATTCAGGTTCTTTTAGAGCAATTAGATGTAATGGTAAAGAGCCTTGTGTGGAGGATTTCTTCTCTAGTGGTTTGCTGTGTGGAAGTCTTGTTTTGATGTACGTGAGATTGTTGTAACCAAGGCAAGATGGCAACTCACAAACATGACCACGGAGGGCCAGCCTCTCTGTGCAACACTTACCATAGGAAGGACAGAACAAAGGCTGGGTATAGATAGTATTTCATCCATTCGTCATGAAACCTCATGTTATTTAAGAATTCTCTTTGCTGTAAATTTCAGAGCATACAAAGTGCCTAACAATGCTTCACAGTACAGACTTATTATACTTTTATCTCCTATACAAATGACAAAGGCAAACAAACAAAAACTGGAGGTCAGAAGCTTCGGGCATCAGCCTGGGAGCCTCTCCATGTCATGGTTCTGATTTGGCATCTACAAAATTTTGAGTCATCCTCCATGGATTTGAACACAGCTGCAGAATCTTCTGGTATTGTGGGTTTGTACAACTTGTTTGGCTCAACAAGGTGTAGAAGAGGACGGTGTGGGGTGTGGAGGTCTTCCTTCCATGCTCCCTTCTGAGTGGGAAGGGAGCTATTCCTCAAACATTCCACAACATGTTCCCACAATTCCTGGTCCAGATATGATATTATGTATCCACCTTCCCTGCTGGGATCCAGGAGTCACGAGAAGGATGTGTTTCAGAAGGAGATGGTTTTTATTCAGCAATCAACAATGCCAACTATGTAGTATTAATATCCAATTAAATCTAACAGAGGCAGAGAAGTATACGCAAGATTAGACAGCCAATCAAGGACAAAATGTGGGTCAAAACCAGACCCTCCCAAGTCTTTCAGAACCCACAAGCTCACTCGCCACACCAGGGGGCTTCTTTATAACTTTTTAGCTTCGTATTCAATTTACCAAGACAACAACAACAACAAGCGCACAACCCAACAATCCACATGTTACTTAGCATTCTTCTTGCCAGAGTGTATTAAATACTTACAGATAAGAGCCTAACTGTGACAAAGCAGCAAGAATGAATTACACCTGCATGTGAAGAGCTGCCTTTCCACCTATGGTTCACTGAGGGTTATGGAAGGCTCTGGAAGCTGAGATGTAAATAAAACCTCCCAGATTTGGACCGGTGGACAGAAGAATAACATCTTACTATCTCCCATGAGAAGAATAACTTGAGTGGAAGAAAACAGTATGATGAATGACTGGAGTAAAAGTTGCCTCAAGTTCTAGATCTATTTCTTATCTACAGGAAATTGTTGCACTCACAATGTGTGGCTGAAGAATGGCCGCACAAACCTCCAGAGTGGTCGCATAGACACGTCAGAGGGGGCTGGGCAGGGACTGTGATTAGAAAGGAGAGAGCCAACAGAGCAAGAGCACGCACTGAGCACTGGAGAGAACTGAGGAATGACGTATTACAAAATGGGGGAAAGAGTCTGTGTGCCTACACGGTTTCCTTTTCTGTACTGGAACCATCATCTAAGGAATTGGTGTCTGTTTTCAGTTCTTTTTATTGATGTGAGTTAAATTTCCAGCGATTGAAAAAATAAACTTGGTTTGGGACTGCCAGACAGATTCTGAAGAACATGCCAGCTCCCTATTCCTTAATAATTCAATCAGAGTTTAAGTCACCCTATTTGCTTGTAACCAGAGACACAATCAGCAAGACAAGGTAAGGTTAAGCCTGCTGCTCTGGTTCACAGCCCTGCTGAGAAGCTCGTGTGTGAAGCTGTGTGTGGTAGTTTACACCTGCAATCCCAGCACTCTAGAGACTCAGGCTGGAGGACCTCCAGTTCAAGGCTATCCTGAACTACATAGTTGGACTGTGTCTCTAAAACACAAACAAAACCCGTTTTGGCTTTACTGACACTTCCGATTGACATCCCACCTCTCCAGTAACAGGGGAGCTGGGAATCATGGCCCTCCTTTCTCCTCATTCCTGTCCATTGAATCTCCTAGACACGAAAGTCAAGAGATTAGAAGCTGATAGAAAGCTTTTCAAGGAGCTCTAACAATATCAACCTTTTAAGATTCATGATGATATTTAGTGATGCATCAATAGTGTCTTATTTCTGTTTTTATTTGCTGTATCTAAAAGTGATGATTTTTCTCAGATAGGTTTAAAAATAATTCCTACTTTACAATCTCCATGTGTGATTTGCCCGGAATTATAACTCAGCTTGAATTACAGGTTACACTATTTAAAGTAGGACGTGCTCTATGGTGCAAACGAGGGCAAGGAAAAGTCTTTTGGGTGGGGCTCATGAGAGGAGGAGATGGTGGAAGCAGACTGATGTAGGATATTATATCCTGAGAAAACAGAATCGTTCGGAATAGAGAATTTCAGGGAAAGAGAAAAGTTGTCTGAAAGGCTGCTTGGTTCTGCTTACCCTCAAAAGAAAAAGCACCACATTATCTCTCTATATTGTAGAGTAAGGAAAATGTAGATGTTCGATGTTAGAAGAATTTAATATTATCTTTGAGCCCAAGTGGAGAAGAAAAAGTATTGAAGGGTGGTGGTGAGGAGAAGCACTTTTTGTTTACATTTCCATACTTTTATTTTTACTAACTCTTATTAATTGTACCATGTGTATGTATTGGGAAGTGATGTTGCTTTCATACAGGTATGTAATATACTTTGACTCTATTGACCCTCCTCCTATTACTCTTAGCCAATTCTGATAGACTCCTTTCAGATATTTCTAAATTCTTAAACCTCTCAATGATGTCATCCTCTCAAGTTTCTTAAACTGTGCCTTTTACAAACAAGAGTTTCTTCTCTAATGATGCCTTTCTGAGTAAAAAGTTGAATCACCCAAAGTATACAAAGTAAGAAGAAGGAAAAAAAAAAAGGAGGCTGTGTGGGAGGGGCAGAGCTTTATAAACCCAGTCATTACGATGTCGAGGCTGGGACAACTCTGCGAAGAGCACTTCCTGTCAGACACAGCTCAGAGACTCAGGTATTTCAGCAATTTTCATAGCCTGCTCTGTGGGCTACATGGTTTCTTTTCTTGTCTTCCTTCCTACAGATATTATTAATGTATTAAAAATCCAGCTGTGGGATGTTTGTAGAGGGTGAGTGCAAATTATAGTGCTGCTTCATTCTTTGATTGTTTGACTTGATCTATTTTAGTTTTATATTTGAGGTGAATGTAAAATAAGATTTGAGTTTTGAGTATCAGGAGCCAATATGAATATACCAAAGGGTATGAATGAATATACCAAAGGGGTATATTCATTCAAGTCGTGATGTTACTGTAATTGAATATATTTGAGCAAGTATACTGTAGAGCAGTGATTGTTTTGGACACTGAATTTTACAGAAATTATTACATAAAGTGTTTTCCCTTAACCAATTTTATGTGTAAGTCAAAGAGAAAGAGGATTTTGTTTTTATCTAAAACTAAGAGTCATGAGATATGAGACTTTAGTAACCATTTGAGCTAAGTCAATCCAATATGAGAATATATTTACTGAATCTAATTCAAGAATGGTCCAATTTCTTGACACAGAAAAATCAGTTAACTTATTGACAGGTCAACTAAATACTTATTTTACTACCTCAGAAGCAGGTAGCAATTTATTATGAAAATCAACTATTTGGGGAGGGAAATGTCATAACTGGTGGGAGTGGTCCTTGTAATTATTGTTTGATCTTAGTTTTTACTGATTTTTGTGGTCAGTTTCAACACAATTACATTACAATAGTCCCTCAAAACCTTGTTCTGAATGCTAGAAAGAATTCCAAGCTAACATCCCTGGCCAATGAGGAGAGGGTGTATGGAATGTACCTGTTGGCACCTCCCAAATTCATTACCTCTGCCAAGTTTCAGTGGTGCATTTGCCAATTTGCCTTGCAGGAAACAACAGAGCCATCTGGAGCCCAGCCCTGTCCTGTATATGATTTCCATTCACTCATCCCAATGATAACACTAAATAATAATGGAGACATACTATTCGGAAGTAAATGGAGCTGTGTGGCTTATTATACTATTAGGAAACTCAACAATGAGCCTGCTTCCGAAGGCTGAGTTCCTGATGTCACTCCATGACTTCAGATTTGTATTGTCTCTGAAGACATGCAAATACAAGGCTTGTCTGAGTGTCAGGGAATCATCTACATACATATATATTATACACTATATTATATATTGCATATATATATATATATTATATCCTTCATTTTGAATGCTACAAATTTCTAGACACGATTTGAAAAGCTGGCAGGAAAAGCACTAGAGTTGAGATCAGAAACCTGGAATCTGGCCTGGGTTCTGAAAGGCAGTATCTGTACAAGCTACATCTCTGTCCGTAGTGTAACAGGAATTCCTAAACTTTATTGAGGCAAGTAATTATACAAATTAAACAAAAAAGTAGCCCGAAGTCATTAGGCAACGACATTATAGACCTTAAATATCATTTATGTGAAATGCCATTAATTGCGCTTCATTTAAAAGGTAGAATAGGTTTTATTACCTTTTTTTAGTACAATGCTACAGATCTGAACTCAGGCCCTTACACAGGGTAGGCAAGGTCTCTACTAGGCAGCTGTCTTTCCAGCCATAGATTTTTTTAAAGAAGGAAATGTTTTGGGGACAATGTTCCTCTGATTTTATGAACTTTTTGTTCTTCATCAAACATCCTTAAATTCTAAGTATTAAGAGTCCTTTTTCAGATTTTGTCTGGACATGTAAATCTTGTTTAAAGCCAAAGTCATGGATGGACTATGTGACTTGTGATAAAAGATCTAGAAAAGGAGTTGAAGTTTCCTTTTCTAGCTCTGCTATCTTGTTTGATTTTCAGATGGAAATAAAAATATTTTGTGCATATTTTTAATCAGTCTGTCTCCAGCAAGTGCTGAGATAATTTATTTAGAAAGTTTATTGAATAATCCTGATTAATTATGAAGTCAGTAGGGGGAAAAAACAATTTTTTGGAACCGTCCACATTAATCTAGCTTCTGTGATGAAACAAGAGGAAACGTGTTTTGTTTTAATTTAGTAAACTTTCTAGGAGCAGTGGAGCCACCATTTCCTCATTTTATTTCCTCTTTCCAGCGTTTCTCAAGCTATCACTTGCATCAAGAGTCTTGCACATCATAGTGAAGTTATGCATGAAAAGTGACACAGGGGAGAGACAGAGGGTTTCCTGTCACAGACCTGGCTATGAATCCCTGTCCAATTGTATATGAGCAGTGCGACTTTATACGGGTTCCTTAACTTCTAGGAACTTTTGGATGTAACCTATCAGACAGATACTTACCCTCCTGTGGCTGCCACCAAGATGAAAATGAACAGACAAGGGGAAAGGGCTAGAATGTCAGGGACAGAGTTACTACTTTTGTCTCGATACAATAAAATTTGGATCCTATTTCAAATGACAAATTTCCGTGCAAATTCTGATCACTTTCATGAACAATGCAGAGCTTATTAATCAATCCAGGCTTCCTGAGGGGTGCTCCTGGATGAGTGACACGTGATGGCTGCTCCTTGTTGGGGAGCTGCCCCCCCCCATCCCCGCAGCCAGGTAGGACCAAAGCTGGAGACGGTGAAGCTGATGGCTGCCGGCATGCCTCCTCCCACGGGGCTCCCGGCGCTCCCGGGCTGCTCTTAGAAGCCACTGCTGCTGTTGATCTCTCTAAACAGATGATGCCTATCAGGGTTGGTTGGTCTATTTAGGCGTGTTGGTAATTATAAGGTATGTTTTAAACTGTGATGATAAAAGAAATACATACAATTAAAAATAGGATAATTTGCCAGTCACATGTGTGCGCTCTCTCTTTCTCTGTCTCTTTCTCTCTCTCTCTCTCTCTCACACACACACACACACATGCACATCCATATGCTCACTTGGGTTTGTCCAAGCGTCTAGTTACACAGTCCTAGGTCACAGGTGGTAAGTTGAGTGCATGTGTGTCCTTTTTCATCTACCCGTTCCTGTCCCTGCACTCCTTCCTGATGCTGACTTTCCACTGGTGAGTGGGGGTGACAAAAATGGGGCCCCAAGAAATAACTCCCTGTGTAAGAAGTTCTTTTGTAGCAAGACTGTGGTAAGTAGGGTGTGTGCGCACATAGCTTGGTAAAGAGCTGACCCTTAAACACAAGTCTAACCACTACTAGAAAGCAGATTGATTATCTCCATAGAAGCCAAGAAGAACATAGGTGTATTTGATGTACATTTGAACGTGTGTGAGAATGGGAGAGAGGAAGGGAGTCAGAAAGGAAGAGATAGAGGGAGAGAAGGAGAGAGGAGCAGGAAAGAGGGAAGGAGAGAGTATGTGTGTGCCCATGGGTGTAGCAAAGATGTGACAGTTGGGGTTAGAGGTAGCTTACGTGATTCCAGCTCCCACTCCTGCGCTTTGCAGTTGATTGATGGTGGCCACTCAGTTTGTTCCTTTGTAAACACTTTGTAAACAGCAACACTTCCTTGTCAGCCTTTCAGCGAGGATGAAATAGTACAAGAAAAGTGTGTGGAAACATTCTTGTTAGATCGTAGGAAGTCAATAACCGTTGTCTATTGTTGGTATTGTCCATGTTCTTGCATGAAGCACCAGAAGGTGTCCCTACCCATCATATGACTGTTCACTCTGCCTCCGACTGGCTATGAAATTTAGAGGGCCTGGGTGAGCAATAGAGACACATGGCCTTGGGAATTCCAAGATGGTGTCAGGTGCGTCCTGCGCCCAGCATGAGCATGGTGGTGGCGTGGTAATGATCTCGAAACTCTTTGTCTCCTGTGGAGGAAGAACAGGGAAGGACCCCCGAGTCTCCACAGGGGACAGCCTCTATCATTCTATGGATCCCACCCAAAACTCGATCCCATCTTTTACAGCTGTTTTCCCTTCCTCTTTGTTCCTTCTAGATTGAGACCATGGAAGATCTTTACGTAGCGAACACCATCTTCGCCCTCAATTTCTTCAAGCATCTGCTGAAGACAAGCCCCACCCAGAATCTCTTCTTCTCCCCATGGAGCATTTCATCCACCATGGCCATGGTCTACCTGGGTTCCAAGGGAAACACTGAGGAACAGATGGCACAGGTAAGCTCTCATCGTTAAAGCCTGGTAGGACGGAGGGATTCCTGTTAGGGAATTGCTCTTGTCTAGTGCTCAGGTAATCCTGACTCTAAGGAACTAGCTATCACACAGTGCTGATGATGCACCAGCCCTCACAACATCAGTTCCTGAGACTTAAATCTATAAACCAATGAACATCTCAGTGGTAGAGAGTAGAAGCCCTGTCTGAGCTGATTATTCTACTAATGTGAGAATCATGACACTTTTAAAAAAAAGTATCACACTTAGAAGGCTGAGGCAGGAAGACGGAGACTTTGAGGTCAGCCCAGGACACACAGTAAGAAACTAAAAACAAAAAACTCCCACTACTGAATAGATGATAATAATATCATGTTCATACTTTTATTTGTGGGGGTAAGGATGAGACTGTGGCTTGAGCTCTTAGCCTTTTACTTGCTAGAGAGGCTCTTGAGTTGTGCCTGAACTTTTTTGCTTTATTATTTATTCAAATGTGGTCTGTTGTTTTCCCCTGGCTGGCTTAGACTATAATCCTCCTATTTAGGCTTCCTGGATAGCTGGGATGATAGATGTGTACCACCATGCCAGTTTTTATTAGTTGAGATAGGTCTCATGGGCATTTTCCCCAATCTGACCTTGAATGAATCCTCCCAAAGAACTAAGATTATAGGCATGAGCGATCATGCCTGGCCAGTGTTCATACTTTTTACATTGAGTGTTTTTCACACTTTACACTACTTGGTTTTGTAAAAAAAAAAAAAATCAATGGACAGATGTGAACATTGGCAGTGTGATTTAAACACCTTGATCTGGAACTCCTAGCTCAGGTTCTTCCCATCCAACTGTGCACTATGGTTTGTTCATTGTTAGGATTCCTCCTAATTTTAAGAGAAACAAATATGATGGCTGTGGCCAGTCCACTCCCAGAAACACCCTGGAAGGCACTACCCAGACCATCAGGTCAGTCATGTCCACACAATGGGGCCTTGCATTCTGTATGGCCAGTCTTCAAGGTCAAGGTGGAAGGGGTGTGGAAAAGCATTGTCTGAGACATCTGTGCCAAGGCCTCTGCCTGTCCTCCTGGCTGAGTGGATCCTTTCTCAGACTGCTGAACTGCTTCAGTTGTGCAATTCTGTATACTCAGGGGATGCACTCAACACATTTAACATTCTCGTGGGGACATCTATAATTAAGATTCCTTTGCAGTCACAAGCATAAAACATTAAGACGAAATGCACAGTGATTTTGGTCACACCAAAATGCCTGTGGCTGATTTCTGGTTTCCCATGAGAATTGTGTCTGAGTATAAATACATCCTTGTCCAGAACACTGTGACCCATTTCAGGTGGGCCTCCTTTGAAGTAGGAAATTTCACAGGGAGAACATTGGCCAGTCTCACTGCAGGAGGACAAGGGAATGACAGATCGCCTTCTGTATTCGTGGCCGTTTAAACACTGAGGCTTACAACAACCCCCTTGCTCAACTCCGATACTCGCAGTGTTTTGAAACACTCCTTCCCTTTACATTTTCTCCCTTGAAAAAAACTACGGTGGTAAGCTGTGTTGATGACCTTAGAAAACATCAAGGTTTAAAGTTTTTAAATATAAAGAATCAGAGACAATATATTTAAGGGCAAGTGCTCAATGGGGGTGTTTTAGGTTGTTTAAATAAAGACTTTAAAAAATTGAATTCATTGGTCACTCTGGACAGAGGTAGCTTTTCTATTTGTGAAAAATACTGAGAGAACTTGAGGTTATGCAAAGATTTTGAATATTCTTATAACTCTGTGGCATAAGCAGATTTTAGAATTAAATGACCTCTGTGCTTAACAAAACAAGAAGAAACAGATGTTTCTTGCCTTAGAAGAAAAACCTGTCAGTATCTGTCATGATTTTGCTGCTTCCTAAATGTGTGAGACATTGAGCCTTTCTAATTCTCAGTTTTGCTGTGTATAAAATGGGAAGGAAGATGTAAAACTTAAAAGTTTTAAGGCTGGAACTAATGCTTAAAACACCCAGTAGCATTGGCTATATTAATAGTCAGTAAATATCAGTGACATGGGCCTTTTAAATAAAAACTTCTCAGATTTATTCACATAATACAATATCCTCTGATGTCAATGCTGTGATTGATAAACTCACTTTGCTGTTGAGAAAATTAGGAGTAGAGTGGACTATCTTGTGGGGATAGATGGAGGTATGTGGAAGGAAGGAAAGAAGGAAGGAAGGGAGGGAAGGAGGGAGGGAGGGAGGGAGGGAAGAAAACAAAGAGAGAAACAGATATGATAATGTTGAAAGGGGTGACCTTGATCAAGATGCACTGCATTCGTAAACTGCTTTGTTCAGTGGCAATTCCTTTGTACAATGGAAGATAACATAAAAAGAATTAGAAAGAAGCAGATGGTGTAAATCTGTAGAGAATACAATGAATATCTCATGTGGATTCCTATAAGGGAAGTTTAGATTGGTTGACAATTCCATATCATATAGGAAGAGTAACTTGTTTTATTTTCCATGCATATGAGGCACGGGACCAGACCCAGGCCCCTCCAGAGCTACCTCTTAGCTACCAGTTTTAAGTAAAGTGGTTCGGGGTCACCATTCTCTGATTCTGATTATAGGTGCTTCAGTTTAACAAAGTGGCTGGCTATGATGTCACCCCCAGAACGCCAGAAAACTTCACTGGTTGTGACTTCATGCAACAGATACAGAAGGGAACTTATCCAGATGCTATTTTACAGGTACTGGGCTCATTTGTTCTTATATTATTCCTGGAATCTTCTTTTTATTTTTTTCTTCAAAAAATCAGAGTGTTAGACCAGGAAGCACGATTTCTCCCATTGGAAAATTTCCCCACAGAAAAGGAAAGAAAATTGAGATTGAAGCCATGAAGCAAACATCATATGGTCAGCGGATAGCAAAGCAGAGCCAGACAGAGTCCAGACTTTAGTTTTTAACTGAATCTTTTCATAAATTCGATCACGTCTCTCTGTCATCAGAAATAGATGTAATGTGTTATTAAACGATTCTGTGCTATAGCAGAGAATATTAGAATTCGTATGTATGAATGAAACCATCTAGAGAGAGGATGGTGAGGAATTGAAGAATGTTGAAGGTCAGACCTCATGACTGTATCAGAAGTCATAGGGCCTCAAATCAATCAATCAATCAATCATCAGTCAGTCAGTCATCATCTATCCCAAGCATATATTCCCTTAACTATCAGCCACACATCAGCTGGTTAAATCCAGACATGCTTCTATTCCTAACTCACTTCCACACAAGTTAATCATAGCCCATGATTAGATTATGAGATGTGGCCCTTAATTTCCTTCCTGGACACAGTAATTCCCCACCCACACATCACCCAGTGAATCATGCGACAGTGGAAGTGGGTGCGTCTGCCACGTATCCTCTGAGCCTGGAGGACTCTGTCCTCTACTTCAGCCCAGGGCACCAGACTGAGCCCATCTCTCACAGTGCTTACCGTTGCCTGGCTGAGTCTTGGAGTTCCCATTCACTAAAGCCTGGCTTTTCCACTATATTGCCTACTTTGGAACATAGGCTGTTCTGGAAGCCTATGAATGTGGTTAGGTAATATTTCTCCTAGCTTAATGAGAATTTCATCACTGACAAATGAAACTCTATTTTTGATGTGTACCACGTGATTGAAGATATCTGTACATCATGAAGTGATTTCCATCATCAGTTTAGCACATCTGTCACAACTAGTTACATATGTATAGAGATGGGTAAGGCCATCTTACAGTCGTGTTAGGGGCAAGTTCTTGTTGCTCAAGGAATATCTTGTTTGGCAGTCTTTTGTTATAGAAAGGAAATTCTTTTTTCCGGATTCAGGCACAAGCAAGAGACAAAGTGCATTCCTCCTTCCAAGCGCTCAGCTCCGCCATCAACACATGCAGCGGCGATTATGTTTTGGAAAGTGCTAATAAGCTGTTTGGAGAAAAGTCTTCGAGATTCAAAGAAGTAAGGGAAGCCTCTCTGTGGAAAGGGGGAGGGGAAGGGATGGCCAGATCACCTGCCAAACACAAATTCATGCAAGCAGAGTCAAACTTCGACTCAGGCTCCCTGAGGCTAGCCTCCTATGGCCACTGTCCCGCTGTCCATTTCTCCCCTACCTGTCACAGATATCCCATATACAGAGTAATAAGTCACGCTTCCACAGCCACCCTTCTCCATAGAAAATGTCTTTGCATTGTCACTCAGCATCTAGAATGCAGACAACGCAAGAATGGGCAGTGGGAGTTGGGGCAAACATGGTGGGAATGGAGATAACGGAGAACTGATCATCTGCCATACTTCCTCCCCCAGCCCCCACACAGACAACTTCTGTCCAACCTCTACCTCCTGCCACTTAGCCAGGACTGGAAGCCTGTAATCTACCATCCCCACTGTCCTGTTCCGTATATGTTCTAGGTAACATTTGACCTTTTCTTACTTTAAAGGAATACGTGGAACTCTGTAAGAAATATTACTCCACTGAACCCCAGGCGGTAGACTTCCAAGAATGTGCAGAAGAAGCAAGACAAAAGATTAATTCCTGGGTCAAGACTCAAACCAAAGGTAAAATCAAGGGATGATTTCATTTTACTTAGAGAACCATGATGCATCTTTAACAGTCCTTGAAATCAGTTCTCATCCCTTTAAAAGAGTTATCTGGTTGAGAGATCCTTACACTCATTTAACAGGACAATTTTTTAAGTATTTAAAAAATTATTTTATTTTTTTAAGTAGTTGCATAAAGGATTTCAGTTCCACAAGCCAGACTGTGAGTACAGTGTGCCTTTTAAAGAACGATCTTTGAGTAGTTGTACAGAGGAGATTCCATTTAACAAAGCAATTTATGAATGCAATGCATCTTGATCAGCAGCAACCCTTTTAACAATCTCACCCATCCCCCACTGGTTTTCACATTCTCCTTAACCTTTGAAGAAAAATACATGAGGCCCACTGATAGAAGATTGACATTCAGCGCTTAACTATTCCTATTCTTAGATATTATTATAGTACAAAACACAAAAAGAGGTAGAAGCCATTAAATACAGGAAGTAGCAGTATGGAAATAAAACCAAAGAGAAAAGAGGCTTGACCTTGAGTTGCATAATTGATGTAAGCTATAAGAATACTGGCGATGGAGGAGGGAAAGATAATGGAATTACTTAAACTCTTTCTTTTCTTTTACCATTCAAGGCTATGCTGCTGCCAAATTCTTTTTTAATCTTTCATAGGCATCTGTTTCCCTTTATCTTTTTTTTTACATGAACTCAAATTAGATATATTATTTACTCATTACTATTGAGTTCATTCATTTAGTCAACAAATAACACATGGTATGTGGCAGATATTAATTACCATCATCATTACTACTGATATTAGCCATTTATTTCCACCAAACTGTGGTTGAACTTTGGTAAATTGAGTGCAATTCTTCACAGTAGGATTTTTCTGAACTCTGAGATGGATTTATAATAGAAATCACTCTGCTTTGTCTTCAGTCAGCAGTGGGCATTGTGCCCATAGCAGAAGTAAAAATGGCAAATGCTACTATCAGAGATTCTGCATTCTAGTTCAGAAGTTCTGAGGATACATAAAATACATCTTAGAGGTTACGATATTAAAGATCGGAGGCTCACTAAAAGTAAACTTTTTCTTAAACCATTTTTCAGAAATGCAGACCCTCACAGTCATTGTTTCTGAGAACCACACCCAAGTCCTTCACTCCCTTTCCTGTGTTGTCCTGGTTTTTGCAGATTGTTTCACCACTGGTTTTGAAGGTCTCTTCTTGTACTCTAAAAACAATCCAGGCTAGTTTTTCCTTTCTCATCCATTGTGCCTGTACTCTTCCTAGTCTACATTGATGATAACTTATAAATGTTTTGAAAATCCATTATTCATTTCTTCAGATCTGTAAGCTGTGTAGACCAGACCATAGAAAGACCAAGTAACATGCAGAAAATGCCTTTGTCATGCCTGCTAATAAACACTTTCACTTCCTTCTGAACTCAGTATTATTCAGGCAACTGAAAAACTGAGCAAACAATATATAATATACATGGAAGTGAAAACTCTTTTTCAAGTGTGACAGTGATTTTATTATTTAAATGCAATTTGTTTTCATTTTCTCTAGAATTTGACAAGCCTTCTGAGGAACCTATTCTAATTTTACAGGTGTTTTGTACCAATCCAAATAGAACTGAAAGACTAGTCTCTGCAATCTGGCAAATGTAGATATTGAGTTTGATGCCTGCTTGAACCAAGAAAGCAGAACCTTCTTGATTACAAAGCCTAAACATACATGTGTTTTCTTTAGGCAAAATCCCAGACCTGTTACCTAAGGGTTCTGTAGATGAAGAGACCAAAATGGTTCTGGTGAACGCTATCTACTTCAAAGGAAAGTGGAAAACACCATTTGAGAAGAAACTACCTGGGCTTTATCCTTTTCGTGTGAGCTCGGTATGAGAAAATAAAAAATCATTTTTCTAATAGATATCTATGGCCTTAGACAAGGCAGAAAAGTAAGAGACATCCCTCAGATTCTCTTATATGACTTGCTAGTTGTAACTTATGCATGTTGGGTATTGACTCTTTCAAGCTATTGACTATTTCTCAGTAATGGCCTAAGAGAGGATATGAGTAGAGGTGAAGACTATGGATTTTTATCATTACATATGTCTAGATTCAATATAGGCTCTACTACTTCTCAGCTATAATCTTACTCATCTCCTTTGTATATCATATTCACTCTGAAAAGCTAGGATACCATAATTTCGGTAGCAGGTATTGAGCAAATACTTTAGTGGTAGTTATAACATGATGATACAACTTATTAGACAATGAATATAAAATTTAAACAAATTTAGCATGCTCACACTAAGGAAATGCAAATATTTTGAGTGATCCGTTGACTCTAGAGGACACATGTTTTTCAAGATTGAAAGTCAATGCATTCTCTTGTAAATCGCTTGACATCTTGGAATTAATTTTCATATTTGCCTTTCTACACTTTTAGACTCAGAGTGTGCCTGTGCAGATGATGCACCTGCGGGAGAAGCTCAACATTGGATACATAGAGGACCTCAAGACTCAGGTTCTGGAACTCCCATACACTGGAGATGTCAGCATGTTCTTGTTGCTTCCAGACGAAATTGCAGATGCGTCCACTGGTCTAGAGTTGGTAAGGCAGTACAAACCCAATAGTTTTTTTTTGTTGTTGTGTTGTTTTATTTTGTTTTCGTCAGTCATGGGGCCTGAACTCTGGGCCTGGGTGCTATCCCTCAGCTCTTCAGCTCAAGGCTACCGCTCTACCACTTGAGTCACAGCACCACTTCCTGCTTTTTCTGCTTCTGTGGTGATGAGGAACTGACCCCAGGGCCTCATGCATGCAAAGCAAGCACTCTACCACTGAGCCACCTTCCCAGTTCACAAATCCAATAGTTTTAATCTTCTAGAATTCCATTGACTTTTCATGAGATGAATATCTAATGCCGTAGGAAATGATTGACAATTTCTCACAGAGCTATTTGGAGCAGTTAATAACAAATGATGTACCACAAAATGTTGCTCCTTAATCTTAAACATTTGTCATACATACTACTTTCTTGCAAACACATGACCAATCTATTAAATTTTTTAATCATGCAAAATGAAATGAAATTTAGGATTGTTTTCCTTCCTTTCTCAAACTCATTGGCTCTTTTGTTTTGTTGTTTTAATTTGCAGCTGGAAAATGAGATAAATTATGACAAACTCAGCAAGTGGATCAACCGAGACACAATGGCTGAAGGTGATGTGGAAGTCTACCTACCTCAGTTCAAATTAGAAGAGCGTTATGAACTCAAATCCATTTTGAGAAGCATGGGCATGGAGGATGCCTTCAGCAAAGGCCAGGCCAATTTCTCAGGGATGTCGGAGGAGAACACTCTCTTTCTTTCAGACGTGTTCCATCAAGCCTCTGTGGATGTGAATGAGGAGGGCACTGTAGCAGCGGGAGGCACTGGGGCTATTATGACTGGGAGAACTGGGCATGGAGGCCCACAGTTTGTGGCAGACCATCCCTTTCTCTTCCTTATCTGTGAAACCACAACGAAGAGCATTCTATTTTGGGGCAAATTCTCCTCACCCTAAAACTGAAAGCCCGTTTCTGCACAAGGTTTTGTAGTCTCAGAATTGCTATCTCAAGAGCCAAGTGTTTAGAAATACTTTCAACGTATTTCTGTTCTTTTGGACAACTTCTCTATGCTAACTACAAATTCAGCAATAACTACATAGCTTTCAGTCTTAACACAATAGCTCTATTAGTCTTTTGGTCTGCTCAAACAGGATGATATTCATTTAGTTCTTCCTTGCAGAACTTTATTTTATAGCATGAACATTAATTGTGTTATTTATTATTTTATATAGCAGTGGTTTGTTTTTTTACTTATTGTTCACTATTTAATGTGACTGAAAAAATTACAGAAGCAAGTGGTTTGTTAAGTTTCCATCTAAGTAAATATATTTGCTTGTGCTGCTAGGGACCAGTGGCTCATGCCTGTAACTAGCTACTCAGGAGGCTGAGAGCAGTTTGAAGTCAGCCTGAACAAGAAAGTCCACTGAGAGGGCTGGGAAGGTGGCTCAGTGATAGAGCGCTTGCCTTGCATGCTCAAGGCCCTGGGTTCGATTCCTCAGCACCACATAAGCAAAAAAGAAAAAACCGGAAGTGACACTGTGGCTCAGGTGGTAGAGCGCTAGCCTTGAGCTGAAGAGCTGAGGGACAGCGCCCAGGCCAGAGTTCAGGCCCCACGACCGGACCAAAAAAAAAAGAAAGTCCACTGAGACTCTGATCTCCAAGTTACTAGCAAAAATCCAAAAGTGAAGCTAAGGCTCAAATGATAGAGTGCCAATTCTGAACCAAAGCTAAGGGACAGCTCCAATAATAGAACACAAAGGTAGAACTGTATTTATTTGTGCTTATAAGTGAAGTATGAGTAAGTGATCTCTTATAATCTTCCATAATAAATGTCCATATATTATGGGAATTTGTAGCATTATTTGTCACACAGATGTATCTATATCTTCTATGTAATTCCAAATATTTAATAAATAAATGTGTTTACCCTCAACTATTTGTTTTCAGTTATTGGCCTAGGGTGTGTAGTAAAGACCTATTATCCCTTGTTTGTTAGTCAGCTCTCCCTTCCTATAACAAAATACCTGAGTTCAGTCAACTGAAAATGTAGATTGTTTTAGTGCATAGATTTAAAGGTTGTAGTCTATGGGTGGTAGGCTCTGCAGCTTTGGAGCCAACGGTAAGGCATCTTGAGAAGTTCATAATAGAGAAAAGATGCATACTTCATGGCCAGGAAGAGACCATGACCCATAATTCCCTCCAAGGGCCTAAGCCCAGGATTTGAACCTCCACCCCTTAAAGGTTTCCACCACCCTCTGAAAGCATCAAACTGAGGGCCAAGCCTTTCATGCATGGGCCTTCAGGAGACATGTCAGATCTAAACCAAAGCACCTTGATTTCTAGAAACTGAGTATCATGACTAACTTGTGGGAACCTAGAAAATATAGACAGGATAATTGAGCCAAAGGACATAATTTCAGTCATGCAAAAAGATGCAATTTTGAGTGTACATAGGATGGCTCTGTATGAAAAGGAAAGATGAAGAAATGGATTGGAGCTGCTTTCTCATGGCAGCACAAGGTGTAGCAATTCCTAACAGTCCCGGCCCAAGCACTTTGGGGAACAAGTATGTAACCAGAAGGATACTACAGATAACCAACGTGTGCAGCATTCCAGACTCAGTGGTCCATGACTCAAGTCAGGACCCTGGAGCAGAAAGTCCAGAGCAGAGGAGACAGGGTGAGTGCGAGAGCAGGAGGGAATGCAAGATGGTCGCTTGGCACAAGTAATGGTGACTGCCTTTGAGTAGGTGGGAAGCGGAGCAGAGTCTAAGTTAACACTGGATCCTGGAATTGCATCCCTAGCTCCACCCCCTGAAATGGAAGTCTGAGATGTTGGTTGGTCCACCAAGAAGGGATAGCTAAGAAGCTACTCTCGTGATCTTGAATGTCTGCATGGTATCCCAGTTCAACGGCCTACAAACAGTCTAACCATGTGCCAAGTGTGACTCTTCTGCTTTCTTCAGGCCTCTTTCAGTGTGAGCCTTTTCTCCCCCTAAGATTGATATGAACTCATGAGCAAATGAGTCCAGGCATATTATGCTGTTACAAAATGCTTGGTATAAATGCTATTCAATAAATTCTTATTGACTATAATCATTATTATCCTGCATATGTAACTGGTCAAGCGTAACAGAATCTCAAAAGAAAGTTACTGCATTAATGTTTTAAAGCTTCTTTCATTTATTCCTGAAAATTAGAGCTCTTTTGTTTATTGCATTCTCCTAGCTACTTTAAACAGATGTGTACCACTTTCTTATCAGCAAAGTGGGTGAGTAGAGACTTTATGGATGGTTTTGAGTGAGTCCTAAATGACCCATCTTTCTAAGCGGCCCATCTTTTACTATCACTATTGTGGTTAAGTGACAAATTCTAGGGTCAAAGCCCTTTCCAACATTTGTGGACATAATTCTGATACCTTCAGGCATTCAAAGTCATGCACGGTGAAGTTTATGTCATAATTCTTGCTTGTTGTGAGTTTAATAGTTTCGTTTTTATTCTTTTTTGTATATTTTGTCACATTGAGAGCATTGCTGACAAATGATAATTTTTCATACATTGTCCTGATTATCTCAGCAGATATTTCTATCTTGCCTTTGTTCTTGGAAACTTTCAGCCACTGCTAGGACTTGATGCTTGTGTCTCCCTCAAAACCTGGTATGCTGACATTATAATCCATCCTACGATGCGATTGGGGCTTTGGGAGTAAAAGGTTAGATTAGGAAATGAGAGCAGAACTCCCACGATGGGGAAGGGAGTACTCATAAAGAAGAGGACGAGTACAGAGCTTTCTTCCTCTGCAATGTGAAGTTGAAATGAAAGCCCGCGGAGGGCCCCCACCACAGCCTGACCACGGTCACACTCTGCTCTCTAGCTTCCAGGCTCAGGAAGTGTGAGAATAAATGGGGCCTGTTTAGGCCACTCTGCCAGTGGCACTCAATGATCATACTCTAAATGGACAAAGGCAAGTGCTATCTACCCAGTTTTCCTTGCCCCATTCCATCTATTTTCTGCTTCTGAATACTTATTAGAATATAGCTGATGTACCCGGAGAGCATTTCTCTGTTTCTAAAATATTTTGAACACCTAATAAACTGTCCAATGACATACAAATATACTAGAGTATGATTCTCCTTCCTGTTCTTAATGCATGTTTAGTTAATTTCTATTCCTGTAGCCCTGCCTACATATTATTACCTACAGAGTTAAGGAAGGATATACATAGCAACAACAAATCATACTTGTGTCTTAATATAAGATGTGATTACCTCTTTTTTTTCTTCTGTCTCCAAAAGGCAACCTGACACAATGCACAAGCCAATCTTCTTGGTCTAGGCAGTGTTTCAGTAAATAGAGTTCTAATCAACAGGAGACTGGGGGAAAATGTAGAGAAAGTTTGGGGAAAAATGAGCAAAACTTCCCCTGTGTGACTTTAAAGCAGATGAAATGACTTCCTGTGTCATCGCGTCTACATGGGTGCGTTTGATACAATACGAGGAACTCGAGCAAGTCTGCTTGCTGAGCAGGGAAGCATCGGGAATGACGGCTGAACTCCTGTCAGTCCAGGAGAGCAGTCCATCTGGAGCCTCAGGAGATGTTTTTTGGCTAAGCAGAGCGCTGGGCGCATGTGTGGACCACCGAGTCTGCACACGACAAGTCAAGCAGGCGTCATGGAACTTCTGACCACAGAGCTTATTTCCAAGGGAAATTCCCAGGAATCCCTTTGCAGTGGACTCCATGTCAACTTTCAAATAGTTAGCTTTCAGCCAGGAGAGGTGCCTGCCTCTATGTGAGGAAAACATGGAAACAGTACCAAATTCATTGTAAATGGAGAGGCTCCTCCTTCCCCTTAATCCCTGGTCCTGCCTGTTTTTATCCTCCATGCATATGTAAATAAAACTATTATCTTGCAATTTCTTCTTGAGGAACCAAGGAGGACAGAGCTAAGGAATGTTGTTAAGGAAAATAAGACCAGAAAATGGTGGATCAATGTTCCCCTGAAGAGCAACGTCTAACACATTGACCTACATCCTCATCTCTGCTGGTGTGGGACACTGACCTGCTCCTCATTGGACTCCCGCTCTGGGGTGTACACCTACACTGCAGATAGAAACAGAAAATACCCTGGTTGTGTAGTAGTACCCTGAGAGCAACTGCAGCAGGTGAGCTGTAAAGAATGCATCAGTGATAGCTTTCATTGCATTGTTCATTATTATTCTACTGATTTTTAAAAAACAAACAAAACTTCACCAGGAGAACCAATGCTAATTGTGGTTAGTTGGCAGAGCAGAGAAGGGATTAAGCTCAGATGGTATGACTGAGAATTTGTCAGTATTCAGGTCTCTACAAGCAGACGCAAGTGGAAAATGTTCTCAGGCAAGACCTCAACTATCTATCTCTCTTTTCATTTGAATTTCCGGCCAAGGAAAGCCTGAGAGGAAGAGTGTACTGACTTGTAAAAGTTAACTAAATGTGAGGCGGAGAAGAGGGAGGGGCTATTCTTCAGTTAAAATTACCTAACTCTTCAGCCACAATTTCTTTCTGAAGAAACTAATTGCCAATCGGCTCCAGCAGAGAGAAACAAGGTATTGTAAACTTTTTTTAAAAAAAATGTTTTCCTTTGTTGTGGTGCCTAGCTAAATAACAAATATCTACTACTCTGTTAAACTCAAGGTGGCAAAGACAATTCTCCATCCCTGAGGTGGTTTTCTCTACAGGCCAGAGAGACTTGACTTTGAGCTGGGGGAAATTTTGTACTGAAGATTAAGGGAGAGAGGACCTTCATTTCAATGAAGTCATAGAAATTGTTTGTTTGATTGTTTTAAAACCAGGAATTGTGAAGCCACAAGTGAACTCATGTGGGGATTTTCTACCTATATGTGCATTAAGCAAAGATAAAAGTATCTTATAATAATTGAGCCTAAGCCATACTCACCCTCAGAAAAGTGGAGCTGGAGGCTTGAATTGTGAGCTCCTCATTAATATATGGAACTGATTTGATCGTCTAACTGTCTGCCTCCCCAGTGCTCACGATCCTGCTTAGCCACCACTCGGAATGCCAGTTTCCTACTCCTCCTGGAGTTATTGGCCTTAAACCAGGTGCTCCTTAAATGCGTCCTAAGGAAAGGGCTTTATGGGAAAAGAGGTGTGAGAAGAGCAGAGGAGAATGTTTTCTGATGTGGCTGAAGTAGGTGACATTGTCAGTCTTATCATCAGCAAGGCCATACATCATGGGATGGAAGACCAGACTATATTCATTATTGCTTTTCTGATCCTCTCTCTCTCTCTCTCTCTCTCTCTCTCTCTCTCTCTCTCTCTCTTCCTATTAGACCTCACTCTCCTTCACCCAATTTCTCTATCAAACTCTTAATGACAATGAGCTTCACTGACAAGAACAATTTCATTAAATTTCAGGAAAATGTGTTTTAACTCTGTTGTTAGTTAGCTGTGTGTTCTCAGTCAGCTTATTCAACCTGATCTGAGCTATTAGCAGGTAAGTGGTTTTGGGTTAAGGAGACTCCCAGGTTCTCTTCAGCTGTGATATATAAGAAGCAAACTGTGTATGATAAGACATTTTGATCAATGACATTACTTTTTCTTAATTTCTTGTCCTCTTTAGGACAGATAGATGACAGGTGACAGATAGATAGATGATAAATTGGTATTATTACTCTTGAAAACTGCAAAAGAGCAGTTTGCTTAGAGGCTACTGATTGCCCAGCATTTGTTTGGATAAATTATTTCCTATAACACCTTATCCTCAAATTCTGCATCTTTACGAAAGTACTTAGAACTGTTAGATTACAGGAATGGCTTAGTGTTTTCTTATAGTTCTTTCTTCAAAGAAAGATCAGGTCCTGGCTACTCATGAGCCTAAGATCTGAATGGATGAAGTTTGAAGTCAGTCTGGACAGAAAAGTCCACGAGACTCCATCTCCAAAAGAACCAGCAACATTCTAGACTGGAGGCATGGCTCAGGTGGTAGAGCTCCAGCTGAGCAAGCAGAGGGACTTGAGTTCAAAGTCCTATACTCACAAGAGGGGAAAGTCAGGGATGTTAAAAAGGTGTTATAGGTGGCATCCTATACATTAACAATAACAGTAATGAGAATTTTAATGAGACTGAAGATAATTAGATCTTAACTTATCACAAGTAGTTCTGTTATTGTTCTTTTATTCAGGAATTTATTACAAATGAATATGTTCTAGAACAATATATCTTTAAGGTAGAAAGATGAAATCCCAGGTACTAAGACATTGCTTTCCACCTTCTTCATGCTGATTTTCCCAATGAATGTACATCGTGAGTTTCTTTTAAAAAAAGAAAAGCTTTGTAGGAAGACAGTGGTCACAATGCCATTTGAATGAATGAACATGATAATGTAAAATCCTTCACATTGTCGTACCAAGGTTTATCATTTATCATGCCTATTTTGGTGTCCAGGGCTTCTTGATCAGAGCCACCTCCTCCATTACGATCAAAGGAAACAGAGAAGCTCTTTCTGACATAGTACTTTTTATTTGTTAGGAACATTGCAGTTAAGTTTCCAGTTCCTTATGAGGGTATAGAATCTTACCCAACCGGAAAGGCTTCTGTTTCTTTTAATGTCAGATAACAATAACATCAGCCTGGGATGACTATGAACCTTTGTAGCTGGCAGAAGCCACAGTCAGGGTGTGAGCTGCAGGTCAGAAGCTGTTTGGTTAAGTGGGAGGGTACTGGTGGGAGGAATTTCAGTAGTATCGTCATCAACTCCAAAGCCCTCTACACAGGCCGCTCACTGATTCAAGTATTTGTCACTGAGAACTGACTCTCCAAAGCCCTCACTCTGGCTTTCTGGAAGGGCCAGCACTATCAGCTTGAGTCCAAACCACACAAGTCAGCCACTAATGGAGTTCCTAAAGACGGAAATTTGAGTTCATGTCAGTTTTGCTTAATCGAGATGAAAATTATTTGACCATATGATGACAATAGCTTGAGCTAACTATGTCTTTCATAGGGACTCAGTGTGAAGTGACATTCACATTACATTCTCAGGGTAACTGGAAGTGAAATTTGCAAGTTGAAAGCCTGGGTTCTCTTGTTCAAGATGAATGAGGGAACAAACAGGCAAACCAGTCTCAGTTTCTCTGTAGGCATTTTCAATTATATTGGACATGCTTTCAAGTTGAAAGAAATTAAAAATGGTGGACTGGAGCCCAAGTAGTGAACACTGTAAACATGCAATAAGCAAGGATGGGTAGATCCTTGTTTGTACCAAATCCAAAACTAGTACTGTTGGTACAAAGCAGTATATGAAGACAATTTTATACTGAAGAGTTTGGAAAGACTAGATATAAACATGAAGACTAGTGAGGCGGCAAAGACTTGTGTGGACTGGATTCAGCTGCTGCCTGACTCTTCTTCTCTGATGTACATTGCCGTTCAAAATTGCGGCATTCAAAATCTTCCATTCTCCATAATTCTAGGTTGTAATATACAAAACAATAATGTTGGACTAGAGTGTCCCTAAAGTCCTCTGAGCTCCAATATAATCCCTGAATGTAGAGGTAGATAACCATGTGCAATGAATACTTTTCCCAAAATAAAATACATGGAAAGGGTTTTGTTAACATCTTCTCCATTTTTGCTTTTCTTTCCTTAGGTTTCTCCCCACCCACAATGGACTCCCTAGCAACATCCATCAACCGATTTGCCCTGGAGTTTAGCAAAAAGCTGGCTGAGTCTGCGGAGGGAAGAAACATTTTCTTTTCTCCTTGGGGCATCTCGACTTGCTTGGGCATGGTGTATTCAGGCACCAAAGGAGACACAGCTGCCCAGATGGCACAGGTGAGGAGAGGGCACCGCCCGCCGTCCACAGGAGTGCGCACATTGCTTTTAGCTGCCATTTTCTCCTGAAAGCCCGGCAACCCGTTTTATAGCAATGTCTTCCAAACCAAAAGATATGCTAAAAAAAAAGTTGTAGAAACCAACTTGGAAAATCCCTGATGCAGAAAAATGATAAGGCTGTCATCTTTTAGAATAACCCTAAATCACACTTATTTTGATGATTAAAATGCTTCAAGAAATAGCTAGCCAAATGTTAAAGAATAGGATTTTTCCAGAAGGGTTTTCTCAAACACAGACACACATCTATGAAAATGAAATAATTGTGCTCCTCATGCCTTACTTAGTTGTTCATTTAATCTTGGGTTGTCTGGCTGAATCTGAAGAGGTCAGCAATAGCAATATAATACGGAAACTTGTTAAAAATGTTAAAATATGTCCTGAGAATCCTCCAAGCATTGTGTGCCCAAAGATGCAAAACACACACAGATAGAGTGCATAATCATGTAGAGAGTGCATATTTATAATGTATCTACATTCACATATAAATACATGTTTTTTAAAATAAAAGTAAAAAAGAAAAGCAAATTTAACTTCCAAATCTTGCAACAAGATGACAGAATTCTTTCCCAAGATGGTGATCATCTATGCCAAATTTAGAAATAGGCAAAACCAGTCATTGTGGTAAAGAAGGTTGTGTGTATTGTGAGTGTGGTGCAAAGATATATCATCCTAACTCCAGTAGTTCACAAAATATGATTAGGTTAGGATTGAAAACATCATCATCATCAGCAACAGTAACAAAACATTGCTGGTTTACAGTTCTGTGGTGACCAGTTGATTCTTTTAAAAGGCTTAACCATTCATATGATGATTTTTTTTATTTTTTAATTTTTAATGAAGATTTTTTTATTGTGAAAATATCGTATGGAGGGGTTACAATTACATGAGCAAGGTAATGAGCACATTTCTTATCAAGCATTGTTGACTCCTCCTTTGTTTCCCCTTCCCATCCCTTCCCATCTCCCCAAACCACCGCATCCCCCCCATAACCCCAACCCCGCGCCAAAGTTGTAAAGTTCGTTTTTCGATATAACGTCTTGTACATCTCATTGTTGCAATGGGTCCACCGGTATCCTTATTTAAACAACTTGTTTATTCCTTCTCCTCCCCAAATTGTACCAACATCAAATATAGTGAAAGCAGGGGTTATACTGTGGGGGAGGGACATACAAAGCAACAAAGAAATCATCTTATAAATATGTTAGAAACAATCCCATGAAAGAAAAAAACATTTGAGTCCTTATCTTGGGGTTCATTTCACCTAACATCAACTTATCTGACCTCATGTGCTAGAGTTAGTCTTAAGTAGATTCTTAAGTAGATTCTGTTTTCTGGGTGTCACTTGTTTTAAATTTTCTTAGCTTTGGTTGCCAAAGAACCTGCTGACCTGGCCACGTACCTCATGTTCTGCGACCCGTGGTCCTTAGCCAGCTACCGTGGGTGTGTGTGCTTCAGTCCTGATTGGGAACTGGGTCCTGGCTGTGGGCATATCCTGCAGTATCTACCAGAGGCTTCTATTCCATTGCCCTGCTGAGTGGGGGAAGCAGGAAAGACACATCCTTTCTAGGAACATCCAAGACCAGTGTGGGCGTGAACACAAATGCTAGGTCTGTAGGTGTCAAGTGTACTAATGAGAACCACAGTACTCCAGTAGAAAAACAAATCACTCAAATCCCTCAATTTTTTGCACAGAGTTGAGGTGATGATTGTCTTGCTGAAGTGGTCTAAATGATGAGTCCGATTGAACCCCTTTCCTCTTTTTCTCCTATTAGGGTTCCAAAGGACAGATCCTCATTGTCCACATTTATGTTAATAGTGTCATAATGTGTGTGTGCGATGTACACTGATCCAATCCGGGTTATTTACACAATTTGTACGTCTCTCTCTTTAAAAGCTATCATTTCTTTGATCTTTTGTTTTCTAGTTCTGTTAACTGTATGTTAAATTGTTGTGAACTGGCACTTAACTGTTCCTATTAAACTGTATTTAGTGCCCCGTATCCCCTCTCCCTCCAAACCCTCCCTAGCCCTCTTCTGTTAACCATTGCTGTACTGAGGATGCAGAGAAAAAGCAAACTCTAATCATTAATCTTCCCTACTCTATTCTCCTGACACTTCTGCACCCAACAGTGAGGTTCCTTATTCACTTACCAAGCAATCAATACCTGCTGCGTGTTCTCTGATTCAATTCAATAGTGACACTAGATGACCAGATAGCATCAAAGCCCATTTCAGGGCTTGGTCATCTATACCGCCCCCTCCCCGCTGTGCATCCAGCACCCTAAACACCTTCATTAGGAATGTCAGGGCCTGGTTTTATTTCACTTAGCATAATGACCTCCAGCTCTATACATGTTGACTGAAAATGGTGGGACTCTCTTCCTTTCAATGGCGGAATACTATTCCACTGTTTAAAGGACCCTTCCTGTCTTTGCTGTCCATTCAGGAGTGCAGGTAAGGTCTGAGGGAGGGCTGTGGAGCACCTTGCACGTCCTTTCCAGTCTACCACCCTCCAGGACCCTCCTCGCGTTCAGCCATCACAAGTTCTCTGCACCCTATTTTGGGGTTCTTGTTTTGCCTTGTGAAAATCTTACTGCACAGGTGTGCGTGGAAGGGGGAGAACTATGTAGGGAGGTGATTGGATATAAAGATTGTGACCTAACGCCAGTAGACGAGGTGGGGACGCCCAGCCAGGTCGGTATGCGCTGAGTCTTGCTGGCCTCTCTGCACACCCATCCCTCCTCCCTGGTACAAGGCAGGAAGCTCCCTTCTGCAGCCAAGGCCTTTCTACCAGCTGTGATTGGCATCTCGGCTGGCCCCAGACTTCCCACCCTACGTGCATTTTCAAATAACTGCAGATAAAAGAGAAATAGGGGAAACGGGAGAGTTTTACCTCATTCCAAAATTCCCTAGCAAAAGTATTCAAATGAACTCACTAGCAACTTAAGTCAGACTTTTTAAAGGCTTACTTACAAAGCAGCTCTTGAATTTCTCTACCAGTCTAACACATCATTTAAGTCAAATCAGAGTCTTATTGTGCATTTCCATGTTCTGAAGATGGGTTCTGAAGGTAAGAATGGCTGGCGAGTGCTCACAGATGTGTTACTTCCTGTGGTTACTTTTAGGTATACTCATGTGTCTTTTTTATTTTTTAACTTACAGGTGCTTCAGTTTAACAGCAGCAGAGATCTCAAATCTGATCCTGAAAGTGAGAAGAAAAGGAAAATGGTATTTGTCATTTTTTGGTACCCATTTGATAATTAAGGAGACAGTTTTAACCACTATGTATTTTAGTGGTTAAATCATGCAACCTGTACCTGTAATAGCCCTTTATGATGAGCTCTTCTTGGAGACATATTAAAATGCTGGCAATGCTTTAGAAAACATGGAATATCTACTATATATTTTTAAAAAACAGTTATACTTTCCCTCGTTGTTACCTTCTTGATACCTCTCAAAACTTCTGTGTTCTTGCCTGTAATTGCACATGAAACTTGGAGAAAACAATGCCTCCTTTCAATTTTATTTGTATGCCATCCAGTAATTTTATTTAGCAAGAGGTTGATCACATACATGTGATTTTTTTATTCAGCATTGTTTTGGGGAAAAAATACCAATTGAATCTCTCCTCTTTTAAAGGAATTCAACTCAGACAAGGTAGAAGACATACACTCTGACTTCCAGTCACTTATGGCAGAAATCCTCAAGCCGGGCAACTCCTACATACTTAAAACAGCCAATAGGATATACGGAGAGAAAACATACCCGTTTCACAGCGTGAGTGCAAATGTCTTTAAGTTCATGGCAGGAAAAGAATCATGCAGTACCAATTTAAAAGGTGAACAGGGATCCTAGGGACCATCTTAATGTGGACAGTACTTCCTGATTGAGACCAGCGGTGAAGGAACCCCCCCTAAAAAAAAGGGGGGCGGGGGGGAAAGTAGGGGGGTGTGGTCTTCAAACCAGATGAAGTTATCAGACCCGCATATGTAGAATAGAGGAAACCTCCAAGGTTGAACCATGAACACAGATGGAAGTTTGTCCCTGGGCCAACACTTGTCACAAGAAAAAAAAACAACAACAAGAAACAAAACCCAAAACAACAACAACAAATAAAGGACTAAGTGGGGTAGGTGTGAAGGAAGAGAAGGTGGTAGTACTGAAGGAGTGTGTGGCAGCCTGGCCTTGGGAACAAATTAGAGCAAATTTTCGGAACATGGGACAGAAAATGAGATCACCTTCTCTCCGGCTCCTGTCCTAAGCCCATCTCCGCAGGAGGTGATGAATGCTCCCTGTTAGCGTCAATCCCCCTCAGGGCTTCACAGTCAGACACATGCTTCAAGAGAGGATGAGACTCTGCTAGTTGGGGGGCAGGGGGAAAGGAAGTTAGTAGGGTGAAGAACAGCAGTAAGATAAATCTACCTGTGGCTGCAAGTAAGGCCCTCCCTGTGCACATCCAGTGAACGCTGAGGAGTTCAGACTTGGCAAAGGATAAAATAAGGCAAATGGAACCTTCTAGGTAATATCATGGATGATAGGCTCATGGACTCCTGCTTGGCTCGGAAGTTGACCAGATGACTGAGCTCAGCAGACACTTGGACATGAGACAGAGTCCACCAGCCCTGGACTGAGACAGGAATGGATGCCTGTGAATATTTTGAATATTTATGTTTCCTTTTTGCAAGATTATAAATTCTAGACCTGGTCCAGCCTCTTTCTGGCAAGAGAATTGACTCACCACTCTGTTCCGTTTATAAACCCAACACGGAGCGAGCAAATGGAAGGTATGCCACAACTGTCTGGAGAAAGAAATCCATGTTCCCAGGCTCATGCCTCCAAACCAGCAACCGCTCACCGCGATGGCCATGGACGAATCGAACCTTGGACCATGCTCAGAATGAGTCCCTGGCCATTCACGGAAGGCAGTTGTCAGACCCCTAGGTCTCCTTGTTGTACTCCTGCTTGTGAAAGCTCAATTGGCATCACTCCCGTGCCTTATTGCCATTCCATTTCATTCCACTTTCATTTCCAGGTATGAACAAAGTAGATATCCAGCATATGCTCCTCCCACATCTGGAATTCAGCTTAGCTACTTAGTTTAGAGAGGGAGGTGTTTAGATTTTGGGCAAAACCAAGGCAAGCACAGAGTAATGAGGATGAGGAGATGCGAGTTGGTGAATTCCCCTCTTCTTAGATTTTCACAAAACAATCCTGATAGGTTTGGCTTTTCCACTGTGCATAAAAAGAGACTTGTTTCTACCTGTGTGTTTCAGAAATACTTTGAAGACATGAAAACCTATTTTGGTGTGGAGCCACAGTCTGTGAATTTCATGGAAGCTCCTGGGCAGAGCAGAAAGGAGATCAACTCTTGGGTTGAAAGCCAGACAGAGGGTGAGAGGTGTCCTCCAAGCTCCGTCTGTCTATCTGGATTTGTGCTGTGTGACCATGCAGATTTCTTAGAGCTGAAGATACATTCTAAATAACCAGAACTTTTGTTTCTGTTCAGCCCAAGGATTTTTTTAGATCCTCTGCTTTCCTGACAATCTTATCTAAAATATGGAAATGAAGCTACCACTTTACCAGAGAGAAAATTATCACAAACTTCTCCAAAGTGTAGGGGTTAAAAAGCAGGAGAGTACAAAATGGAAATATTGGAGAAATGGTGGCTCCATTTATTTATTCGTTACATTTGTATTATCTTTAAGTAGTTGTACAGAGCAGTTGCCATTCAACGAAGCGTATGAAGTGTGCCTTGATCACTATCAACCTTTCCAACATTCTCATCCTCTCCTCCCAACCTCACTCCTTCCCTTAGTTTTCTAGGATATGTGCTGGACTTTTTTTTTGCCCTTTAACAAAGCAGTTTATGTGTGTATTTAATGAGTCTTGATGAGCGACTTTTGTCTGCCTTGTCTGACTTCAAACCTTGATCCCCAGATCTCAGCCTGCTGAGAAGCTAGGATGAAGTCCTGAGCCATCTGCACGCAGCTCTACATCTTAATACCATCAGACTAAATACCAGTTCCAATATCTGAGTCTTGGAGGGGCACACATACTTTGATATCAGCAGCAATACATTATATTAATAGGTTGCCTGGCTGATGTTTCTTCCATTCTTTACATAACGTGGATTAAGTTTATTTGCTCAATGTAATTTGGATTTGTGGTTCATATTTGCAAGGGACATTGGCTTATTGTTGGGGCTTGGAGTGTCTCTTGTCATGTTTCAATTTGGGGAATATGCTTCCTTGATTCTATATAGTGAAAGGACTTCTTTATTTTATGCTTGGAATGTTAGAATTCACTTTTTGAAATGGCTGACGGGCACCTTGGTTTTAGGATGTAGTTAATGACTTGATTGTTTTGAAGTTAGGGTTTCTCTCCCTCTGTTTCCGACTTCATCTTGAGTTTTTATTAATATTTCCCTGGGGATTCATGCATATCAGCTTTTAAAACCAAGTGTTTAATGCTATCTCGTATCTTTGAATCTTGTGCATATCTTTATTTGGCAGTTTTAAAAGTCAGCTTATTATTTTGAGGAGTCTCAGTATTAGAAGGAAGTTAAGAGTGCTAGAAGGTGCCTCCCAGCGCCCTTCTCTGTACAGTCCTTATCAAATACACTGGCTTCGCAACAAAATTTAATATTGATATAACAAAAAAAAAAAAGCTTACATTTGTTATACAGAGGAGGATTTAAGTTTGCATTTCCACCAAGGTTTACAATGGTCCAACCAATCTCTCCTCCCACCCCCGCCCTGCCCTACCTCCTTCTCAAATCAATTTCAATATATTTCCTTGTTAAATTTTTATAGTTGTAAACAACCAGATTGAAAAACATGTTGAAAGATGATGGATGTGGTTGTAATAAATTAAAAAGTTAGCTGGGTGCTCATGGCTCACACTTGTCATCCTAGCTACTAAGGAGGCTGAGACCTGAGGATCGCTGTTCAAAGCCAGCCCAGGCAGGAAAGTCCGTGAGACTCTTACCTCCAATAAACCACTCAGAAAAATGGAAGTGGTGCAGAGGCTCAACGAGTAGAGCGCTAGCCTTGAGCTGAAGAGCTGAGGGACAGCGCCCAGGCCCAGAGTTCAAGCCCCATGACTGACCCCCCAAAAAAGTTATTCACCCTCTGTTATTCTTTTTCTTTCTCCTTCCCTCATCTCCTCCTCAGTAGTGTCTTAAATGTGTGTTCTGTGTTTATCCACAGAACAGTTAGGTAAATGGATATGTATGTGTGTGTGACACATGTGTGTATGGGTATATACATATATATATGCATACATATTTCATTCTATCTTCCTTCACTCTCTCCCTCCCTTCCTCTCTCCGTTCTCTTGCTTCCTCTGCAGTGTGAGGACTGAACCCAGCACCACAGCTATGCTAGTCATGTGTCAGCCATCGATTCAGCTTCCTAGACCCTGAAACTGGAAATGTTGTAGAAAAAATTGAAGCTTCCAGAAATATTAAAAGTCTATTTGTATGTAAGTAAACACACATATTTTGCTAGCCCTTTGAAACCTGCCCTGTGCTCCCATAGGTAAAATTCCAGATCTTCTACCTGATGGCTCCGTGGATGCCCTGACCAGGATGGTTCTGGTGAATGCCCTGTACTTTAAAGGGACCTGGGAGCAGCAATTCTCGGTGCAGAACACCACAGAAAAGCCTTTCAGGGTAAACAAGGTAGGTGAAACTTCTCAGTTTCACATGACACTTTCATAGCCACTCTTCTTTCTGATTTTACATTCCTGCAAACTATGGCTATTCACAGGGAAAAGCTGACTGAGCTCTGAATTCTGTTCCATCTGGAAATTCCCCTTTCACTGTGTGTCTGACTTCCTGCTGCTCACCTGTTTGCTCACTTGGTTTGTGGTCCTGTGAGCTGGAGAGGATCAGTGCTGTCCATACTTCCCACTTGAGGAATGGAGGCGTGTTTGTTGGAAGAAATACAGAACCATACGTTCCCCACCGCAAATTCTGCTCTCAATCTTCTAAACCTGTTCCATTGTCTACCACATTCTTACCTTTCCATAAGTAAAAAACAATATAAAGGTTAATTCTCACCTCATTCGTTAAAGTTTCTCTCTGTGCTAAAATAAGTAATAGGAACCCACTAGAGAGACTAATATAATTGAAGATTTATTTCATGTATTCCAAAGGTTGCATGTTAGCTTCATAGCCCTGGGATAAAATACCTGAGATAAGCAATGAATGATGATTCTTGTTACTTCACAGTTTTTACTGGTATGTAGTACTGTCAGTGTTTTGGATTGTTGCCATTCTGTTTGATGTATCAAATACCTACAATGTCAGAATGTATCAAATGTTCACAAGATTCCTTTTCACCAATTAAAGCTGGGCATGGTGGTGAGCACCATTCATCCTAAGTAGTAAGTGTAAACAGGAGGATTATGGTCCAAGCTTGCCCAGGCAAAAAAGCAAGAACCTATTAAAACATAACCAGCCAGATGCTGGTGGCTCACAACTATCATCCTAGCTACTCAGAAGGCTGAGGTCTGAGGATGATGGTTCAAAGCCAGCCAGGGCAGGAAAGTCCATGAGATTCTTATCCTAATTAACCACCAGAAAACCGGAAGTGGAGCTGTGGCTCAACATGGTAGAGTGCTAGCCTTGAGCACAAAAGTTCAGGGACAGCACCCAGGCCATGAATTCAAACTCCATATAAAAATAAATAAATAAATAAATAAATGTCTGGGAGTGCCGCTTAAGAAAGTGCCTGCCTAGTAAGCATAAAAGTTTAAATCCAGTATTGCTAAAATCAAACAAAAAACAAATATAAAGGGTAACAATTAAACATTTTCTGGAAATATCTCTTCAATGACTATAAAGGTTTTTTTCTTAAATAGACTACAACCAAACCAGTGCAAATGATGTCTATGAAAAAGAAACTTCCAGTTTTTTTCATTGAGCAGCCACGAGCCACAGGTCTTCAACTCTACTACGCCAGCCGTGACCTGAGCCTGCTAGTACTCCTGCCAGAAGATGTTGAGGGACTGGAACAGGTAACTCTGGCTGTGGATTTTTTTTTTAATTTTATTTGGCTGTGGATCTTGTGTTTATCCCTATGTTTTACAGGAGAAACATAAGGATAGGTTCTTTCTGCTTCTTAATTCCTATAAACAGTTGGTCAACATACTGGGATTCTTCAGTACTTTATCTCCAAGTAAATATTCAAACACTACAAAGCTCTGTAAAGCTGATGCTATTATTCTTCAGCATAGTTAAGTGATCTGTAGGCCTCTCTAGTATGGGGTGGTCATATAAACAGTTGCTTGCACAACACAGACAGCTGTTTTGTTGTCAGTCACACAGCTCTGTAGACTCATTACTAGAAGCTTTCAGTTGGCCCAAGTCTTCTCAGGCTAGTAGAATCCGTGATTCAAAGTTAATGTTTTTGGTGGTGATGAGCATCAAGACTAAGGACTTGTGCATGCCAAAAAGATGCTCTACCACAGATCTATTACTTTGTATTACTTTGAATAATTCCTTAGTTTATATATTGTGTGTTCCCTAACTCTTTTCCATGTTTTTATTGAGTAAACAAAATTGAAGAGAAAGAGCCTATACCAGTAGTAACTTCCTATGTTATTTCAGCTAGTTAGTAGCCAAACTTCCATGTGTAACACAATTTTGGTCAGATCATGCTTCTGATCAATGCATGGCTCAGAGGAGCATTAGCCTTCCAAGAAGAAAACAACCTATCTTTTTTGCAGTGCCTAAATCTTCATGCGTGCCAGACAGTTACCACTTTCTTTTAAAGTTTCCATGTACCTACGGATAGATAGGAAGGTTGAAAGACTTCCAAGTGGTTGCACAAAATTTTAAGATACAGGTAGGCAAATTGTCATTATAGTCATAATCTGAGTCAAAGCTCTCTCCTAGGAGCGTAGGGTCCTGAGCTAAAAATTCTGTCACACTATTCATGTAGAACATTTACAAGTTTTCTAGCAAGTGCTCCCAAAGTGGCCAAACTACCTGCTTTGAAACAAATGTATAATTTAAAAAGCATATTCATATATATATGTGTAACTATGCATACATCTACACATCCCAATGCATACATATCTACATATAAGTATGTGTTTATTATTAATACATTCAAAACACTAAGAGCAGAACAAACACACATATTTATCAAAAAATTACTCCTAAAGTTTGAAAGCTTGCTCTCTATTTTCTTTTTTGGGGGGGAGTATCATAATATGTAATATTATGATTTCAGAGTGAAAAAAATTTTTTTTCAAAGAATTATCTCTTATGTTGAAAGACTGTCAGTTTGCATCCTGTGTTTATCCTATCGTGGTGATAAATGCTTGACAGAAATGATGTAGGGAAGACAGATTTATTTGTTCATGGTTTTAGAGGGTCCAGTCCTTCATGGGAGGAGAGGGGGCACGGCAGATTAGCACAGTTCATATCATGAGGGACAGGAAGTGAGTGGAACAGTAACCAGGAAAGGTCCAGATCAAGACCCCCCCCCCCGACATGACCCCAACCACCCACAGCCTTCAACCAGACCTATGCCTACAGTTACCATCTTCTAATAATGCATCCAAACTTTGGATTCATAAATAAATCCAACCATTGATGAGGTCTAATGTTACTAGAAATATCCTCAGACATATACCCAAAGGCGGATTGTTTTTCTAGGTACTTCTCAAGCTAAAACATTACATACTGTGACATACAATCTGCACTGGAGTGCATGCATCTAGCAGTTTGTGTGTATTTGGAGTATTTGGGTAACTAGTTGATGTCTGTCTACCATGGCGGAAGTACTTCCCATTTGAAACAAAATCTATTTCTTCTCTATCCTGAAAGCCACGAAACTGCAAAGCAAAAAAATCTTCAGGTCAGCAGCAGGAAGGTTTTCATTACACAACCAAAAGAGTTTCCAGAGTGTGTGTTATGACCCCTGGTGAAGGGAGTAAGAGTAGTTTAGGTACAATCCTCGGGGATCTGTTTCTCTCTCTGCTTTGGAATGACTGACTTCCCTGGCTTCGACCCCACAGCTGGAGGAAGCCATCACCTACGAGAAGCTGAATGAGTGGGCCCGCGAAGACATGATGGAGCTATATGAAGTGCAGCTGCACCTGCCCAAGTTCAGGCTGGAGCAGAGCTACGATCTCAAGTCTGCTCTGAGCAGCCTGGGGATGAGAGACGTATTCAGCCAGGGTAAAGCTGACTTTACAGGGATGTCTTCAGACAGAAACCTGTGTCTGTCCAACGTGTTCCACAAAGCTTTTGTAGAAATCAATGAAGAAGGCACAGAGGCTGCGGCTGGCACCGGGAGCGAGGTGAAATTCCGAATTAAACTCCCATCCATGGAGTACAATGCGGACCACCCATTCATCTTCCTCATCAGACACAACAAGAGCAAGAGCTTGCTCTTCTATGGAAGGTTCTCCTCCCCCTAAGCCCGCTAACTCTCAGCTAAGCCAACTGTCTCATGGAAGAGGAAGTGTGCCAGCAGATGGAAAAGCACAGCGATAATGCAGTTATGCTCATCATAGAGATCTTCTTTGCTTTTAAATATTAGCACCTAAATCTTTTCATCCTGTCCTATCTGCAGAGTTAAGAAAATATAGTTTTTATTTTTAACCACAAAAACAGCATCTGGTCTTCACATGTCTTTTATTTGCATTGCAGAAATACTATGACTCCATTGAATGCCTATCAATCCCTGATTGATTGCATTATTGTCCTCTCATTTGATGAATTCATCATCTAATGCAGGGGAAAAACTCTATAGATATGATGGCCTGTCCCTGATAAGAAATATCATGGGATGGCTCATAAAATAACACTGTAAATGAACTCCCTTGATGACTCTTTAAAAAAAACTCTTATGTTGACATGATATTAACAGAGAAAGAGCTGAAAACTAAATGATATCTGTACTTTAGTTAGTAGCAGCTTACCGCTACTGGCAAATTGAGACTATCATAACACTATCGGAGAGACTGACAATCAGAAAATAATAAACACAGTATCTTTAAAAATAGAACAGGAAAAAGTCTTGGGAAATTCAGGTCAATAAATTTATACCAGCAGTCATTAACTGAGTAAGTGTTGACTGAGCCCGTTCAGAAGGTCCCGCTTCCTGTTCTCCTCGCATCTCGGAGCTGGAGGCTGGTTGAGAAATAGACATGAAATGGAGGTAGTGCAAAGAATGACTGAAAGCAAATTGCAATATTCTTGGAGTCGTTTATGTGTGTGCACATGTGTGTGTGTGCACATGTGTGTGCGTGTGTGTGAAGTGTCTTTTTAAAGAAATTCACAATAAATACCGAGTTTAATGGACACACAGGAATTTGGCGGAGAACAGAGTGTATTTCACTCGTTACATTCTATTACTTTGCTTTGTTCGATTTCCAAACCCTGACATATCTAGAACATTCTTACATGTCCAGACTATGAGGTATAGGCACTATCCTCTGGTTTGAGCCTGGAGTGGAATGGGTGCCATATATTTGAGGACAATAAACAGCATGGAGAAGAGTGAGGAGGATGTCACCAGGAAGGGGGAAGGGGTGAGGAAAACTGTGTATTGCTCTTTGTCCGAAAATAACAATTGCAAACCTTGACTGGCAACATTACACTAGGAAATCCCAGACGCACAGCACAGGCGGTGCCATTCCGAGGGTCACACGGTAGCGGAAGGCCTGGAGCTGAGGGCAAGAAGAATGCACACCTCTAACAGTGAGCCCTGAACCCCAACAGACTGGGGTGTTGCTAGACTGGAAGCTGGGCCAGGGCCAGGTCGTATTCTTCACCGCCACGCTGGCTTCGTGCCTCACCTTAGGAAAGTGTGGTCAGGATTGAGCAAGACAAAGGGCTGCGACTCCTAAACATGAGAAGTGAGAAGGTCCTAGTGACCACAGTCTTGCTCCCCCTGTCCACCAGGGACATGCTGCAAGACGCAGCCCCACTGGGTCCCCCGAGGGAACCGGCATTCTGTGCAGTGTGGGTGTACTCCTGGGGTACAGTTTGCCAAATACAGACATCTTTAGAACTGCAAACTTAGACTTAGAGTGCCATCTTGTGCTCCAAAGGAGGCACTGACAGAGAACCTCAATAAGACAGGGTTGGATGGCTGGTAGTTCACGCCCATCTATAATCCTAGGTACTCAGGACACTGAGATCTGAGGTGTGTGGTTCAAAGCCAGCCAAGGCAGGAAAGTCTAATCTCTAATTAACCACCCAAATACTGGAAATGGAACTATGGCTCAAATCGTAGAGCACCAGCCTGGAAGGGGAGACAGTCTTAGCTCTGCAGCTCTGTGCTGCCTCTCCAAACATGCAAGAAGCACAACAGCAGCCATTGTCCAGGAGACTGTGAACTCCACAGAGTTTCACCTGCACTCAATCTAGGTTTCTCCATTGCCTTTGCCAAAAAAAAGCATCACGTGCAGGGAGTTACATCCTGTCCCCGTCTGAGTGCGCCGATTTCTCAACACTTGGGAGTTCCTTCCGGCTTTCAAGGACAATCAGGAGAGACCCTTCAGATTTTGTGATCATTTTGCTTTAATTAACATCACTGTAGACAAAATGGCTCAGGATCTTTTTATCCTTAGGATAAAGGGAAATGAAAGACATTGGCATCATTCCCAAGTTTTAGTTGTGGTAGGCCAAACTGGCATACCGCTTTTTTTTTTTTTCCTTTCCTATTCCTTTAGAACCTGTTCTGCAAAGTAGAAGATGTAGGAACCTAGGATCTTGATGCTCAGGAGGGAGGGAACTTCCAGTTCACAGAGGTGAATACATAAACCGACTCTGTTTGGGATTTTTTAAGTTATTGTTTTGGTGTTTTCTGTTTTTGCAGCTGAGCTTTGTGACTGTCAGGGAAAAGAGAATGTAATACCTCTTCCATGGATGCAGGAGTCAGACCTAAAATAATTTAGCTTTCCTGAGCTTCTTGTGACCAACTATTTGGGTTCTCACATGTAGCTCCCCAACCATTGTCTTTATGAAAGGGATTAGCAAAAGGGAAAGAAATACACTGTGTTTTTCCAGATTAGGCACAATTCCAGCTGAGAACTGTATTTACTGTGTGCCAGTGGACAATTTCTTGTATCTTGGCTCTAAACCCACTCATGTTCATGGTTCTCTGGGGTCCTTGACCTGGGGCTTGGAAGTGGCTATTTGACCAGCTGGTGCAGTGTTAGACTTTGCCAGTAAGGGGAGTGATAGAGGCAACCCAAGGTTCTGGCAGAAGAAAGGCACTTCCTAAGACTCTGTCCTGAGATTATTCACTCTGGGTCATTTATAGCCATTTATATAGACAGGTATTTCCCAGTGTGGAGGATGGGAAGGTCGAGGCCAAGGTTCACCCTTAGTGTCTGTTGCAGGCTGCTTCTTTTTGGGGGATGGGGTGGGGCCTGAACTCTGGGCCTGGGTGCTGACCCTCAGCTCTTCAGCTCAAGGCTAGCGCTCTACCACTTGAGCCACAGTGCCACTTCTGGCTTTTTTCTTTTTGCTTATGGGGTGCTGAGGAATCGAACCCAGGGCCTCATGCACACAAGGCAAGCGCTCTACCACTGAGCCACCTTCCCAGCCCTGCAGGCTGCTTCTTGATTTGCCAAGGGCCACAGCCTGGGGAGCTTTGGAAGACACTGCAGCCCGATCTCTCCCAAGGGATCCTGACTTCATTGGTTTGGGGTGAAGATGGTCCTGGGGAGCTATAGCAGCAGGAGGATCAAGCAAAATTTAGGAAGGGTGGAGATATTATTCAGGATGAATTTTAAAAGACAACTCAGCATACCCGACATCCCTCAAACACATACTAGAGACCTACAAATCACAGCCTTTCGTCCCCCTCCCCCGAGGATGATGGGAAACGACTTGAACTGAGAGCACTCACCTTTCTCCTGACAGCTGTATCTTAGAACTGCCCTTGCTGCCCACCCCACTGAACACGGAACCTTCGCCTTTACCCTGAGCAGAAGGACCCCACAGTCTTTCAGAAGCCTGAGACCAAGGCCATGTCTGGTGCCATGCCCTGGTGCGCACAGATGCTGCTGAAACCTTGAAGCCTTCTACTCCAGATAAGCTTGCTCTCCCACCCCGCCTCACCTTGCTCACTTCCGTCTGTCCCACCTGACTTCACTTTTCCTGCCGGATATTCCCCAGTCATCATGGTGGCCTTGCTCTTTCCCCCTTCGCCCCCAGACTTGTCCTTCCCAGGCATTTTCTTCCTGAATAAAACCTGTTGGTCTGCTGAGGTCACGCGTGCTACTCTTTTTCTTTGCTTACATAGGAGACCTAACCTTGCTCCACAGCCTGTATTTTCTTCATGGTATTTCCCTCTCATCTACAGGATGTTCTGAAGGGTTTTAAATGGAGGTGCACTGTAATCAGAATTGCAGCCATGATTGGAATTTCAGAGTTGGGAGCAGGCTGCAAAATAGATCGTGTAGTATGAATGGGAGAAACATGAAGGTGATAAAAACAACAACAACAACAGAATTTGTGATAATTTGGTCAGCCTGAAAAGCCCTTCACCCCAGTTCCTGACAGGTGCCCAGGGGTGCATGAATTGTTCTACAGATCAAGAGGCAGGCTAGAGCGTTTAAGAAAATCAGCCCCCCACCAGAAAATGGATGGACACAGCAGAGGGCCCAAAGGAAGACCATCTGATCACAGAAATGGTAGAGGAGTTAGCAAGAAAGGGAGGAATCTGGAGAGAAAGCAAAGAAACTGGGGCAGAATGGTGCTCTGGAGACCCTGGAAAGGCCCAAACAAGGCACTTTCTGAGAAGTAGAATAGAATATGACTTGGGAGGTAGCTTTTCACCATGGGAGTGAGGGGGTGTTTGGCGAGCTACACCAGCAAAAACTTTGAAAATAAAATACATCGGATCTCCTTGCCGGTGAAGGTGCATCTTTTCCAGGAATGGGAATTTCACGGCCACTTGACAGAGTCTGGAATGATCACTTTGAGAACTACTTGGAACTTTCTCAGTGATCATATGAGTTCATTGCTCACAAAGATGTTCAAACTCTAGTAGCAGACATTGAGACTTTTGCAAAAGTAAATCTCTAGCCTCAGTGAAGAGGCTAGGCGCTTCCTCTTCTCTCAATAGGAAGTTTCAAACTTAATTTTTATTTTTTTAAATCGCAACTAAAAACATAGGTCTGTCAGGAGAAACAGTTTTCAGGAATCTTTCCCCTAGGTTTAGCTCCACATCTCTGGATTCATTATATAAGTACTGTAAAGCCGGCATCATGGTATAGCAAGGACCAGTGTTCCCTGTCTTGCATTCTAGTGAACTGATTTCCTGAGACAGGATGGTTATATACACAGTGTATGCATACACCACTTGAACTTAGGTCTTCGGGTGTCTGGGCTTTCAGGGTATCAGATGAAGCTCACACAGATCTGATCACATCGCCCACCTTCTGCTCCTGATATCGGGGGTCTCCTCCCTCCCGCCCCCCGCCCCGTCCGCCCAGGTCACCGGGCCGGCGGCTCCTCCCCGTCTCGTTCCCGGCCCCGGGAGTCACGGGGTGCGCCCGGATCGGTGCCCTGGTTTGAGTCATCCGCCGGAAGCGTGGCCCGGACTCCAGCCGGAAAGGAATCTTCAGAGCCGCAGCGGCAGCATCGGGGCAGCAGCGTCTGGAGCGCACCTGGAGCTCCCAGGTACCGGGCCGGAGAGCTCCCGGGGTCCCGGGGTCCCGGGGTCCCGACTTCCGTGGCTACCTGGGGAGGGAGGGGGGGCCGGGGACGGGAGCGCGGAGGCCCAGGCTGCGGTCCGCGCGCTGCAGGAGCCGAGGACGTCGGGGAACCGGGGCAGCCAGGGGGGAGGCTGCGGCTCCCCGGGATCCCGCATCCCGCGCCCGGTGGTGACCCGCGCAGCCCCGGGGCCCGCGGTCCTCCCCGTCCGGCCAGGCCTCCGGGGGGGGTTGGGGTTTCGGTGAGTGGCCGGGAAGCTTGGGAGGCGGCGGCGGCGGCAGCGGGGGAGCCCCAGGCTTCCCAGGAAAAGCGGGGCGCGACTGGAATTCCCGGGGCGGGGTGGCGGGCGCCCTCCCCTGCGCCCCACTGCGTCGCCGCCGCCGCCTCCCCCTCCCCCTCCCCCTCCCCCTCCTCTCCCTCCCCCCCCTCCCCCTCTCCCTCCTCTCCCTACTCTCCCCTCCTCTCCCTCCTCTCCCCTCCCCCCCCTCCTCCTCCCCCCTCCCCCTCCTCCTCCCCCGCACCCCCCCCCCCTGCTTCTGGTTCTCCTGCTTTCGGCCGCGTGCATCCCTGACTACTGGGCTGCAGTCTCTTTAAATTCTTAATACGACGTCCAAATACTGTGAAATCCCTGCGAGTGGGTGGATAGCTCCCCTTTCCTTCCATTGCCTCTACAATCCAAGTAACTTCATCATCCATCCATCCATCCATCAGTCCGTCTACCAGTCTGTCCATCCATCCATTCATCTATCCATCCACCCATCTGTCCGTCCATCTATCTATCCATCTATCCATCCATCTGTCCGTCCATCTATCTATCCATCCATCCATCAGTCCATCCATCTATCTATGCATCCATCCACCCATCCATCCACCCATCCACCCATCCATCCATCCATCCATCCATCCAGGTAACATCTCCTGGATCAGGATGCTGATGAATCTCAACCTTGTCTCTAGACACATGCCTATCTTTTAGGCACACCCACATTTCCAAACCTCCTGGCTGCCTTTGTTACAGGCTCAGTGGTGTGACATGCTCCATACATCTGGAATGGAACGTGTCACCTTCCCCATTCCACGTCGGCTTCTCATAGGACCTGCCGGCAGTTCAAGACACACCCAGAGTGAGACCTTATCTGGGAACCCGGGCTGTATGGTTCTTGACGCCTTCTAGTCGGTCTTAGAGCAAGCATTCTGTCCGTGACTCCTCCCAGGGCTTCCTAGAGCAAGCGTTCTGTCTAACATTTCATCTCCCAGCGTCTCCAGGGCAGGGACTTTTCCAGGAGTCTCTGGGCCGGGATGGAGTTCAGCTACCAAATCTCGACATCATACAGTCAGCCTTCCAAGTCTCCACCACACTCTACAGTTGTTTAAAATCTACCCTAACTCCAGTTCAGACTTCTCACTTGTGTATTAATAGTGGAGACTCTCTGATTGGCGTCCTTCCCTCCCCCAGTTCCACCCGCTTTCCTTCCCTTTTTTCTTGGGCCCCAGAGAGACACAGACCAAAAAGGAGTGGGGGTGGGGCTGGGAAGCACAAGAAGTAGGATTTCAAAGACTTGGTCGCAGGTGTGTTCAGTCCACTGGGAAGCTGCGAGCTGATCCTGTGTGTATAGAAATAAGACCCTTATTGCTGTCCGAGGGATCACTGATGATTATGATAAAACAAAATTAGTGAAGGCATTGAAGAAGAAATTGGCCTGCCATGGTACTGTAATTGAACATCCAGAATGTGGAGAAGTAATTCAGCTCCAGGGTGATCAGCCTAAGAACATATGCCAGTTCCTGGTAGAGACTGGACTGGCTAAGGGTTTTAAGTGCTTGTGGCCCACGGAAGTTAAGTGAGGATTTCCTTGCAATGAGTAGAATTTCCCTTTCATCCCTTGTCACAAGTTTAAAAACCTCACAGCTTGTATAATGTAACCATTTGGGGTCCACTTTTAACTTGGACTAGTGTAACTCCTTCATGCAATAAACTGAAAAGTGAAAGAAAGAAAGAAAACAAGAAAGAAAGAAAGAAAGAAAGAAAGGAAGGAAGGAAGGAAGGAAGGAAGGAAGATACAGGACCATCCTCACTTTAGCTAGACTGTCTAGTACTTCTGATTTTGCTCATTTCCCAAATTGAGACCTATTTTTCTGGTGTGTCCTTAAAGTTTTGAGTTTTGATATTTTGTGTTCAAAATACACATTCAAAGAAAAAAGAGGCTTGTGTAACAGAATATATAATTGGTGTGATTATGGATTTATGGCTGGTGATTTGTCCATTTTCCAAAATGTCCCCATTATAAGGGCTAAGAGTCGCAGGGAAAATGAAGTGAGTTGAGTGTTTTATGACTCAGTAGCCCAGGGTTCTATAAAGTTTAATAGAAATGCCTCATTAGAACCAAGTAACTTGGGGGATAGGTGGGGTTGAGGGAAACCAGTGGAAGGGGTGACAGTAGCAAGATGCCTTGTACCCACAAATCAACTGTGTTGAATTGGAACCCCTTTGTGCTGCCCTTTTAAAACAATGCTTAAAAAGGTGAAAAAGAAATAACTCATTAGTAGAAGACAATAATTTACTAAAATGGAAACATGAGAACCCCAAATGCGTTTCTGTTACTTGGAGAAAACTATCCTAAGTTAGATTTCCCTCTTCACCTGGGAAGAATTCCCTCTTCTACCTACTTTGAGGCTGAATTGCAAAGGGATGGCCTAAGGGCTTTCAGGGACAGAAAGCCAGCTGGAAGCTTTTAACAAGATTTACATTTTAAAGGAGCATTTAACCAAATCCGAAGTAACTGCTGTAAGAAAAGGGAAGTTAGAGCCCAGAGCAGGATTGTTTACTTAGATTGTTTACTTAGGCAAATTCCACGTGAGTATAATTTAGTCAAACTATAGGCACCTTTGACCCCATCCTGGTCCAACCAGTCCATTTAATTCACACTGCTCATGACTTCACATGTGAGCTGCTGATTTTTAAATGCAGTTCTTACGGATTTTATATTTTAACTAATATACTATTTTAATTTAATCATTCAAAAGTTCAATTAACAAGATAATTTATAATAATTTAGGCATTAATTTATAATACATAATTTAAATGTTTAATGAAAGTATTTGGCATATTTTATATTTTACATGTAGTTCAGCTTATTTTACATATAGTTTCAGATTTTATATTTTATGTATAGTTCATGTGGACTCTCTCTACACAGTTATCAACCACTTTGGTGGAAAGTGTTGCATCTTTTTAAAATTCTCCCTATAATCTATATTTTAGCTAGACATGCTCAAACACCCTCCAAATTTGTGCCATCTGTCCAGCCATTTCACATGGCCGAAATGTGGCTGTCAACTGAAAAGAATTGTGTATGATCCTTGGAATATTCTTTAAGAACGATGTCAGAGACATGAAGGAAAGTCGCAGCAGTAGATGACTTAGTGCACTGAGAAATGGGTCTGTGAGGTCACACTGTGGGGTGTAGTCATCAGCGGCTTGGGGAGAGCTGTAGAAGCAGCTCGGTGTCCTTCACCCTGGTAAGACTGCCGGACCTAAAGTGACAAACGAGGGGAGGGCTGGTGGGGGGAGCTGGGGGATGAGCTGCCTGGGTCTTGTCGCCCTCAGGGGTGGGATGAACAAGTCTTGGGGGGCAAAGGCTGGGATGGGATGCAAGCGGCAGGACATCAGCCCAGCCAGCACAGAGCCTGAAATCTAACTCAGCCCCACCCACAGGGACATGTAAAGCCTAATGTTGTCTGAGTCCGTGTGTGTGTGTGTGTGTGTGTGTGTGTGTGTGAGAGAGAGAGAGAGAGAGAGAGAGAGAGAGAGATTAGGTTTCCTGTTGATGCTGTACTACCTCCACACAAACTTCGTAGATACAAATAACATCCATTATATTGTCTTCCAGCTGTGAGAGTCATAAATCCAAAGTGGTAGAGCGCAGCTCTAGGGGTTTGGTGTTCTTGGCAGCTCTGGGGACAGTTTGCTCCCTTGCCTTTTTCAGCTTCTGCCTGCAGCCCTGGGTCAGTGTCTGCTCATCCTTTGACTTCCAATCTCCTTCCCTGACTTTGATTCTCCTCCCTCCTCTGTGTAGTAAGAACCCTTGTACTTCAGGACCATGTTGATGTCTAAAATCCTCCATCAAGCGCGTTTGTTGCCATATAAGAAAATATATTCTCAGGGGAGGGGCGTGGATGACGCTGACGTCACAGTTACGCCCTCTAGCCCTCCTCCTGTCTGACCACGTGGCCGGAGCTGGGGTTGGCTGATGTGCTTTCTTGTTGTATCTTTGGAGCAGACTTTCCCAGATGGATGATGTCCATGAAGCAAGTGGCTCCTTTGCCATCAAGCTATTCAAAGTGTTGGGTGAAGAAGACAAGTCACACAATGTATTCTTCAGCCCCATCAGCATCTTCTCTTCCATGTCCATGGTATATCTGGGAACAAGAGGAAACACAGCAGCCCAGATGTCCCAGGTAAGGTGACTTGTTTCTTGTCTGCGAGGCAGCAGATATGGACGAACAGTCCATCGTGAGGGCGGAGTGTTCATCTCAGTTTGCAGGAGACACAGTCTAGAGAAAGTCCTCAAATTTTCTGGTGAAATCACATCTTTGGAAAGTAATGTAAACTATCCATCTGCCCTACACAAAGGCCAAAAAATACATCATTCAACCTTGTGATACTTTAAACTTTTGCTTACTTTATGTCTTAAGTACAAGTGCAGTTGTAGGAAGGGATGTTTTGTAAAATGGATTATTTTTTAGTGTCTGATCATATGTAAGTAGAAGAAGAATAGAACATAAATATGGGCTTAGAGGGATTAAACAATCTGACTGATCCTGAATGATCTACAACTGGGCACTGGGTAATACCTTTGGGGCTTTTTTTTTTTCCAACCATGTGGTGAATGTGTCACAGGAGTCACAAGAACATTCTGTCTCCAGGGGTGTGCAGGAGTATTCCTGCCCGGTGTCCAGAACCTATGCTGAAATCCCTCTGTGGATGTTTACCAGCCCATTGGAAGACAGAAGCATTGCTTGGGGGTGATTGGAAGAAACAGGAAAAGCCTTGATTCTTACTTTGAGTTGACATGTAAATCATAATCTGGCCATTGCAAAGAGGTGCTACTGACATCTAGTGGCAGGATCTGGAAGTGCTGCAAATTCTCCTAGGAATTAATTACTTAATTCTCCTACGACAATTAATAGTGTCAAGACGGAATTAAATGGTATTAAATAAATAGGTAAACAAATAAAATTTAAAATCCTTTAAAGGTAGGCTTAACATCACCGTGTGATTTTCCAGTCCAAAACATTGTTTGTCAGTAGGTCTTTGGGGCTGGATGTTAACAGCAGATGTCATTTGTCTTTCCAGGCACTTTGCCTGGACGGCGGTGGAGATATTCACCGTGGTTTCCAGGTATTTCTCAGTGATGCTAAGAAGACTGACCATCAGAACTTGCTGAGAATGGCCAACAGACTCTTTGGAGAAGAAACGTGCGATTTCCTTTCAGTAAGTAGCGTTCAGAGAGTGATGGAGAGAGGTTGAAAAGAAGCAGGTGTGTGTGAAAGAAATGCGGAGAGTGAAGTCTGACTCTAACACCTTAAGGGCTGCTTACGACGACGCCTTTGCAGATACAATTTGGAATTTTTATAATTGTGTCTGAATAAAATCTCTTTAAAACTTGCTTCTGATACACACCTCCCCCCTCTCAAAAATACCAATGTTGATTTTTCTGTTCTCTTGCTCCCAGACTTCTCCTCAGCTGTACTGTGTCTCCCTTTCCCTCCTCTGCTGACTGGGCTGGTTGCTGCAGACACGGCCTCTTCAGGTCTCGTACCTTTGCTCTGTCTTCTGAATTGTCATTGGTGTTGCTTGGGTTCAGACTGTTTATGCTCTTGTTCATTGCTCCTAGGAGCGGATCTTTCAGAATCCTGCCTGGCTCTTTTGCTTATTTCACAAATTGACACCATGGGTAGAAGTCTTTCTAGCTAAGACCAAAGTCTCTTCATTATTCAGCATATATCTCTGAAGTTATTCAAAGCCTGCCCTAACTCAGCAATGTGGATCCAAACAAGTATGGCACATAGTATGGAGGCCAATGCTTGCTTGAGGTTAGTGTCATGAATGGAGCAGGCCCCGCCATCTTATTGGAGGTGAATTGCAAGGGTCCTTGTGCAAGACTCAGGCTGGCCCCTCTCCGGGTGGCTGTGGATCTGTCCGCAGGACGCTGTCTGGACTTCTGAGTGCTGTAGATGACTCTGGATCCCAGGAATCTTCTGGTGGATCTGTGTCCAGTTTTGACATCACATTGATCTTTCACTATTGGGGACATGAAGAACTCGCATCCCCTTGGTTCTAAAATACTTGCTAATGAGAAATAGGCAGAAGAGGGGAGCTTCATTGCCAGGCAAATTATATCTGCAAATAAGCTTTTGTGGGATGAGTCATTTGGGTCTTTTCTTGCTTTGATTCCAAGTTACCTTGCAACTTCCCTGACACTCACAAATGTACATACACAGAGAGACATACACACAAGTATATACGCACACATTCACACACATGCATACATAGGCACATCCTTGCTGCACCGCGGGGGAAGATTTGCTGAATTCCAAAGGCCAACCTGGTGTTTTTGTGCGTAGTCCTTTAAGGAGTCCTGTCAGAAGTTCTATGAGGCGGGGCTGGAAGAGCTGTCCTTTGTCAGAGAGAGCGAAGACTGCAGGAAGCACATCAATGCCTGGGTCTCAGAGAAGACAGAAGGTAAGAGCTTCTGAGCTAAGAGGACCTCGGAGAGCCTGGCAGGGCAGGATCTGGACCTCGGTGGTTTGGCTGCTGGGGCCTTGGATGTGTGCTGGGTTTTCCACCCCCGGCCCGTGGCCTCATTGCATCACAAAGTAGTGACAAGGACAAAGTGGGCCTGGGGGTCAGGATGGGATCCGCCACTGACCTGGGCGCAGGTGTCCTCTGGGGCGTGGCCTCCCTGTCTCCTCTGGTGAGGGGCGGCGACTCCAGCCACTCCAGGGAGAGGATGAGAGGCCGTCAGCTGCTTGGCTCTGACATCCATCGGTGCGGAGTCCTCCCTGTGGGGCCTGCAGCCCTGCTCTCCTCTTCACCCCCTCCCCGGCCGTAGACGAGTTCCTAGCGTGTGACCTTGTCCACCCTCGCCCTGGATGCTGTCTGTGTCACAGACACGCACACTGCACCCCCCACCCCCTTTCAGCACACAGCCTCTTGACTTGACAAGAAGGAGCTGTCACCGCTCCACGGGGGCAGCTCTGCCCCGAGTTGATCAGCAATGCCAAGTCCCCTGACAGGCTTCCTCAAGCTTTACCTCTCTGTTTCTGCCACCAAGATGGCTGTTTAGAATGGGCATGGTAGAAGACGCCTGTAAGTAATCCCAGCACTTGAGAAGCTGAGGTAAGAGGTTCTTGAGTTTGAAGCCAGCCTGTTGGGCTAAGATGAGAGCCCCCCCCCCCACTTTTTGTCAGTTGTGAGGTTTGAACTCAGGGCTTGGTTGCTGTCTCTGAGCTCTTTCACTCACTAGTTTACTAGTGGTAGGTGAGCACTCAGCCACTTTGAGGCACAGCTCCACTTGCAGTTTTCTGGTGGTTAATTAGAGTTAAGAGTCTCATGGACTTTCCTGTCTGGGCTGGCTTTGAACTCTGATCCTCAGACCTCAGCCTTCTGAGTAGCCTGGATTACAGGCGTGAGCCACCACTTTGTGTCTGAGACCCTTTCTTCAAAGCAAAAATGAAAACAAAACAAGACTGCTATTGAAGAACAAAGAATACACTAGCCTGGCCCTCAAGCACACGTGAGCTGTATCTGTGAAGGAGATTATAGAAGAATGATCATTGTCTCTCCATTTCCTCAATCTCTGTCTCACGTATCCTTCACAGGTAAGATCTCGGAGGTGCTGGGTCCTGGGTCAGTCAGTTCCCAGACGAAGATGGTCCTAGTGAATGCAGTGTATTTCAAAGGAAAGTGGAAGGAGCAGTTTGACAGAAAACACACAAGGGATATGCTCTTCAAAACGAATCAGGTACTCTCTTCAATAAGCTGAGGAAGAAGAGGGTCAGAAAAGTGTTATTTTGTCACACAGTTATTTGTGTCACACTGTCCTGATCTTGATATCTCTTCTACATCTAGTATTTCTTTCTTTCCTTTTTGTTTTTAATACTGGGGTTTAAATTCAGGGTCTTGCCCATGCAAAGCTGACATGAGCAGATGTGCCAAGTCTTCAGTCCTGCTTTTTGTTGTTCATTTCAGAGATGCAAACTTTCTTGCCCATTCTGGCTTTGAATGGCAATTCTCTAAATCACGACCTAGGATTATAGCCATGAGGCACCTATAGAGATATGGGTGGTATAATGATTACTATAGCTGCCCTAGCGGTAGGTTGAGAGAAAGTACTGTAATGTTTGTGTTGATAGCTTTGTTCTTCTGCTTTGGTGAGGTGATCTTCCTGCTCGGTTCATATAGTTTGGGTTGGAGGAAATTTCTCCTAATCCTTGGAATTATGTTGGTATCATAGAAGTAACTCTATTTACTTAGACAAATTTTTATGCTATGGTAGCAATGTCCATTTGTTGCCTTAAAATTCAGGGTGATAATTATTTTGAAAAAGAAAAAAAGAGTGTTATCAGATATTGAAAACAACTTTACTTTTTTTTTTTTTGCCAGTCCTAGGGTTTGAACTCTGGGCTTGGGCACTGTCCCTCCGCTCTTCAGCTCAAGGCTAGTGCTCTACTTGAGCCACACCACTTCTGGCTTTATCTCCTATGTGGTGCTAAGGAATCGAACCGAGGGCCTCATGCATGTGAGGCAAACACTCTACCACTGAGCCACCTTCCCAGCCCACGACTTTGCAATTTTATGCATTCTCCTTCTGACATGATACTGGCTGGGGTCAGTGGTCATGAGTGTGGATCTTCATCAATACCCAGCAAGGATTTTGTACAAGGGTGTGCAGGTTAAGTACGTTCGATGGAAGCTTTGAAATTGAGTTCCATGTTGCATCTGCTCATGGTTTCTTCCCCGCAAGAAACCAAACTCCTAAAACCAATTCTGTCATTGGGCACCTTTTTAAGAGTAAAGATAACAATTTCCTTTGGTTGATGTATCTTTTCTAACCAGATCTTTCAGCTCAGGGGGCTATTAGTTAAAGCTCCTTTTTAAATTGTCAGGTCCAGGGGAACGCTTCTTTATAAATCTCTCCCAAACAGCACATGCCATTTCTTCCAAAATAAAGCAGAGCTTTCTGCCAACCTGCCTGATCCACCTATTCTATCACCTGGACCTGCCTGCAGGGACAATAACATGTTCTAGGTAACAATAATAAGTGCTCACAAAGATTTTTTTGAAAATCTGGCAGCACAACTCCATAGAAATATGAATTATCTTACACATAGCTAGGAGTTCTGGGAACCAGCTCTATTTTAAGTACATTGTGCAATTTTGTTTTTATCCTAGGAAAACAAAACAGTGAAGATGATGTTCAAGAAAGCTAAATTTAAAATGGGGGACATACCTGAGCTTCACACTCAGGTCATGCAGCTGCCCTACGTGGACGAGATCCTGAGCATGGTCATTCTGCTACCCGATGAGAACACTGACCTCGCAGTGGTATGTGCTGGCCGGGGTCTGTGGTCTGTGGATTCCAGCCGAGTCCATCTATGGGATGGAATTAGGGGCGTTCCCAACGACACGTTATTACAGGTGGTGCTGGTGTACATCCATTCCTGGCTTTTGGTGACAGTTGTGTAGCATTTTTGTTGAGTGGATATTTAGAAGTGAACTAATGATGAAACTAGAAGAGACGACACTGGAAAAAAGTATTAGAATATTCTTTGATTGTCCTGTTTTTAATTTAGAAGGGAGAAGCTAGTTTGTGGGTCAGTAATTCTTGAACAGGCTCTGTGGCTCACACCTATATTCATAGCTACTCAAGTGATGGAGATCTGAGAATCGAGGTTTGAAGCCAGCCTAGGCAGGAAAGTCAATGAGACTCTTATCTCTAATTAACCACTGGATATCCAGAAGTGGAAGTGTGGCTCAGTTGTTAGAGCACCAGCCTTAAAGGAGAAAGCTCAAGGAGAGTACCCAGGCTGTGAGTTCAAGCCCCAGTATCAGCTCCTGTGTACACCCACCCCCACACACCTACACACACACACACACCTACACACACACTGTTCATGATCAGAAGAGTCCTGGAAGAAGGCTAGAGGTTGATCTGGTCGATGCTTCTCAAATACCAATATGCGAAGAACCTGGAGGATCTTGGGACAAAGCTCAGCAGTGAGACTTTTCATTTCTAACAAGATCCCATGCGCACGCTGCTGTTTGGTGAACTGCGCTTTGAATGAGAACAAGAGTCTAAGATCCTGGTGGGAGAATTACCCGGTGGAGGGAATAAAAAAAAAAAAAAAGCAAAGCCCAGGTAAAGAGAGAGAGACTTAGGATAAGGTACATATTGCAGGATGAGCAGTGGGAAGACCAAGCAGCTCTTGGGAGGAGGAGAAAGCCCGCAGTGTCAGCAGGTTCCAGATTCCCATGAACACTCTCACTTTGGCTGACTATAGGATTCCCAGAGTTTCGAGGCTGAGCTGAGCTAGCTCCAGCTCACCAGTGCCAGGGTCTGTCTCTTCCCCAAAGCTACACCTCCCTCATGTTCAAGTGTGACTTCATTTCTACCTCACTCACCCTGCCTTGTCCCTCATGGAATCTGAGCTCTCGATCTTTCCTGCAACTCAGTGTATCACATGAATATTGATATGGGAGCGGTTATAATTTTAAGCTGTGAAGATTGGTTTTTCATGACACGAGCTTGGTACAGATGGTGTTTATTTAAACACGTTGCTTGTGTTGGGTGTTTGCTGGCTCTTCTATTCTTGTATCTGTCAGATACAGACAAGAGTTGCGGGGTGGGTGGGAATCTTGGTGTGTTTCTAACCAGAAGACTCTCTGTGGCTTGTGTTGGATGAGAGTTCCACACCTGATTCCCTGTTGTGGAAGGGGGGTAGTAAGTGATGGGCGTTGTGCTCTGGATTTGAACCTTTGACCCTTGGTCTTTGCAGGTGGAGGAAGCTCTTACATACGAAAAGCTCAAAGCCTGGCTCAGTCCAGACAACCTGATCCAAAGTAAAGTTCAAGTTTTCCTTCCCAGATTAAAGATGGAGGAGAACTATGAGTTGAACTCTGTTCTCCAGGGTTTAGGAATCACCGATGCTTTCGATGAAACTAAGGCTGACTTCTCAGGAATGTCGGCGAAGAAGCATGTGCCTCTGTCCAAGGTGGTCCACAAGTGCTTCGTGGAGGTCAACGAGGAGGGGACGGAGGCCGCGGCGGCCACGGCGGTGATCAGGAACACCCGCTGCAGCAGAATCGAGCCCACGTTTTGTGCGGACCACCCGTTTCTGTTCTTCATCTGGAACCACGAGAGCAGCACCATCTTGTTCTGCGGCCGCTTCTGTTCTCCCTGAGGGGATGCCACCCTGGACCTGGTCCTGGGCGTTCCCTTTCAGCCTCGTGGTGCCCTCCTCACAGGCCACGTGGACAGATGGGTGGGGTGTCTCGAGTGGCTAAATAAAGTTCACGCACGTGGGTGGTTGGTGGATGTCTCTGTGGAAGGCTTCAGTGGCGTGGAGAATCATCTCAGCTTCAGGTGGAGGGAGATTGGGGCTGAGAAGACTGACCTTGTTGTGGAGTGTGTGGATGGAGCTCCCGTGGCTTCTGTCCTCATCGAAAGGCCGGGTCTCTTGTTTGGAGGTGAGCTAGTGGTTCGTGGCCAGCCCTCTGCTGCTTTTCCATGCTGAGGTGGTCTCAGCTCTGTCAAATCCCAGGTCAATCACGGGATTCCAGGGCCCCCAGCCCCCTGCATAGGAAACCAGAGTGAACCAGACAGAAAGAGAAATATCTTAGGAAAATAGCCAGACAGCACCACTTTCATAAGCATTGCAGCGTGGCCTGGCAGGTCTGCCCCTGACTCAGAGTTTCTCATGACAACAGCTTCTCAGAACTTCTTTGCTGAATTAAGCCTCTGATTTGCCGTCAGGGGCTCAGCAGAGAGAATCCTGACTTGAGATGGGAGGCAAAGCTTCAAAATAAGCCACTTCATTACCCCCCTCCCCCACAAGCTCGCAAGGAATCCTTCACACACCCCTCACCCCTTCTGTTTAATCATGGGCCTTAAACTCAGGGCCTAGGTGCAGTCCCTGAGCTCTTTTGCTCAAGGCTAGTTTTATTTGAGCCACAGCACTACTCCCAGTTTTCTGGTGGTTAGTCAAAGGAAAGAGTCTCATGGACTTTTCCTATCCAGGCTGGCTTTGAACCACAATCCTCAGATCTCAGCTTCCTGAGTAGCTGGGATTACAGGCATGAGCCACCAGTGTCTGGCTATACCCTACAATTTTTTGAGACCCACGCTCCTTCTGATTAATCATGTATGTTCAGATAAGGATCAGATACACTCTTGCCTGACAGAACAACTTCTCTCTTCATTGTGTTTTCTGATGCGAAAATTTATCGTGGTAACTTCTTGGTGCAACTATTTAAGATACCATAAAAATTAAGAAACATAAACAAGTATCTCTTTGGAAAGGAAGAAAAATTGATTCTGTGGAAGTAATTTAGAAATTATAAAACCTGTCTACAAGTCATCTGTAATTCTACCAGCCAGTGGTCGCTATTAATAGCGACACACATCACACTTTATTCTACTTACACAAGCAGAAATTTATAAGAATTTCAGCACCATTTGTCATAACTTCTTTTAGCTTATTTTCACCCTTAGTATAAACCTTTTTTAAGATACCTTTCTATGCTAATTGATTTTAAATAGCATTCTGCTGCATAGGTATATTTTTCCTACATTTTTATTTGCATCATTAGTTGTGCAAGAAAATGAAGATATCCCAAATATTTAATGCACATGTTTGGAAATGAAATGATAAAAATGTAATGAAATTAGTTTGGGGAGAGGGAGAGTAATGGAGGGGTGCATTGTTCAGTGACAGATCTGATCAGGGTACATTGCAAGTGTATATAGCTGTAGTTCTCTCTCTCTCTCTCTGGTGATACTGGGCTTTGAACTCAGGCCTACACATTTCTACACTTACTTGTTTTCTTGGTTGGCACTCTACCAATTGAACCACAGTTTACCATGTGAGTCAAACCTCTGGTCAAGTTTTATGTTATCTTGGAAATGTAGTCCCTCTGAGATTTCTGTTGGCTTTAAACCACTATTCTCTAAATCTCAGCATCCTGAATAGCTAGGAGTACAGGAGTAATGCACTAGCACAAGGCTGAATATATTTCTTACTAACAGTATCTATTTAATTAGATATTTTGGGTAACTACATTTGTTTATATACTGTATATTAGGGATATCACCAGTATTTCCTGATATGTTTACTTTTTGAAGAAATAGTACTAAATTGTTAGTGTTGAGATAAAAGTCAGGTACAGTTTGAGCTTTTCAAATTGATCTAGAAAGAGTTGTACCAATTTAGACTTCACAACTGCCACTTGCCTTATTATTATTATTTTTAATTTTTTTTGCTGGTCATGGGGCCTGACCTCTGGGCCTGGGCGCTGTCCCTCAGCTCTTCAGTTCAAGGCTAGCACTCTACCACTTGAGCCACAGCGCCATTTCTGGCTTTTTCTGCTTATGTGGTGCTGAGGAATTGAACCCAGAACCTCAGGCATGCAAAGCATGTACTCTATCTTCCCAGCCCAGAATGATCATTTTATGCTTTGGACTAAGTAGCTTTTTCTCCTGACTTTTTTGACTCACAGTTCAGTTACGTGAGCCATTCATATCACACTTCTTAAAGCTCACCAAGCTACATTTTTGAAAAGTGTAAGGTCAGCAGATCTTGAAGACCGATTAAGCCACACAGCTCCAAATCCTCTTTCCGTTTTCTAAAACACAAGTGGTCAGCCATCCCCAGAACCTCTCCTACCATGCAGAATTTTAAAAATAAGTGTGTTTTACCTTGGGGGTCATTCTTCCTTCCGTCCATCCCTCCCTAGCGCGTTTAACTTCTGTTGTTTTCAATTCTTAGGATGTTTCCAGCCTTCCATCCCTTTCTTTTCCTGTTAACGTGTCTAGAGTTCAAGTCTGTGCTTCCCGCCCTGCTCGTGTGTCAGGCAGACTCTGCTGCAGAGGTCTCTGTCCACACAGGTGTGGGAGAGACATTGAGGAGGCTCCTGCATCCGCTATGGAGGCAGCGTGTGGATCAGAGCCAGAAGGTCGACGATTAGAATCCAGCATCTGGTGAACTTGAACAACTTCGGGGCTTGAACTTCACCAGGGCTGGCCTCGCCTACCAGGCCAGATTGGTTTTGCAGACAGAAAACTTCACCGCCTGGCTCCGTGGAGACAAGGCAGGCAGTTGCTAACAAACCTCAAAGTCACTAACTAGCTGTGCGACCTTGAGCAAGTTGGGTAAAGTTCTTCTTCGGGTACAGACGCTCTGCCTTTGAAACATGAAAAGGTTTTCTCAGATGATCCCTGAGTGGCTCCCAGCGCCGACGTTCTCTGACAAGTGCGCAGCACAAGACTATTTGGGGCCGTGCGCTTTGCTTTCTGCATTGATATCTTTTCTGTGTGTGTGTCAGCTTTTATGATTTCAAAGATGACTGCTGTTGTTAGAAATCTGAGCTGGATCCAGCGTGCCGTTATATTGATGCCTTTTTCATTTCAGCCGAGGACTTTGATGACCGCTTGCAGGGAGCGCACGGCAAAATAAAATCATGTTTTCTCTCCTAACATTTGTTTCATCTTCGTTTCTTGTCAGCGGAAATATTGCTGTTTGTCGTTTGCACACTTCCCAGGCTCACCTCTGTCCTCATCGGGGCCTTTGAAGGCGCTCTCCTCACAGTGATGGCTTTGGCTAATAGTTCTTCAGGGAAAGGGGGTGAGGCAAGCCTGGCTCCCGGCTGTGCGAGATCTCTCGGTAACCCCTCCTCCTCCTCATTAATAGGCTGATGTTCAGATGGGGGCAGAGCCAGACAGGCATGCAAAAATACCTGCTGCAGGGTTCAGTGGCTCCGGTTGCGCCTTGGTACTGCGTGACAGAGCGCTCAGTCCCTGCGGTACTGCGTGACAGACCGCTCAGTCCCTGCAGTACTGCGTGACAGAACGCTCAGTCCCTGAGGTACTTCGTGACAGAACGCTCAGTCCCTGTGGTACTGCGTGACAGATGCACAGTCCCTGAGGTACTGTGTGACAGAACGCTCAGTCCCTGTGGTGACAGAATGCTCAGTCCCTGTGGTACTTCGTGACAGAACGCTCAGTCCCTGTGGTACTGTGAGACAGAATGCTCAGTCCCTGAGGTACTGCGTGACAGAACGCTCAGTCCCTGAGGTACTGCGTGACAGATGCACAGTCCCTGAGGTACTGCGTGACAGAACGCTCAGTCCCTGTGGTACTTCGTGACAGAACGCTCAGTCCCTGCGGTACTGTGTGACAGAACGCTCAGTCCCTGCAGTACTGCATGACAGAATGCTCAGTCCCTGTGGTACTGTGTGACAGAACGCTCAGTCCCTGCGGTACTGTGTGACAGAACGTTCAGTCCCTGCGGTACTGTGTGACAGAGCGCTCAGTCCCTGCAGTACTGTGTGACAGAACGCTCAGTCCCTGTGGTACTGCGTGACAGAGCGCTCTGTCCCAGCAGTACTGTGTGACAGAACGCTCAGTCCCTGTGGTACTGCGTGACAGAACGCTCTGTCCCTGTGGTACTGTGTGACAGAATGCTCAGTCCCTGTGGTACTGCATGACAGAACGCTCAGTCCCTGCAGTACTGCGTGACAGAATGCTCAGTCCCTGAGGTACTGTGTGACAGAACGCTCAGTCCCTGCAGTACTGCGTGACAGAACGCTCAGTCCCTATGGTACTGCGTGACAGAACGCTCAGTCCCCATGGTACTGCGTGACAGAACGCTCAGTCCCTGCAGTAGTGTGACAGAATGCTCAGTCCCTGAGGTACTTCGTGACAGAACGCTCAGTCCCTGCAGTACTGCGTGACAGAACGCTCAGTCCCTGTGGTACTGCGTGACAGAGCGCTCAGTCCCTGCAGTACTGCGTGACAGAACGCTCAGTCCCTGAGGTACTTCGTGACAGAACGCTCAGTCCCTGCAGTACTGCATGACAGAACACTCAGTCCCTGCAGTACTGCATGACAGAGCGCTCAGTCCCAGCAGGCAGGTTGCAGTGGCCTCTTCTACAGGTCAGGGCTTGGACCCCTGAAGCTAGAGGCCAGGGTCAAGGTGGCCTGGTCATCCCTTCCTGACCAGTGCGGTTGACATCTGGGTCATTCTGTGAATTCCTTCACCTGCCACAGACACTTCACCACCGAGTCACCAAAATTTCCATAAGGTGCGTGCAGACAGCTTTCTAGGAGTCTCTATTGAAATCTTCATCTCCTCCCTATCCCCATTCCCCCGCAAATTTAAAGTCAGGGCCTGATACGCAAATGGTTTGGGGATATTACAGAATTTAAATGGGATTTGTTTTATAAAAGTCAGGACTTCTGCTAACTTTTCTCTCGAGAGGAGATTGGGGGAAGGTTGATTTCTTTACATAGACAGCAGTGGAGAATATCAACAGTGATCAGAGGAGTGAATATTCCACTTTTTCTTTCTGCAAAGAGGGACAACTTATTGGGAAGGGGTTTACTGGGAAGTCAGAGACTCAGTATTGGGGTAGAGAGGGATTTTAGGAACACCCCCAATCTCATCCTCATCTGATGGCACATTTGTGTGTCTTGCCTGGCACTCAGCACCTATTCTTACACATACAGGGTATTTCAGGCTGTGTCCCGTAGCACCAACCTTGTGGGTGGGAATTCTGGATCATGGGTGTGGAAGAAGAATTGTAGGCATTAGGTGTGTGCTAAGGAGTTGTTGAAGTTGAAAACTCCTCTCTTCTCATCCTCAGGAAGGAGATCTTCATCTTTGGAAGCTGCCACCAAGAGATGCTTCCTGCACTGCCCTCTAACCTTGGAGAGCTTCATCTGCTGAAGTAGAAGAAGAAATCTAAGCATCATTTCCTCCCATTCATCTGATGCTTTCAGACCAATCACGTAAAAAATCTACCTGCCCTACAACTCTGTGAGAATCTCCTTTTCTCCTCATCCATAATTAGTTCTACTCTTGGCTCGCCCCTTCCTGAATCTGTTCTTTAAACTGTTGATAGGCTTGTACTTGTTTTTTTAAACAGTGATAGAACTCTTCTCTTTTGAATAGCTTTCTGGTAAGTTCTTGCTTGTCGGAGGGGTGTGGCTTGTGATGGGCTGTCTCCTCATTCATTGCTCTCATCCTTCCCATTTCAACATAACATTCCTGCTGTAGTGAACTGAAGAGTTTGGTTAACACTCCATGCTCATTCATGTCCTGCATCCTTGGATATCAGTCAGTAGTACAGTGTCCTCTGCTTCCTCTCATCTCACACATGTCCACCGCAACCAGAAGGCTCTTGGGTGACCTCCAGCTGGAGATAACGCAAGAGCAGTGCAGCTCTCAGGGTGAGGTGTTGATCGATACACTGTCCAGGTCCAGAGCCTCCAGCCGCCTGCTCGCCATCATACTTGACCTCTCTTCTTTAGGTCTATGACCTCTTCTACCCCAGCTCAACCAATAGAAGTCCTTTGACAGCCAGACCACCATGGCTCATGCCTATTATCCTACCTACTTAGAAGGCTGAGATCTCAAGACCACAGTTTGAAGCCAGCCTAGGCAGGAAAGTCTGTGAAACTCATCTCCAATTACCTCCAGGAAACTGGAAGTGAAGCTGTGGCTAAAAGTGGTAGAGCAGTAGGTTTGAGCAAAATAGCTCAGGGACAGTGCCTAGGTCCTGAGTTCAAGCCCCAGGACTGACAAAAAAGAAGAAGAAAGGAGGAGAAGGAGGAGGAGGAGGAGGAGGAGGAGGAGGAGGAGGAGGAGGAGGAGGAGGAGGAGGAGGAGGAGGAGGAGGAGGAGGAGGAGGAGGAGGAGGAGGAGGAAAGTGTTTTGTGACAGGCCAGGAATTCTCTGGACTAGATTTCTCACGTGCATCTGCTCATGACAGAGCTATGACTCTCTGTGCTTCTTCATCATGACGGAAGAGTCTGATTTAATCATTGGTACCGATCACATTATTATATAACTTTGACTTCAGTTTAGTAATTTCCCTTTCTTTTTTTTTCCTTTCATAAAAGCCGAACCTGGAGACTTTCATTTCTGTGGCTCAAATCTTAAAGCCATGATTCCAACACATCCCACAAAGGTGTATGCAATGCAGCAAATGCCTCTCTCCCCTCCCTGCTTTTCGGTACTGCATCGTTAGTTTCACCTTATCAGATCTACCCCTATTGGACTCTGTCACATAGACTCAAAGATCTGATGACATTCCTCTCAACCTTCCCTGAGTTTCTGTTGCACCACCTTCTACCAGCCAATCCCCTAGGGCTCCAAGAAAGCAGTGCGGATCAAATCTCAAGGCTCCTGACTTTTTCCATGATGGTTGTTATAAACCATGTGTTTTAGTTCTCCTTCTTAATAGCTTAGGTGAAACTCAGCTTTGAGAGTCTGGAGAGAACCAGTCCTCCAAAGTTTTATTGGGAAATTAAGAGTCTCCAGGAAGAAGACAACAGTAACAAAAATAGCTAGTTTGAAAGTCAAAGCTGATCCAGTCACTGCATTCTCTTCAACCCTAGGCTGGTAGGCCTCAGATTCCATGAGTGCTTTATGACCATGCCTCTAGGGCTACAAGAGTAAAATCAATCAAATTTTAAAAAAAGGCGTTAAAGCTTTATTGCTTAATGAAATGATTGAAGATAGCACTGTTTGTCATCTATCCCAGGAATAACTCAAAGATCAAAGCAATTATGGAAGCTTTTACAATATTCATTTGATGGGTTCATCATTTAAAGAGCAACTGCTGATTTAAGAACTTGTCATTTCTTTAACAAGCACTTTAGACTCGTGTCCTTGTTTTGTTTTGTTTTGTTTCAAGCTAGAGCACGCCTCTTTCCCGAGGGAAGGGGTTGGCACAGCCCCTGATATATTTGAGTTGTACTTTTTGTCCCAAATCACAGACCTTTATTCTGTATTGCTCTCCTGCATTAGTGCTCAGATCTCCAGCTCTTCTACTCAGTGTTCTCCTTAACCCTCTTTGCATAAGTCCTACTGCAGAACTGCATGTATCTTTTCTCTTGGGGGCCTTTCTTCCTCTTTCCATGACTGCTTCTGTGTGTTCACGTGTTTCGTATCTAGCCAGCCCCATCGGCGTGACTGCTTGCTCTCCACACATGTGCCTGCCTGCAGTTGATTGAGCTCACTAGGCATCACCTTCAGCCCTGTTCACCCCACTGTCTGTACCTTCCGATGACCCATAAATCCTTTCAATAAGTCCTTTCCATAAACACTAAGAAAATAGAATGCTCTTGTTTTACTCTAAATGACTTCTAGTGGAGATTCTTTTTCTGGACTTCTGTGTTAACAGAAGTCTAAGTTAATAGGTTTTGTGGCATCTTAGACTCCTGAAAAAGGGTTTAAAATTATGTTTAAGTGTCTAAGTAGAACTTTCAGAGAAGCTGCAACATCTCACCTGCAAAGGGAAGCCAGAAATGTCTTAGGGTAAGAAGTGTGCACCTACAAGTTACCCAGGCTTATATTTACATGTAGTTGTTTTCCCAGAAAGGCGAGCCTGCCTCACAACACCGAATATGAACTTTGAAAGTCTTTGAGAAGTCCTCAGTCTACCTTTAGCATCTCCTATGCTAGCATAACAGCTATCCTTACCTTAATATACAAGTTCTTTGTTTCATTGAATCGCTTTACTTTTCTAATTCTACGAGGGGGTGGGGCTCTCTCTTCATAGTGGAAATGGCAGACAACAAAGTAGAAAACATCCTAACGGAACCAAGTTCTTCTTGTTACTTGCTGTATCTTGGATGCCTGCTGAAGAGAGGAAAAAACTTGGACAAAGAATTTCTGTTTTCTGTTTTTGTTTTTGAATTTGGTTACAAGCAGAACTTCAGGAATCTTTCAACAGTCAGCATTTGGTCCAGGATGAACCCGTGTGTGTGTGTGTGTGTGTGTGTGTGTGTGTGTGTGTGAGAGAGAGAGAGACAGGGAGAGAGAGAGAGAGAGAGAGAGAGAGAGAGAGAGAGAGAGACAGAGAGAGACAGAGAGAGACAGAGAGAGACAGAGACAGATTAAAAAAGTATTTTAAAATTTGTGGGCTTATTTTTAGAAACAAAACTTGATTCTAAAACAACTTTTCCTTAGGATGGCAGGAATTAACTATATTTTTTCCAGTTTAGTCTTTTTTTTGTTTTGTTTTAAATATTCTCTCCACACAGGACAATGACACGTTATTTGTGGGGTGCAGTGTGAGGATTTTTTGTTTCATGATACAATGTGCGAATGATCAAGTCAGGCAGCCAGTGTGTCTGCCCCTTTCAACATGTGCCATATGTTGCGTGGGATACATTAAAAATCCTCTCTCCTGATTAACAACAAACTACTGTTGACTATAGTCCCACGAACTTTTCTCTTGCTCTGTGAATGAAGAGAGGCTGTGTGCATAGATCCATAGGTCAATCTGACTGGTTTGATAAGTGGAGGGAATCCTGGGACAATTCATCACTGTGTGAGGTAGTGTAGCAGTCCTTTCTATACACAAATTAATGGAATCTTCACAAAGCCCCAGCGAGGGTAGGGTTTTCTCATTTTATAGACAAGGATAAATGTTATTGTTGAGAGACTTACAATAAGGAGCTAAGGAGGCCTGGTTGAACTGTACCCTGGACAACTCTGATCATTATGGCATAATCATATAAAGTCATGTGATCTTCCTAACCTCTTTCTAAAACTATAAGCAAAGTTACTCATGCTATTTATAAGTTAGTCATGGTGGTCTCTATGAAATTTCTTATTTGACTGTGGTCTGCACAGGAGAGAAAACTAGCATGATACAAACACTAATTATAATTACAATTAAAAAATTCGACTTGATTTTGAAGCTACCCTAGAGACTATGCTGATTACAAAGACCATTTACCAAGGTTGTCACTTCAGAGATTTCCCAAACAAGACTAAAGTCATTTCCAGTGTCATACCACTTGGGGGCGCTAGGAGTCCGCATGTGGTTCACTAAGTGATCATTTCCCTTTAGACAAGCGATAACTTTTTCATCTTAAAGAAATACTTTTCGAAGTAACCTAGAGGGAATCTACCAGAATACAACTAAGAGCCTTGATTCTTAGTCTGTTGTTTTACAAACTTAACAGCGGTCAACTTTGGCTTTATTTCTGGAGACATGCTCCTGACCAAATGAATCTTCTCCACTTAAAGCTAAAAAGCCTCAGTGATGGGAACCAAGTCTCTTGGCACCTTGAATAGAAACCACAGCACTAAAAGAAAACCTTTAGGAAATGTTGTCAAGGTGAAATCCCTGAAAACTGAATTGTAATGTTTACAATTGATTTCTTACAACGAGTACTTTGATTACTATTGTGAATCTAGCTTTATTCTGCAGATGTTGTAAGCACTCAGATTTGCTATGGGTCTGAAAAAATAAGACTTACCGCATATTTACAGTGTGAAGACATCATGTTACTTACCTGTATTCCATCTAACTTTCCTCGTTACGGTGATTGTGATTCTTTGCTTTTGTTTAGTATCTTACTGCCCATTTTACCTTAGTGACTTTTACTTATTATAAAATAATAAGGCAAAGAACCGGCTGCAGGTGGCTTACAACTGTAATCCTAGCTATGCAGAAGGCTGTGATCTGAGGATGGTGGTTTAAAGCCAGCCTGGGCAGGAAAGTCTGTGAGACTCTTCAATTAATCACAGAAAAAGCCAGAAGTGGCGCTGTGGCTCAACTGGTAGTGTGCTATCCTTGAGTTAAAGGAGCTAAGGGATAGTGCCCAGGCCCAGAGCCCCAAGACTGGACAACAAACAAACAAACATACAAACTCAGGGAAATTATCTGAAATAAATGAAGGACAAGGAAACATCTGTGGATTACTATGGTTTTACAAACATGATTCAGGAGTTGCTAGCCACCTGGTAATAGGTGATATTTAACTGCCTATTTTCCTATTGCTTGCCAAGGTCTGAAGACTAATTTGTAGGTTTAAAAAAGGCTACAAGCAAATAAGGTCAAAGAGAGAATGTATGTCTGATTGTAGTGTTTGGGTCCCAGCAGTTCTAATCTCCATGTCCAATCAAATGTGAGCTGCGGGAGGACTCAACCGCCCAGGAGCGGGCATGGCAACTGGAGTGCACCAGGGCTTCACATCCTCATGCTGGCATGAGGATGTACCCGAGCGCTAGACCCACAGAAAACAGTGCCCACTGGAAAAGGCCTTCCTGGTATATTCAGTGTTTCAAATTCAACATATTTCAGAAGGACATTTTCCATCCTCGAACCTGCTGGTCCTACCTGACATCCAGCTGTGATGGCGCTGTCTTCTGCAGAGACCTGAAGTCCTCCTGCGCTCTTCCAGGCTCCAATTTTCTACATCAATTCACTACTGTATCTTCTTATCCTATGAGGAGCAATGGGTTTTACCATCTGTCTTTCTATCCTCACACTTACGGTTGGTTATCTAGTTTGAATCCTCATTATATCTCTGTTGGAAAGGGTTACCATTTTCCCCTCCCCTTTTCTCTCTCTCTCCCCCCCCCCCCCAATCTCTCTTTCTGTTTCTATAGTCCAGGCCACCCAGGACCTTGTGATCTTCCTGACTCAGCCCTTCAAGTCCTGGAGGAGAGATTACAGTTATGCGCCACCATGCCTGGGTCATTTCTTTCTTCTTGCTTCAACTTCTCCCTTTTAGATCATAGTTTAAAACATCATTGAGACCCAAACCTGCTCTCTGAGGATAAAGCATGCTCTTTCGAGTTCTTTCAGGAAAACCTTTACTGTTTACTCCATGTCTTGTCCTCTGCTACTTTGCTGAGATGAACATGACAGAGACAAGCTACCAGGCCAGTGCTGAGTACATTTTTTTGGCTGAATTCAGAAAATTAAGTGACAGTAGACTGGTCACCACATCCTTAGTGCTTTCTTGTGTTCTGAAGTTTTGGTTGGGTTTGTGATTCCTCAAATGTGAATGAAGGAGTACATGTGGAAAGCTATGGGAAAACTTTATATATGTAATAGATAATATATATTATATTTTATATATTATATAGTCGGTATTATATAATAATATATAACTATAATTATATATTATATGGAGAGTAATATATAGCTATATATCTATATATAATATGCTTGTGTAATTCTGACTGCCATAGGACAACCTTGGGGAAGTTGCTCTACTTGTTTTTCCCAAGCAAAGTTAAAATAGCACCATTAACCTACCCCCTACAGGCGTGTTAATAAGTACATTTCCCCCCAATGTGCAATGTACGGAATTTCAGTAGTCATCAGGCTACAATAATACTTAATTGTCCCTGGTTTTCCTTGTTATTTACTGCTCAGTCAAGCAAAAGATGTTAATGAAGGGACTGAGGTTGGGGGGTGGGGTGTGGAATTGCAAAATATGCTGATGTTACCAAATAAGCTGCCAAGATGATAATAAAAAAAGTAATCAGGAATAAAGAAGACCTTCTGATTTCCATCCCATCTAGTCATTAGGGATTCTATTGCAAACTAATTTTCTTATCTCTTATCTCGAAGCCAGCTCCTCTGCCAAGGACTTAAAGACTCCATTTATCATCTCCCTTAACAGGTGCCTGGCGGCCAGAGTGCCTTGGCTCTGAACCTACGAACTGATTTAAAGGGAAATCCATCCTGACTCACAGGCTCTGAGCTCTGGGTTTTAAATGCAAATGCATACATGCTGAAGTCACAGACAATGAGGCACACTTCCACACGTGCACACAGGATCTGGCCTCTAATCTTTTCTGCTGCATGATTAATGTGCCTTTAAGAATCGTGCAAATGTTAGACTCCCATGAAAGATCCTCTGTTTTTTCCTTCTCTGGGACACAAGAAGAAAAAGATGGAGCAAAGAGAACTTTTAGGAGGACGTAGCACCAGGCAGGGGAACTCAAAGCGGGTGACTCCCACGTGTATTCCAGCTGACCCCCCTCTGTCAGGGTGACATGGTTACTGGTGAGATGACCCGCTGAGTGCACTGCCTGGCTCTAAGCACAAAGAAAAGCATCAGTCATGAGCCATTGTCCTGGGCAGCTCAGAAGAGACAAGTCACAACAGCATCCGAATGATTAGAAAGTCAGAAAGGAGGTTTCCTTTCTAAGCATTCTAAGTATTGAATCTAGTTGGAACTGAAAGGACATAGGCCTCTTATGCTTAGAGTCTGGAATCTTCCCTTCCAGTTTGCCTAGCAAGACGCTCTCTTGACAGTCAGATGCCCGGCATCCCAGCCAACTTCATTCTTTCTTCCTTTGTCACAAATCGATGGCAAGCCATGCTAACCTAGAGTGATGGCTGCTTCAACTTGAAGATGTTAGAAATCATACAAGCAGTGATTTTGCAAATGAGATCATTGAAGCTTGAAAGGGTTTGTCCACCACCTCTTCACAGAACTGTTGTTGCTCACCAGAGAAAAATCCAGGCTCTCTTAGGTATGTTGTATAAGGCCGGTGCAGACATGGTCTCTATAAATCTTTTTGGCTTCATATCTTTCCACACACTCTTCATTTTATCTAAGTTGAACTATACTCAATTCCACAAATCTGTTAGGAGGCTCTGTTCCAGGACAATGCAAATGTTTATTCTGTCTGGGTTGTTCTTTCCTATCAAAATGTTCTCTGAATTTTGTAATTTTTAATTAATTAATTAAGTATTATTTTTGTCTGCCGTGAGGCTTGAACTCAGGGCCTGGGGACTGTTGACTTTGCTTTCTCACTTGAGCCACAGCACCACTTCTGGTTTTTGAGTGGTTAATTGGAGATACGAGTCTCACAGGGACTTTTCTGCTGATTTCAAACCATGATCCTCAAATATCAGCCTCCTAAGTAGCTAAGATTCCAGGCGTAAGCCACCGGCAACTGGCTGAATTTTCTGAATTTTATACATGCTTTTGCCTTCATCTAAAATGTCTACTTCCTCCACGAAGCTTTCCTTGGCACAAAATCAGAACAAGTATATCTCCCATGATTTTTCATTAAAAATATTAGAACCATAGTCACTTTGTCACATTACTCTCCCCTCTAATTTATAACTATGAGGGAAGAGAATTGTTTATTTATCATGGTATCCTGGGACCACTACAGTATCTCAGTGTTAAGAAGTCTAATAAATGTTTTGCAAATGGCGCATGCAGTAGTCAACATTTTAGATGTAGGTGTGGGAGCAAATGTATCTAAATAGAAGGATAGTTGATAGTTAATGCCTATAACACATCAATTTTTGTGAATAATTTCATGGAATAGTTCAGGTAATATAATTTTTACACTTACCTTGGTAAGTAGGTTCATTAAAAAGCCATCTGTAGCTGGGTGCCAGTGGCTCACTCCTATAGCTTAGCTACTCACAAAACTGAGATTTGAGGATCGTGGTTCAAAGCCGGCCTGGGCAGCAAAGTCTGTGAGACTCTTATCTCCAATAAACTACTCAGAAAAAATCCAGAAGTGGGACTGTGGCTCACATGGTAGAGCACAAAGAAGCTCAGGGACGGTGCCCAGGCCCCGAGTTCAAGCCCCAGGAATAGAAAAAAAATCATTTCTTTGACATTTCTTTATACCTCTGAAAGTCAGAAAACAGATATGCCATGAAACCACCATGTTTGACTAAGATTGAAGGATAAGCTGTGTCAATCCATTTAGGTTTTAAAATTCTTTTTGATAGAGTAATTGTATTCTCCCTTTAGTTGTGTGGCGGTAAGACTTAAACTTCTGTTCATCCTGAAGCTGACAAAACTCAAAAGAAAGGGACTGGCTTCAAAGTCATACAAGGTGGGACTGTCACCATCTTTTCATGTGCTTAGTATCATGGCTAAGAATGTGAACATGTCATTATTTATCTCCAACCATGTGAGGCTAGTTCCCCTCAGTCCTCCACCATTTGATTCCCCTTAGCTAGTGCGTCTAAAGACCAGACCAGTACAGTTCTTTGTAGAGTGAGGCCTGGACAGCTCACTCAGGGCCCTGAGCATCATCCCTGTGAATAATTCATCTGGATTGCCACCTGCTCAAACACCCTTCTCTTCCTGATGACTTGCTTCTATCCACACATTTGTCTTCATTACAGATTTTGTTTCCTTTCAAATACTTGTTTCTGCTTTTTCTACTTAAAGCTCTTTTCCCCCTGGCTTTGAGGTTTGTTGGTATACTCTTTTCTACCCTTACCACGGTTACCACAAATTCTCAATGAAATGAAAGCTTAAATACTCAAATTACTCTTATTATTGACATGTAGCCAATTATCACAAACTTAGTCTTGACCTTAGTAGTAAGGAACCGATTAATTGGAATTAGGTTGCCTACTCAATTATTGTGATAATTACAGATCATCCCTTGCCAAGGACAAGTCTGAATTTAGAGTTAAATCTACTAAACAGGGTTGAGTGTCCATATTTTAAAATTATAACCGGCAGGCACTCTTTCACTGGTGTTCATTTTATCCACCTTCATTCTGATTGTATTTCATGATGTTAAATGGGGGAAAGAATGATGTTTTTTGTTGTGTGACTATTTTTTTAATGCCCATAGCTATAATGATTCTCATAGAACTTTCTGGTCTTGTATCAAGTTTAACAGTAATTAAAGTAGTTAGGGGAGAAGTCATCATTTGGTTATAGCTAATCTAACTCTAATTCCCTTCTGAAGATAGGTGTCACGTGACCAGTATCCAAGCTACTAACAGTTTAAAAAAATTATAGCAAGTTAATGAAATTTACTGACTAATTTCCTTAATTGCTTGGAGCATTTATCATCAGACTTATTTTTGATATATATGCTCATTTTCTAATTATTTCCTCACTTCTTCTGCGTAAATAGCCATTTTTACAATGTCTTCATTAGTTCCTAATTGTTCAAATATATCTTCTTCATTACACCTGCTAAAGGCCAAACTTGAGTTCATTTTCTTTGCTCTCCTTGAATTGTTGTTATACCTTATCTCCTTTATTACAAGATTTAAATTATTTCAGTACATTTGTGTTTAGTTTGGGAAACAGCTAAAGTATCTGTTGTATGGTATTTAGCATAATCCATAGTAGCTAAAATTAGGCATTTTAAGAACCAAGGTTTTTCTTTTTAAGCCTTCTGAAGTAACACTCTATTTGTGGCTTGTTAAATAAGGAACACATTAAATGAATTTCCCTATGGAGTGAATCATTCATTCAGCTCTCCTTTCAAACATCTTTGTACTAGTGAAAGATACCATTTACACTCTGAGTCTCACCTCTCTGCTCAAAAAATCCAGTCCTCTCATAATTCAGAATTAGCATAGGCAATTTTTTGTCTTGATGGAAAGGTTTTGGTCCCTGGTATTCTTTTTTTTTAGTTCTGCCATTTTAATTTGTATGTCTTTGTTCTTTTTTCTCTTTTTGGGGGCTTTTAACATTATACATGTACATGGTTTCCATGTGATATTTAAGGGTGCATATACATTATGTAACACTCAAATCAAGGTAAGCATATTCATCTCTGTGAACATTTACTGTTTCTTTGTGGTGAAAACATTCATAATCCTTTCTCCTCACTTTTTTGGGGGAAACACGTCTGCAGTTCACCCTCTCTGGTCCCTCTAGTGAACACGAACAGCATACCAGAATGGATTTCTCTTATGTTGCTACTTCTTCATTTTAATAGTTGCCTCAATGCAAATTCGAACATGAAAATGTTAAAAAAAAACACAATAAGACATGGTAGCTGTAAAGAGGCATACAGAACTGGGCTGGGCATTTCTCTTCTGGGCCAACTTGTCCTTGGAACAGGGCAGGATCAGACCACGTAACTGAATTTCACTGCCTCAGCAACATCTTCAGAGAAGCACCTAGAGTCCAGGTGTCTGTGTCAATACGGGATGCCTGAACAGACATCAAACACCTAAAGACAGAATGCTGACCATTCCTACTGAGCCGAGAGATGCCTCTTCTCTTGCCAGCTTTTAGCTTTCCTCTCCGGGTTGTTTAGGGCCCCTCTCCGGGTTGTTTAGGGCCCCTCTCCATTCTGCTGATCTCTGTTTCCAAGATGCCATGTCTCTTGTGCTCAAGAAACAGGGCGTCTGCCCTCCTGAGTCCCCCGTGCAGGCCTGCCTAGCGCCTGCGTGGGCTCCGGGGCCCCGATGCCCGCTCAGTGCTGCCTTTGCTGCTGGCTCCTTCCTCCTGCCAGCTCCCAGCTCACCGCCGGCTGGCAGGCCACGTCCAGCCCGAGCTTCCATCTGGCACAGCAGATTTTGCTTCCCTCACAGCTTCTCTCAGAGTCGACAGTTTCCCTACAAACAATCTCCCAAGCCCACACTACACACCGCACAACACAAACAGACCAACAAACAAGCGCCAGAGCCACGGTGTTCCTTCAGGACCACCTGCAGATGCCCCAGAGCCCTTGCTCATTCCCAGGCCTTGCTCCACCAAGCCACTGTCCACTGCACAGGGGGCCCTCTCTCCCTTGCTCTTACCTCCCTCACCCCTCCCTCAATGCCCACTCCTGAGCCTGACTAGCTGGCCCTGGAGAGTGAGGAGCTCAGATTGAAGGGGTGTCTTTGCCCCTGATCTGTGTTGGGTGTGGAGGATCTTGGCCTCTCCCACCCCTGCAGACCCGCTAGAGCTATACACTGAGCCGCCATGGCCACTTCTTCCCCGTGATCTCTTCATGACACCATTTTCCTCCTCTGGTTTCTTGCATCTGTCGCTGTCCCTCCATCCTTCCCTCTGCTCCTCTGCTGCTTCTCGGCACTGTGCCATTTCTAGCACTCAGAGGGTCTCTGATGGCAGGATCTCCTCGTCTGGGAGGCTAGGGCTGGATTTCTCGTCCACAGTCACAGCTTTGCTTCGGGAGTTGTGGGTGATGCTTCACAGTGGTTTGTGTCACACCAGAGGCAGTCTGCCTGAGAGTGGAGAGCGCTCCGGGGTGGAGAAGGCGGCTCTCACTGGAGGCTGGGCACAGTGCTCTCCCATTCGCTCCCTTGCTCATAGGGCTCGTGCTTTGCATCTTACTGCTTCTTTAGGATCAGAAGGATTTGGGGTGGGTCTAGGATGGAATGTGTGGGCTATGAAATGCGGAATACCTATTTCACAGGAGATAGCAGGCTCAGAGCATCAGACAGAGATCATATTTTGAGTGCTATTAATATCTCAGAGGGCCCGGTAGATGTGCTATTTCCACAGCTTCCACGGGAAGGAAGTATGCTGAGTACTCTTTTAGGCACTCTCAGTAGCAGAGTAGTACAAGATGAAGAATTGGAGAACATACATCTTATTCTCAATGACTCACACACACACAAATCCCACCCACCTTGAAGGAGTTGTAAAACATATTGCCTTGGATGATATGTCAGAGGCTAGATGGGGTCCAAAGCTGAGGGCTGAGGATGTGTGGTGAGCTATTGAGGTTACCAGAGGGTATTTTCATTTTTATTTTGTCGGGCATCCACTCCAAGCATTCTGTCACTGGCTCCCACGCAGATTGCCACATTGCTAGAGAGCCCCAGTGTGATCAGAGATGGGAGCTAGAATTGACATTTGAACCTAATAAAGCCCCCTCCACCCCCACAAGCCTCACTCTCTGCTTCTCTGAATATAGACTTAGGCGAGATCTAGACAGAACTTGTTGCTTATAGTCAGATTCCTTCATTAGTCACGGCATCTTTGGCATGCTTGAGAATGACTGTGTATGAAAACCAAAGGCTTGTTATAACTTCTAGGAGGTTTGGCGTCAGAAGCCCATGTCTGTGTTGGAACGCACTAAGGATCTGTGGCATTTTAGTGAGGATCGACAGCCACTCTGAACCTCCAGCCTCTCAAACAAGACACTTTAGGGAGTCTGCTTGTTACACCTGAACTTTCCAGCATTCTGTGTTTGTAGTAGAAGACATTGTTGTAAAGCAGATGGCCCCTCAGAGTGAGCAGGCATGTCATTTCTGGTTCCTTGGGAAATACCAGTCAAATTGGCACATTGGGAATGGGGAGACCTACGGAGGAGACACTGTGTTCTAGCGAAGAAACTAGTCACCTTCACAGACGGAACTGGAGTCCAGGAACATTGAATGTGAGCATTCAAAGATATGGATAACTTCATTACACTGCTCAAGATATGTCTTGTGGCAAAATCATCAAAATACTTTTATTCTGGATATTTTGTTTTTTGGGTAGTACTTGCCAAAGAAACCAAATTATCTTATACAACCACCTATGGGATTTTTAAAAATTTCCATATTTTGTGCTAGCAAATTTACCTCTTCAGCAGGGAACATAAATGCACATAGAATCTATATTCTCCAAATTGAGATGATCGAATGAAATTTGGCCAGTTAGTTCTCTTTTGCACTCTAATCCTAGAAAGCTGAACCTGGCAGAAAGGAAAATTGATGACATCCATCACTGCTATTGATTCCATCAGGGCTCAATGTTTCTTCATTTTCTGGTTCCTCCCTCCATTGAGCAACCTTCACCTTCTGGCCTCTAATAGTTCTAGGCTTGTACAGTCCCAGTTAAAGTTTGCAGATTAGAGCATATGCTTTCTTTCCCAGCAGTCTCAGAAAAGGCCTTATGCAATTGACCATTCACCCCTTGGTATTAATGGAGAGTTCTCTGCTCAGATGGGTGGGACAGGTGTCAACTACTCAAGAGGACAAGGAAGGCTTGCCATTGAAAAAATTATAAGATTGTAGGGAAAGGAAGAGGAAAGAAACACTGGTGACTGCTCTTCTATCCCCAATGAATAGAAAAGGAATTCTCAGAGCATCTAGAACAACAGGAGTAAAACGTTCCTCTCCAGAGGTAACGAGGTCTGCCACTTGTGATTGTGAGGGAAATCTACAATATAACTGGACTTGAAAGAATTCCCTAACATTTACCTCCTCGTGAATAATTTCACTTAGCAGATTTAAAAACTTCAAGGTGTGTTTTCTGATTAGTTCGACCGCAGAGTATTCTGGTGGGCTACAGCCTAAAACAAAGCATGACCATTAGCATATTTTGAACAATACAGTACAAATTTACAATGCTATGACAGGAGCAGAATATGCTGTGTGACTTCACTCAGATAGATGGGGTTTAATATCTATCCACGTACATATCAAATGACCTCAGGCACCCGACATAAACCCTTAGAACTCTAGTTTCCTTATATTAAAATGAGGGCATCTATAATTACCTCTAATGGCATGCTGATGGCACATAAAAGATGATAAATGTGGGATTAAGGTTAAAATATTCCTTCTCTCCTTTCCTTTTCTTTGCCATTTTTTCATTTCATTTTTTAATTTTCCTTCCCATTTTTTAATTGTTTGGTTGGTTTTCTCCATTTGCCTCATTCTTCCCTTCCTCTGTGGTCAAAATACCAATGGATGAGAGGTTGGCCAATAGCAGGAAGGTAATTATTCTGCCAAGAATGTGGTACTCCTTCTCAGTGCCACTGATGACAGACAGGACCGGCTCCTATCTACCTTCTTCCAATCTGAGGCATTTCCTACTGGTAATCCACAGTCAGTTACATCCAGGATATTAATATGCCCACCATCAACACATGTGTTGCTGGTGAAGAGCACTGAGAATAATCTCCTCCCATGGTTTATATGGTGGGTTTTAGTTTCCAAAATTATCTCCTCAGAGCAGATTCTTTGATTTGTCATCGGACCTCTTAGCATTTGTGACCTGAAGGATATCATCTGGACAAATACCTAATTTTTGGATAAGAAAACTGAAGCCTTCGACAATGGGAGGGATTTGCCTCCCAGAGGCAGCCTGTTAAGCCTGGGATCGGAATCCAGATGGAGATGTAAGGATTTACTCTCTGGTGTCAGGAAGAACATTCTAGAAGATCCAGTGCCCTTGTTCTGTTCCCATCTGGGTCTGAGTGATAATTGTTCTAGGAAGGGTTACAGGTAGCATCTCTTGAAACTGGGTTCTTTTCCTGAGCTGGCAAGAATCTTCTCCTCCTCTCTCCTTTGACGCCTCCCCCTTCCCAATCCTCCTGTCACCTCAAATGTCAGGTGAATTGACCTAGAGTAGAGGTGAGGAAAAGGCTTATGTGAACGGGAACTTCCCACTAGGATAGTGTACCGCTGCTTAATGGAGAGATTCTAGATTTTCTGCTCACTGTGCATGCAATCCCTTTATGTCCTGCATGTGCTGACTTTTCTGCCTTTAACAAGTAACTCATAATCATACCAACTGGATGCTCATGTTACCAGATTTGAGATTAAATAGATGTAGAAGGGCATTGAAGGGTATAAAATAATTCAATTATGTCAAGTGTGTGTGTGTGTGTGTGTGTGTGTGTGTGTGTGTGTGTGTGAGAGAGAGAGAGAGAGAGAGAGAGAGAGAGAGCAGACAGCTGATTCTCACCAAAACCACTCACCAACTTTTGATAATGGCAGCAATCTCTGTAATAGCAAGTAGACAATTTGCGAATCGTATTCTGTCTTGAATATACAATTACATCTTATTCTCCAGCTTTTCTTGTATCTCGCTTCTGTGGGAGAGATGACGGGAGAGCAGAAAACCCTCCTTGCTGTTCAGCCTGGGAAATTTGGACCAAGACAATAAGACAAGTGGGAATTTCGAAGGAAGGTTCCACATTCTAGATTCTTCCCGGACCTGCTTATGCATTCTTGCCTCAGCCCTGATTAGACAGAAACCTATCTTTTGATCCTATATTACGACAGCACTTAGGAAGAAAAAAGCAAGATTAAAGAGGACTAATTGTGTGACTATACTCAAACGAGAATGAAACAAAACATAACCTGAATGAAGTGCAGCAGGGAAGGGTGAGATGGGAAATTACAAGCCGGTAGCTGGGACTTGAACCCTGGAAGCCAGAGGCTGTGGGCTTTGATGGTGCCAGCCCTGTTTGCTGCGCCCCAGGCTGGGAGGGAGGAAGGCTTTTGAAGACGTCTCTTCACACTCAGCACATCTGTCTGCCTCAGGGCCCCATGTCCTGGAGAAGCAGCTGTAACAGGCTCTCCTGATCTGCTGGTTAATGGAAGGGGATGTGTGGCTGCCTCCCCGGAGGAGCTGAGGAGCGCTGTCACGGAGGCCGATTGCCTCTGTGAGGGTCTGTGATGACTGCTCACTTGAAATTGAGATGCATTCAGGACAAGTATCTTTCATGTTCTGCAGAGGGGAGGGAGCAGACAGAGTCCACAGAAACATTTATTTTTCATGTGATTGTCCTTAGCAATTAAATGTGAAGAGAACCCCAGAGGAAGAGATGCAAAGAGAAGGAGATTGAGCTTTACCTCCCTCCTCCACCCTCACTCAGGCTGGAGGACAAGTTGTACGTAGAAGGATGTCTTGGCTGCTAATTTCTGTCTTAACTTGTTTGGAGTAATGCGTCACCTGGCAGCTCCTGTTTGGGCTTCGGTACAGAGCAGACCTGGGGAGTGACATTGTCTGACTTGCTCCATGACCTTGCATACAAGTCTGTGCGCCCAGAGGATCTAGCAGTGTCAATTTCCATACACAAATGATGTGATTTGATTAGACAATTGCTGGAGCCCCTTCTAGCAATGGTGTTTGCTATGTCCTTCAAGTGGGATCTCGATGTTCTCTTTGTCATCAGAGCCATTGTGCGGGGCTGGTTATGGTGTTCCTGGCCTTACATCCATGATCTCGGGTGGAACTCCTTCAACTCTACAGCTGTGCCTCGTGAAGATCATTTCACAAGCAGGATCCTGGGTCACAGGAAAGTGTTGAGATTCGTGCTCTATTGCTTTTCATGAAAAGGAAGGGCCAGGAAAGAGATCTAAGATTCTTTGGATTCCAAAATCCATGCTATCTAGTGAGAGGAAGGAGGAGATAAGAAAGAAAAACAGAGGGTGTTAGTTTGATCAAAGTAAAAAAGGCAAATATCACCAGCTTCAGTAATAGTTATCTATTTTATGAATGTTTCTTTTCTTCTTTGTGCCAGTTCTGAGGCTTGAACTCTGGGCTGTGCAATCTTGCTTGGCTTTTCATTCAAGGCAGGATCTTTACCACTTGAGCCATACTTCCACTCACAGATTTTTGTTGATTTATTAGAGATAAGAGTTGCATGGACTTTTTTTTTTTGTCCAAACTGGCTTCAAACTGTGATCCTCAGATCTTAGCCTCCTGAATAGCTAGGAATATAGGTAAAAGGCCCCGGCACCCGTCTTGAGTAATTCTACCAGTCACATGTTCTGTTGAATATTTATTCTGCTGAATTATAGTTGGCCAATTTGGTGTTTTCTCTTTGTCATTGGTAGAGGATAGTTTCATCAGTTAGAGGCATATAAAGACTCTTAACATTTGCCTCTGAAAAGAGTGGGGATTAAAGTTATTGGTCTTGATTTTGTTTTCCTTCCGACATTGAGACTGGTGGTTTTTCTTTTTGTTAAGTGAGTGGGAGTCTTCTGGCATTGTTTGCTTAATGAGAAAGTCTATGGTCAAAGTGGGCATTTATAAGGTGTTTAGTAAGAGAGAATTTTTAGAATGCCTGCTAGTTTGGGTGTGCGCTCACTGGCTCCTGTGTCATAGACGCTGTTGTCATCATTGTCACCAGAGCAGCTATTGCAAACACCATCACTGCATTGGCCACCTGCCCTGTCTGAAAATACTAGAAGGAGCACAGAGGAGGCTGGCTTGCCCTCCACAATGACCTGGACAACACGGTAGTCGCTCGATCATATCCATATAACCCCAACTTTATTACAACCCAAAGTAAGATTATTATACTTGGATTTATTAAAATCTTTTTTTTTTGAAGTAAATCTACAGACATGTCACTTCTCTTTTAAACTTACAGGTGTTCAGTATTTTGTAATTCAAAAGAGTTCAGGAATGAGATGGGAGGGGTTTTAGTATTAGACTACAAAATATGTGATAGAGGTTTGAGCACATTCAATGGGCCTAAGGACCCATACTTGAGATTCTTAAAGTCTCCTCACTAGCAAAAATAAAAAAGATTTAGTTGAATCCAAATTCAAGCATAAGTTCTATAAATTTATTACTGTATACAAACATTTGGATGTCCTTGGTGTAAAAAGTAAAAAAAAATCCAAAAGTAAAAAAAAAAATCAACATTTAGTGGATACTTTGGAAGAGTATTTTAGAAGGTTTTAAAAGAAAAATAACAGAATCATTATCAGAATGCCAGGCATTTAGAGTCATGAACATATATTCACAACAAGTATAAATCATTCATTCATGAAACACTTGCTGAGTACAATAAATGGTAGCACACACGGAGAAACTCACTGCAGGAACATAACGACGACACTGGAAGACTAGTGAGGACAGAATCGACCATTTGCCGAGAGCCTTTTATGAAACAAGCATTCTCCAGTGTGATCCCAACTTTAAATTGAAGAACCAAGAACTGAAGGAAGCAAGCTCCTCACACAAGCGTGTACACATCTGTTTTTGGAGTATGCAGCTAAAAGTTGACCCAACAGACTCCATGTTCAACTGTATCATACAGCTTCTCATACAAAGATCACAGATCAAAAAGGGGATGACGAATACAAATATTTACTATCTATAACATAATATCCATTGAGATAAAAGGAGCATCCAGTGACCTCAAATGGCCCCGTCACTAAGGAGATGTTAAAGCATCAAATATGAATTGATTGAATGAATTCCTATCACTTTGTGAAGGGATTTAGTTATGTAAGAAAAGCAAAGGATGATTTGAGGTGCTGAGAACATAAAAGACCTAATTGAGGATGATTTTTTTTTTTTAATTGGTCTTGGGGCTTGAACTCTGGGCCTGGATGCTGTCCCTGAATTCTTCAGCTCAAGGATAGTGCTCTACCACTTGAACCACAGCACCATTTCTGGTTTTTTAGTGGTTTAGCAGAGATGAATCTCAGGGACTTTTCTTGCCTGGGCTGGCTTTGAACCGCCATCCTCAGATCTCAGCCCCCTGAGTATCTAGGATTACAGGTGTAAGCCACTGGCACCCGGCTGAGGATGATTATTTTTAAAACATAGGAAAAAGTTAGCTCAAATTACTATGGAAATTTGGGGGGAAAATGAAAAGATAAGGCATATTAAAAATATATCAATGGAGAAATTGACCAAGAGGAATGAAGTCAGTTGGAGAACAGGTAGGGAGACATAGCAAGAAACACAAGAGGAGGAGCAGAAGATGCTCATGGGAAAGTGCTCATGTTTAGTCTTTGCAAGCAATGGGTTTGTAGGATGGACCAAGAACTATGTGAGAACAGGCAGGACAAAGGTAAGGTGTGTAGTTCTCTATTTTGCCAGCAACAAAGCAAAATGAAAGCTGAATAATTATGTAGTTAAGTAGGACTTGACAAAGTATCACCATAGAAGCTGCAGGAAGACTAGATGACTATAAGTAAAGCAGCTACAGCATTCTAACCCGGAGCAGGTGAGCGGCTCCACTAGATTGTGAAAACAGGACTGACCAGAGAAATTTCCAGCAGGTGGAATCAAAAGACCCACCACAAACACCCACATATCCCTTAATCCTGTCCACAGTATCTGAGTAGAAGGGAGTGCTACTAAGGTTGAGGGCACTGGAGAGGAAGAGAGTTTTGAAGGGATGCAGGTATAATGAGTTCAGTCTCTGAATAGGCTCAGTTTCAGATGTCATTATAAATGTGATGTGATGAGTCTAGTAGCGATCAGAGATCCAGGGATATTTGCAAAAGAGACATTTTTTGTAGCGTTATAATCTGTGTAGGTTAGAGGTCCTAGCAGGACTGCCACTGATAAATGCTATCAGATGAATGGGACCAATCTGAGGGAAGAGGCGCAGCACAAAAGAGACTTAGTCAGTTCCCTGCGTTTCATGCAACTGGAGAGCCAAGAAGCCGCGCCTTCTGCCCTGAGGAGCCCTGCAGACAGTGCAGTTGCAGGGAGGAAGAGATCCCATACCGCCAAAACGAGAAGCAAATCTGCCAGAGACACAGAACCTGGGGTGTACGTTGTTGATGTTTCTTCTCTGTTAGGTTAGAGGCAGGTGGATTTTTCAGAAAGTTCTGAGGGTGCATAGGCATTTTGAAAGTCTGGGTAGAGAGTTGTGGGAAAATGGAAGGGACTTACTCAATGATGGAAACAGTTTCTCGGGGATTTTGAGGGCCCAGACAAACCTGGAGAGAACTCCAAGTTGAAATGACATTGAAATGACATTGATAGGATGTCCATCTGGGTCACCACAAGGGTTTTCTCCTAACATTGCCTCACAAATCCATGAAGGATGAGCAGGACGACAATTAGGTAATAAGTGTGGACCACGTGGCAGGGTGTGTGTGGCAGCAAAGGATATAAGGAAAGTGGAGATGTTGAAAGGGGCCAGGTGATGGTGGCTCATGCCTGTAATCCTAGCTACTCAGGAGGCTGAGATCTGAGTATTGAAGCTCAAAGCCAGCCCAGGCAGGAAAGTCTATAAGAGTCTTATCTCCAATTAACCACCAGAAAAATGGAAGTGGCGCTGTGGCTCAAAGTGGTAGAGTGCTAGCCTTGAGTGCAAAAGCTCAGAGATAGCAGCCAGGCCCTGAGTTCAAATCCCATGACCACCAACAACAAAAAGATAAATCATGAGATCTTGCCTGGCTCTGCATACATGGTGGAGAGACTCCTCTGTGTCTGGCGTTCCTGCATATCTTCTCAGCAATAGATGTTGGTGGCTTGTGTTGAAGGTGATTGATCGCATATTAGTTAGCCTTGGGAAGACATAGCAATTCTGTCCAGAGAGATGCCCTGCTTTCTCTTCCCGAAATCACTCCAGGGTAGAGGACTAGAGATATTTTTAACTTTCAAAGAGAAATCCCAACAATATCTCTTCCCAGAGGGGAAGAGAGACAGGCTTGCTAGTTGTCTGCATGAGGCAGGCTTGCTAGTTGTCTGCATGAGGCAGGCTTGCTAGTTGTCTGCATAGTTTTTAAGGCCTTCCCTTCAAAACAGGGAATGTGTATCCAGATGTGTGTCATGTGTATCGGGCCTGCCTCTGAATTACTCTGAGTTACTACGATAGCACAAGACTACCGGGAAGCCAATGTGACTATTCAACCTGGGCTTCCTTTGCTGAGAAGCCAGCCATTCACTACCAGGTGTGGCAGTGAATGCTTGCAATCCCAGCCATGTGCAAAAGCCCAAGACACTGTCTGGAAAATAAACTGAAAGCCAAAGAACTGGAGATGTGACTTAAGTGTTAGAACACTTGCAAACAAAACCAACCAACTGACCCACAGAACAAACAAGTAAACAACAAAGGAATGCACACAACAAGCCTCCCACATTCAGACCAACTCATGTCTTCTTCCTTGCTGAACTTCCATAAGGGTGAGTTACCTACCAGAGACAGTAAAGTGTTGCTGCTTACGGACTTTGGGACCACTTGACAAAGCTCAGGCAAACATGGGAGGCCGGATAAGGAGTGCCTCTGAACATGGAAAAAACCCTTAACTGAGGTGAAGCGTGTAGGGTAAGATAGCACAGGCCTCAAAGTTTAATACCTGCAAGGCTACATGATGTACAAAGGATTTGTAGAGGAGGTGATTATTATACTCGGTAGTAACTCCTTTCTATGGCATGATGGAGAATCAATCACAGTGATGGCAGTGCACTGTGTGTGCATTGGTGAATAGTGGATGTGGACACAGAGCAGTCTGGAAGGTCAGGGAACAGTCTGGAAGGTCAGAGAACAGTCGAAAGTCATGGAACAGCCTGGAAGGTCAGAAAGCAGGCTTGGAAGCTGTTGGGGCCAGTTGAGGAGAAGTGAGATGCTTGTTTTAACTGGTATGGAGTAGAATGAGATGATGCGAAAGGGCTTCCAGGAGGCCAACACGCAAGTAGCAGATGAAGTTGATGGCCTATCGCATTCATTATACACCCAGACTTGGGAATTTTCTTCATCTTCAGTAGAACAAAAACCTGTACAAGAGTAAGACACTCATTATTGTGCAGTTTTTGGTTGTACTAAATTTGCTTTTGAGACTCCTTCGCTAAGTTTCTAGAATCCTCACACCTAAACTAGGAAGTTACAGGGATTTATTGCAAAAATCAATCTATAAAGTAGAGCAGAGCATCAGAATGGGGCCTCATTAAGAAAAACCCTGGGTAAAGCAGCTATTTTGGAGTTGCGATCTTTATAGAGACAGAAACACAGTCAGGGGATACAAGCATACAAAGACTCTTTGAAGGCAAAACACTCTGAAAGACCTAAAGAATTACTTTTGTGATAGAAAAAGTTCTCCATGTTATTTTGTGGTTTAGCATCGGCTCCACAGAATTTTCATTCTTTTCTTTGTCCTTTTTATTTATTGATCAAGAATAAATGTCTTTGTTATACATTTTGGTGTTCTGCTTCTCTTTCCTCATCAGATCTGCCAAAACTATGGGCTCTGAGATTTCTTCCTCTTGGATGAATGTTATTTAATTCCAGCTAAAATTCATGTTCTCCTGAAAGATGTACTGTCATACTACATATATATGTCAATAGATATATGTTTGGTTTTATTATATTTTTCTGTACTGTAGTTCTTTTTTTTCTATTGTAGTCATTGTCTGGAAATGTCATTAGCAGAGAATACTGAAAAGGCAAATGAAGAGGTCTAACTGCCCTCGGATTTCATACTCTGCATAAATTATACAGCAAGGTTACTCTTCCAATTAGATAATGTCTTGGGAAATACCCAGCCAGCTTTTTAAATACAAGCACATTTGAATTTAGAAGTGTTCATTACAAAACCTGATGCTTTTTGCATCTCTGTGTGGACCAGGATGAAATGTAACATCTAAGTGTGGAAAATAGATTTACCTAATCCAGGCTAGGAGATTTTCATGGTGTTTACTACGTGTACACACTTACCCACACTCGTATATACATGCATAATACATACCACATGCATATGTGCCTATTTGCATAATGCCTTTTAAATATGCCTCTTGGATTGTCGATTTACTGCTTGTTTCGGTGTTCCTCTATTAATCCAGACTAGAAATGACTCCATCAGCTTATATTTTTGAAAGCAGAAAGGGATTTAGAGAGGAAATCTTCAAGAGATTTTATTCTTCTAACTGAATGGTGATGGTTTATTTCTGGGATTGGGAATTTCTAGTTGTTTTGATATTTCATTTCTCGGGAAGGATATGTACTTTGCATGGGAATTTGTTTAAACCTAATTGAATGTTGAGCAAATCAGCAACATATTTCTAAAGGTAATAAGTAGGTCACATGTTTGTATCTGTAAACATTCAATCTGAACAGAGATTATAAAGAAAGACTTTGCCACAAAAAACTTTTCAAAAACTTTCCTTCAGCTGCCTTTGTAACTTTAAATAAGGATATTCAAGTGCTTGACATACTTCCAACACTACTTTTATTTTAATGTTATTTCTGGAAATATTTACATTTTTAGCAATATAAATCTGAGTCTTCATTTAGCCTGACACTATTAGCATAGCGATGTGGAGTACAGTATTAGTTTCTGGAAGAATGAATTGACTTCATTATGATATAAGACTTTCTTTTTCTTTTGGTATCAGCCCTGCAGAAATATATTGGCTCCAACTAAAAATGTATGGCTCTGCTTACCCTAAAACATACAGACATTATAAAAGTGTATATTGGTTTCAGTAACAATGTGTTCTTTCCAATGGATTCATGTGGCTTTCAGCAAGAATGTATTGATTTCATTAAAATGTGCTCCTTGAGATAAACAAAAAATTCAGTTAAAATGCATTGGTTTCTGTTAAAGTTCATTGACTGAGCTGAAGCACATTAGCACTGTTATTGGGTAGCCTCAGGGTTTGGTAAGTATTGGGGAGAGAAGTATACATAAGTAATAATAAAGGCTGGGGAAAACAAAGACATTATAAACCACAAAAGGATATAAATATTCAATGAGCATTATTAGATTGAATTTCCTCACAGGCACAAAGAGTTGGCTCAGGTACTTTGCTCAAAGTCACCTCAACCTCAGTGAATTCTGAATTCATAGGAACTCGAGGTAAGTTCATGTACCCCAACTGTCTTATGGTTTGAATGTGGAATTTCCCCTGGGGGCCACCACTGCATGCTTGGTCCCCAGCTAGTTGGGTGGTGGTAGAATCCACAGGACGTGGCCTAGCTGGAGTAAGCCTGTCACCGGGGACACACACCCGTGGAAAGCTGGTCCCCTGGCCACAGAGACTTTCATGATAGACGGGCACCTCCCAAACTCAGTAACCTCAGTAACTTGTTACCTTGTTTTCCTCAGCTGCGTTGGCACAATAATGGAGGTCTGATCGGCATGCTCTGGTTCCTCCTCTGTTTAAATTCCTGCCTAGGAATAATCGATCAGGTCTGTGAAGATGGTCTTCAGCTGACATCAAGTCTGGAAATTTGGTCAACAGAGAATGCTTCTGGGAAATGTCAATAATGTGCATGTATGAATAGTTTCATACTCCTAGATGTATGTTTTCTTTCTCTCTTCTCCAAGATGTCAAGGTTTGTAGAGAGTTGGCCACCCTCTGGGAAAATCCACTTTATGTTGGGCAATTCCAGCACACATCTTTGTTCTCACAGGCTGTGGTAGTGCACATCCGATTGCCAGCACCGGGAAGGCTGAGGCGAGAACCTTGGAGGTAATGTTTTTGGGGCCTTGTTTTTAACAGGTATTTTTATGTCCCATAATCTTTCTTTTTTTTTCCCCTTCTTTTCTTTCTCTCCCCCTTCCCTCCCTCTCCTTCCCCCTCCCTCCCTCTCTCCCTCCCTCCTTCCCTCCCTTTCTTCCTACCTTCCTTCCTTCTTTCCTCCTTCCCTCCCCCTCTTTATCCTTCCTTTCTTCTCTTTCTTTCTTTCTTTCTCTTTCTTTCTTTCTTTCTTTCTTTCTTTTCTTTCTTTCTTTCTTTCTTTCTTTCTTTCTTTCTTTCTTTCTTTCTTTCTTTCTTTCTTTCTTTCTCTTTCTTTCTTTCTCTTTCTTTCTTTCTTTCTTTCTTTCTTTCTTTCTTTCTTTCTTTCTTTCTTTCTTTCTTTCTTTCTTTCTCTTTCTTGCTTGCTTGCTTGCTTTCTCTCTTTCTTTCTTCCTTTTTTCTGTCCTTTCTTTCTTTTTCTGTCTCTGTCTATTTTCTATTCATTCTATTTTCTATTCATCTCTGTCTATTCATCTATTTTCTTTTAACAATTGAAAGTTACATTTACTTCATTGTCAACTGAATAAAAAGCAAATGTACAGCTAAACAGATTGTCATAAAGATAACAACCATGATTCATTTGTTGTTCACATTAGGAAGTTTGTTACTGACTATATCCTGAATCCCTTGTCCCAGTCTCTCAGTGCGTCCTTTCCATGCAAAGCTAGCCATTAACCACTTCCTTGTGTTTCTTGATAACTTGACTTTCTATCATTGGCACATTTGTGAGATCAAGCTACATCAATTCAAATAACTGTAACATGTTAACACCAGTGAAATATTCTATTGAATGAATATGCCACCATTTCATTTGTTTATCCATAATAATGATGGATATTTGTGTTTTTACTTTAGGCCATTACAAACAAGGATGCTTGGAACACTCTTGTACATGTATTTCTCATTAGTTACAGTGACGTTCAGTCCATATCAACATTTTCTATCATTATATCAACTTGTAGTTATTAGAGGATATGAAGTATCTCATAATGATTTTACTCAGTATTCATTGGATAATTAACATTATTGATCAGTTTTTCATATCTATTTTTGGTCATTGGAACATCCTCTCGATTGAAGACTTATCAGTCTTCCTTATTTTTTCTTTTGTGTTTCCAGTAGAAGCATTTTGTATGTGTGTATACTATGAATAGAAATAACATAGTCTATGGGACACATCTGACTCACCATCATTTTGGTAAATAAAATATCTTCAGTTGCAGCCACAATTGCTTTCTTGCTACAGTAGCAGAGCTGAGAACTATAAACAGAGGTTGTGTGCCTCACAAAGTTTGAATTGTGTACTATTGGATGTCATAAGAAGCGAGGCCACTCATGATATGCAACAAACCTCTCTTGGTCATATGTTTGGCAAATCTTTTATCTCTATGGCTTTTCTTTTCACCCAATTAATGGTAGTTCGTTTAATAAATAGGACTTCAAATTTTAATGTAATATCATTATCACTCTAGTTATGTTAACTATTTAAAAACTCTATTATCTTAAACTCAGGAGAATAATCTGATATTACTAAGTAAACATTTTGGTTTTCTTTTCACATATAGTTCTGCAATATATGGTGTTAATGTTTATATGAAAGGTGGGAGGAGGGGGGTATACCATGTTTTTTCTGTTGTATATCAAACATCCAAAAAACATGAGGAAAGACTAGCATTTATCCATGTCTGCTATTAAGATGTAAAATGCTCACATGTATATGCTATTTTTTTTTTAATCAGTCCTGGGGCTTGAACTCTGGGCCTGGGCGCTGTTCCTCAGCTCTTCAGCTCAAGGTGAGCACTCTACCACTTGAGCCACAGCACCACTTCCAGTTTTCTGGTGGTTCATTGGAGATAAGAGTCTCATGGACTTTGCTGCCCAGGCTGGCTTTGAACGATGATCTTCAGATCTCAGCCTCCTGAGTGAGGCGTGAGCCACGGGTGCGCAGAGACATGCTATGTTTTTATGGTCAATGTCCACTGGTAGGTATCTGTGTCCATTCTTATATTAGTTTTGTGGGGGTTTAGTTGTTGTTAGGAATTGAATTCAGGGTCTCACACTTGCTAAGGGAGCAGGAAGCGCCTCTCTGGTCTCTCTTTGCATTGGTTGATTTTATAGGAGCGTCTTGCTTTGTGCTGGGGTGAGGTGCTGGGCCTGGGTCCTCCTGCTTATGCTTCCCTGTGATTCTGAGAATGACAGGCACACATTGCTGTGCTAAGCCATTGGACTTCCTTCATAGCTGGGATAACAGGTGGCAGGCACGACATGACCGTTGCTTAAGATGGAGTCTATCAAGCCTCAAACCAGGTTCCTGACCTCTGTTTCCCAAATACGATCACAGACTCTGTGCCACTGTGCCTCCCATAGTATCTAGTAACATAAATGAAGTCTCCCCATGCTGTTCTTTTATAAGGGCCTCTGAATATTTTTGTAAGAAATTAAAGGGGAAATACGAATTGGTCATCCTCTTCTGAAGGCCTGTAGGCAGTGTGTTATGGAAACTATTTGCATCTGTGTATGTGATCTTGTGGGTGTGAGTGTGTGTATGTGGACGTGGCCAGCTGAGAAAGCTGCAAGGCAGCATGGGTAGGTACATGGAAAGACCATGTATGCACAGAGCAGAGCTGATTTTCTGCTGTCTGGGGCCAGACTATTGCAAAACTGCTTCAGGCAAATACATCACTTTCCCTTTTTCACATTCAGAGTTTTTCCTCGCCTTTGAAAGTTGGCCCCTTTTACTTATACATTCTTTCACACCAGAAAAGTACTTCAAAGAGAGCCTTTTTTAAAGTCGTTAATGCAGCATATGGGGCAAAAGAAGATTTATGTAGCTCGGCAGAGCTCTAAAGATGAAAACTGTCACCAAGTCAGCGCCATTTACTCTTTCCCCAAAAGAGTTTCCTTTCCTATGAAGGCTGTAAATGGAAGCTTTTGCTCTTAAATTAGCATTGCAGACTAAATCTGCCTCCTCCAGGTTCTAAAATTATTTTGCTTAGTGTTGATGGTCCAGAATTTTAAAGCTGTGCTCAGTATTTCTTGGGTGAGTAAAAATGAAACTTATATATCACCAACAGATACAGATTACAGAAAGAATGCAAAGAAGGTCACCAGGCAAAAAGCATGGACCTGAACTTGCACAAAGGAAGAAAGGCACTGGAAATGTAACCCATCACGTGGAGTTTGTATAATATGTAAAAATAAAAATAAAATCTGTGCCAATAGTTTCTGAAGGGAAGAACTTATTTTGTCAATTTATTTTGCTTGTACAATGAATATCAAGTTTAAGCTCTGCACTGTAGACTCTAAAGCAACCTCCACACTAACAAGATACATAATTGCAGTACATAAGACAACATTTGAGAACAAATAACTGAAAATGAAAGGAGAGTAAGATGAAAAAGAAAGCATAAAGGTCAGAGGAGCTGAATAGAAAACAAATAGCCTACTATAAATATAATCTTAACCACAACCGTCACAGCAATGTGTGTAAATGTTGAACTAAAAGACAGCAAAATGAATCAGTCTTTTAAATAGCCAACAATCCAGCTGTATAGTCTACAAGTAGTTCCTTTTAAATAGAAAGACATAATTAGGCTGAAAGGAAAAGCCTGGGAATGTGTGTATGTAGCTATAATTGTAATCGGAAGAAAGCTACTTGGCTGTATTAATGTCAGACAAATTAGATAGAGATATAAATATATAGATACCTATAATTATACAGATATAGATTTATAGAATAAATTATTATGAAGGACAGAAAAGGTCATTTCACAATGACAGAATGGTCAGTTCATCAATCATACATAATAGTTCCAAAAACCTATGTTGCTAATAACAGCATCAAAATAGCTGCCACCAAATGCATAGTGCTTTGAGTAAAACAAGTCAGAAATTATAATCAAAGATTTCAAAACCTTCAATAGTTGATAAAATAACCTGTAGAAAGAAAGTTAATAAGGACAAAGAAGATTTGAGTATTGCTGCTGACAAATATCATCTAATTGGTTGGGCTACTCAACCCAACTAAGTAATACGCTTTCATTTCAAATGAGCATGAATCATTTAAAGTATTTAATTTGATTACTCCAAAGTGAAATTAGAAATCAATAGCATAATAAACTCTGGAAAAGTCTATAACTATTTGAGAACTTAGCAATCCTTCCAGATAAGCCTCATGTCAAGGAAGAAGTTAACAGGTACATCTGAAAATATTTGGAATTGAATTAAAATTTTTAGAAAATTCCAAATTTGTGTGATACCACAAAAGCAATATTTAAGTGGAATTTAGAGCATTAGATGCCTGTATTAGGAAAGAATCAAGTCTCATATTTGTCCAATTCTCACCTAAGAACTAGAATACAATAGTAAGTCAAACCCCAAATAGGTAAAAGAAAGGGAATAACTGAAGTGAAAGAAGAAATCAGGGGCTGTTGATTTGCAACAGTCAAAAGCAGGGACCAATCCAGGTGTATTTCAGCCAGTGAGTGAATGAACACTGTGCCACCTTGTATGATAAAATGCCCCCCCCCCCCAAGTAACTAAAAAGAAAGAAATATTGATATATACTACAACCTAGATAAATCTCAAAATAATTTTGTAAAGCGAAAAAAAACCAGGCCAAAGAAAAACATTTATTTATATGAAATTCTAGAAAATAAAAGTTAATCTGTAGTTCTGATATTTCAGTGGTTGCCTGAGGATACAGGAGAGGAAGAAGAGACATTTTTTTTTATTGTGAAAATACTGTAGAGAGGGGTTACAATTACATGGGCAAGGTAATGAGTACATTTCTTATCAAGCATTGTTGCCTCCTCCTCCTCCTCCTTTTTTCCCCTTCCTATCCCTTTCCATTCCCCGCCCACCACCCCCCCCCCCCCCCCCCCGCCCCAGCCAAAGTTGTAAAGTTTGTTTTTTGACATAATGACTTGTACATCTCATTGTTGCGATGGGTCCACCTGTATCCCTATTTAAACAATTTGTTTTTTCCTTTCCCCACCACAAATTATACCAACATCAAATACAGTGAAAGCAGGGGTTATACCGTGGGGGAGGGACATACAAAGCAACAAAGAAATCATCTTATAAACATGTTAGAAACAATCACATGAAGGAAAAAAAAAAACATTTGAATACTTATCTTGGAGTTCATTTCACCTAACATCAACTTATCTGATCTTTTCTGCTTGAGAAGAGACATTTTTATAAAGGAATATGAGCCTATTTGGAAGCTGTTTTTGTGTTTATTTCATGGTATATGCACGACCCAATTTATGCAATTGGATACTTTGCATGTGTGCAATTTATTGTAACCTATTCTCCAAGAGAATTGCTAATTATTTTTAAAATCACAGATAAATCTGAAATTCATATTATCTTTTTTTTGCATTTCATAAACTCTTCTGCAATTTCCCTAAAGTATAGCAGGTAAAGTGAAAGTTTTTTTTCCCATCTCCCCGCTCCCTCCCCCCCACAGCCATCCCCAAGAATTTTTTTTGTTAGTACCAGGGATTGCATTCAGGGCTTCAAACTCACTTAACTTTCTTGCTTTGCTGAGGCTTTAACACTTGAACCATCCTCCCAACCAGGCTTTTTGCTGGTTATTTTGGACATTGAATATCATAGACTTTTTTGGCCTGGGATGGCCTCAAACTGTAATCTTCCATATTTTAGCCTCCTGAGTAGCTGGGATTACAGGTAAGAGGCACTAGCACCTGGTTTGACTTTTTTTTTACATAAACTTGTACTTGATATAGTGAGTGTATTTGTGTGATTTGTAGATTTCCTTTAACCTTGAGTTGATAGACCTTAACTCTTTCTATAATTTCTCTTTTATGAGCATCTGGTATCATTTCTGCATTTTCCTGTGACTGGTGACCAACATTTTAGTTTTCTTCTATTTTTACTTTGTAAGAAAGCAAATTAGTCTAAGGTCTAATTCTCCAATTTTAAACAAAAATTTAACTGTATTCTACTTATTTGAAAATCTATTAAGAAGAGATTGCTATTAGATAGAAGTTGTCTACCATGAAGTAATAATAATGTTCTTGCACTTACCATTGAATTTCAGCTTTTATCAGAACCACCAAAAGGGCAAATTTCATTTTTTACTTACAGGTTTGGAGGCACGTACTATTATTTTCTAAAACTTCAAAGTTTAATTAGAAACTGTCAGGTCTGGGGGCTTCATCCAGTATACAGGATATGAAAAAAAAGTTCAGGAAGCGTCAGAGTAGAACAAGGAAGTGAAGCGTCCTCACTTCCCAAGAGAGGAAATGGCCGACACCATAGGTAGCGTTTTCCTACTGGGACCAGGTTCATAGGCGTCTAAGATCAGAAAAAATGTCCTGCTGATAGTTTGAAGCTTCAGTTCACTAGTTGTTCCAAGAAAAATCTGGGGTTTTTCAAGTGGATCGTTGTCAGCTTGAACAATTGTTTCCAGGAATATGTTGTCAGAATGGGGTGGGTTCTTTTTGAGTGTAGAAGTTTTGGAAAAACAAAGTAAAACAAGCAGACAAAAAAGATGCTAGTTAGGGGTGGGGAGCCCAGAGAAATGAATTTCTTGTGCAACAAACTGGCTTTCTGGTTCATGCCAATGCTCTATCATTCTTTCTGATTTTATTTATCGCTAGTATCTACCAGAAAAAATTCAGAGTTTCCCTCTCTTCTGTGTCCAATTTAGAGAATTCGAGAGAAATTCCCGCTCTAGGCAGGTAAGTTGCCTGGCTACTGTACTATGACCTGTGATTACCAGTGTGAAGAGAACAGAGAATTTTCTCCTATCTTTGTTGAAAGACAACAAACATGTGTTTTGTTGTCATGGAAATTTCTGTGGGAAAGAATAAACCTATTTGAGCAGAGTAGACAATGGGCTGTAACAAATCGATCCTTCCCTTCACCCACTCAGCTCAGGCATGATTTGTGAGTCAGAAGTGCACTTTGTCATGAAGTTCAGTACCTTGCTTTACGTGTGCTGTCACAGGACAAAAGGAAGAAGGACATTGTGCTAGTCAAGTGACAACTCACTCCTGTTACCCACTGGGCAGGCTGTTCAGAGTACAACGGAAGTTCTATGCAGCCTCCGAACATCCACAGGCTCAAAGGCTGAGCTTTTGGTCACCGAGACTCCCAACAGAAAAGTTCATACAGACAAGGGAAGCAATAGTAAAGGAGCAGCAGTGATAACTAGAGAAGTGGCTGGAAGCCCCGTGAAAGGTCAAACTGAGTTTTTGATAACCACCTACACTTGCTGCTGTTTATACTGTGAACTATTGACAGGGATAAATGTTGCTACCAAAAGCTACTCTTGATGGGTCATTTCTGCAGAATGTAAACCCTTCTGTTGCTGACCCACTTTGCATTGCTCTCAGACTCAGACCCACCCGTTAATTACAGTCAGCCTGAACTTTTGCACTGCCTGGCCAAACAGTTCAGATTTTCCAACCAAACAAATTTCGCCTCCTTACGTCTGAGTGAAAAGGTTGAAGCTCATCAAGGAACTGGACTCTGCCCTGTGCATTGGAAAATGAAGCCTGCTTGTAGACATTATTTTTTCTCCCTTGAATACTCCAGTCACTGAAAGGATGAAAGGGGAACAGAAAACATTCCAGCGAGGAGGAAATCACGTACTAATGATGGCACGTGCTGTTGAGAAGTGCCAATTTCCAGAGGAAAAAAAAACGCACCGCCAGTGCTTCTAATGGGAGATGAACTAACTTTGAGCCTGGCCAGGGTTTTGCATCTGTGATGTGTACTGAATACTTTTGATATTGCATGCCTAGAGATGAAAAGCGGTGGAGACAACAGGCAGGTGCTACAGAGCTACTCAGGTGCTCAGCTCTCCCTGGTAGCCTAATTACACATCCTTTTCCATGAAGAATTCCTTTTGAAGGTAATAAGAGCACCGAAGGCAATGACAGTGACAGAATCTAGAGATTACTAATGAAGAGAGCTGGTGAATCTGTTGGAGGATGTCTTAATGATGAGGTTTGTCTTTCCACAGAAAGAGAACATACATGTATTATTGAACGCCTACTGCATGCCAGGCTTTGGCTTAGTGTTGTAGAGATCTGAATTCCTCCATCCTTCACTGACAGGAACACAGAGAGAAGATTACTTTCGTACATTCACTGAAGTTGGGAAATCTTTTCTGTTTTTTTTTTTATAAATAGAAATGTATTGTTATTATTAAGGTGTTGTACAGAGGTATTACCATTTCACAATTCAGGAAGTGCCTATATTTCATAGATACATAGTATTTAATTTTGTATTGTTATCACAGAGGTGGTGCACACTGAGGGGTTACTCTTTTCTGTTATCTTTGAGTAGTGGCACAAGGGGCTTCAATTCAACTTATAGTTTGTGAGTGCAATGTACCTTGATTCATACCACCCTGTCCATCGTTCCCCCTCATCTCCCCCAGCCCCGCCCATCCCACTGATTTTCCTAGTTCTCTTTTCACAAATATTGACAATCATAACTGAATCTGCTCTGCTTTCCTCTCTTCCTGCATCTGCCTCCCTCCCCTCAACCTCATCCCCCTTGACAGCTCAAGTTCCGGCTTCCTGGTACTCATTTTGTTAAAGTATGTTTGTTTTTCAAAGAAGGTATGCCATTAGAATTCTTCTCTGCATACTCCATACTTCAGTCAACATATTTGTGTATGTCTGCATATGATCCTGTATATGCTTTTATATATATATATATATATATATATACATATGTAAATTAGATCTATCTTCTACATAGGGGAGAAAACAAACATCCTCCTTTGTCCCTCTGCCTGCCTTACATCATAGATACACATATATTGTATTTTCTTGATCCATGTGTCCATTGAAGGGATGGGCTGCTTCCATTACTTGGCTATGGTGACTAATGCAGCAATGCACATGGTTGTACATGGAGCTTTTTGGAGGGAAGGTACAACTGAAGCCAAATTCTAGAAATGCTCTTCTTTGATATGACCATGTAGAATGGGGTTTCTCTTTTGGAAGAACCATACCATGTGTAATTTCTACAAACTGCAGTGTGCAAGGTCAAGCTTGGGCCCTAGGACTTCAAGAGAGGCATCGATCCAACCAAGATTAAGACTGTTACTCACATTTAAGAGATTTCAGCTGGGTGCCGGTAGCTCACACCTGTGGTTCACCCCTGTAATCCTAGCTACTCAGGAGGCTGAGAGCTGAGGATCACCATTTGAAGCCAACCTTGGGCAGGAAAATCTGTGAGACTCTAATCTCCAAGTAGCCACTAGAAAACTGGAAGTGGTGCTGTGGCTCAAAGTGGTAGAGTGCTAGCCTTGAGTATAAAAGCTCAGAGACAGTGCCCAAGCCCTTAGTTTAAGCCCCAGGACCACAACCAACAACAACAAAAGAGAGATTTCAGTTGTTTAGCCCCTAGGAATACCACTAACTAGATTATACCTTTCTTCCTCTCTGGTACCTTAACCTTAATTCTGGCGGTTTCCATTCTTTCCTTTCATAAGGAATGTCTCTCACCTAGGACCATCATCACCTCAGGGTCTTGAGCGCCTCTTCCTCTGGAGAGTCCTTCATCCTTCATCATTTCATTCATACATACATCTCTTGGCCTGTCTCTTGCATACCTTTGCGTGAAGCCTTCTTGTCTTCCCTTCCAAAGGGCAGTCGATAAGGATGTGTGGATGATAACCAGCACCAACGCTTGCTTCTGTCGTGCAGGGCTGTAGGATGATGGTGGCATCCCCTCATATCCTGTAAGTGTGTAATGCTCACACAGCTGGGCCAGCACTTCCAAGAGTTCTCCTAAGATGGATGTGCTTGCTCTCAGGATCCCAAGTGGCCACGTCCTTGTTTACAAACCCCACTTTCCAATTTATCTTCCTTAATGCTGAGTGTCTCAGTACACACGGGCGTATGATCCAATAAAGTCTGTAATGAAATTCCCAATAACAGAATTCATCATGTCCTTGCTAAGCCTAATAATGTTGGAAATATTTTTTGTCTAGATAAGCAACTTAAACCTCTTTAGCTTTGTTTATTGGGGGTGTGGAATGTTGTATGTTAAGAAGTAACAGCATGGTCTTCATGCTGTTGGATTTTATCTATGTCTAAAATATTATTTCTAGAGAGTTGTTGATTTGGTTTAAAGCACAGTGTTCCAGAATTTCCCTCTTAGGATTACAATCATATTAAAGGAATAGGAAGCCATCCGTGTTTAATACCATCATGTTAATTAAGGAGCTAGCAAGCAGCTAAAAATAATCTCCCTTTCTTTCTAAAATTTCAGACCCCAGAGGGTGAAGAAGGTAGCCGTGGCCTATTTAGAAGAAGTTGTGGTCAGCATCTTCATTTCAACATCCAAATTGTGTTCTCCAATCCCAAGGAAGTCGACCCCCTCAAGTCATGAAGTGATTCAGAGTTCAGGCTCATCCCAGGGTAAAACTATGATCTTTGCTCCCCACAATCACACTTTAACCATACCTGTAACTCTTGTTTTTAACAAGATAAAATCAGCTTAGGAAAAAACAATCTTCTCTCAATTAATTCACTTGGTAATATTTTAATAGAGAATGATGGTTTGTGGGAAGTGCTAGAAAGAAAGGAAGAGAGGTTGGGTAGGAAGGTGGACAGAACCCTGATATTACTAGCAGGTGATGCACACTTGCATTGTCATGTTTTATATATCATTCGGTAGTCGATCTAGTACAACGCTACTTATCACCAAACCAATAAAACTCCTTTCTCTCTTCTTTCTCCTCCAATGCTAGCATGATTGAAATCAGGTCTGATTTCAGCTTGAAAGTATTTATTTCCTGCTGATGTTGTGTTTGACTTTTTACAAGTATGTGAGATTGTCATTCTCAAAGAGTCTGTAACTTCTTTCACAGAGGATCTGCCGAGATAGATTTTTGAAGAGAACAACATTATGATGGTTTGAAAATTCATTGACAAATGTTTTTTCGGTAAAGGTTGAGCCCTAAATTTCAGTAATAACAATAATCAAGCTTAAGGGCTAAAGTCATCATCCTTTGCAAACCAGTAACTCTCATTTTAATGGACAAGACAGCTTTGAATAGATTTCATTCTGATTCATTTTGGTGAATATCTGCAGCAATTTATTTTTCATAAAAAGGGCTCAGACTAATGAGATTAGAAAAGCAACCTTACGCAATAATGAAAGTGAACAAATGGATACATTCTTCAGCTAATTTGCCAGGAAGATGACTTGTTTGGAAACAAAATATTTTTTAAAGAAAAAGATAACCTGTGAATAAATAGGTATTCCCAGAAGATGTAGTTGACACGCTTTTTCATGACTAAGATAGATGCATTCAGTTTAGTTTGGGGAGCATTCCTTTGGCTGTTATGAGCAGAAGATGTTAGGTGAACTGCTTCAGGAAACAGAAATGCCAGTAGGATAGATCCTCATCTTGAGGTCTGTGGAATTCCAACCTTTATTGTATTATCAGAAATGACATATTACCCTGTGTGACTGTACTTAAAAAAAATACCCTGTATTAAAAAATACCCAAGGTCAGTTGACAGTACTTCAACTTCATTTATCCAGTAAAAATCCCTTTCTTTTTCATTGATTCAGTCAGTGTGAACTTGCCCATTTTATCATCAAGACTCATTTTAATTTCATTTTCTCTATATAAGCATGTATTCTAGTGTCTTCTTGTTTATATGTGCTTTGGAGAAGATGTCTATTATTTTTGAATACCACTATTGAGTTAAATATCAAATTTTATCCATCCTACGTGTTGCTTCTCCGCATTATGTCTGCCAAGACTTACCCTATTGCTCAAAGTACAGCTGATGGGTGGCTAACCTTCACTCTGCAGAATACCCATCCCTGTTTAGCTATCCCTTGTCCTAGCAACACACTTCCTCAACCTTGTCTCCAACTTTATTGTTTCTCAAATAGGGTTCCAGTAAATATTCTAACACATGTCCCCTTAAGAGTCTGTGTGAGAAATTCACTGTGATGTATGCCCAGGAGTAGAGCTGTTGGATCGCCCTGCAGGCTTATCTAAAATTTAACTCCCGGTGCCAGATGGCTTCCGCGGGGGTGGCCACAACTTACAATCCCACCAGCTGTGCCTGAGGGCCCCTGTGTTCTGACACTCCATCCATTACCCACATTTTCAATTTTCATTAATCCAATCAATGAAAAGTGATTTCTCTTGGCTTTGTTGACGCATCTCTTCTTTCTAGTGAATGTGGACACTTCATAATCTCCTGCTTGCTGCCCACAGCGTTTGCCAGTGTTCTACTGTAGCTGATATCCACTATGCATCCACTCTGGCCTCAAAATTGTCCTCCTAGTCTGTTCCTCGAAACACTAACGATAAACATTACCATGACTGTAGTTCCTATCCATTACTAGGGTTTGATGTATTTCCCAAATATTATGCCTTCTGTTAAGATATGCAATTAGCCCATCTGTAATATATACCTTTGATTAGAAGTCTTTATGCTGATCATATATGTGCCTTATGTCATTTACTCTTGAATTTTTAAGGCTTTCTTTACATATATGTATTCATATGTATACACATATAATTCTTGTCTGTCACTTTTAATAGAAAGGTGTTTTTCCTCTCACACTTTAGTGTTTAAGCCATATTTATATGTATCAGGTAGGAAACCAGTTCTATTTCATTTTTTTCTGGTCCTGGGGCTTGAACTCAGGGCCTAGGTAATGTCCCTGAGCTTCTTTTGCTCAAGGCTAGCAATCTACCATTTGAGCCATGGTGCCACTTCCAGCTTTTTGGTAGTTGACTTCCCTGCCCAGGCTGGCTTAGAATGGTAGGCCTCAGATCTCAGCCACCTGAGTAGCTAGAATTACAGGCACGTGACACTGGTACCCAGTTCAGTTCTATTACTTTACAACAGATCAGATTTTTTCTTTTTTGAGGAGTTGATACTAGGTTTTGAACTTAGGCTTTGTACAAGTCAAGCACTCTACCAATTTAGTCTTACCCTAGTCTGCCTGCCTGCCTGCCTGCCTGTGTTCCTTCCTTCCTTCCTTCCTTCCTTCCTTCCTTCCTTCCTTCCTCCCTTCCTCCCTCCCTCCCTCCCTCCCTCTCTCCCTCTCTCTCTCTCTTTCTCTCTTTATCTCTTTATCTCTGCCTTCCTTCCTTCCTTCCTTCCTTCCTTCCTTCCTTCCTTCCTTCCTTCCTTCCTTCCTTCCTTCCTTCCTTCCTTCCTTCCTTCCTTTCTTTCTTTCTTTCTTTCTTTCTTTCTTTCTTTCTTTCTTTCTTTCTTTCTTTCTTTCTTTCTTTCTTTCCCCTCCCTTCATGCTTCCTTCCTTTCCTTCTCTCTCTCTTCTTCCCTCTTGATTTCCTTTTTGTGCGTTGGTTACTTTTCTGATACTCCTGCTTTTTGCCTGCAGCTAGCCTTGTACTATGATTTTCTTAACTCTGACACAATGTAGCTGAAATGACAGGCCATACTATCATACCTTTTTCTTTGGCTTATACTACTCCTAAAATGTTGCCCAAGCTTACTTCTAACCATCCTCCTTTGAAATGGTTGGATTTACAAGAATGAGCCACTGCACTCAGCCTACAATAGCTCATAATAATGCTTAAAGAGGAATGGGAAGAGGTACTACTAAAAAGTGTAAACACATCTTCTGAGCCACAATGCTGCTTTTGCTTGTGAAGTACGCCCTTGGGAATCATAAATCCATTTTAAGCAAATGATTCCCTTAGTTATTGTTGTTTATTTTTAAATAAAGATTACTCAAATACAGTCACAATAAGGGTTATACCATGGGGGAAGAACATACAAAAGAAACAAAAATCACATAGTACATTAAAAACAACAGTGGCAAAGAAAAAATTCTCTTGCATCCATATATTGGGGTGGGGGAGGTGAGAGGAGTTAGAGAGGTAGAGAGGGAAGGGATGGTAGGGGAAAAACAAAGGAGGGGTAAAAATGCTTGAAATATACTCATTACCTTATTCATGTAACTGTAAACTCTCTGTACAGTATCTTTTTTTTGTTTGTTTTTTATTTTTTATTATGAAAATGCCATACAGAGGAGTTACAATTACATGGTCAAGATAATGAGTACATTTCTTATCAAGCATTGTTGCCTCCTCCTTTGTTTCCCCTTCCTATTCCTTCCCATGTCCCGTCCCCCCAACCCATATTCCCCCCTCACCCCCCACCAAAGTTGTAATGTTCGTTTTTTGACATAACGACTTGTACATCTCATTGTTGCAATGGGTCCACCAGTATCCCTATTTAAACAATTTGTTTTTTCCCTTCCCCTCCACAAATTATACCAACATCAAATACAGTGAAAGCAGGGGTTATACCGTGGGGGAGGGACATAAAGAAACAAAGAAATAATCTTATAAATATGTTAGAAACAATCTCATGAAAGTAAAAAATATTTGAATACTTATCTTGCAGTTCACTTCACCTAACATCAACATATCTGACCTTTTCTGCTTGTCTCAGACATGTACTAGTTATTACAAATAAGGGAAACCATGGGGCCTATGCTTCTTTGGGCCTGGCTTACCTCACTTAGTATACTTTTTTTCAAGTCTTTCCATTTCCTAACAAATGGGGGCAATGTCATTCTTTCTGATAGAGGCATAGAATTCCATTGTGTATATATACTACATTTTCTTGATCCATTCATCTACTGAGGGGCATCTGGGTTGGTTCCATATCTTAGCTATGGTAAATAATGCTACAATAAAAATAGTCGTGCTGGTAGCTTTAGTGTGGTCTTGTTTGTGATCATTTGGGTAAGTGCCCAAAAGTGGGACTGCTGGGTCATAGGGGAGCTCTATGTGAAGTCTTTTGAAGAAACTCCATACTACTTTCCAAAGTGGTTGAACAAGTTTACACTCCCACCAACAGTGCAGTAGGGTTCCCTTCTGTCCACATCCCCTCCAGCATCTGTTGTTATTAGAGTTCTTGATTATAGCCATTCTAACTGGGGTGAGGTGGTATCTCAATGTTGTTTTTTTTTTTTTTTTTTTTTAATTTAATTTAATTTTATTTGAGAACATACTGTACAGAGGGGTTACAATTACATGGGCAGGATAATGCATACATTTCTTACCAAGCATTGCAGCCTCCTCCTTTGTTTACCCTTCACCTCCCTTCCCAGCCTCCCCCCTCCCTCCCACCCAATCATACCACCCCTCCCCCCCCCCCCGACATTGTAAAGCTGGTTTTGACATGACATTTTGTACTTGTCATTGTTGCAACAGGTCCACCTGAATCCTTAAACGACTTGTTTGTCCCCATCTCCTCCACATGTTATACTGACATCAAATATAGTGAAAGCGGGGGTTACACTGTGGGGGAGGGACATACAAAGCAACAAAGAGATAATATTATAAATGCGTTAGAAACACATGCATGAAAGAAACAAAAACATTAAAATACATATTTGAGGTTTTGTTTTCCTAACATCACATTATTTGACTTTTTCCGCTTGACTCATACCTATACTAGATATTGCAAATAAGGGAAACCATGGGACCTATGTTTCTTTGGGCCTGGCTTACTTCACTTAATATAATTTTTTCCAAGCCTTTCCATTTCCTAACAAATGGGGAAATGTCATTCTTTCTGATGGAGGCATAGAATTCCATTGTGTATATATACCACATCTTCTTGATCCATTCATCTACTGAGGGGCATCTGGGTTGGTTCCATGTCTTAGCTATGGTAAATAATGCTGCAATAAACATAGTTGTGCTGGTAGCTTTAGTGTGGCCTTGTTTGTGATCATTTGGGTAAATGCCCAAAAGTGGGATTGCTGGGTCATTGGGGAGCTCTATGTGGAGTCTTTTGAGGAACCTCCATACTGCTTTCCAAAGTGGGTGAACAAGTTTACATTCCCACCAACAATGAAGTAAGGTTCCTTTCTGTCCACATCCCCTCCAGCATCTGTTGTTGTTAGAGTTCTTGATTTTTGCTGTTCTAACTGGAGTGAGGTGATATCTCAATGTTGTTTTGATTTGCATTTCTTTTATGGCTAGGGATGTTGAACATTTCTTCATGTGTCTATTGGCCATCCTTCTTTCTTCTTCAGAGAAGCTTCTCTTTAAGTCTTTCGCCCACTTACTTATTGGGCAGTTGTTTCTTTGAGGATTTGTTGTTGGGTGGTTTAATTTTTTGAGTTCCAAGTATATTTTAGATATGAGACCCTTGTCCGTTGTATGGCTAGTAAAGATCTTCTCCCAGTCCGTGGGCTTTCTATTGATCTTGCTAGCTATGTCATTTGCCCTGCAGAAGCTCTGCAACCTTATACAATCCCATTTGTCCAGCCTTTCTTTGATTTGTTGTGTTTCCGGGTCTTTATTCAGAAAATTTCGGCCTGTGCCAAGGAGACCCAGGGTTTCTCCTATTCCATCCTGTAATGTTTTCAGAGTGTCTGCTTTGAGTTCAAGGTCTTTGATCCATTTGGAGTTGATTCTGGTGCAGGGTGATATATAAGGATCTAGCTTTAGTTTTCTACATGTAGTTAACCAGTTTTGCCAGCACCATTTACTGAAGAGGCTGTCTGTCTTCCATTCTATTGTTTTAGCTCCCTTATCGAAGATTAGATGGCTATAGGTCTGTAGGTTCATTTCTGGGTTTTCAATTCTATTCCATTGGTCCTGAGGTCTGTTCTTATGCCAATACCAAGCTGTTTTGATTACTATGGCTTTATAGTAGAGTTTGAAATTTGGTACTGATATTCCTCCAGCAGTGTTCTTTCCGTTGAGGAGTGTTTTTGCTATTCGGGGTCTTTTATTGTTCCATATGAATTTTTGGATTGCCTCTTCTATTTCCTTGAAGAATGAGGGTGGAATTTTGATAGGTATTGCGTTGAATTTGTAGATAGCCTTGGGGAGTATTGCCATTTTCACGATGTTAATCTTTCCAATCCAGGAGCATGGGAGGTTTTGCCATTTTTTAAGTTCTGTGTTGATTTCCTTTTTCAAGATTTTAAAGTTTTCATCATAGAGGTCCTTCACTTCTTTAGTTAAGTTAATTCCTAGGTATTTTATTTTTTGTGGGGCTATTACAAATGGAGTTGCTTTCCTAATTTCAGCCACACTTTTCTCATTGTTGGCATACAGAAAAGCCATTGATTTTTGGGGGTTAATTTTATAACCTGCTACTTTGCCAAAGTTTTGAATCAGCTTGAGTAATTTGGGAGTGGAGTCTATGGGATTCTTTAAATACAAGATCATGTCATCTGCAAAGAGGGAGAGTTTTATTTCTTCTTTCCCTATTTGGATCCCCTTTATGTCTGCATCTTGTCTTATTGCCGTAGCTAGGCATTCTAATACTAGATTGAAGAGAAGTGGAGAGAGTGGGCATCCTTGTCTTGTTCCTGAGTTAAGAGGAAATGGCTTTAGTTTTTCACCATTGAGTATAATGCTGGCTGTAGGTTTGTCATATACAGCCTTTATTGTATTGAGGAATGTTCCATGGATTCCTAATTTTTTCAAAACCTTCATCATAAAGGGGTGTTGGATCTTGTCGAATGCTTTTTCTGCGTCTATTGAGATAACCATGTGGTTCTTATTCTTGCTCCTGTTGATGTGATGAATAATATTAATTGATTTGCGTATATTGAACCAGCTTTGCATCCCTGAAATGAATCCTGTTTGATCGTGGTGTATGATTTTTTGGATGAATTGTTGAAGTCGGTTGGCCAAAATTTTGTTGAGAAGTTTTGCATCAATGTTCATCAAAGAAATGGGTCTATAGTTCTCTTTCTTTGATGAGTCCCTGCCAGGTTTTGGGATGAGGGTTATGATGGCTTCATAGAATGTGTTCGGTAGTGAGCTTTCTCTTTCAATTTCATTGAAGAGTTGGAGGAGAATTGGTGTGAGCTCTGCTTTGAAGGCCTTGTAAAATTCCGCTGTAAAACCATCTGGTCCTGGACTTTTCTTAGCTGGGAGGTCTCTTATTGCTGTTTCTATTTCAATGCTTGATATGGGCCTGTTAAGATAGTTTACCTCATCTTGGTTTAGTTTTGGCATGTCAATATTTGCTAGGAAGAGGTCCATTTCTGTCAAGTTCTCAAACTTATTAGCATAAAGTTTTGAGAAGTATTCCCTTATAATGTTCTGAATCTTGCTTGTTTCCGTGGTGATGTTTCCATTCTCATCTCTGAGTTTATTAATTTGGGTGTGTTCTCTTCTTTTTCTGATAAGATTTGCTAAGGGTCTGTCAATTTTGTTGAGTTTTTCGAAGAACCAACTCTTTGTTTTGTTGATTCTTTCTATAGTTTTTTTGGATTCTAATTCATTTAATTCTGATTTAATTTTGATTATTTCTTTCCGTCTACTGGATTGGGGTTTATCTTGCTGCTCTTTTTCAAGGAGGTTTAGATGTGTCATTAAATTGTTAGTTTCAGATCTTTCCAATTTGTTGATGTAGGAGCTCAGAGCTATAAACTTGCCTCTGAGTACTGCCTTTGCTGTGTCCCAGAGGAGCTGGTATTTTGTGTGTTCATTTTTGTTGAATAGCATGAACATTTGAATTTCCTTTCTAATCTCTTCCATGACCCAGTCATGATTCAGCAGTGTGTTGTTCAGCCTCCATGTGATACCGGACTTTCTTTGGTGGCTTTTGGTGTTGAGTTCTAACTTTATTCCCTTGTGGTCAGAGAGAATGCAAGGTATAACTTCAATGTTTCTGAATTTAGACAAGTTTGCTTTGTGGCCTAAAATGTGGTCTATTTTAGAAAACGTTCCATGTGCTGCTGAGAAAAACGTGTATTCTGATGCTGCTGGGTGAAATGTTCAGTAAATGTCTGTTAAGTCTAGTTGATCTATGCAGCTGTTTAGATCTGCGGTTTCTTTGTTGAGTTTTTGCCGAGTTGATCTATCTAGTGGGGAGAGTGGTGTGTTAAAATCCCCAACGATTAATGTCTTTGGATCTATATGGGATTTGAGGGAAAGTAGTGTTTCTTTGATAAATTTGGGTGCTCCATTGTTTGGCGAATAGATATTTAGAATTGTAATATCCTCCTGAAGGAGAGATCCTTTAATTAGTATGTAGCGACCTTCTTTATCTCTTTTCACGAATTTTAATTTGAAGTCTATTTTATCTGATATTAGGATTGCAACTCCCGCCTGTTTATGCGGTCCGTTTGCTTGGTAGATTTTGTTCCAGCCTTTAACATTGAAAATGTGTTTGTTTTTACGGGCAAGATGTGACTCCTGCAGGCAGCAGATAGAAGGGTCTTGTTTTTTAATCCAACTAGACAGTCTATGTCGCTTAATTGGAGAGTTCAGTCCGTTAACATTAAGAGATAGGACTGAGAGGTATTTGGGAGTTCCTGCCATGTTATCTACCTTCTTGGGGGATCCGAAAACTGGGTTCTTCCTATGGTTCTTGGATTCTCAGTTTGGGTGCAGTTTCTTGGCCTTTATTGCGGTCTTGTTGGTTTTCTATGTGTAGGACATCTTTTAGAATCTTTTGTAGGGCTGGTTTGGTGGAGATGTATTGTTTCAATTTTTCTTTGCTATGGAAGGTTTTTATTTGGCCTTCAGTTATGAAGGAGAGTTTAGCTGGGTACAGTATTCTTGGTTGATAGTTGTTTGTTTTTAGGGCATGGCATACATCATTCCAGGCTCTTCTTGCTTTGATTGTCTCTGCTGAGAAATCTGAGGTGATTCTAATTGGTTTCCCTTTATAAGTGATTACCCTTTTCTCTCTGACAGCTTTAAGGATCTTTTCCTTGTTCTGAGTTGATCCTGTGTGGATTATAATGTGACGGTGGGATGTCCTATTCTGGTCTGGTCTATTTGGGGTTCTAAAGGCTTCTTGTATCTGGACAGGCCTATCTTTTTGCATGTTTGGGAAGTTCTCTGCTAGGATCCTGTTAAACAGATTTCCTAGACCATTAACTTCTGTTTCTAGGTGCTCCTCTACACCCATTATCCTTAGATTAGGCCTTCTGATGGTGTCTTCCAGGTGTTGGATAGATCTATCATATTTCTTGGACTTGTCTTGGATGGTTGTATGTTCTTTCTCTATAATATCTAGGCTGTCTTCAATCCCTGAGATTCGATCTTCTGCATGTTCTAACCTGCTGTCAAGACTCTCTACTTTGTTTTTTATCTCTTTTCCTTCTAGTTGGTCAGCTTTGATGGCTTCAAGTTCTTTGTTGAAGCTCTGTTTTAGGTCTTGTATGAATTTCTTTACTTCCTTAATTTGGTGTTCAGTGTTTGTCCTCAAATCACTTAGTTGATTGGTTATGGTTTCTTTGGGCTCCCATTCCTTCTGTTGGGTTCCATTCAGCATTCCCTTTGTGGTCTCCCTGACTTCCTTCATCTCTTTGTTAATGGATTCCATGAATGCCTTTAGTGATCTTTGTGTGTTCTCTACCTGGTCTCTCAATTCCTGTATTACTCTTTGATTAGCTTCCTCCCGTTCGCGGGATTCCTGCAGATCTCTTTGAGTGTTCTCAGCCTGCTCACGCCATTCCTCCCTTTCTCTTTGAGTATTCTCAAGTTGTTCACGCAAATCCTGTATCAGTTTTTGAGTAGCTTCCTCACGCTTATGATATTCCTGTATAAACTTCTGGGATGCCTCCTCTCTCTCCCTATCACGCTCATACAGAGTCCTTTGTACGTTGTCAAACTTTTCATTTATCATGTTTGCCAGCAGTGTTTGTAGAGCTGTTTGGGAACTCTCCTCTGGATTATTCATTATCTGTTCTAACCCCTGATTATCAGGATTGGGAATTGAGATACCCGAATTTGCCATTTTTCTTGTGTTTTTCCGGCTTACTCTGCCCATTTGAGATGAAGATAGCACCAGTTTTGTGCTAGAACACTATCTTAAGGCAACCATCAACCAAAGTTTGCATTTGTACAGTCAATAGTCTACAGATACAATCTAGTTCAACAGATACATCTATTCGACATCAAACAACTATATGTTAAAGGACTTTGAACCGCAGAGAAGAATTTGGAAAACCAGAAATTATTAGGGTTAGGGAGAGATGTGGGTAAAAAATAGGAATAGATTGGTGTGGGAAGGCACAGGGAGAGTTAACTATGTCCTAATCACAATGCAGGAAATAGGTTGGGTAGGATGCAAGTAGAGAGAGAGAGAAAAGGGAAGAAAGGGAAAGGGGAATGAAAAGAGACCAGAAAAAAAATAGAGACGTAAAAATTAATGTTATTTTAGAGATTAAAAGACCATCTATTTATAGAGGGATATGAATATGTTGAGAGAAAGGGAGGGACATAGAGGAGATGAGAAAAACTTTTAAAAAATGCTTAAAATATTATATAGGTATAAAGAGGTAGTACTGTTATTAATGAATTTAAGTCTCAGAGGTTTTGAATTGAGTAATAAGTTTGTGGATTAAGTGTGTACACAATGGGGGATAGGGTCTACTGGTTAACTACGGGTTTATCTGAGGATGTGCAGGACAAGAGTTAAGTCACATAAAGGTGAACAAAGAGGAAAAGTTGGAAAGGATAGGAAAGTGAGAAGAAAAGATCAGAAGTTCAGTAGAGCTAGAAAAAAAACAAAAACAAAAAGATAATTAAGAATGAATGAAAAAGAGAAAGAAGACAAGAAAAGAAAAGAAAACACACATTCACGTATTCCTAAAATAAAAATTATAAGAGGAGAAAAAAAAATTAATGGAAAACAATTATTTTTTCAGAAGAGGCAAAAATTAAAGATTAATAAAAGTTTTAGAAAAGCAAAAAAAAAAATTTTTTTATATATATATAAGGTAACAAAAAACGAAAAAAAAACAAAACAAGAAAAAGAAAAAAAGAAAAGAAGAAGAAGAAGAAAAAAAAAGTTCTTTGATTTTTTTTTTTTTTTTTTTTTTTGGGAGGGGTGGGAAGAGTCCTGTATCTCCCTTTTGTCTGTAACCAGAGTCTGGTTGGAGTCTCTGGTCAGCTTGAGGTCCTGTGGCTTGATTGGTTTCTTAAGTCAGTTTGTTGGAACAGGCAGAAAAATGCTCTGCTTTACCCAAGATTTTGAGATCCCCCTCCCAGGTTAGTTTACTGGGAGGGTGATCTGCTTTGAGAATCACAAAAGAGGGGGATGCAGTGATGAGGCTAGGTTCTGGGTAGAGTTGAGGTCTTTCAAGGAACAGTAGCTTTTCCCTGGGGCTATTTTGTGAAAAAAAAAACTCACAGCACCCAGCCTGGAGCCATTCTCAGGGTTTCTGTTTTTCAATTGATTGTGGTGGCTGCTAGAGGGAGGGGCAGCCTCTGGCTCTGGCCACCCAGCGAGGAGAGCCACTCCAATGGCTGGTGCCTGAGCTGGGCGACCCCTCCCTGGATGGAACTGAGTCTGTGAGGTCACCTCGCCGCCAAGTTCCTGTGAACTGCCAAATGACTAGCTCTATTCCAAGGCCTGAGCTGGAGCTAGCCGCTCCTCCGAGCTTTGTCGGTATCCAAGATGGAGATCACCGGTGCTGGGGGGGGGAGGGGTGGCCTTCCCTCCTCTGCTCCCAGAGAAGGAGTGAGGAAGCGGGGCTTCTACTCACGGGGAGTCTTGGATCCCGGGTCGTCTCTGGTCTGCAAAGTGCAGGATGAAGTTGTCCGCTCCTTGTCGGTTCTTGCTGGTGTTGAGTAGAATCCGCTCGTCCGCTGCGTCTGGCTCCTTCGTCCCGGACTGCGTCTCAGGTATGCCTCCGCGGCGGTGGTCGCCGCTGCGACCCTGCCGCCACAGCGGCAGCTGCTCAGATGTGTCTGCTTGGCTTCCCCTCTCTTGACTAACTCTCTGTCCTGTGATGGCACACTTGGTGTGATTCTCTGGCTTGGGACTGTTCACTGGAACTCTGAAACTGTTTTCTATGCAAGAGCTTGTTCAGATTACAGCTTCTCCTCCGCCATCTTCCCGGAACTCTCCCTCAATGTTGTTTTGATTTGCATTTCTTTTATGGCTAGAGAGGTTGAGCATTTCTTCATGTGTCTATTGGCCATCCTTCTTTCCTCTTCAGAGAATTTTCTCTTTAAGTCTTTAGCCCACTTACTTACTGGGCAGTTGTTTCTTTGAAGATTTTTGTTGAGGGATTTAATTTTTTAAGTTCTAGGTATATTTTAGATATGAGACCCTTGTTCGTTGTATGGCTAGTGAAGATCTTCTCCCAATCTGTGGGCTTTCTATTGATCTTGCTAGCTATGTCCTTTGCCATGCAGAAGCTCTGCAATTTCATGCAATCCCATTTGTCCAACATTTCTTTCATTTGTTGTGTTTCTGGGTCTCTATTAAGAAAATTTCGGCCTGCGCCAAGGAGACCTAGGGTTTCTCCTATTCCATCCCGTAATGTTTTCAGAGTGTCTGCTTTGACTCTGAGGTTGTTGATCCATTTGGATTTGATTCTGGTGCAGGGTGATATACAAGGATCTAGCTTTAGTTTTCTACATGTAGTTAACCAGTTTTGCCAGCACCATTTACTGAAGAGGCTGTCTTTCTTCCATTCTATTTTTTTAGCTCCCTTATCGAAGTTTCTATGGCTATAGGTCTGTGGGTTCATTTCTGGGTTTTCAATTCTATTCCATTGGTCCTGAGATCTGTTCTTGTGCCAGTACCCAGCTGTTTTGATTACTATGGCTTTGTAGTAGAGTTTGAAATTTGGTATTGATATTCCTCCAGCAGTGTTCTTTCTGTTAAGGATCGTTTTTGCTACTCAGTGTCTTTTATTGTTCCATATGAATTTTTGGATTGCTTTTTTTATTTCCTTGAAGAATGAGGTTGGAATTTTGATAGGTATCGCATTGAATTTGTAGCTAGCTTTGGGAAGTATTGCCATTTTCATGATGTTGATCCTTCCAATCCAGGAGCATGGGAAGTTTTTGCCACTTTCTAAGTTCTGTTCTGATTTCCTTTTTCAGATTTTTAAAGTTTTCATCATAGAGGTCTTCACTTCTTTGGTTAAGTTAATTCCTAGGTATTTTATCTTTTGTGGGGCTATTACAAATGGAGTTGCTTTCCTAATTTCAGCCACACTTTTCTCATTGTTGGCATACAAAAAAAGCTATTGATTTTTGAGGGTTAATTTTATACCCTGCTACTTTGCCAAAGTTTTGAATCAGCTTGAATAATTTGGGAGTGGAGTCCGTGGGATTCTTTAAATACAAGATCATTTCATCTGCAAAGAGGGAGAGTTTTACTTCATCTTTCCCTATTTGGATCCCCTTTATGTTTGCATCTTGTCTTATTGCTGTAGCTAGGCATTCTAATACTAGATTGAAGAGAAGTGGAGAGAGTGGGCATCCTTGTCTCATTTCTTAGTTAAGAGGAAATGGCTTTAGTTTTCACCATTAAATATAATGCTGGCTGTAGGTTTGTCATATACAGCCTTTATTGTATTGAGGAATGTTCCCTCGATTCCTAATTTTTCCAGAACCTTCATCATAAAGGAGTGTTGGATCTTGTCAAATGCTTTTTCTGCATCTATTGAGATAACCATGTGATTCTTATCTTTGCTCCTGTTGATGTGATGAATTATATTAATTGATTTGTGTATAATGAACCAGCTTTGCATTCCTGAAATGAATCCTGTTTGATCGTGGTGTATGATTTTTTGGATGAATTGTTGAAGTCGATTGGCCAAAATTTTGTTGAGAGGTTTTGCATCAATGTTCATCAAAGAAATGGGTCTATAGTTCTCTTTCTTTGATAAATCCCTGCCTGGTTTTGGGATGAAGGTTACGATGGCTTCATAGAAAGAGTTCAGTAGTGAACTTTGTCTTTCAATTTCATTGATAAGTTGGAGGAGTATTGGTGTGAGCTCTACTTTGAAGGCCTTGTAGAATTCCGCTGTAATTCCATCTGGTCCTGGGCTTTTCTTAGATGGATGTCTCTTATTGCTGTTTCTATTTCAATGCTTGATATGGGCTTGTTAAGATGGTTTAACTTATCTTGGCTTAGTTTCGGCATGTCGATATTTGCAAGGAAAAGGTCTCTGTACAGTATCTTTACAATAAAAATATTTTTAAAAAGATTACTCAGATGATAGAATCTCTGTGGCCAACACTTAGAAAAAACTGACGGAGCTTTCAGTGTTTGCCTTAGAGGTAGCTAAGATATAATTTTCTTTCTTTTGTTTCTTTCCCATCTGAAGTCACCACCATGCTCCCTTCACTTAAGAAGCAGGAATTACATCTATCCTGGTCTCAAAATTGTCCTCTTGGTCTGGTCCTCTAAAAATAATGATAATGTGGGCTGGGAAGGTAGCTCAGTGGTAGAGCGCTTGCCTTGCATGCATGAGGCCCTGGGTTCGATTCCCCAGCACCACATAAGCAAAAAGGAAAAAAGCCGGAAGTGGTGCTGTGGCTCAAGTGGTAGAGCGCTAGCCTTGAGCTGAAGAGCTGAGGGACAGCGCCCAGGCCCAGAGTTCAGGCCCCACAACCGGACCCCCCCAAAAAATAATGATAATGACCTCATAAAGGCCCCCAGTGATTGAAAGCGTATGGGATTACAGTTAAATGACAAGCAAGAAAAGAAAGACAGGCTCAGATCAAGGGCACCTCCTCCCTCTTTCATTATTAGGAAAGATTTTGAGTGACTATGAAGAGACAAGATGCAGAAGAACAGTGGAAATATTGCTTTGGATGTGTTTGTCAACACAGCCTGACACAGGGCTCCCATCTTTAGCCAGAGAACTTTCTGGAATGAACAAGGAGGTGCTGACACTGCTACTCGGTGGTACATGGCTGCAGAGCTGATGCCAGCTCCCTCCTGGTGTCATCACTGGCCTGTGGTGGTATCCAGCTAGCTGGGAAATGCAGAGAAAAAAATATTTCAATCAAGGATATTTGGACCACAAAAGTTTATTTGGTTTCTTTTGGCATTGAAAGTCTTCCAAATATTTCCATTCATTAGTCATTCCCCAAAGTGGCTGCACCTCAAAATCACCTGGGGTGCCATCAAAACCACAGATTCCTTGAGCTCCTGCCCTGAATTACTGAGTCAGTAGAATCCTAGGCATCCAGCTCTGCCTGCTGTCCTGAAATACCTTTTCCATCTTGTTTCCTTGCTCTCTTTCTATTCCTCAGAAAACTTTTCTTCAGGAAAATTGGCTTAGCTGCCTTCCTCTCAACCGGCTATTTCTTCTCTCCCTTCTGTCACCCATCTCCTTCAAAGTTCTTCTCTCTTATCCCTCTGCTTGTGAAAAAGGGAACCTCATTTCCCTGTTGACTGTTTTCCTCTTTCTGGAGATGTGAGAGTTATGAGCCAACTAACTACAGAGTGAGAAGAGACAGCCCCAAAAGACTACTGTCACCGTGTGACACCAAAAACACCTTGAACACGCCTTTATGTATGTATGTATGTATGTATATATTTATTTATTTATTATTGTGAGGGTACTGTACAGAGGAGTTATAATTACATGGGCAAGATAATGAGTACATTTCTTATCAAGCATTGTTGCCTCCTCTTTGTTTTCCCTTCCCATCCCTTCCCATACTCCTCCCCTCCCCCCAACCTGGTCCTCCTCCCAGCCCCCACCAAAGTTAAGTTCGTTTTTTGACATAACGACTTATACATCTCATTGTTGCAATGGGTCCACCTGTATCCCTAGTTAAACAATTTGTTTTTTTTTCCCTTACCCTCCACAAATTATATGGACATCAAATACAGTAAAAGTATGGGTTATACTGTGGGGAAGGGACATACAAAGCAACATATAAATCATCTTATAAATATGATAGAAACAATTGCATGAAAGAAAAAAACAAAAAAAACATTCGAATACTTTTCTTAGGGTTCATTCCAACATCAACTTATCTGACCTTTTCTGCTTGACTCAGACATATACTAGATATTGCAAATAAGGGAAACCATGGGACCTATGTTTCTCTGGGCCTGGCTTACTTCACTTAATATGATTTTTTCCAAGTCTTTCCATTTCCTAACAAATGGGGCAATGTCATTCTTTCTGATGGAGGCATAGAATTCCATTGTGTCTATATACTACATTTTCTTGATCCATTCATCTACTGAGGGGCATCTGGGTTGGTTCCAGATCTTAGCCATGGTAAATAATGCTGCAATAAACATAGTCGTGCTGGTAGCTTTAGTGTGGTCTTGTTTGTAATCATTTGGGTAAATGCCCAAAAATGGGATTGCTGGGTCATAGGGAAGCTCTATGTGGAGTCTTTTGAGGAACCTCCATACTACTTTCCAAAGTGGTTGGACAAGTTTACACTCCCACCAATAATGCAGTAAGGTTCTCTTCTGTCCACATCCCCTCCAGTATCTGTTGTTATTAGAGTTCTTGATTATAGCCATTTTAACTGGGGTGAGGTGGTATCTCAATGTTGTTTTGACTTGCATTTCTTTTATGGCTAGAGAAGTTGAGCATTTCTTCATGTAAAAAATAAAATGGAAGAAAGACAGCCTCTTCAGTAAATGGTGCTGGCAAAATTGGTTAATTACTTGTAGAAAACTAAAGCTAGATCCTTATATATCACCTTGCACCAGAATCAACTCCAAATGGATCAAAGACCTCGGAGTCAAAGCAGACACTCTGAAAACATTACAGGATGGAATAGGAGAAACCCTAGGTCTCCTTGGCTCAGGCCGAAATTTTCTTAATAGAGACCCAGAAACACAACAAATGAAAGAAATGTTGGACAAATGGGATTGCATGAAATTGCAGAGCTTCTGCATAACAAAGGACATAGTTAGCAAGATCAATAGAAAGCCCATGGATTGGGAGAAGATCTTTACTAGCCATACAACGGACAAGGGTCTCGTATCTAAAATATACCTGGAACTTAAAAAATTAAATCCCCCAACAACAAATCTTCAAAGAAACAACTGCCTAATAAATAAGTGGGCTAAAGACTTAAAGAGAAACTTCTCTTTTTAAAATTTTTTTTAAATCTTTTTTTATTGTGAAAATACTGTACAGAGAAGTTACAATTACATGGGCAAGATAATGAGTACATTTCTTATCAAGCACTGTTGCCTCCTCCTTTGCTTCCCCTTCCCTTCCCATCATCCCCCCTCCCCTCGCCAAAGTTAAATTTCGTTTTTCGACATAGCGACTTGTACATCTTACTGAATGAGCCTTCTAAGCACGCTGAGCTTTGATCATTTGCCAGGGCTCAGAAGACTCCTTGGCAGCCTCTGTGCTCAGGGCTACATGTTTATTATAGCTGAGGGTATAGACTTAAGAAGGAAGAGATGCATTGCGCAGAACCCAAGGGGGGGGGCTCTGAATTCTAGGTCCTGGTTGGCCCTGCCTGTGGTGATGCTACCTCAGTGGGCAGTGTTACCTCATTCCTCACTACCTCATTAGCTGGATGACCAGTATGCTACTAGCCAGCGAAGCTCATCTGAGCCCTTGTAGTCTAGAGTTCTATCAAGACAGTCTTGTGTCCGGCCCTCCCGGAGATCTGGCTAGCTCATTTATTGTCAGTTTCCTTGGAAGTCAGAACTTCCATGGCTTGACCTTAAGTCCCCATAATAAATCACAGCTATACTAGCTGGGGCTGAAGTCCCCAGACAAACAAAGACATTCTCATCAGTCAGGGAAGGCCCAGGGCCTAGAGTTCACCCCGCCCCTAGTGGCTGAGGGCAAAGTCCACTTTTTTCTTTGAGTAAGGTTAATTCTTCATCACAAAGAAGCACCAGGCTCTGGTTCCTTTTGCCTCTTCCTGGTAGACATAGAATTTGATTTCCTTGCAACAGCCTATTTTCTCAGTCATAGTTGACAGCAGTTAGGAGACAATAGCAATGTCTGGCAGGGAGAGAAAGGATCTTAACCCCGACTCCAAACCCAGGATGCTTCCAGCAGGTGCATGTGATTTAACTTGACAATAGATTTCTTTTCTTTTAAGGGAGGCAATATTTTCTTTATTTAGAGGATAAAAGAACAAAACCGAAAAGACAGTAAAGGAGGTAGAATTTAAAACTGAGTTCTGCAAACTCCAAAGCTCACGGTTTTTTCTGTGTATCAGAAATAAACCTAGGTTGTTGGCTTCTCTCACTCCCCGTGAGTAGATGAGTGGGGCAGGGCAGCCATGGCTCCTCAGGGAAATGAGTCGGGGTGAGGATCAAGGTCAGTACAAGGTCAACCAAGGCTGATGGTTGGTGTGAATAACACTTGAGTTGGACACACAGAACTCCTCTTTCTTTGCTGACTCCTATATCTATTATAGATGGAGAAAAAGAGCATTCAATAACTCCTTCAATCTGTGACTTTGTGATTGTCATTTCCATTTACTGGAGAAAAGTTGGGAAATGTAACAATTGTTCCAAGTGACCAAAGACCTACACATCATTATCCTTTATTGAAATGCATCCAAAGGAACCCTGCCTGGGTCTCTCCAGGAGCTAAGTAGACTCCAGCCTTGGAGAGCTGGTGAGTGGCGAGCTGAGGTGGAAATCCAGCTGAGCTTGAATCAGGCCGCTGGCCACCTGTGACATCACACGGACTTACTATATCACCACACTTAGAAATCTCAGAGTACCAAGAGGCTGAAGACCACCAGAGGTAGCCTACCTTCTTACATATTCTTCATACAGTTTAGAAACTAGTTTAACACTTGCTATTAAGTTTTCTTAGTGAATGACAGCCCTGTTCTCTGTGTTTCAAGTTTATGCAGATGCTAAGACATATGAAAGAGAGGAATGAAGGCAAGGTATCTATTCTTCATGGCATGATCTAATTTTAGATGATACACTTTTCTATCACTTAAACCTTCGAAAGGAACAACACTTCTGCACTGCTCTTGAAATTGTAATTAAATTTGGAATTTAATCCCTCTTAGAACACAGTTTCAAATCTATGGGAAAGTAAAAAACAAAAAGTATTATGAAACTCCTAAGAGTTATATATGAAATAATCCTTTGTACCAGGCTGTAGGGCTCGGAGCTTGGAGAAGGGTCCCGCACGTTCACCTGAATGCTGGTACCTGTGAGTCAGCCAATGTGTGTCTCTGTCCTCTCATAAATCACCTACTGCCCTGAGAGGAGGTAGAAGCAGCCAAACACTATATTTAGCAGATTCTAGACATGTAATTAAATGACAAAAAGGAAAGCAGGAGACAAGGTGACTAGCAAGAAATATGACTCAGCAGGACATACACGCTGTACTTTGGGAACATCAGATCATAGCTATTTTGGGAGGAAAGATGATTTGAATTAATGTAAGGTCCTCCAAAACTGCTTTCCATAGGGATCGAATTGCAGCTATTTTAGGGAATCAACATTAAGATCAATGGTCTAATATATTTTGCCAAAAAGTAAAATTTAACAGAGAATCAAGTAGGCAATTTTTTTTTTTTCTGAAAAGGTACATTTTTCTCTCCTGTTGCTTTGAAAATACAATATCCCAAATGATGTAATTGATCTTGAGATACACGTTACTGAAAGCTATGATCTTTGAGAACCTCTCCTGGGAGTGAGAACTTTATTTTACAAATTTTTTTTTTTTTTTTTTTTACTAACAAAGCAATACTTAAAACTTGCTTGATTCCTTAGGTGATAATGTAATTTCAATTAAAGCAGTTCATTTAATTTTTCAGAGTGGGATACAAATACAGGTTGATTTCTTGAATATTTGCATATATATGTTGAGATAGGACTGAAGGACTTGAATTTAAACGTGACATTAGTTCCTTTCATATATACCTTGTATGTATCTCCTGAAGGTATTTTGTGTGTATGTGTGTGATGTGGTGGTGGTGTGGTGGTGGTGGTGGTGGTGGTGGTGTGTGTGTGTGTGTGTGTATGTGTGTGGTGTGGTGGTGGTGGTCGTGGTGGTGGTGGTATGTGTGTGTGTGTGTGTATGTGTGTGGTGTGGTGGTGGTGGTGGTGTGTGTGTGTGTGTGTGTGTGTGTGTATGTGTGTGGTGGTGGTGGTGGTGGTGTGTGTGTGTGTGTGTGGTGTGGTGGTGTGTGTGTGTGTGTGTGTATGTGTGTGGTGTGGTGGTGGTGTGTGTGTGTGTGTGTATGTGTGTGGTGTGGTGGTGGTGGTGTGTGTGTGTGTGTATGTGTGTGGTGTGGTGGTGGTGGTGTGTGTGTGTGTGTATGTGTGTGGTGTGGTGGTGGTGTGTGTGTGTGTGTGTGTATGTGTGTGGTGGTGGTGGTGGTGTGTGTGTGTGTGTGTGTGTGTATGTGTGTGGTGTGGTGGTGTGTGTGTGTGTGTATGTGTGTGGTGTGGTGGTGGTGGTGGTGGTGGTGTGTGTGTGTGTGTGTGTGTATGTGTGTGGTGTGGTGGTGGTGGTGGTGGTGGTGGTGGTGTGTGTGTGTGTGTGTGTGTATGTGTGTGGTGTGGTGGTGGTGGTGGTGGTGGTGTGTGTGTGTGTGTATGTGTGTGGTGTGGTGGTGGTGGTGGTGGTGGTGTGTGTGTGTGTGTGTGTGTATGTGTGTGGTGTGGTGGTGGTGGTGGTGGTGGTGGTGGTGGTGGTGTGTGTGTGTGTGTGTGTGTGTATGTGTGTGGTATGGTGGTGGTGGTGGTGGTGGTGTGTGTGTGTGTGTGTATGTGTGTGGTGTGGTGGTGGTGGTGGTGGTGTGTGTGTGTGTGTGTATGTGTGTGGTGTGGTGGTGGTGGTGGTGGTGGTGGTGGTGGTGTGTGTGTGTGTGTGTGTGTGTATGTGTGTGGTGTGGTGGTGGTGGTGGTGGTGGTGGTGTGTGTGTGTGTGTGTATGTGTGTGGTGTGGTGGTGGTGGTGGTGGTGGTGGTGGTGGTGGTGTGTGTGTGTGTATGTGTGTGGTGTGGTGGTGGTGGTGGTGGTGGTGGTGGTGTGTGTGTGTGTGTGTGTGTGTGTGTGTATGTGTGTGGTGTGGTGATGGTGGTGGTGGTGGTGGTGGTGTGTGTGTGTGTGTGTGTGTATGTGTGTGGTGTGGTGGTGGTGGTGGTGGTGGTGGTGGTGTGTGTGTGTGTGTGTGTTTGTGTACGGGTTAGTACCAGTTGAGTTGAGGGCCTCCTTATTATTTTGTCATGGTTGACACCCTACCACTTGAGTCACATCCCTAATCTAGCATTTTGCTTGTTAATTGGAGCTGGAGCGTCACAAACTTTTCTGCTGAGACTGGCTTCAGCTGTGACCCTCCAGTTCTCAGCCTGCTCCACCTGTGCTCAGGTTCCTGATGGTATTGGATACTTTTGAAGATCTCACAAGCTTTAGACATTGGTATCATAGATTGCAACTATCCCAGGAGTTCCATTCTTCAAGTATGAAATTGTCAACCAGGCATGCTGAAACAACCTTCATTTTAATTTTCACTCTTTTTCATCTATAGAGAGTGATAAAACAAATCTATTGCATGCAACAAATAGACTGCAGTCATTTCCAATGTCTGCTTTGTGGTTTTGAACTACTTGGGGGAATTTCAAGTTCAAAGGCATCCTTCACCTGATAGAACCAGCCCATCCCAGCAGGAGTGTGGAGAAAGGACTCTGTCCTGAACAGCGGAGGTCCACTATAAACTTGTATGGAATAGTAATTTGGTGCTTTAACCCTTTAATCCTTTGATTGTTCGCTTTAACATGCATTGTGGGGGGGGGGGGAAGGGGACTGGACTGGGGTTTAACTTAGGCCCTCCTATTTGCTAGACAGTTGATGGACTGCTTGGACCAGGCCCTCACCCCTTATTGTGCATTTTTGTATCTGAATTTCATAACAACTCTACAAAAGACAAATATTCTTTATTCTTTTATCTCACAGCTGAGAAAAATGAGGTTTTACATTAAGTGAGGTGGGATTGGAAGAAAAACCCTTCTTTTATTTTTTTGTAGCCCCCTAACAAAACCACTTATTTATTTCCCTAACATCAACTTCTAAACGACAGCCATGTGTGCACACATCTTTCCATGCCTGTAATGACAATTACTCTTTATTTTATGCCTTATTTTTGCTGACCTATAAACATTTCCAACCCAGCGGCAAAACTTTTATAAACGTGATTCAGAGTGCCTGAATTTTTAAGAAAAGTACCCTAAGTGAACAACAATGGTAGGGGAAAATTGATAACAGAAAGTTAGCTATTTTTCCTTTCAATAGCGGAAGCAATGATCTTTTTGTTCCTCAGAAGCAGCCTTTTTCATTTTTCATTGTTTTAACCTTAAGAAGAACAACTTCACTGTTCATTCTCAAACAACTTTTCATGCAGTTTCAAGAAAACTCTTCTTATACATCAACTCATTCTCTCTCCCTTTAACTGAATTAGACTGTTTACACTTTTTGGGAAGGTCTTGTCCTTATGACCAGAAATGTTGTGAGTATAGCCGGCTCACATCCATAGTCTTGACTACTCAAGAGGCTGATATCTGAGGATAAATGTTTAAAGCCAGATCAGGCATATAAATCCAAGAGAGAGACTCCTATTTCCAATGAATCCACATAATACCGGACTAGAGTCCTGACTCAAATGGTAGAGTACCAGTATGAGTAGAAAAAGCTGAGTGAGAGCGTAAGGCCTTGAGTTCGAGCATGGGTACTGGTACAGAATAAAGGAGACCAACATTTACAGCCTTTCCAGCTTCCAACTACATCATTCCCTAAAATGTATCTAGCTTTTCTTAGAAAATTATAATGACATAAACATCGTTATGGGTTATTGGCACAGTACTGAATTCGTAGAAATGCAAGATGTTTTTTGTTAAAATGTAAATCTAAGAAAAAACAGAAATATATTCTTATGTAGAAGGGCAATGAACTAAAACATTCAGTAAATTATTGAATAGACAGAAACAAAGATATTCTATTGGGAGATAATAAAGAAGACGAATAAATTCTTTCTTCGGGAAGACGCAATGGGATATTTTAAATAGGCTTTGTTATTTCTCTACAGAAAATCCCTCTATGTATCACAATAGCACTCAGAATAAAATCCAGAGTCCCTCCTACTTAGATACGCTTCGTAGCATGACGCTTGGTCCCCTACGCATGTGTTTGTGTACAGTGTGCCCTCCATCAAGCAATTATGTTGAAAGCTTGGTCCTCAACTGATGGCGAGGCTATTGAGAGACGACTGGCTGTGACCTAGTCCACGAAGTAATCCGTTGGTGAAGTTGCAAGGTGAGGGCGTGGCTGGGAGGGGGTGGAAACTAGCAGATGGGAACAAGCTGGAGGAAGTGACTCACTGAGGTCATACCCTTGAGGGGTGTGCCCGGTCCCTGGTTCCTCTCTGTCTGGATTTGCTTTTCAGGCACTGTGATGTGAGTGACTTTCTCAGTCACATACTACTTCCGCCATGATGTTCTGTTGACCCCCCACAGCCTGTGATGGACTGAAACCTCTGAAACTGTGAACTAAATTATGTCTTTCCTCTTCTAAGCTGTTACAGAGACAGCCACTAACGCGCCTCCCCAACTCACCTAGTGGTTGGTGTTGGTTAACTTCAGTGGTGCCCTCAGCTTCTCTCTCTCTTCATTCTTTCTGTCCTTTGTTGGACCTTTGTACTTTGTTGTACCTTTCTTCCGTGCTTCTTAGACTCTCTCTGGTCAAGTATTGACCTGCCTAATAGTTTGATGTAGAAAATCACCCGTGTCTCTCTGTCTCTTTGCTTTACCCTTTCTACAGAGCTGCTATCATTTAGCACTCTTCATACATTAATGTTTTTATTTATCTGTTTACTTATGCTTTCATCTATTTATTTATCTGTTTTGATTCTTTATGCAAATACGCTGACTTTTTTCATAGCCTACTAGTATCTGGGCTATAGTAGGAACTCAATATGTATTTGCTAAGCAGGGCGCCAGTGGCTCACACCTGTAATCCTAGCTACTCAGGAGGCTGAGATCTGAGGATCGTGATTCAAAGCCAGCAGGGGCAGAAAAGTCCATGAGACTCTTATCTCCAATAAACCACTAGAAAACCAGAAGCGTCACTGTGGCTCATGCGGTACAGTGCTCGCCTTGAGCTGAAGAGCTGAGGGACAACGCCCAAGCCCAGAGTTCAAGCCCCACAACTGACCAAAAAAAAATGTATTTGCTAAACTAGTGAATGGATGAATGATCTTCAATCAGCAGTTCATACTCAATGACATGAGCTAATCCCAAGGGATTTTTAAACCTTGATCACTTGGGTCAAAATTCATATATACTGGGCTGGAGATGTGGTTCCAGTGGTAGATCAACTGTCTAGTAAGCACAAAGCCTTGAGTTCAAATTCAGAACTATCAAAAAATATTGAATATACTAAAATTTGAAAACTCATATTTTTATAAATAAAAATTGTACTGATAGACAATCATAATAGAATAACGATTCACATATCTGTTCAAGGACATAAAAGTAATCTTAGGTTAATTCATTGGATCTGGGTTTTATGTAGCTTTTAAAATTATAAGACAATCCTGATAGATAGAGCTATTGTGATAAAGTGGATCATGTTATTAGGGTGTATAGGAAAATGTTACTTAAAATATGTGGTTATGTGTGTATTTGCAAATGAATAAACAAGCTAGTGGGAATATCTATAAGGTAATGTGATGTAAGTACTTATTTTGATGGGGCTATGATAATGTTCACTTATTCAAAATCTTGCTCTTTCCTACCATACCATAGAATTGCCTTTTGTTTCCTAAAGAATATATTTTATTAAAATAAAGTACTGTGTTTATAAACTGCTTTGTTGAATGGCAATTCCTTTGTATACTACTTAAAAACAATATTAAAAAAGTAATTTTTTGCTTTCCATTGTTTCACCATGAATTGCTTTTGAGACAAAAAGAATGTATGTTTATTTTGAAAAAAAGAAAATCCTAGTGTTTAGCCCAATATTTTATTCTCAGATAAATTGGTCTCAAGATAAAAATTATATCTGTGTGTTTAATTATTGAAGGTAGAGAAAAAAGTTTATCCAATATAATCCATCTGGGAAAGATGGGCAGATTTAGTTTGGTTGAAAATTTGGGAGAGTTTTTTCTGTTCCAAATATACATATATATATATATATATATATATATATATATATATATATAATTTTTTCTGAACCTCAAGCTTAGCTGTCAGATTCCCTTTTGGTAAGACACTTGATTCAAAGGTAGGTATACTCTGCAAATAGAACACATCTAGGAGAAACTACAAATACAACAAAATGAAATCAGAGAAATAATCTCTTTAGATAGATTCCAGAAAAGCTTCTTGCTCATTATAATCCAAATCAAACCTATATTAAAGTATTACTAACACAGAGATGAAACTATAGAAGTACCAGTTCAGGCTAGAGGCAGATTTGAAAGGAGCAAATAAAAAGACTTTTCAGGCTGACTGTTCAGTTCTTTGCCATCAAGCTGTAACTTCCAAATTTGAGCCTTTAAGACATTGTAACAATTTGCTTAAACCCAGTCATCAAGGAAAAAAAAGGTTCTCAGAAGACAGCATTAATAATTCCCCAGGTTTATTTACTACAAATGAAAAATGGCTATTTATGGTTAAACTTAAATGGATTTTGTTTAACCTACTCGTTTGAATTTTATTACTTGATAATTGGGAAGGCTTCATAGAAATGTTGGGTTCACAGAGTTTGAATTGCCAAGTATTTGAGAAATGCAGTTTTGAGATGCTCTTACTATGAAAATATTATGAGATGTTATGTGGTCAATTGAAGAGAAACATTAACATTTAGCCTGGACAGCATATTTGTTCTGTAGAGGAAGCCGTTCCTGGCATCACTGGGCAGCAGGATTTGGCCAGCCTCATGTCTCAGCATCTTAGAGCAATAACAAAAACAAAAGCCAATGTGGTCATGGTTAAGGCAAGGAGTAAAGGGGCTTCTTGTAATCCTGGCCTATGGTTCTGTCCAGGATATGCCTGTGGACAGCACACACAGAAAGCACACCTCACAAAGCCTCAGAATGGGTTCCGTGGGTCTTTTCCACCTTATGTTCCCCTTCGTTTCCAGTTTTCTTCCCTCTTCTCTGCAGGATGGCTTCATTTTCTTGTTCTGTAACACTCGGCTCTGTGTTAGTCTTAGGACTTTCTATTGGTCTTGTTATGCACAGATTACTTCACATTTATTTTCTATCTCTAATCTGATTAACCTCATCGTCTCATTCTTCTGGCTTCATGTTTCTCCTTTCTGCCATCTTTTTCTTCTTTGGAAATACTTGTTTTAGATACATTTATGTAGCTCCTTTATAATAATGTATCTTCCTATGTCATGTTTGAGGTGATCCTGAAACTTTTGACATTTAAAAACTGTTGTTCGTATTTTTTATACTATATCATATTCTTTCTGTCTTGTACTTAAATTTTACCTTTAATCTTGTTACTGCTGTATGTCAATTTTTCTTTTCTATTTTTTTCCTCTCTTCCACCTCTGCCCTTAGCCTAACTTTCATAAATAATTTAAAAAATACCCTATGGGCTTTTTTAGTTAGAGAAATGGCAGCAATATCCACCTTCACCACAGACTAGAGCTTTTGGAAGCTCTCTCTCCTGCCACTGTCTGGACAGATTCCTTTTGTCTCCCCTGAATAGATTTCCTTGTCTACTTAAAGGCTGGCTCTTCAAAAGCCTCACCATGATTACCCCCAATTTCCCCACTGGCCATCATTCTATTTGTGTGCCAGGCATTTGTGATTTCCTGGAATAGGGTGTTTCTGTCTGCAGTCTCATACCATCTGGTCTGTACTCTAGCAATGCACATTGAAGACACAATAGATTGTGTCTGATAGACATGATAGGAACTCTGAGACAAGCAGCCATGGGGGAAGCAGGAGGTAGCAGTGTGATGCTGGGGTACTTTAGACAGTAGCCATGTCTGGGTTTGTCCTTGGTAGAGAAGTGAGTCCACAGGTGGTTGTGGGAGGCTGAGACACTGTCTCTTCTAATGCCCTTGCCCAGACTTTGCTTCCACTTCTAGCAGAGCACAGTGGACACTCTTTTTCCCACCCTTTAGAGCTCTTTCTAAGTCTCTTTGCTCTCATTATAATATTTGCATGGAGTCTGCTTAAACAACACTTTTTTTTTTCTCAGATGAGGTAATCTCCATTGATTAGGATTTGTATTTGGATCTGTCCAAAATGTCATTCTAAAAAGAATAGTTCATGGTTTTTGAGATCAGTTCTTTTTTGTTTAGTTTTGTTTTTTGTTTTGTTGCTGAGGATTGAACTCAGGGCCTTATACTTGCTAGGTAAGTGCTCTTCCACGGAGCTAAATGTTCCCTGGCAATTTCCTGGTGGGAGAATTCCTCTTTTCTCTGAAAAAGTGTCAGTGTGGGGTGGTCTGAGACCCCGAAGCTCCATGACTAGTATTCAGTCAGCTAGCAGGAAACGTCCTCATTTAGATGTTTTGTGTTTCCTAAGGAAGTTCCCACACCTTAAAACTAGCTCCTATTTTTCATAAATATATACATATATATGTATATATACACCTATATATTTAGCAAGGTTTTGCAGGTTGATGAAAATTTAAAGAGGCAATGTGCACTTTGTATTGGAGTTTGAAGTCAGGATTTGAACTTGCTAGGCAAGTGTTCTACCACTTGGGCCACTCCACCCAGTCCCTTTCTTGTTGGTTATTTTCAAGATGCACTCTTGATTTTTGCCTGAGATAGCTTAGAGTGTGGCCCTCCTATCTGTGCTTCTCTGGATCACTGGGATCATAGGTAAGTGTCACGGTGCCCAGCCATTAGTGGAGATGAATTCTCACTCCCCGCCCCCTGAAAGTCCTCAAACTGCAGTCTTCTAATCACTTGGACTCAGGTAACTAGGATGACTGCAGTCTTGAACCACGGTACCCTTTTCAGCTTTTAAACAGCAGAATAACCGAGTTTTCTTTCTAATCTGTCCATGGCATATAGCATCAACTCAATTTCAAGCATATTGAGAACAAAGGCAACTGTCTTTTCTATTTCCATAGGAATCCAATTCCTAGATATAGCATGTGGGTAGGCTGTTTTTAAACATCGGCTTAATTTTAGTTTTGGTTTATGTGGTACCAAGGAATCAAACCAAGGCCTCATGCATGCTAGACAAGCGCTCCACCACTGAGCCACATTCCCAGTGCCTGCCTAGGCTATTTTGAGTCTCCTTTCATAAGCCTCCATATTCCTTCTATGCTTGATTATATTATGGCAGGCAATAATGATCATCAGGTGAACTCTGGTTTGCCTAGTGTGTAAGTCAACATTTGAGAAGGAATGACCAACCTTAAAACTTCAGAAAGCAAGCCTTTCCCATGCATCAGTGGCGTCGGATTGCAGGGCGCTTTGCTGATTTGGGCTGAGCTCACCCAGGCAGTGAGATGGAGAGTTGGCTTGGGTTTGGATGATCTAGGCAGCATTTAGTCAATAAACTCAGTTGCTGTCTCAGGCTTCTCAGAGTGTAGGTGCTTGTGTAGGATGATAAACCTTGAGCACAAGTAGTTTCCAGTCCTTGCCTCTTCTACCATCACATTAGTTAAAGTGACTCCGTGGCTAAGCCTCAAATGAGTCATGGCAAGTGACCGTACCCAGAGTGGGAGAGCCCCACAGCCATATGGAAAAGGGACAGGAACAGGGCGGTGAGGGGAGCCAGGTCGGGATGATGGCACCAACCATGCAAAGGACGGAATAATAGCAACTAGTGACCCATCAATTCGTCCTCTGAATCTCCCACTTCATTGTTGCCTGTCTGCTGTTCTAGTCCATGTGTCATTTTTATCTGCCTAGAGAGAATGTGGGTTTCACAAGGAAAGAATATGCTAGCACAAGAGACTGGAAGTTTGAGTTCTGGTGTGTAGTTTGATACTAAATAATTTAGGTAAGTGTGTGTGTGTGTGTGTGTGTGTGTGTGTGTATGCACACATATGCATGCATGTGTGCATAGATCATGGGGCTTGAACTCAGTACCTGGGTGCTGTTCCTAAGCTTTTATGCTCAAGGCTAGTGCTTTACTACATTGAGCCACAGTTCCACTTCTGGCTTTTTGGTAGGTAATTGGAGATAAGAGTCTGACATATTTTCCTGCCCCAGCTGGCTTTAAACTGTGATTGTCAGATCTCAGCCTCCCGAGTAGCTAGGATTACAGGCATGCGCCACTGGTATCTGGCTTTAAACTATGCCTGGGTTCCTAAACTGAGCAGATGAGAGTAGATAATATCTAACATACATAAGACAATGTGTCTACTGTGTGTTTGATGTTTCTTTTCAGCTCATCACAGCATCTCATTTAGGGCTTTGTGAGGCACAGTAATTATTCTTTTTAATTGGTTAAGTGATTATAGGTATAATGAAATTTGTGAGGCCCCTCTAAAGTTCTAATCTTATATTTCATGTGAAATTTGGATTGAATGAAAAACAGTAAAGTAGATTACCCAATGGGGAAATCTGAGATGGCTCAGAAATATTATAATGAGTTCAGTCATTTAAAAAAAAAAATCAGTAATAATCACTTAAGGTCCGAATAAACGTAGTCACCTTTCTTATGTCCAAATAGCAATCCACCAAAGTTTCAAATGCTTGAAGATGCTATTATTTTTTATATTAGTAGATAGATTACAATAAATTGTTTTGGAAAAGACAAATAGTTCATATAAGTACAGATCATACCCAAGGCTCATCATGGTGGGGGGAAATGTCTGTGAGACTCTTATCCTAATTAACCCCCAGAAAACTGGAAGTGGTACTGTGGTCCAAAGTGGTAAAATGCTAGCTTTGAGCACAAAGGCTCAGGGACAGCACCCAGACCCTGAGTTCAAACCCCATGACCGCCGCCACCACCACCACCAACAACAATGAATTAAAAATTAGAAAAAAAAACATTGTCTTGTTAGTTCTCTTCTTGGCAATTTGTAAGGTTCTTGGAAGGTAATCATAGCTCCTTTCTTGGTTTTTAATTCAGTAAAGCTACCCATTTAGATGAAGACGGATGATTGTCTCTGCTCTACTGAGAGCTGGTGTCTTCCTTTCAGCTGTACACTTCAGCCTCTGAACTATTGTTGTTTCACTCCAGGCAAGACTGGTGGGGCTTGTTTTAATAGGAAGAGTCCCATCTCAAATGACTCTTGCTTAGATTTAAGTCTTTGCTCTCTTAGCAAGCTGCACAACGGTTTTGATTGTTGAAGCCCTTATGATGTGTGCAGCAAACGAGAGGTGACTTCTTATCTATAAGCAGAAGCTGGCTGATAAACAGCAGGGCTGAATAATTTATAAGGCAGCAGTATAGAAAGTGGCATTTCACACTTCTTTTGTGGTAAATGCCACATGAATTCCAAACAGGCTAAACAGTTTAGTGAGAAGCAGAAACCTAGAATCAATAGCAAGAGAAAGGAAAGAGGGCTCTGTATTGTAGTAATGATGATATTACTCTAGAAGAATCCTGATCCAACTATTGCTTTCCATTGATTAAATGTGAAAGCAAATTACATCTCTCCAATCAATGTTAAGAAATAATTATTATGTACAGGAAAATAGCATCAATAAGGCAAGTAGACTTAAGTTTTCTTCCACTCAATTTCAGTTAATTTATACTAAATGAATCCTGAGCACTGTATTTTTTCATATTTTTAATCATGTAGTAAGCCTTCCATTTAAGGAGAACTCAAATATGGGGCTTAATGTATTATTACGCGTTATATTGCCTACTTAACATTAGTCCCTTAATCAGGAAATTTAATCAAGCTGGGTGTCTGAATTTTAATCATCAAGCCATTACTAGTGCTTTATTATTTAAAATGGTTAGAAAGATTAACCTGAAACCACAGAAGATCAAACTCCTGAAAGTTAGACTGAATTTTTATTTGATTTGATTATTAATATTTAATAAGTTGACACTTTGGAAAGCTAACAATTTAATGCTACCTTATTAAAGTCTTAAAGATAACTATTTAATCTGGCTAATGGTTAATACGTAATTTTTGGAGCACATTAAATAAATCTGTTAAATATCTTTGCACACGTAAATTATTAGGGCTATTTAGGAGACTAAAAATATTAAGGCATTGCTGTTGTCTTTGAGGACCCATCATTCAGTCTGGTCAGGAGAAGGGCATAGAAGGACACATGAAAATAGGACATCATGACATGGATTCTCTCAGTGCTAAATCTTGCTAGAGAACAATACAGGGAGGAGAGGTCAGCCAACTCTGGAAGTCCAGACTTCATAAGGGATCAGATTTCCTTCCTTTCTCCAGTTTACCAACTAAATATGGCTCCATTGGTCAAGTAACTCTTCTGTAACTACCCACTCCTCCCCACTTCCACCATGCTGAGCTATTTCAACGTCTTTGTAAATAATGGCCTTGAATCTAGTCAGATATTCCTAATGCATTTTCAGTAAGCCTGCTCAAACAATATTCCTAAATACTTGCTTGTTGTATTAGAAGCACCATCCAACCTAGCTTTCTAGGGCAGGGTACAAAGCACTTCTTAAAAGTTTATGACATCCATACTTAACAGCAGAAGCTAGTGATAGAAAAGGCATTTTTTGGTTTGCCAACAAGACACCATGGACTTATCTACAATAACATATAGTAATCATGGATGGATCTGCATGTCTCATATGACAGTTTAGGTACCTGAGTGCAACATCTAGATTATGTCTTACTCATTTTTAATTAGTTTATCAGCATCATGCTTTGCTACAATAATCATTAATTATCTCCTCAGTAATTTTGGAAAACTTATAATTTGGAGGTGTAGGAGTCCACCAGAAAACCAGGTACATTAAGAAAAGATATTTTATAGGTAGGTATCACTGAAAAAATCCTGGAAAGACTGAAAAACATAAAAAGAGGAAAGGAGACACTCATGAGTTAGCATGGGGAAGATGGCTTTGCTTGAGCTAAGAAAACGATGCTGCCTGTGGCAAGCTGTGAACACAAAAGGAGAGTCTATCTAGCAGGTGCGGGGGACCTGGGGTGATGCACTTAGCTCCAGAGATGGAGACAGTGCAAAGACATGCACCGGTCTCTCTTCCCTACTGATCTCTAATCATCCTACAGGCCAAAACCAAGGGGAGTCCAGCTGTTGATAGAACTTCAGGAATATCACCTGCAGAAGTAAGAAATAGGGGAGTGTATAGAAATGGATATTTCAGTGTAAACAGGTCCAAAGATGGCAGAGAGGAAAGATACTTCTAGGAATAAATGCAGGTATTTAAGCATAGGTGTAAAGGAGTATCCACAGAAAGGGCAAAGAGAAAAAACTCTTCAGGTTGGAAGAGATACAGAAATGTGTGTTTGGAAGCGTAGGATCAGAATGTTTGTGCTTTTTCTCAACACTTCTTTTACCTCTCCAGTTTACCAACTAAAGATGGCTCCACTGGGTTGCAAATGTACACACACAAAGGAAAAAGGCTCTTGGAATCTATACTAAGAGTAATGATAGTGTCAGGATCACGCTGATGAAAGGCTACTCAAAAGATGGAGTTGTAAACATTGCTTCATTTTCTCCCCCAAGTGGCCAACATGTAGCATGAGGCCGACCCACTGAAAAATAAACCTATGAGGGGCTTATCATAAAAGTCACAAAAACACATTGATAGTGATCCTAAAACACAAGGCATTTTCATCACCGCTGCAGTCTCTTTGGATATGTCAAGGCATATTGCTTAAAATAAAAAATAAAAAAATAACTTGAATTATTTACCTGAACTATGCCATCTGTATTGTACAATGCCAACATGATCTTAGTCACAGTTTTAGATGCTCTGACAAAATCACTAACATAGGGCCTAAGCGAGGAAGGATGCTTCACTGTTTTACAAACATTCCACCTAAGGTTTCTACTTTTGGCTTTGTTATAAAGGGAGGCCTGACCAGAAGGGGAAGGTTATTTTTCCCTACCTTTTTCTTTCCTACTGTGTGTCCTTGTTTGTATACCAGTGATTGCCTACGATGGGGAAATCACTTGAGTGAGCAGCATTGTGATAGTGTCCCATGGCTGCTCATGTTTCTCAGAATACCATTGCTTCTTTTGGCATTGGAAGCAAGTTCTGGTTCAAACAAAATGTGTGAGTGCTTTGGGCAGTCAGTCCCCCTGACACTCTACCCTTGTATACTTAGAGACTTAATATGTTTTCCTGAGCATTAGTTTGCATCTTTCTGAGCTCCTGTCCTTCACGATTTCACCAAAATTCTGTGGTCATGGAGTATTGCTTACCCAGTATGGAAGTGGAAGAGCAAAGAACAGCAGACCTCACACTGAGGCTCTCCTGCGGCTCCTGGGCACACTCCATCTCCTGCCGTCTCCGTGTACATGTTCAAAATTGTTATTAAGAATTTCAAGGGCTGGGAAGGTGGCTCAGTGGTAAAGCGCTTGCCTTGCATGCATGAGGCCCTGGGTTGGATTCCCCAGCACCACATAAGCAAAAAGAAAAAAGCTGGAAGTGGTGCTGTGGCTCAAGTTGTAGAGCGCTAGCCTTGAGCTGAATAGCTGAGGGACAGCGCCCAGGCCCAGAGTTCAGGCCCCATGACCAGACCCCCCCCCCCCCAAAAAAAAAAAGAATTTCAAGTGGGCTATGGAAAGACTTCAATCCAGGTACGGCTCTTCTATGTGACGTCACAATACACATGTCCATGAAGCTGGCCTTCTTTGCTATCAAGTTTTTCTATGTACTCTTTGTTGTACATGATTACCTTCAGAGAGAAAAGTGTTAGAGACATCAAGTAGCTTTGCTGGCCCCTGACTGGAAGTGATGGATCTGGTGCTGTAATGAGGACATTGGTTTCCAAATTCATGTGACGACCACAGACTTGACTTCTCTCCACACTCCTTGACTGTCTTGTGGCTGTATTTGGAGATCTCTGGAGACAGATGGCACAGTTGTTAGTAAAGGTTGCTTGCTATGGCAGTGGTCTTTTTCTAAGTTGATTTATATATTTTCACATAAACCACTCATGTGCACCGATTTATGGGAATAAACATGGATTAGTTGACAAAGTACAATTTCTGTTCTTAGGAAGCTTGAATGTGTTTACAGAACTAAAATGTGTCTTAGGAGAATTTCACCCCCTTTGGTCTTTCTTCACAGGTTTATTTTCTCCTAGTTGTTTCTTTGCTCCTACCAGGATTCATTTCTGGTTTCTGCAGGTTTTTTTTTTTTTAATCAACATCAGTTGCTTGGAAAAAGAGGGGTACATTTCCCTAATTTTTTTCCCTCTCAATCACATTGTTCCTGGCTGGAAATCCTTTGCTGATTAATCTGAGTTTTAAAAATTAAACATTATTGGATGTTTCTCTTTCCCAATGGATTTGTGGATGTAGAGATGTGGATAATGCTGGCTGGGTTTTCACCCAGAGGATTTTGTCCACTTCAGTGACTTGCATAAAGTGATTATTCTGAGAAAAAGACCTTTTCTCACTCAAAGTGAGAAACTTATTTCCAACATTTTAAGAGATGAGAAACTGCTCAGAATATCCTTTATTAAGGATGCACTGGGGGGTAATTTTGAGTTAGCTATCAGGCAGAAATAAACAGCCATAGCTCTCAAACAAACACTCCTGAACAAAATCTTCTTTAGGACAAAGAACATGTCTTGAAGCAAATTTGGTATATTATTATGCTTCTGGTAGGTAATTAATTAAAATAGTTTAAATGACTGTGGAGGGGAGCCTAAGGCACCAAAGCTTTTGGAAACAGATTTTTGCATACCTACTGAATGGCATATTCTCTAGTTTCTGAAAATATTGGTCTTAGAGGAATCATTTCACTCATACTTTACTCCTTGTAATTATGTCTGAAACTCTGCAGTGATGAGGTTTCTTTTAATTTGTAAGTGTCTAGAGATCACGAACCAAGTTACTTTATTTATGATGAAAAGTTCACAACGTCCCCACATGAATATACATGACCCGCTAGTTAATTTGCTTAGTGGCTCTAGTTAGCAGCTGTAGACTGTGATCTTGACTTACCAAGACATTCTTATAATCTTCAAGGCAGGTTGAAAAGGGATCAGTCAGTGTACATGTTATTAGCATCTGTCATAGGAGAGACAGCTTAAAATGGATGGGTGGGGAAAAAGAGCTTGAAGATGGAGCTTAAGTCAGAGGAAAGGCTCTCTTTGTTTGCCAGAGTGTGAGACACCTCCTTGGACTTGCATTCAAATTTCTTCTTTTTTCTAAAAATAAATTTTTATTACATTTAAGTAGTTGTACAAAGGAGTTGCCATTTAATGAAGCAGTCTATGAATGCCATGCATCGGGGTATGTGCCATCCCTTTCAACAATCTCGCCCATCCAGGAGGAGGGAGAGGTTTTCTACTCAAAAATCACGCAGTCTAATTAGAAAGGGAAGTGAATCTATGAGAAATAACAGTAAAGTACTTCATTGGTGAAGAGGAAGGGATTGTTTTCTGCCAGAAGGGTTTTTAACTGAGCGAATGCAAAAGCTGGAAGCTGGAGGAAGAAATGAAGCGAATGGAATGTTAGTAAGATGGAACTTGCTGGAGTCTAGACATTCTACTCTTCTTTTCCTAGGTCCCCATTGAAATGACTAAAGTGATCTAAAAGTAGGGAGAAGGATTGGTGTTATTCCTGAAAGCTGAGGAAGACAGCCAGGTGTTCCAGAAAAATCCTCAGGAGTATGTGTTGGGCTGCGACAAACTGGAGTCAAGATGGAGAACCATGCAAGCGTGTGTCCAAATGTCCTCTTCTGGGGATATGGTACACCTGTGGTCGTTAGAGGGTCAAATCCTGGCAACACCACATGAATATTCCTTCATTTGAAGGGGGAAGTGAGTCGGCCGGGGTGGGCAGGGTGGGGGGTACATGCCTTCAGAATCCTGTCTGTTGCTGGGGCAGGGATTCGAGGTTGGCCAGAGCTTCTGACATCTGTGGAAAGCAGTGACCTTCCCTGGGATAAGCAGCATTTGTTTCTCAACAAACGGCTTCTAGAGAGAAGGCCTCAATCATCCTCAGGAGTAGAACAAGGCACAGGTGGACATAGAAAGCTGCCACGAAGCCACACAGAGAAGCACACAGAGCTGGCTTGATTACTCACAGTCACGGTTTTCTCCTGGGCATCTGGACTCACTAAACAGTAAGGCGATTTTACATTAAAACAACCGCAATCACAACAAAACCTGTCCAGCTCAAACTCTGGGAAGAGGTTTCTAACGGCAAGCAGATGGATGTGCAGAGACATGAGGCAATTCTATCCACTCCAGACCCTTGAAACCCCCGGCAGGGAAAGCTCTCTCCCTTCATCAAGGATCCATAAACAGAAATTGCCTGTGGAAGGCCCTGAAAAGATTGTGTGTGTGTCAAAATGAAGGAAAAGAGTTGGTCTGGGAAAGAGATACTGAAGGAAATAAATTATAGTAGGGCAATGTCTGCTTTATGATCTCAGTACAATGTAAGACCAGAAGGGCTTTTTATATGGGAAGGAAAAGATGACATGAAATCGGGAGAGACTGAGATAAAACAGGAGCTAGTGAAAGCCAACAAAAGAAAGCTGAATTAAATGAAATAATTTTTAAAAATTGAAAATATATAGTGCAAATTTGATATTAAACTACATTAGTAGGGCTGGGAATGTGGCTTAGTGGTAGAGTGCTTGCCTAGCATGCATGAAACCCTGGGTTTGATTCCTCAGTACCACATACACAGAAAAAACTGGAAGTGGTGCTGTGGTTCGAGAGGTAGAGTGCTAGCCTTGAGCAAAAGCTCTGGGACAGTGCCCAGGCCCTGAGTTCAAGCCCTAGGACTGGCAAAACAAACAAACAAACAAACAAAAAACAAAAAAAATACATCAGTAGACATGAAAGAGCTGAACCAAGGCTGCAGGATTTTTAGTTACATGAAAGAAAATTGTCAAGAAGGTAGGAGGAGGAATAGAGGATAGAATAGTTTTGGATTTCCAGTATCTGTTTAATTGATAGTTTTTCTGAGGAGAGGATTAGAGCAAATAGATTTGTTTGAAGACATAAAATAGGTAATTTGGGGGTGTTGGAAAATATCCAAAGAGCTCAGTGAGTACCTAGAGAAAATTATAAAACACAGAACATGCTATAAGAAAAGACTACATCTAAAATTTTTCTAGAGGCTTTTGTGATTTCAACATACAATAGAAAGAACACTTGAAGAAGAATAACAATGGAGCTCTTCAGTGGCCCTGATTAAAGAAAACTATTACCTATGTAGCAACCAAAATGAGTTATTGAAGTTTGAACATGCAATTCCTAATAATAGTAGGGAATAGCTAAGAATAGACTTCAGAAGGAAGACCCTTGCACATAAATATGTGCAATGTCACAAAACTTGACTAAGTGCCGTTATCGAAGACTGAAACTATTGGAGAGCAAGTCCTTACTCTGAGGTATAAAGTCTCAAATACTGGGTGGATATGAATTTGATGCAATTCTGGATTAAACGCAGATGAATATTTTTAGGACTTGAGCAAATGTTTCTTCATTTTAGAATCATCTAAGTGGAAAAGAGAGCAAAAAACATTTAAAAAACAGGCATAATGAAAAGTTACTTTTCTATTAGAGTTAAAATGAATAACACAGCTGACTAGATAGAATGATTAACAAGCAGAAGTAGGAAAAATAGAATTAAGAACAATCAGAAGCTTGTGGCATAGATTCCAGTTAGTATGAAAATAAATAGGACAAAGTTATTAAATATTGTTATTTACTTAACAGAGCTAATGATTAGAAGAATGAAATATTATTTATAGAGTTATTAGAAGAATGAAATATTATTTTATACTACAAATAAAATTAATTATACATGTATTATACTACCCAAAATAATAGTACCATAAGCTATATTATTGACTATATTATTAAAATAAGTTTTATAAATAAAAATTAAAACCTGAATACTTAAAATATGCTTAAAAGATAATAGAAATGATCATAAGATTAGATGGGAAAGATTTTTGCATAGTTCAAATGAAAATGTAATATATAGTAGCATTTAAAATTTGTGAACCTTAAAATGTATGAATTCAAATTTTGTAAACTTTAATAATGTTTAAAACACTACGAATCATTGTAAATAGAGAACACATACATATTTATTTGTATTATGTTTCTGCAAAGAACTTTAGAAAAGTATCAGTGCCAGTATTTTCAGAACACTTTAAGTGCTGGTTAAGAGATTTCATTTTCAGTTATTGTGTCTCAAAGAAAGTAATTAGAAATATTTATTTAAAATAAAGCAGGGAGTGGTAGCCCATATCTGTAGTGCCATCTACTCAGGAGTTAGAGTCAGAAGAATGGGAGTTCAAAACTACCAAAGAAAGTTAGTGAAGTAAGTGAAGTAAGCCAGGCCCAAAGAAACATAGGTCCTATGGTTTCCCTTATTTGCAATAACTAGTATATGTCTGAGACAAGCAGAAAAGTCAGATAAGATGATGTTAAGCGAAATGAACCCCAAGATAAGGACACAAGTGTTTTTTTTTCTTTCTTGCTATTGTTTCTAACATATTTATAAGGTCCCACGTGATTTTTTGTTGCTTTGTATGTCCCTCCCCCACCGTATAACCCTTGTTATCACTGTATTTGATGTTGGTTTAATTTGTGGAGGGAAAGGAAAAAACAAATTGTTTAAATAGGGATACAGGTGAACCCATTGCAACAATGAGATGTACAAGACACTATGTCGAAAAATGAACTTTACAATTTAGGCCAGGGTGGAGGGTGTAGTTGTGGAGATGGGAGGGCAGGGATGGTAGGGGAAAAACAAAGGAGGAGGCAACAATGTTTGATAAGAAATGTACTCATCACTTTGCTCATGTAACTGTAACCCCTCTGTTCAGTATTTTCACAATAAAAAACTTATTTTAAAAAAAAGAAAAAGAAAGTTAGCAAGGCACTTATTAACAAAAGGACTCAGGGCATTATCAAGTGGTAGCACGCTTAACTACCATGTGAGAGTTACTGTGTTCCAATCTCCAGTATCATAAAATGGGGAGAAAACAAAAAGCACCATTACTTATAGTACAACAAACTAGAAATAATATAGGTATCTTTACACATTATAAAAGAAAGTTATGATATATGCAGACATCAAATATATATTTTCTACTTTCAGAAGTGAATTAATGAGCTGAGAATTAAAACCATCTTTTGGCTTTTTAAAGTTTTCTATAAGGTATTTTATTTATCAAATAAATCGTTATTTTGTAGAAACTTGTAGAGTCTATCTTCCTACTGGTGATTAAATAACACAGCATTTCAGCAAAAAAGCAGCTTATATTAACTATTGTTTTAGAATAACTCCCTCAGACAATGGAATTTGATTTTTTTCAGAAATAATATAACTTTAGACAAAATAATAACTTAAAACTTGCAATTGCTAGGTTTTCAGTATGGAACACAAGCTTTATTGTTATATAGTATCAAGTTTGCTTTTTCTTATTAGAATAAGAGCTTTAAATGGAAAATAGGTAGAACAATAAAGTAAAAGAATTAAATGTTCATTCAAGAAAAATAAGAAATATATGAAGACATGCAAGAAATTCTTCTGTGTGGACAGAAGAGGGAGCTTTTAGATTGCAAAAAATAAAATTTTAAACACTATTATCTGAAATATAGTATTTCAATGGCACTCATTGAGTACTAATGAACAATACATATGCATAGCAATATTTTTATGAGAGCTCAAAACCTCCATTTTCATTTATGATTTAATGAAATATTAACCTTTTCTTTATGTTTAATCCAGAGTGGAATTTCCCACTGTTATCCTCAAACGTCTTGTACCCTTGGCCTTTTTAAGGGTTGATGACAAATAAGGCAGGTGGAATGAGGCATTTACATGTATGATTTATGGTTTTTACTTGTATGAGTTATATCTTACCCTCTTTGCATGTAGTGTAGTTTGTAAGGCCAGGACAAGATAGCAAACAGCAAAAAGTCAACTTCGTCAACATATAACCACAGAAAAATTAAGGATTCATTATATGCTAAGTAATGAAGATGCAAAGATAAAATTCATTGATTTAAAAATTCATGAAAAACTATACAATCAATGTAAAAGTTGAAAACATATCAGCTAATTCAAGGCACTTTTTTATGTCTACATTCAGAGTTAAAACCTAGAATTTTTGTTTTCAGTATGGAAACCTAACAGTGTTCAGAGGTGCTACAGTTAACTATAGTGAACTGAGAATTAATTCTGTTATTTTAGAAATCATGGCTTTTAGAGTGTAAGCGGGAATGCAGATGGTAACAATGAATTTAACTCTTTTTTTAATTAACACTGATCAAATGAAAGCTCTTGGCTCTTCATTTTGAGAGAAAAGTAGAAAATCTGAAGTGATTTTACACTGTTGTCATAACTAACATTCTCAGGGTTAATTATTTTGGTAGATTATTTAAAAATAATGACTCAATTTTTTAATATATGAAGGTTGATCATATCTAAAGGGGTGGGATCAGATGCTTTCTGTCCTACAAGAAAGAAACAAAAATGAATAGTTAATCTGGGCGAATGCTGAATCAAACAATGACAGTGAGGACCCTGGGGATTTGAAGTGCTCATTTCCTTGGCAGGGAACCTGGACTGCAAAAGTCTTAATGTGTCCAATTATTTGCATATGGCCTGGCTTAGACTACCCTGAACTTTGCTTTTGAAAAATTTTTAATTATAGGTGCTGTTGACTTAAATTGTCAAGGTGTCAAGCAATAAGGACCTTTGGAGTTTCATAGACTACAAAGAAGAAGGAGGAGACCCACCATCTAATAAACAGAAGGAAAGTGAGATTTCTAGGGAAAAGAGATGTCATTCAAATCAATTAAGGAAAGGTACCTCACTTCTATTTTGTTCTTTCCCTTCTCTGATCACTGTTCATTTATAGTTATATTTTAAAAGATTAAAATATTCAAAGAAGGAGAATGTGTCATCCTATAATGGTATTTTAAAACAATTTATCTAGGAACATTGCTGTTTTCTCTTTAGTATTTTTTATGGATATCTGTGTCTGACTTGAGGCTTTAAACATTTACTGGATGTCATTTATTAAGCTCCACTCCCATGCTGTGTATTGGGTAATGTGATGATGCACAGAGGACTGAGACTCCTTCCTAGAAGCATGTCAACATAAATATAAAACCTGCTGAGAACAAGGGACACGTTTCAGATGTAAGAACTGGGAAGCCACAAAAGCAGGGAGGGTGTGGGGATGGGGGGAATCCTGTTAGCTATGGAGTTAGTCCTGTATTTTCAAATAATTTTTCTCCAGCCAACGAACATCCTTGGCTCACTCACCACCCACTTTGTTCTTATTTGCCTTTTCTTCTTGCTCACAGATTTTCTTTTTTTTTTTAAATTTAATTTTACAGTACTGTGGTATAATGATACTTAGGTAAAGTCACAAACACATTTTAACCTTCACAATGATGATGATCATCATTCCAATCGACACAATTTACGAACTTTACGAGCATTAACAATAAAACTTTTTCTTCCAGATAGGGTGATATGGACATTTCTTTCATTTTGCTTAGTGTGAGCTCCTCCCTTTCTCTCTCATTCCCTCCCTTCCATCGTCACCCTTGAGTTGCTTGGTTCACTTTCATCAATGTCCGGTACAGCTGATAGGCCCTTCTGCTGTATTTTTTCACCCGCTCTCCACTGATTCTGTGCCCTCCTCCCACCTTCCCTCAGATGTACATGCGTATACACCATATATGGTGCTCACAGATTCTGAAGCGCATTTAACATGTGATGAGAAGAACTCTGCACTCTGGGTCAGGAGACTTGGTTTTAGTTGACAGGTAAGACCAGCACTCTTGGGCTGTCCTTTTGCTTTATTTGGTTCAGAAGTCCTCATTGCTAATTGTAGTTGATTGATTTTTGTGATGTTGTCATCTTTCCTGAATAATTTTCTCATTTCTTTTCTTTGTGTGTGTGCAGAAGCAAAGTCTACCAGTCAGAATGCACATAAAAGTGTCCTTGTTAGTGCGTGTGCATGCACACACACAGCATTTCAGAGCACAAGTAAGTTCAAAGTTGTGCTTACAGACCACATTGATCTGAACACAAATGTAAGAGAGCTAGCTGCAGTTTGTGACTAAATTAGTAGCAGTCTCTATTTATAATACAACCCTACTTTGACATCAAACACACATTTTTTTAAAGAAAGGCTTAATATCCAATTATTCTTACAAGAGAGATAGCTTGCTAACTAAGGAGGTTTTTTCCAGTTTGAAAAAAGAGTGTGTGTGTGTGGAGGGGGGGAGCAAAGGGTGCTTCTGACAGGTATCTTTGGCCTGTGGGAAGCCCGCTGAAACAGATATAGTAATTAGCTACAAACCAAGCTGGAGTTTGCTCTGTGTGACCCTTCCACACCCCTGCAAAGTTACTCAAGCATGGTATTTCGTTTAATTAAACACACACACACGCACACACACACACACACACACCAAAAGTGAACTGGAGCTGTCCACTGCGTGAGCCATTCATCCTGGGAGTATGCAGACGCTCACAGGAGGACTGCTGTCCGGGATGGCCCAGACTTCGCCCTTCCCTGAGAGCCCTTCCAGAAGATCTGGGAGGATTCGGGTTAAGGACTGTGAAGTCAGCCGCCTTCAGTGCTCTCTCGCTTCGAGCAGAAGCCCAGGGTCAGGTGCCTTCACACATCCCCGTGCAAGCGAATATGAAGAACGCAGACAGCCCCTCCAGGCTTTGAAGCATTTTTGTTGTTGCTGTTTTCACTTGAAAGCAGAAACAAATATTCCCTTTTTCCTGCTCTGTCGCCTTCTATGCAGTTACTGCTTACAGATTTCTGCCGGATGTACTGTGTATTTCACAATCAGCACTTGAAAGACCTAGACTGAGATGCACCGTGCCTCTGATTCCATCCCTCCAGGCAGTTACTACGTTCCAGGCTTTCCAGGACCCAGGAAGCAGCCAAGGAAGGCTCCGGGAGAGACGCTGGGGAGGGCCCTCTCTGCTCCATTCGAGGTGCCCTGTGCTTGGATTCGTGCTTAGTTCTATGGAGGGAACAGGGTGGCTTGCTTTCCAGAGATCTTCCCGCGACTACCAGGACGCCAGCTAGGATTTAGGTTCATTTTCTTTTCTAATTAAAGCATTCAAGGATAGAAAAACGTCTAGAGCAGACAGAGCAGGCCAATCTGAAAGCCAAAGAAACAGCGAATGATTGCCAATAGCAAAATGGACTTTTTTTGCACAAAGGGGTACGGCAGGCAGCGTCCCCTCTCTCTTCGGGAGCCCACTCTGTGCAGGGTCCCTTGCCTCCTCCCTCTTGGGGTCTACCTCCGCTCTGACTGGTGGAGGGGTGGAGATGCTGTGGGGAGGTCTGTGATTGGCTCCCTCATCTCCACCTGCATTTTTGCTGAGCCTGGTGGCTAAATCTCCAGAGCATCGGTTGGAGATCGCTGTCGATCTGTGGGGATTGGGAGTGTCGTCTGTGCTGGCACAAACTTCTGCTTGTCACCATTCAACATGATCCTCTGGGTGGTTTTGTATTTGATAACCCCTGTCTGTGGTTGCCCCAGTCGAGAAAAAGGTAAAGAAACGGTATCTTCAGAATGAGATAATGTTCATCACTAGTTGTGGACTCGAGGTGGAGGAAAACACAGGACACCCTGTGGTGGGAGAGGTCGCGGTGCTCAGATGGCAGCCCTGGGCACAGTGGACCTTTCCTAGGGTAGCTGTAACCAGGAGCCAATAGCTCGGTGACTGGACACGATTCATGTTTGTCCCTAAGATCTAGCAGCCATGGATCTGAAATCAGCCTGCTGGCAGTTCGTGCTGAACTCTCGTTCTGAGAGTGAAAACCCTCTTTGTCAAATTGCTGGCAATTTGGGGCCTTCCTTGTCTGGAGACTGATCGCTCTAATCTCTGGCACCATCGTCAGCTGGTCTGGTCCACGTGTCCGTCTTCATGTCCGCGTGTGTGTGCCCAAGTTCCCCTTTTTAGAAAGGCATTGGAATATTTCCCAAATGAATCTATTAATATCGTATTAAAATAAGGGAGACCATGGGACCTATGTTTCTTTGGGCTTGGCTTACTTCACTTAACATAATTTTTTCCAAGCCTTTCCATTTCCTAACAAATGGGGCAATGTCATTCTTTCTGATGGAAGCATAGAATTCCATTGTGTATATATACCACATTTTCTTGATCCATTCATCTACTGAGGGGCATCTGGGTTGGTTCCATATCTTAGCTATGGTAAATAATGCTGCAATAAACATAGTCATGCTGGTAGCTTTAGTGTGGTCTTGTTTGTAAACATTTGGGTAAATAATGTGATGTTAGGAAGATGAACCCTTAGATATGTATTTAAAGGTATTTTTCTTTCATGCATTTGTTTCTAACGCATTTATAAGATTATTTCTTTGTTGCTTTGTATGTCCCTCCCCCACAGTATAACCCCTGCTTTCATTATATTTGAAGTCAGTATAATTTGTGGAGGAGATGAGGAAAAACAAGTCGTTTAAGGATACAGGTGGACCCGTTGGAACAATGAGAAGTACAAGTTGTCATGTGGAAAACGAACTTTACAACTTTGGTGCGGTGCGGGGGGGAGGGGGGGAAGGATTGGGTAGGGGGTCGGGGGATGGGAATCTGGGAAGGGATGTGAAGGGTAAACAAAGGAGGAGGCTGCAATGCTTGATAAGAAATGTACTCATTATCTTGCCCATGTAATTGTAACCCCTCTGTAGAGTATGTTCACAAATAAAAAAAATCGTATTAAAAGACTGTTGCATTGTATGTATGTTTATCTGAATTAGGGAAGGGAAGGGGAACAAAAAAATTGGTGAGACAAAGGACAAAGGGGGAAGCTATGCAACGGCGATACTCACAAGACACTGTGTTGGAAATGATCTGTACAACCTGAAGGAGAACGAGGAGGGAGGGAAAGGGGGAGAAAATGAGGGAAGGGAAGGGGCAAGAATGTTCCACAAGAAATGTACTCACCACCTTACTTACGCAACTATAACCCCTGTGTACAACACCCTGACAATAAAATTAAAAATCAAGATTCTTTTCCAAATCAGGCCACCCATTCTGAGATTCTGGGAAGACCTGAAATTGAGGAATAGAGGTGGGGGCTTTTTATCCTAGTATATATTTTAGGCAGCTGCTGCACAGAAAATCAAAACCAATATCCAGAGTCATTTTTTCCCAAGCACATCTCATCCTAAGTATGATGTAACTATGAAACCAGATTCTCCAACCTTGTACATAGGTTACAAATGAATATGGCCTCTTGCTGGGATGGATGTCGGTCTTCTGGGATGCGTGTTACAATTCCTCAAACCATACTGTTGAGCACAAAATGTATTCCCCTGACATTTCCTGAACACATTTCATCACAATCCTACACCAGAACAGGGGCCTACCACTCAGTTCAGTGTTAGTACCTAACAATACCAGTCTGTCTCTGTGACTCTTTCATGTCACAAGCTTTGAAATTCTTCCTCATAGGTCACACACACACACACACACACACACACACACACACACACACACACACACACACACACACACAAGATCATTGCATGAACCAATCAAAAGGCTTTGGTAAGAGAATGCTAGTCGTCTCTTCATTAGTTTCTTTTAGTTTGACTCATTTGATATAGTGCCACATGTTCTAGTGAGATTAGATATGTTAACTAGTGCTCTAGACAGAATTTGGCATTTATATACCTTTGTATCTTCTGAGACATTATACATAACTGCCAGAAATGATTAACAGACTGGAAATTAGGAAATGAAAGTCAGTGATGGATTTGTTTGGACCCTGATGGACAAAGACACAGCCATGCAGAACAGACGGCGTGGTGGATTAGCTCTCAGTATTCCTAGCACCAAAGGCCATTCTGTATTTCTTCCTACTTTTCTTATTTTTCTTCCTAGTGGCAACTTCTTAGTTACATTTTAGTTCCAGTTTACTGGTTCACAAAAGAAGAAAGAAACATTTAAAGTAAAATTGCATCTGCGTTTTCCATTATGTGTCATTTGGTTGGGTGATGCTTGTAATCATCTCTGTCCTTATCAATTTTCATCTTCCTCAAGCAGTGCTCTCCCACTGTTCCTTTGTGTGTACCTTTCCATTATTCACCATCACTCTTGAAGTAAAGGCTCAACTAAGCTTGAGTGGACCATGATTTGTTCCCATGCAGTTAGATGGTGACATTCTTTATTTGTCTCTTGATTGGCATCCTTTTATGGTACTTTTTCTTTTCATCTTGGTTGTTTTCTCTTTATTTTTCCGTGACTTCTTGTTTCATTTCCCGGAATCTAGAGGTGATTTTGAATTTATGTTCTGCCTAGGACCTCATTTATTTTATAATTGGGAATCTTTTTTCTGGTGTGTGCCAGTATAGGGGCCGGAAGTCAAGACCTCTTGCTCATCAGTTATTTCACTCATGGCTGTCACTATCATTGAGCTATGCTTCTAGTTTTTTGCTGGTTCACTAAACATAAGAGTCTTAGATTTGTTTGCTCTGGCTGTCTTTGAACCTCCATCCTAAGATCTCAGCCTCCAGAGTAGCTAGGATTATATGCATAAGCCACAAGTTCCTAGCTTAAAATAAGTAATTTATATCATTTCTTATTCTTTGCTATTTTCTCTTAGAATATCCTATCTCCTCTATAACTCTCTCTTAACTAAGAGATTGTTCACAAATGTACTCTTAAACCTTTTTTTTTTTTATTTGAATTTTTTTGTTTTATTGTGAAAATACTGTACCGAGGGATTACAATTACATGGGCAAGGTAGTGAGTACATTTCTTTTTTTTTTTTTAATTTAATTTTATTTTATTTGAGAACATACTGTACAGAGGGGTTACAATTGCATGGGCAGGATAACGCATACATTTCTTACCAAGCATTGCAGCCTCCTCCTTTGTTTACCCTTCACCTCCCTTCCCAGCCTCCCACCTCCCTCCCACCCAATCATACCCCCCCTCCCCCCCCCCCACCACACCTACATTGTAAAGCTGGTTTTGACATGACATTTTGTAATTCTCATTGTTGCAACAGGTCCACCTGAATCCTTAAACGACTTGTTTGTCGCCATCTCCTCCACATGTTATACTGACATCAAATATAGTGAAAGCGGGGGTTACACTGTGGGGGAGGGACATACAAAGCAACAAAGAAATAATCTTATAAATGCGTTAGAAACACATGCATGAAAGAAACAAAAACATTAAAATACATATTTGAGGGTTTGTTTTCCTAACATCACATTATCTGACTTTTTCCGCTTGACTCATACCTATACTAGATATTGCAAATAAGGGAAACCATGGGACCTATGTTTCTTTGGGCCTGGATTACTTCACTTAATATAATTTTTTCCAAGCCTTTCCATTTCCTAACAAATGGGGCAATGTCATTCTTTCTGATGGAGGCATAGAATTCCATTGTGTATATATACCACATTTTCTTGATCCATTCATCTACTGAGGGGCATCTGGGTTGGTTCCAGATCTTAGCTATGGTAAATAATGCTGCAATAAACATAGTTGTGCTGGTAGCTTTAGTGTGGTCTTGTTTGTGATCATTGGGTAAATGCCCAAAAGTGGGATTGCTGGGTCATAGGGGAGTTGTATGTGAAGTCTTTTGAGGAACCTCCATACTGCTTTCCAAAGTGGTTGAACAAGTTTACATTCCCACCAACAATGAAGTAAGGTTCCTTTCTGTCCACATCCCCTCCAGCATCTGTTGTTGTTAGAGTTCTTGATTTTTGCTGTTCTAACTAGAGTGAGGTGATATCTCAATGTTGTTTTGATTTGCATTTCTTTATGGCTAGGGATGTTGAACATTTCTTCATGTGTCTATTGGCCATCCTTCTTTCTTCTTCAGAGAAGTTTCTCTTTAAGTCTTTCGCCCACTTATTTATTGGGCAGTTGTTTCTTTGAGGATTTGTTGTTGGGTGGTTTAATTTTTTGAGTTCCAAGTATATTTTAGATATGAGACCCTTGTCCGTTGTATGGCTAGTAAAGATCTTCTCCCAGTCCGTGGGCTTTCTATTGATCTTGCTAGCTATGTCATTTGCCCTGCAGAAGCTCTGCAACCTTATGCAATCCCATTTGTCCAACCTTTCTTTGATTTGTTGTGTTTCCGGGTCTCTATTCAGAAAATTTCGGCCTGAGTCATGGAGACCCAGGGTTTCTCCTATTCCATCCTGTAATGTTTTCAGAGTGTCTGCTTTGAGTTCAAGGTCTTTGATCCATTTGGAGTTGATTCTGGTGCAGGGTGATATATAAGGATCTAGCTTTAGTTTTCTACATGTAGTTAACCAGTTTTGCCAGCACCATTTACTGAAGAGGCTGTCTGTCTTCCATTCTATTATTTTAGCTCCCTTATCGAAGATTAGATGGCTATAGGTCTGTAGGTTCATTTCTGGGTTTTCAATTCTATTCCATTGGTCCTGAGGTCTGTTCTTATGCCAATACCAAGCTGTTTTGATTACTATGGCTTTATAGTAGAGTTTGAAATTTGGTATTGATATTCCTCCAGCAGTGTTCTTTCCGTTGAGGAGCGTTTTTGCTATTCGGGGTCTTTTATTGTTCCATATGAATTTTTGGATTGCCTCTTCTATTTCCTTGAAGAATGAGGGTGGAATTTTGATAGGTATTGCGTTGAATTTGTAGATAGCCTTGGGAAGTATTGCCATTTTCACAATGTTAATCTTTCCAATCCAGGAGCATGGGAGGTTTTGTCATTTTTTAAGTTCTGTGTTGATTTCCTTTTTCAAGATTTTAAAGTTTTCATCATAGAGGTCCTTCACTTCTTTAGTTAAGTTAATTCCTAGGTATTTTATTTTTTGTGGGGCTATTACAAATGGAGTTGCTTTCCTAATTTCAGCCACACTTTTCTCATTGTTGGCATACAGAAAAGCCATTGATTTTTGGGGGTTAATTTTATAACCTGCTACTTTGCCAAAGTTTTGAATCAGCTCGAGTAATTTGGGAGTGGAGTCTATGGGATTCTTTAAATACAAGATCATGTCATCTGCAAAGAGGGGGAGTTTTATTTCTTCTTTCCCTATTTGGATCCCCTTTATGTCTGCATCTTGTCTTATTGCTGTAGCTAGGCATTCTAATACTAGATTGAAGAGAAGTGGAGAGAGTGGACATCCTTGTCTTGTTCCTGAGTTAAGAGGAAATGGCTTTAGTTTTTCACCATTGAGTATAATGCTGGCTGTAGGTTTGTCATATACAGCCTTTATTGTATTGAGGAATGTTCCATGGATTCCTAATTTTTCCAAAACCTTCATCATAAAGGGGTGTTGGATCTTGTCGAATGCTTTTTCTGCATCTATTGAGATAACCATGTGGTTCTTATTCTTGCTCCTGTTGATGTGATAAATAATATTAATTGATTTGCGTATATTGAACCAGCTTTGCATCCCTGAAATGAATCCTGTTTGATCGTGGTGTATGATTTTTTGGATGAATTGTTGAAGTTGGTTGGCCAAAATTTTGTTGAGAAGTTTTGCATCAATGTTCATCAAAGAAATGGGTCTATAGTTCTCTTTATTTGATGAGTCCCTGCCTGGTTTTGGGATGAGGGTTATGATGGCTTCATAGAATGTGTTCGGTAGTGAGCTTTCTCTTTCAATTTCATTGAAGAGTTGGAGGAGAATTGGTGTGAGCTGTGCTTTGAAGGCCTTGTAAAATTCCGCTGTAAAACCATCTGGTCCTGGACTTCTCTTAGCTGGGAGGTCTCTTATTGCTGTTTCTATTTCAATGCTTGATATGGGCCTGTTAAGATAGTTTAACTCATCTTGGTTTAGTTTTGGCATGTCAATATTTGCTAGGAAGAGGTCCATTTCTGTCAAGTTCTCAAACTTATTAGCATAAAGTTTTGAGAAGTATTCCCTTATAATGTTCTGAATCTTGGTTGTTTCCGTGGTGATGTTTCCATTCTCATCTCTGAGTTTATTAATTTGGGTGTGTTCTCTTCTTTTTCTGATAAGATTTGCTAAGGGTCTGTCAATTTTGTTAAGTTTTTCGAAGAACCAACTCTTTGTTTTGTTGATTCTTTCTGTAGTTTTTTTGGATTCTAATTCATTTAATTCTGATTTAATTTTGATTATTTCTTTCCGTCTCCTGGATTGGGGTTTATCTTGCTGCTCTTTTTCAAGGAGGTTTAGATGTGTCATTAGATTGTTAGTTTCAGATCTCTCCAATTTGTTGATGTAGGAGCTCAGAGCTATAAACTTGCCTCTGAGTACTGCCTTTGCTGTGTCCCAGAGGAGCTGGTATTTTGTGTGTTCATTTTTGTTGAATAGCATGAACATTTGAATTTCCTTTCTAATCTCTTCCATGACCCACTCATGATTCAGCAGTGTGTTGTTCAGCCTCCATGTGATACCGGACTTTCTTTGGTGGCTTTTGGTGTTGAGTTCTAATTTTATTCCCTTGTGGTCAGAGAGAATGCAAGGTATAACTTCAATGTTTCTGAATTTAACAAGTTTGCTTTGTGGCCTAAAATGTGGTCTATTTTAGAAAACATTCCATGTGCTGCTGAGAAAAACGTGTATTCTGATGCTGCTGGGTGAAATGTTCTGTAGATGTCTGTTAAGTCGAGTTGATCTATGCAGCTGTTTAGATCTGCTTTTTCTCTGTTGAGTTTTTGCCGAGTTGATCTATCTAGTGGGGAGAGTGGTGTGTTAAAATCCCCAACAATTAATGTCTTTGGATCTATATGGGATTTGAGGGAAAGTAGTGTTTCTTTGATAAATTTGGGTGCTCCATTGTTTGGCGAATAGATATTTAGAATTGTAATATCCTCCTGAAGGAGAGATCCTTTAATTAGTATGTAGCGACCTTCTTTATCTCTTCTCACGAATTTTGATTTGAAGTCTATTTTATCTGATATTAGGATTGCAACTCCCGCCTGTTTATGGATTCCGTTTGCTTGGTAGATTTTGTTCCAGCCTTTAACATTGAAAATGTGTTTGTTTTTACGGGCAAGATGTGACTCCTGTAGGCAGCAGATAGAAGGGTCTTGTTTTTTAATCCACCTAGACAGTCTATGTCGCTTAATTGGAGAGTTCAGTCCGTTAACATTAAGAGATAGGACTGAGAGGTATTTGGGAGTTCATGCCATGTTATCCACCTTCTTGGGGGCTGTGAAAACTGGGTTCTTCCTATGGTTCTTGGATTCTCAGTTTGGGTGCAGTTTCTTGGCCTTTATTGCGGTCTTGTTGGTTTTCTATGTGTAGGACATCTTTAAGAATCTTTTGTAGGGCCGGTTTGGTGGAGATGTATTGTTTCAATTTTTCTTTGCTATGGAAGGTTTTTATTTGGCCTTCAGTTATGAAGGAGAGTTTAGCTGGGTACAGTATTCTTGGTTGATAGTTGTTTGTTTTTAGGGCATGGCATACATCATTCCAGGCTCTTCTTGCTTTGATTGTCTCTGCTGAGAAATTTGAGGTGATTCTAATTGGTTTCCCTTTATAGGTGATTACCCTTTTCTCCTTGACAGCTTTAAGGATCTTTTCCTTGGTCTGAGTTGATCCTGTGTGGATTATAATGTGACGGTGGGATGTCCTATTCTGGTCTGGTCTATTTGGGGTTCTAAAGGCTTCTTGTATCTGGACAGGCCTATCTTTTTGCATGTTTGGGAAGTTCTCTGCTAGGATCCTGTTAAACAAATTTCCTAGACCATTAACTTCTGTTTCTAGGTGCTCCTCTACACCCATTATCCTTAGATTAGGCCTTCTGGTGGTGTCTTCCAGATGTTGGATAGATCTATCATATTTCTTGGACTTGTCTTGGATGGTTGTATGTTCTTTCTCTATAATATCTAGGCTGTCTTCAATCCCTGAGATTCGATCTTCTGCATGGTCTAACCTGCTGTCAAGACTCTCTACTTTGTTTTTTATCTCTTTTCCTTCTAGTTGGTCAGCTTTGATGGCTTCAAGTTCTTTGTTGAAGCTCTGTTTTAGGTCTTGTATGAATTTCTTTACTTCCTTAATTTGGTGTTCAGTGTTTGTCCTCAAATCGCTTAGTTGATTGGTTATGGTTTCTTTGGGCTCCCATTCCTTCTGTTGGGTTCCATTCAGCATTCCCTTTGTGGTCTCCCTGACTTCCTTCAGCTCTTTGTTAATGGATTCCATGAATGCCTTTAGTGATCTTTGTGTGTTCTCTACCTGGTCTCTCAATTCCTGAATTACTCTTTGATTAGCTTCCTCCCGTTTGTGGGATTCCTGCAGTTCTCTTTCCTCCCGTTCGTGGGATTCCTGCAGTTCTCTTTGAGTATTCTCAGCCTGCTCATGCCATTCCTCCCTTTCTCTTTGAGTATTCTCAAGTTGTTCACACAAATCCTGTATCAGTTTTTGAGTAGCTTCCTCACGCTTATGATATTCCTGTATAAACTTCTGGGATGCCTCCTCTCTCTCCCTATCACGCTCATACAGAGTCCTTTGTACGTTGTCAAACTTTTCATTTATCATGTTTGCCAGCAGTGTTTGTAGAGCTATTTGGGAACTCTCCTCTGGATTATTCATTATCTGTTCTAACCCCTGATTATCAAGATTGGGAATTGAGAAACCCGAATTTGCCATTTTTCTTGTGTTTTTCCGGCTTACTCTGCCCATTTGAGATGAAGATAGCACCAGTTTTGTGCTAGAAGAATATCTTAAGGCAACCATCAACCAAAGTTTGTATTTGTACAGTCAATAGTCTACAGATACAATCTAGTTCAACATATACATCTATTCAACATCAGACAACTATATGTTAAAGGACTTCGAACCGCAGAGAAGAATTTGGAAAACCAGAAATTATTAGGGTTAGGGAGAGATGTGGGTAAAAAATAGGAATAGATTGGTGTGGGGAGGCACAGGGAGAGTTAACTATGTCCTAATCACAATGCAGGAAATAGGTTGGGTAGGATGCAAGTAGAGAGAGAGAGAAAAAGAAGAAAGGGAAAGGGGAATGAAAAGAGACCAGAAAAAAAAAATAGAAACGTAAAAATTAAAGTTATTATAGAGATTAAAAGACCATCTATTTAGAGAGGAATGTGAATATGTTGAGAGAAAGGGAGGGACATAGAGGAGATGTGAAAAACTTTAAAAAAATGCTTAAAATATTATATAGGTATAAAGAGGTAGTACTGCTATTAATGAATTTAAGTCTCAGAGGTTTTGAATTGAGTAATAAGTTTGTGGATTAAGTGTGTACACAATGGGGGGTAGGGTCTACTAGTTAACTACGGGTTTATCTGAGGATGTGCAGGACAAGAGTTAAGTCACATAAAGAAGAACAAAAGAGGATAATGTGGAAAGGATAGGAAAGTGAGAAGAAAAGATCAGAAGTTCAGTAGAGCTAGACAAAAAACAAAAAGATAATTAAGAATGAAAGAAAAAGAGAAAGAAGACAAGAAAAGAAAGGAAAACACACATTCACGTATTCCTAAAATAAAAATTATAAGAGGAGAAAAAAAAGTTACTGGAAAACAATTATTTTTTCAGAAGAGGCAAAAATTAAAGATTAATAAAAGTTTTAGAAAAGGAAAATTTTTTTTTATATATATAAGGTAACAAAAAACAAAAAAAAAAAAACAAAAAAAAGAAAAAAAGAAAAGAAGAAGAGAAAAAAAAAGTTCTTTGATTTTTTTTTTTTTTGGAGGGGTGGGAAGAGTCCTGTATCTCCCTTTTGTCTGTAACCAGAGTCTGGTTGGAGTCTCTGGTCAGCTTGAGGTCCTGTGGCTTGATTGGTTTCTTAAGTCAGTTTGTTGGAACAGGCAGAAAAATGCTCTGCTTTACCCAAGATTTTGAGATCCCCCTCCCAGGTTAGTTTACTGGGAGGGTGATCTGCTTTGAGAATCACAAAAGAGGGGGATGCAGTGATGAGTCTAGGTTCTGGGTAGAGTTGAGGCCTTTCAACAAACAGTAGCTTTTCCCTGGGGCTATTTTGTGAAAAAAACTCACAGCACCCAGCCTGGAGCCATTCTCAGGGTTTCTGTTTTTCAATTGATTGTGGTGGCTGCTAGAGGGAGGGGCAGCCTCTGGCTCTGGTTACCCGGTGAGGAGAGCCACTCCAATGGCTGGCGCCTGAGCTGGGTGACTTTTCCCTGGATGGAACTGAGTCTGTGAGGTCACTTCGCTGTTAAGTTCTTGTGACCTGCTAAATGACTCGTTTTATTCCAAGGCCTGAGCTGGAGCTAGCCGCTCCTCCGAGCTTTGTCGGTATCCAAGATGGAGATCACCAGTGCTGGGGGGAGGGGTGGCCTTCCCTCCTCTGCTCCCTGAGAAGGAGTGAGGAAGTCGGGCTTCTACTCACGCCGAGTCTTGGATCCTGGGTCGTCTCTGGTCCGCAAAGTGCAGGATGAAGTTGTCCGCTCCTTGTTGGTTCTTGCTGGTGTTGAGTAGAATCCGCTCGTCCGCTCCGTCTGGCTCCTTCGTCCCGGACTGTGTCTCAGGTATGCCCCCGCGGCGGTGGTCGCCACCGCGACCCTGCCGCCGCAGCAGCAGCTGCTGGCAGGCGCTCAGATGTGTCTGCTTGGCTTCCCCTCTCTTGACTAACTCTCTGTCCTGTGATGGCACACTTGGTGTGATTCTCTGGCTTGGGACTGTTCACTGGAACTCTGAAACTGCTTTCTATGCAAGAGCTTGTTCAGATTCCAGCTTCTCCTCCGCCATCTTCCCGGAACTCTTACTTTTAAACCTTTTTGTGTGCATGCCAGTCTTGAACTCAGGGCCTAGCTGCTATCCCTAAGCAGTTTTTTGCTCAAGACTAATGTTCTACCACTTGAGCCACAGCTCCACCTCTGTCTTTTTTGGTAGTTTGTTGGAAGCACAATCTATCTCTTCCCTCTCTGCCACATAATGTGAAACACCTTCTTGTGAAAATAATTAATGAAAAAAAGTGAGGGGGAAAACATTAGAAATGAAACTGTGTGTGGAAATCTATCTATCTATCTATCTATCTATCTATCTATCTATCTATCTATCTATCTATCTATCTATCTATAGTTCCCTTTCTGTTTACTGGTATTTTATGTTAATGGAGCACCTTTTCACCAACATCTTCATTGTAATATCCTTTTGAATCCATGCAATTGTTGGATTAATATTCTCAAAGACACCACAGCCCATCTGATATTATCAACACTGTAAATCTCTCTGATCTACCCAAGGAGAAGGTGGGTTAGAGATATGTTGTGATTTTCAAAGCTCATGTTCACTTTTGCATGAATCTATTTAGGAATAAATAGCAATTGTGAAAATGAAGAGACACAGTTTTCTAAGCTTTCTTCCTAACATGCTTTCTCATGCCCTGCAATTGTCCACCATTCTTGGGCTGTTACAGTTTTTCGACTACAAGTTACATTGTTTCCAGTGACATTCTGGCTTAACCTAAGGAAAGAAATGCTAGCAATTTGTCAATAGAGTTAGCCTTTGAGATTTGCGCTTTTACAAACAGAAGCCCTGATTGGCACCTGAACTTTAGAAGGTTTATTTAATGCTACGAAACTCCAGCTTTCCAGGTTGCCCTTCAATTCAGAAGTTTTGTATATGTTTTATCCAGTGATCCATTGCTCACCTTCGCTTAGCCCCCTAATCCTGTAGCTCTTGAAGTCAGCATCTCCCAGGGAATTTCTTAAATCTGGCTCTGAGTGTCCTGCCAGGAAGCATTCTGACTGCGCTAGTAATGGCATCAGTGCCCTACACTTTCCTCTGGGTACCTTATTCTTTTTCTGCCTCTGTAATTAGATCTATTATGTAGCCGCTAGGAGCTCAAAGCTTCCAGTGACAAATGCCCAAAGACACCCTTTTCCATTGCAGATTACTCTCTGCCACTCACCGCCTGCTCCAGTGGCATGGGGAATGTTTAGCTTCCACGGTGGCACTTCAGTCTTCCACCTGCTGCACCTTTCTGCCATTGATCCCAATGTTGCCTGGTTGGTGTTTGCACAACCAGCCTGGGGGCTGTTATTCCTGGTCCAGGAGTGAGGACATGCTGACCCAAGTGTGGGTCAAGGTGGACAGAAATGAACCAGAAAGCTGTGCCTAGACTGGTGAGCAGCAGAAGAAATCAAGTCAGGAACACAACCTAGTTTCATTTCTTCTGTTCTCAGTGGGTAGTTTGGTAGCTGACGCGCTCCCTGCAGTGTGTTTGGTCTTCATGGAAGAAGCTGTGTTCCCACTCAGACAGTGACCCAGGAGGGCTGTGTCTGAGCCTGTGCCTCTGTGTAGAGGCACACAAAGTTCCTGCATCCTGACATTTCTGGAAACAGTATCTGTGTGCTCACTTGACTTCACCGTGATGGGAGATATCACTATTTCTTTTCTTTTTTCTTATTGTTCTTCTTCTGCCAGTTTTGGGGCTTGAACTCAGGGCCTGGGCACTGTCCCCAAGCTTCTTTTGCTCAAGGCAGGCACTCTACCACTTGAACCACAGGGCCACTTCTGGCTTTTTCTGTGTATGTGGTACTGAGGAATCAAGGCCAGGGCTTCATGCATGCTAGGAAAGCACTCTACCACTAAGCCACCTTCCCAGCCCAAGATATCACTACTTCTAATGATCATCAACATGTTTTATAATTGTTCTCCAGCATGAAAGCCACACTTCTTAGCTTCTCTGCAACTGGATGTAGCCATTTGGCTCTTCTTTAGGCAAAGAAGGAGGATGGTGCATAAGTGGCCAAGCAAATCATTTATTTCTGTTTTTCAACCCTCATCTCAGATGCTTTGGGCCACAGTACCCCCCTGTCAGGGCAAAGTGTCTATATTCATCCTTACAGAAGGTGGACATTTTCTGAAGAGATGGTAGGTCAAAATTACGGGGCATGACTCAATTCTGAGATGTCTTCTGGTCCCACATAGAGATTTCCAAGACAAAGAAGTATGGTTTTGTTTTTCTTCCTTTTTTCTTCACTGTTCATAGGTCACAAAGTGAGGGATGGTTTGGTGTTGTATCATCACCTAACCTAACCTGTCCTCCCTCACTTTGCACAGACTACCTGCTTAGTAGTTACATTTTACAGATGAGGAAATTCAGGCAGGGAGCAGTAAGACATCTTACCAACAGATGCTGGATTGGAGTACGGATATGTCGGTGTTTATTTCTAACAGTGAGTGATGATGAAATAGCATAAGCTGCTAACTGGCTTTCACTGGAACTGGAAGCACAGTGAATAAATAGAGTGCAAAGAGAGCATGGGTGTAAATGGAAGAGGATTTGAAGACAGGATGCTTGCCTTATTTATTTATGTATATAGTTTAAGAGGACGTAGCATTCCCCACACGGGACACTTGAGAGCCTCCCCACTTGGAAATGATTTTCAGCCTTGCATGCACACTTGCATTAGTGTCCATATGTCAGGTTCTGTTTTCTCATGAGGGATGTAGAAGTTTAAAAAGATCCCTGCTGCCAAGTACGAAATGTAGAATGAAATAAACAACAACAAGAAAAGTCCCTTTGCTCTGTCTGGCCTGACACCAGCACTGGCTGGCTCATTTATGCTAACTTGGAAAACATTAGGAGTGAGTACAACCATCATTACCTGTGGCAAAACACTTTGCCGTGGGTGGGCGCCCTGCTAATGACCTCCCAGCAGGAAGCATGGCTCCAAAAGCATTTCTAGTCTCCAATGCAGGGTAACTTGGCGTGTTTTTCAACATCCTGATTAGTGTGCTAGAATCCCTGCATGATGCTTGCTGAGAGCAGGCTGGGGCTCTATTTTGTTAAATACTGTGGATATGGATGGCTAGCAATTGCAGACCAAATAAACACTCAGTTAATCCGTCAGAGGGAAGACTATGGGGTAAAGAGATCACATACCACCATTCTGTTGAGTCATTTTGCATTTCTTAGGATGGTGTACTTGTTAGGATATGTCATGATTTTTTATATTTCCAGTCCCCCATTATCATCCCCACCCTTTTTAAAAAATTTTTTTGGGTCCAGTCGTGGGCCCTGAACTCTGGGCCTGGGCGCTGTCCCTCAGCTCTTCAGCTCAAGGCTAGCGCTCTACCACTTGAGCCACAGCGCCACTTCCGGCTTTTTTCTTTTTGCTTATGTGGTGCTAAGGAATCGAACCCAGGGCCTCATGCATGCAAGGCAAGCACTCTACCACTGAGCCACCTTCCCAGCCCCATCCCCACCCTTTTTTTTTTAAAGTGTACCGACAGTGCAATTTTATTTTGAAAATATGTAAACATGCACCAAATACCTTTCAATTATGGTGAGTCCGCTTTCAAAAAAAAAACTTCTCAAAGTTCATTAACTTCATATGAACAATAGAACAGTCACGTTCTAGTCTAATAAGCTTACAACCATGGGGTGTCTATTTATTGCAAGGTATTGTGATCAAGAGCCAGACATTTTTAGTTTTAGCCTGTGCTTAAATATTTTATGGACAGCTAGCTTACATATATCTATCATCTATGTCTGTATTTTATTCAAGCATCCAATCAACTTCCACTGAAGATAGGTCATGTGACTTTATTGCAGAAATAAATAGTGCAGATTTAATGCGGAAACCCGTCCTTTTATCCTTTCCTTTCTTTCTTTCTTTCTTTCTTCTTTCTTTCTTTCTTTCTTTCTTTCTTTCTTTCTTTCTTTCTTTCTTTCTTTCTTTCTTTCTTTCTTTCTTTCTTTCTTTCTTTCTTTCTTTCTTTCTTTCTTTCTTTCTTTCCTTCTTTCCTTCTTTCCTTCTTTTTCTTTCTTTCTTTGCCAGTACTGGGGTTTGAACAAGACTAGCACTCTACCACTTGAGCCACAGCTCCACTTCTAGCTTTTTGCTGTTTAATTGGAGATAGGAGTGTCACGGACGTTCCTGGCAGGCTGATTTAGAGGAGCGATCCTCAGAGCTCAGCTTCCTGAGAAGCTAGAATTATAGGCGTGAGCGCTCCCAGCAATTGACAGAAAGACGGACATACGTCAGTGCCAACGACAGTGCATACTGGAGCAGAAACTAACCTATTTCAGGCACTGGTGCTCTGGCAAATTTCTTAAGGACAGAAATTCTCAAGATTGCCTGCTTGCATAGTTGAAAGTTGTTTTTGTTTTTTATCAAAACAACATTGAGATATCAACTCACCCCAGTTAGAATGGCAAAAATCATGAACTCTAATAACAACAGATGCTGGAGGGGATGTGGACAGAAGAGAACCTTACTTCATTGTTGGTGGGAGTGTAAACTTGTTCAACCACTTTGGAAAGTAGTATGGAGGTTCCTCAACATAGAGCTCCCCGATGGCCCAGCAATCCCACTTTTGGGCATTTACCCAAATGATCACAAATAAGACCACACTAAAGCTACCAGCACAACTATGTTTATTGCAGCATTATTTACCATAGCTAAGATCTGGAACCAACCCAGATGCCTCTCAGTAGATGAATGGATCAAGAAAATGTGGTATATATACACAATGGAATTCTATGCCTCCATCAGAAAGAATGACATTGCCCCATTTGTTAGGAAATGGAAAGACTTGGAAAAAATCATATTAAGTGAAGTAAGCCAGGCCCAAAGAAACATAGGTCCCATGGTTTCCCTTATTTGCAATATCTAGTATATATATGAGTCAACCAGAAAAGGTCAGATAAGGTGATGTTAGGAAAATGAACCCTAAGATATGTATTTAAATGTTTTTTTTTATTTCATGCATTTGTTTCTAAAGCATTTATAAGATTATTTCTTTGTTGCTTTGTATGTCCCTCCCCCACAGTATAACCCCTGCTTTCACTGTATTTGATGTCGGTATAATTTGTGGAAGAGAAGGGGAAAAACAAGTCGTTTAAATAAGGATACAGGTGGACCCGTTGCAACAATGAGAAGTACAAGTTGTCATGTCGAAAACGAACTTTACAACTGTGGTGGCGGGGGGGGGGGGGGAGGATTAGGGGGGGGGGTGAGGGGAGGCTGGGAAGGGATGAGAAGGGTAAACAAAGGAGGAGGCTACAATGCTTGATAAGAAATGTACTCACTATCTTGCCCATGTAATTGTAACCCCATCTGTACTGTATTTTCACAATAAAAATAATCCCCCCCCCTTTTTAAAAAGAATGATTAGCAAATCTTGCAGCTCACTTCTTTCAAAACCAGCTGCTAATGGAAGATAGGAATTAGGACAGGGTGTTTTCATGATGAGGTTGTAAATTCCTTGGCGAAAAGGATTTGAAAGGATTGGCCTTACTCATCCCTATAAGCCCAGAGCCTTGGTGGGTAATCAGCACACAGTAGGTCATCAGCCAAAGCCAGATGAGAGTATAAGAAACTGGAGGATGAGGCATAAGAAACAGGTGGAGAATTGTAATAATACTTCATCATTTCTGTTGTTTGAAGTATGTTCATGTTTAGAGACCAGTAAGGAAAATTTAAAAAAACATTGAAATATTATCCAATGACTAAGGGTAGATTTTAAAGTCAAGCATAGGTGTCCTGATCTCCACAGATGTTACCGACTGTGTGATCCTGCATGGAAGAAGCTAGACTTGGGGTACGACTGGCCAGCCTCCAGTCCTCTGTCTTCATTCCTTCACAAGTCAGTGTATAAAGCTGTCCAGTCTCCTTAAGGAAAGTATTATAGGGGCAAGTGAACTTTCCTGAGGATTATGAGAAGCAGGCTTTAATACTTTTTAATAGTAAAATTTAATTAAACTAAATGTACCTCAGGGAAGAGTAATGTATGCAAACTTATCACAAAATCAAGCACCATGGTGAGAAAAAGTGAGAGCAGAATGTGGATGAATTCCAAAATAGTTGGCTTAAGCAACAAAATCAGCCTAGGCTATATTCCCCCTTAATATGTTGTATGGGTCTTTAAAGAGTTGGTTGTTTAATAATAGTAATCGTCAAGCTTGTTTCTGCAATCAGCGTGTGAGTGACAGTGCTTCACTCCCAGTAAACATGGAGCCATACAATCAGTCTGCCGCAGAAGCTCCTGATTCCCTTCCTGTGGCATAACCACTTGGGGGAATCTGTGAAACAAATGCAGAATCTCACAAAGCTATTCAGAAATATGGACTGAAAATGAAAGACTGGCAAAATAGCTTGCTAAAACCCGTTGGCTAGTAACTACACACTGCTAGTTAAGAAACTACTTTTCTAATGTTTGCATTTTGCATATTGCTTTTTTCAAAAAAAATCCTACCTTGTTTATTCCTGAGGAACAATGGGAACATTTATTCTAGGATGTGAAGTGAGATTTACCAGAGAAATAATAATATTTTCATGATTACAAAACGTTTCTTGAGATCAGATTGATCTCTGCATTTTATCTTTTTTGAGAGATGCAGTGCTTCTGGGTTTTGCTTCCATTGAATCTAGAGAACAATAAAGTAATATGATTTAATGGTCTAATTTTGTTTATTTTTGATGAGTGGGATTCAGTTCTTAAAGACTGGTCAGCATTTTACCAAACTGGTAATTCATCCTTTCATACTTTTTCATCTATTGTTTTTCTAATTATTTATTCACAAATCTTCTCTCCAACTTTCTTTAACCTATGTAGCTTTCTCTATTGTTTGTCTCTTGCAAAAGAACCTTCATATTCAGCTCACATGTTCCTCAATGGACCAAGGGATCAAGAAAAGTATATATACATATATAATGAAATTTTATTTATCCATTAGAAAGAAGAATATTGTACCATTTGTTAATAAATGGAAAGAAAGACCTGGAGAAAATTATGTTAAGTGAAGTAAGTCAGGTCCAGGCAGACAAATGATGTATATTTTCCTTTACATGTGGAAGCGAGATTGAACTTATAAATTTATAAGTAAATACGTTGGGTGGTATGAATATATTAACTAAAATATGGTAGATTCAAGGGAGATCACAATAGTATACTTCCTTAGAAAGATAGAGTCAAAGTAAGCAAATTAAGCACCAGGAAACAGGTACTTTGAAAAGGGTAAGGTGGGGTCAGGGAGAAAGGGATAGTTGGATGAGGAGAAGAGGATTAGAATGCAATCAAGTGTCAAATTAAGAGTGAAGGAAGGGGTGGGTAGGGGAGGGATGGGTGAGAATATTGAAAGGGATGACATTGAGTAATATACATTGTATTCATGAACTACTGTGTTAAAGGAAGCTCCTTTGTACAACTACTTAAAGGTAGTTTTTAAAAAGAGATCCTTTCATATTTTATTTCTAGATCAGTGACTTTTCACTTCGTATCTAATTATGTTCTTCACTCAGATACCAGCAGCCTCTCATAACTGTAGTTAAGAAAAACAATATGATTTACCCCCTTTTTATTCCCCATCTTTACAAAGGAAGAGAAAGGCCTATTAACACACATTCTGGACCTTCCACTAAGAGCTTCATGATAATGTCCTCTGATTATCAATGAAAAAACTGACAGGAAGAGGTATTCGATAGTTTGTCCCAGGTTTCACAAGGAGTTCATTGCAAAGCATGCATTCAAACCCACATCATTTTGACACTCACCCTCCTGGTCTTCCCACTCAGTGTCCTGGAACTTCCACCCCACTCCCAGGTTTCAGGATCAAAGGCTGTTGTTTTCTAGTATATCTTCTAGATTTTCTTGAACACATTGTCATTTCTAATTCTCTCAGATATAAATTATCTGTTATTATATTTAAAATCAATCATTGATAAAATGGAAATTAGGATTCATGATGCTTGTAATCAGCACATAAATTGGGAGGAAGTGTAAGCATGAAGACCTAGCGGACAGATAGTAAGAGCAGCCTTCGCAGACACGGAGAGCTTCCTGATAACTTCTCAGTCCTCCATTGCTCCATGCTCTCTAGAAGGTGAAAAGGACATAGTTGGTAAGTTCATAGAAGCTGTCAATCACAGGCTTTCCAGCTGGCTTCATGGTATATCTTAAACCTTTTATTGGAGTTTTCCGATAATTACTTTCTTGCTTATCAACCCAAACCAACTTGTCCGTGTTTAGTTTTGTTCAATTCAAAAGGGCCTAATGAGTTAAATAATGTATCTCCAAATTTCCTCAGCATAGATCTGGGTTTCCACAGAGAGATGACAGACATATTGATCTAAAATGACCCAACAACTAGGGTGTGAACACACAGGTCAAGGTGCTAGGCAGCCACCGAGAAAGTAGACCCAGCCTCTTGGGGAAACAAATGTGATAGGCTTTCCAATTAGAAAGCTTCACATAGTAATTTGTGTGTGTGTGTGTGTGTGTGTGTGTGTGTGTGTGTGTGTAAGCGTATAGGAATGAGTGAGGCATGGGGTAGGGAAAGAACCCAGACATTTAGATACGGCAATACCTTGGACTACACTGAGTGCAGAGCAGCTCCGCTTTTCTTTGTAAGGCCTCCTTTGATGGAGAACTTTTCACATTTCCCTGTTTCACTAAATTTAGACAGGATTCCTGCCTTTCAGCTCCTGACAGCCTTCGTTTCAGAGCACTGATGTAGGAATTGTGCAATTGTAGATTCTTCTGGACCCTTTCCTGACGTTAAGCTTGTTGAAAGACTCTTGAGAGCTCTCCTTTAACTTGGGCCAGGGAGATGCGTCTGTGAAAAGAAACCATCAAGAAAGGTGGTCCATTTGGGCACCAGTGGCTCAAATCCTCAGTAGCTGTAATCCCAGCTACTGAGGAGGCTGAGATCTGAGGATCAGGAAGGTTGGTGAGACTCTTATCTCTTATCTCACCAGAAGTGGTGCTATGGCCCAAAGTGGTACAGCTCTAGCCTGGAGCACAGCGGGGCTCAGGAATAGACCCTGGCCCTGAGTTTGAACCCCAGGACTGGCAATAAACACACAAAGAAATAGAAAGTTGGTCCATCATCTACCAGTTTATGTTGTTATAATTTGTACCCTCATTTACAAAGGTCCCAGAGAATGACTTTTATTTTATATGAAGCCAACCCACCAACACCTATTTTGCCTGTCATGCCATCTTCTCTTTAAAACCTTGCCAGTACTTCCCTTCAGGTCTAGTTCTATTTCCTCTTACTGTAACACCTTTAATTCAAGTCTTCCTTACCAGGTACAAGGATTTTTTTTTTAATGTAAAGGAATTTATTATATTTTTTTTACAAGAATTCATTATCAAAAGCACATCTCAGAGTGTGTGAGCCAATTTACAAAATAGAGAATGTACATTCAAACGAAAGAAACAACTTTCCTAGAGAAATTGACCAGAGGAATGGTTTTGAGATATTTGCTTCCCTACAGATGACCAAAAATTTCATTAAAATTTTTTTCTAATAATGCTTCCAGATGTATCAGTTGTATAAACTAAAATCTGTTGTAATCCTTTTAATATTGATTTCATAGGATTGCTGTTGACTGTTGAATTCCTTTGTGTCTACAAAGTTTATGTACATACAATTATATCTGACATATACATACTGCTATTTCCTTTTCCTGTTTCTTTTACTTTTTTATATATGTATGTATGTACAGTATATAATGTGACACTGGGATGCATGTGTGTGTGTGTGTGTGTGTGGTGTGTGTATGTGTGTGCGTGTGTGTATGTAACACATTTATTACTTCACATAGGTAGCTTTCTCTTTTGCAAATATTTGCAAAACTTTTGCAAATTTATTGTGAATTTTGCTTTGACAGTCTCAGGAAAATGCTTGCCTTTTGTTCTCACACTCTTTCTTAAACAAGAAAAGGAGCTAAATTCACCAGCTGCCTTAGGGTTACTTACAGGCCTTTCTTTGATGGAAATGAGTCTTGTGGTAGGAATCAGTCTTAGAAGTAACTGTTCAAAAACCCAGGAACCTGACTCCTTTAAAACAATGCAAAACAAACTTCACACAACTGCATTTTTAACCTGCATTTGCATAACAATGAGCTTAGTTCTTTACACTGCCTAATTTATTCCCTATAGTAATCCATTCCAGGCTCTAAGTCCTGACTCTAATGAATCAAATGCCTAAAGACAAATCTTAGAACTCTTTTAAGAATGGCAAAGGCCCTCATACAGTGGTCTTTTTGTAGGGACCCTGCATTACAGATAAATGAGAGAAATACACTTAACACCTTGACTACATTTCCTTGGAATTCTGTGATTGAGGTAAATTACCTGTTCCCAAAGCTCTTCAGCTTTGCAATAATTAGACAGTTAAGTGTCCCTACCTTTGGCATGTCTTTTAGGTGGTAATCTTCCCTAAGCCTCTGACATTCATAGGAGAGATGCATGATTATCTTAGCTTGCAGAAAAGTAAAGTCTTTATTCTAGGTTTGTTTGCAAGCAGAAGAGTTAGTGCAATTGTATTCCAAAATTCATTCTGGTTGGTATCAAAAGCAGTGAATTTTCTAGGCCTTATGCTACTCCTTTTCCTGCAAAATGGGGAGACTGTCATCTGCTATATAAATGAGACGCAAAGGTCACAATTCGGTGACTTTGGCTCTCAAGATACAGCTCTTGATGGTAAATGTCTTCAGTCCAGAGGACACACAGTGTTGGCTTTTCACAAAGGACAGAAGAAACATGTTTTTCCTGGAGATGGAGCTCACTACCAAGGAGAGCCCTTGAAGGACCCCAGGGCGTGCAGGGGTACAGCTCCCTTGGGATGCACTATAGAACCCTCCGTGCACTTTTTAGCAAGGAGATCCAGGATATTTCTCTGAGCTCTGTTCATGACTTTTTTTTTCTCTCTTTCCAAACTCAGAAAAATGATATTTATAGTCAAGCCCTTCTTGAGACACTTAGAGGCTACAGCTAATTAAACCATCCACAGATGTCAAGCTTATTCCTGGCTCAGCCTGCTTCTCTTTTCTTTGACCTTCCATTGGTAAGCAACACCATTTCTCTAAGACTTCATTTCTTTTCCTAAAGATAGGGATAATAACTCCATCTTGTAGAGATTTTCTAACAATAAGGTAGAGTACAAATCAGAAAGTCTTGAGTTCTTCAGGCTGAATGCATTCTATAAAAGTAATTACTCGGTCTGAACAGCGAGGAGGCATTTTATTCTATCAGGAGTGACTCTCATATTTATTTTGCATAAATAGAGCAAGCCTAGAGAAACTTTAGCATCACCTTTCCCTGCTCCTCTTATTTTACAGATGAAAAGATACATGATTCTATTTAGCAACTAGGTCAACCAAGCTGTCTTTCCCCAGATCCTGGATAACGAGTGACAGGCGTATGCAGGAAGGCACACACTTAATGAAGATAAACATTCTGTTTCATCCTGTTGAGGTACTTCTTAATCTCTGTTTTGCAATAATCTTATGAAAATGTGCAATGAAAACATTTATTTTCATTTCTCTTAATCTATTTAGGAAAGCATGTACATGATATATAAAGCCTCTATCTGCATATCCATCTATTATATAATGACTATGGTACTTTTCTTTTGATATGAGTGCTTATAAAATCAACCAAGACATTAGTAATTCTGCATGCATTGGCCACCCTTAACAATGATTGTGGTAGGATGGAATGCTTTCAGCATTCAGTCTGTAATTTGTAGCATCACAAACCCCTGCTCATCTGTGGTGAACAGACTTGTGGGAAACAATTGAACCTAAGTCAAGCTTCCTCTCAACTTTTTCTCCTTCCCATTTTCCTTCCTCCATTCTTTGGTCTCTTTTTCCTACTCTGTGTCCCTCTTCCTTCCCATCTCCTACTTTGTCTCCAACTCCTCCCCTGTCTTCCCCTATCCCTTTCTCTCTCTCTCTCTTCCTTCTTCCCTCTCTCTCCTCCCTCCTTCATAGGTGTATGTATTACTATTCACCCCTGTACCTTTGTGTTCTCCTCCTTGACCATCCATAGGTTCTCTTTCTCCCCGTTTAAAAATAATGGCATGTAATCACTATATTTTTCCCTTAGGTTTAATTTTCTCCTTTCTTCCTTCCTTCTCTCCCTTCCCCCCTCTCTCTTTCTCTTTCTTTCTTTCGTTCTTCCTTCCTTCCTTCCTTTTTTTTCTTTCTTTCTTCCTTTCTTCCTTCCTTCCTTCCTTCCTTCCTTCCTTCCTTCCTTCCTTCCTTCCTTCCTTCCTTCCTTCCTTCCTTTCTTTCTTTCTTTCTTTCTTTCTTTCTTTCTTTCTTTCTTTCTTTCTTTCTTTCTTTCTTTCTTTCTCTCTTTCTCTCTTTCTTTCTTTCTCTTTCTTGTGCATAGTACAAAAGTGCTCCACTACTTGAGCCACTGTCTTAGGCTAAAAGTATTTCTTTATGAGCAGATTTAACTCAGAAAAGTAAACAGGGTTAAAGTAATAGGTCCATCTTTTATTACTAGCCTTGAAAGAAGGGGTACTTGTTCTATAATACACCTAGAGGAAGAAACTTCTATTTTCTATGCTGTGCTTTGGGAAAACAAATAGAAAATAGGTCAGAAGGTAGTCAGAAAGACCAAGCTTGGCAGCATGTTTTTTTCTGCAAAGGACTCAGTAGGTCAAGGCCTTATACTTTGGGCTATCATGTTCTGAGACCCACGATCAGTAGGTAAGAAAGTGAAAATTCTGGATTGTTGTAGCCTAAAGATGGATCTATCAAACATAGTTTTATTTTCTCAATGGCTTCTTTCTTTTATTATAGTCATGAGAACTAGTTTTGATTTGGGATACATTTATACAGTCACATAAATATTAAATTTGACAGTAGTAGTTCTTGTTCACGTGTTTGAAAATAATTAAAGGTTTGGGAAAAAAGAATGGTCACCACAAAATATGCATGATAAATAGCCTTTGGAGATAGCACATTTTTTTAATCACTTCCCTATCTTCAGTTTTTAGAAGTTATACCTAATTATTATTCTTTTTTTCTTTTGTCTTTTCTTTTATGGTACTGGGGATCGAACCCAGGACATTGCACTTGCTAGGCAAGCGCTTTGCCACTGAGCTACATCCCTAATTATTATTCTTTAAAAATAGATTTATAGCCACCTTCCTATCAAGAGGCCAGAGGAGCAGATAAAGAAAGCTTAACAGCAAAAGCCCCAACCCGGTATGGAACATAGTTAGCATGGGAACCAGAGCAATTGTGGTGGAATGTTTCACTGAACAGATGTTTCTTCTCTGTCCTCCCTAAGATGTCTTTGATTTTTTTTTTTTTGTTGGTTTAAAGAGATTTTAAAGTCTGAATGATAGTTAAATTTAGAGAAACACTAAGTTTTGATTGACACACCAAATTTATCTATCAACTGCAAAGCAGGTTCAGATGAATGATCTCCTATCCCTGAGTGATGTGTGTTCACAGTGATGAATTAAATGTGTACTTTCACTAAGGTATTTTTCCTTTTAGGTGCTATGGAGTTTGGAGAGAAAATTTAGTGTTGAGATTGTTGAGTACACTATTTCAGCGCTAACTTCCTTTTGCATTTGTGAGATGCCCAAGGGATATTTCACTTGCCCTGGGAGAGCCATTGGTTGGTTGGCTTTGTTTGGGTCTATGTAAGGAAATTGAAGCCTCTTCATTCCCCTATTGTCCCATTTCTAGAGACCCAGTCACGAATGATAGCAATTTAGTTATTCACATTCTATTTTCAGCAGAATTGTTTGTAGTTTAGCTCAAAATATCCATCGTCTTAATTTTAACTGGTTTTGCCAGTTGCCAGTTAAACCAGATTGCAAGAGAAAATGAATATAATCAACATGCTTAAATATTTCTGCATACGATACAAAGCAGACTGTAGATGATTATAGACTAGTGGAAAATGTTTTCACAGAAACTTTCTTCTAAATTGCGAGGAGTGTGTTAGACTGTGAGATGACTCGGGGACATGTACTTGAATATTTGGTAAATCAAAATTTCCTTTAAACTTTATAATATATAAATATTGTAAAGAGAGAAATACTTTCTAAGGCAACAATTCATATATTCCCCTACTTGATGTTGGTATAATTTGTGGAGGGGAAGGGCAAAAACAAACCGTTTAAGTAGGGATACAAGTGGACCCATTGCAGCAATGAGATGTACAAGTCGTTATGTTGAAAAATGAACATTTTTGGTGGGGGGGGAAGGGGGAGAGGAGGCAAAGGGGGAGGGAGGGAGATGGGATGGGATGGGAAGGGAAAACAAAGGAGGAGGCAACAATGCTTGATAAGAAATGTACTCATTACCTTGCCCATGTAATTGTAAAATCTCTGTATGGTATTTTCACAATAAAAAATTTAAAATAAGTAATTAATTTAAAATAAATAAATAAATATGTCTTGGAGACATGGTATAGACAATGATGACTTTGAATATTTGTGTGATATGTTGAAACTAGCTAAAATCACAGAACATTCTTTTGATCTCTCCTGCCTGGTATCCCAAAGCAACTGGTCTACCTCACACTTTCATCTGTATCCACATGGATGGCAGCTGCAGCCCAGTGAGTCCTAGACACTTCTAGTCCATTTCGAATGAGTGGATAATGCACTTCTTTCTGGAGAATCTTCAAGACTAACAAATTACAAAATCAAGCCAGCCTCCTCTACTCACAAATAGCTTCCTGAACTATCAACCTCCCTTTAAAAAATTAATTTACTTTATTGTTATTATAGAGATTCCAATTACATGAGTCAGGTAATGAGTGCATTTCCTTTCTTACAGTGTCTTCTGTTTCTCACTCTCTCCCAGTCCCTCTCTCCTACTCCAACCAAAAGCTGTGTAGTTCACTTTCATCAGTGTCCAGTGAGTTCACCCTTTTCCCTCTAGTTCTTTATTCTTCCCCCAGCCCTTTTGAAGATATACACTTGAGTATAGCATACATAAGGGAAAGAAGACAAAATTATAAAAGATATACAGACTATAAGCAAAAAAATTAAAAAGAGAACAAAGAAGAGAGACCTCTTGTTTCCATAGCTTGGAGTTCATTTTGATGTATATATTATTCTACTTTGTACATCTCTCCTAAGAGTATCTCCTTTTGGTATCACTGTGTGTGCACATCTAGAATCCTGTATGGTTTCTCATAGCCCAGTGTATTTTAGATGTAATTTTCTCATGTGAGAGTGAATATGCACCATTTGTACCAACCTCTCTTAAAATATTCTGATTAACTTTTATTAATACTCTCTACATCTGTTAAGAAATTAATACCAACTATATATTAATACATATTCCAGATGGTGCTCTCTCCATCTGTATGAGTTTTATCTTTTAGTGCATCCTGTTCTTTTTGCTTAGAATGCTCTTTTCTTTCACAGTTTTGCATGCATTCACATTTTGCATGGCTTATCATTCGAGGTCCACGCAAATACTGCATCTTCAGAAAGTCTATTTAGATATTGCTCCCTACTTTTTTTCAAGGAAACATACTCCAGACAAACCTTGAGATTTTTCTTTTGCAAAAATAATATTCAGTATGTTTGATCACTTACTAGTATGGTCACCCACTGATTAGAACTAACTAGATATAGTTGTCCAGGATGTGTAAGTTGAACAGATAGCTTTCAATTTTTAGGAAGTTTTAAGTGGATTCTCTAAATCCTAATAGAAGAGTTGATGGAGCTTCACTGGACTAGTGTGTCGCTCTTGTGTGTTTCTGGAGCACCTTTGTGCATCTCTGTCCTGGCACTGATGGCGCTGTGTGCTTGTCTCCATGCTCTGCTGGGTGGGACCCTTGGCATATGTGCACTGTCAGTAAAAGCTCTTTGACAAACAGACCATTTTATTTAAATGAATGGAAGCCAAAGATTAGCTTTAATCATCATCCCATAACTCTTCATGTAATTGCATCCATAAAATGCTCCAACATATTTGTTGTATTAAATTGGAGCTCTTGGCTCATTAATGAAGTCCTCCTAATCATTTAATAACAACAGCAGTAACAATAATGATGGTGCTACCAAGCAATCATGTAGCCTTTTCTGCGTGTCAAGCACCATATTATGTGTTTAAGCCTATCTGTTTAAGCCTCACATCTACCCTGTGGGGGTGGTTTTGCTATTTTTCGTGATGTGCAGAAGACAACTGAAGTGTAGCCAGACCAAATCACTCAACCAAGGTCATGCTCTCATCAGTGGACTGATCAGACTTCTAACCTTAGAAGCCCGACTCCAAACCCAGTACTTTCTGGCTTTGAATTAATGTTAATGAAACTACTTTTGATCTAATGAACTTGCAATATAGACTAACTGCTTTTCCCTTTCTGATCACCTGTCCTTCCTGTTAGCCTCCCATAACTTGGATTTGCCCTCAGTGCCCTTGGAACACTTTCCACCAACAGCTTGTAAATTACAGTGTTTTTGTTGAAATTCTCCTAAAACCCAAACCTGAAGCTGTTGGTTTTACACTGAAGCTGTTTCCTTCCTAGAGAAGTAATGCAGTCCCACCTCTAAGTCTTTGCTTGACCCCTCATAGTTCAGTTGGTAACAATTCTTAAAAATCTGTTTCCCTTTCTCCCTGCTTTGGGCACTCAGCTGTCCATGATCCATCTCTTTCTTGAGATTCTACCATTTAGAGCCCAATGCATCCTGTTTTTCTTTTCATCGTAATTTTTCACCCACATTTACCTAGGAAGTATCATCTGAGACAGGCCGTGGAGGCCAGCTGGATATCCCTTCCTCTTTTCAATCTTCTCCCACAGTGAGATATGATTATGTTTCCATGTATATGTTTCAATAATATTCCCATCTAACCTCCTTGAATAATACAAGTGTATTCCTCCCATGCTTTACTCTTTTCTTTATATTTTATTCTCATATGGAGTGCTCACAACGTGCTACATTGTGAGGAATCTGAGATTTGATAACTGAGTTAACTCGGGGGAAGGGTAAAGTTAAATTCAGTTTCATAGTCTAAGGAAGAACTGAGTTATTCTGCTAAGAACTATATCGTTGTCTCATTAAGGTTTTTCTTCTTTTCTTTTCAGAATTTGCTATCATTGATGTACAATGTCACTACATGATACTAATGTAAAAATGCCAGATTAAATCCTATAATAGTGTCTGTGTAATTGTTTAGCAAATGAACAACCCAAGTCACTGACATTCGATGTAGCTCGGCTTTATAGATTTAAATACAAAAGGTGGTTCTCCGGAAGAGTGATCTTTTCAGCTTCCTGAGCTAATTGTGCACCAGTGCCAGGCTATTCATCAGCTTGTCTCATTAGATCCAGACGAGGAAAATGGAAAAGGCATATATTCTTCACTTCTGAAACCACCTCCTGTCACCTGTCACCTCCAGGTCAAGATCCTGAATTTCTCAGTAACATAAACCTTTACCTACTGAAAACTGTTATTGTACTTAGAGCTTTACAGCCAGTCTCGCATGGCCATGTTCAAATTGACTGACTGCTACACTGGATGATTTTCCTGAAGGCAGTGAATGAAAATCCCAGGTAACCATCACATTCACATTATTGGGGCAGAGGAGTAGGGGAAAACCCTTAGGTTTATGACTTATTGTCCCTTCTGGCCACAGAGAGTGTTAAACTCTATAATGTTGATGTCTTACACTTACCTTTGTATCTATCCCATTCCCCAAGTATTGGGTATGGCCAGAAAACACAGGAGGACTTGACATTCCAGACTCTTTCTAGAACTCTGCACAAATACCAAGTCCTGGGCAATTATGTTGTGACACATCTTAAATATTGTCTCAGATGTGAGAAAGGAACTTGAGGGGGCTGGGTTTTTACCAGAATCAATTTAAGAAAGTCTCTTTTATTGGATGCTTGGTATCTTCTACAAAACCGCAGCACCTATGATGAATCTATTGCTTCTCATTATATGATTCAAGTGATAATTTTTTCAATTTCTTTGGGAGTACCTTTTTTTCTGGAGTGTAATTTGTTTATCAAGGGAAACAACTATTTACTTTCATTTAATCAAGCAGAAGGAATAGATTACCGTGATGTTCTTTTTTGCTTTGTCTTTCAGAGAGTCTAATACTAAAATTAATACTTATAGAACAACAGAAATGTACAAGGTACATATTTCTCTTCTCCCTCCCATACTGATTTACTAAGTGTAAAAATTGTTATTATAATTAGGTTAACATTAGAATATGTGTGAGAACCCAAAGAGTGTGGTGGGTGCAAGTGCTAGAATAGAGTCACTACCTAAATGCTGCATGCTCTGTCATCGGCCATGGTAAGTATAAGCTGGAGGTCTGAGCTACAGGTCTACACCTGCCTCCCCTGTGCTTTCTTGGTTCATGTCTGTCCTGAGGCTGTTAGGCATCTCAGGCCAGAATTCAAAGAATAGGTTGGAATAAAAGTTGGAACACCATTTACGTGTTCTCTCATTGTGAGTTTTCCGCTGAGGTGCATGTGTTCCTTGGTCTAGTAAAAATACAAGGACAGGAAATCTTGAAAATATCCAGCATACCACCAACATTATCATGATTGTTAATCTATATATTACCTTGTGCATGGCTTATTCAGTTGATAAAGGTGTAGCTTTCAGTGTTTCCCTGAGACAACTGTGATCATCCCAGACAGAGCATGTTTCACCATCCTTATACTCATTTTTTTTATTACATGTTAGTTGGCCAGAAAATGTCTTTGATACAATTTAACATCCTTTTACAATAAAGCTCCAAAGAAACCAGAAATAGAACAAATGCAATAAAGTCTGTATACGATGAACCAATAGTTGACGTCAAATGAAATGGGGAAAATCTAAACTCATTGTCCTTAGAGACAGGGGTAGATGCCTGCTCTCTCTCCTCCTACCTAAGATAGTCACAGAATTCCTAGCCAGGAAAATCATGAAAGATACTGAAACTTCAAAAGAGGAGGTCAGATTATCCCAATTTGAAAGTAATGTTACTTGAAGGATTCTAAATATTCCATGCCAACACTCCTACATCTGATAAGGACATTACACGTGTAATCTGGTATATGCGTCCTGCAGTATAGGGTCTCTGATTATATGGTGTAGAATATGATCTACTTTAGGGGAAAGTTTCATTGGCTACTGAGAAGAAAGAATGTGAATCACACAGGATGCAGTAAATACAGGGTAGATGGTAGATGTCTGTCAAGTCCATTTGGGTTTTTCGTATCATTTACTTCTCAAGTTTCTTTGTTATTTATTTTCCTAGATGATCTATTGGTGAGGGTGTGGTACTGAAATTTCCTACTATGGATGTGTTAGAATCCATCTTTTTTTTTGGTGCTGGTCTTGTGGCTTGAACTCAGGCCCTGGGCTCTGTCTCTAAGGATTTTTCCCCCTGAAGGGATACCCCTCTATCATTTGGGCAATAGCTCTACTTCTGAATTTGAGGTGACTAATTGGAGATAAGTCTCACAGACTTTCAGACTTCCCCGCCTTTCTGCTGGCTTTGAATAGAGATCCTCTGGTCTCGGTCCCCTGAGTAGCTAGGAGTCACCAGCACCCAGCTTCCATCTGTAGTATTTATTTAATAATGTTGAACACTCCAATCTTTACAACATGCACATTAACAAATGTTGTGTCCTATAATGCATTTGCCTCCTTATTAATATGAAGTGACTTTCTTTGTCTCTTCTGCCTAATTTTGATTTGAAATCTGCTGTACTATATATGACTATACTGCTCATGTTTGTTTTCAGGGTCCATTTGTTTGGCTGATCTTTTCCTAACATTTTACTCTAAGCCAATGTTTGTTTTTGTCGTTAAGATTTTTTTTCTTAGATGGGTGCTGGTGGGTCATACTTGTAATCCTAGCTACTCAGGAGGCTAAGATCTGGGAATCATGGTTTGAAGCTAGCCCGGGAAGGAAAGCCTTATAAGACGTATCTCCAATTAGCTCCCCCCCCCAAAAAAAAATCTGGAAGAAAGTGGAGCTGTGGCTCATGTGGCTAGCCTTGAGCACAAAAGCTCAGAGAGAGTGCCCAGGCCCAGAGGTTAAGTCCCAGGCTGGCAATTTAAAAAAAAATTAGAAACGATTTTCTTGTAGGCAGATGATGTTTCTGTCCTCCTTTTCATCTAACACCCCAAATCTGTCTATGCCTTTTGGTTAGATACTTGAGCCCAATAACCTTGAGCATCACAGAAGCATTTTATGAGTGATAGTTTGGACAGGTCGAATATTCTGGGTTGACAGATTACCTTGCAGTATTTGAAATACATCATTCCTAGGTCTCCTTCCTTTTATGGTTTCTGTTGAGAGACACACTGCTTTTCTAATGAGTTTCCCATTGTAAGTGACTTTGTATTTCTCTCATACAGTTGCAGCATCCTTCCCTTATTCTCTATGCTTAGTATTTTGACAATAGTATGTGTTAGGGAGGTGCTATTCTGGTATGGTGTCTTGGGTATTCTAAAAGGCTTCTTGAACTTGAATATGCTTCCCTTTTTCTATATTTCGCAAATGAATTCAACACATACTCAATATTGCATTTTTGAATCTGTGGCACATATCTTTAGCTAGTATCTCTTCACCCTCATTTCTGCATATTATTTCAACTTTTGGTCTTTTAGTAAAGCCCTGATGTTCCTGCGGAGACCTTTTATGCATCTTTTCTCTAGTTTCTTTATCTCCTGTGTTTTTACTGTTTGTTTTATCTTCGAGACATAAAATTCTGCATTCCATTCCATCTAATCTCCTGGGGGAGGTTTTCAATAATATTTTGTCATCATTCCCAGGATTTCAGTTTGATATTTCTCCCCCTTCCAGGATTTTAGAACTCAATAACTTGCACTCATCTTGTTATTAGATGCTTTTTATGTAACACATTTTATTTAGTTGTTTATTAACATCCTCTTTGAGTTCATTTACCTCTTATTTGTATTAACTTTGATTTCATTTAGTTTTTAAAAATTTTGTATCCTGTTTTAATTCATGTAATTGTTTGTTGTCTTCGTTTGTTTCAATTAGGTGTTTATTGAAGTTCTCTTCCATCTCATATATATATATATATATATATATATATATATATAAATAAACACTATATATATGTATATATATAAACACTATATATATGTATATATATATATATATATATATATATATATAAATTGGAAATGAGGGAGGAATCTTTGGGGATTAAGAAGGGATAAAGAAAAGTTAGAAATATAAAAAAATGTTTGAATAAACCACCATTTGGTTTGAGAAAGATAGTGGAAGCAAGTAGGAATAGTAAAGAGAATAAAAGATAATACAGGAGGAGATAAAAGCATTAAAAAAAATTCTTAGCCAGGCACCAGAGGTTCATACCTGTAATCTAATCTACCCTGGAGGTGAGATCTGAGGATAATAATTCTGAAGCCAGCCTGGGCAGGAGCGTCCCATGAGGCTCTTATCTCCAATAACCACCAGAAAACCAGACATGTAGCTGTGACTCAAAGTGGTGGAGCCCTATATCCTTGAGCAAAAAGGAGCTCAGGGACAGCACCCAGGCTCAGCATTCAAGGCCTAAGGAGGAAATAAAAAATCTTCATTGAGGAGAGAATATATGTGTTAGCTACCAATCTCTTCCAATCTGTATTCTCTTGGCATTTCCCTGAGGGACTGGAGGGATGGGGTAGAGGGACTCCAGGCTATGGCGTCTTGTTCCCAGCATGGTTGGTAGCCTTTAACATGGGCAGCAGGGTCCCAGAACACAGAGTGTGGGTTACTCAGCAACTTGACATTTTGGCAGCCAGCATTTGGCACTTTGCCCATGATGGGCATCCACTGGTTAGTCAGGCTTGTTCATGGTAAGCTTTCCTCCCTTTTTTCCCCCACCAGGGCCCCCAGTTCAATGTTGCGTTTGCACTGAGAGGTCTGAATAGCTCCTGTTGTAGGACGCTGTGATCTATCCACTGACTTCCTAGACCCCAAATGCAGCATTCTAGTCAAATGCCGGAAGCCCTTGATCTCTGTTGATGCAGTGAACTCACACACAAGCCTGGGACTAGGCAACTGCTTCCCAGGAAGTTTTCAGTGGGTTAATGAAGCTTAATGCCCATGCTGGATTGGGCTAGGCTGGGCCTGCAGCTTCTAGCTACAGAACTGATTTGGCTGGGGGTGTACGGGAGAGGGACACAGGGGCTTTCCTCTTTCTGTCTACTCCGTAAAGACATAATCTTTGGGTTGGCCCAGTATGCATCCAAAGACACAATATGAGAGAGAGAGAGAGACAGACAGACAGACAGACAGACAGACAGACAGACAGACAGACAGACCCAGAAACAGAAATGCCAAGCCAAACCAAACAAAACTCTGGGAAAGCTAAGTCAGGGAGCAGATTCTGTGCCTCTTCTGCTGGGCAGTATTGGGCTTTTGTCAGAATGCACTCTTTTTTCTTCTCTTATATGGATTTAGTTAGGCAACTTTGATTTTCTCTAGCTACTTTCTAACTAGACATTTGTAATATCTTTCCCTCGCTTGCTTATTTGACTAACTACTCTTGTAGCTGAAGATAATCAGAATACAGTGACTATCAAGTATCTGCTATTCTTTTATTTTTATGCCTTTCACTGTCTGTTCAAGCACATATTTAGTATTTGCTTGTAGAATTTTCAACCAATTTTATTTGATTATTTTCTGTGCATTATGTGTTTATCACTTGGAGAATTACTAGGTCTCTGTTTTTTGAAGCGTGTTTTAAATCTCTTCTCCTTCAAAGTTCTGCCATTCTGCCCATCAAATGAATAACTATTGTCATTCAGTTATTCTACTTTTTGGTTGTCCAGTCAATAAAATAATAGTTTCATACTGTGTGCCACTTCAGGAAATGAATACATAGATTTTTTTTCCTGGTAAATATGCTTACCTTAAATATAATAATGAATATTTGCAAGTAACTATTTTTCTCCATAATGTACTATATTAAAATAGAAGGTTTAAAAATTCTGTTGAGACAGAGCGGATAATTTCATTGACTCTGTACTTGGAAATTCAGGAATATCTTCAGAGAGGTATCAATTATTATTCCTTACTCAACTGAGGAGTATAAGTTCTCTGGATGAAAGAAAAGGAAATTGGAAATGACATTCCAGATGGACTGACAACCTTGTTTAATAGTCTGGCTTCTTAAACATCACTGAGGTGAATCAGGTGTTGGTTGCTGATGCCTGTAATCCTAGTTCTTCAAGAGGCTGACACTGGATGATATCATTTTGAGGCCAGGTGGTCAAAAATATTTGCTAAACAATCTCTAAAATAAACAGCAAAAGGCAGGGCTGGAAGTGTAATTTAGGTGATTCTGTGCCAGCTCAATGCTCTGATTTCAAACCCTGATATCATTAAAAATAAATAAGTAAATAAATATATAACTGATATATTTATGCTGTATATTTATGCTGTGGTGAACAGACTTGAAGAGATAGGGGAGATGCTATTTTAAAAGGCTTTATATTATTTTAAGTTTTGGGGATTTTAGTCTTTCTATAAAGAACAACTCTCAGAGGTGTTTGGCCAAGCATCTAAGTCAAAGCTATCAACTTGTGTTAATATGCATGGATCAATAAAACGTGTGAGGCACCTCACTTAGATTTCTGTTAGCAGAGCAGCTAGCCCATAGACTGTTCTGTGATATTGTACCAGAAGTCATCCTGAAAAATAATGCTGGGACTTACAGGTTAGGGGATGCAAGTAATATGTTCTTCAAATGATATGTCTGACTGAGTTCCTTTTTTAACCACTTAAATAATATTCATAACAAAATTTGGGAAGCATATACTACTATCTGATAGTCATTTCTTTATCATTTTTAGAGGCGATTACAGACACTGTCTCCTGTATATTATGCCACAAATATTACTTGCACTTAGGAAGTATTCATACTCAGCTTATGTGACATCTGCTGAGAAATCTAAATTACCCATTGGCAATGATCATTCAGATAGGGAAAGCTAAATCTTTGTAGAAAAATGGAAAGGAACTGAATTGGGCAGCTGAAGGAGAGAGATTATAAATCATCCATTTATGTCAGAGGAAAGTACCTGCTTCTGTATTGTTGGGATGTCATGTGGTTCAGGTTTGAAATACAAAGCTAATAATTTTTCTTTATATATGGCATCCGTCCATGAAGAGTTCAAACAGCATTTATGTAATGGTTTCTCACAATATTTCAGTGGAATAAGCAATAGTGTGTGATTGTAATTTATTGGCCAGGAGTTGGCAGTGATTGCTGGACAAGCACTAGAAAAGGCACAGCCTCACCTGTCAGGGATTTGGTGCAGCAAGCAGACAAACACAGGGCACAAGGCCACCCTACGCAGATGTGTCGTAGAAGGCAAGGCACTACGTGAAAATGGCCCTGGAAACCACATCAGAAATGTGGATCTGACAATGCCAAGACGGCCAGAATCCTGTCTTATTTGAAATTAAGAAGAAAAATGTAAACAACAAAGCATAAGAAGAAGCATAAGTTTCCCTACATTGAAAAACAAACACTGATTTTTCTAGCCTGGGACTTCACTCACTGGTTTCCATTATGGTTTGCTTGTTCGTCTTTTTATTAAATTGCTCACTTTGCTACTCGATGTATTTTAAACGTAAGCCATTTTTCTCCTTTTGTGAAGAGACTTTTTGTATGTGTGTGAAAACACAACACTTGTTGACCCCTGGTTGGGAAGGGGAAATGGGGAGGGAGAGGGATGGAAGGGATGAGTCGAATCCGGGTTCACATGGATGTGTAAATGTGGTGTGGGAAGAACTGATGCTAAAAAAATGTGAAGACAAGAAAATATCTTCTTCTTTCGCATAATTAACAATCCCAATTTAACGTACAATGTACGTTATGTATGCTCAATAGAAACAATTGTGCTCATTTCAGTAAAGAAATGAAAATAGTGGGGGTAGTATAGTATCCTATGACTTACTTGATATTTGATGTGAATTTCAATGTATTAGAGAATATATGGCTATAAGTGGTTTTTGCCTGAACAAAACAGGTAGAATTATTCTACAGCATTTGCATGAATAAATTATCAGTAAATTCACTACTAAATAGATAATAGGTAATTATTAGTAGCTTGGGTATTGTTTTATTGACCCATGTGTCCTGTGTCTATAAACATGTGATGGTGGAAAGGGTATCCCATTACGCTAAGCATTTGCACACATTGTGTGATATGTTTTAGGCACCATATTTAATTCTTTACCTGAATCATCTCTCTATTATAAAACTGGATGATCTTTTTTCCCCAGTAGTTGTTAGCATTTCTTCTACTCCACTGAAGGAAAAACCAAAGAAAAACAGAACATGAAGCTTCATAAAGTGATCCTGAGATTGTATTCCTACACAATGGAAAGATCACAATTAGAATCCAATGCATCTGGCTTTGCGGCCTGCGAATTTTCCCATAACACCTTGATTTCTTTGGACCTTGCCTCGCCTTTTGGGGTTGGAAGAAGCAGAGAAGAAAGATCTTCATTCCCGCTAAAGGACAGCAATTGCTGACCCTGGACATAGTGGAAGGTGAAGTAGTTAGGGTATGCCCAGAACGCATGGAGGGCTCTCAAGGTGGAATTTAACTTGGTCCTTACGAGGGTAGCACAGGTCCAGTGTGGTATCACAACTAGGGTAAAGATAGGACAGATGAGTGACGCTGACAAGAAGAGCAGGAAGAACTAGGAATGACACAGTACGCTCCTAGAGCTCATGGAGCGACTGAGGTGTCTGGCATTCCAGCAATGATGTCATAGCCAAGAGGACTTGCCATTGGGACTGTGGCTGTTGTTGCTTGATTTGCATTCCCTTACTCAAAATCTGAGGAACCTAGGAGATGATTCTAAGAGAACGGTATCAAGTCTAAGGAATTGAGGTGCCTTTGGAGGACTGAAAGCCATCTCCTAAAACTTCTTGTCCTGTGCTACTCTGGCTAGTGCAAGGATGGATTGGAAAAGACAAAGTATAACGTTTGCAGAGGAACGGATTACACTGATCATCGCCACATAGGTGAACAGCAAACAGGACCCAGGCCACAGCTAGATGGAGAACAGCAGACAGATTTGATGTAAATAAATGTTGAGCTATTAGAGCTGCAGATAAAGATATTCAGGACTCAAGTTCCTGATTCACTCTTCCATCATCATTCGGAAGCAAAGGTAGTGTTTAAAACACGAGTGCCTTCTAATTAAACTCAGCTATATAATAAAACCTCAACTACTCAGGTAACCATAGTTAGCATCTCAGGGCCTAGTTCTGGTCTATCTTTCCACCCCTGCCACCTGTGATAGACCCTAAAGAGACCCTAAAAGAGGGCCTCTTCCACTCCGATGACTTGGACAGGCTGATTCCTATGGCCAGCAGCATCTTTGCCATGCATATTACACCAAAGAAATATCATCTCCTTCAGGAAGTCATTTCTGATCTAATTTTATAAAACAGAAGGGACTTTTTTTTTTACCATGTTTTCAGAGTTTCTAGTATGATCTATCAAAATCCAGACAACTCTGGTGTTTTTTTTCCCCCCTTTTAAAAATTCACTGGTTCCCCTTTTTCTAGAGGATAGAATATAGTACTCCATAATATAAAAACAAGCCTGGCAGAAAATAGAAACTAGTAAATACTTGCATAATATTATTTTTATTAGTGTTATTCTGTCAAGAGGCTATATTTGTATAGTGTTTGATTTAACAAAAAGTTAAGAAATATAAGATAGTAAACATTTGTTGTTGCAAAGAAAGCCTTTTTTATTTAGGAATTCTTTTTTTATTGTAAAAATACTGTACAGAGGGATTATAGTTACATGCGCAAGGTAATGAGTACATTTCCTATCAAGCATTGCTACCTCTTCCTTTGTTTTTCCCCTACTCTTCCTTCCCTCCCACCTCCACAACTAAATTCCCCCTCTCCCCGCCTAAATTGTAAAGTTCGTTTTTCGACATAGTGTCTTGTACATCTCATTGTTACAATGGGTCGACCTGTATTCCTATTTAAGCATTTTGTTTTTTCCCTTCCCCTCCCCAAGCTAGAGAAGTGTATATACAAGATGCAGGGCACTGACATCAAATACAGTGAAAACAGGTGTTATATCATGGGGGAGAAACATACAAAGAAACAACCACAACAAAAAACCCCACATGGTACACTATAAATACGTTAGGAACAATAGCAAGAAAGAAAAAACCACTTGTGTCCCTATCTTGGGGTTCATTTCACTTAACATCATTTTATCTGGTCATATGTACATAGCTTTTGATCTTTTCTGCGTGTCCCAGACATATACTAGTTATTGCAAATAAGGGAAGCCATAGGACCTATGTTTCTTTGGGCCTGGCTTACTTCACTTCATAGAATTTTTTCTTAAAGTTAAGGGATATGGAAGATTATTTCAATATAAACTTGGAGTCACCAAGATGAGTCTAACAGGTTGGCAGCATGCATACATATATGGAGACTGGCAAACAAGACCAGTGGAGGCCATAAAAGTTGTCTATAGCTGGTGGGTGTTAGCAAAGAAAAAAAGTCCTTATTAGTACAGAACAGCAGGCAAATGACTCATAATTATACCCCATTTTGGTATAAAATAAACAAGTTTTCTTTGGTTCTTTACTTTTGAGAAAATAAACTCCACTGTTTTGGCGTGAGCAATGCTTTTTCTTTTGAAGTTCTCTCTCCCTCCCTCCCTCCCCCCCCCCCCCTTTCTCTTTCTCTTTCTGCCCAGAGTAATGGTAAAAAAAACTCACCAACACAGCATGGAGTCCAGGTTGCCAATGTGCTCTGCATACCTTTCAGTCAACACTATTTCTCTCATCGAATTGTTTCTAGGTGAAATGCAGCCTTGTAATTTATGTAAATTGGTTTTAAATGAGAATGTTTAACTAAAAGATTTGATCTTCCTCTCTTGACAGCCGTTATAAATATGGGTGCCCAGACTCTGTCTTCTTTCTTATAATTTATTTACTTTTCAGATTTGCTATTATATTTTTAATATCTTCCTGAAGTGAAGGTATGTGCTTGAAATTTTCATGAGAACTTTAGGGCTAATGAATAGGATAAAAATTATGGAAATGAAGGGGGAACTGCAAATTATGAAGACTGTGTTCTGATTCTAGCACATTATTGGAGAATTAAGCAAGGCAAACACTCTGTGCCTCTTTTCCCTAACTTGTCACGGAGAAGATAATGAGTTATGTCTGTATTCGTTTGCTAGGGCTGATGTAACAAAGAAGAGCAGATCTTTTGTATTTGAGGCATCCATATTTATGGATGCAACTTACCATGGAATCAAAGTACTGAAATCAGGCTGAAACTGTGGCTCAAGAGGTACAGTGCTTGTGTAGCAAGGCGGTGAGTTCAGTCTCCAATATTGGGATGGGGGGGTGGTGAACGTTCACATTTTTATACCCACATTGATATATGGAGACTTTGTCTTGTTTTTATTTACATAAGTGTACTGGGTAATGCAAATAACCTAGAGTGAGCTAACAAATAAGTCCTTATATCTAAAGGCCTAGTATGGGGAAGCCCCATTAAAGGAAACATGGCAGACAGAAAACTATCAAGGGTCAAGCATTATGTGCTGGTATGCCGACCACATGTGTCAGGCCAAACGGAATACAGAACTGAGTCAAGCCTGTAGGTTGGGCCAGACTTAATGTGGATATAAAATTGAGTTCAAGATGTTCTTGTGTGAGGAAAATTCAAAGCATGGTCTGAGAAAGAGACAGGCAGTCAGTATGGCCCTTGAAAAGTGAGAAAGCCAATGGGAAGTAGCCTCATTAGAGTCTCAACCCCAGCCCTGTGCTCCTTCACCTGGATGCCTGGTATCGCTCTGGTATGAGTGCTTTAATGATTCTTTGCTTTCTCTTATTCTCCTCTCTTGGTAAATTCCCTTACTAAATCGTGGCTCCAAAACTCCAGGATGACATGGGCATCTGTGGGTTTTGGTGTTTGTTGGAAGAAACAGTTCGGAATGAATCCTTGTTTGGGTTCTAAGGGACTGCGCAACCTCAACAACAGAATGTGTTGTCTCACGTTTCTGAGGGCCACACACCCAGAGCGTCCGCGTCCACACGCCTGGTTCCCTGTGTCAGCCACGCTGGGAGGATCTGCTCTCAGGGATTCTTCCTGGGCAGGAGATGGCTGCTCTCTTCCTTTGGCTTTGCTCATCATCTTCCCTCTTCACATGTCTGTGTCTGACAAATGGCTCCCTTTTATAAGGACACTGCCACTCAGATTGAATTAAGACCTTCATTTCAATTTGAATCTCTCTGACAAATGTATCTCTAAATAAATTCACAACTTGAATTACTGGACTCAGTATCTTTCCTTGTCCCCTCTCGTGTGTGTGTGTGTGTGCGCGCGCGCGTGCGCGTGCACGCACGTGCATGCATGTGCATGAGCACAGCTCAATTCAGCCCTCACCAAGGTCCAATTTCTTTTCAGCTCTAACGTTTTTTTCCAAGCCATGTGCTGTACGTGCAGGTTAACACCTCTGAGATTGTTCGCGAAATGCACAGCCTGATGCACCCTGGTGTTAGGATCATGGGAGAAGTTTATTTGTCCAGAGGCCAGGCAGCAGAGATGACAGAGATGGAGACAAGGCTGTAAGACACTGACAGATTATTCTGTGTATTTGCTCAGCTCTGCTTTGTTTCAGCTTTATTTTCATTCATTATTGACTTGCTTCCCACGTAACAGAAGCATTTGTCTTACAACTCTTCCCAAACTGGGGCATGAAGAGGGAAAAGTACAGATGACTTTAGTGAACAGTCGTTGCTTCTGAAAACCCAGGTTGGACAGAGTTCTGCCTGCCTCTGACCTTCTCTCCTGGTGTGTGTGTGTGTGTGTGTGTGTGTGTGTGTGTGTGTGAGCTCAGGGAAAGAATGAAGCAGTTGTGGTTCTAACCATCTCCATGGTTAGAAAGAATAGAGGAGAATTCTGGTTTCTGAAGGAGCAGCTTCACAGATTTATGTTAAAGTAATAATATGTTATTTAATTATTTAACTTTACTTTTCAGTAGTCCTGGGGTTTGAATGTAGAAATCTCAAATCATGTACATTGAAATCAAATATATATTATTTAAGGATGGGAATCCATACTAAGGATTATATTTACCTAAAACAAGTTTCTCAGTGAGTTCCACATAAGCTATTCAATAACTCACAAACAACACAAACCCATCATTTTTCTTCTATCAGACATCTACAAGCCTCCTCATTTTTTTCCTATAGCCTTTATAGTGTTCTCACTTGTGGATTATTTCCATATTTGGATGGGAAATATCAATTTCTTCTGTTAAAATTCTTCCAATTGCTTCTCCAAATGTCAGTGGTATTGGACTTTCCCTGAAAAAAAAATATTGCTGTCAGGAAAGCTGTTTGCAGATCAAGTTGATAACAGAAGCCAGGATACTATTATTAGCTATGAGGGAGGCAGCGAGTTTTCAGCTTACGTAAGTGAGGGAAATTGTAGCATTCTGGGAATGAGGAGAGAAATGGAAAATTGATCAGTAAGGAAGATCTGGGCTGTTTTCTTATTACTTCTTTTTTCCCATCTTACCCTAAAAAAACAAAACAACAAAACAAAACCAAACAAAACAGCTCAGAATTGGACTCTGGTCTTTCTGTCTCTACCATTATTTGAACCCAATTCTCTGTAGAATATTATTGTATTTATTTAAAATGTTTCAAGGTTGACTATAAAATCCCTAGTTCAGGTCAGTAGATAGAGTAAGAAGTAAAATAGCCAATGACCTTATTAGGGGAAAGTGACTTATACCACACCCTGCTTTCATTGTGTGATAAAAATTGTGGACAGCTCTCTTCAAGTCTGAATATTTGTTCCCAGTTCACAGTAATCTGACTGTTGGTTTGCAATTTCTTTTCTAATTAGACTTTCGGCATGCGAACATGCAGGGTTGTTTTATTCCTATTCCATTATTTCCCCACCCCCTTTCTTCATTAATTTAGTTACCTTTTTATTTCGCAGTTGATTTGATTCTGTGGTTCTTTTCTAAGCCTTGACCATGGTATACTTCGTGCTTAATTTCTGGCAGACTCTCTCCGATGCTTGTCAACTTCCATTTTACCCTCTGTGTTTGCTTGGCTATATAAAGCTCAACCATCACTCATGGTTCTTTTAATTTTCTTGAAGATAAGGCTGGTTGTGTGCCTGGAAGGACTTCAATAAACTTGCCATCAATGACCCTATCCAAATGCAGAGCGGGGGACGCGTGGGACACAGAGATAACCAGTGGGCGCAGACTGCAGCAGCCCAAGCTGCCAGCTCCCTAGCCAGGCCAGCAGCCCAGCCGCGGGGGCACTTGCTCCTAATAAAACCATCCCAGGAACCCGGTTCCTGGCCCCACGCAGTTTCCGCCCATTCTCCCTCCACCTCCAGCCAAACTCAGAGATGCCACATCAACATACCACCACACTCCTCAGCTAACCACTCACTTCTTCAGCTCCTGAAAAACAAGGAGACAAATTTCCACCCAGGGCAGAATCACCCAGGCTGCTTCTAGACAAGGCCACCGTTGAAGTTCTTGCTGCAAATCACCCTTGGTTCTCTTAATTAAGGACAAATGATAGTAGGCCAGGAACACAGGGAAATGAAGTCCTACTCATCATGCGACTTCAGGACAGACACAAAGTGAAGCCCGTGATATTCCCAGCGCTTGAGGCGCCCAGATTTTGGTTAAATATGAAAGACCTGACCTGGTAGTGTATTGTTCCCAATGGCAGAGTCTTTCCTCACAGGGGAAAAAAAAACAAAAACAAAAACAAAAACAGAGACAAAACAAAAGCAGGGAGCATTTTTTTGAGTTTAGATAATGTCTGTGCATTAGGACAGCTTAAGAAGCTTTCCTGAAGGATGAAATAATTTTGTGTATCTTGTTTAATAAGCCCTAATGTTAGAGAAGCACACAAGTAAACGTGTCTATCTCCAGTGATACTCGCGGGGTTTCTCCATGGGATAGTTCAGGTTGGCTGTACACAGCCCCAGGTCTACAGGGTATTTGCTGAACTTTCCAGAAGCAACTTCCAGTCCTTGAGGTGCCTTTGAAATATGCACTATATTATGCTAATTATTTATTTCGATCCCTCCAATGTTGACTATCCTAATCAGAATGAAATTCCAAGTGTTATGATGCCCTTTGCATCAAGACCAATGGCTCCATGTTTTCTGCTTTATTCTACCTCTTACTCTCGTTTTGGCTATTTCATTAACCCTGGTGTTGCTGCTTTCTTTTCTTTTCTTCTCTCTCTCTCTCTCTTTCTTTCTTTCTTCCTTCCTTCCTTCCTTCCTGCCCTCTTTCTTTTCTTTCTTTCTTTCTCCTCCTCCTCCTCCTCATTCTCCTCCTCCTTCTTCTTCCTTTTCTCCTTCTTCTCTTCCCCCTCTTCCTCCTCCAACTCCTCCTCCTCCTCCTGCTTCTGCTGTGTGTGTGTGTGTGTGTGTGTGTGTGTATCTTTATGTTTGTACCAGTACTGGGGCTGGGAACTCAGGGCCCAGTTCCTGTCACTTTGTTGGTAAAGACTACTTGTGGGTTTTAAACGGTTAATTGGAAATAAGAATCTCAAGGAGTTTCCTGTCTAGGCTGGCTTTGAGCTATGATCCTCAGGTCTATTTTTATGAATGCAATGCTACCACTTGATGGCCTTTGTAGTTGCAATTGTATTAACTCCAGATGCTTTACCCACAGTAGATGCCCATACTGCCTTTGCCCTTCCCTTTCTGTGAATGTTTGCATGGATGCGAGACATTCTCTACCAACCAAGTAATCCAAATTACTCCATCGTCCTACCCTCCACTTTAGCTTTCTTTACAATGCCTTCCTCTGACTGGTATAGAGAACACACAGGGCTTCTGTCTTGGCTTCCATATTAGAAGGAATTCTTCATGAAGAAAAAGGCTTTGTTGGCTGACCAGCCTCCACACTGAGAAATGAGCTGACACATAATCTGTCATAACCAGGACCTTGGTATAACTGCTATGGTGGTTGTTATGTTATAAGGCAAAATGGCTTTGCAGATGGAGTTAAGGTAATACACCATTGGATCATAAAATAAAGGTGTTATCCTGGATTGGCTGGTGTATTTTTCATTCTTAAAAACGGAGAAGTGGGAGGGATGAGTGCAGAGTCTGATGGAACCAGCCTAGGAGAGGACAGACACAGAGATGCCTGGTTGGCTTTGCAGAGGATGCTGAGGGAGGAAGGCGGCCAATCAGGAGCAGAATAGAAGGGGAAGGCGGCCCTGTGGCAAGCACACACCCCAGTGGGTGCTCAGTTCCACTGTGCCACAAAGAACGGAGTGCTTGCCAGCAACAAGACCAGACAGAGAAAGGATTCTCTCCCAGAGTCTGCAGAAAGAAATGTAACCTCCAGACAGACTGTTGCCCTGTGCAACTCTACACGGAGATCCAAATGATCTTACCATACTCCTAACTGATTAAAAACTACAGGGTAACAGATTTCAGTGAAAGCAGGAAAAAGTAAAGGAAAAACATGAAGCATATACTAAACTATGTAAATAATATTTTGGGTATTAATACTGCACAAAGAATAGAAAAGGTTAAATGGTTACTTAAGCTTTTATGTTGTTACCATGTGAAGAAAGCGGAAGGAAAGGGTTGTTCATAAGGTAAAGACTTAAGGGCTATGAAATTGACTATATATTGTTATAGTTGCTGCTGAAACAAGTGTTGATTCTCTTTGACTTTCAAGATGGTGGCTAGTCCTCCGTCCTCATTCACAGGCCCAGTGGCCTTGTGCATACCAGCTCAAATTCAGATAGTGATAACACCTTCCTCAAGGGAATGATAAAGAACCAGGCACACTGCAGAGTAAAAATGTGTAAATGGTAAAATTTCATATACTCAGTTGTTAAAATATGATAATTCAATTTTTTGATGTACTAGAATTGTCATCTTTAGAAGAATTCTTCTATTCTGTGAGTAGATTATTGTTTTAGAAGTGCATTTTTCTACTAATCACTTTGGTACAAAACTTCTGCATAGGAAATGATACACTCTAGTATTATATATGTATGTATACACATATATACACATATCTATTACACACCTATGTATATACATACATATGCATATATTAATATATATTTAAAATGAGACTCTTCTCACCTCATGATTAATGTATGAGAAGCTAGCTCAAAATATTTATAGCATATTAAAGGCTGATTAATCTTATGATCTTATGAATTTGATCTGTCCCATGAGAGACACATTATTGAGTTCTAAAGGTCTAGGAACAAAAATTTCCCACATCTGATGCTTGTGTATGAACAAGTCTAAGAAATAGCATTTTGCTGGCTGAGCAAAAAATCTGGCTCAGATTTGCTATTCATGTTCACAGTTGATAATAAATTGGTGTGTGTATGTATGTGTGTCTGCAATATTTCCCCCCAACAACATGAATACATTTGAGTGTGACAACAGGCAGATAAAGGGACAGATGGGGTCAGAGGAGCAGAGGCCATAGCGACTTGCTGTGGTGCCAAGCTAACGGCTGGGGTAGGGTCCTTGCAGTTGGAATCAGGTCTGCTTGTGAGAGGATTGTGGTTCCTCTGTGTAATCAAGTGGGAAGGGGATACGAACGAGGAACTCGCTTGGTTGGTTATTCCTATCTGATTGGGACTCTGTGTTTGGTGAGTCTCTGATGTCAAAATATAAACAAGATGGTGGATCACAGGAGGCACCACACGCTGCCCCATCTCACGCCTGTTGAAGATCACATATGAAACCCTGAAATTCTGTCCACCACGGCCCTGTCCAAGCTATTGATGTGGTAGACAACAGATGAAAACCACCCGGTGTTTTAAACCAGGAGAATGACTAAGTAAAATGGTATTTTGTAGCATGAAATATAGTTCATTCTACAAAATACCACAAGGTCCTGCGGAGTAATGGATTCCCTGTGTAATTCTGGTGCAGCTGCAATAGAGACGGGATTTTATAAATGAGGTTGAGTTTTAAATAGTTGGAATCAACTCTATCATTTATTACCACTGACATAAATAGAGCATTTAAGGCATTTTCTAGGGACATCACAAATGTCCCCTTTTAAGAGCTACATCCAGTGAGTGTACCCATTCAAAGACTGGACTCTATTAACATTTTTAATTCTTTTTTTTTTTTTTTTTGCTTCTGATAAGAAAAGAAGATAGAAAAGAAGAAGCTATGCTATTTTATTTAGCTTGTTTAATTTAGATTTTATTTTTTCCCAATTGGGAGATTCTTAAGATATAAGAGATTTAATTAACATTGATAATTGTTGACAATTTCTTTAGAATTCAATTTGTGTGTGTGTGTGTGTGTGCTACTTACTTTGTGTGCTTTCCTTGCTGTGACAGACAGAATAATAGCTACCAAAGATGTTCTAATCCAAAGCCTCAGCAACTGTGAATATCCTACTTTTACGACAAAGGAGAATTAAATATTAAGAGGATAGAATTTAGGCTGCAAATCAGTTGAACTTTAGATAGCAAGCACATTAGTCAGGTGGATCAATGTAATCACAACAGTCCTTAAAAGTAGGGATTGTGATGATGGCAGAATGGTTCAGGAGAGGCAATGAGACTGGCCTTAAAGATGAGTCTTGACCTAAGGAGTGTGGGTAGCCCCTAAGAGAAGCTAGAAAAGGCCAGGAAATGCGTGATTCCTCCCTGTGCCTCCCCCCTCCCCAACTGGAATCTTCAGGAATGAAAACATCCTGGCTAAAGTAGTGATTTTTTTCCCTACTGAGACCTGAGTCAGACATCTGCTAAGTGGAACTTTAAGATCATAAAATGTGGTATTCCAAGCCACTAAATTTATGCTAACTTTTCACTTGCATAAGGAGAAAACTAGCAGACTCTGAGTGCAGGTATGAGCACACATGCCGACGCAATGGTCTACACTAAATGTTAAGCTGATTGCATCTGCTGAGTACATCATTTCTTTTTCCATATGACTCACTTGTTTTTGAAAGCATTGTTATTTTTTTGACTCAAAAGGTAGAATTCCAGTAAGTGGCTCACACTTGTAATACTGACTATGAGAGCTGAGGAATGACAGTTTTAAGCCAGCCAGAAAAGGGAAATTGTGGCACTCTTATCTCCAATTAATCAGCAAAAAAGCTAGAACTGGAGCTGTGGTTCAAGTTGTAGAGTACCTCACTTGAGTGTAAAAGCTACAGGACAGTGCCTAGATCATGAGTTCAAACCCCAGTACTAGCATACACACAGGCGCACAAACATATGTGTGCATGTAAGCATGAGTACACACACACACACACACACACACACACACACACACACACACACACACGATGAAATCCAGATTAAACTATTAGAAAAATTTAGAGTACTTATTAGTCATTCCAAAATTAGAAATAAAATTCAATACAAACTATAAAGATTTTATGAAATCCCAAATCCTCTGGCTGCTCTCAGTAATTAGAAAAAAAACTTTAAAGGACAATTAACTTTAAGTTAAAAAAGTTTTAACATTACTGGGATAGTTTTTCCAAGATTATATAATAGCCACAATAAATAATGTTTGGTGTCTGAATTACAAAAATTTTACAAATAATCTCAGACAAATTTGTCAAATGAAGTGCATACTGGTAATGTAAAAAGATACTTTTTAGGAGTACATAATGTTCAAAGACAACAAGGTGGGCTTCCCAAGAAATGGCCCCCCATGATTGACTTTTTCTAAGTTGGATAGTTTTTTCTTTTCTATGGACTGTGTACGGTTGTGTGGCAGGTACTGATAGTGATGAACAGTAAGTAGTGGATGCATGAAACATCTTATGTGACCAGTGTCCCTTTCTGGGTTGAGTACTGGGAAGAGTACCAGCAAAATAACACAGCTCTGAGATGTTTTCTGGGCCTTTGATGTCATAATCATCCCCCAGATGGACAGTGTGACATAACCAGCGTGCCTCAAAGAAGAGACCAGCAGTAACCCAACCGACTGGCTTCTATGGGCTTTTATGGGCAAAGGAGATTGCGTTGACCTTCCTAACTGCTGCTGAAGGACGCATGAGTGGAGCAAGAGCCCAGAATGATAAACATGCCCCAGGCTCTGCGATACTAGAAAGCAGAATGTGACACGGAAACAGGTCCATGTCTAACACGTGACATGAAGGAATCGAGCAAAGGAACTGACGAGAATACTTCTGGCAGACGGGTTTATTTTGAGAGGAGAGATTTGTGTGTGTGTGTACAGCTAAATTAATAATTTACCAGACTTCCTGCTGATAATTGAACGGGTTGTTCTATTCAGCTCCACATATAGCAAACCAGCTGTATGTTTTTCAGATTTCTTTATAAATGATTTTCTTATTGTGCTACCCTCCCAACCTTTTTGCTTCTTCAAAAAAACACACACAATAAAAAAACTCCATACATACAAATTGCATCATGGAAAGCTGTTTATTTAAAATAATGGGCTTTCAATAATTGTTAACATTCTCAAATGCCACATACAAAGTCTGTTGATACTTCAACACTATAAGGTTGACAGAAGATCATCATCTTATGTTTGTTCTCTTCAGAAAGCCAAACCTATAGACAACTTTAAAACTCATTGTATTCTTTCTAGAAGCTGCTCGTAACTGTGTGTGGCAGTATTATATGGTATTGTAAGAATGTTAGGCATGTTTCTGTCTCAGCACCACACACACAGAAGCTTAGTCATGGAATAAACTAATGTAACTCTGAAGTAGTGATAAAGGTGGATGAAGTATTTCGAATTAGTTCCTGTGAACTGGAGGATTGAACACATTTGCATAAATTTGCATAACGCTATATCTTCTCCCCCCTTCCTCCCCATCCCCCCCTGCCCCAGTAATTCCATCATGTTATCTCTGTTCTGTGTTCTATTTTTACCATGGAAAACACAGTAGATTCAAACTATCCTGGTTTGTCCACGTGTTGTACCAATAGGTAGTTTTTGTGTGTGACTGGTCTCACACTATTCTCCCCCCTTCTCCACAAAAGTATCTGGCTCTTCTTCTAGAATGTTGTCTCAGATTGTCTTGTTTTAGAAGTTAATCACATTAGTTAAGTGTGCAGGATTTTAAGTCCTTTCTTCTGTTTCAATGTTTCTCACCTTGTATCTGGAGATGGAGAAGTAGATAGCATATGGTGACATAGATGGATGGGTGAAGAATGGCTTGGGAGAGGCCTGCCTGTGTCCAGAACTGTCACCATTCCCAGTTCTTTCTTTCTTTTTCTTTGGACAATGCCCACGTGTATTGTTCAAATGTGTCTTGCCACGGGTGGCACTGCTCTTTTACCTACAACCTCCATTCAGTTCATTCCAACGTGCGCTTGTCCCTGGGTGACCAGCAAGCACCCTCCCAAGGAGTCCAACTCTCTTCTAGAACATTTAGTAAGATGCTGGTAGCTGCGCTGACGTATGTACTTAGATGTTTGTAATGGCACAGCACCTGGCTATGCTGCCCACCGATCTCCCAGGGCCTCCTAGCAGATATGTGATCATTTTCCATGTTGTTCCCAGGGAAGTAAGAAACTATCTTCCAGGTTGGGAAGGTGGCTTAGTGGCAGAGTGCTTGCCTAGCATACATGAAGCCCTGGGTTCAATTCCTTAGTACCACATACACAGAAAAAGCTGGAAGTGGTGCTGTGGCTCAAGTGATAGAGTGCTAGCCTTGAGTAAAAGAAGCTCAGGGACAGTGCCCAGGCCCTGAGTTCAAGTTCCAAGACTGGCAAAAAAAAAAAAAAGAAACTATCTTCCAACAATTACCACTTTGCCCCTCCTCAGATTTCCTGGGAAATCGGTTGGAGAACGTCTCTTCAGCGTCTTTCATGCTCCTGTGTCCCAACCACCAGTAGCCATCCAGAATGGCTTACTGTGGGGTGCAAACTCTCCTTGTCTCAGAAATCTTTCTTTCTCTTCACCAAGACTAAAACGATCCTTACTCAGAAGCAAAAGCTTAGCTCTTAATATAAAAGCGTGGTTTTGCTGTTAGATAATCATCCCACACTTGTAGACAAGCCAGGCTTTCAACTCTTTCTTGTATAAGGGAATGTGAGGCCATCTAATGGGGATTCCAAAGCCTTGCAAGGCTCCGTTTGGTCTCTGTTATCGCTGGAGAAGTGAGGCGGTAGGGCAGATGGTGGAAGGTCCACATCTATGCTTCTGCCACATTGGAAGTAAATCTGTCTTCACGCATCTGCATCTCACCTCCCAGCTCAGGAAGTTTCCACATACAGAGATCATTGGTGTTGATATGCTTTATTTGTTTCCCCTCTGAAGTCAGGAGGGAGGGAAGAGGAGAGCGGGAGTGAGTGCTTCTTTGGAATGGTAACTCTTAGGCATCCAGGATGCCGGGATCCATGGTGGTTTCAGAATTTCCAGAGCCTGACTTGCGGATGAGCTAGGGTGGCTTTTGTCCTGTGTTAGGCTGCTCACAGGACTGGATGAGATGTGCAGCAGCACTGGGGAGAAGCTTAATGGGCAGAGACCTTAGGAGACTAAGACGGAGACAGATTGTCATGGAGGAAGGGGTGTGTGAGGGGCAAACAGATCAGATTGCATCACCCCCGAGCTAATTTGGTGAGGTTTTGATGGCTGTGCAGCTGAAGGGGGTAGAAAGGTTCTGAGAAATTAAATGAGTGGGGAGGGCACACGGAGTGGGGGCAGTTGGGGGGGAGAGAGAGAGAGAGAAAGAGAGAGCAGATAGCTACAGCAGATGATAAAATACATGAACCATGGCCACCTCCACAATCACCTGAAGGAGGAGTACATGGACTGAGGACCATGTGAAATGTTTCCACCATCCCCTGGAGAGCAGAGGAAATGGCTTCCTCCTAATTGGATGGAAAGAAACCAAAGCCACTCTGCCAGGTATCTCACATCACCCACTTCACCTCTTACTGCAAGGGGCCTTTACTTCTAGCTTTGAACTCCTAGGAAATCTGTCCCTGGCAGCAGGGCTGACAGTGCATGCGCACCTGTATGTCTGTGTTTTCTTCTCAGGAGAGATTCTGAAGTTTTCAGCCATCTTAAAAGAGTCCCTGACTCCCAAACAAAACATCAAGGGCTGTGAGATTAAAAGCAATGCTATCCTTCCAAGTAACTAATGATGCATTAGAATCCCTTTCCCAGAAATTCCAGTCAAAGAGAGCAATGCTACTGATCACAGAGTTCATTTCTATTTCCATGAAGCTCTTTCATGATAAAACAGATCCAAAAATGTCCACTTAGAAGAGAGCAACGAAAACAACAACAAAAGAGAACAAAAGCTTGCCTTGGGCCTCTCGAGAGCACTCTTTTAGAATCCTTGAACTATAAATATGGAATCAAGAACATATTTAAATCACTGGAATGTTGCATGGAGAATTTAGTTTGGGGAAAATCCTTTGCGTGCTGAGAAGTGAGTCTGAGAATAAATGGGAGCTTATGATAAATCACTCACTGTACAGGGTGAGTTTCAGTGAGGAATTAATGGTTCATCCTCAGGAGGCCTTTATTTACTATGAAAAACTGGAGAGCCTTTTGCTGCGATGAGGCAGATAGTTACAGGGAAATTGATTCTCCTCCCAGAATTTCCTGATGGCCCCAATAAACCATGAAGCGCTGCTGGCCTTACCTTCCCAGGTTTAGTAGCTGCTCTGCAGTGGTCAGCATCATTCTCTCTGCAGCAATTAGCGGTAATAAGTAGGAGTCCCACAATTGATGGTGTAATACCGCTGGACACTGTGAAGCAGCAGTTATGAAATGCTTCAGCGCATTGAGGTCTTGTACTCCACACCTCCCTCCCATCAATTTTGCAGGTAGCAGAGCCTAATGAAGGCACAAAACAGTTGATGCCGGTATGGTAGGAGCTCAGAGGCAGAGATTTAAAGCCTGGTCAAAGGAATTGGGCTTTCTTAACATGACTGCTATGGACTGCTTCTTCTACCACCTGACTTAATGCTCCACCTACATTCATTTGCAGGAAAGTTTTGAAGAAAAGGGTGCAGAGGCCTGGGGTGCAGGCATCTGCATCATCTTTTCCTCCAGCTCTTTTTTCCCCCTTAGACTTCATCATTCTGCTTACATACACATCTGCTCCTTCACGTTGTCTGTTTTTGCCCATTAGAGTCTTGAGCATACTAATCACAGCTGTATTACATTCACCATCTTATCTTGCCAGCATCACTTTCCTTATCTGAACCTGGTCCTAAATCAGAAAACGAGGTTGCCCTTGCTTTTTAATATGCCTTGAGCTTCTTCTGTCGAAAGACACACATGATGTAGTGATAAAAGGATGTCTTGTAAACAGGCTGTGTTAGTTGTTGTGTGTGTGTTTTTTTTTTTTTTTTGCATGGCTGTGACAAATTGCTGAGAAAATAACTTAAAAAGGAAAAAAGGATTTATTGTGGCTCGTGGTTTCAAGCTGTGCTTGGCTGGTTCCATTGCTTTAGGCCTGAGGAAAAGCAGAGCATCATGGTAGAGAGAACGTGGCAGAGCTGAGCTGCTTAACTGCTGGCGGACAGCAAGAAGTCATATGAGAAAAGGGCCAGGGCAAGATGTGCCCTTTAAAAACACATCTGTGACTTCCTTCCTTCCCCTCCCCCCTACTTCCTGCCCTCAGAGACCTACTTCCTCCAACTGGGCTCCACTTCCCAGTTTTCATCAGTTTCTGACAGCTTCATCAAATTATGACTCTGCTCATTGGATCAGAGATGTCACGATCCAATGATTCTCCGTGAATAAATCCACTGGCTGAGGAGCAAGCCTTTAAGATACTAGCCTTTGGGCATATATCATACATGCATATATCATACATGAATTATAGCATAGGTCTTTAGTGATGTAGTGGTTAAGATATGGGAAGATAGGCAATCTTTTAGTTAAGTTTGTGCCATTCACTGGCTTGATTCAATCAAAGGCTCTGAAAACAAAAATCACAGAACTGTGGCTGCTCCTCTAGGCAAACTTCCTAGCAGTATTGGCTCCCAGAATTGTCAGAGCAGCCTGCCACAATGTGTCAGTTTCCTTAGAGATTTCTGTGGGGGGTTCTTTCTTGTTCTGGTTAAGTATCTCTGTTTCCAGATGTTTCTACAGTTTGAGGAACAGTGATTTACCCTGTGATCTTATCTCTCTGAGTCGTTGATTTTTCAGACTTTTCGTTGTCAAAGTAGAACGGGCCTGTTCATGGCCACTTTCCTGTCCACCAGAACCCTGAAGTCGATCTCTGTGATTGGAGTAAAAACACTTCATGTGTTATGCTTTATGAAGTGATGTTGGAAATCTCTGGTGTAAAAGGATATTTTCCAAGCCCCTCTGCCAGTCTTGCAAGAGGCTTTCGACTCTGTAAAGAATCAAATTTATTATGACTCTGACTTTGGCTTTACTTATTTTAGATGTGCATAGTTGCCATTGTGCTAGATTGAAATATTTGATGGAGCAAACCTTAGGCTTGAAAATACAAACCTCAAGTTGGATATTTCCTCTCTCCATCCTGAGCTCCTCACTCACCCTCTGCATTTCCAACAGCATCTTGCGCTCTCCATGAGTGCCACCGACTTTTACTCTGTTCTCAAGATAAGAAAACAACTGCTTGCCTTCTAAAATTGCTAATGTCTTACTCTCCCACGTCCATCCAATCAGCAGGACTCTCTGCTTTTATTATGGGTTTCCTGCTGCTCCTCTCATTGCCACACCATCACCAGTTTTACCAGTTCACTCTGTGCAGACTCTTTCCTGGTTGTTGTAAAAGTCAGTTAGTGATTGTCCCCCCACCATCAAGATCACTCTGAAGTAAACTCCACATATTTGAAACCAAAAATTCAGAGGTTAAGTTTTCACTGATACAAAAGGCCTTATCAAGGCATTATGTATATTAGCAAAAAAAAAAAAAACAACCAAATAAACAAACAAAACTGAACAAAAATGGTTCAGTTCCTGGGTAGTTACAAATTTTGTATCTATCAGCATCACGACTAGATTACAGATGGACTTAAAAGCAAAGAGAATTCCTGTAATGAAAATGTGAGGAAAGCAAACATCTATTGTTTGCATTGAGCACACACTGGCTCTAGATAAGAGCAGTAAGGAAATGAAAAAATAAGCTGGTCTGGAAAGGTGTCGATAGGAGAAGGTTCACTTCTGAGGGAGGTTACTCAAAGTATTGAATACATTCAAAAAGGCAGAGCAGTCTTCCGTTGGTATCAGCTCTTCATAGTTAACTGAGGAATTCCCTTTTCTCTTCCCCTTCAATGCCCAAGGTTTTCAAATTAAATCTAACGTATTTCAGAATTTTCTTTTATTATGGAATAGTGAAGAAGAGAAGGCTCTCTTTCCCACAAGTTTCCAATGTGGATGATTTATTCTATGCTAGAGTCTCCTTTCCAGTTTTAGGTGTTATTTTGCCTTATTCAAGATAGCAGCACAATCTCTTCATCTCCTGGTCGTATAACTAGCAACCACCTACCTCCCTTTCTCCTTGCATGTTTCCTAGCCCACTGCCCTTTCCAAGTGCTGCTGCTGACTGCAGTTTGCCTACATGGAGGCTGGAGGCTGACAGCCCATCTTCTCAAACGGAACACTCATACCACTTGGTGCAATGACTCTCTATATGTTCCTGTGGATCCCAATGATCTGTAGGCTGGGGGTTTCTGTTGAGGTGCACCTGTCCATAGAAACGGTTCCACCACAGTATTCCCCAAATTGAAATCCTCACTTTGTCCTCCAAATGGTGTCTCTTTCCGTTTCACGTGGCATCTATCTAACTCGCTCAGATCAAGACATTCTGATGCATGTCCAATCCTCTTTCCCTTCATCTCCAGCAGTTAGTTCCCTGAGGCATCTCACCTAGAGGGATCTAGGTCCCCCACTGAGTCAAAGTAATATCTCTGTGCTGGTGAATCAGAGTCTTCACATACCCAACTGTACTAAATACCCCCACCGGGGTGTCTCAGGGGCAAACCGTACTTCACTGTATTGGCATTGTTTAGTACTATTCCACTACCACTCTATCCTGACTCAGTTAATGACATCATCCTCCCACACCTCTGCCAAAAACCTGAGGAGTCATACATGCTACCTGTTGTCTTCCCTTTTCACACTCCTCTCATCAGCCAATCATGTCCAATTTTCATTGCCCGCATTCTAAGTCCAGCCACACAGCTCATTGTCTCCTCTGCTTCTGGTCTAACCAAAATCACTTGTTTTTCCCCTGGATTCCAGTGATGGGACTCTTGGTACAGAATAATGATGGTTCTCTCAGCCCTAACCCTACCTTAAAATACACAGAGGCTAAAGAGATCTTTTGAAAAGGAAATCCCAATTTATATAATTTGCCTGCTTAGAAATCTACAAATTGCTTCTATTTAAAAATAAATTGCCATTCAAATGCATCGTCATGACCCACAAATCCTGTGGTACTTGCCTTTTGCTAATCCTACCACACTTCCCTTCCTGATTCTTTACTCTCCTCATTTAGCTTTGTTTGCATTCTTGAGTAGGTTGAGACTTTTCTGACCTCAGGACCTTGGTATAAGCTTCACTTGATCCTACAACCCTCTCCTCTAGAGAAATCCTCACTTTGTTTTTCGAACTGCTTCTCTTTTGTATCCTATAATAGGTTATTAGCATTATTAACCTATTGGCCCAGGTCAGGAAGCATGGCTGATTTTATTCACATCAAGCAAATCTTGGCTCAAATATCTTGATTTCAAAAACACATGCCTGACCTAGTTTAAGGAAGCCTTACAATTCCTGCCAATATTTTCTAAACCATTATCTGGTTAATTTTATTCATATCCCTGGTTAGCTACTAAAATGAATCTAATTCATTTATTTTCTTATGTATTTATTGCCTCCCACTGTGTAAAGAATAGAGACCTTATCTGCTTTGCTTCTCATTTGGTTTTCCAGAATCTTGAGTGGCGTGTGAAGAGTGCTCAATAAATACTTATGGAATGAATTTAAGCATCTTCATCTCATCTTTTTTTCTGTTATGAATTCCATCCAATCGATCTTGTGTTTTTACCTCTTAATATCTGAGAAATCTGCTCACATCTGCTGCCTTAGTCTTTCTCCTAGTTTAGGTGTCTTCTTCCACATATAGTCTATTGAAATAACCTTATCTTCCTTGTCTGTAGTCCAGCTTTCTTTTAACTAATTGCTCAAAACATAGCTTTTCGTTCCCTCTCTTTTCTTTCCCTCTCCCTCCCTCCTTCCTTCCTTCCTTCCTTCCTTCTTTCCTTCCATCCTCTCTCCCTTCCTTCCCTCCCTCCTCTCCTGCCCACCCTCCCTTTCTTCCTTCCTTCTTTCTTCCTCCTTCCCTCCCTCCTTTCTTCTTTCTTCATCCCTCCATTCTTTTTTCTTCCCTCCCTCCCTCCCCCCTCTCTCCTCTCTCTCTCCCTTTCCCATTCCCCTTGATGGTTAGAGGATAGTCTTCATTCTTGCTAGTCAAGTTGCAATATAAGCCCTTTACTTTTATTTTATTAAGACATTAAGATTTATACTAAGATTTATTTATTTTATTAAGATAAGGTCTCATTACATTTTTCCAAATGCCCTCCAGTTCCTGATCCTTCTGTCCCCACCCTCTAAGTAGCTGGAATTACTAGATGGCACCACCACACTCATGCTAGCTAAAAATACACCTGTGCTAGCCAAAAATATCCAGAAAACTATAGTGGCTGAGGACAGAGAATCTGGAGTCTGGATGGAGTAAGATTAAGTCAAAAGGCATTCTGCCCTCAATGACTTTCCACTGAAAACTCTCCGTTGGTTCTCACCTCTCATCCTGTTCTTATCTCTGTTGGGGCCATGCCGGCAATGTCAGCTGCAAGAACCCCCCCCCCCCCAACTCCCTCACTCCTTGCACAGTATATTATCTCTGCTGCAAAGCATTTTTCTATATTTGCATAAGAAAATCTTGGTGTGAACTCTCTGGTATATGCAAATCATGTATTTAATTGTCCATGATCCACTGTAGGCTCAACTTTCAAGAGCGAGAGAGTCAATCTTACTCATGTTTCCCTGAATCAACCTCAGTGCCAGACACATGCTGAGTGTTCCTCAAATGGCAGTTGAAGGGAGGGAAGACAGAACAGAACTGGAATTTACCTTTGCCAGGCACTTCATTGTGGTAGAAGAGAGGAGAGTATTTACGTAATAAGGAGTAAAAATGTGTCTGGCATTCTTTTAAAAGATACTGATTTCTGTTTTTCTGTTTTTCATGGATGGGATGAATCTTGTGATTCTTTCACAGGTATAATAATGGGTGAGCTGAGCTGAGCCCTTCTACCTCAGCTATGTTAGATGGTCAGGTGAGTCTCTAGCATTGTTAAGGAATGAATGCCATCATCCCAGTTTCCCTAGTGAAGAGCCTTTATTATTTTTCCTCCAGCCCCTCTTCTCCCCTCTTCTCATAGATAGGAACCATTGAATCTGGAGGCTGATAGTAGCAGAAAGAACTCCCCCTCCCCTATTTCCATCTCCAAGTTGCTGAGGATAGGAAAAATGTAAGGCTTAATAAAAAATTGAACTCAAACTTCCTCAGACTATTGTTAGAAGTTATAGTTGATTAAAATTTGACGATATTACTTGTAAAAGATTGTCTATTCTATGGAGAGAAAAAGGTCTGAAATATGAACTCATAAATAAATAAACATGAATAATCTCATTTCCCGTAAGAGACAGATAAAAACTGATTGTTTTACTTGACAAGTCAAGTTGCGAAAAAGAAAACTAGGAAGAATTGTCAACTTAAATACATACCCCACATAAAATAATTACCACCATTTCCTAGGAAGAATGAAATATTTTTAAAAGATTACAGAGTAAACTTAATTCCTAACCTTTGTAAGACTGATTTGGAAAATAGAAGGTACCATTTAAAAAGGAACTACTCCTTCATCCAGAGAGCCTATTCCTCTTTTGGGATTCTTTTGTTTAGCTTCATTTTCTTGTAAACACGGTACAGAGTGGTCACAGTGACATGAGTAAGGCAATGAGTATGTTTCTTGTCGAGCATTGTTAGCCCCTCCTTTGATGGTCTCCCACTATCCCTTCCCTCCCCCAACTCCCTCATTCCTCCCCCCCCCCAAAGTTGTAAAGTTCATTTCCGATATAGTGTCCTATGGTTATCATTGTTGCAGTGGGTCATCCTCTGTCCTTGCTTCAGCATTTTCTTATTCCCCTTCCCCTCCCCAAATTAGACAAATGTATATACAAGATGCAGGGTACCAAAATCAAGTACAATGACAACAGGGGATATACCATAGGGGGAAGACATACAAAGGAAACAAATAAAATCACATCATAAATTAAAAACAACCACAAAGAAAGACCTCTTGTGTCCATATCTTGGGGTTCACTCACCATAGCTAAGATATGGCACCAACCCAGATGCCCCGCAGAAGATGAATGGACCAAGGGAAAGAGGACAGTAGTATCATCACTGCTGTTACTTTTAACGTGATAAACCCTGAGTCTCTTCTAATGTAAACCCTATTGGGACAAGTTGGAGAATCTGAGGAAAAAAGAGAAGCAAAATTCGATTTGTTTTGATTTTCTTTTTTGTTTTATGACCTTGTCACTTGTAATGAATAGGTAGGCCAGCATCTAAGCCAGCCCAGGCTCGAACGTCTGTGAGACTCCACCTTATTATTATTGAGACAGTATATATGTGAGCCCCATTCTCCTTCCATATAATTCATTGGAATTCCAGGTCTAGTACAGTGTTTTTGTGTAACTGATTAAAAAAAAATACACCTACATAATCTTCACTTTTCAAGTGGTCTCATTGCTCCTAGGGGTCTACATAGATTGTGTGTCATTGATAAAGTAAAACAGTACTTTAAGCTTCTGTTCAGTTCTAAGCCTTAGTATTTGAATGCTTTCTCTACCCAATGTACCTTGCAATCAGCCCAAAGATACCTTGCATTTCTGGGTGATGGAAGGAGCAATCCCAAGCACAGATGCAAGGCCGAGACAATCTCTTCTCAGACATACCAGGCTCTCTTTTGTAATAGCCACAGCTCATCTCTGACCTTGACAGGCCTGGGCCACAGCTCATCTCTGACCTTGACAAGTCATTCCTTAGCTGCACAGAACTCGTTACCTGAGAGAGATTTGTGAAAGCTGCAGTATCTGCGCATTCAGAAGAAAGAAAGTTATTTTCTCCTTTATGGTTGCATCAGAAATCTTGATTTCACGGACTCATTTGTGAAAAGCCTAACTAAGCTTTCTCCCAGCATTTTAGGTACTTCTTCGTCTGATAGATGGGAGAGCCAGGGCCCATGTCTTCTGCTTTACTGGAGGAATAAATGTAGCTTGCTGTGTCTACCCAACAGAGGCAGAGGTACCAGGAGGGCAGTGGGAAGAGGGGAAATTATAGCATCGAGAATTCATTGGCTCTTTCTCATCATAATGTGCTTTTGACTGCTAAGGGTAATCTTGACTTCTCTTTCATTTGGCCCTCTTCCCTCCCCCAGCTCTTTATTCTATATTTTAAACTGTTCTATATTCATATAAATCCTCAATTTTTATTTTTTTGAGCCTAGTGTGCCGAACATTTCTACTCATGCATAAAAGATATCCTGAAAACTCCCATCACTGCTGCGTAAGTGTTTATTTATTTTTTACTTTCAGAGAATCAGGATCTGAGGCAGTGACTTCAAGAGTGAGCATTTGTAATTGCGTTATACACTCTCCTTCAGCTTTTTTGCCCTCCCCTCCCATCCTATTTTTTTCTGTTTTTTTTTTTTTCTTTTTTAATCAGAAAAAAAGGGGGAATTAAAGGTACTATAGTTTCCTTACTGAGTAACTTTAGATGTTCTATGAATAGCTAGACTGTGAATGGAAATTAAACTAGAGAAAATGGGGAGTATGATATATAGATAAATGTCATAAGAAAATTCATTGCAGATTTTTCTAAGCAATATCAAATCACTATTTTAATGTTATATATGAAATTAATTGCATAATTTCTATATTTTGATTTAGAATACTAACTTTAGAGTAATAAATTTTTGTCTAAACTGTATAAAGGAGAGAAACATTTTTGCCTCATTTTGCCACTTTGAAGTTATTTTTATCTTCTATAACACTAATATTTTGGTTTCAAGAGATAAAATGAAGAAATAGAATCCTCTATGGTAACATCCTAAATCACAAGTCATTTGAAAAGACCAGAATGTATGAAACAAAAAGATATGGCTTTTTTATAATAAAGAATCTTCTGTTATTTTGAAAAAAATTTACATAGAATATAAATTCACCTATGTAAAATACACAATCACTAGCTCTTCATATATTTGTGGAATTAACATCCATCACTACAATCAATTATAGAATGCTTTAAGATACCAAAAAGAACTCCATAAAGCTTAGAATTTCCCCTAATATGGGAAATTGATTTTTTTTGTGAAAATACTGTACAGAGAGGTTACAATTACATGGGCAAGGTAAGGAGTTCATTTCTTATCAAGCATTGTTGCCTCCTCCTTTGTTTCCCCTTCCCATCCCTTCTCATCTCTCACTCCTCCACACCCTCCACCAAAGTTGTAAAGTTCGTTTTTCAACATAATGACTTGTACATCTCATTGTTGCAAAGGGCTCACCTGTATCCCTATTTAAATGATTTGTTTTTTTCCCTTCCCCTCCACAAATTGTACCGACATCAAATACAGTGAAAGCAGGGGTTATACCACGGGGGAGGGACATACAAAGCAACAAACAAATCATTTTATAAATATGTTAGAAACAATCACAAGAAAGAAAAAAAATTTAAGTCCTTATCTTGGGGTTCATTTCACCTAACATCAACTTATCTGACCTTTTCTGCTTGTCTCAGACATATACTAGTTATTGCAAATAAGGGAAACCATGGGACCTATGTTTCTTTGGGCCTGGATTACTTCACTTAATATAATTTTTTCCAAATCTTTCCATTTCCTAACAAATGGGGCAATGTCATTATTTCTGATGGAGGCATAGAATTCCATTCTGTATATATACTACATTTTCTTGATCCATTCATCTACTGAGGGGCATCTGGGTTGGTTCCATATCTTAGCTATGGTAAATAATGCTGCATAAACATAGTTGTGCTGGTAGCTTTAGTATGGTCTTTTTAATTTTTTTTTTTTTTTTGCTGGTCCTGAGTCTTGAACTCAGGGCACTAGCTTCTTTTCCTCGAGGATAGCACTCTACCCTTTGAGCCACAGTGCCACTTCTGACTTTTTCTGAGTAGTTTACTAGAGATAAGAGGCTCACAGACTTTCATGCTGGGGCTAGCTTTGAACTGTGGTCTTCACATCACACATCAGTCCTAGCCTGAATAGCTAGGACTCATGTGTGAGCCACCAGTGCCCAGCTGAAAAATGATTTTTTGCGGCTGTTGTGCTGTCTTCTGAAGTACACATTTGAGGACTAGCCTGGAAAAAACATTTTCCTACTGAGTTAGTTGTGGATGAAAACTCAAAATCCAATTGACATTTCCAAATACAACTATGAAAATACAACCATGATACTTACACAGAGGCGTAAGTTAACCAGATGAGCTTATAACACTTTTAGGAATAAAGAGCTGAGATTTCATGAAGATGTTGGCTAAACGATCACTGATGCTCGAGCTGGCTCTGACCAGTTTGTTTATAGCTGACCTGGAGGCAGGAGCTTGTATGAGTGTCCTCAATAGTATTCTGCAAGATATTTCATGGTTGTGACCTTTGAGAGGGCAGTCAAGGCCATCCAAGATCCTATTGCCAAAGAATGCATTTCCACATCCTATCCCCAACCTGTTCCTGTATAGCCATCCACAGAGCCACTATCTGTAAGGATGAATACCCAGCTCTCTGCCTCCTCATTTCTTCCCTTTCCACTGACCATTTAAGCCATGTTTTATAAAGTTACAATTTTACAAAAAAGTAAAATGGTCGAACAATTATTTCAGACAGTATAAAGTCCCATTTTGACTTCTAAGTTTATGTCAGACTCACTGAAAAATATCTAAATTAAGTAGCTTCTTCAATAAAAGTTGGCTGTATTTATTAAAATTGGACCAAAATACTACAGTGAACACAAATTTATATTCTGCACTGTCATTTTACATGGGTCATTTGTGTCTGTGGTCGTGAAGGAGAAAATAAAAAGGCTGACCATTCTCCAGCATGGACTTGGTGAATAGTGGATCTGACTTCGAATGACTTTGAAGCAGATGGAGTAAACGAAACGTTTTGAAGGAGAGGTAGAGGAGAGACACCCTCCCAGAGCCGACAGCATTCCATCAATGGAAATCTAATATCGACCAGGCATACCATCTTTTACAAACACCAACAGCTTATAACAAGCAATCCCATCAATTAATTTCTACCTAATCACCTAGACATCGAGAGTGAGGATTTTCAGAAATCTATGGATGTGCTAGATTGAATATCATGATAGATGCTCCTTGGAGAAAATCTGCATGAGCTGAAAGAATTATTGAAATGATTCTCTACCTGATGGAAAGATTCATATAGCCAATGCTGTGTGTTCTGTAGGGACATGCTGTTTTTGTAAAAAAGAAATGTTTTCTATAGTCTAGGAAACACTTAGCTCCTTCATTTCCTATACTTTGAACAGGAGCCAGTGACAACAGTTGTTAATCATGACTTAGCCATAGACTACTCAATCAGAAAAGGAAAAAGAAATACCTTCTCTTGATGCAATTTGCGCACAAAGCTTTCAGAGAAGGCAGCCCCAGAATTGCCTGGAGTGAACAGAGTGGGTGTCTGATGTAATGTAGATGCAATAATTCTCCATTTCAGCACACCTGTCCACCGGGTTAATATAGCTGTCATTTGTCACAAAAAGCTTTTGGGAAAGCAAATGCAGGATTCTTCCCTTTAGCTAGAAACCTTGTTGGCTAGAAGGGAAATTGCTATGGAAGATATGAAATAGCTGATCTCCATGCCCTTCTCAGAGATGTGCTCACCTGGCACTTTGTTGAATTAAAAGAGAAGAAAGGAGAGAGCTGGTACTCAGGTGGCCTCTGCTGTCCTGGGGGGCGGGGGGAGGGTGTCTTATTAGACATGCCTTTCCCCAGCACACCAACTGCCACACTTGCAGAGACGCTGTCATGACCACGGCTTTGTTCCATTTCTAATCTCCACCTTGCATCTCAGAATCCATTCCCCAACTTCTTGGTCCTCTTTTTTAATTACTTTTTTTTTTAATTTAAGTTTCAAGAAGATATTTTTGAAGAATTAGTTGACTCTTTTATTCTGGGTGAGGAGAAATCCTCTTGTCAACGATTTTAGTAAAACTGAAGACTTACTCAAGGGAAGGTGATGCATTCTTTTTTGAATGAAGAAGAAAATTGACAGTTGGGTGTGGTTGCACACCCATCATTAGCAAGTCGGAGGCAGGAGGAATGTGAGCTTGAGGAAGTCTGGGGTACAGACCTTATAACAAACAAACAAAATAAATCAATTAAAAAGAAACCCTCAACATTTACATTACTATGGATTTTCTAACATATTTTTATTTTTCCTGTTCCTGCTACCAGACTCTTAAATTCCATGAGACAGGAAGAGCGAGTGTCTTGCTTTGCTTTGTATCTCTAGATACTCGCAAGATCAGTCGAGGCTTAAACACTTGTTAAATAATCAAAATAAGAAATGAGCACAAAACATGAGGGTAATATAGCCAGGGAATTACCGCAGAAATTCTCTCTACTGCTTACGATTCTTAGAATTTGACGGATTAAAATAAGGAAAACTGCTTGCTTAAATTAGGGATGTCTTTCTTTGAGCCAGGTGAAAGTTTTAATTACTTTAAAATGCACATTAATTCAGAATCACCACGTAAGCAAGATCTGAATACATCAGAGGTTATTTTTCCTCTTCTTTTCATCAGTAAAAAAGCAATATCCTAAGGGTGGACTTAGCTATCTGTTTACATAGTTTCAGCCCTTTCTGAAATGAAAAAGTTTGGAAACTCAAAGATTTGAGGATGATAGACCTGAGATTAAAAGACAACAAACAAGAAGTGAAAACCAGGCTAGCCATCTGTTTCAAAGGATGGAGAACTGTGCTATAATCTAGTATGAAATCTTAGTATTGCAATGTTTTGGCTTAGTAACATCCAGTCATAAGGTTACTAGTTTATTTCTATCAGTTTTCAAAGTCTTTCCTTGCTAATTCTAATATTAAATGGGTTTTAATAATGCTGTTCATGTTCACATATGTATTTTTCTTTTTTGGTGGCACTGTATATGAGTTCCAGGCTAGCATTTGCTAGACAGACACTCTGTCTGCTTGAGCCATGACTCTAGCCTCCTTCCTCCCCTCTAATTTTAGGGTCTTCTGTGTTTTGTTTGGTGTACATTTCTAACTTCAACCCTTCCCAACCCAAAGACCTGAGATTACAGGTTTGTACCACAACACCCAGCCTCACAATGTTTTCAATCAACTATTTTGTTTGGGAACTCCCTGAAATAACATGTTTAGTGTGATGAGATGATGTGAAATTTGTTTTGCCAGGCTTCGTGTGCACTGTCGTGGGGTGAACATGAAAAATCTCTAAACCTCAGAGGAATTACAGTAGGAAAGGCCATAGCTGGGCCTATGTTGGACAAGCATTGTGAATTCCATCATTACGACAAACAGTAGGCCAGGATAAAGGTGGATTGACACCAGATCTCTATAAAGTCACACGGTGTAGAGGACTCCAAAAGGAAAGCAGAGGCAAAGGAATGCAGAATGTCCCATAGGGAGCTAGGTTTGTGGGACAAGGGTGGAATTGGACTTTGAATACGGCTGAGAGGTGTTCATAAAGAGACTTGGGGAAGGGGGAGGGCAAGGCATCTCTCTATTTGTCTATCTGTATCTACCTTCATCTGTCTGGAAACTCATACTTTCCTTTTGGATACCAAAACAAAGTCACTTCGTGGAACAAAACTAAAGGGACACAAACCTCTCTCAGTGCACCAGCCTAGCTTTCTAGTGTTCCATGCTGGGCACCCAGCTTTACCATTCCTTGGGAACTGAACATGGGTATCAACTGATTATGGCAACCCAGCCCGCTCTGATTGAAGTATGAGCAGATGGCTGTGGGGGTCCAGGGGGTCAGAGGTGGTTAATCCTGGCTCCTGACCTGAGCAAAGCCAGTATGGTAGAGACCAACTCTATAGAATGCAACTTGTTTCTTTCCTCCACACAAGTTTCTATATCCTGTATAGGCCCGCAGAAACAAGGTGGAAAGTGGAGGGGACCCAGTCATACTCCATCACTCAGCAGATAACATTCTAGTAGGACCCAAAGGCCTTTGGCAATGTGATAGAGTCGGCTCGGCCCAGCTGCCACAGAGCAGCGTCCTCATGTGGTTTTGATCAGTTTTGCAGCTTGGCTTCTACCACAGGCCCATGGTAAGGGCTACCCCAAAGAAGTGCTGAGTTATGCTGTAATAGTTAAAGGAATAACCAGTACCAGCCTGCAATAAAAAATATGTAACATCCTCTTAAATTTTTAAGTTTACTCTCTGGATGAAAGTTGCTGTTTTATTTCTAATATTCTTCTGATGTCTCATTGCTATGTCCTTACAGCTTAAAAATTTATTTTCCAGATGGATAGGAAAATAAATGTCATACTAAAATAATATAAACTCTGGGTACACAATAACTAAGTTTCTGAAAAGGTATTGGAGTGCATCTTGTCGCTTTAAAGAAAAAAAAAGCCGCGTGATTGGTGTAGATATATGGTTCAGAATCAAATTTCAGTTGCTGGCTATTTTTGAGATGTCTTAATCTTAATGCATTAGTAATAAGGAGGATTCCATAGATATATAAACCCATTCACTAAGGAGACAGTGTTAATTGGGTTGTAGTTAAGATGGTAAGTTAAATAGAATTATTAAGGGGGCTTTTAGTCTGAAAATAATTCATTGTCGAGACAAAGGCATGCTTTAGGTATCAGAAATACGATAATGATAAGAAGGGATGTAGTTCTAACTTGGCTGTTACCAATACTGATGAATATCTACTTACTGGCTGGAAAACACATTTTTCTGTTGTTTACACATTTATAATTATCACCAGATGTGCCTTAATAAGAATGGATGATTTCAACTAAGGCAAATAATGCATTAAATCATAAATGAAAGTCACACTCAGCAAGCCAAAGTGAGAGTACTAACCACTCTTTTTCTTTTTCTTCTTCTCCTCCCTAACTGCTTACAAATTGCCTCAACATTCAAATCCATAAACCACTTAGCGGTGACACCTGCCTGCCCAGGCAGGCTTGCACCAGTGCTGTGTAATAGATTGTGTAGTAGCACACGAAAATACATCAGCGTTAAGGCGAGAAGAACAACACTATGGATATGAAAAGTAAAGTAAAATAAAATAGATCCTCCTTCTTCCTCTGTCTCATTCTGCGGTCATTAATAAAGAGCCTTGTGAACTCCCGCTTTGTGTCAGGGGATAGCTCTGACTGCTCTTTTGTGACATGCTAGGACGATAGAGTTGAAAACCAGTGACAGAGACATAGGAGGGTAAGAGTACCACCTGCTGAATTACAGTCATGCAGAGTCTTCTTTGTGAATAGAATACATTGGCTTCGTTTTAATTTGTGAAGCTGTAAGTGATAAACCTGCTCCTTGCATATGGGAGGTTTTGTGAAAAATTACATTTGGTACTACAGTTCTGACGCCATGTTCTGTGTTTCTCTTGGCCAATTTTACTTTTCTGGTTGTAGTACATAACATGATTTTTCATTGTCCTCAGATTTCCAGTTTAGATCCGATAGGCATTTCTCTGGATTCTACTTAAAATGCACCAATGGGTGTTTGAGTAGAATTGAAGTTATTCTTTAAGGAAATAGCCATGCTGCTTATAAGTATTTCAACATGTACAGTGGTAGGTTTTATTGAAGATAACAAAGTTGATTAGCCAGTTACGTTGGGAGATGTGAGTATGATGGGGACTGCGTAGGAAAGACTATCAGACACACAATAAAAATGCTTCCATTGGCCACCGGCTGGTGAGAAGCAGCACAGCAGAAGGTGTGGACACAAAAAAGGAACATGCTTTAATGGTGGTCATTGTATTTGCTGGAGCAAAGAAAAGCACTTAAAACGGAATATAATTTATGGTCATCTAGGTATTTACATACAGCTTTGCCTTCGTTACAGTCCGAGGAGGCTGAGGTCACAGAAGCTGCTGTGGGAATCTTTGGAGTAGGATTGATTTTGTGTGACGTGTGAAGCGAACTTCACTGTTGCCATGACTTATGGATACAACAGGAAATACAGACTCAATTTCTTTTTCTTTCCCGATGACAATAACGTTACTTTTGATAACTTTTGGGTGGCTCCCTGAAAGTATTGGCAACATATTCTATCAGGATGGCTGCTATGGTCTTCATAATTGGGAGTGGGGTATTCTAGCTAGAGCATTCTAGCTAGAGAGCTGGCACAGATTGACCATCTGCATTCATCTTTGACTACTCACCTAGAGGCTCTATAGTCTCTTCTTGAATACTGGATTGGCCTAACAGCTGGGCTTCATGTTCCCAATCTCTACCACTTTGATCGTAGGGCCCATGAGTTGTACAAGGACGGGTTCATTGGGCCATGTCCACATCCGCGTCCCAGGCAGCGTGGTCGCCGTCACCTCTGCTGCGGTCTCCCTGATCACACCTTCCTTCCTTGCTCTCCTTTCACGCAAGCATTCTCCCTCCTTCACCTTCTCTGTTCAAAATCCCCATCCCCACTCGTGCTCACGTGCCAGCCAGGACCGGATTTGCATTCTTGTCATTCATTTTTTTAAGTGTAGGTTGATTGTTCAAGAATACTTCACCGTGGCATTTCATAGGCCTGTCTACAGTATTTTAGCCAGGTGGGCCTCTCGCTTGCTCTCACTCTCTTCATTCCCCTCTAATCCCTTTGCAACAGCTCATTGGTAGTTTTATTTTGCTGGCTTCATTCCCACTGAAGTATAATGTATTTCAATATTGGTCACCTTCTTATATTCTCTTTTCTTCCACCCTCCTTTTAATCCTCTCCAACTGTCCCACAGCTACCAACGTGTTCCCTGCCTATGTATGTATGATCCTAGATAGCTTTGCACATGCTTACCTTTGGGGTCAAGCATCTGCATATGAGAGGAAAATATGCAAACTTGGTCCTCTGAAGCTGGATCGCTTCACTTGCCATCCAGCCTTCTGGTTCCCCGTCTGGTTCCAGTCCACCTCAGCCTCTGGGTGATGGACATCAGATCTCATCAAATTTCTGGCCCACACCCTCTAGCTGTGTTTACCACATTTAAAAGTACACACTTTTTTTTTTTTGGTAAACCCTCAAATCTCTTTATATCCGAGTTCCTAAAAACTCTCCCTGTAACTTCATCTGAGCTCATTCCATGCCCAACTGAATGATGATTTGAATGTACCTTTCTTCCTCATTTATGATTTTTGTGCTAGAAAACAATTATTTTTTCTCTCTAACTTGTTTCAGGCCAAAATAGAAAGTACAGTAACGGAAACTACACTAAAGTATAGTAAAAGGTGGCTTTTATCCTACTTTAATTATTATATCAGGAAGGCTCAGGACATCATTTCAAAAATAATTTTGTCCTTTACATAAAGCCATTGCAGGTATTTGAACTTTATACCTTTTCTACACACAACATTTTATTTTATTTTATTTATTTTGTTGGTTGTGGGGCTTGAACTCTGGGCCTTGGCACTGTCCCTCAGCTCTTCAGCTCAAGGTGAACGCTCAACCACTTGAGCCACAGCACCACTTCTGGTTTTCTGGTGGTTTATTGGAGATAAGAGTCTCAGGGACTTTCTTGCCTGGGCTGGCTTTGAACCACAATCCTCAGATCTCAGTTCCAGAGTAACTAATATTACAGGCATGAGCCACCAGCACCTAGCCATTTTATTGTTTTGATAGGTAAAATATTAAAAGTTTTAAATTTGTTGCCATTTGTTTTTATCATGTCCTCTATGCTTTCCTTAGAAAGACTCTACATTAGCTTTTGGAAATCAAGTCTATTAGAATAAGGTGGTAAACAGAGGCTTTTCTTTTATGTGCAGTTCTGACTTGGTTCATATGGTGCATGATATGGCAATTAGCATTATGGTCTGACCTTTTAAGTTATCTGCTTGTCTGTCTGTCTTTCTGTCTGTCTGTCTTCCTGCCTGCCTACTTATTATCTATCTATCTAGCTAGCTAGCTAGCTAGCTAGCTAGCTATCAATCTATCTATCTATCATCTATCTATCTGTTTATAGACAGGAGATAATAGATCTACCTATTATCTATCACCTTCTGTCTATAAATCACTGAGTTCTGTAGTTTTATTTTTCAAATAAGTAATGATAGTAGTCAAGGTTTCAGAACATCAAATATATTTAGGGAAAAAAGTCCTTTCAACCAAGCCCCCACCAGTAAAATGAAACAAGTTGCTATACGTGCTTTAGTTTTAGTTTAGTTATCTGAAAAAAGCTGATGTCTGCCCCATGCCAATCCAGGAAGCTCAGGCAATTCATTTGATAGCATCTGTGAAATGTTCTGAGCATCTGGGTACAGGAGGCTCCACAACATGATGTGTTATGATAATCACCATCTCCATCTCTCTTGTACCTAGTAGAGCATAGTATTTGCCGTCTACCTCACACTGATGTAGGGATTAATGAGATACTATCTATAAGGTTCTTAAAACTACTTGGAACAAAGGGGCTATGTAAGTACAAGGAAATCCGATTTTTATTAACCCAATGTGTTATTTTGCTTCATCATCCTCCTTTTTCACCAGGAGCAGATACAAAGAATTAAAAATTCACACTGAGCAAAGCATCAACTGAACATTAAGATGCTTTGAATGTGTGTGTGTGTGTGAAATGGCATTTGAAGTGAGGCTCTTAGACAAACACATTTCCATTCCAAACCAAATTCCTTATAGTTAACATAAAGAGACATGATTAGAACTCTCAGATCTTAGTTTATGAAGCTAAATGTTTTGAACCACGTACTCCATTAGGAAAAATGTAATAAAGCAAGATTTAATGTCATTTTAGTAGGCTTTTAATAAAACTACACTTAACTGCTTTTTGTTAGGATTATAGTAAATTTATAGCTACTTTAGCAATAAAAGCATGGATTGATGTTTTATAAAATGTTAAATATATTTCCCTTTCCCCTTAAATAAGGTACATTCTTTATAGGAAATTTAAGACTTTTCAAATTAAAACCTGAATTTTGAATCAAAGAAAGAAGATGGGGAATAGTAATCAATAAGAAACATAATAAATTATATATAATGAAGTATTAGAACTAAGTTCCTCTAATACTGTGTTTCAACAAATATATACAAAGAATTCTTCGTCACAGACAAGATTACTTCAATACAACTTTCCATAGTATTGGTTGTATTATTTACCTCTCTTTCATTGTTTTTGAATCCTTCTATATTTCTTTACATCCATGCCTCTATATCTATCTGTATATCCATTGAGCTACCCATTTATCATCCATCCATCTACCCATCTGTCCATTGATCCATATTAACTACAGATCTCTAGAGTTTCAGAGTACGTTGGATGACGGGATGGATAGATGGTAGGATGAATGGACAAACAATCAGATTTATTATTAGGAATTTGCTCACACTTTTACAGAGTCTGCGAAGTCTCATCATCTTCCATCTGCAAGCTGGAAACTCAAAAGCTTGTGTCATTCCCATCAGAACTTGAAGGCTTGAGAACTGAACTTCTAGTAAAAAACAAAGAAAGAACCAAACAAAAAACCACAGTCCAAAAGCAACCAGTGTTCCAGCCCATGCAGAAAGAAAAGTATGGGCATTCTTTTCCCTCAGCTTCTAGCTTTATTCAGGTTCTAGCAGACCATATAATGACCAGGTCAAATGCAAATCTTATTAAGAACACCATCATAGACAAAGCAGACACTGAAATTTAACATGGACATCTCTGGCCTTATAGAGTTGACACATAAGATAAATGATCACCTCACCATCTATTTCTCTCTTTGACTTTCATGCGCCTGTAAATAGTTCCTTAGAAATTAAAAGCAAGTGCAGTGCTTTGCAGTTGCTACTAATATTTGTAGATAGGAAACAGTCATTCTACATCCTCTTTTCCACAGCTGATACCTTCAATATGTTGCTTTGTGATGCGTTGTGCCTTACGGTAGTCATTCGAAAAAGGTAACAGACATAGCCCATTTCATAACGTTGTGAAGTTTTATAGCTAAACATGTGCCCAAAGAAGGATTAACACAGAAAAAGCATTCTTAACATTATTCAATAATAGCAGGGACAATTATTTTTTCTTAATTCCTTTTAACATGGATTTCGTAATTACCTCATTATAACTCATGTTATTCTTTCATCCATCCATTCTGAAGCTTTTATTGAGTACTGACTGATACTCAAGGAATTCTTCTTCAGTGGGTACCTTAAACATCGGATCTAAATCCAGATAACCTGCTACTTAATCTAACTCCACTGCAGATATATTTTTTTCGTCTTGAGAATATTGCCCATTTTAAGCCACTTCTATTCTCTGAAGTAGGAATTATTGAGGCACATTTTCCTTCTAGTCCCATGAGGCCCCAAGCCTATAACAGAAAAGATGGCCTTCTGCTTTTTGGACTCTCTTTATTTACCCTTGTCCTGCCATCTGTAGTGAAAACCTTCAGTCAAGAATGACCTGAGCTCCTGAAGCTGCCAGCTCCACTCTTCAGCTCATGCTGGGTGCTTTCCATTGCTGTTACAAATCAAACAAACCAAAGGGAACACAGGCCCTCTCTACTAATGTTTCCTTCCCTGTGGGGAGTCTATCCACCGGGCCCCCACCCCATCCTAATCAAGGCACTTGATTGCTCCCAAGGGAAACCTAGAAAGCCTCCCTCCTCCCCTCATATCCCACATCTTAAATTCACATATGTCCTATGGTGTATGTGTTCTCCACTAATCTTACCAACTGCTACTAGTCAAAAGATTAAATGACTTCTCCTTAGTTCCCATGTCAAAAATTTAATTGTAGTCATTGCTTAGTTTCCCTCCTCCTCCGGGAATCATAAAAGCATGAGAATTATGTGACCATTTCTCGAGGGGCCTACAGCATGCTGGGCATGGGTTTACAATGTACTTAATGGTTGTTGTCCTCCCACTGGTCCATCAAAGCCAAGTAATTAAATATACATTTACATTATTTTTCCACATAATTGGTGTGCTACATAGGTTTTGTAAGATTGAAGGATGAAAATTTCTGGCTAACTGCTTTCTTTAGCAATACTTTACTAAATAATAAATTAGATACTACTGCATCTTTCCGAATGAGTTCATCTGAACATATTCTCTTGAGAGTCAGGACTAGCACTTTGCATATCAGCTATGTTGTTTTGTTCAGGGCATCAATGCTTGTAGTAAGCTGTGTTTTCCTTTGGCCCATTCATTAAATAACCGGAGGATCCTGCATTTATAGTTTGTACTTCTGTTCCTGTCACACTTACATTTGATTCAGGCAATATGTCAGTCTGAGTTTGAGTAGATTTATGTGATAAAGATTTATTCCAACTGTTCTTAGGGTAGGGTTTGCACAATTAAGTTCTAAGATCTCTTAAAAAGGTGAAAAATATTTTTTAAAAAGTTATACTTCCATTTTCCTTCTATTTAAGGGTGAGTGGGTAGTCTAATAAAGCTAATATATGTTGATAATTTCATTTCAGTTTTTCCAGACATGCAGGGAGTGCTAGAGAGACATATTTTAACCTAAATTGCATACTACAATAACTTCTAAACGAAATAACTGCATTCATTACAGACAGGTTGAATAATCCCCTGCTGGTGATAAAACCCCATTTTGTGTAAGATTAAATGTACTAGGGTGCTGGAGCACCCCAATTCTCTCTCTCCCTCCACAGATCATCTGCAATATTGCGATGGGAGACAGTTGACTATGACAGAGTGTCACTCATGCACAGCTGCCGCATCTCTCTGTCCCATGGGAAAGGCACAGAGGAGCCCGTTATTTTGACCAGAATACAATGGCTTTCGGGGAACTGTGTCCTCCTGTCTCTTTTAAGAAACAAAGGCAGTGTCCATTTCTGATGGTTTGATGTGTTCAATAGGGAAGTTAAATGAGAGCAACTTCTCTCCTTCTTTTCCTTTCTCCTGTAGCTACACATGAATTGCAAAATGGTGGCTTTAGGGCTAGTCCTGCCCCAGGATTACTATGGGTGTGTTTCCTCAAGGTACATGCATCCCAAATCATTCGAAGTTTCTCAGAAACATGGCCTAACACAAGGCCCTGTTTCTCGGAACAGCCCTGGAGAAAGGGTAGCAGGGTTTCTGAGGTCAAGCATGGGAACCAAACTTTTCCTGGCCATGGACACAATAAGGAATGCCCCCACCCTGTGTGGCCTGTGCCTGCTCAGTGTGTTGATAATCTAGATGGCAGCCCAGGGGATGACTGTAGGCCAAAGCGACAGAGCCACCACCATCCAGAACTCCATCCCACAGCAGGGGCAAGGGTAAGTTTTGACAGGGTAGAAAAAAACAAAAACAAAAACAAGAAAACAACAGCATAAGGCTTATTTGTTAAGCTCCTAAGCCTGCCATCACTTCCCATCTTCCTCTACTTGCAAGACCCATTTCATCGTCTTCATTTTCATTTAAACAAATATGGTTATGACACGAGTGGTTTCAAGCAGAAACGAACAGGGACGTGCATAAAGAAAGCTGACAAAAAAGTACCCTGGGACAAGTTTGCTTGAAATATAAATTGTTTCCATGGGCACATACCAGTTTTCTTGCTGGTCTTAAGCTGTCACTTTGGGTTATTTTCACTGCAGTCACTGAAGATGTTAGCGGAAAAGGAAGCAACTATGAATGAAGGAGGCAGAGAAAGAGACTGACAGAAAAGTCCCTGCGGAACTCAGCACTAGACATACACATAGAGAAACTTCCTGCTCTCTCTCTCTCTCTCTCTCTCTCTCTCTCTCTGTCTGTCTGTCACACACACACACACACACACACACACACACACACACACACACACACACACACAGTCACAAAGAACAATATAGCTTCCATACCCAAAATTCGCATTTTTCTCTTCTTAAATGTACAAAATGAGGAGCAAAGCCAGCATGTTTGCATGGGTTTCTAGCTGTGAACAAAGTGAGAAATCTAAATCTTTTCCCCACCCCCCCCACACTTAGAGTCTGAGTTAAAGGAGATGGATGCTTTTCTGCTCTTCACCTAAGTATTATGAGCCTCCCTTCTTCTTTATTTTCGTTCTCTACCTATTGGTCATCATTAGTGTGCTCTACCTTTGACTGCAGGGCAGAGTGGTACCCAACCTCCTCCATTAATCAAGCAACAGATAGAGAAGCAAGGCCCATCAGCCTGGAGAGCTGGCATCCTGTCTCTCTATTCTTCAAGATTTATGTACATCATCCAGAGGCCAGAGGAACTGAGAGACAATGATGTACTAATAGTCTTTTCTGATGAGTGTGTGTGTGTGTGTGTGTGTGTGTGTGTACATGGGGGTGGTATGGAGTGCTGGTGGTGGTGGTGGTGGTGTGTGTGTGTGTGTGTGTGTTTAAACTACTGAACCAAGTATTGACTTCATTTTCCAAAGTGCTTTTAACAAGCGTGTTTTAAACACGAGCTTTGTTTAACACAGTTGTGGCGTTCTAATACCAGTACTTAGTGAACACTCTTCATTCCCTAGTGTGTTTTTGAATTTCACTTAGTGCCTGAACTAAGAGTTCCTGTTTAATATTTATGGAAGCTCACAACGTGTGAAGTACCAAATGGGGCTGATAGGAGTAAACGCTCAAGGATGGCTTCATTTTGTTTAATTCCTAGGATGCAGCCCCCAAATGGGTGCCTCACAGGTTAGAAGCTGTCACCTGGCAGGCAGTATTTTATGAGGACATTTGAGCTAGTCTGACCAAAGGCTGAGAGCGATGATGAGATCCTCAAAAGCCAGGTATCCCCCCAGCCCTGCTCCGTGAAAGGGCTAGAAGTACTCAGCTCAAGGGATTTTGCCTGCATATGTATTATGCAAGGAATCCTACCCAGGCAGGTAACCTCACCCACGAGCCCTTATCTCCCCATAACTCTCTCCAGAGGCCCTGTCTAGTCACTTTCTCATTCTCATACCCAATCGTGGTCTCTGTCCTATCACGAGAGATTAGCTTTCTAGCTCATATGAGTGACATCAAAGTGGAATTTTTCATGTTTTCTTGTGTGTATCTTTTTCATGCAACGATGATTTGGATTTATCCATGGCTTTCATATCATTTCAACTTAAAGAACGGCAATGGCTTTGTGCTTGCTAGGCAGGTGCTCTACCACTTGAGACACATCGCCACCACCTATTTTTGCACTAGTTTATTATTATTATTTTTTGGGTCAGTCTTGATGCCTGAACTCTGGGCTTGGGCACTGTCCCTGAGCAATTCAGCTCAAGGCTAGTGCTCTACCACTTGAGCCACAACGCCACTTCTGTTTTTTTTTTTCTGCTTATGTGGTGCTGAGGAGTGGAACCCAGGGCCTCATGCATGCAAGCACTCTACCACTGAGCCACCTTCCCAGCCTGCACTGGTTATTTTTTGAGGCAAGGCCATGTTTTATGCCAGGAAGGGAGCTGGGTGGTGGTTCTCCTCTTGGTGGGTTCCCTGAGTCATTAAGGATGACAAGCGTGCTTTATCACTAAGCCATGGATTGAGATGGCGTCTCTCACATCGTTCTGGTCTCAAAGAGTAATCCTTCCACGCTCTGCTTGGCAAGTAGCCAAGACAACATGTGTGAGCCGCTGCACTGGGTCACAACTTAGACCTTCATAATCCAAACAAAAATATAATAATATGAGAGCTCTTTAATATTGGTTCCCACAAGTCCTAGTTTTGGTTCTAATTTTATTTATTTATTTATTTTTCTGTAGGATTCATTGATTTTCTTCTCTCTGCATTCTGCATTCCTACATCCTCTGGAGCTTATGGCTAATTTCTTTATTGCTAATTGTGGAAAAGTAATCATTTCCATGGTCTGCATTTCTCCACATCACACCTTAAGTATGAAATTGCCTCCCTATCACCCCAAATTCTTAGATCTAATAGAAATGCTGAAGCCCTAGCTCAGCTTGATAGGACGGTCTTATTATTGTTATTTTCTCCCTGGCCCAGAGGGTCTCCTTGTTTTGTGAAATGAGGGAAAGTGGAATTATATAGGTCACTCTTGTTTTGGCCTGGAGGAAAACTTCCAGGTTAAATGCTACCCCAAAAGCGTCTATAGTAGTGTGCAGAGATTTCTCCCTTCTTTTCGTTCTTGTTTGTAAACTGTATTCTCTCAGAGCACCTGTGACTTTGCCATCAAGCCCCTTCCATGGAGTGTGCATGCTTGGATGATTTTCAATAAGCTATGGTCCTGCTAAAGAATTAGCATTGCAACCAGGTGAGCTGATGCTTGCTTATTCTTGTCATCATTGACCAGATTCTGTGCTTCTAGCAATGTAGCTTTGTGCAGAATGCAGTTATCTGCTGACCCCCAAAATCATACCAGTGGCAGCTCCTTAAGAAACCCCTGATCTGCTTTATGCATCTCATGTATACCTACTCTCTGGCCTGTGTGATAACTCTGAATCCTAGAGCCACATCTTATCCACAGCTTTGCAGGAGGATGCCTAAAGGTTCATGAACTCATAGTTCACCATGTATCATTGCTTTGGTGACCAGTCAAGTAGCAATATCTAAAGTAATTCCTGAACAGGTCTCAGAATGATTGCCATCACTCACGTTTATTCAGACGCTTAATGCCCGAGTTGGCAATTTAGCTACTATTTCCTTGACTTTACAAGGATTTCCATATACATCTTTGTTTATGCTATTCAGATTTACTTTGGGATGAACTGTCAAGAGCAATTCAACAGAAAGACCAGCATTGTGTCTTTAGCATGAAGAAGGAACAATTCTTTTTTGTGCTTTGAAGGTAACGAATTTAATGTGCTAAGAGAAAGCAAAGGTGATGACGTTTGCAATACAAACTGTGTAAATACTGCTTTCCATCCCCACCTCTTGGAATAAAGTGGCATAGATGTCAGAAAAACTGACAATGTGCGTGTTGTGCAAACATCATCACACATTCAAAAGCCTTTCAAGAAGCACAGAATAACAACTTCAACTGTGGGAAATGCCGGTCTGTAAAATTCAGTCTCTGTTTCTCCCCCATCTTCCCCTTCTTTCTTTTCCTCTTTCTCCCTTTCTCCTTTTGCTACTCTCAATATGTGTTGCCTACCAAGGTTCATTCTAGCCTTGAGTACAGTAAATAGATAAAGAATCAGCTCATAGGTTTTGCTTTAATCTTTTCTTTTTGTCCTCATTCTCCTCTCATCTCCTCACCTTTGCACATATTCTCTCTGTTTGCAATGTTTTTTGGCTAAAAGCTGATTAGAACAATAAAGGAGTGGCACTGAATCTCAGCTGGAAACTTAGGAAAACATTGCAAGCCCGGCACTAACCTTTCCATAGTCTTCTCTGTCCCTGGGCTAGGCACACAGACAAATGGAGGATGAATAAGGAATATAGACATCTCTTGCTTCCATTCACATTCATTAAAGACATGCAATAATTCAATTGACTCTGCGCTTCTGCCAATTCCCTGTGCGTCAAGACCCCGATTAGCTGTTGATTAGACTTCCTGGATGTGGAGGATTTTACTTCTGAAGCACTAGTAGTTTTCACTTCCCAGGGGTAGATGCAATCGCTGCATCTGGGCATGTTAGGTCAGAAGAATATCAGATAACAGCTATGGGATACCATGCTCCCTGGTTCTAACACTGAGACATTTTTCTTGGCTCTTAATTATTTTATGTTCTCATTTGTTTCCTGGGAGAATCTTCAATCCCCTTAGTCAATCTCCTTGCATTCACTTAATCTGTACTGCAGACATTTTAGTACCTTCTTTTGTTGTAATATAAAGACCCTTCTGAGATGAGTTTTCAAGTTGCACTCCAGCATAATTGAATTTGAGAGCCACTGGGCTGGCTGGAATATTTCTTTCACTGCGAGTGCTTCAATTTCTAAAATGATAAAAGTGTGACTTAGATTTTGGTTATATATTACATATAGTGAATCTTGCCAGTCATTTTTTCATAATAACTGCTCTGGGTGTTTACATGGTCGGCTGTAGCTGCTACTTGTTGAGTTACACACAAGTAGGCTCTTACTATACCTCCCTCATTTGATCTTTCTGTATGACCTCGTTCCCATATTCAGATTAACACCAATCAATCTACAAAGACAAATCTCTTTCTAAAAACAGAAGATGGACAATTGATATAGCTATTAGATTTTTTTATTATGTAAGGGCCTGTATAGCTAATACCTAGATAATTTAAGGAGCACTTACACAAACTTTTTATGTAATTTGTTTCATATGGACACAAATGATTTTAGACAAGCTTCTACTTGCTTAGAACTTCTGAGAATACTTAAAGTTCATACACTTTTACTCCCCTCATAAGTATATCTAATTAAGACTGTTAGTGCTCATGTAGTAGTCTCACAAAGTTCTCACTGTCTCTCTTCTCTGTCTAGTTTTCTGAATCTGGGCTTGTCATTGCTTCACTCCAGATAGTTAAATATGGTAAAATGGTATGGTAAAATTGTCCATTCAGGGATCTTTTCTACCACAAGCTATTTGGTGATGCTTGTCTTCTGACTATGATGGAGTATAAAGCTCACTTTCCCGCCAATTCAGGCTTTTCTGGTGGCTCCATGTTTGTGTCATTCCTAAACCTGGCTTATCAACTATTAAGGAAAATTAAACCAGACAAGCGTTAAACACAAGAACACTGTATTCAAGGAGACAGTTGTGGAAGCACAAGACGATTAAACTCATGAGGCTTGCGGTAAGGACAGGGCAAACAGCACGATGAGCTCGTGCAAGAAAAGCTCTGGAAGACACAGGGGAGTATGGTCAAGGTATTCAGAACATCTCTGTTTGCTAATTTGGTTTATTAGAACCAGGAGTTTTTCCTTTCAAGGCACAAGGGATGCTATATCTCTTTATGATTAGATGTCAAAGGGTTTTCTTCTAGGCCTTGAGAAAGACATTTTTACAAGAGATTGGGAGACGATTTATCTACATTTCAAAGGGAATGAATTTGCAATTATAAGTTTTCTCAAGTAAATGTTCTAAGAAAAAGGAGATCAGAGTACGACGGTCAGGAAGAACTCTAAAGTTCTCTAAAGTTCAGCCAAGCTACAAGGAATGTTAACCCTGTCTTCATGAATACTTATCTACTCACTTTGAGTTACAGGTCTATTTTCCTAAACACTCGTTCATTTTGTGAGGCAAAATCTAACTTTAGCTTCTTTTCCCTGGGGTGATCACATCATTTCCTCGGTTCACCTTCTTCTGCAATATCGGGTTCCCTTGGAAACTTCCTTCAGATTCTACCAACCCTCTGAATGGCGCATGCACTCAGAGTCCACACCTCACTTTCATTCTAAAGACATTAAGAAGCTCAGTCTCACTACCTCCAACCATTATCGTCTGAATTTTGCTTGTGGGTTCCCAAAGGACAAAGACTGTGTCACAATTGAGCTCCAATTTATCCACATACACAGGTCAGTAAGCATTGCTTCGCCCCCAGCAAAGAAGCATTTATTCAGTGTTCAGTGGAAAAGACAGCTGACACGAAAATGCAAAAGATGCGTTCAGCACATGCTTGTCCAAACAATGGAAGCAGAACCGTCTGCTCCTCACATCCTTTGATGTCTGAATATTCACTGTGTGCATATGTAAAATGCCAAGGGTAATTCACTCAACATTTCAGCTCAGAAGAAAACAGGAAAGCAAGTACTGCAATATGCAGAAAAGAAGAGGAGAGGAAGCCTGCAGAAGTGAGGAAACACACCCAGTGACCTGAGGTTTGAGGAAAAGAAGTGTGGGAGGTGTAAACAAAGACAAAGCAAGTTCACATAAACACAAACTCACCTGAGAGAATGTGCTAAGAACCTGGTAGAAACAGCATTGGAAATGGCTGTAGAGTGAAGAGCGCAGAAGTACAGTTCCACTTGTCAATCTCCTGAATTCTAAGGAATAGTCATTTGTTTCGATGTGAGGAGGGAAGGACAAATCACTGACAAAAGCTCACAGAGAAAGCTACTGCTAAAAGAACAGGGCAGAACCCAGGAGAAAAAGAAAGCCAAAAAATAAGTTTGCAGCACTGAACTCTGCTCACCTTGTTTAGCAGGAGTTCTGAACTCCCAGGTAGGAGTTCAATGGCTGGGTTAATGGAAGGAGCTACATGTTGGTTTATAGAGCACAGGTGCATTGCAAAATCAGAGAGAAAAATGGTTGGCCTGTTGTCTCGGTGAGTTCAGGCTGCTTTAACAAAAGAATCTAGACTGGGTGGACTGAATGGTTTAAACAACAGTTTGTCTTATTGCTATGATTGTCTGCTTTCAGGGTGTTTGCAGCCATTGTGTAATGAAGAATCTTTTCCAAAGTTTGCAAATGGACATATTTTCTGCTCCATTCTCCATTCTGCAGATGAGACAGTGGACTTTACTCTTGTCTTCTTAGTGGGACTCTGATCCACCAAGGAGAATGGGAGAGCCAGCCATCTTGAACTCATTGAAACCTACCTAGCATATGGATAGAGCTTCAACATATGCATTTTTGGAGGACACAAACATTCAATCCATCATACGCTTACAGTGAAAACAAGGCTAACTTACTGAATATGATGATCAGAGGCTAAAATCCCTGTTCTCATCTTCTCAGGAGTAAATGTGAATGCAAAGAGCTACTCTTTAATGGATGCTTCCCTCTTTCTCTTCACCAGGGTGGGGGAGGAATTGGGGTTTCCCAGCTCAGTTCATCACATCTGCTCAAATAGGAAATAACTAAGGATCTAGAAGACTCAAACTTTCAAAGGCACTGTGTGACTTTTCTCTAACCAATAATATCATTTAATTGATGAAGAAATAGAGGGCCAGGAAAGGTTTAAAGCCTGACCCCAAATTACTTATTAATTATTTCATGTGGATCAGAACTCATAGCTCTGATGCTATTCCCAGTTCAGTTGATTTGTTTAGTCTTTGAGTATTTCAGAGGGAAATCTGGGATCTGTTACCTGCACATAGTTACTTCTACTCAATTTGTCTGGAACTGTCAAAGAACTGGTAAAAACTTTCCCTCTCTATTGAAATATGGTGGCTCCATATTGCAGTACAAACCTTTTCTCAATGATAATTTAGCTCCTCACAATACAATCAACTAATGGTTAGGGAAAGGATCTACTGTGAAGGTACTTTGGAGGTTGATGTTAAATTTGTGTAAATGTCTGCATTAACTTGGTGTTGTTCTAGATTCTTCTTACACACTCTTACAGAAAGAAAAAACAATAGAGGGATAGTAAGGAATGTTCAGGGTTGGGAAGGAGGCTCAGTGGTAGAGCGCTTGCCTTGCATGCATGAGGCCCTGGGTTCGATTCTCCTGCACCACGTAAGCAGAAAAAAAAGAGCCAGAAGTGGCACTGTGGCTCAAGTGGTAGAGCGCTAGCCTTGAGCTGAAGAGCTGAGGGACAGCGCCCAGGCCCAGAGTTCAGGCCCATGACTGGACCGCCCCCCCAAAAAAAAGGAATGTTCAGAGACCCCACATTTACCAGTCCTTTCTCTGCAGAAGTCAGACTCCACTGCTAGCGATGCAGAGTCCTCTACATTTTACACGTCTCTCTGGTTGGGAAGGGTTGGGGAGGGGAACTGAAACTGAATTTATCTCTGGCTATGCACAGTGAGTTGTAGGTTCACTTCTAGGCAGGCTGCAGGTGCTCTGCCATTGAGTAATTGGCTCCATCTTTCTGGTGACAAAGCTGAGCTCCCATCCCTCTTTGGCGGACTGACTTTTCTAGCACTGAAAGATCACCCTTTAGGCTCTTGCTCTTAGGAGCCCTTATCTCCTTCATCTCCATTAAGAGCTACCAGAGAAGGATATAAGCTCCACAGCCATATTTAGGTTTTCATAGTCTGGGTTGCGTACTTCTATACCATTTGCTTTTCCTGCTTTTCCTCTCTTGAACTCTTTCCCCAATCACTGCAGAATCTGGATTTGGGTGTGTGCTTTGCCCGTCCCCTGGCTCACTGTTTTCTGGTAGGAGCAAGATGTTCTGTTGTAAACCCAGTGGGAGTGGTTTGGGGACTGGCTCATCTCCTAGGAAAGGAAGTGATACCCTTCCTCCCTCCCCCTCCATTCCCATCCAGGGTTACACTAGATGAGACAATCTCACCTAGTGATCCTAGCCCTCTGTAGCATCATTACCCAGAACTGGGAGATACAGGGTGGAAAAGCAGGACTATAATGTCTGCTTTGCTAGCGTGCCACTTTCTAGGGTCTGTTGTGAAGAATTTATATATGGAAGCCTTAGCAACCACACTTTTACTACTCAGTTAAAGTTTGTAATTCATAAGGGAAATACCATCATATATCTATGTATAAACTCTATATACATCTACATATAGATTATATACATTATTATATATTATATGCATTATATATCTATATCTACTTATAGATATATAGAAATATATTCTGTATTTCTCTCTGTCTCACTCTATACACATCTCATACCTATAGTAATCTTTTATTTTCAAAAAGCTTCACTTGTTTACTTTGATGACAATCCACATTTCTGTGATTACAACTCTTGTCCTTGTAAGGGCTAGAATATAAGAAGTTTGTATTTAAGCAAGTATGTTGCCAAAAATATATAACTTGTTATTCTGTTGATTTAAATCATGGGTCCTTACACATCCTATGATGTATTTTTGACAACTCAGATGAATTTTCAAGTGAACTTGGAGAACTATAGATATGAGCATTTCATGTTTTTCTGAGAGGGATTGACTGACAGTTCCTAAAAATAGAATACTTAGGAGAGAAGATGTCAGAAGTCATCTGAACTAGCCACTTGCTTCCTAGCACTTATGCTGAGACTGATTGCAGGCTAAACTTGGTATGTTTTTTATTTTTAAAGACTTTTACAGTGAAGACCCCTAACCTCTGATAGTTTGGGTTCACCCAGTCATTTCTTCTAACCTACCTAATGTAGATCTCTCTTTTTGTGATGTAAACACACCTTTCCTTTTGCAGTCTTATCTTGCAGTCCTTGTTGCCACAGCTTTTTGAATTTTCCTTTATATATGATTTCAATGGTGGATTAAAGTAATAATAAAAATTCTGTTCTCCTCTAATATTATGTGCAGACGCTTCAGGCAAAATGGATCTTTTTCCAGACAGCTTCTAAACCCTACAGAAAAAAGAAGAGAACACCAGGCAGTTGGCAAGCTGATTGTTCCTTCCTCCCTCCGGGCTGCAGAAGGAAAAAAGGAAATCTACAACATGAGACAAGGAAAAGAGAACAAAAGAATCAGGAAGGGCAAATGAGGAGAAGGAAACTGAGGCTGCAAAGCCTCCGGAGTAACTGTGGAGTGGGCTGTCTTACAATGAGATTAGCCTTTCCCCATGTATAGAGAAGTGGTCTTGGGGACTGAATTCCAGTGAGACTTCACTAGTCCATCACTGCCATTCCCTGCATAGTCTGCTCACGTTCTAATCTAGTACATTCTAATCATCCACCTCTGCTCAAAGCAAATACTTACTCATGGGGCAGGGGGAGGATAGCTGTGGAAGTGGGAGGGAAGGGATGGTAGGGGAAAAACAAAGGAGGAGGCAACAATGCTTGATAAGAAATGTACTCATTACCTTGCTCATGTGATTGTAACCCCTCTGTATAGTATTTTCACAGTAAAAAACTTATTTAAAAAATAGAAATACTCATTGTAGAGCAGCCAATCCACTGGCCTTTGTCATTGTCACTATAAACAAACAATGCATATTTAGTGTCTCATTGAAAGGCAAGCAATGCTCACTCTACCAACAATGCAGAGCAGAAAGGAGAGACAGAGATAGACAGATATACAGACAGACTGACAGATAGAAGGACTTACTTATCTTACTATGGAGTGGCAGCTAAACGTATGATGAATATTTGAATAGAATGCTAACATAGGTTCAATGAAGAATGTCTTTGTTATGGGCTCCAGATAAGGTGGATTTATAAACTCACCTGCCTATTTAACTTTCAGTAGCCTTATGTAGTTTTGGTAATTTCAAAAAGAGTCACTAAGAATCTTCTATTGCGTTACTAAAAGTTAGTGTGGTATTGTTGTTTTTCATCCTCTTGAATGTAGTGTGTTTAATACACTAATGCAGTGACCTACTTTCTCCTTGGCAAGCTAAGCTGCCTTTCTATCAGCACAACAGGAAAGTGTGATCACACTTGCTTTTCAAATACTCACATTCTTTCCCTTTTTTCCTCTTTCTTTGTGTACGTATGCTTCATTCTGAAGAGTTATTCCTTTGACAGGAAATAAGCCATGTTTTAAAAATGAATGACCATTTCTTTAGCATTTAATTGTTTGAAATCACATGTACCTACTGAAAAACTAATCCCTATTACTCTCCTTAAAGGTGTAATTTTATATCTAAAGAAGTTACTTTTCTACAATAAAGGTGAAAGAGACTAGAGGAAGGAACCCCCAGTGTGTTCAAGTTTTATTATTTCCAGACAAGGCAAAATTACAGCTACTATTTCTACTACACCAGAGAGAATTTAAGACCTCTCTACCTACATTTTTAAAAGGTTAGGAGGAACTGTTGTACACAGCTGACATTTCAGTGTATGATCAAAGTGTTCTTCCATCTTAAATATATACTTTAAATGTGTCAGTCACTCTATCACCTGCTCATTGGAGCATATAATCTCTTCACATACCCCTGACACTGGCCGACCCAGTGGTTTCATTGTTCACTCTGGCCTACTTTCTGCTTGTCAAGGCCTTCTGTTTAGCATGATATCTGTTTAAGGAGGACCAGACTGGGCCTCTGCTTATCTCTTAAATTCCTCTATGCCGTTTAGATATTTTAAACTGTTGTCCTCACATTATCTTTGGTGGATAAAAAGGAGGGGAAGAAAAGTTTTCAACCTGGAACAACAACTACAACAAAGTGATTTCCTGCCATACTGAAACTGATGTGATTTGCTATATGAAAATTCTGCATAGGGGCTCTGAAGTTCACACTACCAACATTGTGTTTTCTTCCAGTGTCAGGTCAGAGTCAACAACGACATTTCTGAAAGATAGGAGGGAATGCTACCAGGAAGGACATGATTAGTTCCCGTGTGTTTTTGAAAATCTACTTAGCCTTGCTTACTTTGGGTAAGTGTTCTAACGTCGCCCTTTGAGTTTATTATATCAAAACAGTCTGTTCACTTTTTGGAAGCACAGCAAGACATCCACTCATTCTGAAAGCATATCTTCTATGTACAGACTTCTTTGGTGAAATTTTTTTTAAAGAAAACAAAGTGAGATGTCAGAATAGTTAGGCCCAAAGGTCTTAGGTATTGTTTTTTGTATCTTGCTTAAATTGTGCATGAAGGGTTGAAAGCTATTTCACTGCTTTCGATTTCTATTTTATTGTAAGCCAAATGATACCTTTCTTTACAAGTGACAGACAGGTGGCAAAACCCAGGCAGAGCAATGTAGGAGGTACCAGCGAGGAAAGTACCATGCTTGTTGGAAAGCATCACTGCAAGTCCAAATGGGAAAATCAAGAACACAGGGAGGTACTGGATGATGTTCAGTGTCTACCGAGTATGTGCCAGGGCAAAGCCTGGCTTCTCTTTGCTTTCTACATTCACACTTATGTGGAAGCCAATGCTCAATTAAAAAAAGTTTCTGTGTAGGGAAAAAGAAATTTGCTCCAACAAATTTTTATCAAGGGGCTGCTTTGTGAAAGCACAGTACATCGACTTTGAGGCAGCGTGAGAGGAGCTAAGCCACAGATTTTATATGCAACCCTTAAATGTGTAGATGATCTACTGTGGTTTTTGCAAGCATACGTTCATGATGTTTATTTATCCTTTATATCAAAAGACACATTCTTATTATCTTTAAGTAGTTGTAGAAAGGAGTTGCCATTTAACGAAGAAGTTTAAGAATATAATGTATCTCAATCTATGTCACCCCTTTCAACATTCTCACCCATTTCTCCCTTCCTCGTTCTTTTCTCACTCTTCTTAATTTTGTAGGATGTACGTTGGATTCCTTTAAAAATTTTTAGCGTTTTTTATTGTCAAGATGATATACAGAGAGGTTAGAGTTATATAAGCAAGGTAGTGTTTTTCTGTCAAACCTGTTACCCTCTCCCTCATTTTTCTCCTAATTTCCCTCTATGTTGGATACTTGACTGCATTCTTCCCCTCTTCTCCTCTTCATTTGTTTGCCTTTTTCCACCTTGACCTTTCCTTGCCTCTTTCTAGTACCAGCTTCCTTGGGTTTAGTTCATTAAACTTTGATTTTGCCTTTCTAAGGAGTTACACTATTTGACATCACCCTTAAATCTACTGTATTTTTTTGGGGGGGGGGTCCAGTTGTGGGCTTGAACTCTGCTCCTGGGTGCTGTTCCTCAGCTCTTCAGCTCAAGGCTAGTGCTCTACCACTTGAGCCACAGCTCCACTTCCGGCTTTTTTTCCTGCTTACGAAAGGAATTGAACCCAGGGCCTCATGCATGCAAGGCAAGCACTCTACCACTGAGCCACCTTCCCAGCCCTCTACTGTATTTCTGTCAGTACATTTGTGCACATTTGCACACTACGCAGTGTGTTTCCTTCGAGTTTAAAAGCTCAATCTAACTGCCACATGTAAGGGAACACACTCATCCTTGGTCTCTCTGGGCCTAACCTACTTGGCTTAACATTTTCCAGGTCTTTCTATTTCTTTACAGATGTAATCATACAACTCTGCAAGGCAAGAAGACACATTATTTCAGCTGGAAAAGCGATCCTAGGTTTACCCTGTTTCCTGTTTATTGCTTCTAGCTGTATGTCACGGAATAAGAAGGATGACTTCTAATTATGGGACAGAGGTCACAAGTCCCCTGAGTGGCTCTCCAGTAATGATGATGAGATAGCCCACTCCTAATTATTATTTCTTATTATTACTTATATAAGCTTTTGAGAGATAAGGAGTCAGCATAGAATAAAACCACATTATAATTATATATAGATATAATTAATAGAAGACATTGTATACACTAAGAATATACAATCTATGCTATTGTAATATGTAGCTATATTTATTTATTAGATTTATAGCTGCACCCGAATCCAACAGCATCCTAACTCTTGAAAAGGCCCATTTCAATGTTATATAGACACCGATTTCTTTGTAGTGTTATGTATAGAAATCCAAAGGATTGCATATTCATGACATCATTGTCATTTCTTTGACCTAATGTCAGCCTTTTTGATCCTAAGGTATACTATGAAAATCTGATATCCATCAACCATCTGCACCTGCCCTCTCTTGTCCACATGGGATATGCTTAAGGATCCCATATGGACATCTGAAATGGCACCTTGTGACCTTGCCAGTCACCTTCCCTGAGGAGGCTCTTACCTCTAGGAGATTAATCCTCCTCTGGCCTTCACAGCACTCACTGACTCAGAGGTCTTAGGGTCTTGGGTGTCCTTCAGAGATCTAAGAAATATTCACTGAGAGTCCAGGCATACATTTGTGACAACCTGTGTCAGTACCATACTTTCTGTGATTTTTTTTCCCCAAGAACTCTCTGTTTTAGGATCATTTTTGTTACATATCCGGAGATTGACTGCTTCTCCCCATCTCTCTTCTGTGTCCCCAGAAAGTGTCCCCTAGCCTTTTGCTAAGGTAAAGCTCTCTTGTGTGAGGTGTTTGAGGTGTTTAGTAGGTTTAATACATTCCTGAGAGTTAGTGGGATTCATGTCATTTACTTTTCCCATATGTCTATTTGTAAAGATAAAGCATGGGTGAAGGGGAGAGAGAGATATGGGGGTGGGGAGAGAGACAGAGACAAGAGACAGAGAGAAAGAGACAGAGATTATGCAGGTTATCTGAATCCTTCCCCAAGAAGAGGAGGTCCTTACAGGCTGTGTTTTACGGAAACGAGATACAGAGAAGCCACATTTTGAGAGGCCGAATTGGAAGTCTTCATCAGAAAGCTGGCAACTGTGAGCTCACATGTCCCTGAAAACCTGTGCAGCCTTCAATGCACTGAATGTTGTCAGAAAACTGAACCATGAGAGTTGTAGAGGAAAGAAAGAGCAGACAAATAATCTCAACAAACCAGACCAACTCTAATGGAGCATTGAAGAAGGACCCGGTGGCGACCTGAGGAGTCGGAGACCCGAGGCGTGGTGCAAAATGGTGGCTGAGATGGTGGGGCCGAAATAAGGTCATGGTCAGGAGGCAGGGTCACAGGGAGCTCCAGAGTTGAAAGAGTCTCTGAGTTCAGGATACAGGTCTGGCAGGTCCAGGAACCTATTGCCGGAGTCCCGGCCTTGCCTCTAGGAACTCAGGCACGCCCATCACCTGGGGTGAGAGTTCACCTTCATCCAAGATGGTAACTCGGTGCCAGTTGGACCCAATATCCATAGTTCACCTGCACCCCCACAAGGCTGTTAGGTCTCCCTGAACTGAGATGTTCCTATAAGAAGTTTACCTGCTACAGAGACAGAGAGTTTTTGTCTTTCTTTTGTCTGCATCTCAAAAGCTCCCACAGAGCTGACTTTTTACAGTCCTCCTAATATTACTGCAGGTAAATGATATTAAGAAATGATGAGGATTTTCTAATTTTGGCCTGGGGAGGAAGTACTCCAGACTTTCCATCCATAGAGGAAAAGGGAAACCAGGCGGAACAAAACAGTATTGATTTCTTCATTTGTATGTAGGAATATTTTGACAATAAATGAGTAATCTCAGCACAAAAGCATCTCATTCCATAGTGTGGGTATATATTTTTTATTAAACAGCTCTGACTGGAGGAGACACCATTGTTGCAGACAATAAAGATTTGAATATTTTCCAAGCAAATGTAAAGCAAGCAGCCCTTCTCTTCTTTGAAGGTGAGCCATAGTTACTGGGTAGGGAGGAGGTAGAAACCTGGAGCTCTTAGCCAGCTCCTTCCTTAGTACCTAGTTTGCACCAGAGGTTACATGGAAGTGCCTCAGGAGACAGTAGAGCTGTGGTAATGATGAAAGTATTATCGCATGCTGCTGTAGCTTAATTTTAAATTCTCGATTCCTCCTCTATTCTCTAGAGACAACTCGGGATTGTGTTCCCTTCCTTTTAAATAAAAGGCTGGCACACCATTGCCATTCACTTTAACATACACAGGCAATGGCTGTTTTCATAAATCTGTATTGCACACATAAGTGGTCAAATATTTTTGTCCTCTTTGTTTCTATCTTAACATGGAAGCAAAGTTTTACATATAACCAGGTTTTCTAGTGTCTACATAACTCCTAGCCAAAAAAAAATCTTTAAAATTTCTAACAGACAATCTTTAATTTTATCCTATCACTGCAAAATAACGAACTGGCTACTCACAACAAATTCTTTGCCTTCTGGAACACTAAATTTGCTGGTTTGGAGAATATCGGAATCAAGCCTTATATGCTCACTGTGGAAATGAAAAAATGATATGTGTGCAAAGATAATTTGCCCATCATATTGCTGTTGATGAGAAACAGAGAAGCCACATTTTGAGAGTTGAATGGGGAGTCTCTATTGGAGAGCTGGTGTCTGCAGGTGCACTTACAGTCTAGAACAAAGCTCTGGACTGTTTGGGTGGAGCTTCCCAGCTCAACAAAATAAACCTTATTAAGCGGTTGCTCAGGTACAAGCTCAGAGGTCAGCTAAGCCTTTCATATAAGGAATATGCCCCCAAAGTTTCCATATATGGAGATGATCAGAGGCAAAAATCAGACCATTCAGGGGAAGCAGAGGGCCAGCATTCTAGCAAAAATGTCCAAAGGTTATGACACCTGCATTTCTCTGAAGCTCTCCTAGCTCACCTTTAGGAAGGCTTCTGCAATTCAATGAATAGCCTCTCTCACCTCTAGGCTTAAGAAGTTCCTTAGACTCAGCCTCCTCACTTCAGTAATAATTTCTTTAATATAAAATACAGTAGTGGAAAGACTTCTTAGAAATGTTCCAATATGGGTTTATCCAATATAATAGAAAGTGTACATCCGCTGCAAATCCTTTATTGAATGGACACATCATTGCTTTTTTACTAACAGAATTTTATGCACTGGAAATGTTGCCAGTTTTAGCCATTTTATTCAAGCCTTGACTTTTGAACACTTTTATTTTACTTGGTAAAATTACTTTTGGTTGCTTTATCTAAAGAAAGCATTCTTTGTTTTGTAAATTTGTGTACATTTGTATAAAGAAGTTTAGAGTCTATTGAATATTAACTAGGAGATGCTGAAAGCTTGTTATGATGTAAACAATGTGGAATTGAGAACAAAATAAGTTATAAACAGATTGTACAATTATTTACATGCTGTGTTATAATAATGGCATGATTTAATCTTACCTTTCTGTAAGAACTTACAATGTCTTGCACATTGTTTCTAATCATCTATTCTTTTCTTCATTCCTTTAAATTAAAGAAGATCATTGTGTATTATATCCTAGCATAGTCCCTATTTTACAGATAAAGAAATGGAGGGACCAAATTATACTGAAACCACATAACCAATAAGTAGCAGAACATAGTTCTTTGTTCCATTGTACTCCATAGCAACAAGAAATGACTGATTCTGACTGGTAGCTTGAGATAAAGGCGAAAGTGAAGCATATTTGATTTCTGCTTCAAAGAATCAGAATCTGATTATTCAATGATAAAAGAGAAAGGATACTTCAGGGTTAAAAAGACTCACCTGAGCAACAACACAGATATATAGTGTGCCTGCTGTATTCAAGGAACGAAAGCAATGCAATAGTTCTGTGGTAGGAGACAGGAAGTAAAGAATTTTTGAAATCTCAGAGGTATTTATTTTGCTTTGTGTTGTTTTTAAATCCAGGTCCAAAACGATGTGACTTTTTGTCTTTTTAAGTCTTTGGATCTTTCTATTTAACATATTGCCTTAAAAAAACAACCAGAATCATAAATATTCATATGTAGAAACATCAAATCACATGTAACAAACACAAATTCCTCAATTTTTTCCACTCTGTAATGTGAAATGAACGGATGCATGGGTATAAATAGATGTAGATTGCTAGTATACATGATCAATTTTGCTAAATAAAGTATTATTTTTCTCTAGATGCACAGGAGTAAGTTGAAAATACTAGCTTAGATAATGAGCAAACAGGCGAACATACAGTGAAATAATTTTCATCCTGGGTAAGCCCAGCTTCCTCACTTCATTAGTTTTTAATTAAACCTCTGTCTGATTAAGTTCTCCATCTCTTTTGCACAACCTCTTGCTCATAAAACTTCCTTCATTTGGTCTTTAGCAATTTCCAAGAAGGGTAAAAAGCAATATTAGCCGATTATTCTCTGGTTTTTTGTTTATGTACCTCATCTATTACTTTTGCTTCAAATATAATGTCAAGAAATCCACAAAAAACAATTCAGCCAGACAAGAGTAGAATAAATAAGAGTTTACAAACTGTACAGAAATTGCAGTGGCCTGGGGTCTAGTCGTTAGCAATGTGGCTCTTTGGAGCTCCACAGGCTTGAAAATGGATGACATGCATTTCTTGGCTTCTGAAGTTGATTTTGATGCTTAAGAACATCCAAAGGAGAGCCTAAGTTCACTCCATTTTTACCTCTAAAAGCTGTGAGAAGGTCTATTCCCACAGCCAGAACCTGTGCAGGAAGACCTGAGCTGGGCATCTGGGAGGGAGGGTCTATCTTTCTCTTCTCACTGTGCCCTTTGTATAGGACCAGGGCCATGCCCAATCAACTCTTCTATTTTAGATGATACTCCAGACATCTGTATTCTGGCCCCATTTCCTCCTGGCTAGCTTCTACTATGTGCACAGGCTTCTTGCATGTCTGCCTGCTGACAGCTGCTGTTTGTCTACAACTGGATAGAGGAACAGCCACAAGGGGTTGTTGTGAAATTGCTCTGGGGTCGTAGAGAGAAATGGTGAGTCATAGTGCATTGTCCTCAGGACTACCCATGGTGCATGCCTGAGTTGGCAATGAGAAGAGAATAGGAAAGTTCCGTGGGTCCAAGGCTTTCGTGTGAAACTTTGCACATCTGCCCTGGGTGGGTATTATCTATGTTTTCTTTAAAAGCAGTGTGTGTCACTACTTGTCCTGACTCCTGACTTGGAGCCTCAGATTTACTCCTTGTCTCCATTTTGTACAGGTCTCTCTCTGCTTCTTCCTGGGGCCTGCTTGTGCTACACAGTTAACCTCCTTTCCCTGACTCTTGATGTCTCCTCTCTTGATTTGGCGTGCTGGGTGAGTCGCAGCTGACATGTGGAACCCCTGGAGTTGGGCCTGGAGCCTAAAATTCCAGTTTCAAATTCTGTCTTTTGTTGCTGTCTTTCATTTCTTATTTATAGAACAAATGTTCCTTCAGAGCTGTGTGAGGCAGAATAGAAAAACAGAAGACTCCAGGACACATGGAGCCACATGGAAAAGCTGTGGATTCCTGAGCACTAGGAAGAGAGAAAGTGTGTGAGGAAGCTGCACAGAGCACAGTGGGACTGGCAGGGGGAGACAGGTGCTCTGAGTTCCCAGGCACGGCTCCAAGATGATGGCAGGAACCAGAGCGTTTGCGGTCAGAGAGGTTAAAAAATGCACTGGGCCATGATAACTGACACAGGTCTGTAGGCATTCACACACAATGAGAGCTCAGGAGGATATTCTTAGGAGAGGAACACAAAGGCCCAATACCTATGAGCATCTGATCATACAAAATAACACTTATAGAAAAGAAGTCCAGGAAATAGAAACAAAAAGGTTTAAACTTTTTTTTCTTTGTTGCTGTTTTGGCTTCTTTTCCTTTTGTCTTGGGAGGGAGGTGGAGGAGGGTTCAGAAATGGAAGGACAAAGGTACAGTGGTTCTCACTGGATACTAGGTTAAAAATGAAAATGGGTGAAGATGGGAGAAAGCATGAGATAAGGGATAACATGCTGAAGAGGAAATGAAATGTACTCTTCACCTGACCTCTGTAACTTTAACCCCTCTATTCATCACCTCTGTAATAACAACAAAAATGCGTGAAGAAATAAAAGGCATTTGTAATGAAGTCATGGAAGTGGTGTGTATAGGTCATTCTTGTAGATTCCCACCACCACCATTGTTCTACTTTATTGGCTGGTGTAGGTGATGGGATTAAGGCAGAAGGTTTTAGATTCAGTAGGAGTTGACTTAGTTCAAAAGAAGCTGAGATCCTAGGAGTTTGGAGTGCTGTACAGAGCGTAGTATCGCTTATAATCCTTGTCTTAACATGGGACTTGAGCTTGTACAACTTTTATTTCAGTAACAACAAGTCTGGCATCAGGTTTAGCAATAGGCAATTGTGAGACAGCTAATCAATATGACTATTCTATCCTCTCCTCTCCTAATTATGTAATTATCCACGAGCTCTCCCAAGAGCAGCCGACCTGAGCTTCTTCCCCCACCCACCTCCAGAAAGCAGAGCTCTCTTTCCTTAAGCACACTCCTCTTCCTCCCTAAATTTTAATTTATTAACTGTTTCACCAGAAAGCAATCACCCTTGCAGTCAATTCCCCCAATAAAACATCTGCCTTTTCAATCCAGACAGCTATAAGTGAAGAAATACACCAGGGGAGCAGAATTATGTTCTCTTTTAGAAATCAGGGATGTTTACGAAGAGAAGATTTAGACACCAGGCGCCTGGTGCACTGGCTGTGTTAGTGCTAGAGTGAGGGCTTTCGGCTTCCCCCTCCCTTTTGCTTCTGAGAGGATCCTGTCTCAGTTCTCGCTCCTTCATCTTGCTTGCTGCATCAATTGACCTTTTACAGAGGCTATTTGAGACCTGTAAGCTCCAAGGTCATTAGTTTTCACAGTGCTCCGATTTTTTGTAGCATTTATTTGCATGACATTGGCGATGTTAACACATATAAAATCATCTCTCTCCCGAGGCCCTCAGCTGCTATTGTGTGAGTTTGTCAGGGAGGGCTTAGATTTGCCCGCACTATTGCAAACGTTATTCTAAGTGCAGAAGTCTGAGGGCAAAAGGTAGGTGAACACCTTATGCATGGTAATATTTTTCTGTTTCTTAAAAAGTGGCCAAAAGGCAGACAGTGAAGAAGATGAAAATGGACTATTAATATCTTATGTGTTCCCTGGAATATTTGAGCCTTTTAGAGACTTAGTTTTTAGGCCACCGCTGACAAACAAAACTGGTGGCAAACTCAGATAATAGAAATGGCATGGAGTTCCCGTAGGTCCTGCTTGTTGACCCATCTGTTCAGCATACCTGAATGCAGCCAAGGGCATGGGCGAGCTCTTCCATTATTATCCCAAGAAAGACAAAAGTTCAGACCGAGGCTCGGAGGCTTCCCAGACAGCCTTCTTTCACTCTGCCACATGTGTGCATTTCTGAACTTGTCAGAGACTGAGCAGGGAACCAAAGGAGACTGAACGAAAGGTGGTCTCATTTTTGGTGTGAAAGGGAAAGAAAAAGATGACTAACCACTCAAACAGCCCGTACAGTGGTGTGCCGGGCAACGAAGAATGGAGGATTTTGTGGAATAGAGATGTGGTGTTTTGAGAAGCATTAAGGTGAAGAAAGCAGAAAAAAAAAATCTGGGCCAAGAGGATGAGTCAGGATGTAGCTTCCTTGATGCCTACACCTGAAGTAATGGTGATTGGTAAGTCCTCAGGGGAGCTAGGGGTGAAACAGTCCTTTGTGGGGGGTCATAGCTGTATTTGGGAGCCATTCTCTATTTAGCCCATTGCAAAACAGCAAAGGCCTCCATGGAAACCATACTGACATTTCATCTCATTTCATATACCAAGAGTCAAATACCCAGTGGAACTGTGTGAGCTACTATTATATCCCTACAAGACAATACTCAAGGCAATCCACTTATGAACTGATATTTTTATGTAGCCCACAGGAAATTCTAGGACCTGGTGTCTGCTGGCTCTGACAGGGCGAGGAGGTGATGGCACATCATGGTGGGAGCCTGTGGAGAGAAAAACCAATACAGCTCAGAGCACAGAGGGAAGAGAGGAAGATTGTGGTCCCACTGGACCCTTTGAAGACACACCCTCAAGTGATCCAATAACCTAAGCACCTAGGCCCCACCTCTTAATAACCCACAACGCATTCATTATCATTGTTCTGGGGCCTAATTATACACCTGTGCTCCTTTGGCAGACACTCAAAGTTTGCCCATACCATAGCAGAAACACACAGGTGAGGTCCAGGTATCATAAGAAAAATAAGGGGGGAAAAAAGCAAATGGACTCTTTATATATTGATTTATGCTAGAAAGGACTGGTAGGCTACGCTGCTGAAAACCACAGGTTTTTCTTGACAGACACGTTTTCTGATCGCAAAATTTCAAAGCACTTACACTTTCATTGCATACGCTATGCACTAGGCTACAGTTTCAGAAGCTTCATAGATATTTTTGAGCCCATGTAAGGTTTGGCATTGAAACAGTCCTAATGTGGTCAAATAATTTGAAACTAGAGCCATTCTCTCCTTTAGCTGAATTCAGAAAACTCATCTTGGGAAATTTGCAAGTTGTGGTAAATGACAGAACACCATCAAATTTAATCTTATTTGCTACCTTTCCCTCAAATTCATTAGTCAGAGAATAGGCAATTTATTAGTGTTCTGGGTCATAAATATTCTCTATCCAGCTTTCGCATCAGCTCAGACAAGGCAATACAGCACGCATAACCTGAATAAACCAAGTGTTTTAGGTCTGAATGATTTCTTCATAGTTTCCTTTTAATTAAAGATAATTTCCTTCTTAAGTGGAGATTTGGGTTTCTGATTTCATATTTCCACTCTGAAGGCGGCGATTTGTGTTTGTCTATTCCATATTTTACAGTTGCTTGCATTCCCTCCTCTTTGGAGCTCAGGTGCTGCTTTTTCAGATGACAACTTTGGCATGCAGACCTAGCCCTTTCATTATCTTCCACTACTATTTCTGCATCAAGAAACAGCACGTTTGAAATCAAATATCCATTTGGAGCTTAAGGAATTGGTTTAGGTCTTAGAAGAAATTTTGGAATACAAACTCAAATCTAGTCGCCTGTGTGGCATTGCAGGAATTTGTGAGTAGCTTTTCCTGAAAAGTTTTAGTTTGCCTCCACTTGCCAGGTGCTTTGTCTTCAAGCAATTACCTTTCTTTCTTTTTCTTTTTTTTTTTTTTAGTGCGATGTTCCTTCCAACCTGACATTTATGGGCCCCCATTGAAAATTCCGTTTCACCCTTCTCGGCCTTTGTCTACTGCAATGGGCTGATGTAAGATTTGATGAGTTCATGCATGTAACAAGCTATAACCAGTGCTCTGTAGAGATCAGTGCTGCTCTCTTTTCCTCTCCACAGCTCACATGGTTCCATGTCTCTGTGGTCAAGCATGGCTCCTTCCTTTGTCAATGCTGCACCTACTGCACACTCATGAGTCAAAATGAGCACACGAAAATCAAGGACAATTGACCTCTTGGGAAATAGAAATGTAGCATGTTGAACTGTGGTTCTTATAGCTAGGTCTTCAAGGAAGATGGATACAGACAAGGATAGGATAAACATACAGATCTTAGAAAGTCCAACAGCATACAAAGCGAACACCCCCTAATAACTTCAGCTATAATCAGCCCACAGAAACCTCTTTATTTGGGAATGTGTTGCTTTGAAAATGCTATATACTGACAGTGTGAAGTTTCTAGTCTTGAAGTGAGCTTGGGTTGAGGTTTATTTATAATTTATCTTTCCCTAAATATCTTCATACCCACAGTGTGTGTGGGGGGGGTGGATAGATGGGCGAATTGAAGGCGGGCAGATGTTTGATGGTGGGGAAAGTGTATGCAATAAACAGTGTTAGCTTCTACATTAAGATTTCATACTGAATTAGCTCTTACCAGGGCAAGAGTTGGCTGCCCTGTTTCTCTGTGAAATGATTTCACTCTTCTGACCTTCGGTTTCCTTATCTCAACATGGGATTAATAGTTTCATGGTAGACAGAATAATGCCCACCCCAAAGATGCTGATCTCCAGAACTTGTGGAGATGATTCTGTCTAGAGTCTGCAAAGCAGCCCAAGTGACACTTTGATTTAGAACTCTTGACCTCCACAGATACAAGATAATAAATTGCTGTTGTTCTAAACCACTAAGTATGTGATAAAGTGATGTAGGGAAAAAATAAGAAAAGAAAAACATTCACACACGTATCTTGAAGCTTATAGGTAGTTTACATTAAGAATACAGATGTCCCGTGCATTTCTGAGCGTAACCATAGAGTCTGGTCTTAACAGTGAGTGCTCTCTTTTACAAGAGCAATTATAAGACTAAATTAGTTGGGACTTCCTAAGGGAGTTAGTGCAAATCATAACTGTAGGAATAGAAGTGCAAAATTCTAAATAAAACTGAAGTACAATCCGCAATGATACACAGATTCGGAGCTTCTCCCACAGACATAAATAGGTGCTGAAATTTGAAAATGCTTCCGGGTTGTCAGGTTAGGATGCAGTTTCCCAGTATATTTTGCTACCCTCTTTGTGTTTTGGGTTCCTCCTTGTGACTTAAAGCCTGTTCTAAAACCTCCTTTGCATTTGTACTTTGTGTGTGTGTGTGTGTGTGTGTGTGTGTGTGTGTGTGTATGTCTGACTGTGTGTTTGTATGTGTGTTTATGTATCTGTGTATGTGTGGGTGTGTATTTGTGTTAGGTAAAATTCAAACAAAATGCCAACCTTCAGTTCTGTTAATTCTGTTAATTCAGTTCTGATGATTATACTTCTAAATACTAACCAATGAAGTTTTATGTAGCTTATTTTTAACTCCAGAGAATTTTATTGTATGTTTTTTCTAACCTTGAAAGGGACGTTTCCTCTTATTATTATTTCTTCACTATTAAGTATCACACAATGGCAGGAGATATTGTCCATGTAAGGGCAGGGTGGCTTCTGTTCTCTTGTTGCTATACTATACATTTGTGAAACAATTCACCCACGGTGGCTAAGCTCCAACCAAACTCTAAATTGCAAGGCATTGCTCTATTACTTTGAAATGTTATTTTTCAGAACAACAACTTCAAATGATTAGAAAGCTTTTTAAAACATTTCTCTTCCATTAAATGCATGCTTCAAACTAGGACTCCAAATGTCCAGTGATTCAAAAACACCTTTAGGTGATATCCTCAAAGTAAATTCCTGCCATTGATTGACAGAAAGGAACTCCTAGGGTACTGAAATGTACATCTACCTTTTGTTGTTGCATCCTCTCGAGTACTTTGCAAGCATGGAGTCAGATCTGTTAGAGTAGCCCTTTGGACATGTTTGTCTCCTTGGATGCAGGAAGCATTCATTTCTCACTGCCCAGGGTGTAGTTGGCATCTCTTTAGGGTGCGTAGTGTGAACTGACATCTGTTATAAATACTGCCTGACTCAGAAGCCTTTTATTTTCTTAAGGCATGATGTGACCTAAGGCAACTGAGAGATTAAAAAAATAAGAATAACAGAAAGATCAGGATTTCATATGAAAATCAAGTTTGAAACCGATTCAAGATGCCTTATTTTCATTAGCATGGAGGCGTGTGAGGCACAGATGTGTGCTCCACTAATCCTTAAGTCAGGTTTTCTGCAGGTGTCCTCTCCTGTAGCCCCCCTCAGGAGCGCTGGCTGTGACTTTTCGCCTTTGTCCTCCTCCACAGGGAAGATCAAACCTTGAGCTCTTGCATAAATTTCCCCTGTGGGCAAAAGTGGCTAGTTAGGTGGAATAAATTAAGCAGCCTTGGAAATAGAAAAGGCTATCACCAGTCTGATGATTCCATTTAGGGTGATAAACCTGATTTCAGAAGGAGCACAGAGGTGTGAAGGCAAAGGTGCATTCACTCTGTGGCTCAGCCAGGTGATGCAGGGCCGTGTTGCTGAACGGCTGGGAGCCAGGAACAGAAGAAGGTTCCGGATGCCCATTCTCGGGAGCTTGATCTTTTCAGACTCATTTCAACGTTTTAGGGTCAATTTATACCAGAGCACCCCAAAAGAATAGACAAGTCAATAAATACTTGGAAACCAACAACCAATCAGAGGCCAGTTATAATAGATAGAACTGAAGAAGAGGTGTATTAGAGGGGTGAATTGAATCAAAGTTTGTACTATGTCTACATGGAAACATCATGACAGAATCCCTTTGTGTGGTTACTATATGCCAATAAAAACAGAAACACTATGAGCATTTGACTGTGCAGATATTCTCGACTTCTCTTAGTTATATCATCTGCTCATATTTTATTCTCATAAATGACACCCTGAGGTGAGGGAATAATTACATTTTAAAGACAAAGGAACTAAGGATGAGAGACTTTAAGGAGCTTCACTGAGAACACTAAGGCAATTAAGAGAAAGGGCTTAAAATTGTTTTAACTCTGGCTCTTGCCCCACTAGCAACAAAACAGTGTCATCGCTATAAGATTCATGAGGCTAAGGCCTCCAGAAACAGACCTGTATGGTGTAGAAAAATGCCATAAAATATCAATATTGTCCTGGACTCAATGTATATTCTTTTCTCAGCTACAACCAGCAGAACTGAAACAAAGATAAGATGCAATGGTATCATTCTGCCATTGATACTGGATTATTATAATTTTCTATTTACCCCCAAAGGATTTCCAAGGTGTGAATATAAATCCTTAAAGGTAGGCAGTGTCCTTTATTATCCTGTACTCCTGATTTAATAATATACCTGTAGAACAACCACAAGTTCTTTTCTGAACCCTTGGAGTAATAACAATTCACTTGGTGTTCTGTGTGTACTTGAAATGCACCAGTGGACTATGTCAAGCCAACATTAATTTGGAATTCATAAAAATGTGAGGTGAAAATATCACAGAATTAATATTTTCAAATGGGGCAAATGCTGGTCCTCGGATTCTACTGGTTTCTCTTACAGCAGGTCAGGCTCCCTGGAGACCAGAGTAGCAGGGCTGAGTCCGAAGCAGCTGGGGGAGGTAAAGGCAGTGAGGGTGTGCAAGTCAGCTGACTCAGAGGCTCAGAGGACACTGAAATGCCACTTGCTCCAGAGAGAGGCCACCATTGCAGCCCCAAACCCAGAGTGCCGCTGAAGGATCAGATAAGGATGGAGAATCTGCACAGTAAAACAAGGAGCTGGGAAGAGATGCTTTGGTCATGTGAGTAGGAGTCGTTTGTCTATTTGGTCTTTCAGGAGTTCACCTACGAAAGTGGCATGTTCTCTCCATTCCAGCCCTTGGAATATAGATAGTCCAAAGTGCGACGGTATGAGGCCAATGTGGAATGTGCTCTGATGTAACATGCCTTTATTTCCTTTCACAAGGCATGAACATTTGTCACATGAAGAAGAGAAGCAACATAAACTGCCTATTGAGTTAAAAATTGTTTTCTTAACATGATCATCCTTGTTTTGGGATTTGGAGAAAAAAAATGTTTTGGTGTTTTGGTCTAAGTCAACACAGAAGAAAGAATAACAGTCAGTTACTTTGAGAATCTGAAAATATTAGAATGATGTGTGTTTGGAATCTTTTCTGTTTGGGGAGATTGTTGTCCTTATCAAGCCGATGAATGAAAAGCAAACACCTTCAATTAAGAATAATCACCCATCTACCTCAAAACCAAAGTCCCGTATCAGCTGTGTGATATGACAAAGTTCTATTTACCATTTCGATCAAGATGACGTTTTGCATGTAGACTGTTCTCTCAGGGTGGTCATGCTTGGGCAACGACTATGTGGACACACTTGTTTTGGTTTTTCAATTCTCATTTCATCATCCAACACATTTTGTGTTTACTACTCAGTAGCTGTGGATCGAAAGAACAACTCCTAGACAGAGATCATTTTTCAAATTCAGTGCAATCATTTCTTTCTTTTCATCAGAGAATTTTGTGTGTGCTTTTTAAAATTCCTCGATGTTCACCTTGGGAATAATTGTTTGCATTTGTAATATGTGCAAGCAAACATCTGCCTCCCCGTGAGCTTCCCGTGATCACTATTCAATGAAGCAATGAAGCATTTGGAATGTGAGAACATTCCTCAAAACGCTGCTGCTAGTTAATAACTCTTCATGCTTGGAATGTTGCATCTTTCGCACCCTGAGTCTATTAATCTTGAAAATAACAGGAGTCCACAGTTCTCACTATGTGCCCTTGAAAAAGACAACAGAAAAGAGGGTTGAGGGGAAGGAAATTCTGTCAGAGGTTTCTTATTGAAATGTTTCAGAAGGCAATTTCAGGAGTGGGTCCCCCTTAAGGAAAAGGATAAATAATTTTACCAAAACATCATTTTATTCATTGGATGAAAATGTACACTCATACGATCATCTCAGGGGGAAAAAGTAATATTCTTAGAAATTCATAAGGAAAGATTATCAACCTGGTATAAAATTGGAACTGGCTCATAACCACATGAAAAGATAATCAGCCTTGTCGGGGGTTGAAAATAATAAAAAAGATAAAAGGTAAAAATGCCATTTCCCCCACTGATCTGGTTCCAAACATGAAAGCGAAGGGTAATACCTAGTCTTTGATAGGAAGGGTGAAACAAAAAATTATGAATGACTATGTAAGTTTTGTATATTCTTGTTTACTTAAATAATTGTGCAAAGGAGTTGCCATTTAGAAAAGCAGTTTATGAATACAATGAATACAACGCGTCTTGAATGATGTCTCTCAACATTCTCATCCATCCCACCCCAACCCACTCTTTCCTCTGCTTTGTAAGTACTGTATAGACTTTGTACATATATATATATATATATATATAAAAATATATATATACATACATATATATATTCCCTTACTTTGCAATATGTACAATGAATTCTTGACTGCATTCTCTCCCCATTTCTCCTCTTCATTCATTTACCCATTAAAATATGCAACACTTCATGAATTTACGTATCATCTTTGGGCAGGGGCCATGCTAATCTTCTGTCTCGTTCCACTTTTAGTACATGTGCTGCCAAAATGAGCATACGTTTTATTGTGAAGGTAATTTGATAACTCATTGTCAAATTTTAAGGAGAAAAGAAATCCTATTGTCTTAGCAATCTTTCTTTGTAGAATCTATCCTCTGAAAATATCATGTATTTATGAGTATTTTTATAAAAGTATTTTGTCAAAAGGTTTTAACATATTAAAACAATTAAAAACCACCTGGATTTCCTATAATGTGGGATTGATTTAGTTAATATGGTACATGTGATTGCACACCATTAAATATGGAATATGTGTGGGCACTACTGCTATAGAAAAGAGTATACAGGGCTGAAATTAGGAAAGCAACTCCATTTGTAATAGCCCCACAAAAAATAAAATACCTAGGAATTAACTTAACTAAAGAAGTGAAGGACCTCTATGATGAATACTTTAAAATCTTGAAAAAGGAAATCAAAACAGAACTTAGAAAATGGCAAAACCTCCCATGCTCCTGGATCGGAAAGATTAACATCGTGAAAATGGCAATACTTCCCAAGGCTATCTACAAATTCAACGCCATACCTATCAAAATTCCAAGCTCATTCTTCAAGGAAATAGAAGAGGCAATCCAAAAATTTATATGGAACAATAAAAGACCCCGAATAGCAAAAACGCTCCTCAACGGAAAGAACGCTGCTGGAGGAATATCAATACCAAATTTCAAACACTACTATAAAGCCATAGTAATCAAAATAGCTTGGTACTGGCATAAGAACAGACCTCAGGACCAATGGAATAGAATTGAAAACCCAGAAATGAATCTACAGACCTATAGCCATCTAATCTTCGATACGGGAGCTAAAAATATAGAATGGAAGAAAGACAGCCTCTTCAGTAAATGGTACCGGCAAAATTGGTTAACTACATGTAGAAAACTAAAGCTAGATCCTTATATATCACCCTGCACCAGAATCAACTCCAAATGGATCAAAGGCCTCGGAGTCAAAGCAGACACTCTGAAAACATTACAGGATGGAATAGGAGAAATCCTAGGTCTCCTTGGCACAGGCTGAAATTTTCTGAATAGAGACCCGGAAACACAACAAATCAAAGAAAGGTTGGACAAATGGGATTGCATAAAGTTGCAGAGCTTCTGCATGGCAAAGGACATAGATAGCAAGATCAATAGAAAGCCCACAGATTGGGAGAAGATCTTCACTAGCCATACAATGGACAAGTGTCTCATATCTAAAATATACTTGGAACTTAAAAAATTAAATCCCCCAACAACAAATCCTCAAAGAAACAACTGCCCAATAAATAAGTGCGCTAATGACTTAAAGAGAAACTTCTCTGAAGAAGAAAGAAGGATGGCCAATAGACACATAAAGAAATGCTCAACCTCTCTAGCCATAAAAGAAATGCAAATCAAAACAATATTGAGATACCACCTCACCCCAGTTAGAATGGCAAAAATCAAGAACTCTAACAACAACAGATGCTGGAGGGGATGTGCACAGAAGGGAACCTTACATCATTGTTGGTGGGAGTGTAAACTTGTTCAACCACTTTGGAAAGCAATATGGAGGTTCCTCAAAAGACTTCACATAGAGCTCCCCTATGACCCAGCAATCCCACTTTTGGACATTTACCCAAATGTTTACAAACAAGACCACACTAAAGCCACCAGCACAACTATGTTTATTGCAGCATTATTTACCATAGCTAAGATATGGAACCAACCCAGATGCCCCTCAGTAGATGAATGGATCAAGAAAATGGGGTATATATAAACAATGGAATGTATGCCTCCATCAGAAAGAATGCCATTGCCCCATTTGTTAGGAAATGGAAAGACTTGGAAAAAATTATATTAAATGAAGTAAGCCAAGCCCAAAGAAACATATGTCCCATGGTTTCCCTTATTTGCAATATCTAGTATATGTATGAGTCAAGCAGAAAAGGTCAGATAATGTGATGTTAGGAAAATGAACCCTTAGATATGTATTTTAATGTTTTTTTTTCTTGCATGCATGTGTTTCTAACGAATTTATAAGATTATTTCTTTGTTGCTTTGTATGTCCCTCCCCCACAGTATAACCCATGCTTTCACTATATTTGATGTCGGTATAATTTGTGGAGGAGATGGGGAAAAACAAGTTTAAGGATACAGGTAGACCTGTTGTAACAATGAGAAGTACAAGTTGTCATGTCGAAAACGAACTTTACAACTTCGGTGAGGAGAGAGGGGGAGAAGGGGAGGATTGGGAGGACGGGGGGCGGAGACCAGGAATTGATGTGAAGGGTAAACAAAGGAGGAGGCTGCAATGCTTGATAAGAAATGTACTCATTATCTTGCCCATGTAATTGTAACCCCTTTGTACAGTATGTTCACAAAAAATAAAAATTAAAATTAAAAAAAAGAAAAGAGTACACAATGTTAAGTGGGAAATCATGTATTAAGTTAAAAAAAACTCTAGAGAAATATGAGTCTAGTGTTAAAAGGTTATATCCACACCTATATCAATATATGGAGGAAATTTAAAAGAGCACACAGCAGCTCACCAAACATTGTTTTTTCTGTATGTCTTCAAGTAACTTTAAATTGTGTGTATTTGATTTTGTTCAGCTTTTTCCACTATTGTATATTATTAGGCAATGAAAATTATGTGAAGTATACAATAAACCAAAAAAAGTCAAGCATAGTCCCTTAAATGGTTTTTTAAACAATGTGGAAATTGATAACTAGGTACCTGTAAAAAATGTTTATTTCCCTACTCTTCTTTTGCCCATACTGGGATCCACTCTATCTTGGAGTTTTTTTCTCTACAACAGGAGTCTACTTACAGATTTTGCTGATTAATTGGAGATAAGACTCACAGATTTTTTCAGCCTAGGCTGGCTTCACACTGTGATCATCAGATCTGAGCCTCTTGAGTTGCCAGGATTACAAGTGTGAGCCACCCGTGTCAGAATCTTTACTTCTCACTTACTAGTTACTTTCCCTAGGGAGCCATTATATTAAACTAATTGAGTAGATTAAGTGAAAAATACATATCAAATTCACTATGCAGAAGCTAGTCAACACATCTACAAAGGTAAATGGGTCAAGATAAGACTACAGAGAAGATTATAATCTGGTCAAAAATAAAAAAAGATTTTTATACTGCCATAAAATTCAAATGAAATGTCTCCAAGGCATGAATAGAAAGAATACTTTAAAATTTGAACTTTCTTCCAACTCTCTTGGGAAGCAAGGAATATTTTATTGTCAGCACACAGCTGCCTTTCCACATAGAAATAAATTCATGCCCCTGCTCTGTCCTGAAAGTAAGTTGTATGTCTGAGGACCTGGTAAGAGGCTGGAAATCTTGTGAGAGTTGACAGAAATCAGTCGAATTACTCACTTACAGCTGTTCATAAAACAAACAAGATGAGGGAGAGTCTACCTCACTTCTGCCCATGTGAGGACTCAGTGAGAAAGTCTTCATTGGCAGGCTAGGAAGAGCACCTCCACGTGAGCCAAACCTATTGGTAACTGTGAGACCTAAATGTTTATTGCTCAACTCACTTAACCTATGGCATTTCATGATAGCAACATGAATGGGTTAATACTCTCTGGATGTAAGCAATAAGGATTAAAGTAGAGAATATATAAAGATTTGCTCTTTTACAGATTCTAACCAACCCTTCAATAGGAAAATGGAGAAGGATTACACACAGGTAATTGACAGAAACAAAAATCTCACAAAAATGTCAATGCAGACATAGAAGGTTACTTCCTTTTGTTTGTTATTGCTGGATAGATGCAAATGAAAACCACAGTGGGATGCTGTTACATAGCCATCAGTTTTCAAAGCCAGTTTGACAATATAGATAATAGTTAGCATGTGGCATATATAGGCTTTCACACATTGCTGGTGGAACGGTAAATTGCATTCGCCATTTGGAGAGGAACCAGGCAAAATCTAGTTACTTGCATACATGTATTAAGAAGTCTTATGTGAATACACATGGTGTATTACTACAAAGTTAAAATGTAAGTTGTTTAAATGATCATCAATAAGAGCATGAATAATTAAGCTGTGGCCTATGATTTAACAGGAGAATACTGTGCAGAATTTAAAATGGATGTCCTCGAAGTATATGTGTTATTGTCACAACACAAATGATAAAAGCAAATTCTGTAAGAATATGAGAAAAAGGGTTGCACGTATGTTTTTAGCATGTACTCTTTTACTGTGTTTAGTATGATCACCAACAAATTTATTGCAAATATATGGAAATAATAAACCCAAATTCAGAGAAGGGATGTTGAGACATGGATACTGGTCCCCATCCTAGTTTCATGATGGATGAGGGACTTCCTGAAAACTCTTAGAGGTGAAGTCCCATCTCCACCCCCAGGTGATGGACAGGCCTGAGTCCCTAAAGGCAGGGCAGAGCCTTGGACAATAGGTCCTGTACCATGACCTCAGGAGACTCTTTGAACTCTCTTCCTGTGACCCTGCCCCCTGTTTAGGCCTCGCCACCTCTACCACCATTGCGTCATGCCATGACTGTGTCTCCCGACTCTCCTCAGGTCACCATGGCATTGCTCTTCAACTCTCCACTGGAGCTGATCTGGTTTGTTGAGATTGTTTTCCTACTGTTTCTCTACTTTGCTTCCAACCCTCTTGACTCAGTTTTCTAAGAGTATCAAGTGCATACTAGGTGGCAAGTATTTGGAAGACACGCGCTCGTGCACCCATTTGCTGGTTTTCTAATAAAGACTCGTGATTCAACCTCTCAAAATGGGGCTTCTCTGCATCTTGCAATCAAATTTCTTTGTAACAGGGACTTGGAGGGAAAGACCTAGAAATAATTTTGATCTTGATTTGTTACGAGAATGCAGATCTCCAAAAAATCTATAGTCATTATGGGTTCTTTGCATATTCATTTACTTATTTATTTGTTGTTTTAGATACATTCTCATTGTGTAACTGAGGTTGGCCTTGAACTATGGTCTTCTTGCTTCAGTTTCTCAAGAGCTGGCATTACAGGTGCACACCAACAAACATGGTGATAGTTTATTACAGAGAAAAGACACAGGTGAAAGTGAAAGTCAACAGAATGAACAGGCATGTGCCCTGTGGAGACTTTTTCCATTGGAGTCCATGTTTAATGTTTGTCACATCTGTTCTTTGGGGTAGATATCTAAGCACCTGCCTACATGACTTCAGGTGTTCTGTGTCCCCAGATCAACACTACATCCTTCCCATAAAGCACAATTTTAGTATGCATTATCTGTTCAAACATAAAGTTTGGCTCACATCTCAGGAATACCAAAACACTCTTATCAGGTATAGTAGTGCAAAGCCCAGAACTCTTCTTCCCAAAGACCCAGAACTAAAGCTAGGCCTTTCCTGAGAGTATGCAGCGTGTCAGCAACTCAAATCTGCTGAGTTAACCATTTCCTGCAGAGCTGGAGAGCAGTGGAAATGACACTTGGAAAAGCCCCAAGTACACAAGGGATATCAATGTGAAATGCAATTTATTAGGTGCAATCAAATTATGGGCAGGCAAGTAGATGGGTGTTTATTATGTAATTCTCTAGACATTTTTATGCTTAATTGAATACATGTACAAAAATCAGTGTACTAGGGAAATACAACTTCATTAAGGTTTCCCTGAAAATAGTTAAATGTAACAATTCTACAAATAACAGAAATGCGTTTGAAAAATTAGTTCTGTTTGAGTATACACTCTATGAGAGAGCAAACTTTATTAATAAAGACAGTGCCAGTGCTTTTCCCATGATGCTTTCTTCTTAGAAGTATGGGACAAGAGCTGGAGGGGTGTGTGTGTGTGTGTGTGTGCGTGCACGCGCATGTGTGTGAATTTATAACTAACAACTTCCTGTGCTGTTACATTCATCTAGATTCTTTTACATTGTCCAAATATGCCTATTTGTTGTTGTCTCCATTCTCTATAACAATTGTTTTCTCTGCTGTTTTGTTGAGATGAAACCTCTTGTTCCTGTTTAAATACCCAGCTACTCTTGTGAAGAACACCGCTAGCGCTTCCATGTGTGCCTAATGGATTCTTGTATTGGGAACTTGGTCTCCAGTGTGGCATTGCTGATCAGTGGTGGCACCTTTAAAGGGTGGGACCTAATGGGAGGTTCTTAGGTCACTGAATAATCCTGACCTGAGAAGGGAAATAGGAAACCCTCAAGAGACTCTGGAACTCTCTAGAGATCTACTTGTTTTACAAACGGCCTTGCTTCTGGGTTGCTTTCTGACCTTCGGTGTGGTGATGTGGTGGCTTACTCTTGTCATTTGAAAGGTGATCCTTGGCACCAGGAGGCTCTCTAAATGTACTTCACAGACACTACAATAATTGAACACTCAAGAAATTAATGGAGAAAGGTCGTGTTCCCATTTTATCAGGGAGGGAATTTGAAGGGTAAGGAAACGTAGCCAGACACATGACTGTTGAGTAAGAATGGATGAAGGACCAGGTGTGTGACTGCATTGTACATGTCTAGTCAGGATGTTTTTCTGCTGTCCTGGGTGCTGCTATTATAGTTAGGATAAAACTCCACATTTCCATTTGTCACTTATGGACAGATCTGTGACTGTCTCCCTCCTAGCCTGCATGTTCCCTGAGTTCCTAAAGGATCTTTACTTCTTAGTAGGGTGCTCAGGATACAATGGAATTAAGAATATTTATTAAATAAATTAACCATGAGATTATTGAATGTAGATTTACCCAGGATTAGGAAAATTAGTTCTTAAAGAGAAAAAGTATAAATAGTAAATTTCAGTAGAGATACACTGGGAGAAATGGAAAAAAAACCTTTAAGAAGCGTTGGGTTGGGAGGAATGGGAGAAAATGTTGAAAGGAATGGTATTGAACAAGATGCATTCTATTCATAAACTGCTTTGTTAAAATGGCAATTCTTTGTACAACTTCAAGGTAATCATAAAAAACACTGGGGGGAAGCTTTTAAGTCATTTGTTTTATTTGTATTTCAGTAAGAACAAATTTATTGATTAAAAATGTGTCAGTTATACTTGTGTATTCATCTAAAGACACACCAGATTATTTTCATGAGAATATATCTGTATTTTGATGTGGATATTCCAGTAGCAAATTAAAACCTCAGAATGGTGTTCTCATTTAATTTTTTTAGCAAAAGAATGAATAATTCCTGATCATGCAGTTATAATCATAGGTGTATTAAATATTCACGTTTTTATTGATGTTTACTTTATAAGCAGTCACACATGCAGTTATACACAGCTTTTATTTTTATTAGTAAATCTATTTTTACATTCTATGGGAGAGACGCATTCTACAGATTACTGCTGGACAAAAATATAGTACATTTAGCCAGTGAGTTGCTTCTCTAAACCACTGAATTGTATGGTAAGAGGAAGACATATCTAGGATGCTATCCAGAGAGACCCAGTTTCATTTTGGTAATCACCTTTTAGAGCAGAGGCCAAGAAGGGTGCTGGCTTTTGACAAAGTGGCCTTCTTCCTTATTTCTTGAACTCAGCTTGTACAAAAATTTATTGCTTCAATTTCTTGCTTGTTTTGTCTTTCACTTTAAACATTTTACCTACCTATATCCTTCCATTTAGAGTTTATTTGACTTTTGTGACCAAGGAAATAACCCTTAGCTTCATTAAATCTTAAGCAATGGCGGCTTATGTGAACAAAACCATTTTCAAGCCTATCAGGAGCTTCCTATGAATCAGAACAATACACGTGTCAGCCTGAACTATTGACTCTTCCTTGGCTTGTTGGTAGAGTCAGTGCTGCAATGCAAAGTACAAGGCTGAGCCTTGGTCTCAAAATTAGTATTGGAAGGAAATCCTTCCAATAGAAATGTCTTTGTGTGTTGGAGCCTGGGGTTAGAGCATCCCTTCTCCAAAACGAAGTCTTGCTTTTCTTTCCAGAGAACCCACAAAAGCTTCCACAAAGGAAGCCGACAGCATCTTCTATCAGCCCACCCGGAATGAAAGGAAGAAAGCAAGCTGAAAATTGGTAGAAGAGTTGATTTCGCTACATGTTTATGTTAATAGGGTATTTGACTTTTGAATGCTTCATAAACCTTGTTATGTTCTGTGCTATTTGAGGAGTGAAACAGCTGGAACCCCGCCAGAAGCCTTAATTGGAATCAGCTTAGCAGGGGCTGACAAGGTTTCCTAGTGTTTAGTTTCAAACTTATTATAAAAATGCAAAATGATGTGCTATTTATTTTCTGTTCCTCTTCGGTTTAAACCCATGAAGGTAAGATGTAGCTGCGTTAGGAAACAAACTCATTGTTTCCCTTGGCTGCCCCTAGGCAAGTGCTCTGAGCTGAGCAGCCCAGCTCTCCTCTCTTTTCATTAGCTGTGGCCTCACTTTTCAGGCGGCAGGGCTAGGGGTGGGGATGCGTCCCCCATGCATTCTGATTATTGGTTAAATGATCGCTCAAAGGACTAGCCTAGGCTGGGATGGCAGAACTGAATGGCATTTGGGCTTTCTTAATGTTTCTTCTACCAAAAGGTCACAGTTACTCTTGGTCAGATATTCCAAGCAGCCTCTTGGTTTAGTCCAGTTAATGGGCAAGAGGTAAGATATTTTTGTTCTGCTGCTGCCAGATTTTAGTGAATTAGTGCTCTTTTATTTTACCTTTTTAGTTGGGCTTTTCAGCTTTAGTTGGCTTTTTGCTTCAACCTGCCTATATTGCTTAGTGTACTGGTGCTTGAAATTGACAAAATAATTTGGTTCCTTAAACACGTATTAAGTGACTACTATTTGCCAGGCGATGTGTTGGTTACTAATGACACTGATCGATGTGTAAGACACGGCTCCTGTCTTGACATTATTGCAGTCTGGGTTTGGGATGAAAGAGAAATGTGAGCAAATAGTTTAGATTTAATGATGAGTGAATTGAGATTCAAAATGTTGTCTGGTTAGTGTGGAGCTGGCCCAAAAGCCACCTGCTTCAGATTTTTTTTTTTTTTTTTTGCTACAGCTTCAGATTTTTTTCTACAATATCTGTGAGGACACAAAAAAGGATGAAAACAAAACCTAAAGCAAATACTAAATTCTGAAAATTAAATTAAATTAAATATTCCAAATATGCCAAATTAAATTTAATATTCCTTCCTGAGTTTAGAATTTTAAATGAAAAAGTACACATGCTTTGTGAAAAAAACACAAACATCTGAAATCAGAGCTATCCACCTCATGTCCTCCTCCGCATCTCTCTCCTATCTGTGAATTGCTGGGTGGAAGGGCAGAATTGGACATTCTGGCTTTGCTGCTAACCTTAGGAGGAATGCTTCTTTCACCCTTAAGTACAGTACAAAGCTGGATGCTGGTGGCTCACGCCTGTAATCCCAGCTACTCAGGAGGCTGAGATCTGAGGATCATGGTCCAAAGCCAGCCCAGGCAGGAAAGTCTGTGAGACACTTATCTCCAATTGACCACTAGAAAACCAGAAGTGGCGCTGTGGCTCATGTGGTTGAGCACTTGCCTTGAGCGGAAGAGCTGAGGGACAAGCCCAGAGTTCAAGCTCCACAACCAACCAAAAAAATAAAAAGGGCAGTACAAGTTGGAGAACTTTTGCTGATACTTTTTGCACATCAAATTAATAAAATTTCCCTCTTTTCCTAATGGGCTGAGAAATTTTACTTAGGCATTGTGTTTTTTTCTAATCAAACAATTGTACCGCACTTCTAAAGACAACTGTAAGGTTTCTTCAGTGTTAAATCATGTCTTCAGTGTTGAATCATATCGACTCAGGAAAAGTATCTAAAGATATAGATGATCTGCAGATAAGAATTGGTTGATTTTTTTTCCTTCCTTGTTTGAACCCCCTTTATATCTTTCTCTTGCCTTACTGCTCTGGCAAGGTATCCAAATAATATTGAATAAGATTGAGAAGTATGGACCTTTTTGTCTTTTCCAGATTTTAGAGAAAATAGTTTTATTTTCTCCCCATGTAGTATGGGATTGACTGGAGAGGGGTATCATAAATAGCCTTTATCATGTTGAGGTATGATTCTGCTATTCTGAGCTTCTTTGGAGCTTTTATCATTAAAAGGATATTGGATTTGGTCAAGGGTGTTTTCTGTATCTATTGCAATTGCTCCATCATTTAAAAAGGCCTGTCTTCAGCTCTGACATTATTTTTGCTATGAAACTGATCTTTTTTTAGATGCCCATACTGGGGCTTAAACTTTGGACTTGCCACTTGGCATTGTTTCTCACAGCTGGTGTTTTACCACTTGAGCCACAGCTACACTTCCAGCTTTTTACTGGATATTTGGAGCTAAGAGTCTCTTAATGATTTGTCTGTCCAGGCTTCAAACTGCGGTCCTTAGATCATAAACTCCTAAGAAAGTAGGAGAATAGGCTTGAGCTTATGAATTCTGTTGTTTCTCCATTTGTAATGGAAAATGGATTGTTACTTTCTCTATGCAACAAAACTTAAAGAGTTCTTACCATCTGCCTGCTACTCCTAGCTTCTCGTTCTCCATTGATCATCTTTTGTTAATGCTTTGATTCCACCAATTCACAACAAGCTGCTCTTGTCAAAGCAGCAGATGACCTCTGTGTTGCTGCACAGACTGGACTATTCTTTGTCTTTTGTCTTGCAAACAACATTTTCTTTTTTGGATCCGGTTGTGAGGCCTGAACTCTGGGCCTGGGCGCTGTCCCTCAGCTCTTCAGCTCAAGGCTAGCGCTCTACTACTTGAGCCACAGCACCACTTCCTGCTTTTTTTTCTTTTTGCTTATGTGGTGCTGGGGAATCGAACCCAGGGCGTCATGCATGCAAAGCAAGCGCTCTACCACTGAGCCACCTTCCCAGCCCCGCAAGCAACATTTTATATTCATTTCATCCCTTCTTTGCTAAAACATGTCATTCATTTGGTTTATGGGCCCCTGTGCACTCTTGATTACATTCCTGGTTTGCCATGACTGTTTCTAAGTCTTTCTGGTTCCTACAATTTCTATGTATTCCAATGTTATTAGCTCTAATTCTGTTCTCTTCCCTCTCTGCACTTACTACCCCTCATGTCATCTGACCTTATGGCTCAAGATAGCACCTGTATTCTGACAAGTCTCCAAAGTTGGTCCCTCAATTGACATCTTAGATGAGGCCTCCATCTCATATACTCAGTGGAGGCCAGTGAGACAAGGGATGAAGCAGAGCATCCATCCTTCACCTACTCTAACACCAAACTAATGGAGGCTTTTCAGCTGCAGGTGACAATGCTGGAGGGTCGCCTGTGGCATTGAATGCTTCAAGCCAGTAGAAACTCTCACATCCATCATCACATGGCCCTACCTAACTACAAGGAGGCTGGGGGATGGGAGAGTACGTGGGTACGCAAGAAGCCCAGGAAACATGACCACAGTAGAGACGGGCGGGCTAAGCCACACATAGCAGAAGGATAAAATGTCAACATATCTGGTTCAATCTTCCTAGGTATCTTCCTCAGGAACTAAAGCTTCATTTGCTTGAATGCACACTTTGTCTTTTCTACATTGTTTGTTTCATGATGAACATACACTGCCTTTGTAATAAAAAAATGTCAGCTTTGATGCGATATCTAAAAGCACATGTTTCTGAGTGCAGTGTAGCTAGATCCACTGTATAACACAGTGAGGCTTAAGGAGGGGGAAGAGAAAAGGAAACTCCAAGTAGAGTGAACGAAGTGTACAGAGGAGATTTACCAGAGACAGACATGAAAAACATCGGTGAGGCAAATGTTGAGAGAGGAATTAATTTGTAGGAGAATCCCTGGACTCTCTAAAGGAGACTGGGATAAAGGAGGTGGATGTGGGGCCGGAGGTGGGGCTGGGTTTCTGGGGAATGGCTGCAGTAACAAATAGAAAGAAATGGCTCATAGAAATGAGGAAAAGAAATAAAAGGAAAATGGTGGCTATAAAGATGAGGCTACAGAGACCAGCAAAGAGTGTATCATGGAGAAGATAAAATGTGCTGAGCTGTTAGTCTATACTGTAGGGAAAGCGGGAAATGGATATGATCTCAGTATTGTTCAGCAACAGATAGATGTAGTGTTCACATATTGGGTAATCCTACAAAGTATGGTATATTAAGTGTAGAGCTATATAAGCAAATTGGTCTTAGGATGGTTTTGTGGTGTTTTTGTGTATGCAGAGGGAGATACAGATGCCATTTGAATTTATAATGCCAGTTTTGGAATTGGTTTTCTTCTTGTTGCCAGAAACAATGGTACTCTCTGTCATGTCTAAGGTGATGTTGGTTACTGATGTTGACAGCCTGAAGTTGAAGTGAAAAAGACTCTGTCTTTACTGAAAAGCAAATAGATCCAATTGTCCAACTGAGGGCAAAGTGCATTTGATTGATAATAGTACGTTCTTGAATAAACCTGTTGCCATTGCTTGAGTTTACAAACTTCTGTGTATTCTTTGGTAATGTAACAGACCTACAGCAATTGCTAAGAGGGCTATATCATGGTCAGAAACAAATAGTCCTTTGCATTTGGCAATTTAGAAATGAGGCAGGATGGGTGAGGGAAAAATGGAAAACAGGAGCCAGACATTTAGAGATAAACGAATGGCTTAATTTAGGAATGGCTTAATTGTTAAAAGCACACAAGTACAACTTCTCTTGGGTTTTAGCTTCACACTCTCTTGTGAAACAGCAACATGTAGTTAGAAAATAAAATAAAACAGCTTTCTGTGACCTTGTGTACTTCCCCAACTAGTCTGGGAAATGATGCAGGATATCTTAAAGAAAGACAATGGTTCCAGACAGAATTTTGATAAAATTTTTTATCACAAAGGTGCAAGGGGAAAAAAATTATCTCAAGGAGGGTCACTTGTCTTAAAAGAAGCGGCTGATAAAACCCATCCTTTATTTAAGTTGTGTTTCCTGTGCATTCCTTCCAACAACGCCGAACTGTCTGATTCCTTCTGGTGAGTGTTTTGTTCTCATCTCATTATGCCCACTGTGAATTTTTGTTCCATCTGTAGATATCTAAACTTCTGACAAAGGAATGTTTCACTCCTAGTATTCATTCTTTAGATTATTGGATTAGGGTAAAGCTTAGAGTCCATCACTCATCTACCCCTGATCCTGCACTGTCTAGTAACTTATTTTTGAGGGAGTATGAAGATCAGATGATAAGCAGACTGAGCTGGATGCATGGTTAGCCAGTATTGAAATGCGAGATCTACTGATTCCAGTCACCTTGCTTATAGTAGCTACAGCAAGACTATAGATAACTGATTAAGCTGCATTCACAGGGCAAGGAGAAGCCCTATGGTAAACTTGAGGATTTTTTTTCTTTTTTCACTTGTCAAGAACTTAAGAGGAAAGATTAGAGAGCAAAAATCTCCAACTTTTTCTAACTATAAGAATCAAGAAAAGGAAACATACGTGAGAACAAAAGCAGAAGTTGGAAGATTATTTTCTTCTTTCTCTGGAACTGTTTTGCTGTTGGTTTTCTTTTTGCCCCCCCCTTTTTTTTTTAAAGAAAAAACACAAGCTAGAGGCTTCCTTACTAAGACCTTGCCTGACATTGTCATTAAAGAAATGGATTATAAACGAGCAGGAAACGTCGGCCCTGATGGTTTTGTGAAAATACTGGTCATAGGGAATAGGAATTGGAAGGCAAAGAGTGTGCACGATGAATTTATCTTCTCTGGTGCATAGGCTTTTTTCCCTCCCCCCCTCTCCCCCTCAAGCCCATGGGTGGAAGCAATGAAATTCACTGACATAACTGGGCCAGTTGCTTTTTATTTCAAGTACGCTGTGAGGAATACTTGAAAGCAATCATCTGTGCGCAGTAATTGGCTGATAAAGCTCAATATCCCCAGCAATTACAGTCACTGTTCATTCAGGAAATCCTCCATATATCATTTGAAAGGAGGGCAAAATTGTAAATTATTACAATACCAACCTGTGCAGTGCTGGTAGAACATGCTGTTACAGTGCTAGAAACGAAGATTTAGATACTAAATGGAAGATTGTAGGCAGAGAAATCACAGGTCCTCCTGCAGTTTCAGGGAAACTGTGAAGGAGAGGTTTCCAGGAAAGAGAGATGGCCATGCTGACCCTGATCTATAGCCAAAGGAAATTTTGTACCCAGGAAAAGTCAGCCAAGAATGAGACTACTGGGGGTCATGATGTGATTTACAAGGACAAATCACAATAGATACCTACTTACCTGAGAGTAAAATAGTCAAAGGACACAGATGCTGTCTCTAAAATGCCTATCTAGTCACAGGACAGGGGAAAGAAAGGTAACTAATGATCCCTCTGAAAATTAAGCATTACATGATGTAGTATCTGAAGGAAAGAGCATCTGAACATGTATGTATGGAGCATGGGAATAAAAAGCCCTTAATTTCACTTAGGGAAACACAGAAAATGACTTTCTCCATATTTACTTTATAATCCAAGAGCCTAAGGCATGAGAAGTTACAATGATTTATTCAAGATAGTGCCACCAACAGGTAAGGAGCTGAAATTGAAGTTTAGATTTTTTTTAAAATTAAGTTTTTTATTGTGGAAATACTGTACAGAGGGGTTACAGTTACATGATCAAGGTAATGAGTACATTTCTTATCCAGCATTGTTGCCTCTTCCTTTGTTTTGCCCCTTCCATCCCTTCCCTCCCACCTCTCCAACAAGCTACTCAAAAAAGAGAAGTGGCACTGTGGCTGAAGTGGTATAGTGCTAGTCTTGAGCAAAAAGAAGCTCAGAGACAGTGGCCAAGTTCAGAGTTCAAGTCCCAAGACTGGCAAAAAAAAATAGATTTCATTAGTTCTTCCATATGATGAATGCTAGAGAAGGCAGTAAAAGTTCCTACTCTTTTCACATTCTTTGTACCTAAACTATCCTTAATTATCTCCTTTATTCTTTTTTTTATAGTGAAAATACTGTACAGAGGGGTTACAATTACATGGGCAAGATAACGAGTACATTTCTTATTAAGCATTGTAGCCTCCTCCTTTGTTTCCCCTTCCCATCCCTTCCCATCCTCCCCGCCATGTCCCCCCACCCAATCCTCCTCCCCTCTTCCCCTCACACCAAAGTTGTAAAGTTCGTTTTCGACATAATGATTTACATGTCTCATTGTTGCAATGGGTCCACCTGTAACCCTATTTAAACAATTTTTTCCCCTTCCCCTCCACAAATTATACCAACATCAAATACAGTGAAAGCAGGGGTTATACTGTGGGGGAGGGACATACAAAGCAACAAAAAAATCATCTTATAAATGTGTTAGAAACAATCACATAAAAGAAAAAAAAACATTTGAATACATAGGGTTCATTTCCCTAACATCAACTTATCTGACCTTTTCTGCTTGACTCAGACATATACTAGTTATTGCAAATAAGGGAAACCATGGGACCTAAGTTTCTTTGGGCCTGGCTTACTTCACTTAATATAATTTTTTCCAGGTCTTTCCATTTCCTAACAAATGGGCAATGTCATTCTTTCTGATGGAGGCATAGAATTCCATTGTGTATATATACCACATTTTCTTGATCCATTCATCTACTGAGGGGCATCTGGGTTGGTTCCATATCTTAGCTATGGTAAATAATGCTGCAATAAACATAGTGGTGCTGGTAGCTTTAGTGTGGTCTTGTTTGTGTTCATTTTAGATTCTGACCTCAAATTTAGTTGCTTTTTCAATGTATATAGTCTTCCTTTACATTGCTCCACAACTCATTCACTAGCTCAGACTGTTATTCATTAAGCATATGCTGATTTGGGTTTAGGGTCGCTGGTGTTAATTTTGTAGATAAACATGCTAGTAGGGTTTTCATCTATTTCTTTCCCTACATCCCTCTGTTTGGTTAGCTGCATCAAAGTTCATGTTGAAGGATGGTGAGTAAGACGTAGTCACTCATCTATATTTGTCCTCTGGCATTCCTGGAATCAGTCTCTTGAATTATTCTTCAATCTCTTCATCACATCTGACCTACAGAGGGCAGGGAACAGAGAGATTTGTAGAAATGCTTTGATCCTTCAATAATATATCTTCTGGTGCATTAAGAGAGTATGCTCTGGGATCTGTAGGAAGTGTGTGTGTGTGTGTGTGTGTGTGTGTGTGTATAGTTGATTTGACATATATACATTCCTATATTATCATCTCCCTAATCTGTTAGATTCCTTCTTTGATCAGTGTTATCCCTGGAATGATCTATCACCTCAACCTTATTAAATTTAACTCACCAATAACTCCATATTTTAGTCAACTAGCCAAGAGAACCGTCACAACTGGCACATTAAATCTGTAGGGGCGCACATATCAGTAAATTTGATGAATACATATCCTCCTATCTATATAAATAATAAATGTTTTCCTACCTGTAATTCTCTTTGAATTAAATCCCATGCAAATTTCCTGTGGCTATATGCTTTTAATATACATAATATGAAAATACATTAATATACATTGAATAAATCTTGTAATTCTCTTGGTGTATAAGTTATTTATTCCTTGATAAGTACCCAGATGTCCTACCCTGAAGCATGCTGGTATCTCGTGACTATTATGGGTCAAGTGGAAGAATGGGGTAGATAGAAGGACTCTTGAAATGAGTGAAGTACCCACTTTTCAACCAGACAGTTAACCCTAGAGAGCTAAGTGCACAATCTTCAAATGAAAAACCACCATTTGGAGGACTTAGTAGGATGGACTGTTTTAACTGATAAGGGAGGTCCAAATGTCTCATGTTTTGTTTTCCCTCAGTCTACCTTCCCAGGTATTGGAGTTTAAAAGGTCATGGTATTTGTGTATGAATATATCTTAGCTACTAGGTTAACCTTTAAGTACAAGAATTAGATATAATCCAATTAGGAATCAGTGTCTAGAAGATAAAAAGCCACTCAATAATAATGAAATTGAGGAGATCTATTTGACTTCTAAGTACTTTGGCAAATATCTGCTGTTTATTATTCTGCAAATGTCTTATTTTATACAGTGTGGGATACTAGTCACTAATCTGTCTTGTCTTTGTCTCTCTTATATGGGTCATTGATCTGTGGTTTGCCAATACAGACATATTTACAGTCGAACCAAGGCTGAAATAATTAACTCTCCAAATAAGTTCAACTTGAGGATAAAGGGTAAGCCCAAAAGGGAAGATATTTTTGCTTAGGACCTTCTAGTTTGGAGAGGGAAGATACTCTGTGACTCTGGGAAATGTGCGTTGTGTTGTTTGGTACCTCCGTGACTTATGCTATGGTGTTCTAGAACCATGCTAGCCAGAATGGACACTGGCTGCAAGTGGGGTCCTTTGGATATTTCCCATTGGGTATTTCTACTGAGGGTCTATTTGAATTTAATGATAATGAACCCCTGTTTGTTGTCTCTGTGAGGAAAGTAAGAACCCACTGTCCTAAATGCCAGGTGGATCTTCAATGACAGGGAGTTGTGGCTTCTGTCTAGGAGAGGAATTTTAGCTAATGAAACATGAGACAGGATGGAGAAAGAACTTATTTAACAAGGAACAACCTGTGGAAAGAAATAAGTTCAAATGTAAAGGACAAGACAAGAAGAAGAGAAGGAAGACTCACCTAGGTGCAATGTCCCAAGCCTGTATGGAGCCTCAGTTACTCAGGAATCATGGGCTCCAAGTGAGCTGGGGTGACATCGTGAGCCCTTGTCACCAAAAAAAAAAAAAAAGAAAAGAAAAGAAAGAAAAGAAGAATGCGTGCCATACCATGATAACATTCTTGGTGCCAAGTGAATTGGTGTGAGGAGATGAGCCCTAATGGAACTCACTTGTGCTCCACTTCATGGACGGATGAGTGCTCTTACACAAGGGATAAAGGCAGGAGAGCATTTCTTCCTGCCCTTCTATCTCTGCCATGTAGGAACAGCATTCTTCTCTCTTGAAGACAGAGTGTTCAAGTGTTTGGGTGCCATCTTGGAAGCAGGAACACAGCTCCAATAGATGCTCCAGTCATGAACTTCTCCGTCTTCAGAAGTGGAAAACAGAAATGTTTGTTCTTTAGAAAGTGCCCATTCTGACACAGCAGCAGAACAAAAAAAAAGAGATACTCATCTTTCACATCTCCCTTATACTATTACGAATCTTTAGAGGATTTTCTGTTCTGCTCAAATAGATATAAAAGGTTGTCCTATCGAAGCTTCTGGAAAATATTTTATTCTCTCTGACTAAAAGCAAAAGGCTCTAATCTTTGATTCTTCTGCCAGTCTCCCTTCTCCATTTCCGGTCTTTGAATGTAGTCACGCTGCTTAGAACTGCGGCCGCTGCTGTTAGATCATGAGGTAAGAAGTTTAAGTAATGGAAGAAATATTGAAAATGATAGAACTGGAAGATATGAAGTATGTATTATTAACTTTACTAACAATAGAATAACTCTGGTAATTACTTGTACCCATATACCATCTTTCTTTCCTTCTGCCCCTTCCTTTCCTGCCTCTTCTCCTCCCTCTCACCTTCCCTTTCTCCTTATACTAAAAGTAACAGTAAACATTATGTGCTACATGCTCTATTTGCAAGACTTTTTTTTTCTCAAAACATTCAAATGCCCTCAATCTCTCTAATGATGGAGTGGCAATAATGCTTTCTCTATAAATACAGAGCAAGCTAAATAGTCAAATAAAATGTTAGATGAATATAAATTGTCTTCACAAGAGGACAAAATTTATTTGACATGAAATATACCAATTTTGAAGCACAGATTTCTTCATTAATAAGAGAATGACATTCACTTTTAGGAAGCAGGAGGCATTAATTATTATACCTGTTCTTTCCACAGACTCACTCTGTAACCTTTAGCAAATCATTTAACCTCTCTGACTTCTGTTTCTTTGTTCGCTGGCAAAATTTAAAGTAATACTTTTCCTACTGGTGTAATGAGCTTGTTCTGAAAATCAAAGCACATTGAACATTCGCAAACTTTCCCAAAAACCCTGTGATATGCAAAAGCATATAATATTAGCCTGTCATTAAGGATGTTTGTATAAGAAGCTGGACTGTGTCCACGTTTGTCTATTGTGAAGGTCTAATACTAGATACTTACATCATGGTTACTGTCCCTTTCAAAGAAAGACTTGCCTTTATAAATTTGTTTTTATTTTTATGGTTATAAATATTTACTCTTAAGCATGTGAGGAAGTAAGTGTGTCTTAAATTTTAAGGTATTTTGTTATTGTATCAAAGCGAATGCACCATATTATTATATAGTAATCATTATACTTATTATTTTAAAATTACTATTCAATGCCAGAGTGGCATAAATAAAGTCTTGGGAGAATTTGAGACATAGGAATACAAAAGTTTAGGGAGATTCATAGCAGAATAAAACACAGTAGATATTTAAAAGTATGCATTTCAGCTATTTATCCTGAAAAACCCTCACACAAGCTTAATAATTCTATTAAGAAACTGTTTAATGTGTTACTCATGAAGGAAAACTAACAGTCCTCTGTATTTTTCTGAAGTTTCAAAATGTATATATTTACGTATTTCTGTACTGAATATCCATTCTTAGATACTGTATAGTATTTGCCTATATTAGAACTATATAACATATTATAGCTAGACCTATCTATATTTATCTATCAATTGATAGACTGATCTATCAATAAGCCTTTTATAAGGCTTATTTGTGAACATACAGATGTTACAAAGTGCATCAGATGACTGAGTTTCCAGATGTTTGATTTAAAAATCTTGAGATGACTTTCCGAGCAGTGTTTGACCATTGCATAGGGCCTGATTGCCCGTGCACTATTTTCTCAGGGGAGACAATGCCCTGGCCTGTATTCTCTGCACATACAGAGAGGCTGGAAGCCCTGTAATGAATGCTGTTCACCCTGGTTCTCTGTGTGAAAACAAGTCCTCTAAGAGAACCAAATCTCTTTCTCCTTCTCTGCTCCTGAGCACTGACGTTTCCCAGACGGCGATTTAGCTGCCCTTCATCTCACAGAGCAAACCACAAACATCCCCTGGCTCACACTCATGGGTTTTGCTAGTGTCTTGACCACTAGGACAATTACGGAATGCTCCTTTCCATCTACATTTGTATCAGACTCTTTCTAGAAAGGTTTTCTGCCTTTCTTTTTACCTTCCATCTGCTTTATACTCAGGAAACTTTGTTATTGTTGGCAACAAGAAGTTATGAGACAGAAAAAAAACCACTTATCCTGTCTGAAATCTAATCTAATTCAACCCTTAAAGTATGATCATTACCATTGTTATGAGAACTGCAAGAAGTGGACTTAAGACCTAAAAGAGAATTCAGACGTTCCACTCGACATCCTTTAGTTCCTGGCATTAGACGAGTGTCTTCCTACTGGAGGGAAATGAGAGAGACACACGTCTGATGCTTTTCTATGTGACCCTGGGCACTTGGTACAGGCACTGTCATTCACTCTTTTAAACTATCCTGTTGCCCTGGACGATTATTGCTTTGGATGATTTTACTCAATTGCTTGGTTTTCTATTCCAGTTCAATTCGAGCTCCCAAAGAGAGCAATTCAGAGCTTAAGCACAGGTGCAGCAAGCAACCATTAAACATTCTTCAATTCACACAGAACACATCCTTCCTTAGTGTTGACCTTTCAGCCTTCCCAGAACAGGAGATGGAAGTAAGGGTCAAGCGGTGTTCAAATTGCACACAATGATTGGCTGCACTTGTGAGATCAGCTCTACTGAAAGGGGGGCGGGGGCGGGAAGGGATGCTACTTTTGAAATACTGTACTTGTACATTCTCCTAACTTTTCTTACCATTATTTGTCATACTCATGAACTTGAGTCACAAGATCTCTTGCCTAAAAATAAGCAAGAGAACGTAAATTTGTAGTATGGAGTGTTTTAAAGCCTGTTAATCTCAGGGCAGGTGTCAGGGATTATCCTGAACAATTTCCACACATGCTACTGGGAACTGAACATGAAGAGTGTGTCAGTGTTAAAGAGTAGCCAAGCCTGGCATTTTGTTAAGTAAAGTAACATCTATTAGACAAGGGTAAGATGGCTAATATGTGTTTTAGGCTTGAAATTTACCTGAATCAAACCTCTAAATGGACTACCTCTTGATGCTTTGTGCCTCTGAATAATTCAATCTCAGTCTATGCACCCTTAAGCAAACCAAATTACTTCTTGGCACCCTTTGAGGGTTGATATAAAATATTCTTTCCAAAAACCTCAAAAGTGTCTCTGTTGTCATTTTCAAAACAACTTCAAACTGGAATGAAAAACATTTCTTTTTATTAATAGAACTGAGAAGTACACCTGGAAAAAAGCCAAGCTTAGATGTGCGGTATTAATTTTACAACTGAAGGCAGTTTGTATAAGAAGCAGCAATGAGGCCACATGTTAGTGATTATTGCTGTTAATTTTGTGGTTTATGGAGCTTAGTTTTAATTTTTATATTCTGACCAATGAAGCAATTAGACATCCAGATTCATTATAAGAAATTCAAAGTTTCCTTAGAAACACACTATTTGTCCTTAAAGATAATTATAAACAAGATTTCTAAACTTCTTCGGTGATAATAGAAACTAAGTTTCCAAAAGGAACACATCCCTTTGTTTCCCATCTCAGGGCTATTGTGTTGTAATTGTACAATTTCTATTTGGCACATTGGCTATTTTTTCATGTCTGGTTGTAAAAGAACATAACACGATGGAAACGACTTTCCTTTGAGGAAATTAGCTCCTAAGTGAAATGTGCTGTTGTGGCTTTTAATACCAGCTTCCGTGAGAGCTCTGGATATTAACAGCTGAATTTAAACCCAATTTCTCACAAAAAGGAAAATGTTCCAGTCAAGACAATTTTCCCAGAGTGGAAGAATGTCTTGAACGAGGCCCACAGGAGGCAGAAGTGGTATTTCTCTTTTTACTTGATGAACATATCTTACTTTAGCCAAAGGAACTCCAAAGAGGGGAAATGAATCACCGTTTCCTTGCTTTTCTTTTTGTAATGTATTAAAAATGAAGAAAACCAAAGAACTGTGCATACGACTTGGGAGGTATCTGTAACCCAATAAAAGTCTGGGAGAAAGTTGATGAAGAAGCAGTAAAAAACAACTCAGTGAGAGGCAGAAAGATCTAACCTCAATATCTAAATAGCCCACCAGCATCTTTCTGAGGGCCAAAGTCATTTCACTCTATGGAACTGAGATAAATAACAAATGAGGCATCAGAAGAGTATAAACAGGATTTCATTGACATATTGGTCTGAGAAGCACCTAAACTCCTACAAATGCACTCACTATGCTTAAACCCATGTTAAAACATTCAAAACACATTCATTATTTCAACAGTGTACATTTTGAATCACAGACATTGTGCAGACATTTTTTCTTTCATTTCTCCTGTCTTCTCCCTCTCTAGATTTCCTATGGCTTCTTTTATTTGCAATAACTAGTATATGTCTGAGTCAAGCAGAAAAGGTCAGATAATTTGATGTTAGGGAAATGAACCCTAAGACATATATTCAAATGTTTTTTTTTCTTTCATGCGATTGTTTCTAACATATTTATAAGATTATTTCTTTGTTGCTTTATATGTCCCTCCCCCACCGTATAACTCCTGCTTTCACTGTATTTGATGTTGGTATAATTTGTGGAGGGAAAGGGAAAAAGCAAATCGTTTAAATAGGGATACAGGTGGACCCATTGCAACAATAAGACGTGTAAATCGTTATGTCGAAAACGAACTTTACAACTTTGGTGTGGGGGTAAGTGGGGAGGAGGATGGGGTGGGGGGGGCGGAGGGAGGATAGGAAGGGATGGGAAGGGGAAACAAAGGAGGAGGCTACAATGCTTGATAAGAAATGTACTCATCATCTTGACCATGTAATTGTAACCCCTCTGTACAGTATTTTCACAATAAAAAATTAAAAATTAAAAATTAAAAAAAAGAATATTCATTTTGTGATAAAAAGGAGTCTTACAATGTCAGGGAAATTAATGAACACAGATATGTACCAGATTTCATCATCTTGAAATTTAAAAATATGTGTAAATAAGTAATTCTCAAAAAAACAATAACAGTAAAAGCAAACACTTAAAGACTGAACCAATAATAAACAAAAACAACCCCTCCCCAAATCCTCAATGTGGTTAAAAAAGGAGATACAGTTGGCATTGTCAAAAGTAATGACAAAATAGAAAATCTTATTTTTGATTTATATCACAAATAACTTAACATCTTTGTTATATCAAACACTCAGAGATAATAAAAGAAAGCCTGGAAATGCTACATACACAATTATAGGTTGCTTAGAATGTATCAGGCCCTGGCTTTGATTTACAACACTTAAGAAGGAAAAGCCTACTACGCAATTAAAAAATAAAAGTCTAAACATAATAATCACAGAACATACTTACAGATAGCTCTTAAAACAGAAAAAGATACCTATCTGTATTTGTCATAGGAAAGATACCATTTGGGGTTAAAGTGAAGTTCTGCATTATTAACTTAAACACATTGGCAAAAGAAAAACATTGACAACTCCATTTGGCTATTGTTGGGAAACAGACCCACTTGTTGACATGAGATTGGCCTTTAACTGTTACAAATTTTATAGAAGAGCCTTTTGTGCTGCCTTTCCACAAAGCAATGTGCACTGAAAATTTGGATCAACTTCCCTACCGAGAGTATGCATCCAGGCAGAAATCATTGTATCTTCTGTTTAATTGGCAATCAAATTAAGATATCCTTCCCCTACCCCATCTTATCTTCATTCTCCATGGGATGTGTTAGGGAGATAATTGTTTCCTCATGTGGATTCCAGAGTATAAAACTGTGCAGGTGATAGCAAACATGCTTGTCCAGGTGCACAGAACTCTTCCCCCAGACTCTGAAATGCCCTGCCCCACCCCCCACACCACCCCTCCACACTTTCCTTCTGCAGTATGCATATGACTGACCCAGGCAAGAAAGCAAATGGTTCCTGAAGACTGTCCTCAAGAATGACAAGTAAGACATCTTCATTCCAAGAGCAGAAGAAAGTCTTCACTGCAGCCTAGGTACCTCACAAAGAGTCACCGCCTGTGGACATGGAGCACATGAGAACAACTTGAGGCCCACAGTCATGTTCTGAGTGTGGTGTCCATCTCCAGAAAGGACAACGGAGCTCCCTTCTGGAGCATCCTGAGAGGAGAAGTTTCCAGGGGAAGGGGAAGGAAGGACAAGATGCTGGTGAGGAATGTCTGACAGCATGAGCTAGCGCAGGAACCACCAAGAATTGAGGAGGAGGCGATTTCAGGTCCAGGGACTCTGTCAAAGCGAATAAAAACAGAAGAAAAAAGGTTGATATATATTGATATGTATACATATATTTAACCTTCTTTATTTATTATTTGTATACTTATAATGGGGAAATCTGGAGACTCCTATATGTGTACAGTGATGAGGGAAAAAGTAGAAATATCTCCAATATCTAATTCCTAGAGTATTTGGTAGATATCACGTATCAATGATACAATTTTTAAAGGCATCCGAGTCAGTTCCTGTGGGGAAATCTTTATTAAGTAGAGTCTGCTTAATATATTCTTGTGTGTCTTTCACGGCTCCCTTGTTGAAACTAAAAAAGAACAGAAAAGAGTCTGATAAAAACTGTAGCAAAGAAGGGAATTAATTTTTGAAATATGAAGAGCCTTATGTAATTTAAGGAAAACTTCAGGGAAAGCAGAAGCAGGGCTGGGGAGGGGCCTCAGGAGGAGGAGGGTGGGTAACTTTTCAAGATGAATCCCTTCTGACCAACACACATCCTCATGGAAGGCAACCGATTTGCATTCCAGGAAGAAGTCCTGTTTGCTCACATTGCATCCTAAACAAACTTCAACTATAAGAGGGCAAGGTCCTGCAAGCTGCACACAAGAGGAAGGGTAGATATCTAAAAGAGAATTGGAATTTGGGTCATAAAAAGAAGAAGGAAGGGTGTGTGTGTGTGTGTGTGTGTGTGTGTGTGTGTGTGTGTGTGTGAACAAGAGAGGGGAGAGATAGTTGTTGCTTAGTTGGATAAAATCCCAGTTGACTAGCCATATGACCTTGGACAATGCACTGCCAAGTTTCCCCAAAGAAACAGAACCAACAGGATGTGTATACACAGAGAAGGAGATTTATTTTCAGGACTTGGCTCATATAGTTAAAGAGACTGCCAAGTCCAAAATTTGCAATGTGAGCTGGCAGGCTGGAGACCAAGGAAAGTTCAATGATGTAGTTCAAGTTCAAGGGCCACGTGCTGGCAGAACTCCTTCCTTCTTTCAGGGAGAACAGATGTTTTTCTTTTTAGGTGATACGATGAGGCTCATTCACATTATAGATGCCAGGCCACTTTACTCATTCAATTAATTAAACAATAACTTCACCTGAAAGTACTCTAAGACAAACATCCAGAAAAATATCTGATCAAATTCTGCATATCATGGCCCAGCAAAGTTAACACATAGACTTAATCAACACAGGCAAGTTTTCTTTTCCAGTGTGTTTCCCTTCTTTCATCCGTAAATTCTGGTTTCAATATACCCATCCCTGAGGTTATCAGTATTCTATATTGGTATTCAGAATGGTGGCTATACATAGACATAGCTCAATAAATGTTTGATGTTTTCATTAGCCATGATGATTTCCTTTTCTTTTCTATTTTATGTGGTGGTACAAAAGGGTTTCAGTTCAACAAGTCAGATTATGTGTGCAATGCACCTTTATCAATGTGACTCCTTCCATTATTCTCTTCCATCTTCCCCATTCCCAAACTTAACCTTAGATCAATATTCTGGAGTAAAAGTATATACCTTTTATAGCCAGGAAAAACAAGAAAGTTTTTGCGTTAGTATTGAGACTTTCTTCTATTTGGCACAGTCTCTGAACTTCAGATGATCAATCTCATCTGCAATGATGTGAGCCTTCTTAAACCATGAGGAGGGCTGAGGGAATCTTGAGGACAAGCATCCAACATCACATGGATAAACATGTCACTGAAGTCCATGTGCATCATGGGAATCTCTTACTTCACAATCTTCCCCTGCCAGAAACACCATGCAGTTATGAAAGCAAATCATATTCCTGACAATAGAAGGATGGCTTAAGAGACATGTGACAGGCTTAGTACCACTGAAAACTTTGTTTCAAATTTAAATAAACTTTTATTAATGAAAAGTTCCTCATTTTTTTCTATGATCCATTGGATGTGAAAACATGGCATTGCTTCAGTAGTCAATACATAGTTTCAATAGTTAATACATAAAAGAGTTTGTTCCCAATATTAAGAGATAAACAGAGGCCACAAATCTTGTACTAGGGAAAGATAAAATTTAAAAAAATACACCAAAATGTTGGCTATTCTTGAGTGGCTTTGATTACTTGTAGGAAAAACAGGATGGGTGCTGAGGAAGTACTCTCAGATCTAGGAAGACAGGGTTAAAGTACCCAACAGAGCAGGTCGTGCTAAGTAGACAGTACTTCCAGATCTGATCCACCGATTCTGATGGATTCTAGCTTCTCAGAAGCTACCTGAAGTTTCCTTTTAAAGTGAGGACTGTGAATCTCAGCTTCTCCACTCTTCAGTTCTTCAACTCCTGTCCCCTTCTCTAATCTCTCCAATCATGCCTTAACATCTCTACACTACATAAACAAGTCTTTCCAAAGTCATACTAGTACTCAACTTGTAAAAATTACTCTATATTGATTATATGAAAAGGTATTGTTGGGGTATTTTATATACACACATTATCATTTGATTACATGCATTTTGTCTATTTTCTCCCCCCAAATTTTTAAATAATTTTAATAGGTCTCATGTGACATTTTCATAGATGTTTGTTATTATGTACTTGGATTCTATTTCCATGCCTTCAATATTCCCCTTTTTACATTCATGTCTCTTTTTCTTTATCATTTTAAGTTTTACATTCCATAGAAGAAAAGATACAATAATTCACTTGTCAGTATGAATCTGGCTCATTACATTTATCATGATGATCTTTAGTTCTTTTATCTGAAAATGACATACTTTTATTCTTCTTGATGACTAAATAATATTCTATTGTGTACATATACTATGTTTTTTTTTTTAAATTCATAGTAAGTTGATGGGTACCTAGGCTAATTCCAAAATGTGGCTATTGTGATGAGTGCCAGCTGTATGGTTCCAGAAGCCTTGTCCATTACAGGATATGATGGATATCTGCTGAGTGCATAAATTAGTGTCCAGATGTGTAATAGTGTGTAATAGTGTGCCTGATGTACAGGTATCCTCTTATGTCATTTCTTCTCAATTCATCATAAGTCACAATAGCTTGTCTCGGCTCCCTTACCCATCCCTCACCAGGAAGTCAGCTCTTCTTCACATTGAATAAGGGGCTTGTGTCTAATTCTGTTTTGTTTTCTTTCTCCCCCCCTTCCTCAGTTGGAAATCTTTACCTTTAGAAAAGTGAGTAACCAGGGGCCACTCACTTCTCAAAAAGACCACTTGACCACTTCAGATTGTTTTTTTCTTGAAAACTGACCCTAAGTCACTGACGAGCCATGGACAGATAACAAAAAGCCACGTTTTGGGGTGAGCTAAATCTCCTTGGTGAAAATAATGGGCAAGAGTTTTACCAGAGTTTCTGTTGCTGAGATGTCCAGCTTAGTGAAACGGGGGCATTTTTGAGCTCCCACCCTTTACTCCAAGAAATGTGCCATCATTCACCCATGGCAGGACATTTTCTCTTGAATACCTCCATCTGGACCAGGCAGGTGATGCTCAGGGCAGGAGAGAGAGTTCGGCATTGAGTGGCGATCTTCCGGAAAGGGAGAAGAGAAGAAAGCAGCAATAAAATGATTCCCACTGCTAAAGTGGCTTCCTGTCATTACCCTGTTCAGCAGAGAGAGGCTCTGAAGAGCCAGCCTTAGAGTCCCAGGAGCAGCTGGGGAGCGTGACCAGAAACAACTTCCAGTCTCCTTTCAAAACATGAAATGACGAGCCATGTCAGGGGTGCTCATACTTAAACATTTCAAAATCGAACTACTGTGGAGGCCATGGGAGTCTATAATTCTTCCCAGTCCAGAGGAAAGGCACTCTTAGGGGAAGGTTGAAAGAGAAAGGTAAGCTCTGCTTTCTAAAGGTCAAGCTGCTCACAGCTTTGTCAGGTGCAGATGGATGCTGTGTGGGCCTTTCAGAAGGCGGTGCAGCTGTGGATGTCGTCCGGGAAGCGGGAGGCCAGCATTGCTCCTGGGTTTTCTATGAGAGGAAGTGCTGTGGATTTGCCCTGGCTGCTGGCAGAGTGTGGACCAGGTGGAATGCAGGCAGTGAGGTCAGCACATGGGACTGGTCAGAGAGGACAGGATGAGCTGTACTCACACTTTAGACACCAGTGCCTTTATTCCATCTGGCATGGCCACTGCGTTCTTCAATTTTTACTGGCTATGTGGAGGCCTTGGGCGATTCTCCTGACTTACATCTGACGGGTGCCCTGTTTAAAGTAAGGATCTGGCACCTGTGGATTCTTTGCCTCTGTGATTCTGCCACAGAAATTCCACACTACACAGCAGAAAAGGAGGAGACAGTCATGGATTAACTGTGTACAATGGTCCTTGACATCGATCCTCAGCGAACCAGCTCACTCAGGGACACTGCATTTGACACCCCAATCAATAGCTGAACATTTGTAAGAGAAAGACAGTTATAGGGAAGTTAAGATCTGTTGTAATAGAAAGTATGTAGAGCTATATCTATGATCTCTCTATGTTTACATATATCTTTTATGTTATGTATACCATGCTAGGTTATATGTTTTATCTTATATACCATATACAACACACATACACACACATAGTAATAAAATCCCAACTTTGACTTACTATGATTTCACTTATCATTTCATTTTTTTTTTTGTCACAAGGAGAAGAAGTGGTCCACAATGAGGTAGAACTAGTTACTAAATTGTAATCCTGACAGAAAACTGTAATTATGACAGAAAAATTTAATTAATTATTTTATTCTCTAACATAGTGCTCCGGTGAACTCTTGTTTTCATAAACAATAGAAATAATAGAATAAATGACTGGATGAATGAATGAATGAATGAATAAATGCTGTGTACATGTTCTTCATGTGTCCTTCCTGTCTGAACCTGATTATTTTGTGGAAAACCTCCAAGCAGTTGTAATTCTAGCAGGATGAATATGAATTCATCTAGTAAGATAAAAACATCTCTTGAGAGTTGTTATCCTTTTAACATAGACAATTTATATTCAGATACTATATAACATATCTTAACAAGTATATCTTTCAAAAAATCTTATGTAATATAAATCATTATCCCATTGTAAAGTGAGGTCTTAAAGAGAGGCTCAAAATTATATAGCTCTTTATAAGCTCTTCATGATTTGAATTTTGTGAAACTTTGTGAAATACTGACCAATACCTTACATAGCCTGTAGTTTAACCTTAAGGTACTCATTTGTTAGCAAAAGAATGAAAACATGCACACATATATTAGGAGAAAGACTACTAGAGTGCAGGTTGATTAGCAACTGATCTTTACATGTTTTCTGGTCTTTGAGCTCAACTTTGCAGGACTGACATATTTTCAATAGGTGGTGAAGCAAAACAGGAGAGGATTTTAGGCAAATGAAGTGTAGGAAATGTCATGAAGATGTTGTGTGAAATACCCAGTCATTGGTTCTTTGTGGTCTCCCTTGGGGGCTAGAAGTCCTGAAGTCTGAAAGGGAAAACATCGAGTCTTCAATTCCAGATGATGGGATTTCGATTATGTGAAGTACAGAGAAATATCACTTGTGATATTTGATCTAGTAAATGATACATTCCTTTTGAAGAAGTGGAGCTGTTTAAGGTGTGAGCAACTAGAAGGAGTGGGGGAGAGAAGGTGTTTTTGGTCAGGAGCCAAGCTGAGAAGCAGCTGCAGTAATTTTGATGAAAAAAGAACAAACGCTGTTAACCACCTATTAGGAAAAACACTGTGATTGATTGACCGAATCCCATTTTTGGTGCTAATCATCTAATGAGGACACACTAGTTACATTGTATAAATATGGGAATGGAGCCTTCTGGAGAGAGTAGTCAGTGCTCAGGCACAAAGGTAGATCTGGAAATCCAGGATTTCTCACTGGAACTAGCATCTGAGATTCTATCAGATCATCTGTGCCTCTGTTGATACATAGGAGTCATTTCCTCTTCTTGGAAAGCCATAATACAACTACTCACAAGTCATAACTATCAAGAGTTCTCACAATTTATGTCTCATTTTGCCAACTGATAGAAACAAATACGGAGTGGATAATGTGTTCTAAAAGAAAATCTGTGTGGACAAAAATGATGCTGACCTAGTTTAGTCAAAGGATTCACATCTAGACCAGTGAACTCTACTGAAACAGCTGAGATGGTATGAGAAGAAAACTTTGGTCAGGCTTTCTTCTGGTTGGACAGCATGGCTATACCTATTAAAAGGTAGTTCCCTTTAATAAATGGCAAGAAAGACAGTATGTACAAAGAGAAAAAGAGTGGGTGGGGCTCATCTCCCATTGATAGCTACTATTTGGATATTTTCTTTCTCGGTAAAAAAAAGTCCTTTAGGTAGGCCTACACTACCTGGCTTTATTTATAGGACCACCAGTTGGATTATCATGGAGAAGGCAGATTTGAAGACTGTTAGCAATCTGATACACACTTAATCACAAATGTTTCTCAGTGAGTTCTTTCTATGAAAGTCTTACCTAAATAACTTGTACTAATATTAAAATGGCCTTCCTCACAGCACTGAAATTCTTGCTTTGTTTGCTATCTGTATCATAGCATTATCTTTTACAAGTAACACATGTAAACCCAGTTACTTTTGTTCTGTGTGTTCCTCCTATTTTTTTATCTTTAAGTTGTTGCACAAAGGAGTTGCCATTTGACAAAGCAGTTGATGATTATATCTCAGTCAGTGTCATCCCTTCCAACATTATCACCATCCTTACCCTCCTCACCCCTTCTTCCATTCTTCTTCATTTTGTAGCATATATTAGCTATATGATGATTTTTGGTAATTGGCAATTCATGTCACCATCTCATAATAAAATATTTGTCGCTACTGATTCTTTATTTTTTAATATCAGGGTTGGGGATTATTCTAGTTGTTTTGACAAAACCATCCTACCTAGATGTTATCCTTTGAGTGTCAATATGCAAGATACAATCAAAACACCAAAAACTTATTTATCTGGATAAACTGTGTTACCCTGGCAACATAAGAATATATTCAAGATTTATTTTGCAAAGAAGTTAAATATTTTTATTTCTCAGTATAGTTGAAGATATTTCCATTGTGTCTAGTGGATTCCTCAATAATTACCCAACATGTTTACAGAACTTGATTTTACATTTGTATCATTCCCTTGGAGACGATGCAAGATGATGGGGATGCATTCGTGTTATCATCTTACAGGGGGTAAAACTGAAGCTCAGCTCATCGGAAGTCCCAACCATCATTATACAACAATTATGATTCTTTGTTGTAAAACTCAGAACACTGATCAAGATGCCTTGCACAATGTTCATCATCTGGCTTATGAATTGAGAGCTCTTTTTGTAATATCATATTCAATAAAATATAAAGTATACATAAAGTATAATATTTAATTAAAAATATCAGAACTCAAATTACTATGATGATGATGCCAAACATTACCAACACCATCCAGGCCAGCATTCTAGTTGCTTCTGCAACTTAGCCATGTGTGAATCAATGCCACTTTGCCTTCAATGTGACCAGCTCTCCTGCTTTGGTAATACTATACAGCAGGGAATTCCTGGTTACTATGAACACTGGATTGATTAGCAGTGATTCACACCCCATCTGCAATAAGTATCAAGAATACAAGTTTCTATAACCTTTGAAACACACAAGGAATACTTAACTTTACCCGGTTACCAAAAACAAACAAACAAAAAGACACTCTACATAGAAATGATGAACAATCTAGCTTTCACTAAATAGTGTAAATCTAAGCTTAAAGTATAAGATTAGAAATATGATTTAGTGGACATATTTGCTCCTCTAGTCGATAAAGTTTCAATCAGCTTGATGTAACAAGTGGTCATGAACTTCAAACCAGTACACCATAGTTTATGTGTGCCTTCCAGGATAGTATTATATATTCCTAAACTGACTACATCTTTGATTTACCTTGCCTCCTGTAATGAAGAAAACTAAAATCTACTAAAAGAGGTAAGTTGGATGACCTCAATATGTGCAGAAGAATAGAGTCAAAGGCAAAGAGTTACAGAGAGAGAGATAGAAAGAGAGAGAAAGAGAGACAGAGAAAGAAACAGGGAGAGGGAAACAGAGAAAGAGTGAGACAAACAGACAGAACATTGAGCAAGAGAGAACTGACCATTTCCCTGAGTTCCTGGAAGGATCTTCTATCCTAGCACATCAAGTTAAATTCAATAATAACATTCCTTTTTGTTTAATATAGTATTGGTAGACTTTCCAGTCCCTCTAATCAAGAAACCTCTTATTTCCAGGATGTATTTTCTTCCAAGGTTTTATGCTAATTTCCTGTCACACTGGGAAAACAATTTAAATATCACAGGCTTTGAATACCTTCAAAAGCAAGCTCGGAGCACACATAATTTCTACTTTAAAAACTATGCTTCTTCATTTAATTTATTCCTAATTAAATTGTTTTGTCGTCAATCTAAATAATATATATTCTAATTTCTAAATGCTCCTATTTGCTTATTTCTACTTCACATAGAAGTATCAAATACTGCTTGGAATTCCTTGCATCATTTATTAAAGCATATATTTTCATTAATATATGCTGTATGGGGATTTTCTGAATAAAATCTGTTTCTTAATTTGGGTACCAAATGCCAATGGTTTAATTAATATCTCATTTGCTATCCAAATCTCCAGGCTCCTATTTTTTTTGTGCTCTCTCATTGTTGGATTTGCATTTAATATTAAGAAATAAAAGGCTTTCTTTAGTTTTCAAGCACTGGAAAATATAAATAAGGCAATGTAGTATATTTTGTTAACAATTACTTGCCTTAAGTCCCTAACCAAATTCCACGTTCAGCATTTAAGATTCAGAGAATTAAGTATTAACTTTGTGAAGAATAACAGGGTTCTGCTCCATGGAAAGACACTTCCCCTCTAGTTAGAACAACACAGGTTGATGGCACATTTAAGTGCCTGTGTTTGGACAGCCCACCATTACAGGTTCCCTTTCCAAGACTGGACCTGTCGTCTGAGATGATAACTACTCTGACTCCAAACTACTTAAAAACCTCACAAAAATGTCATAGCTATAATCTCCCACGGAATATAGTACTCCCAAGAATTTCTTGGGTGCCTTTCCAACGTCCTAGAAACCGTTATTACTCTTAAAACATGTGGAGAAAGGGAAATAATAAAGCAATAATGTCATTATTGATTATAATCAATATAGTATTCTTATGAAAATGATGTTAATTATAATAATCTTAGCACAATGACAATATCTCTGATAAACTTTTGTTCTATGAAAAGGCGACTGTTAGCATATTAATGATGAAAATGGATGGAAGCAATGCTCAACCATGTAAAATGCTTCTCGATTTTTTGGTAGTGCATAAATCACATTGAAAATTTCTAACTGACAATCCTACCATAACAGTTGATAGTCACATAGTACATTCACAGGCATGTGTGATTCAACAGAAAACAAATAACACTACTTATGTGATACTATTTTATGTAATAAATTTCACTGTAGCAAAACCATCAAAAATTACAAACTAAAAATGACAAACATTACATATTTTCAACAAATAGCTGCTAAGAGAGAAAACAAATTTTCTAGTTGAAATTTTCTGATCTAACATGTAAGTTGCACCTGAATCAAAAGTATTCTGCCATTACCTGACTATCTATGACCAGACCTCTATATATCACCTTTATAATGACAATACAAAAATTCAAATAGAAAGTATTCTGGCTCAGGCAAAGTACAATGAAACTAAAAATTTCATTTACTAAAGTAAAAATGAAACTAAAGGAAAGCACAAAATAGCTTATAGGAGAAGGAGTTTTCAGGAGATCTGATAAGCACTAGTTCTAAGAACAGAAGATAACTTTTGCTTTCATATAGCTTCCACATTGATCTTTTTATAAAATCGATGGGTGTAAAAGTGTGAATTAAAGCACTTCATTTCTTATTTCCTACCAAATAAAAGTTTTTACTTATTTTGTACCAAATCAAAACATAAACATTCAACCTCACTTTCAAATTCTCCCCTTATATTAAAATAGCCAGCTGTCTGTGATTTTGGCTTCTACTTACTTCTTTTTGTTTCTCGTGAAATCTATTCTTTTCTTACCTGTCTCACCCACTGGGGATGTGCATCCTTTTATCTCTACATGACCCAAACTTATTGCTTTCGAAAGTTATCACCTTTACTGAAAAACTTTCTCAAAATCCTTCAGAAGATAATGGTATCGCTCTCCTTAGAACTTCCCTCTCTTAGGAATCATCTCTTTTCTTTTTTTCTTTTCATAACACTGTCTTTTATCTGTAGCGTGTCACATTTTCCATTTCTCATTGTCCTAGCTTCTCATTGCTGGATCATTTTTATTATTCATACTCTCATTCTCTATAGTACAGATAATAGTGACTTTCAGAGAAGTTTTTAAATAACAACTTTTGAAGGTATAAATAAGCGTGTTCCAAAGAGTATAAAAGATGCAAAAGAATGTATATGATTTTAACAGCTGTATATTTGAAAAGCAAAAAGATACCTGCGAACTGAGATTACCAGTGTCAACAGAGCACAGACAAGACAGCCAACGAACTTAATCGGGTGTTTGTTCCTGGAGTCATTTTCCCTGGGAAAGACATGCTTGTAAGTCAGCAAATATTTTCAGAATTTTCCTCAAGAAATTCCTACAGGTTTATTTATTGAGACTTGGGTAAACAGCTTGCTTAGCAAAGAGTTTATCAACATTTTTCTCCATTGTACAAACTGGCTATAAACTCTTTAAAATATTTTTTATTATAAAGGCACTGTACAGAGGGGTTACAGTTATTTGAGTAAGGCAATGAATACTTTGCCTATTGAGCATTGCTACCCCTTCCTTTGCTTTTCTCCTACCATCCCTTCCCTCCCCTTTCCCCAATTTCTCCCCCCACCCCCCCACAGCAAAGTTGTAAAGTTTGTTTTTCAACATAGTGTCTTGTATGTCTCATTATTACAATGCGTGATCTGGTATCCTTGTTTCAACATTTTGCTATTTCCTTTTCCCTCCCCAAATTAGAAAAATGTATATACAAGATGCAGGGCACTGGAATCAAATACAGTGACATCACGGGTTCTACCATAAGGGAAGAACACACAAAAGAAACAAAAAAAATCACATAGTACATTATAAGTACATTAAGAACAACAGCAACAAAGAACAAAACCTCTTGTGTTCCTATCTTGGGGTTCATGTCACTTAGCATCATCTTCTATGGTCATATGTACAAAGCTTTCCACCTTTCCTGCTTGTATGGCTGTAAATTCTTATACCACAAGTTGTATCCACTTCAAGCCAACTGCCATGTTGAAAGGCATAATTTAAGATTACTTGAGTTTATGTCAACAGATGTTGCTGTGAAAAAAAAGCGTTATCTCCATGCACAAAATTGACTCCGGGTACTTGTCACACCCTGCAAAAAGTTGATCCAAGATGGATCTGTATCTCAATGAAAACTGGAAAATTTGAAACTTCTGAAGGGAGCTATAGAGAAAAATGTGAAAATCTAGGCACAAGAAGATATTTTCTAAATAAGAATACAATCAAGCAGGAACTAATAGTCAGAACTGACAAATGGGACTGTATGAAATGAAAAAGTAGCTGCATTTAAAACAACACTCAATATCTAGAATCAAGAGGCAAACCACAAAAGAGAGAAGATCCTTGCCTGCTCTTCAGGGAATAAAAGATTCATAAGATACACAAAGAAGTCTTAAAAATAATTCCAATTAATACATTGGCAAAGGAATTAAACACATTTCTTAGAGTCTATACAAATGTCTAATAAGTACATGAAGAAATATTCAATATTCTTCACCGTAAAGGAAAGACAAATCACAACCGAGTTGAGAATTGGTCTCAACTTAGTCAGAATGGCTGTCGTCATGAGCACGAACAGCATCTGTAATGAGGATGTGGGATGAAAGGAGTACCCATGCACTGTTGGAGGAAGCGAGAATTCATTCAGCCATTATGAAAGCAAAGGATTTATCCCAGAAAATAAAAACAGACTACTCTATGCTCCTGACATCATACCACACCTGGGCATAGATCCACAAGAGTGTAAACTGACATACAAGAGGTAGTAACTGCACACCTATGCTTCCAGCAATAGTATTTATAATAGCCAAGATATATATGGAAGTAGCCTAGATGCTCAACAACGGATGACTGGATATAAAGGTATTTGGCATTTATACATTGTGGAGTATTATTTAGCTGTAAAGAAGAACAAAAATTTTAACATTTTGCCAGAACTTTGTTGGGATTTCAGCATCACATTGAGTTTAATTAGCTAAACCTCAGAAACAAAATATTGCATATTTTTCACTCATGCAGGATCTAGATCTAAAATCACAGTGACAATCATAAGAGGACATATGTATGAAGAACAGGCAGGCTAATACTTTTCAAGGGAAGGCATTTTGGGCATTTTATATCAGTGCTTGCAAAACAGTGAGTCATTTTTTTCTTGAAGGACTATGTTGCCTATGATAGATTGCTGTCTGCAGATGGAATTTTCCCAGGAAAGTCAGCAGTTTTTTGATCTGTTAGATAATAACAGTTTCTCCCTCATTCACCTCATTTATTAGAGAACTGTTGATTTGAAGTGGTCTTTTTTTTCGAGTTCATAGAATCACTGTTCAGTTAGAAGGTTTATTTTTTTTATCCATTTCAAGTCTGTTTGCAGTGGAAATCTGATTAAAGCAAATTTTATTTATGAAATGTAGTACTATGTCTTCTGCACTCATACTGTGAAAGAAGTACTTCATTTCTATGAGCTTGCAGCTCAGTATTGTGAATTGGACTGAAGAATGCAAAAGTTTTTGTAAGGAGCAATGCATTCTACAAATGTAGCTTTTAGATCCCAGAATGAAGAATAGCTCCTGACACTTAAAGAGATAGGCAATAATGTCTAATGACTGAATGACAGCTTTTGATCTACAGTTAAAAAGCTTTATAAGTGTGTGAATAATTTAGCATCAACTTATATTTTTCACTGTAGTTAAGTTGCTGTTACCAAATCCTTTGTCAAGAACAGTGCCATCAGAAGGGGAAAGAAGAGAGCTGGGATGTGGGTAACCTGACACTGCTTGTGATGCTGCCCGAAAAGGGGACAAAGACTTGATGAGGAGCCAGATTTTGTTTTGTATTTTCATCGGTGTGAATGATGTATTGGCATCATCCGGACTAAAGTTACTGAAAGAAACTCTTTTTATTTGCATTTCCAGGAAGATACGTGTGTACCTTGTCAAGAATGGTACTCAAAGAACTGGGTCATTAGTAGAGTCATAGAGATCTGGACAAACTCAGAGTGAATGAGCCTGCTTGCTGAGTTCTTTCTGTCTACCTGTCATGTCCCGGCTGCTCCGTGGTTCACTGTCCTGAATGAGGCATCTAAGATACAAAGACAAAGAGCCCATTTACACAGATTCTAACCAGAGATGCTAAGTCACAAATAGGGAGTTGCTAGGAAAGGAAGGCCTGGTTTTAAGTAATTGAAGAGCAAAGGAAGAGAATTAGACAATGTCTATCGTAGGGGTTGTCTTCCTCAGGTTGGCCATCTTGTTGAATACCTCTTATTGGATGCCTTTAGCTCTTTCTAATGGCCAAGTGAAATCTTATCCATATGTGAATGTGTAAGAATTTACACACACACATACACACATTACACATTTTTAACACCATCTTTAGAGCAAACATTTCTTCAAGTAGAACACAGCATCACAGGTGATGCATGGAAGAAAACTTCAGTTATCTGAATAGGAAGACAAGGGAAGAACCAAAGGGCATAATTGCACAAATAGAGATTAGCGGATTAATCTGTGTAAATATGTTCATGGAACAAGCCACAATGGAGTCTCGACAAATGAATCCTTTTGGTCTCTCCAGGAAAAGCTGCCCAACTTCTTGCCATTTATCTGTGAATAGAGGAAGCTGAGTGGTTTTCCAGCACATATAGGCATCTCCCATGGCACTGGTAGCATATTGCAACGTCATAAAGAATAACTTGACATAACATGGGTCACCAGTGATGAAAAATATCACTAGCTGGTATGGTCAAAAGTTAAAGCAAAAAGCGCTACACGTCCAGTTGTGATACATTCTGTTTCCCCATTAGGTTTCTCCCTGCCCTTCATCCCCTGGGAATGGAATCACAGTTGTCCTTGGATTATAATTAATTTGGAGAGACCTTCAGGAAAACAGAGTGATCTGCAAAGACGTTCATGCCCTGAAGTGCATGGGATTTTAGTGGAGTGGAGTCTAAAGTAGTTAGCATTAATTATCTAAACATTCTAAACTGTGTCTCACAGCCTAAGTGGGGATTTTAAAGTCAAATTAATTTAGTGGCCCTTTTAATTTTCTTTCCTCTCTCGGAAAAGCACCAAATGTTAAACAAATTGCACTTGACTAAGAAAAGGAGGTGCATGGTGGCTCTAGAGACAGACAGTTGTTGGAAGAATTGGGGTGGTTGTGGGTAGTTATGAGATTATGTCAGGTGAGGTGCCAGGAGTATATAAAAGAGAAGAATTTCCCCTTTATCCTGTATAGGCTTAGAAAGAAGCATGGAGGAGGTGACAATGCTTAATAGGAAAGGTACTCATTACCTTGCTCATGTAACTGTAACCTCTCTGTACTTAATTTTACAATAAAAAAGTATTAAAAAAATAAAGAAGCATTTCTCCGTGCCATGGACGTTGTAGATCATCTAAAAATAATTAACATCTGTAGAATTGACCATGTACTGGACAATTACTTATGATAATTTCATTCATTTTTGTGGAGAGAGGTAGGGGACTGTTATGTCAATTTCACAAGTAAAGGAACCAAGGCCTAGAGACTCCATTTCTGCGCTAACATCACACGTCTCTACTCACATCTTATCAGATGTGAGTTCATAACCATGGCTTTGCTGCTTGAATTGTGGTACTCAGAGCCACAGGCTCAGCTCAGTCAACTGCAATTCCAGATCTGCATTGTAAGTTGAGTGTCCTCTAGTTTTTCTTGCACTTAAGCTGTGCACAGGGTCAAACACTGGTCCCCACACAGTATATAAAGTTTTCTTCTCCTCAAGCAAACTCTGACTGTGGGTAGTTGGTGTCTTGGACTTAAATGAAGGTCCCAAAAGGCAGTCCTTCTGTTTCTGTTCCCACTGATGCCCCATAATCCTGTGTGGTCCAACTCTCCCTGGAGTTCTCTGCTCCCAGAGTTACTTGCTGAGTGAGTGAACAGAGGGCATAGCTGCAATTGTTGACCCTTCACCTTCTCCAGCTTTGTACTAAACATCTAAGAGAGGAACCTGCCTTGGGAACTGTACTTTACACAGACCCTTTTCGAGATTCTTTCTGCAAAGAGCCATGTTTTGATGGGTTTCAAGCTCATTTTCAGCATGAAGGATACAAAGAGGGAAGCGTGAAGACAAAACGCCCCGTACTTCATTTGACTGACATTTCCTGCTAAAAATGCTAATAGGCCAACTGAGAAGCCCGGAGTCCTTGAAACTTTGCCCGAATTGGTTTGAAAAGGAGCGGACTGACCCTTGTAAATGAGTTTAACTTGCTTTTTCACATGGATAGAAGCTGTCAGTTTTCTGTCATCTACGCTGCCCTGAGTAGCACTTCATGTTCTGTGTGCCAGGTGACAGTGGTTTTCTTTTCTTTTCCTTTTCTCTCCTCTGATTTCATACAACCTCAGGAAAGTCCTTTGTCTTCTCAGGCCCAACAAACCTAGCTTCTCCCAAGGTCCTTGTCTTCCCTCTCTTCTCAAAAGTCTCTAGGTTCTGTGCCAGATGAAAGCTGGAGTCTGCTTTTTGTCCTCATTCATATGTCACTCACTGTGACTTTGCTCAAAGTTCTCAGCAAAGCTGCCCTGACTGCCGAGGGAGGTGACATTCAGACTACCCATGGCCCCGGGAGATGCTCTGTGACGGCCAGGCATCTTCTGAAAGAGATTTCAATTCAGGGTCGAGCTGCTGGCAGACGGGGCTCTTGGTTCTCATGACCTCCCTGCTTTCTCTTTCCAGTCCTGTTCATAGCAGTGTGACTGCCAGTTTGCTCATCCTAGACTCAGACCTGACCTGTAGAAGATGCTGGAAGCCCAAAGTTTGAGACATTAGCTTTGGATGCTTGGAGTCATAGGTTAAAGCTCATAGCCTTTTTATCTTGACACTGCTTAGAAGTTACAGTATGCAGGAGGGCTATTCGCAAAGAGCAAAGGCTTCTTATCTCCTTCTTTAATCCTCATCCTTATGAAACAAAAAACCAAAAGTATTATCTGATTACTATCCAAGAGCTCCTCTCTTCAACCCACTCTGCGAATCTCACTTGAAAAGAGAGCATAAAGATTTTAGACAAGAAGAGAATAGATGTTTTCAACCATGAATGCCAATTATTATAGTAATTTTCGATTCCTTGGATTTCTGATTACCAATATCTGCAGATGGCTTCTAATGTCATTTTTACAGCGTTAGATACAGCTTCACTGATGTTTTTGAAGATGCTGGAATGCAGTGACTATTTATCTCCAGTGTGGGTGGCAGTGTTATAGTTTTAATCAAATGGGAGAATCAAGAGTCATTTTACACCACTGTGATGGGAAGAGATGGATATTCCAGGGAAATTGTTCTGGTGGAATGTGCACAGGAGAGTTGATTGTGTCCACTGTAAAGTCACGTGCAAGCAGCACAATTCCGCTGTGAAGTCTCCTGTCTGTAGGTGCAAAAGCAATTATACAATGAAGGGATGCATCTGTTTTAAGAAACGTTGTGGACAATAAAAGAAGCTGTCACTGTTTAGGGAAGCAATGGGAAAAAGGAAAGCAACTCCAACCTTTAATCTCTTCAAGAACATCTCTGTCCCTCTGACAGGCAGCAGAGACTGAGGGCATTTGCTGGTTTCTAATTCTCCAGCAACTTGTGAGAGTTGACCTTGTCCCAGTCCCCAGTGAATGGCACTCTGCCACGCTCTGCCCCCTCCCGTGCTGCCTCCAGCCCTCCCCTTCCGCCCCCCCCCCCACGTCTCTCAAGCTTCTCTGGTTGGGTCATCTGACTGGTAGAGTGAGGAAACACCTCTTGCCCTCTCTCTTTTCACCAGTGTAGCTCATTACTCTTAATCATCTGTCACTGGCCTACACTTATTTCATGACAAGTGGCTTCTTGATCTGGGCTGTGACTTTTCTAGATGCATTGCTAAAGGACAGCGATCATCAGTGTGGTGCAAATTCTAACTGATTTTTTTTCTCCTCCAAATTTTCTCATTGCTGACACTCCCGTGTAGCAATCTATTTCCTTCTTTTCCCTCGTCACCTTTTTCACTTGTATATTGAACCCCTGAATCTAAAACTCAACTCTCTCTTTTGAAGGTGTGAAACATTTTTAATTTAACCCCACACCCAGTTGTGATTTCATGATGGAATGACTTTTGACTTTTAAACTCCAATAATTTTCTAATGTAGAAGTGCCTAGTGATCATGGTTGGTTCCCGCCCCCCCCCTGTTTTTCCGCCCATGACAATTCTTTTTTTTACTGAAGTGCATTTGCATGGTATCAGAATTGTTAAGAGTGCATCTGCTCCTGCTGCTTATTCTCCACTTGAAGTTCTAATCCTCAGTTTGTGACAACATAATCATTTCTACAGCAACCAATTGCTATGTTTCAAAGAAGGATTAGACTTAAGGTGGGGAGTAAGCAACTAGGGGCTGATATAAATCAGGGGCAGAAGTAAAAGAGCCCATCTATATGCAAATCTCCTTAAAGGTGGTAAAGAGGAGTGGGGAGGGACAGTGGGCCAAACCAAGGAATAGTAAAAATAAATAAATAAATAGAGCCGGGCTGGGAAGGTGGCTCAGTGGTGGAGCACTTGCCTTGCATGCATGAGGCCCTGGGTTCAATTCCTCAGCACCACATAAGCATAAAGAAAAAAGTTGGATGTGGTGCTCAAGTGGCTCAAGTGGTAGAGTGCTAGCCTTGAGCTGAAGAGCTGAGGGACAGCGCCCAGGCCCAGAGTTCAGGCCCCACGACCGGACCCCCCAAAAATAATAATAAATAAATAAAGCCATTCTATTAAATGGACTTGAAAAGAATTTGATTTTCCTTCTGGGAATTTATTGTGCCTTTCTTGACAGCCAGCTGGTTTGCTCTGTTTTCATTCATTCATTCATGCACACATTCATTCATTCTTAGTTTTATAGGGCTGAACTTGTTGCTGTTATAAAATAAAGAATGTTTATGGTATCATTGTCCAGATGAATGGACTAAACAAAGGACTTGCTTAGGTAAAATACTTTTACTTGAGTAACCTTCCAAAGGGTTTTTCCAAGTGTGAGGGTAGACTATCACTTTGAGAACTTGGAGGGAGGTCCCTTATTTCAGTTTAGGGGGGTTAGACACAAACAGTATCAGGAGGATTCATCAGAAGAGACTATGAGGGAAAACTGTGAGTTGCTAAGCTTCTAGGGATTCCAGAAGCAGAAGAACGGAGACTACTGTGAATCTCTGGATTCTTTCCTCCCCTCTACTCAACTCTAGCCAAACAAATCTGAAGTCTTTATGTCCAGTTTGACTTATAACTCATTACTGGTTGCTCACAATTTTTATAGAACATTAGACCAATAAGGAAACACACATAATTCAGCCTATAATTTGCAACAAAGAAACATTGCATTGGATGGAGTTGAGAAGGCCAGGAGGCCTGATGAAGATGGTTGCATTCAGGGAAAAGCTGAAATCAACTGCACTGGCACAAAAAGCAAGAGGTAGTTAAGAACTTGGGGCAGGTGCTGGGAAAGATTGGTGTGGGTGCTCATCCAACTGATCAGGATACGTTTGTTTGCTGCTGATTTAGACTCAACTCTTCTCACAGAGCCTGGGAGCTGGGGAAATCTATCTCCTTTAGTGATCACATTTTACAGAGTTCGTTACAAGGACCTTGAGAAAAATACCATTAGAGTGTAAAATTGGTAAGAGAGTTAGAAAATATTTATCTACGTTTTTGGAGGCAGAGAAAGACGTTGCAATTCCACACTTCCTCATGTAAGTGTTCTAACAAGAGGCAGATCAAAGCCTAGCATCAGGAAGCATCTATGTGGATGTCAGACAGACCAGAGGTAATTTTAAGGGTATCACGGCCAATTTGTAAATATGATGGTGGAGTTCCGGCCGCTTATGAGATGTGGGAGGTGGGGTGGTGTGAGAAGTTCACAGCCTGGGAACGGAAGGCCCGCAGCAGCGCGTGTCAGTCAGCCAGCAAAGCACTGGCACGGGATTTCTAATCACACTCAGACATGTCACCTTTCCCTTCTTTTTGTTTCCTTTTCTTTTAAAAAAAATTAGTTTCAAATTGTTGTAAAAAGTCTCAATCTAACCTGTTCTTTTATGTGTACAATGCATCTTGATCAAAGTTAACCCTTGAGCTGGGCACCCAGATGCAGGGAACGTAGTGCAGGCCTGGCACAAGGAAAGGAACTGGAGAGTCTTCTTACAAACAATGAAAACGAGGTTGCAAACACAGAATGAGGTACAAAGGAAAATAGGATGCGTGAGAAGTTTCAACAAACTAAAAACTTAAAACAAAGTAAAACAAAAGCTAACCAGGAGGAGTGGGATCTCAAGTTTGGGACATGGATGAGCCCTTCCCAAGACCTTCACAAGCACAAAAAAGAAAATGGAGTATTGGGGCAGAGGGTTGGATGTGCTTTAGTGGTAGAATACCTGCCTGCTGTGTGTGAGGCCCAGGATTCCATCCCCAGAATCATAAAGAAGTTCATCAATTAATTACTATATTAAGACTGTTATTAAACATCGTGAAACTAGAAAACTCAGTGTATTTTTTAAGCTACTCTAGAGCACTTTAGGTTAGGGATGTTTGCAGCTTCACCGACTACTGTTTTGTCCATACTCTTTTCTATAAAGACAATGAAAAGACAATTGAGTTTTTTTTCTGGAATAATTGACTAAAATACAGTGGTAGTAGTCTTTGTATTTTGAAGGAAGGTCTCACTTTCAGCCAAGGTTGGCTCCAACCCAGGCTACTCCTACATTTGTTTCTGAAGCATTTGGCTTACAGTGCTGGGGTAGTAAGCATGCTTCACCACATCTAACACTGAAACTTATTTTAGATGCTAAAAGGTTGTTTGGGTGTTACAGCTCCTCAATGTTTAAGGATTGCTACTCCATTGGTCAATCATACACAGTGTTTTTATTCACGTATAAATTCCAGTGTCCAGTTTTAAATAATTGGAATGATGAGACTCAGGGCCGTGTTGATTGTGGGGCATGCATGAGTCCTATTGGATGAAGGCTCTGGAATTCTTTTCTGCTATCTCAAAGCAACTCAGATTATTTCACTGTACACTCAACTGAGAGACCACCTGCAATATTCCATCAGTTTCACAGAAAAACCCCAGAGTTCAACAGCCTTGCAGTACATTCTGGAAGTTTCCATAGCTCCTGCCAGTTCACCTAGTGTGAGAGCATGCTATGGAGACCATGGGAGGGAGGGGGGGAGGGGGGAAAACGGCCCTGCCCCAGCTGAACATGTCTGAGTATACAGAACTACACGATGGTGTAACTCTACCAACTGGGCTCAGGTAGGGGAATTTAAAGAACGCTGTGTGGGGAAGGAGCTCAGAAGCTTTATGATAAATCTGTTCCTAGCTTTATCTTGGAAGGATTTTTTTTTTTTTTTTGCCAGACCTGGGGCTTGAACTCAGGGCCTGGGCACTGTCCCTGAGCTTCATTTGCTCAAGGCTAGCACTCTATCACTTGAGCCACAGAACCACTTTTGGCTTCTTCTGTGTATGTGGTACTGATGAATCGATCCCAGGTCTTCATGCATGCTAGGCAAGCGCTCTACCACTAGGCCACAGTCCCAGCCCTAGCTTTATCTTGAATAAGCCAATCCAAGAATCCTGGTTTGGATGCCTCCTGCTTGCCCTATTCTGAATAGACAACTTTTAAGCCTCTCACGAAGCTTTTCCATTTCTAGACTCTTGCTTTACCCTGGCATCCTAGCGCCTACACTGAGAAGTTGTTATCAATTCCTGTCCGTACCCTGGTAGCTAATGGTGTGAGGGGGCATTCCAGCACTCATTCATTAATTCACTCATTCTAAAGTTCTAATATAGTAGCGGGCATGTGGTAGCCCTGTAGTACATTCAGCAGCTTGGTAATGCATACTTCTTAATGGTTTCTATGAACTTACCACAAATCAAGATAGCGTCCTTGACTTCATGAGGGTTAAATTGGAGGAGGGCAGGCAGAATACATCCAATGCTACTTCATGTTGAAGTGATGACTGAGCTTCAGGTAATTTTGGCTACAAGCATTAGAAATAAAAATACGGAGAAGTAGTAGAGAAGAAAGCATGCTGGAGTATTGATATTTTAAAACATATGCACCTCTGAAGGTGAAGCGGTCACTTGTAAGGTGGAATGTTCAATTTCAGTAAACTCAAAGATCCTTTCTTTCTAAGTTAGTCCTAATCCCCCGATTTTGTGATGGAAGTAAAGCTAAGCTTTTAAGGGCGTTTCATTCATTTTTCTAAAAATAAGAATTTTATTTCTGAAACCTTTAATTACAATTTTATTTATTATTGATAAAGCATAATTACATATACTTAGAGGGCATAATGTGGTATTTAATATATGCATACCTTGTGGAGTGATTATATCAGCTAATTAACACATGAATCCCTTCATATAATTTCTTCTTATGAGAACTTTTAACATCTACTATTTTCGAGATGCCTATTGTACAAATCATTATCACCATCGATGCATACCAAGAGTGCAATAGATCCTAAAAACCTATTCCTTATTCCTCCAGGGTGACTGGAATCTGTACCCTTGATCAAGCTCTCCCTATTGCCCATTTCACCCCTACCCACCCACTTTCTGGCAGCCACCATTCATACTACTCCAGTTCTCCAAGTTCTGGACTTACTGGATTCCACATTAAGAGAGATCATGTGGTGCTTGTCTTGCTGTGTCTGGCTTATCTCTCCATCATTTTAAATCACTACACTTAGAGCCAAAGGCTGTTACAAGGATTTTGGAGGTGTTCGCTTAATCTTTGTGAGTCAGAAGGAGGGTAAACACTGCAGTAGCCAATACACATCAGTGATTTTATTCTAATCATCTTATCTCCATCTCTTTTCACTGCTGTTAGGAAGGATATAGCAGAAACAGTGAAGGGAAACAGAAAGCAAGACAGAATGTAGTATTTTTCTTTTGTTGTTGTTGATGCTCCCAATTGTGGTAGATTTCCCAAGGATTAAAGAAAGAAAGTAAATAGAAGAGTCAATTGTATGCAGAGAGTACCAAGAATGAATGCATGGGTGTTTCAAATATATTACCATGTCATTGTCACACCTCTGTATGGTGTTTTCACAATAGAAAAAAAGTCCTAAGGAGAAGTAGAAAAAGAATGTGAGAAGTTTATGAAGGAAATGCAAATAAATAAATAAGATGCTAGAGGGAGTAAAGCTAGAGAGGTGATCATTACATATACATTAAGCCACCAACGAGTTCCTAGCAATCAAATTGAAGAAAAAGTAGAACTCTGATGATCCTAAGAGTGGATGAGGAAATACCTGTTTGGGGAAGGTAAATACTGACAAAGCTACATGGTGGAATTCTGTACTTCTTGGAAGCTGTAGTTTGTAATATATGTCAACAATTTCTCTTTTAGAAATACAACAATGAAGTTTTCAGGCTGTGGATATGCAGAAAGCACAAACATGTTTGCTGTTGTACTATTAGAGTAATAGAAATCTGAATTAGTAAAATACTCAGCAACAAGAGAATGCACATGTTGATTTTTGTGATTCCCTATCTTTAGAGCATTTAAACACCACAAAGCATTAAAAATGCTAAGCAACTGAAATTGGAAAAGAATATATGATACATATATAATATATATTATGAACATATTTAAATATATAAGTAAGTATGTATGATATGTATACTATATATAAATATAACCATGTATATGTATCTGTAGAATAATTATATTCTACAGATATATATGGAATGCTACCATGAATACAACTTGTGCATGCAAATTAATTCTGTTTGATTGTGTTTGCATGCACACAAACCATACCAGGTAAGACTCCCACCAAGTTCAGGAAGCAGGTCATCTTAGGAAGATGAAGAGGGAGGGTGTCAGCATGCTATGGGCCTTGTATATGTCTGACGTGCATAATTTCCCTAAGAAATGAAAAACAAAATCTTCATACCTCAAAGCTAGGTTGTAAAGCACTAGGGGGCTTTTTATGTGTCTATGTATTCTATGTGTTTGAAATAAAAAGGAAAATGAGAGAAGAATACATGATTACTTTATCTGGTATTGATTGCAACTCTCAGGGTCTTCAGTACCCTTTTACTTTATACCAAGTATGGTCTGAGGAGCTCCTGACCCAGGGTAGGATCTCTGCATGGTTAGGAAGTACAGCCCCCCCACTGGTGTCTACTTAAAATATATTATTGTCTGGGGATATAACAACGGAAAGATTTTTTTCTTGATCCTACAGATCTTTCTGGACCCCAGGCACAGGTAATTCATTAGGTCTGTGATTAGATCTTGAAGCAAGAGTGGGGTTGGAGGTCACTCTTGCAAGAAATCCAGTAATGAAAGAAGTCAAGAGGTTAGCCACGCGAGTCAGTAACAAGAACATTTTGTCTTGAGAAGAGACAAGACTTGATATTATTTGTAGGCAAAAATAACATTAATTGCAAGAAAAGCTCCATCTGTCAGAAGCATGTTCATTAATGGATTAACAAGAAAATTGCTTGGGAAATTTTCTTGCCAATAAAAATTTAAATTAGAATATTTAAAGAGAAAAATAAGTGAGAACACTTTTTTTTTAAAAAAAAAGAATCTTTGAAGGAGAGACAGAAACTTCTAGGAGAGAAATAAGCAGTTGGTTCAATGTACTTCTTTTCATTCTAATAAATACTGAATTATGTAAGTAAATTCCAGCAAAGAGAACACAAATCCAAGCCTAACATTGTTATTGAAATCAATTTGGGTTGCATGTCTGCTTGGACAGCTGGCATAGAGCAGAATAAACATTTACTTTAAAGTGTCACAAACACTTAGTTAACTCCTCCATGAGTGACTCAGAAATAAAGGTCCCTGTGTGGACCAGAAGGGGTACAATATCACCCTATAGGCCACGCAGGGCACTGGGGGCAGCAGTTTAGGAAATAAAGGCAATTACAAATGACAGGATGCAGATATAAACTCAATCTGTATTTTCACAGAAACTAAGTTCTTTGGAAGAAAATAGCATATCTTTAAAGCTCTCATTATTTTAGCATCTTACAGAATATGCATACTCATCTGTGAAGGTCAACAAGTGCCACTTTAATTTCACAGCAATGCTGTCCACATAATAATGTAAAAATGGCTGGAAGAGGAAAATACTCTGTATGACAGCTAGGTATTTTCTCTTAAAAAATAACAATTTACTGAGTTGCTTTTACATTAATTGGAAAACTATTTGCCTAAATGGATTCAATACTTAGGCACTATGTAAAAAGTCATTGAAGGCATAAAGGCCCAGAAGGGAGAAGGGTGTGTTAACCTGGGGATATTACGGGGGGAGGCACTGATTTAATTTATGCCCAGGAAGCATCAGGAAATAAGCCTGGTGCTTCAGGGGCTCTACATGAAACTCAGATAAGATGTATGCAAATTTCCCTGTTTAAAACTTGTAGAAAACTAAAACCATGTTTAACATGTTGTTCAACACTTCAATGATCCCAAGCAATGTAAGTCTGAGAAGAATTCAACACAGACCAAGTTCTAATCGCTGTATTTTTCTCTGCCTTGGGGTTTATGGTTTTGTTGTTGTTGCTTACTTAGAAAATGTCCAGACTGCAAGTACCTTCTCTTCTAGCTGTGGCCATAACTTATAATTATATGTGAAACTCTTATTGTCTTTATTATAATGAAGCTGTCTTTATTTTTCAAAGAAGACCATTTGCCATACTTTCACTCAACAAGTATTAACCTCTTTTGATATTGTACAGGTTTGTAAATTACAACTTACTTTGTGATTAAGGCCTTGTAAATACTCAACCAAACTCTTGTTTTGGCAATCACTTTTAATGTATACACTTATTTTTTTCATTACACAGATTATCAAAATGGAGGCTGAGGGTTGATAAGTAGCACATTTTAAGATCTTGCAGCTAGCAATGGCCGAGGTAAAGACCATGTGTCTAAATACGCTTAGAATATGTGTAAGCAACCACAAATTGTTTCAAGGGATTAATTTTCAGAGCTTTGGTAACTAACAAAGTAGAACATATTTGCATCTATTCAAGAACTTGGTTGCTCATCATTCTTCCATTATAGTTCATTGTAATTCTCCCTTTATAACTTGTTTACGGACAACTGTACTGGTTTGTTTCACTGAGTAACAAATAATGATAGCAACAACAACAATAATAAAATCCTCCCCAAACAAACAAAAACCCTCATCAATTTAAAGCCTTAGTTGTTTACTGCCGCTCATGAGTGGGCTTTGGGCATCTCAGATGCTCCGCCGCTGAAGAGCTTGGTTTTGGACTGTGATCACACAACATTCCTGGCCTTCTATGCAGGCCTGTGGGTTGCTGGCAGCTTTGCTTGATGTGTCTCTCATCTTTCTTTGTGCCAGTTGTCTTAGTCTGTTTGTGTTGCTATCACAAAATGCCTTGGATTGTGGGATGCATAACCAACATAGTTATGAATTGCAGTTCGGGATGCTGGCATGTTAGAGGCTAAGGTGTCAGCAGGTTCTGCACCTGGTGAGGGCCCCCTGCTTTACAGTTGGTACCCTGCTGCTGCTTCCTGATACAGAGAAAGGGAGGAATGAGCTCTCTCCAGCCTTTTTTAATATAAAAAACATTAATGCTATCAATGTGGTTGTACTCAACACCCAGATGTTCCAATCACCAACATACTGGACAGGGGATTCACTTCCCACAGGTAAATCTGAGGGAGTGTAGAACTTCTTACGACTCTTTTGTTCACATTGTGTCCCGAGAGATAAGGAAGATGCAGCAAGTGGTCACTTTCTGAATCTCAAGCTGCACGGTCCATTACATATTAAAAGAGATAAACCGGTCTTACTCAAAATGAAATGGTCAAATTCAAAGGAAATATTTCCCTTCTTCTGATGAGCAATTTATGCAGGAAGGGATGCAATAAGAGATGAATCTTTGCTCCTAATATGGGAAAGGAAGCTGCATTATCCAGGAGAAGCAGGTTCCACTTCTGATGGTGAGGGTTGGGCAAACACTGCCACAGTGCCAGTTCCGATGATAGGTAGGAGGGCCACGTGCCTTGCTCAAATGGCACCAGAGCTGCCCACTGGCTGCTAGCCTTCTTCTTCCGGAGGAACAGCTGGTGGCAAGGTCCTCTAATGATGGGCCGATGGTCCCAAATAGTCCATTACCCCTCCCAGCTAGCCACACACATGCGGATACTGACCATCTGCTTAGCGAGAACATCGCACTTTGAAACCAGAGCTGCATTTAAGGACCCTTAATCACATCGGCTTATGTGAGTTGGCAAGAAAAATGTGGGTGGCCAGCATTCCTTGCCTTGATTCTTCTGATTCACTCGGACACGAATGGGCAGATGGGAAGAATTCGTTTGCTCTAATTGCTTACTTGTAAAATTTTTTAGCGATGGATTCGTACCACAGAAAGGTTGAAAATGTTTATGCAGACAATGATACCAATATTCCTTGGTGCTTTCTGTCTTCAAAGAATTACCAGTCCCTGAACTCGTCTCCTCTTCCCTTCTTCTTGATCCTTAAAGAAGAAGACTGTGGCTTTAATGAATCATTTAAATAATGACACAAAGGCATCTATACAAAATATGTGAAATTGCTATTTATTCATCCACAAAATTGCATTAGTTGTATTAACAATAATATTAGCACTCATAAGTATACTTTCTCCACATACAAATTCATTCTAGGTGACCAGGCTGTATTTCCTTACTTTGTATTGAGGAGTATTTACCTGCCTTGTAATCAGACTTAGAACATTTAACACAGTGGCTAATTAGACCAGCACAAGCAATGCAATCAGTTTGACTTCATTCATGCCTTCTTCTACCACCTAATAAATAGCACTGTGACTTTGCACAGGTTAGCTAACATTTCTGGCTTTAAACACTTTATGTGAAAAATTAGAGCCAGGCATGGGTGGTTCATGCTTGTAATCTTAGCTACTCAAGAGGCTGAGATCTAAGGATCAGGGTTCCAAGCCAGCCAAGCAGGAAAAGTCCGTGAGACTCTTATCTCCAATAATCCACTAGAAAACCGGAAGTGGCACTGTGGCTTGAGAGGTAGAGAGCTAGCCTTAAGCTGAAGAGCTGAGGAACAGCCCCCAGACCTAGAGTTCAAGCTCCACAACAAAAAATAATAATAAAAAAAAAGGACACTGAAAAAACCTACCCTTAGATAGTCAGAGATGACCATAATGATCCATGAAACCATCAAAGACAGAATGTTTTGTGTCAATGTTGGTTATTATTGTTATTAAAATTTTCAGGCAAAGCTGATAGTATATCTAATTTTATCACATTAATTATTACCCTCTATGGGTGATGTATTTCTGAAGTACTTTAATACTCTTTGTTATAAAGTTATTTTTCCCCTACTGATGCTTCCTTTTATTTACAAACCTTATCATTATTTGTTTGTTTCTCTTTCTTTTATTTTTTATTTTGTTGGTCATGTGACTTAAAATCAGGGCCTGAGCACTTTCCCTGAATATTTATTCTCTAGGCTACTGCCCAACCTCTTTGCACCACAGCTCCACTTCCAGTTTTCTGGTGTTAATTTGAGAAAAGAGTCTCATGGAAAGAGCCCAGGTTGGCTTTGAACTAGGATCCTCAGATCTCAGCCTCCTGAGTTGTTAAGATTACAGGCGTGAGCCACCGCAGCACCAGGCTGTTGTTTCTTTACCCTTTCTTTTTTTCTTTTTCTCTTGTTTGTCATTGCCTTCTTTTTTTTTTTTTTTTTTTTAAACAGATTCTCTTCCTACTCCTTTGCTCTCTTCCAGGTTCATTTCTTTTGTTTCTTTTCCTCTACCTCTCTTTAATGCTTGCCCCATTGAGGTCTACCTTGGTTTCGACCTGCATCTTAATACAAAGCAACCAGTCCTAGCTCTGTCTTTACTCTTTGCTGAACAAAGCACCCACTATTTCTAAGCCACCTCTTCCTTTCCACTTCAGCTCAGTTCACTGGCAATCAGCTGTCACCTGGAGTAGACTCTCCCATGCACCGGGCCCTGGAGGAAGCACCAGGAACCCTTGCCAGAGCACGCCCTGAAACTTCCTTCTCACATGCAGAGATGGGCAGCGCTAACATATTGAGACAGAGGTAGGGAAGAAGCTGCCTGGGAGGGTCATGTGAGCACCGGAGAGGCCTTTAGCACAGGCTGCTCCTGGAGCAGGCTTCTGTGCAGGGGGGCTTAACAGAGGATAAAGAGTCATTTCAATTAACTGGTTGAAAAAGACTGGGTTTTTCGAGGCAGTACGAAACAGTGTGAGTAAAGGTAGGGCCTGTGAGATCATGTGGCACATGGCAGAAATGAGAAACAATTCCTGATCACCGGAGCATTTTGCATGGAGAGAAATGATTCCGATGATCTGATTGTTCGTGTCTCGAGGGCAACAGACAAAAATACAGATTGAAATAGCTGCATGGATAGCAGAGGCAGATATCATACACTATAAAATTGCCTACATTTAAAAACAGACTCACCCTTGTCCCATCTCTGAGAAATGTTCCACCATCCCTCACTGGGAATTCCTCCTTCTTCCTCTCCTAGCCTCATGCTGTACAAAGCAATACGTGTAGCAAGGAGATGAGGGTCCTCACATACACAGAGTTCCCTGTCCTAAGGGGAATGAATGTGTCAGCAGCCCCGGTGGGGAGGGTTGGGGAGGTTGGGAGGTGGTATCAGGAACTCTATCCATGTGACAAAGGCCAATACAGGGCTGTGATTTGTCATTGCTGTTTTACTGCATAATAGTTATAATTTCCCAAGCCCCACCACACATTAGAAAATTTTGTAGCATTATCGAAAAACAATCTGGTATTTTCTTCTAGACTGACTTCTTTTTTGCTTCCTTCACATAGGTCCAGATGCATATGTTAAACTCTTAAGGATGGTTGCTTGCAAATCTAGTTTTGTCTTTCTCCCTAAGTAATACCAGTATTCTCTATTGATGGATAGCATGATGCCCATTGAGGTTCAAGTTTACCAGTCGTGAGTTCAAAAACCTAAAAGAACACTCAGCAATTTCCAATAATTTTAGCAAATAGTTCTAATGTAATTTATCTTCAAAGTTGATTAAAAAGACTGTGTCTAAGTCATCAACTCCCTTTGTACATTGACACTTAAAAGAGAAGGAGTTCCCCTGCCTATCAATATAAATAAAAATACACATATTTGAGCTTGATTCTGCTTCAATGAACTGAAAATTGCATTCATGATGTTGAATTGCATTTGAAGCTTTGAATCATTTTTCTCAACATCAATGCATCTTCAAAGAAACTGACATGAGAAAAAGCAGACATGGAAAAGTCATAGAATTTCAATCAGTAAATTATTACACACATTTCAAATATGGAAGCAATTACCTCTAACCCTTTTTTAAGTTTTATCAGGTAAATAAAAATGATTGTACAACGTCTTAATCATCTATGGTCTTTTAAAAACCCAGCCCCATGGGGAAGTTGTACTTTTAATTGAGCCTATGGCTCAACTATGAGATTCTGAGCAGAGAGTCTCTTCCCTGCCCAGAGACACAAGCCCTTTCCCGTCTTTGTCTCTCAGTTTGTTACAGAAAAGTGTGATTTATAACTTACACATATTTGAGAGTTCATGTCAATGATATTTCTGCTCCAGTAGCTACCTTGTTTTCGTTTTGCATATCTTCCTTATATAGATTCTGAGATGAACTTCTAGAAAGGGTAGGTTTAGAGGAATAGGTGAGAATGTTGAAAGAGATCACTGTGATCAAGATATATTATATTAATAAACTGCTTTGTTAAATGGCCATGCCTTGGTACAACCATTTAAAGATAATAAAATAAAACTAAGGCTGTTGTGGAAGCTGAGTTAGTATCTTATTATAAACCCTGAAATGTTTGGAATAATGTCTTATATGTGACAAGCTTTCAGTCAACATTATTATTACCATTGAGGAAAAAAATAAAGGACGAAAATACCAAGGAGAATACATAGCAGGTTTGAGGCAGAAAACTGCACATTTTTGACCATATGTGAAAATTTGATCCTTAATTTTGAGGGCAGCTAAAGACTTTGAAAATGACCACTGGAGGAAAAAAAAGATGAAAATTAATATGAAAATTATTTACTCAGGTAGAGGTAAAGACTACCTGAGAATTATCTAGGTAGTTCAAGCCATTGTCTAATTCATAGACTTAGTGTGGATTCAAGTTGACTCATAACATATTGCCAAAAGGAGATACAAGTAAATTCTCTCTGATGTAATAGATCAACCCCAATGTTTATGGCACATGGGCTAACCATCAGTTTTGTATCTAACCTGGAAATCTTACCATCCCATAAATAATTGGCATCCTAGAACACCTTTTAAGAAATTTAGCGATTTATTTAACTATTAATGACTAGTTAAATAAAATACATTTATATTTGGCAGCCATGGTTATTTTTTCTTTTTGAGAAAAATCAATCAAGGTCAATAATAAGGACGAAATAAAAACATAGACTGTAATAACATTTATCTTAAAAAGAAAGATTTAAGATTGGGTGAAAATCAAGGGGAATGAAGAGAAAAATTCGTGAATAGGTAAAATATTAAATAGAAGCAAGAAAATTTGATGTAATCTGAGCTTAGCCAGTAATGGAAGTTTCAAATTTCAACAAATCATTTAATTATTCCGGAACACCCCATTTCCTGAATAAGAGTGTATCTAATAAATATAACCATTCAAGCTTACATTTTAAGGAAATGGAGAGAATGAAATAGAGTGATATGCAGTTAAGTACTAAATATAGTGGAAGTGGAATTTAATAGAAAATAAATAAATTTAATGTACTATGTGATTTCTTTAAATTACTTTGTATTTTCTTCCTCCATGGTATAACCCCTATTTTTACTGAATTTGATTCTGATGCCCTGCATCTTATCTATTTTTCTAATTTGGGAGGGAAGGGAAATAACAAAATGCTGAGACAGGATACAGGTTGACCCATTGTAACAATGAGATATACAAACTACTATTTTGAAAACGAACTTTACAACTTCAGGAGGGGAGGAGAGGGAAGAGTTGGGGAGGTGGGGGGGGGGAGAAGGGTTGGTAGGGGAGAAACAAAGGAATGGGAAACAATGCTCCATAGGAAATGTACTCATTACCTTACTCATGTAACTGTAACCCCTCTGTACAGTATCTTTACAATTATATATATATGATACTTAAAGAATACTCCAATTTCCTAATTTTAAATTTGATGACAATACTTTTAGTAATGAGAATGCTGTACAATACTATATATTAAGTAAATTCTTAGTGAATAGTGAAAGGATGAGGAAGAGCAATCTTTGAGACCTGCAGGTCGCTGTACCCATGTGTTTTTCTGCTAGAATTTTTCTTCTTTTTTTTTTTTGAAGAAGCAGATATTTCATTGTATTTTTGCTGTCTTTTGCAATTTCATTTTACTGTGGTTAAAAAATACTTGAGATTTAACCTCTAGAGACATTTTTTGAGTATACCACACAGTATTGATAACTATAATATTCTACATTGGACCTCTAGAGCTTATCTTTCTTGCTTAACTGAGACTTTTCTTTTCATGAATCAGTAACTTCTAATTTTATCCCTCGCCACTGGCAACTACCAGTGAATTTAACTATTAACTCAATGAATTTGATTGTTCAAAGTATTTTTTTATTGCTAAAATCCTCCAGGATGTATTGTGTGACTGACATATAGTTTACCACTGTATTCCCATAGTTGATCTGTGTTGCCTCATATTTCAACACTTCTTTTAAAAGTCACAGCAGTATTCCTTTGTATGTATGTATGTATGTATGTATGCATGTATGCATGTATGTATATATGTATGTATGTTTCTATGTATGTGTTTATATGTATCTATGTACGTATGCATGTATATATTCCACAGTTTCATCATCTATTCATGTATCTATGAACACTGGGGTTAAGTTTGTTCCATGGATTATGTGAATATTGGTACAAAAAGCACTGATACACTAGTTATTTCTTTGTGATTCTAAGTAATCAACAGAATGTATTACCAAACTCAATCCTTTCAAACTATGTAAAACATCAAAGCTCTATTATAAGAACAAAATCTGATACTAAAATATGAGTTGATGTATTTCAATGAATAAGAAATACTTTTGGAAAATTCTTATCATTGTGTAGGACACATCTTTTGGTAATAGACATGTTAGACTAAGAAAGATAAAGCCGAATAAAAATGACAAATAAATGTTTCATTCCTTTCCCTATCAACTCATTAAGCACTGGATTAGGACATTCCATTATGCATTAGAAGTCATTGTATTGCTGTTAGTTTTTAGTAAGATTAACTTCACAATCCTCTATCTTCCCTTTAGGATCCAGAAGCAAGACAACCTACTTCTAAGCAACATTTACTTGAATGATTCTAAAGGAAGTTCGAGGGCAGATCAGGAATACAGGAAGTGCTGAGTAAATTATTTTTAGGGAAAGTATTATCAAGAACATCAATATATAAGGAAACAAATCTCAAAAGTGGTTTGGAAGTTAAAAAAATCCACAAAGATGTTATTAAATAATTGGATTGGACCACCAGCTTCCTGACTTTGTGGCTCCAGTGTTTTGTTTACTTATGAAATATGGAAGGCTATGATTAGATATAAACTCATATGTTTTTAATATATACTTGTCCAAATTTGTCAAGATGTGCCCAGAAAGATAGCTCAATAATTCTGTCATTGCAAATGCATTTTATACTCTACACTGGAAAACACACTTGTAAAGAGAGACTAGTATTTGTTTCACCTCATAAAAAGCAGGGTCAAAAAAAGAATACCAAGTAATCGGAATGAAATGTTAACAATACATCAAAACGATGATAAAAGGGAGAAATGTCTAAAGGAACAAATGAAATACAGACAACTTTTTTCATGGATATGTCTTCCATGTACAAAATTAAAGTGGAATGCAAAGGTTTTAGATGTTCAATAGAAAACAAGCAAAAACGGAAATATTTTTATAGCTGACAGACTTTAAAAATCAATAAAAAATAAGCAATAAAGGTCTATGCAAATCTTACAAAATTAAGAAAGTTGAGGGAAGAGGTGAGGTATGGAAGGATGGGGATAATGTTGGAAAAGATGAAATTGATCAAGATGCATTGGATTCTTTTAATCTGTTTTGTTGAATGGCAACTTCTTTGTACAACTACTTACAGATAATAAAAGTTATAAACATAAGTAATGCTCAGAACTGTCAAGAACAAGGTTAAAATATATAAAGGTATCTGAAACACTTTGCCTAACAGAAAGAAATCATTTTAAAACATACCTTTTCATACTTTTAGTTTTCAAGTTAGTATGTTTAATTTGTTTCCAAACATCATCCATCATCCCACGCACCATCATCACTGTCATCATCATTATCATTGACACCACCTTCATCATTATTAACAGCACTGTCACTATCATCATTATCATCACTATTACTATCGTTCCAATACCACCATTATAATCATTTGCGTTACCACCACCATCATCATCCACACCACCACCATCATCAAACACTTGGTGAAAAAGAAACTATATGTTGAAATGTGTTTTTTTTTTTGTTTTTTGTTTTGTTCAGTCGTGGGGCTTGAACTCTGGGCTTGGGCGCTGTCCTTCAGCTCTTCAGCTCAAAGCAAGCGCTCTACTGCTTGAGCCACAGCTCTACTTCCGGTTTTCTAGTGGTAAGAGTCTCATGGACTTTCCTGCTTGGGCTGGCTTTGAACTGCAATCCTCAGATCTCAGCCTCCTGAGTAGCTAGGATTTCAGGCTTGAGCCACCAGCGCCCAGTTTTGAAATGTTTTGTAATTGTCCATTTCAGATACTTTACCCTATGGAAGTAGATATTAATTCATTTGGTTTGTAGGATTTTATTAGCATATTATTAGCAATAATCTGGCTAAAGTGTAGAAACAAATATATCTCCAGGATTACAAACAAAATATGAATAATAAGTGGTCTCAGAGCTACTTTCAGAATTACTTAGTTATTAAAAGTTATTCCATGTGGGTCCTGGGGTTTGTCTTTTAAATAGCGTAGAACTAGCTTTAAAATCTTAATAGTTTAACTATTTTTAAATCAATAAACATATCTTAAGTCTATGCCATATTGTGAAGTAGCAAGGAAAACATTTTCTAAGTGTCTATAAATGATTGGAACTCAGTACTAGTTAAAGACAGAACAGATACTTTTACTTTATTATAGAATCAAGGATATAATGGTATTTGACATAGAGCCAGGTAGTATAAATAGTCTGTGTCACATTGGAAAGACAGTAATACTAAATCTATGTAAAATCTTTCTTATAGGGTGGTGTGGATGGTGAGAAGTGTTCTATGTTAAAAGAAGTGCATCAAGCATTATATGGCTAACTGCCCATATAATCTTAAAAATAGGCTGCTAATGTCTTGAGTTTAAAGGAAACCATGTCAATTATCTAAAAAGCACTGTACCAGTGGTTATTCCAAAGTCCTTTGTTTTTCTGCTCTGAAATCCACCTAATACTCTAGCTTCTTGGCCTAAAGCATTAGAGATTTCCTACTTCTGAGAACGTGGAACTCTTGCTCTATACTCACCCTCATTTTCCCCTTGGGTTATTTGACATATCTTAGACCAGCCAAGTCTGACATATTCTCCATATAGAAGAAGAGAGCCCTTGACCATCTTTTTGGTTTCCAGACATCGTCCAGGGATGCAGATGCTGGGGGAAAGGTATGTGAGAAGCTATGTTGAAATGCAGTAGAAATTTTTATTGCCAGCCTGAATTTACAACATTCTAGTCTGAAACCTATAGGCAGGGGAGATTTTGCAATAAATCTCATGGACATCTCGAAACTGATCAAAATGTTGAAGATGCTCTGTGAGACCAGCTACATGGTCATTATTTCATAAATGATAATAAATGATTATTTCTAGGAGCAAATGTAGTTTGCTCCTAGTTAGTACGCATACATGAACTCTGTTAAATGATTTCTTTAATTTCTATAAATATAAGATTTAAAAAAACCTGGACCTAACAAAGAAGACTTAATTATTTACCTCATGAGACCATACATTTGCAGAGCTAGCAGATAATTTGTAAATCAGAGTTTCATGATCAATTTCAAGGCTTATTTATGTTAGGGAATTCATTCTAGTTCAAAATTTTCTTTATAATTTCAGCTCTGCCACTACTGAAAAAAAAAATCCTAGACTGTTTTCCTTCACAAGCAGGGAGCTGAGATTGAGCTCAAAGATGTATAGCTAAGCAGGATGGCTTTCTCAGTTGTTTATTTACGTGCATAGAAGGAAAGCTAGTTGATACCTGGAAGAAAACTTTATATATCTGAGATAGTAATGAAAATATTGTGCTTCAATGTGTTCCTTTACACCTAAATGCACATGCTTCTCCATCACCTGGATAGTTCCTAAGGAGGGAAATCAAGCAGAAAAAATGATGACAGCTATTTTTGGTTATCGACTGTTGTAGATGGCGTAAAGGGTAAGAGAAAAATAATAATAGTTTTGCAAGATGACTAATGGAAACATTTGTGGGTCCTGGAGACACATTAGAAAATCAAACCCAAATATCTGAGAGATGTTAGAGGGATTGAATAACAATGTCGTAGAGGTGTATTTTAGGTGAAATTAACTATTTAGCATATGTCACTAACTAGAATGGGATCTGGGATATTAGATTGCTTTGTGTCAGTTCTTGACTCCACTAGTCATGGTGAAATATCTGACATTGCATCACAAAGGGTTTTGTAGTGCTGGAGATCAAGTGTGGTTACAGCTGTACTGCATGCCCAGGTTCAAGAGTGATACACATTTTAAGGTTTAGTTTCCTTATGTGAGTAATAGAGATGATAATAGTACATACATTAAAAATGAGATAATGCGTACAAATTTGTGAATGATATTCATAGCTCACTATAAATCTCACTAAGTCCTAAAACCCCAAAGAACTCTGTTGGCTTTACCTCCTGTCATCTTACCACATTATCTCCCTCAGGTTTTGAGTAAGGAAACTGAGCTAGAGAGAAGTTAAGGACACATCCAAGGTCATACCCCTCAGAGGGTCTGAGATTCTAACCCACAGTTCTCCATCCATACTCCAACCGACTGTGCTATGCACAGCAGCCCTAGACAGAAGGCTCACAAGGCATTGTGTAAGTCATTCATTCATTCAGGCAGTCCAGTAAGATCTATATGTGATGCTGGCAGGTAAACTCCAATAGCTAGTCGAGTTCTTTGCATTCACTTTTTTTTTTTTTATATTTTTGTGACCATGTACTGGACCAACAAAAAAAGAATTTCTGTGGGCCAAACCCAGTCTGCAGGCTGTTTTTTTTAAAACTATGCAATTGACCATCCTTATGCACAGGTCAACTTATACACTGGCTAGGCTGGCCAGGGCACTCTAAGGGAATTGAGTGGTGGGTCCCTCTTCAGAGCTTGTATTCTGACCTTCACTTTCAGTGCAGTCGCCTTCTGAGGACCACTGTCTCTTGACATGGATGGGAAACCTCTAAATGTTGATATTCTTCCCTCATTGTTTTCAAGTCTTCAGCGGAGGAATGGGTGAGTTGATGTACTGCCTGACTGAGAATTTTTCCCACTTTCCATTTCTAAAAACATATCACCTTCTCCTACAATATTAGGGTGCAAAACAATGAGAACCAGAGTCCTAGGTGATACATTTTTTTCATTTTTTCTATTACTTTGTGTTTTAAAAAGTTTCTTAACATCTTTGGTCTCCTCACATATAATTAGAACTGTCTAGATAACATAAAGTCTGTAAATTTATTTAAAAACCTTCATCTATCTGTAATTTGACTTTAGTTCTTAATAATTTATAAAGCTTTTCTAGGTAGCTTTGGTATGACTTACGTTGTGGGGCTTCAAAATGTAAAAGAGATAGTTTAAAAGGTTATGCTTCCTCAGGCTCTATTAAATCTTGTCAAGTGTCTATTGTAATGTTACCTTGCATTTGAGATGATTTATCTAGAATATTCTAGTTAAGTAGAATGATATGTAAATGTATGAAAAAACAAGCCAGCTGTAATCTTATCAATATAATCTTGTCACTTATGTTTTGACTCACAGTTAGTGGAATTTGATGACAGAAGGAATGACACATTATGAGATGGACAGACATACTGTTTGGGAACAAATACTGTAGAAAATGCAGCAAGTGCAGTGATTCTTCTGCTCTGACAACAGAGCCATTGGGATCTAGAATGAGCTGTGTCATTGAACAGGACCCTCAGTTTCTCTCCAACTACGATGTTTACTCATCTTTCCTAAGAATGTGCTGGTGCCCACTTTGAAATTTTTATTAAATAGTTGTACCAAAAGTTTACAGCTGCATAAGCCAGGTTCTCAGTACAATGCATCTTGATCATTGTTACTCTCTCCGTCACCATCTCTCTGTTTCTCTCACTATTCAACAGACAAAAGAGACAGTGATATATAAACTTAAGGTATACGTGTGAATACTCTTCTCTTTCTTGACTTTTTCTCTTAATCACAGTAGGTTAGAGCTGAAGCAAGTCCTTGAAATAGGTTCAACCAGGCTGAAACCAGACCTATTTGTGTTCTTTAATGCTACCCTTTATTATTATTATCATTATTATTGATTAAATTCTATAGTATTTGCAAAGTTAGACTCACAATCTATTTCTTTATTTTAAAAATGTATACCTGTGTCCCTTTTCTAAATTATAGAGTTCAGAAGTGGGAAAATAGACAAAAATGCTTTTCCTCAGAAATATGTCAGTGAAGGTAAGACATACCTGGCAGTATACACAAGCAATTGGACTGTGATTAATACCACAGAGAAAAAGAAAGCATACTTAGGGTAGGGATTATTGAGGGAAAAGTAGAGAAGAATTAAATCAGAGAAGAACTCACTGCTATACTAACATTTGAGCAACGATCTGAAGGAGGGAGAGGGTAAACCTTGTGGCTGAGGAGAAAGAGCATCAGGAATAGGGCCACAGTGAAAGCAGGGAGATCTTTCTGAGAAATATCAATAACTCACATGGGAGATGATGACAGCTCAGACCAATGTAGTAGCAATATTCACTGTGCAAAGGGGTCAAGCTCAATACAGAGGGTGGGACTGTCAGGATGGGTTGACAGTTTATTCATGGAATGTGGAAGAATGAACGATGCTGAAAAATAGGCCCAATACTTCTGCCTGAGCATGTGCAATTGTTGGGCAGAGCGATTGAAAAGGGACTTTAGAAGAAATGGACTGTGAAAGAGTGGAAAGGAGCTTAGCCAGAGGAGAGTGAAAAATATACATTTGTGTCCTCATCACATGGGTAATGTCCTAAAATTCTATGTGATCACATTGAATGTGAATAGGAAAGGTAAGACACACCCACACTCAAGTCTTCTAGAGCATTCCAGAAGTAAAGGTACAGGAGAGAGAAGGAAGCTATTAGAAAATGATACTGTAGATAGTGCTGTCAGGATACAAAACAGCATTGATGAATTCCACACTGGGGCCAAACATCACTCTTTAAGTGAATAATTACCAAGTATATACATTTATCCACACATCGTATGTTCTTAAATACATATGTGAATTAGAAAGTAATTAATAAAAATTTAAGTGTTTCTATTAAACACATCTTTGGGAGGTATTTTGAGTATTGGAAAATGTCAACATCCTAGCCAACAAACTGGATTGTGGATTTTAAACGAAGGGATTCCTAACAGCTAAAAATGAATGCATTTGAGGCAACCTTACAATTGGACATTTTAGGTCTTTTGGGGTTTTGCTTTCCATGGAAAGCACGTTTCTAAAATCTTTAGGTGAGGTCAGCTGTGTAGGTCTTCTCGCCCTCAGTCAGAGAGCTGTGGAAATGACAGGTTGCTGAGCACCTGTGGTGTGGGGCTGGCAGGATGACAGCTGTGGGAAGGGACAATATTAAGTGTTTTTTCACATGCACTACCTAAGGGCGGAACACATGCTTCTCTATGATAAAAAGGCATCGGTTTCAATCCATAGACTGAGTCAAGTCTAAAATGTTCCTGATTGGAAAGACGGTAAAGAAGGAATACCTCAGAGTTCATCAAGAGAATTGAAATACAAACCAGCAAAGGACAAGCCAGAGAATATCTTATTCTTTCCAATGTGTTTTATGAAATGTTCAAATGTACATGCAAGTTGACATTTTACAGTAGGTCTGCATACCCACGACCAAGATTTCTCCCAAAATGTTTATCATGGTAGTTTTCAGCCCTTTTGATCATTTATCATTTATCATGTTAGATGAATTTCAAAGTAAATTGTCCATGTTAGTTTCCTCCTAGTTCCTTTAGTATGTGCATCTCTAAATGTTGCTTTGTGATTTTTTCCTATGATTTTTACATAATAGAATGCACAAATCTCAAAGGTGTATTGATTGAAGTTTTCAGCTGTAACCCTTATGTATAAGGTCATTTTCTTGAATATTTTTCTAGATAAGACAAGTGTTTTTTTCTTTCTTGCTATTGTTTCTAACATATTTATAAGGTATCATTCTTTTGTTGCTTTGTATGTCCCTCTCCCACGGTATAACCCCTGTTTTCACTGTATTTGATGTTGGTATAATTTGGGGAGGGGAAGGGAATAGCAAATTGTTTAAATAGGGATACAGTTAGACCTATTGCAACAATGAGATGCACAAGACGTTATGCTGAACAACGAACTTTACAACTTGTGTGGGGATGGATGCAGTTGTGGAGATGGGAGGGAAGGGATGGTAGGGAAAAACAAAGGAGGAGGCAACAATGCCTGATAAGAAATATACTCATTACCTTGCTCATGCGATTGTAACCCCTCTATACAGTATTTTCACAATAAAAAACTTATTAAAAATAGCAGATATTTTGCTAAGTAGTCATGAGTTAATGTCCTATAGAGGCTGGGGTCCTAAACTAGAATGTCAACTCCATTACTTCCTGTGGTAGGTAATACATTGACTTATATCCACAGCACAAAGGTCCGAAGAAAGTTAGCGATGAAAATCCCAGGAGCTCTGTTAGACAAGCTCTCATTGCTCAAGAGGCTGCCATGTCTCCATTACTACACAGCTATCAGTTGCCAATAACGTTTTTCTTTTTTGTCTAGGTTGTTGCTCATAGTTCCCAGGCATAGGATTGCCTCCAAACCTGTTAGTAGCAAATCAGCTATTGGAAACCAGCTTCAAGGTTGTCAACAAGAGTGCTAGAACCTTCACACTTACTCAATAGGCCTAACTAAGGCATATGGATGTAAAGGTATCCATATCACATATCTTGTTCCCTTTATTTCCTGGTTTTCCCATTACACATCCCTTTTCCCTCAGCACATAGTCTTGAGTGTGGTCGTGGCATTCATCTGTGAGACAAATTCACAGCCAGATCTTGACACGAGGGATTGTACTTGCTGAGTGCCACCTTCTATCCGTTCAACTCCATGTAACCCCCTCATTCTACACATTATTCTACACGTTATTGGGCCTTAAACATAGTCTTTCCCATTTTTCACACTGAGGATTCATCTTTCTTACTTATTTCCTGTGGGGCATGTAGTCTACACGAGCAATCCCTCTCCTGTACATCTCTGGAAAAGTTTCAATTTTGATGGAAACAAAATGCAGTTATTCAATTACTTCCTGTTATTCCATTTCCAGCACCTCCCCCCAAATATTTCAGCAATGTCTGGGAGGGTCTATGAATATTTGATAAGCGAAGGATGATGTATAGTTGAGTGGATGGAAATATAGGGCATAAATATATAGGTATAAAATATAGGGTATATTGAGCTTTCAATTTTCCCCAGGATGATCAGAATTACTTGGGATTTTATAGCAGATACTAGATAATGCCAAGGAGTTAATATCAAGCTTTGGGGCTTTTTCCATCCTACAGGGGTTCTTGCCAATACTCAGCAGTACAATATACTAGAACCTTCCCTTGGCGCTTGGCACTTGCTCAATGTCTCAGGGGGCTCCATGTAGCATTGCTTCTCATTTCTATTGTCTGTGGCTTCTATTGGCTGTGTTCATTATGGCGATAGCTCCAGGAAATTTCTAGTAAAGACATGTGGTAATCTGCTCTTCATCCAGGATTGCCTCCTTCCATAAACCTTCTGGCAACATGAGATCAGTGTTCAGAGAGGGCACTTCTTTCCTTTATAAAGATAAATGACTTCTCAGCATGTCAGTATTTCCATCTCTCAAGAAAAATTCCTTCAGCTTCCCCCAGTGTGTGAGCCCGCCGAGCACTGAGTTTGATAGCACAGCATTCTTTACTTGCCTTACCTGTGTCTTCAGCTCAGCACAGGCACGGCATGACCTCATGTTTTCTGCAAAGGTTCTTTTCATAAAGCACCATGCTTGTACTAGCTCACTCCTCTCCCTGAGTAACTTTGTTATCAGGAGGAGATCCCACGAATGTCTCTAAGCCATACAGCTTAGGATCTCCAGTTCTGTCTTTTTCTCCAAACCCTGACCCCTATCACTAGAACTGTACTGAGAACTGTGTTTGTGAGCTGAGGGTAGTTAAATATATGTGTTTTAACCTTTAAAATTGCTTATTGCACGTGATAGGGTGGGTTCCCCAATTAGTCCTTATGAAAACATCACATCCAGGAGATCTGGGTTGTTTGTACCGGTCAGCATACGAAATGGAAGGAAAGACGCACAAAACGAAGAAGTGCAGCAGCGTTCTCCACGGGTTATAGTTCGTGGGTTTGGGGCTGGTTTGCTGATAGAGTGGTGGTGGTGAGGTTGGCGATGGCTGTAGATGACACGCCTGGGCTGGCAGGTGTGAGAGGTGCTAGGTAAGAATGCGGGAGCCACACCACTGTGAAAACTCATCTCATTTGCCCATCTGCTCATCCTGCCAGTCTCCACTTCTGGGCCCCAAATCACTTTAAAGGTATGCGACCATGCAGACAATGATAGTCCAATTTTTAAAAATGTAGAAGCTTCCTTCCAAGTCTAGATAAATCTGAACTCGTCATTTATTCACTAGAGATATTAAGACTTGCATGAGCGACTGAGTGAAAAGTAAGGTGCAGTAGCCATAGACTGCCATGTGTGCATGGACTCACAGATGGTCGGGAAGTATAGAAGTTCTTGCTGTGGAATTTGTTCACAAGTAATCCTTTTGTATTGTTTTAGGTTTATTTATTTTTTTGGTCTTGTTGGACTTGTCACGGAATCCCAATTTTCCACCTCGCTAAAAGAGTTAATGCTGACATTCCAGCTTTGAAAACTAGACTTTGAGATACTAGGGTTCTTTGCCAAAACAGAGTTCTCAGGGAGAAATAGACTTTTTGAACCCTACCAAAAAGGAAAGGATGCAAACAATTAGGAGATAATGACTTTACTGCAGGCCTTGGAAGCAATCTGCCTCTCCTCTGGACTGGAGTGTTAATGAGCAGTGAAAAGCGCTGTGACCACTCACAGTAGGGAATCAGCAGGGGCCTGCACAAAGCTCAACCCTCTATTTGTTCCAAATCTCTCTCTCTCTCTCTCTCTCTCTCTCTTTCCCTCTCTTTTGCTTATATTTCCAATTTAATAATAGGGGTAACCACTCCCTGGGTGGTGATTATGTGAATAGACCAGTTTTTTTTTCTATATGGTATCTAATGCATTATAAATGTCCATTATCTGTCTATGTATCTAAGTATCTATCATCTCTCTATGTATTATCTATGTATCTATCTATGTATCTATGTACCCATGTATGTATGTATGTATGTATGTATGTATGTATGTATGTATGTATCTGTCTGTCTGTCTGTCTGTCTATCTAATTTGTACCCATATAGTTATGTGTATATAAAATATGACGTGAAATTTTTGTTCACCCCCAATTAGTACATTGACAATGCTCAGTGTCATAGCATGAAGAAGTGAGACTTGTATGATGTCATGAGGCCATAAGGATGGAAGCCTCCAGAATAAAATCAGTGGTCTTGCAAAAGAGGCTGGATGCGCTTATATACCCTTGCCTTCTGGTGAGGACATAGGCCAAGGCAGTCTGTGGGAACCAGAAAGCAGGTCCTCATCAGACACCAAACACGCCAGTGTCTGATCATCAACTCACAGTCTTCAGAGCTATGAACACTAATTGTTATCAGCTACCTGATTTGTAGAAGTTTGTCACCATCACTTGAACAGACTAAGAGATTTAACACTGTCTTAGACTCAATCATATGCCTTTATATTTTCAACCTGTTCTTTCTCACATGAACTCCTTAAGTTGTCACTGTCTCCCCTCCGGAAGGGGCTGTGTGCTAAATTCGATACTGAATATTTTCCCCTGAGAATAGCATTTTCATGTCAATTGGAAATAATATCTTAGCCAAAAGGAATGAAGCGCTGTAATTTAATGCTCTGAGGTGTGACTGCATACAATTTTAGAAACACTGGAGGAAAATATGAAAAATTCCAAATAGATATATTCCTATCCAGCTGTTAGGACCGGCTCTGAGGTGATAGGAGGGTTAGTTGTTGAAAGTTCTAGAATTTCTAAGCCATATTGGGGTGAGCAAAGTGGTTTATAATTAATAGAAACCAGTAATGATATGGCAAAATTCTGCTCTTCACACATTCATTTGGAGCTGCAGATGCTTTCAGACATTCAGGGTCATAAGTGATTAACACCAAGTACGATCCTAACTTGCATTAGAGAAGAAAGTTACACAAACTTGCATAATATCAGATTTCTGCACATTATCCACATGTTGTGCAAAATATCAGATTCCATACAAGTTGAATGATTGAATTAAATAAACTGATTTAGATTCATCTCTTAACTTATGCACATTTAGCATGTTAGTGTTTACTGATGAATAAATTGCACTTTGAGTTAGTCTAAATCAAGAAAATTGCTCATATATTCATATAATTACAAATCCTTAACTCCCTCCCTATTTTTCCAGGTGATGTAATAAATTAGAAAGAGAATAAATTGGAAAGAGAATAAATAAAATGAAGACAGGTAAAATAGTTTCAAAAATTTACGATTGCATTGGTGTAAAGAAAACTATGTTAATGTTATATGGTAAAACATTTTTCATAGACATAATGCTTCTTTTATCCTTTCTGGCTTTCAAAGAAAGTTAGGACATTCGTGGCCCCTGAAAGTAGTACGTGGTCTCGGCATTGTAACCCAGAACCCCTTGCTAAGTTTTGTCCTGAACAACTTAATTCTCACAGCTATGGCACTGTGAGATTTTGCTGGTCTCTTAAACATAGGATTCATTCCCTAATCTGTATTTTCTGCTTTTGAAACCTTGTATCTTCCTCAGTGGGTGGCAAAGTCTTTGCTTTGGATACTTCACTCAAAATTTATCTCCTTGGTGAAATATTTTTATCTGAGACTTCCTAGGTGGTATTAGATGCAGCCTAGATGTTCCCTTTGCTGCAGAGTTGAAGAAAACTCTTTTTGTAAAAGCCCGTATCTCATTACTTATTACAGTTCTTCCTTTTAGTTATTTTATTTTATTTCATGTCATTTTACCCGCCTTTTCTTGGCTAGTGTACTAGTGTTTGATCTCAGGACTAATCAGGTGCCCTACCACTTGAGACCACTTTGCTTTAGGTTATTCTTAGACAAAATCTGATTATTTTGCGTCGGGCTGTTCTGGACTAAGAGCCCCCTGTGAAGCTAGAGTTGCCACTCTAAATTGCCTTGGCAAATTTGGCTTATTTGTTGATCTGAGATCAGGCTAACTTTTTGCCCAGTCTGACTTGGATCTTTGATCCTCCTGATTGCTACTTTCTGTGTACCTGGGATGACAGGTAATGAGCTACTTGACCTGGCTTCTCCCCTCTTTGCAGTCTGGTGTTTAGAAAGGTTTTACCTTGACAACAGGAAAAATAGATTTTTCCCCCATTCAGCCCCTTATCCACGCATTTAGATCTATGGTCCATTTTATGTTAGCTTTATGGCCATAGTGTGCTCAAATATCTGGCTAAGAGTGAGGTATGTAAAGATGAATTCATTGAATCAACAGAACATATGAAGTAAATATTCTTTCCTAATGTGAATGACCCACAGCCAACCCAATGAAGGACTGGATAGAATGAAAAGACTGATTGAGAGGAAAGCTCCCAAGACGAATTTCTTCAGCTAGGGTATTACTCTTTTCTCTTCCTTTTTCATATTTGAACTGGAACCCCATTTTTTGGCTATCAGGCATGCCAAATTTTAGTCTAAAGACCTCATGAACAACTTCCATTTCAGCTCTTCAGACTCAGGCTGCAACTCATCATTGGTCCTCTGAGTCTAAGCCTGCTGGTTATATCTTTTAGGTCTCAGACTTTATTATCATGTGTGCCAATTCTTATAAGAGATCTCTTTATATACACTCATGCTTATATTTCTCTGCAGAATGAGGATGTGTAAAACTCTTGCTCGAGTTTGTGAACTCTGACTTGTCCAACCAATGCTCCAGCAATCTATCCACTAGAGTTCAAGTTTTCTACCCACTCCTAGCTCCCATGATATCTTTGTGTATAGCTCTCTATCGCAAGTTGTGATTTTCTGCATTTGCTCATCTCTCATTTCTAGTTTTGGGGCCATGGATTGACTTCTGACCTTGTTTTTTTTCTGTCAGATGGCAGAATTATTCAGTTTTCATTTTATTCCAAGTTTTATTTGTTAGTATAGAACAAGAACTTTTAAGCTTTTTATGTGCTTTGAGCAGAAGCCAGATATATTTGTTTTTGGAAAAACAGAGTATTTATTTTGGAAACATTTCCAACTAGGAAAACTGTAAAAAGAATACTGAGAATTTCCATAATCTTGCACTAAATTTTAGCATTAAATATGGCTATCATCTTGCCTTCTTTTGATTCATTTATAAAATTGGGGAAAAAAATCTCGATGCTTTTCTGTGAATTAAACTATAAATTATGCTGATTTCATTTGTTTGTTCCAGTAATGTGTTTTTATCTTGTCCTAAGGCTCCACATTTCTTTTCACTATCATAATACCTGTCATTTTTTTTTTTTCTAGTGAGAACTGTTTATCAGGATTTTCTTTATATTCATTACTTTGATGGTTTTGGTGATCTATTTCCAGACATTTTGTAGATACTACTCCATTTCTGGGTCTATAGTGTGTGTGTGTGTGTGTGTGTGTGTGTGTGTGTGTGTGTGTGTGTCTGTGTGTGTGTGTGTGTGTGTGTCTGTGTATGTGTCTGTGTCTGTGTGTGTGTGTATGTGTCTGTGTGTATGTGTGTCTGTGTCTGTGTGTCTGTGTGTCTGTGTATGTGTATGTGTCTGTGTGTGTGTGTGTCTGTGTGTGTGTGCGTGCGTCTGTGTGTCTGTGTGTGTCTGTGTGTCTGTGTGTCTGTGTCTGTGTGTCTGTGTGTGTGTTCATTCGATTTTTGGTAAGAAGAGCAGAGTGAAGGGTTCTTCTTATCACATCACACCTGGGGAATCCACAGGATGTTGTGGCTATAGATCTGCATTCTTTAAACTTCACTGAGGATAGTACTTATGTGAAAGTGACCACATGTCTACCTTTTGAGCCCACAGAATGTTTTAAATGTACTAAGTTCAGTGATATAATTTGGCTTATAGCTCAGATAGTTTAGTTGACTATCTTTGATCCTGGAAGAGTAGTATGCTAAAACTGAAGAATATGTCTTGTTAATTTGTTCCTTAGTCTCCAGCTCTAAGTTTAGTGCTTAGGGTAATGAAATGCTAAATGCAGGCTTTCAAATTTATGCAAAACTAATTAATTTTTCATAACTGTTTTCATGTTTAACATGTTCATGTAGAGAAGTTGCTTGCAAGTCACACAAATCTCAGTCTTATCCTATAGTTATCTTTTGTCATAAGTCCTGATGAGACCCAAATTAATGCTCTTTCTTATTCATGTACATTAGTCCAACTTGATCTTTATATAACTCAAACTTACTAAAGTTGTTTTTTAAGCCCTATCTTTTAATAGTGCCCTTAGGGTCTATACTGGGATTTTGTATTCATTAGATGTTAATTCCTTAAGTAGCAAGTGTTCCTGGCTTAAGTTGAACTTAGCCTAGCAATTTATGACATTGGAGACTTAATGTGATCCTAGTGGAGGTGATACAAAAGACACCAAGTTAGAGAACTGATAAAGATAATGAATAGGGTTGTCAGCCAGAGCGAGTCACAACCTAAATACCTTCCACAGGGAATATTTACATAAATTATGAGACATTTGTGTAATAGGGTATTAAATAACCATTATCATTTGTGTTTAAAGAAAATTTTAATAGCGTACACTTTTGCTTTGCATTAGACACAGAATGCTATAAGAAAAAGTTATTATATGCACATGCAAAAGTAGAGTACAAAGATTATCCCATATTATATTCACTCTTTTCTCTGCTTATCTTTGTAGTATTTAAAAGAGACAAGCTATCTAGTGGCAGAATTCATGGAGAGCTACAATACGCACACATTGGTTTAGATGGTACCGAACTATTCTGCACACATTGCAATGTGCAATCAACATATTTTGTGTTGATTTGGTTTGCTTTAAAAAATAAATGTTGTTGAAGTAAAATAAATGTTGTTGAAGTTCATATATTTACATATTCAGTCTTAAAACAAAATAATATTAAAATTATCTTTGATTTGAATGGTAAAATGGTAGCATGTTATTTTAAGGTGATCAAAATATTTACTCATTTTAATATTTTTTTAATACCATAAACTAAACATGCTAAAAATCGAGATTTGTGATTTGATACTTCATTTTAATGTTAACTGTTTGAATACAACTACACTAAAATAGCTTATATAGGATTCCTAATTCCTTCTCCATTACAGATACCTATTTCCTGGACTATTACTTTATAGTGTGTAGAGCCTGCCTTACTTCCAGTAAGAGTGCCAAAAATCAGGATAGATGATTCTAGTCCCATTGCAACTTCAGCATTTCCAGCCCTTTGGAAATGCATCTTTTCCATTTCCGGACACCCATGAGGCTGTCTAATGTCTAGTCAGGTAAACCATCTCTTACCATCCATGGGACATCCATCATATCTTTCTTACCTTCAGCTCTTGAGCGAACTGGTGTTGAGATTGCTAAAGTGGGTGCAAAAAACATATTAATTAGCCCACACACTATGCCAAACCCTTGCCACTACTTCCATTTGTTGATTATTGCTTTATGACTTGTTTTACTACTCAGTTATGATTTATTGTTTATGTGCCTTAGTTCTTTAATCCTGATGAAGGTCCTTCAGAGCACAATATAATCTTTTCATCTACTTCAGGATGTAAAAAAATCACATACTGCAGATGCGAGGGACAGGATAAGTCATCGTTAAATGAAGAAAATGGGACTATTAGTCACATGGACATTTTTTTCCTTCTGCATTTAGAGGGAAGTTAACTTCATTGTTAGAAGATCACAGACAAAGCACACCATAAAGGCAGATAGGCAGCAGATGTTGGATCACTATCAAAATATTTCGGGATGTTTATTCAAATCTGCCATTTCCCCCATGCGTACACAGCACACTTAGAGTTGATGTGCCCTGGGAGAAATGGCATTCATCAAGGTTTCTAAGCCATTGCTTCCTCTATGGCCCTTAGCTGATGTTTCCTTCAAAAATGTGAAAGGGCTGCTAATTTCTTCTAATGAAGGACCAAAGACGCACAGAAGTTGTAACCAGAAAGGTCATTGGGCAGAAGAGACAATGGGTTAACTCTTTAAAACCAGAAAATAAATACATATTTTCAGTTATAATTTTCTACAAATATTACTAGTAACTATCAACATTTGTCTCCTATTGAAGTAGAATTTAAAACTTTTATGCTTTAAAATGTGTCAAAATATCTGTACCTTTTCCCTTAAGTTTGCAAACTAATATCTGTATAATAATAAATGTCTGTATAATAATAAATGATAGGATTCTTTATGACAGATTTTTTTGGCCTCGTTATCCCATCCCTTGAGGATGAAGAAGAAAAATATCTGATAATCTAAGGATGATCAGAAATCTAGAAGCAGGGAGAAGCAAGAAGATGGAGTTTTCCATCTCTGAGGCCCATTGTTGCTGCCTAGAGGGGGCCTTTTCCTTGCTACGTGATCTTCTGGCAAATCCACGGCAACATTTGTGAAGAAAACCTCACAGTAGGGAATCTTTGATGATAAAAACCACAACCACATTACATTCATTTTACAAAGTGGAACGATCAGAAGTAGCCTATTCTAGTTCCATCTACATGTCATAGAAGGATTCAACAGCACAAAAACTTTTCTGGTAGGCAAATACGATGGAGGTGGGGAATGTAGTCCCAAGATTCAAGGCATATCAAACAAAATTAATTGAGCAGGTGGGGTTGGGAGGGATGGAGGAAGGGGGAACATTGATCAAGATGCAGCATATTAATAAAATACTTCGTTGAATGACAACTCCTCAGTACAAGTACTTAAAGATTAGAAAAAAATATATATATATATCTTTTTTTTTTTTTTGTCGGTTGTGGGGCTTGAACTCTGGGCCTGGGCATTGTCCCTCAGCTCTTCAGCTCAAGGCGAGTGCTCTACCACTTGAGCTACAGCGCCACTTCCAGTTTTCTGGTGGTTTATTGGAGATAGGAGTCTCACGGTCTCTCCTGCCCGGGCTGGCTTTGAACTGCGATTCTCAGATCTCAGCCTCCTGAGTAGCTAGGATTACAGCCGTGAGCCACCAGCGCCCGGCTAGAAAAATATATTTTAAAAACCCTTATCTGATACATTATTCTTAATACATCTCACCTATGAGTAAGGTCATCAACACAATTTTTTTAGTGCAGATTAGAAGGCTGTGGTACCTTCATCTCTAATGGGTATTGACCTGTTGACCAGGTAGATGAGCTTTGATTGTCAATGTAGACTGGAAAGTGAGAAAGGCTCTCCTAGATTGGGATTATATTTTTAGTGGAACTGAATGGTTGATATTAGGTTTACTAGTGAATGTTCTCGACTGTCGCTCGATTGTAATGGTAGGTTTAGAGAACATGTGATAGCCATCTTTGAGAAGCTCTTGACATTGGTTGACATTGGAATGGCTCCCTTGTTTCCTTAAATCGCCAATAACAAAGCACATTGAATTCAGTAGAAATACCTTCTGTGGTTGTAGAGCATAGGAAATGAGGATGGCAGGCACTGTTCTCTCTGAAGTTTCTTTGTCTCTTTTAGTATCCAGTGATCCTGGAGTTCTATGGCTCATAGTCTTAGCTCCAATGTGTTAATCTTTCATTACTGTAGAAAAATACCTGAAAAAACATCTACCAGAGATAGGACATATTTCTTTTGGCTTGCACTTTTGCAGGTTTCATTCCATGGTCATTTGGCTCATTACTTTTAGGCTAGTAGCAAGAAAGAAAACATCCTGGAGGAAGGGTGTGGCAAAGGGAAAACTACAGGCTAACCTTATGGTAGGTGGGAGTTACAAAGAGCAAGGAACCTCTCCCAAATTCATCCCCTCAACTGCCTGCTTGCTCAGCGAGGCCCCAATACAAAGGTGGGTTTTTTTGTTGTTGTTATTTATTATTTTTTACCATCTACCCATAATTACAAATTACAAATCCTCAATAGTTAATCAAAGATTAAGGACAGTGCCATCCCAAATCACCTCCCTGAACCAATTACCTACAAAAGCTCCACTTCTGAATATTTCATTGGTGGATAAGGTAGGAACCAAGATTCTTCAGGGGACATGTTGTATCCAAACACAAGCACTCCAACCCCTGCCTTTCTCATCATTCAACGGCCTTCTTCCATCTATGTCTTCTCTTGTTAAACATAGCACCAGTCATTGGAATAAAGGCTTACCTCATTCAGTAATCTCGTCTACTTTGTAAGTAATTACATCTGTGAAGAACCTATTTCCAAATAAGATCATATTTTGAGTTTCTGGGTTGATATGAAGTTTGAGGAAACAAAGTTCACGATGCTTAAGGGTAGTGTGTTAAGAATTGAGACCTAGAATCCAGCCAAAATGCTCTGCAAATAAGCATTTAATACGCATAGATCCCATTGAATAGTTAGTTACTGGCATCCCACTACCAATCCAAAAAGGCTACCTCTGACACAATAGCACTACTGCCACCTACAGGAATGCGTGAAGATGCAGGGCGTCTGCCCCTGAGAATGGCAGTCCCTGTTGTGTGTGACCACCGCATAGAGCAGAACATTCACTGGGTCATCTGGACCCCATCCTTGTTGATTCTCTTCATTGGGAATCCACAGAAACATTTGGAAATAGAAAATGTAGCACAAGATGAACTTCAAGTGAGTGAGGCAGATGGGATTGCTAAGCATCAAAACTGAGGGTGTTGGAGAATGTATGACTATATTTATGCTCATCAGTTCTTTAGGTTGTGAAATGAAGAATCTTTGGAAGACTAAACTTTTGGGAGAACTCCACCTTTTATCTAAATAATTTCAAGGCAAGTTTAAAGTGATCACGTTTTGCAAGTAATTTACACAGGCGCTTTAGGCTGAGGCAGGGGTGCTCAAATTGTTTTCAGAATGGTCTGCTTTTCCTTGTAGCCTGTGGGGTAAGGATTTTTTGACCCACTTGAATGTGGACGTCCATCCATTTCTCAGTGTTTATTTTCTCCAACTGCTGAAGAGAGACTAGGGGGCTGGGGAAGCAGGTGTTTTGAAGGTAAGAATGTTGCATGTTTTGTTTGTTCTAATTATTTGCTGGCAGCATATGGAGAGAGAGAGTCAATTAGGCAGTCAGGCTACCCACCACCAAGATCTTTATAGATTCAAACTTGCACTTGTCTCCTGATGGGACACAAACAGGAAGCCATTTGTTTAAGGATCTAGCATTTTAACTGCCACCAAATCTAGCCCTTTCTACCTGGAAAAGCAAGAGTAGTTGAATTGCCCTCGGCACCTCTAAACAACAATTAAGAGCAGGAAGTGAAATGCACTGGAGTTCCATTCTACCCGCAAAGGCAATAATTAAGGAGAACTGAAAGGCTGTACTTCTGTGATCTCTTTTGCTTTTGATGACTGACATCTGTGGGATATTCATTGTGTACTTCTTTATGTCGACATACACCTCTGGCATGCTAAGTGCATATTTTCAGCAGCATGAAATTTTATATAGTAAAAAAGCAAGAAGGGTGATGGGTTTATCATCTTTTACCATGAAACATTTTATAGAATTAAATGAAAATAATATACTTGGTAAACTATTAATGATGAACACATAGAATATAGATGAAGAATTTTCGCTGACTCTTTATACCTGATACTTGAGACATTGGTTTGCATAGTGAGCCTGATGCAGTCTAGGGGTATGAGCCTGTTTGTCTACCAGTTGAAGAATTAAGAGTAGTAGTGAAGTACTAAAGTAGTGAAGTACTAAAGCATCAAGTTTATTGAAAGCAAAAGCAGAGAACAGACTCTAGGGAGAGGACCCTTGGAGTACTGAATCCTTTGCAGTCTTCTTGGAGGGTGGTGATTATATTAGTGGGTGGGGGAGTGTAACTTCCCATATCTCCTCCCATGGGTTTCCTTCCTTTCATGAGCTTTGCTTTGATTGCCCGCTGGCCAATGGGCTCAGTACCTTGGCTTTTTCTGTTGGTTCACTTGTCTCCAGGTACAAGCATGGAAGTAAATTTGAATGGTCTTGTGGGATAGTGCATAACTATAGAAATAGATTTAGTCACCTCTAATTGTGTAAGAGTCATTGTCTCACTACTGACATAGATTTTGAATGGGAACCCAGAGCTTATGAGAAAAAAAGTGCTCGGAGCAGGAGTCCTAGGTACTATGGGAGCAAGAAGTGCTTGAGGGACCATGGCTGTTGCCATATGTTATGACTATTATTTTCTATCTTTATCTAGCTAAAAGTCCCCTCCCCAACTTTCCCTTCATGCTTGTATCATGGTATTTACACTAATCAATCATGGCTGTGCCTGTGGGTTAGTATTCTCCACTGTGGTTGTTGGTGTGAGTTTAAATTCTGTTGTATCGAAGATGAGATCCAAGAAGTTCTAGCCCAGATGTGAACTTCTATTTGCTTATTTTCACTTGGCCAAGATAGCAATACTAATGCCAGTAGAGTATATCAAGGAGTTATGAGTCTACTTCAGGAGTTAGTTATGGAAATTAGAGAGCAAAAAAAAAATCTCTATACAACTTCGTCTTATTACTTGATAGGATATTAGATTTCACTCTCAGCTGTCACTTAAAGAGCTTTCATATCTACAAACAAGTAGGGATTTTACTCCAGGAGTACAGAGACATCAGGATGATAAACGTTTTGAAACACAGGCTTAGGGTGTGTTACAACTGATGCCAGGACTGTGAGTGCCTGAAATATCCCCATGGACCACCCAGCTCCCAGCATCGGATTGCTCTGGAGACAGTCTGTCCTTGCTGGGCTTGGGCAGATCAGTGTGCAAAAAGAGGCACCTGACAATTTCACCATGGCAACTTCAGAGAATGGCTAACAGGAGCTGGGCGATCTTGTTTCTGCAATCAGTGCATGCCACCATTGGTGCTCTGAGCTCTCTAGTGTGTTCAACGTCAGTACTAATTTTTTATTTGTTTCTCTTCCTTGATCAATCTCCTTTCTCTACACAGATTTCCCTGAGCATCCTGGAATTACCTTCCCACTGACAGTTGCATTTGAATGCTCATCTTAGGATGTGTGTCTAGGAAGCCCATTATCAGACAGCAGTCATCTCTTCCGTTCTTTTCCCTTACCAGATTCATAAAGCTAATTAACCTTGCACTGACATAGTGTGCTCTTCTGTGCCTTGGGAGCTTGCTATGTGTCTGGATTGTGTGGAGCTGCACAGAATGTCTCTGATCTGAATAACTCCTCTGTCGTGGGACAGAGCCAGTTTCCAAGCTAAGTTCTCAGCTCAAATCCTAACTTAATCTCTCTTTGTCAATCTCTCAAGTTAAATATTTATATGAGGTGCATTTTTGATCAACAGCAAACAACCTGACTGCACAACTTAGCAGAACTTTCTCTTCTGTCATCAGCTGTGTGTGCTCATGCAGAAATGGGGCTGTCTGCATGAGGCTCACTCAAAGCCTCCAGTTACTCACTAAAGAGGCAGTTAGGAATCCAGAGAGCGCAGGAAACCTCCGGCAAGGCTGGTTCATTAGTGCCTCTGCTGATTAATCAAGACCTGGTTGCCACTTTGCTAAATGCCTTGAGGTGGAGTTGGAGGCAATCAGCCCTGTAGAAACTGCTTGATTGCTTCTCAAAGTGGCAGTTTGCTTTTGGACACTGTACTTGTTCCTGTCAGATCTCTATTGTGACCTTCAGTCAGGACGATGACCCTGCCACCAAGTGCAGAGGCCATGGGTAAACTGTCCAGGAGTCAGTTAGACAAAGGCAGTTACACATGTAAAAACAGCCGAATAAATCCTTGAGAATATTCCATTTGGCTTCATAAAGTGCAGCCCAATGATTGCATTTGTCTTTCTTTTGTATTTAGCTTAGAACAGACACTCCCACTAAATGTGCCAAATGCTTTCTTTTTGTCTCCATTTTTAGAGCGTACATCGGGAAAATGAGCTCCCTCTCCCTCCCACAGTAAACAGCTACATAACTGTAATAAGAAGCTTTCTGAATAATTTATAATTTGCAAACAAAAATTCATCTGATTATGCTGAGATGACAGACACTCTGCATAACAGTGTGTATTATCAAAGAGAGCTTCTTTTTTCTTTTCCATTTTGGTTACTGATCATGTATACAAATTGAAGAAAAATAACTATGTAGGCTATTACCTTTAAATTATTTCTTAATCTACCTTTTAGTCTTTCAAAACTATTTGGGAACAATATGATGATTCTTTGCCAATCACTGTTGATGCATTCAAAAACATTTTCCTGTGCAAATAAACAACACAAGCTTGAAAGACCAAGCAATTCAATGTTTCTTCTTTCACTCTGAAGGGCATGTTCTAGGGTTACAGAACATAACCATGTCCATTTTCTTTATCATATGAGAAGGAGCATATAATGTGTCTAGTTTGCTCTGTATCGCACCACCCTTCTCTTGGCTTGGTGTAAAATGCAAAACTGATTGAGTTCTTGTTTGTTTAAGGACAAAAACCTCCACTTCAAACTGGTTGGTTGGAAAATTTAGGAGTTGTACATTTATAAGAATGGATGAAGTCTGGCTTAAAAGTGTGGTGTGCGAATGAACTCTGAAAGGTTGTTAGGGTATGAATAAATTATGGATTGCCATGCTGTATGATTGCTCCTGAGGTGTGCATCATATCTGAGTCTTGATCTTTGATTTGCTTACATTTCCATATGACTATTGGCTTTTATTTGGAAAATTAATTGGTTTCCCCAAATTATTCAGAATAGTAATCTAGTTCCCTTACATTATTGATTAATACTACATTTCACCGCAGGTTTGTTTTGGCAGATTGAGCGAGAGTTTGCCAATAGTTAGAGGTTAAGCAGGTAGGCATAATATGGATTTGTGTGTCAAACATCTGTATGCCCAGAGCTCTGTACTAAACTTTGTGAGAAGTAAGAATATTTACCCTTGTGCAATACAACACTATGCTTCCTGGGAACTGAGAATTCAATCATATATACAACACAAAAGTATTTTTTAAAAAAGTATTGTTACAGTAAAGGTGATGTACTGAGGGGTTACAGTTATGTAAGTCAGAAAAAGAATACATTTCTTTTTGGACAAGGTGACCTCTTCCCTTGTTGTCTCTATGTTTCCCTCCTGTCTACAACCAAAAGTTGTATAGTTCATCATTAACATAGTATCTAGTGAGTATCACTGCTGCATTTGTTCACCCTTTGTCCCACAATTTATGTGTCCCCCCTTTGCCCTCTTAAAGACAGATAAATGAACAAAAAAAGGAAATAAAAACAAAAACATTTTGATGTAGTATTTTATATGGTCATATGCATATAGCTATTGCACCTCTGTAATCTCCTAAGAATAGCCTCCCTTGGTCTCACTCTATGTGAATAATTTCTCAGGTTTCAGTGTATGTTTTGTCTTTTACCATCCACTGAGTTTACTTGTAGACACATTATAAGCACATTCTAGTTTGCGCAAATGAGGAAAACCATGAAACCTACATTTCTGGGGGGTCTGGCTTACTTTTCTTAATATATATTTTTCCAGATCTTTCCATTTTCTTATGAATGGTACAATATCATTCTTTCTGATGCAAGAATGGAATTCTACTATATATATATATATATAACACATTTTCATGATCTACTTGTCCACTGAGGAGCATCTGGGTTGATTCCATATCTTGGCTCTCTTAAACAATGTGGGAATGAGCATAGTTATGCTGGTAGCATTAGTGTGACATTCTTTGAGATCTATTGGATAAATGCCCAGGGGTGGAATTTCTGTGTCAGAGGGAAACTCTATGTTTAATCTTTTCAGAAACCTCCATTCTATACTGCTTTCCAGAGTGGTTGAACAAGTTTACATTCCCTCCAACAGTGTGGTAGAGTTCCCTTTCATCCACATCTTGCTACTCAAAACAATACTTTCAACAGATCGTTAATCCTTACCATTTACAATGAATAGATTTATTTATGTGTTTATTTATCCATTTGTTTGCTTTAGAATTTCCTTTTGGGATGGATGTTCTAGTAGCAGTTGCCCTGATTAGCATCTCCAACTACAGAAGACTGATAGAGAACTATGGGACTTAGGGTCATTTGAAACAAGTGTTTAGGCTACCAGAAATGCAACAGAGTTAACACTAGAGTCAAACAGAATGGTACCACTCCACAGGGATTCATCTCTTTTGTCTCATCTCACATGAATTGCATGTGCATGAGCTGTTTGTGCGTTTAGTAGCATTCTTTACTCCCGATTCATCTCTTTTGTCTCATCTCACATGAATCGCATGTGCATGAGCTGTTTGTGCATTTAGTAGCATTCTTTACTCCCAGGCGGCAAGATGGAAGATGAGGCTGCTGTCACTCACCCTCTTTCAGGCTAACAGTTCTGGGATTGGAAGTGGTGCAGGTGGCTGTATTCTGAGAAGAACTGGGACCTACTTTGACAGTGTTATAAGCTTCAACTATTCCAAGTTCAGGGCCATGGACTCTTGGCCTGGACCCATTTGACAAACATTGCATTGAGAAGATGCATCTGGCTACCATTTCTCAGAATATATTTTCACTAATATTTAACTTGGAAAAGAGCCAGAAACTCTTTTAAAACTCTGTTAACAGTTGTCATCAGCTGAAACTTCTCATTTCATAATACAGGGAGAATTAAACCATGCCATATTTTCTAGTTTTCAACTCATCCCATCCCCTCTGTATTAGCACATTCAATGATAGGCAGCAGTAGGCAGACAGCCCACTAAGGACTTTCCAAATAAGAATGTAAAGAGAGAAGACACCTCCACATTTAGCAGTGGCTAGAGCTTTCTCTGCTACTGTGAGGAATTTGATTTCATAATAAGGAAAGAACTTTTCTGCCTTGGTGAAAACTGCTTAAATAATAAATTTATGTATTTTATTGGCCTTTATTCTGTCAGGGCCTTCAATTTCTATGCAGAAGAATATATTTCAGGCCTATATTAAGTAAGGAAGCTTGTCAAGAGATTCAGAAATGCTCTACCTCTGTGAAATGCACTATAGAAGTCAAGACTTGAGCCTGGAATTTCTCCCTTTTTGTTGACATACCTCAACTTCCCCAAAGTTTCACTGAAGTGACTGATGTTGACCTGATATAAGTTCTCCAGATAACAGGCAATCCTGGGAAGAAATTGCCAAGATTTTAAACCATCTATTATTGCTCATTGTCTTTGGATATCTGTGAATATGTATTCTTGTGTTGTGTCCGTTAAGCAGGCTGGGATCTGGCCACATACAATTACAATAGTATATACTTACAATAGTAAGTATTTCATTCCAAACTAAGACTTGAACACAAAGTCTTACTGGTCCATCTCATACTAATTCTCTGTGCATAAAGATAAATTAATAATACTTTTCCTTGATGGGCTTCCTTTTTATCACAAAGTAGGGAGCTGTCAGCAGATGCATTATAGTTTCAAGTCTTGACTGTCTTTAGTTTTTAAGGTTCTCATTTCTATTGATGAACAATAATAACAAAAAACTAGAGTCCAACCAAATAATTCCTGAGTTAGTAATTTCTTCCTTCTTCCTCCCCACCATGATTTATGTGGACAGAACTTTAAATAAAATACAATAGAATTATGTGCATTTCCATGAAAGGAGTGGTAAATAGTAAAGGAAGTTATTTTACAGTTATGAAAATGCTGCAAGACTTGTAATTTATTTCCCTTGTAGGTTTCTGTTTTCATATTTGAAACGTAAGACTCTTCGTTTCAGTGAAGGAACAAAAATGTCAAACCTATAGCCTGTGGTTCCATAAAGAGGTTTCACGCGTGAGTATGCATGAGGACCTGTCCTACCTGGAAAGGAGGCTCTAAAAATGGAAGAATTAGAGCAACAGAGCGTTTTTTATGGATACAAAGTAAGTTCTTTCTTATAGAGTCCTTAACAATGCACTTGGCACATTGTAGAGATTAAGTGCTGTTGTCACTTGCTCTGAAAGAAGAGAAAAGACAGTAGCCTTTTGAGGCAGAAAAGTTCTTTTCTTCCCAACTAAGTTTAGGATAAAAGCTCTCTTTATGCCATAATTTAATCTTTGTCTTTCTTGGCAAAGGTGAAGGTCTTTCTGATCTGAGAAATCTTCTTGAATAGTATCTTTTACTATATCAAAGCATAAATAAATGCAGACAGAATTTTATTGTTGACCTTTTTATATTTTATTCAGACAATAGTAGTGATAGGAGAGCACAAAGAAAAAACACAAATTGAAAGCAATAAAGTTATACTTATTACAGTAGTTTTGGTTCATTTCTGCTACATAGAAAGTTTCGTGCATGTATTGTACATCTTGAATAATGATTTAAAGCTGAAAGTTTTGCCTTAATTTTTCATATGAATGCAATTGGACCCAGAAAAAATAATCCAGAAGCATTTCCAAAGTAATACAATGTGTGGGTGGCAGTGAGGATTTGAACTGGAGTCTCTTGGACCCCAAGGCTGTATGATTTGCAAGGTCTTTGTTTCCTTTCAGCTAGAGGGTAAAACCTGTGCATAGAATCGAGACCTTGCTCATTCTGTGTTATCTGCAGCTCTGAAATCTACCAAGGAACTCTTAAGTCTCTAAGAGGGTTGTTGCCATAACTGAACAATGACTTGTTGAAAGAAAGAAAGAAAAAAATTAAGAGCAAAGAGGAAGAGATGATACAACACACCAGAAGGAGAGAATTAGGCAAGAGGAGCAGGAGGCTGGAGGGAGGTCTGACTCCCATCCCTGATCACTTCCTTATCATCACAGGGTTTGAAGAACTGATTTGCCAGGTGGCACTAATTTGAATACCACCACCTATAACTCAATGGTATTTTAGAGTCTTCTTGATGTTATTGTTGACTAACAAATTATCATTTGTATGCTTCTATAGGATACGATGTGTTGTTTGATATACGTGAGTGTGGAATGACTGAATCCAATTAAACATCTATCTATCACTTTTCCAGTCATATATTTTATAGTGAGACATCTGAGGTTATCCCCTTATTTTGAAATATACATCATCATTGGCTCTAGTCATCCTGCAGTGCAATAAGCCTCTTAAACCTATCCTGTCTGAGTCTTCATATTTTTGATCAAGCACCTCTCTCAAGCCCTGGGTAACTACCATTTTCTTCTTTTTTCTTTCTCTTTCTGTCTATTGTGGGGATTAAACTCAGGGCTTGGGCACTGTCTGTGAGCTTTGTCACTGAAGGCTAGCACTCTGGGATCTGGAACCACAGTACCACTTCTGTTTTCTGGTGGTTAATTGGAGATAAAAGTCTCATGGACTTCCCAGCCAGGGCTGGTTTTGATTTTCAGATCTCAGCCTCCTGAATAGCTAGGATTACAGGCGTGATCTACTGGCCACCTAGCCCATTTTCCTACTTTTACTATAATCCAAACTTGAGATAACACGTTATGGCTTGGATAGGAGTCCCCAGAGAGTCTCATGTATTGAAAACATGGTTCCTAGCTGGTGATGGATTCTTACATTGATGGATTACAGGGTGATAGAAATTAGGAGGCTGGTCCAGGATGGAGAAAGTAGGTAACTGGAAACATACCCTTGTAGGGCAATTCTTGTCCCTTGCCCCATTCTGTCTCTCTGCTTCCTGGTTGCTTTGAGATGAGCAACTTTTCATTTTCATGCTCTTCTATCATGTTGATTCAGCCTCACCACAGGTCCACAGGAAGAGAGTCAGTAGACTATAGGCTGAAAGTTCTGAAACTGGGAACAAGAGCAAATCTTGCTTCCTTTAAATTCTTTCAGGTATTTTTCAGACCTGTGAAAAACTAGCACACGCACACACACACACACACACACACACACACACACACACACACACACACAAAACACATACACACAAATGAGGTCATGCAGTGGATCAGTGCTGGGTCTGGATTATTTCTTTGGGCACAATATCCTGCAGATTTATCTGTGCTGTTGCAAATGGCACCGTTCTCCCATTTTTTAAAAGGCTGAACAGTATTTCACTGGGTATGTACAAACATAATATATCCATTTATGATGTCCATGGGGGAAGAAAAACAACAGAACATAATAGGTGATGTTTATTGACTGTTTTCTTTGAGGTAAATACACACCTGGTCATTTGGAATTTCCTCTTGGGTTCCTTCCTCAAAAATCATCAAGGAATGGTTATCTCATGAAAGACGTGCACGTGGGATGGAGCTCTAGAACCTTGTGGTTTGCAGCAGTGTATCAGAAGTTGAGGACACTAGCATTGGCTATGAAAAAAGACAAGGATCTCCTGAAATGAGCCTGTCTGATGGCAGACTGAGGTCTCATTCACCTTCTGACCTGTTCAAATACACACATTGTTTTGTGGTATCTGTGGGTACCAAGTCTTTTTTTTTGTTTGTTTGTTTATTTTTTTGAGATGCTGCTGGAGATTCTGATGATCTCATTTTCTGAGTCTGAAACACTGATGATGAGACACTGGGAAGGAAGTGTAGAAGGAAGTGTAGAGAATTTACCTCTCTGTCTTGTGCTAGTGAGTGAAATAACAAAAACAAACATTTAATCAATGATATAGGGAGACTTGTGACAGAGAAAGAGAGAGAGAGGGAGAAGAAAAAGAAAGCAAGAAGATCAATTTAAGTTATACACACTCAAAGAATGTTCATTCCACATTGACATGTTGAATTGTTCATTCAAAGAATGAAACATCACCCACAGGACATGCTATCAGGGACTGCACTGCCCGGCTATTGTTTCCATTCAATCCTTGTAGCTTTCCAAAATCATGTGCTTGCTAAGCAAACATAGTTGTAGGTCAAGTTCCCAAAGTGATTGTCCTACTCAGATAGAACCTGTAACTAAGGGGATTCTGAAGTAGTGACAGATATAAGGCATAAAATGTAGATGAATTCATCATCATGAACTCATCATAGATTCAGTAATTGAGTGTCAGTTTGTTTACAAAGGTGTGCTCATGTTGATGAGTTTTCACATGCATAGAAAATACACAATTTACAAATAAACATCCATATTTCCACTGACATTCTGTCCTTGAACAGTTCTCAAAGTCCTACTCTTTCCCAAAATATAAACACATTTAATTTAACACACAATGCCATGAAAACAAATCATATTTATTTTACTTAAATAAATAGTAAGTAGATTTGTGGTACTAGTGTTTGAACCTAGGGCTGGACACATGCTAAGCCGGCGCTGTACCACTGAGACACATCCCCACATGAAACCCATTTTAAGTTACATTAATCCTAAATCATTTTGCATTTCATTTTATTTGGGGATTGGTAATTAAATTTATAATATCAAACTTAGAAATCAGTTCTAAGCTATAACAGTGGCTGGTAGACAATATTTGCTTGTTTGATTTTAGGGGTTAAAAACAGCTTATTATTACAGGGATCATGGAAAGGATATATTTCATATTCATATTGCAAGAGGACCATAAAAATAGGAAAAGAAGTCCTGCTTGCGTGGACCTGCATGCCTCCTCTTTGTAAGTTGTTATGTAGGAAACTCTCACTGCTAATGCCAGAGAAATTATAGCAAAGGGGAGAAGTTCTTTATTTTAGACAATTTGTACATGGAGAAATAGTAGATAAGGTAGCTGTAAAGTCAATGTTGTTTAAAGGGGCTCACAGAGAGAACCATGCACGGCAGCATGGCAGTGGCTAGACTGGAAATGAAGGCAGATTTTGTGGCTACCTGGAGCACACCTAATGATCACATTTCAAATAACAACAACTTTTGCTTTCAGCAGTAGCAATGTTTTCTCCATATTAAAAGTAGAGTATTCTCTGTGAGGGGTGGGTAAGAGATGGGAGGGAGGAGTTGGGGAAGTGGGGAGGAAAGGGATTGTAGGGGAAATATAAGGGAGGGTATACCAATGCTCAATAGGAAATGGACTCATTACCTTGCTCATTTAACTGTAACCCATCTGTACAGTATCTTTACAATAAAAAATATATATTCAAAAAGGTATTCTCTTCTTAACCATACACTGGTAATTTAGGTGAGTGCAATGGATGTAAAGGCTAGATTCTCTAATTGAGAATTGCTTTGTTTACACAGATACATATGTGCTGATCAGTCTATATGTAGATTGGCAAAGCACAATTAATAGGACGATCCTTTTGCTTTGATTTGAAATTAGTGTTTTTCTATGTGACTGAAATATTTCCAAGATATGATTTGTGAATTTGAACAGGTAAGTATAATATGAACATACTGCCCCATGACGTGTTCATTCTCCTAATGCAAAAGAAAGGGAAGCCAAACTCTGGTGTCCATGCCTGTAATCCTAGCTACTCAGGAGGCTGAGATCTGAAGTCGCCCATCAAAGCCAGCTCTGGCAGGAAAGTCTGAGATTCTTATCTCCAATTAATCACCAGAAAAAAAAATGTGGAGCTCTGGTTTAAATAGTGGATCACTAGCCTTGAGAAAAAAAGGGCAAGAACAGTGCCTAGGACCTGAGTTCTAGCTCCATGACTGACAAAAATTATCAACCCCCCCCCAAAAAAAACACAAAAAACAAAAAACAAAAACAGAAAATGTTAATTCTGAAACATTGGTATGGCTCTGTTGGCATGGCTTAGCTTTATTGTTCCATACTCCCTAGGCAGAAAGAATATAAACCGGTAGGAAATATGATGAAATCATCAAACATATTTAAATAAGCTATGTAAATAGTTGCATTGTGTAGAAATGTAAATATCACCTCGTTCTCTATAAATTTACATTCAATGTTTGATAGGAAACAAAGCCTATTGGGAGACAATTCACTCTTTTCCTCTCACGCATCCCCTACCCATAATAGCTTTTACTAACTATGCTTTGTCTAGACAAGAAGTTTATTGTTTTTGTAGTTTGCAAAAGAGAAGGGAATAAATTTACAATAAAAATACATTAATATGCAATTAAACCCATTATCCTGCTTCATACTCACAGTACTGTATCTATGAAAATGATGAATGGCTGCAACTGACAATCATTTTCAACTTTTCCGCCGTCTCTGTCAAGTGTTTTCTCTAATAATGATCAGTCTATTTACCATCTATAGATACAGATGGGATTTGCTTGAAAAAAGGGTTTTTTACTTCTGGAAAAGCTGCTGTTAAATTGGTTTTGGAATGCCAGTTGTATATGTGAAAACACTTTATGTGTGTATTTTGTTTTGTCTTTGAATTTTTGCTCTGAAACATAAAAATGGGGTTGTTTTTCCTCTGGAGGGTATGTTTTATGCTAGGAAGGTTTTTGAAAACTTTTTTTTCTTTTCCTTTGTCGTTCTTTCTCTTATTTTTTTTTTGCCTGTGTGACTTGGTAGAACTTTTCTGTGCTGAACTGTCATTGCTGTGACCTTTGTTGTGGTTTGTTGAAGTAAAAAAAAAAAAAGAAAAGGAAATGATGTTATAAATATCAGATTTTGTTTTTACCCAGCATTGAGTAAATGGGTGCCAACTTGTTGAGTATGAAATAATAGTGAATAGCCGCTGACTATAATTTATATAAGCTGTCAAATTATTCTAGAGCAACCCAGGCCTAAATATTTGACATCAATACATTTATATTAACTGGAGATATAACTGAAATACATAAATACTTTGAAGTAGTTAAATTCAACTGTGCTGATTTCAGTAGCACATTATATGCATCTATGAAAACAGAATAATGAAGCTATCAGATTAAAAGCAAGATAGGATAGCTATGAGAGTAAATATGATCAAGGTCCATGTGTGGAAATATCACAGTGAGACCCTTTTGTGCGATGAATAAACCCTAATAAAAAGAATAGCCTAGAAGAGAACAGTATGGGTTAAAAATAGATTTTGTGGAGGACTTGTTTTTATTCTTCAACTCTGTTATTGTTTTAGTTCAGCAAATAATTGGGAAATTTTACATACATCGATTTACAAATAAATCCACCATGTAACAGGGCTATGGTAAGGAGACCTGGCTAAAGATCCTATTAGGAGGGTTTTTCTTTTCCCTTGTTTCTGAGGCCATCTTTGGATCATAAGGCCTGACACAATGTCATGAACAGCTTCACAAAAACAGCAACTCCATTCCACGGATGACTTCTTTTGCAGCCTTTTATGGCCTGCACTTGTTTAACTCGTCATTGTGTGGATAGATGACTTCCGTTTAAAATTGCAAATGTGTAACAAAATACGATGGCTTTAGTGTTTGTGCATGCGTTTATCCATCAAATACTCATTATATTCCTACTGTGTGGCCCTCATTGGTTGTGTTTCTCAGCATAAAAATCAGAAGGGCTTCAGTTCCTGACTGAAGCAGCTCTCAGTCCAATAGAAACACAGACCATAAGGAAGGACTGTCTTCTTTCCTGAAACAGGGATAGCCCTCTTTCACTAAGAGGTGATGGTAGAAGCCATAGTTGTGCCAGATCCAAAGAAATCTTTCACCAGCCTTAGCTTCTGCCATGCACACACTCAACTGCTTGTACACCACCATGATGTGAGACGTTCCAGCCACACAGAGAGGCTCTTGAAGAAGGAGATTGCAGGTGCAGACAGGCCAGGGAAACTGGTGTTTGTTGCATGAGTCACGAACCTTCACTGGACGTGGATCCTTTAGTACCAGCTGCCCTGATGCACTATTTACATCTCCAACCAACTTCCTTGCTGAGCTAGCTGTGTTTTTGATTCTTGGACCAGTAATAATAGCTGACGTTGATTCTTTTAAGGCAATAGTTGTACTGTGTAGTTTGTCACACAGCAGTGGAGGTCTGATGCATTAGTGGCCACCCTGTTAAATATCATACCAATCAAGAACCATCTTGATTTTGGAGAACACCTTTGGACTTCCATTCATGATAATGGATTCTGGCCCATTTGTTACAAAAAGGTTCAATATTCATAAAAATTTTCTTCCTATCCTGAAGGATGACCCATGGAGTATTGTTACAAGGAATCAAAAAGAAGTGGCAGGAATATTTTTTTCATTCAAACTATGAATAAAATGACAATACCATAGGCACTTTTCTTATGCATCAGATTTCCTTCTGTCTTCTTGATGATTAGGGGAATTACGAAGTAATAATCTTTCCTGCTTAAAATGCTGTATGATCAGCCTTCAAAATTTGAATAATACTTATAATCTTCCTTATATTTTCTAAAATACATTAAGTATACTTGTCATTTAATATTCATAACATTGCTGGAGGTTAAATTCTCCATATCACTTTATCCAACTGGCATGGATAGATAAATCACTAATTTATTTCAAGGATAGTGTTAGGTTAGATTTTAGGATTAGAAACTCTACTGCAATAATTTCCACTCAGTAGATGAAGAATGGCAAAGTCTTTGCATTCTAAGTGGCATGACCTTTTAACTTCAACAGAGTGTTTTGGTATAATCATTCAGATTTGTTTTAATTTATTATTCACAAAGTCTTTCCCACCTGCTATCTCAAATGAAATAATCCTCTGGCTAATGTTATCAGGATGGGAATAGTTTCTTGATAAAGATGCAGTGACTGAAGTTGGGTGTTTTCCAAAAGATTATACAAAATATAGGGGATCAGGCTATCATTCAAAGTTAAATCTTTTGATTTCAAAATTTATTCTCCTTTCTGGAATGTCACAAATATTATTCCCCAAGAAGAATTGTGACTGAAATCCAGATTTAGACTTTTGAGTAGACTTTTTCAGGCAAGCTTTAATTTACAGTTTTTGGAGGGTCAGATCACTTCCTAACTAACTAATCTTGTCCATGATACTTATCATCCTTGGGTCTTAGTTTTCATATTTATTAAACATGTATCTGGTGGAAAGATTATCAACTCTTTAGGAAGAATGTACACACACAGCCCTGAAAAATACTCTAATACAGAGATAGATATTTCCACCCCTAGTTACTATTCTTACTTGAAGATTACCCAGTGCATCACATGATGAAGACACAGTCATCACAAGATAGATGGTCATTTAAGTATGAGACATCACTATCTGAGGAGGTTTGGGGCTCTGAGGATAGCCAGTTCTTCTCTGAGTGCTACTTAGGGCCTTGCTGATGTTTATCTATAGACTGAACCTGGTAAACAAGGCTAGAAAGGTAGGCATGGAAGTTTACTGAGTGGAGGGTAGGCAGAGAAAGAATAATCAGGCTGTGGGATAGTTCCCAGAGTAGCATTATGGAATTTATATGGCATGTAATCAATCATCCACACACTGGGCTGCTTAAATTAGCTTCCTGCAGTGTGGAGCCTAGTGTCTCTGGTCAAGGTTTGAACAGATTTGGTTCTTCCTCTCATCTGCTTGTATATGACTGTCATCTGCTGGTCCTCTCCTGATAGCTCTTCCTATTCCTTTTTGTTGGTAATGGTGGGATGTCACTGTGTAGTTCAGGCTAGCCTTGAAATTGCTCTGTCACTCTGGCTGGGCTGAAGTTCATGATCCATTTACTTCACCTTCTCAAGTTCTGGGATTATAGGTAAGCACAACTATATCTGGCTTCTATCACTTGTAAGCACATCCATTCTATTGGACAAAGGAATTTTTTTTTCCATATAATGACATTTAAGTTTAGTTATCTCTTCAAAAGTCCTACTTACAACTATTGGGGATTAGAGCTCTTCACTTTGCATATTTTAGGGAGAGATAATTCAGTGTACCAGAATGCAAAGAATACACACAAATTATGCTTTGCTGGAAATAGCGACAAGGTCTCAGTTGCCAGGAGATTAATTAACTAATTAATTAATTAAACAGTCTTTTTTGGATTAAGTCCTTAGTACAGGCTTTGTGGAAATTGGCAAGATAGAACAAGGACCATTTCAACATGTACTGCTGCCCACTGGCTCATGTGGCCTCAGTCTTCCTGTGCTAGCTGCTCACTATTCACCCTAAATGAGATAAGCAGGCAAATAGGCATATGATCATTCTTTGTATCAGTAGCTTTCTAGTTTCTGAGAGGCAGATTTGTATCTCCTTAGGATGTTCATCACATATCAGAGATATCACAAATACAATGGTGGGTTTGATGTATTTAAAATGCATCCCTGTTAGATATCAACCTTAAGGTGATGCTAATAGTGTGAACTATTCATGATATCTTTCTAGCACAAGCCAAACAGTCACCCTTAAATGGCAATAACAGAGCTCCTCTGTCAATTATATTCTTTACTCAGTAGAAAAGTACATGTATTGATATACCATTACCTCCTAGAGCTAAATGAAACCTCTGTGTCTCTGGATGCCAAGCGTCCTTCAAGCAAGTGAAATGCAGGCCTTATAATTGCATTCAGGGTAGGTTTTTTTCTCCTCGCAGCTGCTCATACCACAAATTGTGGGACTCAATGTCTCCTGATCTCCACGTGTGTGTGCTGTGGCGGTGCATACTGACTATTGCCAGCCCCTTGTAACCTGAGAATGTCGAAGTGCTTGTGGAAGGCAGTCACCTCTGTCACTTTCGTTTCTAAACTGCATTGGCTCCTAGAAGGTTTGTCATATTGTACCCAGATTGATTTTTTTCTATGTTCAATTTTTGGGAAAGCAGCATGAGGTCTGAGATTTTAAAAAAATGGTATGTGAGGTTATTCCCCCAGAGGGTAAAGTTAGAGTAGCCTTTCCCCTCCATGGTCTGGTTATGAAATTGGATGACTGTCATGTGCTATCTTTTGTTTTGGTTTTCATTTCTCCTCTTATACACTGCCATCTGCTCTACTCCAGTGGTTAAAAATTGGTTCTTCATCAGATTGGAACACATCCATTGTGTAAATAGTCTAGCCCATCTTTTAAATGAAAGCTCCTTGAAAATATGTGCTGGTAACAGAGGAGCTGGAGAACGCCAAGTCAGAGCACTATAAAAACCAGGGGACCATTTGCACTTGGCGGTATAGATCTATTTTTACTCCTGTCACAGTTAAGATTTGGAGAAGCTATTTCAGACACTCTAGCCAATTCAGATCAATTGCTATCAACTTTGCATTTTGAGAAAGAAGGTAAAAAAGGAAAGCTAAAAAATGTTTTGTCAAAAGGCAAACACATCTTTTTAGTTTAATTCAATTTGCTTTAATACATTGCAGGTGGTATAGACTGAATAACTATTGTCTGCTGGGACCTGCTGGACAAAGACTATGGAGCTAATCCACAATGACTTGACTAAGAGTCATGCAACAGAATGCAGAGAAGAGATGTGGAGCAAACCCTTCTGACATGAGCAATGATGAGTGCAGCTGGTGGAAGTAGCTATGGGAACCAGAACTGAGGGAAAGGTTCTACATTACAGCACTTTGGAGATGGCGCCCAAACATATCACTCAGATCCTAATACACGGAAGGGCAATGAGGTCATGAAACTGTGCTAAGTCCCTTTCCAGGTTGTATAGATGATTCTTTGAGGTCTGTTTTCAGATCTGTCCACAGATTGGTGTGCACTCCTAATGATTCCAAAGACCTAGACCCTGGCTTACTCCTGGAAGGAGAAGAAAACAGATGTGATGCTATGGGTTCAGTGATGCTAGGTTTTCTATGCGGTGGAAAAAACATCTGTGTCTACAGTCACCAAAATTTAGCGTAACTGAATCATCACCTGGACATAGGTGGAAAATAACTCCCCCTCAAAGTTAGACTCAAAGTTTGATATAAGTTTTGGAATAAGAATTAACGCTTATCTGAAAGGTTGTGGTTCAATACACAAGAAAGATACGTTCACAGGCATGCTCATTTCAGCTGTGTTCACAACAGCCAATTTGTGGAAACAACACCTCTTACCTGAATGTCAGGGGCTTGATACTTGCTAGAATATTCCTCCAAATCTTCATTAAGATCTGCCTAAGCTATCCTGTTATCCAAACCTTAACATCCCCCTTTGTGTTCCTTTATTATTTAATTATTCTCTGATGCATCACTGTGTACTTATTTGTTGTGTCTGTCTCCTTTAGAGAATGAGATTTCTTGATGTTAGGCAATTTTTATGTTTGGTTCCGTGCTGCATTCCTAAGTTCACTTACCCAAATTTTATGAGTTGCCAATAAATATCTGTTTAATTATTCACAAACAATTTAGGCTTTATCGCTTTCCCCTCTCCAATATGCAAATATTACAAACTTTCTACCCAAGAGTAAATCTTGAGGATTTTAATTTTAAAGGAATTTGCAGATTTAATAGTATCTGCTTCTCCCCACCCCCGAAAGCTTCACAGTCTTTAGATGTCATCTGAAACTATTGGAGAGTATTTTGTGACAGATAATGACAGATAATGACCAGGTGAACTGCACTGAAGGGAGAGAGGGAATTCTAAGATTTCAAATAAGTTCTTAGCTCCCTGGCTTTTGACTAAATCCAGCACATTCTCCACTGAAGAGACTGCTGAGCTGGATAAAATGACATGAAAATCATTTCTGGCTCACTCTACAGGGTAAAATTCACAGCAAGGACATTTCAAAGAGAAACTCTTATCACCTGGCTCCCAATTTCTCGAACTTTCTCCATTGGAAGCAATAATAGATAGTTGCAGTTAACACCAAGTGTAAAACGATGTATCCAATTTCACTTTAAGTGTGTGATATCTTAGTTTACTGTACAGAAAAGACAAAATCTCTCCGATGTAAGAATACGTTTGTTAGTTACTTCTACTTGCAAACATGGAACTTCATTTCTCATGCTCAGCCGAATCCCTTCAAGATGACAACTGCAAGCAGCTGACCTGTGAGTAGGGGCTGGCTCTTTGCATCTCCCCTTGAAGGACGCTGAGAGTTCTTAGGAGAAGAGCTTCTCTTCTCCATGATGGTGCAAAGTATTTTCACAAAGGTCATGGGTCTGTAACTTTAGTTTTTCAAAATCACCTTGGAGGGATTAAAAACACATGGCTTACCCAGCACATTTCAAAATCCATTGATGCTATAGATGATTGTCTTTTCCTCAAATCATATTTGCAAGTCTAACCTTTCCAGGTGATTGCAAAAATGAGATCTCCAGTGGGAGTTAGGACATGAGGTCCCAAAACTCACACAGGAAATGTAAGCTCCTATGAAAGAGACCCAAGAGATTGCCCTTCCCTTGCTCCATAGAAGGACATAATTAAGAAGCCCTTTGTAAACTCAAGACCAGACCACTGATCTTTACCTTCCTGTCCTCTAGATGATTGTTGTTTACAAGTCATCGAGTCTGGGGTTTTGTTGTAGCAGCCTGAATGGAGCAGAAAATAGGTCTAGGACCTGATTCTCGTTCAGCGCTATGTGCTTGAAGGCCATTCTGAGGACTGTGTCCTAGATTATCGTCCTGGTCAAGTTTGCATTGCTAACTTAAACTGCAAAGTAACTTCATTTCTATTTTCTTGTAAATTTTTGAGGTTGTTCTGAGCCACCTCACAGAGCATTTTTTTTTCCCCAGCTCAGGATCTAAGAATAAGTTAAACCTGACCAAAGAAAAGGTCCTTTCCTGTCCTAGTGACTTTAACTTTGAAATTTATGAATGGTCCCTTTGTTGAGACAGGCACAAGTTGTTTTCATGTAACTGTTGACTCTTCTGTATTTTAGAAGAGTTAATGGCCTAAAAGCTGGAAAGAATGCCACTTCTCTCCATGGTGTCTGTTTTACAAGGTGGAGAATAGTAGGAAAACCAAGAATTTCAATAGCACAGAGGAACTCCTAACTACTGGGATTGCTCTGGGAATGTGGAAGTCCCCACCCTGACATACCTCTTGTGACAGAAGGAAGGAGATTTGGGGCCAAAGTGTGTTAAACCAGATCCTTCAAGTTCACTTGGGTACCCAAGGTGACTGAAAAAGGGGGTGGATTTCCACTGCTTGAACTAGAGTGTCATCCTTGAGTTTAATGCCTGTGAAGAACTGAATGCAGGACGGATATAATCTACCTCTTACATAAGCTCACTAGGAGCCAGTTGGGAAAAAATTAGGCCAGGTCTATCTTGGGGGAAATCAAGAATTCAGTAAAATAGCCCTTGTTCCAGGAATAAGAGTTGTGGTATGGGTGAAATGGAAGTAGAAAGCAGGGTCTAACTCTGTAGGATTTCAAGTATGGTGTAGGCAGACCCTGTCTAGGGCCTGGGAGTGATATTGAATTATTTGTAGGTGATGTCTCGCTGAGATCACAATCTTCTTTGTGTTTCGTAAAGTGTTCTGGAAGGTTCGATATGCTCATATCAAAATGTTTATACATGGAGAATATCCTCTACTCAAGTGAATAATAAAGTAAATTGTGTACTCATCATTAAACTAAATGTTTTATAGAGATTATGAGAAAGTAAGGGTAGGCAGGGTTTTTTGGTTTTGTTTTTTTTTAAATACCAGTTAGGATGCTTGAACTTAGAGTCAAGGTACTGTCTTTGAGGATGTTTTCTTTTATTTTGGTGATTAATTGAGCTAAGAGTCTCACAGACTTTCTTGCTTAATCTGGTTTTGATCCATGATCCTCAAATCTCTGCCTACTGAATAGCTAAGATTTCAGGCATGAGGGTCTGGAGCCAGCCCTCAGGCAGGTTTTAAAATCTATTCACCTAAATAGCCACTTTCAATTGGTGGTTAGGGATGTATATAGATGGTAGGCAGATAGGTAGATAGATAGAGGATAGATTGATTGATTGATAGTGGATGATAGACAGCTAGATGTTGATGAATACCTACTGCTATGGCAGAGGTTTCAGACTTTTGCTTACTAATGTCAGCTCCTATACTCATGAAGACAATAAAGACATTGCATGTGCTGGATTCATTTTGAGGAAAATGCAGTCCTATTGAACTGCCTCGTTTTTAAAGTAAAAATGTGTTCACATTACAAAACCACTGTAGCAAAGAACTTCTATTAAAATAGCCTTGCTGCTTATATTTAATGCTTTGTAGACTGCCGTGTGGCTCAGAGGGGCTGTGAGTAGCACATGAAGGCATTAGAGTAATCATTAAAGATCAAGGGCTTTCCAATTATCAAGTCACACTTAGTAGACAATAAGCTGAGATGAATGAAGCAGAGCTCGACAGTTTTATATTCCAAATCAAAGATTTTCAGACAAACCTTAGGTGAGACACACATGTGTGCGTGTGTGCGTGCGTGCCTGCACACACACACACACACACACACACACACACACACACACTGCTCCTCAAAGCTCTCCAGTAATTCCCTGTTTTTACCCCTTTAACCGTGAGTAGAAAACAATTTACATGAAATTGTTCCCTATAATAAAGAGTCCAGGGATGTCTTTGATGACCATTTCCACATTTTTCTATCAAATCTCTTATTTCAGAACAAGGTTCATTATGATTGGTTAATGAGAATGTTACAAAGCCTCAATGAACCAGGTTTTGTTTAATAAAGTAGAAGTCTGAGAAAAAAAGTTATACAAGGGATTTCTTTTTCCAAAAGAGTGACTTTCAAGGTCTGTCCTGGGGTCAAATAGACACAGACCAATCTGGTTTATTTTTTATATTTACAGCACTGTACTACAATCCTGGGAACTGTAAATGGTCCCCTCAAGGCAGGCCACGATGCTCACTCATCATAGAAAGATTCAATTATATTTGTTGGACAGCTTCTGCTGAGCCAGAAATGGGGAGTGATATGTTTTGGTACAGTTTACAAGAGCAAAAGAGGAAGAGAGAGGCCTGGCTAGGGAGTCTTATTGTCCTTAAGTAGTGAGACTCTTCTTTGCAGAGAGCTGCAAAGCTCTCATTAAATACTTACTTAATTGCACCAAATTTAAAGGATTGGTTGGTGTCAGGCAATCAGGGACACACCATCTTCTAGATTGCTTCAGCTCTGTCTTTCGTTCCGCTGTAGTGAGAACTGACTTGGATGAGACATTAACTTGCTAGGTGACTCCTGGGAGCTTCCTTCAAAATTGCTGGGAGCAACTCGAATTCCTAGCTACCTCTGCATCCCACCCAACAAGTACCTATACAATGCTATTAAGAAAGAATTTCTAGGGGCTGGGAAGGTGGCACAGTGGTAGAGTGCTTGCCTTGCATGCATAAGGCCCTGGGTTTGATTCCTCAGCACCACATAAGCAGAAAAAGCCAGAAGTAGGTGCTATGGTTCAAGTGGTAGAGCGCTAGCCTTGAGCTGAAGAGCTGAGGGACAGCTCCCAGGCCCAGAGTTCAAGGTCCATGACCAACAACAAAGGAAGGAAGGAAGGAAGGAAGGAAGGAAGGAAGGAAGGAAGGAAGGAAGGAAGGAAGGAAGGAAGGAAGGAAGGAAGGAAGGAAGGAAGGAAGGAAGGAAGGAAGGAAGGAAGGAAGGAAGGAAGAAAGAAAGGATTTCTACCTCTACAAATTTCTCCTGATCCATCCAACAGTGATTGGGTCCCTACTGCATATAGGAGCCAAGATTGTTCCTATACATCATGTAATTTAATCCTCACAGATACTGTTTCAGACCATTGATACTTTTAGGGGCAAAGGATATGTTTTATACAGTAAACTGCCTACTGTTTCTAAAATAATTATATCTATCTATCTACATGTACATATATGCATATATATATATATATGTGTGTGTGTGTGTAGGCAACAAACATTTGAGAGTTACCACAAATACTATTAAAGGTAGCATTGAGTTCCCCGTCCCCTTCACTCCCATCTGGCCGAGTGGCATCTGCCACCGTCTCTCTTCTCAGCCAGGTTTCCCATTCTACCATGTGTTGCTGGTGATGATGTTAAGCTTCCAAGGCTGAGGACTTCTCTGTAACTCTGCCTGGATAGTTGCTAGCTGCTCCTGCCACCCTCAGAATCGCATCCACAGCACACTGAGGTTTGCTGTTATTCTCCTCCTTTCTGAATTGGCATATCATGGCCTAACCAGCCTTGCTCTAGATTCTGAGTCCCTTTTAATTAATGGCCTCCTCAGTATTAGATCTCAGCTCAGTTCTTTGGTGAGACATCAAGTTCTTCAGCTTTTTCAAGGAGTTCTATTGGGAAAGAAATTTGAACTGCCTCAGTTGAGTAGATCTTTTTTTTTTTTTTTTTGGTCCGTTGTGGGGCTTAAACTCTGGGCCTGGGTGCTGTCCCTGGGCTCTTCAGCTCAAGGCAAGGGTTCTACTGCTTGAGCCACAGCCCCACTTCCAGTTTTCTAGTGGTTTTTTGGAGGTAAGAGTCTCACAGACTTTCCTACCTGGGCTGGCTTTGAACCATGATCCTCAAATCTCAGCCTCCTAAGTAGCTAGGATTACAGGCGTGAGCCACCGAAGCACAGCTACTTGAGTAGATCTTTATGTTCTTCTGGTTTAGGATATATTCTCATATGTTAATTCAACATTATTAAGAATCTTTCATCATCTGGTATGACCTCTACTTTTTAAAAATGAAATCATAAGAAACACAACTTAATGACCAACTGCTGTAACTTTCCAAAGGCTTTCACTGGAGAGTATATGGATGCTCTAGGGAGGCATAAGGATGATATAATTATTTCTGCTTAATAATATTTCTGGGAGACATTCAGAGAAAAGATGGCTATTGACTTAAGCCTTGAAGGATGAGTTGGTTTGGGGATGGCTGGTATGGCTACTGCTGACTCATGATGTCAATCACTTCTTTCTATTCTGATGACAGTTCAGTTTATTAGAGACTTGATGAGAAACCCAAACATCTTTTCTGGAATGTTCTTGTGCATTTTGGTTTGGGAATTTGTAAAATGGTTTTCATAGAATGGCTGAGTATTGCATATCATATATTGGTGTGTCTAGTAGCTGGATTATCTTGGAGACAGTTAAAAATGTGTTCCAGTTAAAAATGTAATCACCCAGGGGTACCTATAAAATAATGTACATGAAAATAAAGCTGAATTGTACTAATGTAATTGAGGAAAAAACTTTCAATTTAAAAATATCCCTATCATTTGGTAAATATTTTTCTTGATCACAGTTGAGTTGTGGGTGATTTCTTATCCTGTTGATCAATGTAGCATTATTTAATAAAATTTTTGAATGGTTTGTGTTGTAGATCCTTTGTGTTTTCTGTTGAAATGACCCACATACTTATCTGCGAAAAGCACAACTTAACTTTCTAATTTCTCCTCTCCTTTTTCATAAGAGAAGGTCCAGTATATTTTCTAAATGAGGTTACATTGAAAGAATATTTTCTTTTCTGAGTGCACAACTACAATTTTATTTCATTAGGAACAAACGATGACATATTGCTTCTTGAAAGTAGTTGATTTATAAATACCATATGTTTGAACTCAGAGTACTATAAAAAAGGCTTATCAGCAGAGATTTAGTTCTCACAATTTGGGACAATAAAGTATTGAAATCAAAATGATGTATGGTACAATTCTGGATTCTAGTGAGGGTTCTCTTAGTTTGCATACTCTATTGTTAAATTCCCCTAACCTGGAAACAGGTCAAGACAGTTTGCTGATGTCCCCTTGATAAAGGCACTGTTCCTATTAATGGGACCTGTACTCTTCTGACCTAAATATCTCCCAAAAGTAACGCTTTTTACTAATGTTCCTGAGGGATTGCATTTTAACACATGTATTCTTGAAATCAGCCATCAGCACATTATGCCTTGGAAACTACTGTAATCTGAATTCTTACGAATGAGGAACATATGTATATATATATATATACACATACATACATACATACATATACATATATATATATATATATATATATATATATATATATCACTTCTGTTAGCATTGTTTCCCTGGTAAGTAATCACACTAGGATATCCTGTAAGCCATTTATTACTCTAATAAATGCAATTTCCAGTTAAAGAACACTTTTTAGAAACTTTTAAATTTTGATCCAGTGTATATTTAAAAATAAAAATCCAAACCAGGTGCCGGTGGCTCATGTCTGTCATCCTAGCTACTCAGGAGGCTGAGGTCTGAGGATCATGGTTCAAGGCCAGTCTGTGAGACTCTTATCTCCAATAAACCACTAGAAAACCAGAAGTGGCACTGTGGCTTAAGCGCTAGAGTGCTCTCCATGAGCAGAAGAGCTCAGGGACAGAGCCCAAGCCCAGAGTTCAAGCCTCATGACCAACCAAAAAAACCCCAAAACCCATAACTTTTCAAAAATGTGTCATAGTTCACTGCCTTTTTAGAGTTTTGATCACAATTGTCTTTTCTGTGTTACTCAGAATTACTGTTTTAACACAATTTATTGGGTAATCTTGTAATATGGTGGTTATCATTCATGGAGATCTTTGTTTTCCAAATAATAAAAGTCCTTGGAGAAAGTATTTACTGTTAATGATTTTCCTGCTTTCCTTTATGTTTTTAATGCTCACTTTATCAGTTTCTATCAGCTAGGTTTTAATTCATTTCAATTAAAATCTAAGCAAAAGAATTTAGTAAATACCTACTGCATTCCAGCTGCTCTGTTGGAAGCTATGGTTACAAATGATAAATATAAAGTCCAGTATGTCACTGTCCTCTGTAACCTTGAGCAAATTATATTAGGAGATAAGAGACATTGGGTTGTGATAGCTTAAAATTCCCTTTGTTTGGTGGTAGACTTCAATTCATCTTGGGAGGAAATTCACAGATTCTACAATAGTTATTTTTTTCACACATGCGCACATATTTTTTTCTATTTTATCTAGGTTCAAAACGTCACTTGCAGGTAAGTCCAGTATTACTATTTTAAGTTATGCCTACAATGGCATTATTTTTCTCCCTCTCTGTGGCACTAAATGTCATGACTCTTTCCACTTGAGGTGTCATGGGGCAGAGGGTAGATATGAGCTCTAGTCGTTCTGTATCCTCTGATCCTAAGATGTTTGCATTATCCTGTCTGGGAACATCCTCACAACTCTCCCTCCAAGAAGGAGGTGGGTGAGAATTACACCATGAGTATGATAATGAGGGTAATAACAGAAGCAATGATAGCTATCATTTGCAAAAGACTATACCATCATTTCATTGTAAACTATAAAATATGGTTGCTCCTTTATCTGTTTTTCGTCTCCCATTATTGGCTGTACCGAGGGCCTCTGCAGGTCATACTTTTCAAGGAGTGCTGGAAAATATGAAACTAAGTCATTTAAGTGATTTCTGAGGCTCTCTTGGGAGGAGAGAATTTTCCATAAGTCTTCTTTCACACAATACGACAGCTCTCGCAGAACAGAAAGGCCAGCATCACACACTCAGGCAGAGGAAGCTTTACACAGTCCCACTCTGATAGTGCATTTCTTAGTCTCATCACCATGGCAAGATTTACAAATATATCTCCTCTCTGGATCATTTGCCTTTTGACTCTTGATCCTTTGTCCTCTTCCTAGATGTGCAACAAGATAAAGAATATAGATGATAATTTCAGATTCACATATGAGTAACAGGCATAACAAGACAGCACACAAGAGAAATAGAGGCAGGGAAAGGAGGGTAAGCTGAGCACCTGAATACACACATGCACAGGGGAGCATAGGTAAACTCACAACAAGAGAGCCCAAGAGTGTGGGTGAGAGATTGGTTGTGTCTGTTGTCTTAGGGGCATTTTTATAAGGGGAAAAGCCACATCAGAGGTCATGGATTGGATAGCTCCTGGTTGCACAGTGAATCCTTAGATGAGCCATGCCAGGGAGAGCCAGCATAGTATGACTAGGTCAATACCTGGGTTCAGTGTCTGTCTTGGGTGGGTTGAGGAGGGATTACTACTTTTCCAAGACCAGCAATAAAGGTATCAGTAAAGGTAAGCAATGAGAGTGACTCATGCCTGGAAGTCTAGCAACTCAGGAAGCTGAGATCTGAGGATCATGATTGGAATCTGGCCCAGAAAGGAAAATCCTTGAGACTCTTATCTCCAATTAACTATTCCCTTCCCCCCACCCAAAAAAAAAAACACAAGTAGAGCTGTGGTTCAAGTGGTAGAGGCTTTTGCCTTGAATAAAAATGCTCAGGGACAGCACCCAGGCCTTTAGTTCAAGCCCTAGTTGGAAGGAAGGAAGGAAGGAAGGAAGGAAGGAAAGGAGGGAGGGAGGGAGGGAAGGAGGGAGAGAGGGAAAAGATTATTAATGCCAAGAGCACAGACCCAGACTGAAAACCTGATCCCTTGAATACTAATACTACACAGGAAAAGTACCATGAAGGCCCGTGAGGAGCTGAGGACAGAACTTCATCAAGACCATGATGCTATGCCTTCTCTAAGCTATAGTTTAGAAATGTGCCAGCATCTAGAAAAAGAACGATACTGTGACTGGTTGAAATGCATACTTGGCCCTATTGAAATCTAGGAGTGACAGAGCTAATGAAACAAATGAGCATCGTCACGTTGTGCAGTAGTTCTTGGCTTGCCAATCTGGAATATGGTCTTGGATATTAACTTGAGTTGAAACAAGAACATAAAGAACATTTGTGTTTCTGTCTATTTGCTTAGGTTAATGAGGTTGACTGGGCTTTGATTTGCTTTTCTGCGCAGACCTTCCACTTAGTTTTAGAGTTGGGATTATTTGATGCAGCAGGACTACCAAAGTTAATCCTGTAGCATCCTCCAGTGGGATTCCTTTTTAACAAAAACACAAGGAGCAAAAGTGTGTGATTGTGTAATTTATTACAACATGTCAGTTGATGGTACTTGAGCCTGGTACAGATGGTGCCTCATCTGCTAAACAAGTTTAGATTATGATACGCTGTCAAGGGTCATCAAGACAAGCTACACACTGTCATATATTACCAAGATGTTTATGAAGTGGAGAACATGTCTTTGCCAGGTTTCCAGCAGTTTAATGTTGAGATAGAAATTTTGACAGTGTACTTCAATGCTGTGTGACCACCTTCCATACTGTTCTCTTTACACGGATCAAGAAAAATATTTCCATATTCTTTTACTGAATGTTTTACATCTTTTTTTGTTGTAAAGATAAAACACAAGTCAGGTGTCCACAGGGATGAATTTTTCCTTGTATGCTTATAGATTGCCAGTGGATTTTTGTCTATTGTTTTCAATAGTAGAGGGAATTAGAAAAATAATGAAAGTACACAGGTAGTTTTAAAGCACTGCTTGTAAATTATTTTATTCTCAGCTTTCTCAAGTCATGTGGCTTTCACCAGCCATAATATTCTAGGATCTTTTCTAAAAACTATATAATTCAGATGTCTTATTTTTTGTTTTCTCCCGCCCCTGGTGTGATTCATTATTCAATAGATTCACATATTCTTTAGGATACAGATCAGAGTCTGTACTGTATCAATTGACCCCCATGTTTGTCTAGGATTCCACAATCTCCGCCCTCTAGAACAGGTGAGCCTGAATAATGCTGAGTGAATAAAGACATAGACTCTTGGTGAAACTAATTCTCAAGGCTGGGCCTTGAAAATAAACCATGGTACCATGGGAAGACTCGATGCAGCAAACAGGCAATAATTGGTCTATGTTAGTTTTTCAGATTATCTTTGAGACAATGGTCAATGAGGGCTGCATATTGACCTTGACCAGACCCCTAGTAACTTTTGAACTTATGTGAAGTAATTGGATGTATGAAGTAATCTGTTTCAAAGATTCTGTTATTTGCACTGTGTGAAAAGAAAAGTACTTAAAATTATGAATGTATTTCTCTTTATAGATCTTGAGATTAAGGAAAATGCACAAATAGCCTCAAGTGAGAAGTAAGGGGGAAAAAGAACATAGGTTTGGAATAAGGTCTTATTAAAACTCTTCTGAAAATGGATGTGAACACTTTCTTCTTGGGACATGCAGAATTTTTTTTACTGCTAAACTACAGTATTTTAACTGACTAAGTCCTAGAAATTGGCCTTTGGGTGCCCTTGAATTTAATTGATAGGGAAAGTGGAGATGAAGAAATCAGTCTTGTTCCAAAGGACTAGGTTGAAAGGATCAAGACCACAGATTCCAGAGGGAAGGTGGCATTCAAGGGATGCTCACAAATACCCAATGAGAGATGACCTTCAGGGACAGTGGAGGTGGTATGCCCTCTGCCTGATGCTGAATTAGATTCAGCATCTTCAGTCACTTTCTCCCTCCCCTGACTCTCTGGTCTCAGCCATCAGTAAGGCTTTGTTACTGATACAAATACAAATCAGGGCAAGCCCTGCCTTCCCTCTGTCTAGAAGAAAGACAGAGGAGCAAAGCAGGAGAGGAGGGAGTAGGTGGAATGCCTTGTGTTGAAGCAGTTGCTGTTGAACTTGCAGGATGACGTAAAGGGAAGGCTAGAGGATCGTTACACCACGCTGCTGCTAACAAGGTGAGTGAATCACAGATCAGGGAGCTCAGGTTTGAGGTCATAACACCCAACACAGGAAACAAAGACAGAAGCTGCACCTTTTTCGCGTGTTGCATGATACACACACAGCCAGCTGCTGACAGGAGGCTCTTCTCTTGTCTCTGCCCTCTTGGGTCTCCAGATTTTTTTCCCAGTTAGCTCCTGCTGGCCAGTGTTCTTGTGTGACATTTCAGAGGCCGCTGCTTCTTCCTGGCTGCTTTGATCTGTCTGAGTGTTTTGCTGACTCCCTTACGCCCTGGAATTTTTTTTTTCAGGAGGGCCCACTGGGATGAAGACCGATAGCAAGTCACTTTGGTAATGGAAGCCCGGTCCTCCTGGGAGCAGGCTATCCCCATTCGTCAGATTACTGACTCTTTTCATAAGCTTCTTGACCTTGTCTTCAGCTTTATAACCCGTGATGATGTATTTATGGCCTGATCGTGACTATGCATGAGTAGCATAGCAGAGACAAATGAGCATTAGATGTTGACAAAACAGAGAAAAATATGTTGCTCTCCACACCTTTTGTTAGCAAAGGCAAGATTCACTATTGCTCTACTGATTTATCTATCAATCTTCTTTTCTCACTTAATAAAATGCCCCCCCATTGCTCCTCCAAGCCTGACACCGTGTTTTTGTAATCCATTATTAAAGCCATGTCAGGTTCCAGAGACAGTGTGTTCTGGGTTTCACTACAGTGTCATTTTACTTTCTGCCTTGAAAACATGCTCAGATGGTTTCTAGTTCTCTTCTACAGTGTTTTCCATACAACTTACTTGGTAAGCCTTTTTTAAATTGTTTGCTTTTGTACTTTTCTGGGTGCCAGTACTTGGGCTTGAACTCAGAGCTCTGTGCTCCACACTTGGGTTGTATTTTTTTTCAAGCCTGGTGCTCTACCACTTGAGCCACGCCTTTACATCCACCATTTTTCTGGTGAATTGGCCATACAAGTATCATGGATTTTACTTTCTTGGCTGCCATCTAAACTCGATCTTCAGATCTCAGACTCCAGAGGACCTAGAATTATACACATGAGGCATCAGTGCCTGGCTGGTAAGTTTTGTTTCTTTTTTTTTTGTCGGTCATGGGGCTTGAACTCTGGGCCTGGGCGCTGTCCCTCAGCTCTTCAGCTCAAGGCGAGCGCTCTACCACTTGAGCTACAGCGCCACTTCCGGTTTTCTGGTGGTTTATTGGAGATAGGAGTCTCACGGTCTCTCCTGCCCGGGCTGGCTTTGAACCGTGATCCTCAGATCTCAGCCTCCTGAGTAGCTAGGATTACAGGCGTGAGCCACCAGCGCCCGGCAAGTTTTGTTTCTTTTTAATTAAAGCTTTGCAGATAAATATGTTTCTTTCTCAAATTCCTTCTATGCTTGCAATTTGGGGAAAGCAATAAATATGAACTAGAGGACTTGAGATCATGAGGAGTGGCTTTCTTTAAAATTATTTTCCGAGGAATCACTTGTATGAGAAATTTAGACCTACAAAGTTCGAATGTCATGAATCTATGGCTCATTTGTGTACTTTCTTTAAAGAGATGTATTCAATGAATGATGTGTTACTTCTCTAATTTTTAATCTTTTTTTTCTTCTTTTCAGGATAAGAAAACAAAGTAAAAACCACGATGCTATCTTACTTTATAAAGTCCACTGCCCTTTACATGACTCCTGTGTATGGTCTAGATTAGGATCAAAACTCCAGTATCAGCATTCATCAGTGTCAGAGGCCCAGAGGATCAGTGAATTCCAAAACACTGTAGTGGGTCAAGAAACCAAAGCTTTCCCTAAAGATCTAGAGAGGTTTTATATATGTACAGCCTAGCTGAATCCCAAACAAGTCTCTATAGAGAGGTGCCAAGTTTGGCTACGTGGGGATGTGGAGAAACGGTCATGCTAGGGAAGGTAGCAGCTGCACTGACTAGGCTGTTCTATTGGAGATGAGGTGAGGTTGGCCTGGGCTTTGTGAAGAGGATGGAAGGAAGCGCAGTGGGGAAAAAAATTGATTCCACAACAGATTAATGTGAAGCTCCAATTCACAGTTTGTATTTTTGTTCCATAAGGGAAGATACATTTTATGTTTTTTTTTTTTTTCCCTTGGCTTGATGACAATTAGTTCAGTCCCTGGGGAAGATTAATCTGGTGATAACGAGTTGGATAGATCAGGGAGAAAGGCCAGAAGGGAAGCTTATCAGCTCGGAGACTGAATTTGCTCACACAAGTGTAATGAGGACCTGACCTTAGAAAACAAAGGTTTCCTTAGAAGGAATAAGGCAGATGCAGGAGACCTGCTGGTAAGCAGGATGGAATAATTCCAGGTAAGTTTACACAATGCTATGCAGAAAATAATGAGGGAATCCAAACAGCTCTGTCATGCAATGTAAACATGCCACTCTCTCAAAGCCTGTTATCCTAATATGACATGACAGTGTCCGCTGGGTTATTTTCCATGACAAGAAGTTGCAGAAGCTGATAAGGCTGTGACTAATTTAAAATGTAATTGTTGTTCTATGTTCCTGTGACATAGTTTGCCTTTCATTTCCTTTAAGTAAGCAGCGTAAGGCGGAGCAGTCAAGTTCAATATTAGCAGCCTGGTGCCTGGAAACAGCCAAAGGTTTGGAAAGGTTGCTAGGTATAAAGCAAATTTGATCTCCGCATTCTCATCATAGCCTTGGCGGCACACTGGGGTCGTGGGTGAGCACCCTGTCCCAGGTTTTGTGCTCCTGGAACAGTGAGGTTTGTGGGTAATGACACAAGTGAAGGACACGATCTGAACGAAGGAGGTGTGACTCACTGCAGGAAACCTCTGGGTTCAGAGATCACTACAAATTCATTTGGAGAAGAGATGTCATAAATCATACAACATTATCCCTGGAAGGAATCTTAGAGATAACCTAGGTATGAGTTTTAGAGTCAGGTGATTTGATTTCCCCTCTCCTCTACCAGTCAAGTACATGTCCTATATTTATTCATCTTCGTTTCTGTGAGATAGCTTCTCCTCCAAATATAGGAAGAGCATACACCTCTCTCTCTCTCTCTCTCTCTCTGACACTGTAAGGATTAAATAAGTTAATAAATGGAAAGTCTTCATTCAGTTCATGGCAGACACTTAGCTGATATGAGAAGTAAGACTGCAGCTGCAGCTCTGGAATGTGGAGTGCATGCCTCTTCAGTACCTTTGCCCTCCTCCGTGCATTCCCTTCTGAAAGTATTCCAGAGCAGCCAGGTTTGTCATGTGTGTCGATAGTGCTTTCCCCACCACATATTTCCAACATTACTAAGAGTCTATTAAAGTCCAGTTTACCTAATTCATCATTTAAAAAATATATTGAGTACTTGGTTAAACCAAAGGACTCTGCTTCACATGACAAATGACATGCCAACGCTAAAGGCTTAATTATTACCTATTTCCCTACAAAATATTAATCATGGTTATTGTTTTTATCCCAGACCAAGGAGTCCTGCTCTGTAATGAGTGTTGGGGATTGAGATGTGGGTGGGATCAGCCCCACTGGCCAGGGTGTTAGGCACTGCTGCCAAGAGTTAGCTACGAAATAGAAGGACACATTCTAGCTATTTAGAATAGGCCTCAGGAAAAATGCAGCTTATTTCAATTTCTGAGATGATTATCCTGTTGAAAATTATCGGTGGTATATGGTAGAGGTGATACAATGTCAAAGCAAAGGGAGACTACTTAGGAAGAGAGAGAGAGAGAGAGAGAAGAAAGAAAGGAAAGAAAGGAAGGAAGGAAGGAAGGAAGGAAGGAAAGAAAGAAAGAAAGAAAGAAAGAAAGAAAGAAAGAAAGAAAGAAGGAAGGAAGGAAGGAAGGAAGGAAAGAAAGAAAGAAAGAAAGAAAGAAAGAAAGAAAGAAAGAAAGAAAGAAAGAAAGAAAGAAAGAAAGAAAGGAGAAAAGAAAAGAAATATCAGTCCTGTGCCTCCCCTGGTTCAGGCTCAGTTCAAATGCTGCATTTTGTGCTTAGACTATCTGCAAGGATTGGGTAATCTCACTTTATTCCCATTTTCATTGAGGCATGAGCTTGCCACCCTTGAAGATAACCAACGTTGGGCTGGAGTATGAATTCAGATTCATTTGATGTTGTAAATGTTGCTCTCTCTGTCTTTTACCAACCCAATTATGATTAAAAATATACATCAGAGTTACAGGTAAATATACATACAGAAATGATGGCTAATTAGATTTAGATAAGGGGAACTCTACTGTGAAGACCACCCTGGTCAAGAAATGTAAGTGTTCCATTGCTGGAGAACCATCTTCTCGCACTTCAAAAGGAAGCATTACTCTGAGCCTGAAAATATGGAACTTCTTTGTGCTTCTATATGATTTTATTGCCAAGTGATCAGCCCTTGATTGTTGCTTAGTTTTTACCTTTTTAAAGCACATGTCCTGTTTCACATACAGAACCCCTTCCCTTTATTTTATTTTATTTTTCTTCTTCTTCTTTATTTTTTTAATCCCTTCCCTCTTATTATAGTTCACCTGCTGAAAAGCTGAAGTCGTTTCCTCCGCAGAGTTGCCAGTAGTCCAGATGCTGTGGTTGCATATACCAAGTACCTGGAAAGCCATGGCTCTGAACCTCATTTCCTGTCATCTGATCTCTGAATCTGGAAGCTTGATCAGATTTGGATTTGATCCCTTGGAATGTATTTTAGTGGGAGAGGGTGCTTTTGTTTATCTCCACCAGGAAGCACATAGCATTTAATGTGTAGGTTTTACACATTATTTCCCGTATCTATTCATGCTCAATGCCTGTATTATTAAGTCACTGGAAGTGGAAAAGTACGGAAGTAGAAAACTTCATCATCTCTTTTTCACTTATGGACTCAAATAATTTTAAAAGGAAACACTTGATATCTAGTATTAGTTAGCTAGGTATATAGTTCACTTAGAAAAAGGAAGAATACATGCTTCATGTTTTCCTTTATTTATCAAGTATTTAGATATATTTGATATACTTCGACTTGTTGTAATGCTCATTCTTGTTGAAGGTCAGATTGGGTAACCTTTCTCTTGTACTGCTGAGGATAAACACAGAGTCTTGTCCATACTAAGCCAAGGATCTATCCTGTGATAGATTCGCAGCCTTTCGTATTCCCAAATTTTGACCTGAGCTTTGTTTTTCCTGTTATCTCCTGGGACAGAATTTTTGCGTGTTTCTTTTTTGATTGTCTGAAATTAGTCATTTCTTTAAGCAGCTGTTTTGGGGGGATATAGTATTTTGTGATTGCAACAATGAACCTAACTAGAGATGCGAATTACTACTGGGTATACTGCTAAGCATGCTCGGTATACTGCTAAGCATGCTCGGTATACAAAAACTGGACATCATAAAAATGCTTGTGATTCAATCCTGCGATTTCCAATTAAAACATACAAGGTTGCTACTGACTTTCTTTTGTATTATATATGCATTTCCAGATAGAAAATCCTAATTTTGGGAGACAGAAAGAATGGCAGAATTGTTTTAATATGAACTTCCCCCCCTGATATTTCCAGATCCTCTTTCACTTCAGTTTTCTTTCCCTTAACTTCTGTTTTTCTTATTCTGCTTCAAAATATGTTTCCAGTGGTTTCTCTTCACTGTAGATTTCTGTCCTGAGAGTAAGTTCTGCCAACATATATTCCAGAATATATTCGATCTGGTGTTATGTCCCTTCATGCCCTCCCCCCGAACTTTCATTTACTCACCATCTGAAGTACAAATCCCTCCTCCTTCTGTGCTACTCTTTTCCGACTGCCCTGCCTTCTTTTTCCAGTGCCATTTATTGTCAAGCCAGGTGTTCTGTTTTCTTTTCTGTGGTTTGTCTGTTTTCCTGCCACTTGTTTCCCTTAAGCCAGATGTGGCTTTACATAGCCCAGTGGTGGTTTTTCCCTAACCCTTTGTCTCTTGAGGTATGTAGGAATATCTTTGTACTCACTTTTAATGCAATGCTGTGTGGGATGTTTGGTTTTGCTAGCTAGTTTTCTTTATTCTTTCTTTGTTTATGGGGGTTTATGAACTAGGGTTTGTGTGTTTATAGGTCAACAATTTCAATAAAATTCAGTTTTCAAACAAAATGTTTAAATAGGGATACAAGTTGACTCATTGCAACAATGAGATGTACAAGACACTATGCTGAAAAATGAACTTTACAATTTAGGCGTGGGTGGAGGGAGTGTAGCTGTAGAGGTGGGAGGGAAGGCATGGTAGGGGAAAAACAAAGGAGGGCGCAACAATGCTTGATAAGCAATGTACTCATTACCTTGCTCATGTGATTGTAGCCCCTCTGAACAGTATTTTCACAATAAAAACTTATTAAAAATTCAGTTTTTCAAATCCTGGACACATATCATACACATGCTGTCTTCTCACTCATACCAGTGGAATAAAGATTATAGCTTACTGTTGGGTGCTGGTGGCTTACTCCTGAAATCCTAGCTATTCAGGAGGCTGAGATCAGAGGATCGCGGTTCAAAGCCAGCCCAGGCAGGAAAGTCTGTGAGACTCTAATCTCCAATAAACCATCAGAAAACCAGAAGTGGCACTGCAGCTCAAGTGGTAGAGTGCTAGCTTTGAGCTGAAGAGCTGAGGGACGGTGCCCAGGCCCAGAGTTCAAGCCCACAACCAACAACAACAGAAAAAAAATCATAGCTCAAATATTTATTGCATATGCAAATAAGTCAGAATCAATCTAGGAAATTATGTCATTGAATATATTCTGTGAATACACTTTGGATAGACCTAATGTAAAATCTGCTGTAAAACCTGATGATTCAGATGGCTTTCATATGATTTTATTAGGTGAGACAAAACTTTCACTGAGAGAATGTATAGAAAAGGTCTGGACTCCAAAACCAGTGACTGGATATAATATTCTTACTCTACCAAATGTAGCCAAAAGATTTAAGTCTGGAAATAATTAATTTCTTGTGAGATATACTAAAGTATATTTATGTCTGTATAATTAAGTTTGTGTTAATAAACTAGTTCTTTTCTCCAACATGTAGAATCTTCTCTTATAATTACCTTGTAGTAAGTTGTAAACTCTTAATAATTTGCTTTGCTTACTTCAAACATAGTTTTTTTTCTTACATTTTTCTGTGTTACAATTTATTTGTTTGTACCTGCTCCATTTTGGGAAATATGGTAAAGGAAGGAAAACAGTTTAGAAGTTGAAAAAAATATTATATAGATTTAAGCATACATCACAGGATACTCTTCACTCTCTTTGCTTCTGCTGGTTGTTTTCTCGTACCCAGATGTTTATGTTATAAATTAGAAATATAACTCAGTCTTGGTGAATTGCTAGAACTGAGGGCAAGAGTTGCACAGAAGATAAGACAACTAAGATTAAAATGATTTGTCAAACACTAACTTGGAACAAGCTGTGGTTTGATTTTTTTAATGTAACTATGAGCAGAAAATAGCATCTTCTCACTCTTCGAAGTTACACCTCTATTTGTCAATGGAATAGTTGATAAATCAGTGAAAAAAAAGTAAATGTAAATCAAGCTCCCCATCTGCCCACTCTGACATTCTCTAACTCAAGGCAAACAACTTGTCTTTGAGGAAAATTTCCTCTGGAATACATAAGACTGATATTCTAAAAGGATCTTCCCTCCGTTCAATAATGCAATTTTAGGACATTTAGCAAAAATAAATCTTGGATTCAATAACTAAATAATTCTGAACAAATGCCTTGATCTTTGTAGGGTTCATAGACATCATCAATGAGTAATGTATTTGTCTCCTGGTTCACCCTTGTAATACTGTTATCTTTGATTAACATGTGGCTTAAAGACTATATTAGAAGACTTTATACTTTGGTAATGGTTTTCAGTGATTACATGCTTTCGTGTGGATGATACATGCACACATCACCTTCACCTTACATTTGGCTGTCTACTTGATGATGTGGAATGAAATGAAATTATGAAAATTAAGGTGGAATTATGAAGTAAATAATGAAATGATGACAGTTACTTCTCTGCGTACTCAGATATAACTGAACATATTACATTCAAAAGGCAGTCATTCCCATGTTTGTTCATAACAACAGCTCATAATTCCCAGAGGGAAGGCTGGGCTGCCTCCCTCTGTGGTGTGTGAGGTAGGCCCCACAGCCCAGTGGTCTCCACGGGCAGTTCTGGAGAGCAGAGGCACTGGTATCTATAAGGTGCTCTTTTTCTGGACTGAAGAATGAAAGCTGGCACAAAGTCAAATCTCTAAAATCAGAGGTGGAGGTAGAATTGAAATGGGAGATATTTAAAAGGACAGGGAGAGGCACAATATGAATATCCAGCTGAACAGTGGAATAGTGCTTGAAACACATTCTAGACTCCACATTCTCCATTGTGTTATCAACAATTTCCCTGTCCATTTGTGTGAGTGTGTATAGATGTACATGCATACATTTCTCTCTGTGTGTATGTATATATACATATATATGTACATACATATACACATACATACATACATACATCTACACACACACACATGCACACACACACACACACACACACACACACACACACACACACATTGTGTGGTCATTGACTTTGAGCAGCTATCACCATAGGGCTTTCTGCAGACAAGGCAGATTCCTAAAGGAGCCAAGGCTAAAGCATCTGTGGACTGACCGCACACCTGTGCCTGCCTAGCCAGTACATCCTTCCTCAGATGTCTTTATTTCTCTACATTTGCTATAAAACACTCAGATTTGACTTATAAATACTAACCTGATGAAAGTGTTTGAGGAGCCTCTAGATCATCATTCTTATAATACTTGTGACATTTGGAAAATAAAGAATGCCAGGGACCATAGATGAAAACTTATTAAAAAAGGAAGGAGACTCTGAGCTAAAGAACAAAGATGAATATGAGCATCAATGGCTTTCTTTCTCTCTTTTTTGGTGGAGGGGACTGTTTTTCATCACGTCTATTGACTCATGAAGGTTTTAACTAGCATCAGCTGCCAGGACTTCCTTACAGTTGTATTCCTGTCCTGCACTTACTTCTTGTCTCATGTTTCAGATACACACATTTTGTGCCAGCCTTTCTTAATATTAAAAGAAATGTTTAGAAATATTTTAATAGCTCCATTTTTAATATACCCAGTACAATACTCATATTCACTTTTCTTTTTTGGCACAAAAGCTATTGTAAAGGCATGAATCCTTCCAAGCACTGTGTGAGCATAGAAAATGTAGTGAAGGATGGATGTCATTCAACGAGTCACAGCACAACAAATGGTAGCCCATGTGTGACAGGGGAAGCCCTGAGTGGGTATCGTGAATAACAGAAAGGCCCCTGTTCCTTATGGAACAGTGCTAATGGCCTGTGGTACAGGCACCAGAAGCTGGCTCACACTCCACAGGGGACCAATATCCAGGCTTCCACAGCAGAGAAGGAGAAGTGGGAGTACCAAAGCAGGAGTAGATGATGAACACAGCCAACTCTTCTCTTCTAAGTCAGATAGCTAAAGGGAGAAGATTGACTTCTTTTGGTCTGTGAACGCCAAAGGGTTTCTGGACAAGGAAAGCATGGCAGTATTGAGGAGATGGGAAAGTGGAGAACACAGATGATCCACAGAAGGGTCCAGCCCACCTAATGGAAAAATTCAACAACTACATTCACATTTATAGAATAGATGAAGAAGTAGCTTGCATTGATTATATCTAAGGGCAAAAACAAACATGTAACTTAAGTGTGATTCTTCCAGTTTGTCAGAGAAGATACTTCTTATCTGTTAGTTTAGTTTTCTTTGCATTACTTTAAAATAGGTACAGCTGGGTGCCAGTGGCTTATGACTGTAATCCTAGCTACTCAGGAGGCTGAAATCTGAGGATGGAGGCTCAAAGCCAGCCAGGGCAGGAAAGTCTGTCAGACTCTTATCTCAAATAAATCACTCAGAAAACCAAAAGTGGCACTGTGGCTCAAGTGGTAGAGCGCTAGCCTTGAGCTGAAGAGCTGAGGGACAACACCCAGAACCAGAGTTCAAGCCCCGAACCTTACTGCATTGTTAGTGGGAGTGTAAACTTGTTCAACCACTTTGGAAAGCAGTATGGAGGTTCCTCAAAAGACTTCACATAGAGCTCCCCTATGACCCAGCAATCCCACTTTTGGGCATTTACCCAAATGTTTACAAACAAGATCACACTAAAGCTACCAGCACAACTATGTTTATTGCAGCATTATTTACCATAGCTAAGATATGGAACCAACCCAGATGCCCCTCAGTAGATGAATGGATCAAGAAAATGTGGTATATATACACAATGGAATTCTATGCCTCCATCAGAAAGAATGACATTTCTCCATTTGTTAGGAAATGGAAAGGCTTGGAAAAAATTATATTAAGTGAAGTAAGCCAGGCCCAAAGAAACATAGGACCCATGGTTTCCCTTATTTGCAATATCTAGTATATGTATGAGTCAAGCGGAAAAGGTCAGATAATGTGATGTCAGGAAAATGAACCCTTAGATATGTATTTTAATGTTTTTTTCTTTCATGCATGTGTTTCTAATGCATTTATAAGATTATCTCTTTGTTGCTTTGTATGTCCCTCCCCCACAGTATAACCCCTGCTTTCACTATATTTGATGTTGGTATAATTTGTGGAGGAGATGGGGAAAACAAGTCATTTAAGGATACAGGTGGACCCGTTGCAACTATGAGAAGTACAAGTTGTCATGTCAAAATCGAACTTTACAACTTTGGTGTGTGTGGGGGGTATTGGGTGGGAGGGCGGGGGGGGGGGCAGGGGAGGCTGGGAAGGGATGTGAAGGGTAAACAAAGGAGGAGCCTGCAATGCTTGATAAGAAATGTACTCATTATCTTGCCCATGTAATTGTAACCCTTCTGTACAGTATGTTCACAAAAAATAAAAATAAAAATTAAAAAAAAGAAAGAATGAATGAATAAATAAATAAATAAACAAACAAACAAATAAATAAAATAGGTACAATCTTAGGTGAATGGGTTCCTCTTCCAACAAATCATTACAGAGTATCCAACCTGGGAACTGCAGCCTTCACATCTTGCAAATGGCAGGATAAACTGATAAACCAAAATCTGCCTAATGACTAAATGAATGGTAGAGGTAGGCAACAAACAAATGAGGAATTAAGAAGAACAGAATGAAGTGATAAGGACCAGGCACTATGTCTCTGTCATCATAACCTTATAAGGAGATCACCACTTCCCTCCTATTCCCAGTCAGAAAGCCATCCAATCCTCACCCAAGGTGAAGCTCAAAGATGATGGAGATGGCAGAGATCTCCTTCCGTGGTCTCTGGGTGGTTGGAGTCTTGACTGAGTTAAGTAGTTTAGGGCTCAACCTTGTGTTTTCTCTTTAGAATGCTAGAAATGCTTTCCTATCAGATTCCTCTTATCTCCATTGCTTCACAAGGATCAGAATGCCTGCAAGTCCTTCTGACCTGTCTGCCATGTTTCAGGGTCATTCTGATGAGGATGCTCTGCTCCGGCACATTTTGATGGACAAGACAATACATTTTGTTGTCTAACCTCTGTATCAAAGTGACAGGAGATTCACGGGTTTCATAGCTGGAAAATTTCATTTCATCAATGAAGTTTAGACGCTTCCATTAGTACTAGTGAAGAACATTGTCCTGAGTATCCCAATAGTTATTTGTGTGTGTTTTAACATGTTAAAACCACAAAGTATTTTTTTCAAATGGTCTATACCACAGTTTTGGATGAAAGTTATTTAATGTTCATACCAGTTATTGGAAATCTTGTGCAAGTAGGCGAGGATGATTAATTCTTCCCCAGTCCTTGATTAAATGAAATAACACAAAATAAAATAAAACAAAATAAAAATGTTGGGCATGGTGAATCAAGCTTGTAATCCTAGTGACTTGAGAGGCAAAATATGTGAGAGATGGGGATCACAGTTCCAGCCTACCCCAGTCCAGATATGAAAGTTCACCAGACTTGGTCAAAAGCCAATGGCTTACACCTGTAATCCTAAGTACTCAGGAGGTTGAGATCTGTCAGATATGGTTTGAAGCCAGCCCGGGCAGGAAAATCTGTGAGGTTCTTGTCTCCAATAAACTACCAAAAGCAAAAAGCCAGAAGTGGTGCTGTAGTTCAAGTGGTAGAGCACTGGTCTTGAGCAAAAGAAGCTCAGGGATTGCACCACTGAGTTCAAGCTCCCAGACTGGCAAAAAAAGTCTACCAATCTCCATCTCAATCAATGGTTGGGCATAGTAACACCTGCCTTTTATCCCAGCTTCCTGGGATGTACAGGAACATGTGTCATCCCCAGTGGCACGTGCAAACACAAGTTGGAGGATTCCAGCCATGACTGGCCTAGGCATGAAGTGAGGCTTTACTTAAGAAATAAGCAATGCCCAAAGGGGATGGAAATGTGGTTCAAGTGGTCTAGAGCCGGCCTAGCCAGCACAGGACCCTGAGTTCTATCCTCAGAACTGCCAAAACAAACAACCTGATTCCTAGAGTGGACTCACACAGATAAGGAGCTACCTTTGATCCTTATGGCAATTATGGAATTCATCCTTCCACACCAAGAACCAAGTTGTTGAACTAAACACGTCTCAATCACATAGCCTACCAACTGAGCATCTCTTTCAACCACTTATTCAAACAAAGAGAGAATAAACCAAGATCATGTCTCCGTTTTAACTATCTACCTTCTGGAACAACACTATAGGAAGTCCTCTTTCATGAGCAAAAGGATTTCCTTTGACTTGATGATGAATGTTTTCACAGATAACTTGTAAACCGGTAGCAATCCAGGAGTGACTCTCTTTCCCGTAGGTCTTCACATAGTGGAGACATCTTGTGTATTTATGAAATCCATGAAATAAATCTCAACCATCGTTGTAGTTCAGTAAAAATAATTGGTGGTGCATTGCTTTCTGAATTCTATTTACATAGAATTTAGTATATGCTTTATGTTTTCCTCAAAGCAATTGTCCATCTATGTATCAGGACATTGTTGGCCTTACGGATACATATATACCTGCAAACTGATGGAAAGTGAAGAAATTAACAGTTACTTTAAATCAGACTCAGTTACTTAGATCAGTACTTGCTAATATTACACAAAGACTAAAGGTATTCATGACGTGAGAAATACTTTCCCAATCAATGTCAAAGAAAAATGTTTCCTAGCGATGGCCTCGAGATCATACCACTGACCAGAAGGCCAGGCTAAAGCATCACAAATGGACAACGGTTAAAATATACAGGAAAATGTCAAAAATTTGGATAGCTCCAGATGTGAGCTTCTGGGTATTAGAGGATGATGTGCTCTGGCTTGGTTGTCAAAGTAGTCAGTGTACTCTTCACTGCATTCATGCTGACTGCAGCTTCGTGATGAATTCCATGGAAGAGAGACGATAATTTTCCTCCTGTTTATTCCTTGTACATTATACCCAAGCCTACTTGTTCTTTGTGCCATTTTAAATCAAATGTAGCTACTCCCATGTACACTTTAATGTATGGTGGAGAAAGATTTATTTCCTTTTTATCAGGGAATATAGTAACTCCCTTGCATTTCCTGGATAAGTAGAAAGAGATTTTTCCCTTACTTAATCGTATCGCATAACTGTTGTTGATTTATTTAGCTGAAAATCAAACAGGGTAAGACTAAGAACTGAGATTTGCTTATGATTTCGTTTTTCCTTTTTTTTCTGCTTGGTTGCTGGGGTTGGAAACCAGTGCCTCCAGCTTACGAGGCACATGCTTTTCCATGGAGCTTCACCCTGGCTGACACCAGTACTTTTAAAACGATTATAATTTATATTGGAATACACTATATCCTGTTTTACTGTTGCAAACTGATAAAAAAAATATTGGCACATGTGGCGATTTCAATCTCTCATCTTTGTGCAGTGGAGGCTCCGTTTGGCATTAGTGTCAGTTTCACCTGCTAGGTAACCGCCACACATTTCCTTCCCCAGCAAATGAGTTTTCAGACAGCTGTTATGCACAGAAGCTGATCTGATCACACTCTCCTCCAAGCCACTAAAACATCAACTGAAGAAAACAACAACACATCTCATTCTCTAGATTTCTCATTTATCAGTTATCTAAAATATTAAACTCATACGCCTATACCGTATTTTAATTCTAACTAATAGGTTTGAGAGGCTTTTAGTGAAGGTCTGTACAAATGAAACCGATAGAAGAACTCACTCCTCCATGCTGAAATTTATAGCAAATTAGTTCAACGATTTTGCAGATTTAGCCTTCCTACCTGGCTGCAAGCACCCAGTTTTACTTCTCGTATTTATTTATTGTTTTATGAAAAGCCGAACATTAGGAACCTAAGTACATTTCAGTAATGAAAATGATTCAGAAAACGGATTCTTCAGTTTTAAAACCTTATTTTAGAAAAGCAGCAGGAAAAAAAGGGTTTCTTGTTTGTTTTGGAGCGGGGGGCATGAATCACCCACTGATGTATCTTCTTTTACCCTCTGAAATGCCAAACTCTCTATCATTACCCAGTGACATAGATCTATGTGAATATAACAACCTGACAGAAGCTAATTTCTCCACTTACAGAAAAGGGGGGGAGAAAGCATATGTTTGGTGGCTTTGGCACAGGGAAGTGATGCTGGAAAGCTCTGGTTTTTAGATGTTTTCCCAGCGACTTCTGCATGTGTTTCCACTGTGTGCATCTCCCTGGTGTGAAATTGATTAGGAGCAGCAGGACTCTGTCACAGGGAAACACAGCGCCCAGAACTAAGGCGTCTTCTGACTCTTTCTGTTCATGGTATCCTGTGACCACGGCCCCACTTGTAGTGTGGCTCTGACTGTGGGTGGTGTGGGTTAATATGCCAGGGCTTCTCAGGGACAGTTTGCTGAGATAAAAAAGAATATCTCCCCACTTTCCTCTCAATGAATGAACAGACTGGGAGATTGGAACGCTTCTCCATAGGGAGTGAATATCCACAGATCCCCAGCTGAGGACAGACAGAAAATGCAAGAACGCTACTTAGCAGCAGCTCATACAACCACCCACTGCCAGCTCTCTTATTGACCCAACCCTGAAAATCACATCATACTTCCCATTGTGTCAAGTTCCTAGAACTCATGAGCCTTTAAATGGTTCTTTTGTCATATTATTGTTTTTTTAAAATAAGGTTTTATTGTGAAAATATTGTACAGAGGGGTTACAGTTACATGAGCAAGGTAATGACTACATTTCTTATCAAGCATTGTTGTCTTCTCCTTTGTTTGACCCCTACCATCCCTTCTCTCCAATCTCAACAACTACACTACTCCCCCGGCCCCCCCCCCCCACCTAAATTGTAAAGTTCGTTTTCAACATAGTGTCTTGTACATCTCATTGCTGCAATAGGTCAACTTGTATCCCTATTTAAACATTTTGTTATTTCCTCTCCCCAAATTATACCAACATCAAATACAGTGAAAACAAGGGTTATACCGTGGGGACATAAAAAGCAACAAATAAATCACATGGTACTTCTTATCATATTATTGTTTATTGGTAAAAATGTGATCCAATGGTCCAGGGTAAGGTTAAGAATTACAGTAGATTAACATGACAATGATCTGTTACCTCCCTGATTGGTAGATTGCTCTGTGTTCTAGCTGTATATTTTTGTAACAGCTAAATCAAAATATCAAAATACCCAAACCTAGTGTTTGGTAAATATGCATCAGATCCATTTGATTTGTATCAATAGAAATCACTTAATAGTTCCTTAAACACAGGGAAGGGTAAAAAAAATGAACTTTTAGCCAGTAATTCAAGAAATAGAACAGATGCTTTAAATATGGACTGGAATATGAAACTCTATCATGAGAACTTTGCTGTATTTGAAAAGGAAAAGAAGAGCTGCATTTCACACCTTTCATATATTAGTGAATTGGTACATATTAAGCACAAATCAATCAGAGTCTCTGGGTTGGGGTCTGAATATAATCTTAAGAGTGAAGTAGGATTCAGAACTAGCCTCTTAGCTCAAGTAACAAATTCCTTCTCTCTGGACCGTCTGGAAATTTTGTATGCCTGCTCTTTCATTCTCTAAGCTAACATGATTTTAACTTCTCTGTTAACAAAATAACATTTGCTGTTGCCACTACCATGGTCCACACTTTGTTAGAATTCTTTAAGCCCATGTCATACTGTAGCTTCTATTCTAGACTGTAAGACAATTTCAGGCCAAGAACAACCAATATTTGCATCTAACATGATATGTTTGCAAATACAATGATTTAGCCAGACAAAGGAATAATCATGCATATTAAAATTTGAGAAAAATCTAAGCACATACTTAAAAAAATCTTTGATGTTCCAGGAAAAAAAATGGGTTGAAACTCCTATAACTTACACTATGAAGGTAAGTTTCTTTCACAACCCCATGGATGAGAAGAAGCAATTCCTGGTGACCATGTAGGGTGTGTGTGTGTGTGTGTGTGTGTGTGTGTGTGTGTGTGTATATATATATATATATATATATATATATGACTGGTAACTGTTAGAGGAACCCAAAGTGGATGTTTAGCTCTGCTTTCTTTTTCTTTCTTTCTTTCTTTCGTTATTGTTATTATTAAGTAGTTGTACGAAGGGGTTACAATACCATGCTTCTTGGCCAATGAAACCTATCAGGAGAAATCTTTGTTTCGTCTCGTACGTTATGATCCCCAAAGTCAGGACACTCAGCATGTTAGACTGACTAAGATGTCATTTGGATACATAATTATATGTACACATATCACATAGAACAGAGCATACTCGTCCAAACTAACGTCTTACCTTTATTGAAGGTGGGAGACAGCAGTGGAGTAGATTTAAGGATGGGAAAGCAATGAGAAAGAGCAAACACTATGTATACAAAACTGGTTTGCTCACAGGAGAAGCTCCACAAACATTCCAGAAGTTTGTTAATCCATCTTGACTTCTCTGCCTGTCACCCTGAAGTTTAAACCTTTAACAAATACAAATCACCCCAAGGCCTATTTTCTCCAAGCTCAAAGGACAGATTGATGGTATGCATAACAGCATACCTGTTTCTAGGTATTCCCACTGAGGACTGAAAGACACTGAACCCCAGAATCACTCTAAATTGTGTTCATTCCAAGTCACTGAGGCGACCTGACCCTCGGTCATGCAGAGTGAAGGCCAAGCCATACTGAAAATGGAATGAATATGAATGGAGATAAAACAAAACAAAACAAAACAAAAACCTTTGAAGGATCAGATCTGGAAGTTTCTAACAAGGCTTGTTGCTGTGCCATTCCCTGCATTGCTGTTTTCTCCAACAATACACAGAGAGACGATCCCTCAAAGCTTTTCAGACACCTCCTTCGGCCTGCTTGAGTTATTGCGTTTTCTAAAGCTATGAAATTCTGTCTCCAGCACCAAACAATAGGGATCTTGCTGATTTCCCACACAACACTAAATCACAGTGCTGAAGAGGAGAATAGAACTCATAAAGTTCTCATCTTGACTGGGAAAAATGGAATGTGATGTAGCATCTATTCTCTTGCCCTAGTGATGTACCTCCCACTGCTGTTAATGATACTACCTTGTGGGAGCCTTTGCAATTATGAAACTTTGTAGTTTTCTCCCTTAGCACCTGGTTATCATTTATAATTTATGTGTCATCTTGGGAAGGTAGCGTATAATGAATCCTTCAAAATAAGTTAAAACAACTTAAGGTTTGAACCAGGACTTCAAAGCAAGTGACTAGCACAAAAAGACAATTGAATATTGCCCTCTGGCTTCTTAAGCCATATAGAATCAGAGCATTAACAAAAGTCATTTTATGGGAAGGAAATTTGTACAGAATGATACAATGTATGGAGGCGAAAGTCTTTCAAATGTGATTCTGAGCTCTTTTTTTTTTCTCTTGTAGTTGGCAAAAAAGAGGACTCATGTTAGGAACAAAAGTGGGTTTTCATATGAAGATAAATGTAAATGTTTTAATTAATTTAGGAAAAAATCCTCTGCTTAACCATTGTCAGTATTTGTATGGATTTGATTTCTAAACTCAGTAAAAAAAAAAGAGTAGAATTTATCCTAAAGAATAAGTATCATGATTTTTCCACATTTCCATAGGTAATTTCTTCTATTTATCCAAAGCTTAACTTTTATGAGCCTTTGTAATAATTTTAATCTACTAAGGAAATGTTAATGATGGATTAATATTGAATGTTTTCCTTCGCTCAACTAATATAGACTAGAAACCTTTTAATCATTTCTCTAAGACTTTTTAGGAGTGCTTGTGCATTCTGAGGATAATTCAGACACCATCATCACCAGGTACTGGCAATACATGCTACCAATTAAAGTTCCAGTTTTCAAGTTAGAAGTCCGTAAATACTTTTCTACCACTGCTCTTTTCCTAGTGAGGAGCTTACATTCTCGATGACTAGGCTTTTATGATTACCTTCTGTTTCTTCAGCCTCTCCATTGTCTGAAAGTCCAACTTCCAAGTCAAAGGATACAAGGAAGGACGTGTTTGCTTTCAACATGGTGGAATTGACTCTGCTGGATGCAGTCCTTGTGGAACAACTCTGTGTTCTTTTGCTGTAGCAACTTCTTTCACAGTCACACACACTTCATTTCTCTTTTATTTTCTCCCTGCCCACCCCACCCAGAATATTCAATATCCACTTTGTAGGTTCAGGATATTCCATTAGCTTCAAAAGATACTCATATTGTCCTTCTTTGTTTTTATTTTTTCGCCCTCCATTGGTCCTCTCCCTGTTACCCTCCCCCAACAGAGCCCATTTTATTTTCCTGCCTTTCTTTTCCTTTGTATGTATTAATGGTACAAAGGTGTTTCACTATAAGCTTTCACCAGTGCATATATTATATTTTAGTCAGGTTTCACCCCTCTCTTGCTCTCCCTTTTCTATCCTCTCTAAGCAGAATTGTTCTGCAGCCTTCAATGTTTCCTTATGCATCTTCACACCGGAACACAATGTATTTTGATAGTTTTAGTTCTCCATTGTTCTTTCCCCGTTGAGGTGAGCAGAGTAGATGCAATAACAACAATGAAACCAATCAAAATTGTTTAAAGAAAGGAAAAGGGAGAATGAAGGAAAGGGGGGATAAGTTTGATATGATACATTGTGAATATATATGGTAATATCATAAGGCACCTCTTTTTTTTTTTTTGTTGGCGGTCGTGGGGCTTGAACTCTGGGTTTGGACGCTATCCCTCAGCTCTTCAGCTCAAGGCAAGTGCTCTACCACTTGAGCCACAGTGCCACTTCTGGTTTTCTAGTGGTTATTGGAGATAAGAGTTTCATGGACTTTTCTGCCTGGGCTGGCTGTGAACTGTGATCCTCAGATCTCAGCTTCCTGAGTAGCTAGGATTACAGGTGTGAGCCACCTGTAATGGCAAATGGAACCTCTTATATAGCTATTCTACACTAACAAAACACTTTAAAAATAGCCTAATTGGAGCATACTCTTCGAGGTCAGTATACTTTGCTTCTTTTGGTAATAAGGCTTGCCTTCAAATCTTTCCTTAATGGTTAATGATTAGAGGTTACACAATTATGAACAAGATATTGAAGCATTCTCGATTAAGGAAACAAAAGAATGTATAGCTTTTAGGTTTTTAAATAATAACTCTCTGCCATGTATGGTTATTCATGGTGTTCTGTGACAATGAAACAAGATCGAAAGGTAATGTGTTGCGATGGAGCAACTGAACTCTGAAGGGCACAGAGCTCTCCGAAGGACCAAGGCAGTGACCCCTGCCCCTGTGCTCCACTGCTTTTCCAGGCAGATACCGTCCACAGGATGGTGGACTTTAACATCTGGCTGCCACGATGGTCTCATGGGTGAGAACATGTGCAATCTCTCCTGGAAGTGGTCCAGCTGAAATATGCGGCTTTTCCTGGCCTTTCTGTGGTTTTTCCTCCTGATACATGTCCTAAGTGGGAAAGAAAGGGAGCAATCACAAGTGCGCTAGGGGTAATGGCACCCAGGTCTTCATGTTTCTGTGACCGTATTCATTCTCCTGTATAGGGTCTTCTGGGTAAAGTCATAAATCTCAGCAGGAGGCCTCTGATCTCCCACACAATGGGACTTTCATTCCTTCTTCACCTAAGAGCCCTATTGGGAAAACCGTTCACCAACCAGATTGACATTGCTCTGTTTAATTTCTACTGGTTATGTTTCTAGATTCCCTTCTAGACAGTGAACTCTCCTCATCCTAATTTGTCTTTAGCTTATGGAGAGAAGTTACCATTTATTTTTAATACTTTATTCTTTTTCTCTTCCAATTTTTTAGTCTCCCTGCTGATTTTCATGACTTAAAGATTTCTCCTTTAGTCCCCCGCCTCCCTCCCCATACCACATCCCTCTATACCCTGTTTAAATCTCATTTTCTAAAGTTTCCTGTCTCAAAATATCTAGTTTTCTGTTGTTGCACTTGAGGCTCTTGATAAGTTTTTTTTTTTCTCAAAAGTAACATTTGGAAACACGAGTTTGTCGGTCCTAATATATGTTTTGTGTTTATTTTTCATGTCAGTGTTCAAAAGTCTGTGTTAAATTTATAATTTGTAATTTTTATGATCTGCTGAAAAAAATATCATGTCTACACTAAAAAGTGTATTTTGGCACAATCAACACTTCTATAAGCAGATTGTGTGAAATGGGATAATATAGTGGTAAACAGATATCTCCTTCTTTGTCATTTTTTTGTGTTCTTCAATACTTCAATCAGAGTATCCCTGCCAGGATCATTTTATATTTAAATAACTCTTATTTTGTCAATTTTTAAAACACTCTTCAGTAGTTTGTTCCAGAGTACCCTTGCCATGATCATTTCATATTTAAGTCATCAGTGACATTATAACTGGCATTCTGCATCTTGTTTAATGACAAGTAAAATTGGACTGTGTCATTGACCACTCTAATTACTTATTTTTGATACATATGTAGTTTCTTATTTTTCAGGTTATCACCATAATATTAGCTAGTCTCATGTTTTACTCAGATAATATTTTTTAAATAAATTAGAAAAGATTTATTCTGCAGCTCAAGTTATATTACAGAATTTATCCTTTACATATTATTCACTGCAATAAAAAACTATCTTTACAAAATTTACCAATGATGTTTATAAAGGAGAATAATCCATTGAGAATATTTATTGCCTTAGCTTTTAAGTTAGTCTCAGTGATACATCATTTTCTATTACTTTCATGGCTATTTTTTTGTTTTTGTCTTTTAGAAAATTGTATTTTTATGTTCACTTTTTAAAAAGTGAAGGAAATTAATGAGATCAATAGTTAAAACATAAATCATGAACACTTCTTTAAACCCAAATCTCTGTTGAATAAATTTTTAATATATCATAAAATATCTATATATCTCTCTACATATCTTCATGAGACTAAGGATATTTTCCTTTATGCTTAGAAATAGGAACATCTGCAAATTTTATAGATATTGTGGTCATATGCTATTTTGTCAAGAATTAAAAGGTTAATGTCTATCTTTGCTTGAGGAAGGCATGGTTTACTGAGAGAGGATAGGTAATTGCTGTGAAAATACTCCATGGGGAAAAATGAGAGAGGGGCTCATGTCTAGCTAATCTCTGTTAAAATAAAGGCAATTGCAAGATTTGAAAATCAGTGGAAAATCTTGGTGCTTCATGCATAAATCACCAAGATTTACCAGACATGAGCTGGGCTGGCTGAGTAGAAGATGAATGGAAAATACAAAGATTCAGGGAAGAGCAGGGCTACATGATCAACAACCCCACACAGCAACTTTCTGTGGCTCCGGAGACCTGAGGGACAGTCTGTATGGAACGTTTGGAGAATGGACCAAGCGTACTGAAGACAAATTTAAGCAAGACTTTTTTTTGTATAAAATTCATTTTTCAGGAGTTTAAAGTATTTTTATTATCTTTAAGTAATTGTATAAAGGCATTCACACTCAACGAAGCATTTGATAAATACAGTGCATCTTTTGCAATCATCTCATTTAGTATAGAAATCTTTGAAGTTGGGGTGATAGAAATATGAGAAAAAAGACAGATAACAATTCTCCTTTCTGCTTCCTGTGTGAATTTGAGTAAGTCTAGATGCATAGAATAGTGCATGTATGTGTGCACACACACGCACACGCACACGTATTTAATCAGATGTAAAGTAACCTCCATAGAGTGAAACCTACCAGAACCATGTTAGAAATGGAAATATTCAATTCAGGTTTTTGCAACCTAGCTTTACTTTTTGGTCCTTTGACTCTCTTTCAGGGACATCATATATTTTTTCCCCTAAATGTTTCTTGAGTTTCCCATACTATGAGTGACATAGAGTATATGGTGTTGAACATCACAGTCTTGAACATGAATTTCATATAATCTTCATTATTATCCTTGATATAATTCTATCTTCTGTTGCAAACATTGGAATATCACAGAATGGGAGCATTAGGAAGCAGTTCATTGATCTCCTATTTCTGAAGTTTCTCAGGCTTCCATCTAATGAGAATGGTCATCTTACTGAGACTCCCAAGGTAGAACAGGGTTCCACATGGCAAAAATCTAGGACCATAAATGTGTTTGTCTGTCTGATTTCTGTCCCTTTTCTTATGAAACCATCCAGATTCACTCATGGTGGTGTGACTCTTATGAATTTGCCACACACCTCTACACAACAGGGCTGGATTGTTTCCTCCTTCACTTTCAAATTCCTGAATTTGAAACACATGCAGCTTCGTGTGTGTGTGTGTGTGTGTGTGTGTGTGTGTGTGTGTGTGTGTGTGTGTAGGTGGAGGAGCAAGCTCAGACTATGTATAGGTCACAGAACACATGTTACAGAAGGATGGGAACTGGCAGGAATTGCAGTCTTGAACTATCAGATTGCATCCTAGCATCTCTTCCTACCATGTCATGTATAAAACATTGAAAACTCCATGAACAAATAAATGAACAAACAAAAGGGTGAAAATGAGTATGTGTGACACCTCTGCTCTCCTCTAGATTTCGAAGGGCCTTAAATTAACGTGGGCTTTACTTTTCCCATAATTGCTCCTGTGGTTCCTTGAATACAAGCGTCTTTGTGTATGCTGCACAGGAGAGTCTGTTGCTTTAAAAGTAGGAAAAGATGATTTTTCCCTTATAGTTGTTGTGCACACCCTTAACTCTCAGTGACTCCATTTCCCCAGTTCCCAGTAGTAATTTGGTCTTTCCATGGTTTTTAATATATTTTTTTCTCTCTCCCTGGAGCACCATGAGAATTACCTTCTTTTTAGGTCTGATTCTGTAAAAGGCACCTTCCAGGTCCAAGGCGGAAAGGTGCTGTCCATAATACAAGTAATCCCATAATGATGCATGGTAGACATATTGCAAGGAATAATTGAATGCTGTCTGTAAAATATAGCGAGGTCCTCAGAGAAAAGGCACGATTGCAGTTTTCTTCTGTGTTTCTAAGCTTTCTTGCTCATAAACAAAAGTGTCTATCTCCTTACACACAGCCAGTATTTTTATTTATTTGCAAATATTTTGTCTCTGGGTCTGAGATATATCTGAAATAAGAATGAAAAGAGAAATGCTTTTAAATGAGAATCAAATAAATTTGATTGTCACTTATCTAGCAGAAATTGCACCAATGTGAATGTAAGGAGCCTACAGTCTCTAACCTTTCTGAATTTGGATGGCTGTGTGTCTTTAAGAAAATAGCAAATCTATGGGAATCTGAAATTCTATTGTGTTAAACCAAAGCTAGAGAAAGTGTACAATACTGACCATTTCCATATTACCTCATTTTAAATTCTGATCTCTAAACATAGATGTCCTTGGGGGAGGGAGAGATTTTATTTTAGTTTTTATTCATTTTTTAAAAAAAATTTCTAGTCACAGACTTGGTGCAAAGCAATGGTAGACCCTTAGTAAAAATATCTGTTGAATGGACACGTTACATATCAGTGCTATGATGGGTATTTGCTAATCAGTATTCAAATTCAGAAATCCCCAAGCTTAACATCAGAGCCAGCACTTACTGTTCAAAAGACAACCGAGAAGTTGATATCATTAAGAGATTCTCTTGGGAAAGCAATGCAAACTGTCAGACGATGTCATATGGACCAGCTCTGAACAGATGCTGTGCCGAAGATTCTGGGAAAGAGCTCCATGAATTACGTTCTAAAATTAAGTGTGTGAAATTGTATGCGTTTCTGGCTGTCAAGTGGAAATAGGTTTGTACAGTTGGCCCTCATTGCTTTGGTTGGAGTCAACTCGACTGGAAGCTTCTGAATCATCATTTCACCATGTGAGCCTGGTACCAGAAGAAATGCCATGAGTACCACCTGAGCATCCTTTTGAAGCTTCTGCACAGGCCTCTGTAGCCAGCAGGCTGAATTTAGCATTCACTATTATTTTGAGCAGAAGCCTTGGACCAGAAAAACATGTGTATTTTGGTTAATTCCAGGGCCTAGATTATGAAATGGTATTTTTTTTTTTTACTTCTGGATTCAAATTGTAAGTCACATAAAGACAAAAGCAGCAAGCAAGAGCATTACATTTCTCAGCTGAGGATCTATGATTTCATTTCCTTTTTTTCTTTTCTTCACCCTCCTGCCCCACTAAATTTCCTTTGTTTTCTAAGAGAAATCATCAGTGGGAATTTGGAATAAAAAGAAATATATATTTATTTTTTTTGTGAACAGGTACAGAAAATCTATAGTGACATTTGGACAGAACTGAAAGTTCTGGGCCTGGGGGCAGAACATATATGGGAAAAAGTATGTGAAACAGGAGAATATGGGTACTGTGACACGCTTGGACACACGTGGGTTTTCAAAGAAGAAATAATTCAGGTATGGCTGGAGAAAGGAAAAATTATCTAGGTAATGCATTCTGAAATATACAGATCTGAGATCCATCCTGAAATATTTGGAATTTGGACTTCTGTATTATTTTTTAATTGCTTTTCAGCACAAACACCAGCTATGTCCATGTAATTTGTGTCAAAATCCCAGGAGGAGCTTCTCAGGTGTCAACATACCATTCTTTGCACAACCCTCTATAAGTAGCTTGACCTATCTCTATTATTGTGTGGAAATGATGCCCGTTGGAGGTATGAATTAAGAACATGTGTTCTGTTAATGGCTGTGGTGTTTCCCTCATTTCCAGCATTGTTTCTGAATTGTTTCAGCAACTGTGGCCTCCACCATAATGATTTTCCATCTTGTTTTCTCCAAAAACCCTCAATTATAAAAATAGATCATCTGGAGTGCTTCTTTATTTAATGATACCCATAGACATAAAATCACATTAGATTTGCACTTGAGTTTAAGAGCTTACTTTTACCTCTGTTAGAGTGCACGTAGCTACACCAATAAGCAAAAAAAGCATAGAATTTAAGGATTTATAGATATACAGAAAGCTAAGCATTTTAGTATATCCTGCTATTAATAATAATGACAGAGTAAACTTAATCAGCTAAATATTTTACTGACTACAAGGGGATACATCTCAATATCAGTTATTGATCCTGGAAAATAAGAGGAGAGTCCAGCATAGATGCTATTTTATGCCTTTAATGACTGTAGTTGATTTTTAATACTGCAAAGCATGACGAGTTGCTGCTGGTGGGTCTTCTGCACATTTCACAGGAATCCCTGTATATCAATGGTGGAGGTTACAACATAATAGCTGCATAAAACTTATGCTAGTGCGGAGATGCTAAAGAGAATCATTTGTTTTCCTAATAGCGCTCTTTCAGCAGACCATGGCCTTTACCAAGAAATGCCCTGTTAGCAAAGCTGCCATTCCACAGTGCTCTCTGGATGCAAGAGCGATGATCAAGCACAGACTTCTGAATTTATTGTGGAATATCATTTCCCCTTTATTTTTTCAACGAATTCATAATTTGCATTCCATTTTCCTTTGGCTTTCATGGTGGACTAGAATTTGATGTAAGGTAAAATCTCATTCATCCCAGTGGGGAACGATACACTGGAGAAATATTTACAAGTGGCACTGTAATCTTTCCAGGGAGAGAACATTATATTTTTTTATCATACCCACACACTTGAAATTGATACAGCTCCCCAGGCCACACTGTGAGAATAAGATCATTTAGTTTACAAATTATACCTTGAGAATCAGACATTATATGGTCCTAATCTAAGGACAGGGCGGTACTGTTGTGGTGATTTTTAGACTAAGCATCTTCCACACCATGAGGCTGGAGGAATATTGCGGGGGGATGTGACTAAATGGTATCCCCTTGCTGGGAATCCATCCGTGGAATTCATTCATATTCCACAGTCCAGCCTTGGGGGCTCTACAGGCTCCTGACCAAGTTGCTGTCCTATACCGTCTCTTGAATCACGTCTTTCTCTTTTATCAGCTTCTAAGTATACTCGTTTCTTACTATCCTTCCTCACTACAGTCCTTTCTCATGGGATTTGCCCTAGCTTTACTGAAGTGATCTTTCCATAAAGTGTTGTTTTGATTTGCTCTTCCATGTCACACTGTATGTGTCTCATTACCTTGAGAAGTTTATTTTTTAATGTTTTTTATTGTAAAATTACTGTACAGAGGGGTTACAGTTACATGAGCAATGTCATGAGTACATTTCCTATCAAGCATTGTTGCCTCCTCTTTTGTTTTTCCCCTACCATCCCTTCCCTCCCACCTCCACAATTACACTACCCCTCCCTCCCCAGCCTAAATTGTAAAGTTAGTTTTCAACATAGCATCTTATGCATCTCATTGTTACAATGGGTTAACCTGTATCCCTATTTAAGCAATTTCTTTTTTCCCTTCCCCTACCCAAGTTAGAGAAGAGTATATACAAGATGCAGGACACCGACATCAAATACAGTGAAAACAGGGGTTATACTGTTGGGGAGGAACATACAAAGAAGCAAAAAATCACATAGTAGATTATAAATACATTAGAAACAATAACGAGAAAGAAAAAAACCACTGTGTCCCTATCTTGGGGTTCATTTTACTTAACATCATCTTATCTGGCCATATGTACATAGCGTTTGACCTTTTCTGCATATACTAGTTACTGAAAATAAGGGAAACCATGGGACCTATGTTTCTTTGGGCCTGGCAAGATTTATGACCCACATTCCAATGTCATCTCTCAGATATTCTATTTTTTATTTTTATTTTTATTGTTCTATTTTTTATTGTGAATCAGGCATTCTATTTTTAATTTAAATTTTATTGTAAAGTTGATGTACAGAGGGGTTACAGTCAGGTCATGAGTACATTTCTTTTTGAGTGACTTCTTCTCCCTCATTTTCTCCTACTTTTCCCTTTCATAACCCCCTCATCCCCACATTGTTAGGTTCATTTCTAACATAGTATCTACTGAGTATCATTGTCGAATTGGGTCACATGTTGTTACACAGTTTCTGTGCTTCCCCCTCCCTACTGGAAATCAGATACACTTATCTACAAGACAAAGGGTACAGAAATAAAAACAAAAACAAAAACCAAACAGTAACACAAGGGAGTAAACCAAAGGGAAAAAAAGGAAAAAAAAAAAAAAGAAATAACTACAAATAGTATAATGAAAAAAACATCTCCTGTTTCCATTTCTTGGAGTTCATTTCAATAAGCATCATTTCATAGGGTCATATGAACATAGCTATTGAACTATTGAAGTCCTCTCCTAAGAATATCCTAGGTATAATATAGTTACTACAAATGAGGGAAACCATGAACCCTGTGTTTCTTTGGGTCAGGCTAGCTTCACTTAATATAATTTTTTCCAACTCCTTCTATTTCTATATGAATGGGGTGATGTCATTCTTTCTGATGGAGGCATAGAATTCAACTGTGTGTGTGTGTGTGTGTGTGTGTGTGTGTGTGACATTTTCTTGATCCATTCATCTACTGAGGGACTTCTTGGCTATGATAAATAATGCTGAAATGAACCTGGTTGTGTGGGTAGTTTTAGTGCAGCTGGTTTGTGGTCATTTGGGTAAATGCCCAAGAGCGGGAATGCTGGGTCATAGAGAAGCTCTATGTTTAATTTTTTGAACAAACTCCATACTGCTTTCCAAAGTGGTTGAACAAGTTTACACTCCCACCAACAATGCAGTAGGGTTCCCTTTTGATCACATCCCCATCAGCATCTGTTGTTATTAGATTTCTTGATGATGGACATTCTAACTGGGGTCAAGTGGAATCTCAATGTTGTTTTGACTTGCATTTCTTTTATGGCCATAGAAGTTGAGCATTTCTTCATGTGTATATTGTCCTTTCTTATTTTCTCTTCAGAGAAGTCTCTCTTTAAGTCTTTAGCTTACTTATTAATGGAATTGTTGTTTCTTTGAGGATTTGTTTTTTTGGGGGGTTAATTTTTTTGAGCTCTAAGTATATTTTAGATATGAGGCCCTTCCTTGTCAGACACTCAACTATATTTTCCCCCTTTTAACACTAATTACAATGAGTCATTTACATATAGTTATTGTTTCTTTTCTTGTCATTAGAATGTAAGCTCTGTCAATTCAAACTTCCAGTCTCTCATTGTTAAACTTGTGCCAGTACCTGGTGCTAATGGTAATGTGTACTTAGTATTAGCTTATTAAATGAAGTAGGGCTTTAATATAGACAAAATATAGAAAAAGAAAATTACTTTCAGTATATTCATTCTTTAATTTCACATTTAAATTCCTTGAAAAACACTAACAAGGAGGGGTTTCAATTTCCTTCAAGGAACTTTAGTTAGAGAAAACAGATTTTGTAATGATTTGACACCTGGAGACCCAGTACTTAGACTTGGATCTATATGTAGTAAGCACTGATTGAGTTTACAAAAGTCTGACATTTAACATGGGATTCATTATTCTAGAGAGTTTTGCAAATCTCTCATGGACATTTCCTCATTGTTTTAATAACTAAGAGGTGAAGCAAATATCAGTATCCCAAGGAGCCTGGTGAAATATGATGCCAAATGCATGGTTTTGTTTCCTGAATTTTTCTTTCAAACTGGTGTGTTGGAAATCCAGAATTTCAACAAATTGTTCTTAGTTATATGGTTGCTCCATATGGTAATCCATGGAAATAGTCTAGTCAAGGGAATAAATAAAAGAAACCAAAGATGCTGATGAAAATAAGATTGTCAAATGTTAGATCCTTGTGAGATAGGTTTTTTTTTCCTGCTGTACAATTTTCTCGCTTAGAGTGCTCAGCTGTTATGTATGATTGTACTTGATTTAAAGGCCAAAGAGGAAATAAATGGGAAATGAAAATAGTTGTATATTTATAATAATTTATTATCTCAAAGTTGTAGGATTATGTTAACTAGCAAAAAAGACATAGCTTAGACTACTCTTAGAAATTAAAAAGAGAGGAATAAAGGAGTACAAACAGTTAAGAAATAAGTAATAGAATGCATTCAAATGATGTGAAATAAGCATTAAGTTTAGTAAAATTAATACAATCAAAAGCAGGCTAATTATGTAAAAGTTGAGGCAATACTCATACAATTTTCAAAACAATGTAGTTGTAATGGGATTTCATGTTTTGCTTTTCTACATTTGATCACAATATACTCCAATCTCATCACCTCTATTATGTTCTCTTTCCTTCTTTCCCTTTCCCCAGCCAACTTCAGCATCTTATTTTCACAGTTGATTTGCAACTATTTTATCTATGTTCAACATCCTTGTTAGTCAAGCTCCCTCCAGCTAGTACCCACCTATCTAGTATAATTTTAAATTAAAAAAATGGAAAGACCTACATAGGAAGTATTGGAGATGAAAACTGGCATAAATCAACTGAAAATGAAGTAGACAGTAAGAAAATACCATGCAATAAATCTAGATCAAATAAAAAATTCAAGGAATGTATTTTATCATCCTATATAACAATTCTGAAACCTTAGTTAATGAAGTGTTATATTTAATTAGACACAATCACTTTATTAGTCCATTTTTCTTTATTATAATGGAGTATCTGAAGTTAGATTACTTTATGAAGAAAATGGCTTATTTAGCTCACAGGTTGTATGAAGGAGTTTCCATTTAACAAGGTGGTTTGTTAATACACTGCATCTTGATCAATGTCACCGCTTTCATCATTCTCTCCCATTTGTCCCCATACCCAATCCTTCTCTCAGTTTTTGTAATTCTGTAGTGTACATTGGATTCTTGTCTGCATTTTCAGGTGTCCATAACTATTATTTTATTGATCTTGAAGTTATACAATCTTCTGTCCTTAAACCGCAGAGCTAGAGTCAGATGCCTGTGGCTCATGCCTGTAAGTCCTAGCTAGTCAGGAGGCTGAGATCTGAGGATCGTGGTTCAAAGCCAGCCTGGGCAGGAAAGGCCATGAAACTCTTACCTCTAATAAAACCCCTAGGAAATTGGAAGTGGTGCTGTAGCTCAAGTGGTAGAGCACTCACCTTGAGCTGAAGCACTGAAGGACAGAGCCCAGGCCCAGAGATCAAGCCCCATGACTGACAAAAACTAAACAAAACACAAAAAACAAAAACACAGAAAACAAAAACACACAGCTAGAAATGTCAAGTCATCATTTTTTTCTACTCCTGGGTTTCTTTGTTGAGTTATTAGTTAGCATTTATGTTATAAGCACTTTGGAGTCAACAATTAATTCTCAAAACAGCTCTTCTAGAGAGACCCTCAAACTATTTTATAATACTAATGAAATTCATCTCATGCCTACTTAGGAAAGTATGCAAATAATTTCCCTGTTGTATAAATATGATTCCATATCGTTTCAACTTTATAAATAGGGAAGAGTCAAGAGTACACGCACCAATTAAGCTTCTGTTCCTTGGTTTTATTGTGTTATATAATTGTTTATTAGTCTCCATCGGATATTATGCCAGGGTGAGAACTGTCATTTTTGTAAAATTTATGGAGGGAGGCTTAGAAATTGGATGGGAAAAGTAAGAGTGAAATGGAATTGACAGATATTTGGGAAATTTAAGCTCATTATCTTGTATTCTCAGGCACTAAATGGCAATAAATTAAGTAGAAGATGGCATAAAAAAGGGTACTCTCACCTGATGATAGCAATAAAACATGATTCAACTGGATGCATTGGAGAAACCTTAGCTAAAATTCCATCTTCAGAATAAATGCATGCTGCTTGTAATGGATCCCAGCAAATGTTTGCATGCTGGTTCATTTCCTATGTGAATTATAAACATCTCAGTAACAGAAAAACATTGCAAAATTACAAAGTATTTCTCATTGAAATTTTTCTGTGGATGGATATAACAATATTATTCAATTGTGTCCTTCAACTCTACTTCTTTATTCTGAGAGGAACCACAGGAGCAGTGAGAAATTACTATGTATTACATTGAGAAGAAGTTAGAAGACAGAAAAGGAAAAGAAGTAAACAGATCCTGTCCAATTTTGGATACTTTTTCTAGCTTTATGAAAGTTCCTGTACTAGGCTTGGGTACTACTTTACGTGCCTGGATTTTATCTTGAATCTCTGGCTTAGCTTGTGCAATTGAAGATAAAACTTTTGTCTCACTTCATTAGTGTGAGGATTTCAGAAAATTCTGAGGATGACATGCTTTAAATGAAAAGGTGCTACAAAGTGTTCTGTCTTTTGAAATGGCCACATCTGAAGAAACTGGTGTTCGTCTCATTGTAATTTCAGAATTTTAACTATCACAATTAGACTGCAGAGGAAAAATAAGAACAGATTTTGATATTTAACAACAATAGCTTGTTTATGCATGAACACATACATGCAGGCACACACATAAACATATGCAATGGAAAAATAACTTTTAAATCTCAGAAGCATACCATAGTACATTTCATAATTTACTGTGAATGAATTGGCCTATTATATTTATAGACTAAAAGTTAGAATTAAAAGTTAGCTCACTCTCCCCATAGAAAGCTTACTAACCAGCATTGAGATAACAGAGCAGAAGTTTTACAAAATGATAGTATTATAATCCAACTGAACAACAACAAAACATACAACCAACCAAACAAACAAACAAAAATCGTACTGTTTCTTAGCCAGACACTGGTAGCTAACATTGGGTAACACAGGAGGATGAGATCTGAGGATCATGGTTGAAAGCCAGCTAGGACAGCTTGTGAGACTCTCATCTCCAATTAACAGCGAGGACAACAAACAAGCCAGAAATAGAGCTGTGGCTCAAGTGGCAGAGCACTAGCCCTGAGCCAAAAAAACTCAGGGACAGCTCCCAGGTCCTGAGTTCAAGCACTAGAACTGGCGCGCACACACACACACACATACCACACACACACACACACACACACACACACACACACACACATTATTAATGTGTCTTATCTTGGGGCTTTCACATGAATTATTATTTCTCCTCCTTTAATTCACTTTTGTTACCTGCAAGCTCTTTTTACCTAATAATACATCATCAAGATCAGAAATTAATTCAAATCAAAACAGAAACAGTAGAGATTTAAATAATGTCAAAAACCTGCAATTGTACTAGACAACACAGAATTATGTGCAAGCAAGATATTTCCTGAATATCCTAGTACTTAGGATACATACCAAATACAAGGAAAAATGTGAAATGCATGGCTGAAATGAGCTTGCTTAGAGTGAGTTTAACTTTTTCAGAGAGATACAAGATACGCCATACATTTCATCTGGTGAAACTCTCTGAAACTACTTGCAACCCAGCTTTTATTTTTTCATGCTTTATGTATTTGGTTATCTACCTATTAACACCCTTCTTATTTTTTATTATCTTTAAGTATTTGTACAAAGAATGGTCATTTAACACAGCATTTTATGAATACAATAGATCTTGATCAATGTCACCCCTTTCAACACCTCCCTTACCCACCCCTTCCTTCACTCTTCTTAATTTTGCAGGATACACATTGGATTCTTGATGGCGTTCTCCTCCTCTTCTTCTCTTCATTTGTCAACCTCTTCCCTCTTGGCCCTACCTCACCTCTTTCCAGTACCCATCTCCTGGAGTTTATGTTGTGGGACTTTGAGACTTTGTCTTTCTAAGGAATTACACTATTTGAGTTCGCCCTTGAATCTTACCGTATTTCAGTTAATACTCACCTCTAGAAAAAAATGCCCAGCTTGAGATGGGTCCCCAGGCCACACAATATCTCATTCTGGGTTGCCAATGTTCTTTTGCACCTGAGATTGTCAACAGCAGTTCCTGTGGTTTATTACATATCATAGCACAAAGGCCCAGATTGTTTTGTGTTCAAATAGCAATATTTCTGGCCCTCTAGGAATGACATGTTTGGATTACTGAGCTCAGAGAAGCCTCTGGACTTGGATAGAAGATTGAGATTTAGTGGGCAATAAATTTGCCAGCCTTTTTGAAAATTGGAATGTCACTTTTGAACTTTACCAGAAAGCACACTGGATCTTTAATGCAGGCATCAGAAAATTAATGAACATATAGTTACACCTCATTTGTCCGCCTTCTGCCAGACTAGAAGGTCACAGATCCACTGTTAAGAAAATACTATTGATCACAGATGAGTTCTTGGCTGAATGGAATTATTCAAATAGAACTAACTAGTGAGTATGTACATTCTATTAAGTTCACACACACACACACACACACACACACACACACACACACACGCACACACATTTATACATATCTATATCTATATATATATATAAAACACAGTCTTATCTGAATACATTCCGTGTCTTGACTACTGTATTGTCCAAGACAGAAAAATACCATAGTGCAAAGGCTTAATATGATTCTGTTACCATGGAGATACTTATTTGTGTTAATCCAAATATACAATTATACTTAACAAATCTTGTTAATTAGCATATGCAATTATAGTAAAGACCACTAATGAAAAGTAGTCTTGATTTATTTTAGATTCCTTTTGGATGTCACAAGTTTCACATTGTACGATGCATGTGTTTGTATATACACAGAATTTGAACTTGTTGTATATAGATGTATGCCTGAAGTACTATGCTAACAAGATCATTGATCTATTTTCATGCCAGGCAATTAGCCTCATTCTGCTCAAAAGTCAAAGATTGCATTCTGGATCACGATCGCCTGTTTTGTGTTTGTCATGTGTCATAGGAAGAATCTGGAGCCAGAAGTAGGTTGACATATCAGCACAGTTTCCTGATAAGAGAAGTAATGCAGAGATACTCATACTGACAGCAAGTTAGAGGGTACAGAACACGAAGTGGAAGGGGATGTTAGGGAAGTTCCTTCCCAGTCCACTAACGAGATGCCATCCCCCAAGTCGAGGAGTGACTTATATATAGCACCCAAGATGCATAGACAATATGGTGAGTAGAAGACAGCCATCCAGTTGGTGACTCCAATGGGTTTCTCTCCGGATGAACATCCTGGTCTTTTGGATAGTGACAACTTCATGATGATTTGAGTGGAGAAATTGGGCTTCTAACTCAATATTTCATTTTTGAAGAATAATTGAAAACATAAATACATAATTCTTTGTGTCCTTGGTGAGGGGTCAGATGAATCTATTTGTTGGTAAGCAAATATAACAAAAAACAAATGGTTATTATTATTGCCATAATAATAACATGTATTTTGAAATGTCAAGGTTAATGCATATACACACACATATTTAAGTCATTTGAAGCTTACATTTTCATTGAGATCATTATTTCCAAGAGGAGTAAATCAAAATAAATCATTAAAATGCCAGATTTATTATTTATTATGATTGCTTAGTTCTTATTAAGTTGATACAGTTTGGAGACGTAAATATACATTTCCCTTTGTTTCTATGTATGCATTCATGGAAGGCGGAAGAATGCAGCATGAGAGAATAAGCAAAAAGGCTGTGATACCTGGAAATTGTGTATGATGGAGAGACATGAATATTTACATGAACCCTCCCGAAATAAGCAGTACCAATTAATAGTTTAATTTTTGCAAATTAAGTATTTTTCTTCTCAGAGAACTGATCTGGGATTTCATTCAAAATATATTAATTGCTCAGTGTTTCCTTTCAGACACACTGTGTCTATTTTTTCTTTGTAAAGTCCTATGGGTGTCATTGTTCTTGAGTTTTTCCTCTTTTTCAATATACTTTTTATTATCTTTAAGAAGTTGTACAAAGGGCCTTCCCGTTCAACATGTTAAATTATGAGTAGAATGCATCTTGATTAATATCACTACTTGTGTTGAGAGATTTTAGTGTATTATTCAGCAAATATTAATTAAAACAAAGTATCTTTTATAAGCTTTGGATTTTATTCTTTCCAAGACAACATTGCTGTTTCATAATCAAATGTTGTTATTCTCATTTCACCCAAAGTTGCAGTGGTATCTGTTCTAAAATTCAATAAAATAAAAAAGACTGAATTCTTAAACTCTTATATATTCATAAATACTGCACATAGCCCTGCACCTTCCACAGGACGTGGAATCGCTCTTCCAGTTTCAAATGTATTTATTTAGCATTTATCGAGCACTTTATAGGTTAACCATTGTGTCAAAGGCTGAGAATCAGAGGTCTGTATGTTGAGTTCCTGACCTCTAGTGATAAAAGTGCTGTCAAGTTCTGAATCTTTGCCAAAGCAAGGAAAAGATTAAGATTTGAGAAACAGTCTCTCTATTGAATTTAATTGTGTCCCTCTAAAAGACAGAATCAGTTTCAGAGACTCTGAGTATGAAAATAACTCCCCAATGAATTTTCACAACTGTAGTTATTTGAAATGACATTAGCTTGTATCTTCTAGGTGGGTCTTAAAGCAGATGCAAAATATTCTGGTAAGAGAAATGGGAGGAGACAGTCTAGGGAGTGGGTAGGGGAGAGGAGTCATGCGATCATGGGCACTGATGTTGGATTTAGAAATGCACAAGTCAAGGTTAAACTGGAAGAGGAATATTCAGGAATATTCAATGAGTACTTTTTGAATGTGTGAAAGAGTGAGAAGGAATTCATTTCAATGAAAAAAGTATCAAAGGTTTTGGGGACCAAGAAATAGAAAGTAGGATTTGGGGCCATTCACATAACTCTCTATGGCTCCTTTCTTTTACTACTTGAAATAATTATCCTCTCAGTGATAAATAATGTTGCATCATTATGATCATTATCGTTGTTGTCAGTACTAACAGCATAGCAATCAATTTAAAGCTCCTGCCTTAGTTCCTGGCATATGTGCTACGGCTCTTACTATGTTCATAACCATCTGAGGAGGATGTGAAAAATTCAGAAACCAGTGAACTGAAGTGGCAGACACAAAGACATTTGATAAACATGAGTAATCTCAGTGTTCTTTCTAATGAGTGAGGCAATCCGACAATAAGAAATGCTTTTTTTTTTTTTTTTTTTGGAGTAGAGCGGGCATTTAGTTTATTTATAGATGGGTTCAAGTAGGCACTTTATTGTGATGATGGGGAAGGAATAAAGTAGAGAAAATTGTTTTAGAAAATTTAGGAAAATTACCTTTGAAGTCTTTTTTTAAGTCTGATATTGTTTGATTTTAAAGTTGAAGTACTTGGGGTAGGATTTAACTCCCTTAATTATTGACATCATTATTTAATTGAGCACAATAGCCTCTTGGTCTCAACAGAGACTGGGTGGAGGGGAGACAGGAGACCGGAAAGAGCTCAGGAGAGCTGGGAGAATTACCTGAGGGAGTAGCGGGAAAGAAGAGCATGGATCAGAAGGAGCCCTTGATGTGGAAGAAGGATGATAACATTTGTTAAAAATTGACTTTGCTGATTTTAACTTGTGTAGGTGAGAATTTGCCTTGTCTTTGGACACTTAATTTAAATCTAATTATGTATGTGTCTATGTGCATGTATCTAGGCATATATATTTGTATATGTGTGCGTATGTTACATTGTGAATAGTAAGAAGACAGTAGTGATGGGGTAACCGTGTTATAGAAGAAACCATGAAGTTCAATGTACGCCCAGAAAAAGAGAGGAAAGAAAAACAAAGTTGTTGCTATTACAGGCTTAAATTTCTGGGTTCCATACATTCAGCCCAAATCCTTGCCCTACAAAATTGAAATTGTAGACGTGAAGTAATTCTCCCATGTAAGTAAAATAAAGAAATGACAATGATGAAAGGCAGAGAACAATATCACATGACATCTTCAGCTATTGAGGATTAGATATGAGCTATATAGACAAGGAACTGGGCACAGTGGAGTAGAGATGATGCATAGTCATTAAAATTATTCATTATGAATTCTGCCTTCCCTCCCTCCCTCCCTCCCTCCCTCCCTTCCTTCCCTTCCTTTCTTCCTTCCTTCCTTCCTTCCTTCCTTCCTGCCTTCCTGCCTTCCTGCCTTCCTTCTTTCCTTCCCTTTTGCTACTGAGGAACTTAAAGCAAAATGATGTGATTTGATGGAGATTATGTAGTTTTAGATGGACAAAATAGTCTTATATTAAACTATATAGGAAAAAAATTATCCCGAATTTTTTTTATTGTGAAAATACCATACAGAGGGGTTACAATTACATGGGCAAGATAATGAATACATTTCTTATCAAGCATTGTTGCCTCCTCCTTTGTTTCCCCTTCCCATCCCTTCCCATCTCCTCCTCTCCCCCCTCCCCCGCCCCCCTTACCCCCCACTCCTGACCCCCCCCAAAGTTGCAAATTTCATTTTTCTACATAACAATTTGTACATCTTATTGTTGCCATGGGTCCACATTTATCCTTATTTAAACGATTTGTTTTTTCCCTTCCCCTCCACAAATTATACCAACATCAAATACAGTGAAAGCAGAGGTTATACCGTGGGGGAGGGGCATACAAAGCAACAAAGAAATCATCTTATAAATATGTTAGAAACAATTGCATGAAAGCAAAAACATTTGAATACTTATCTTGGGGTTCATTTCACCTAACATCAAGTTATCTGACCTTTTCTGCTTGTCTCAGACATATACTAGTTATTGCAAATAAGGGAAATCATGGGACCTATCCCGAATTTTGTTGCTCTTTCTCTATGTTAACAAATAAAAAAGCTCATTTAATAACCAAACTACTGCATGTTGAATTAATTGTTTATATTTTACTTATTAAATAGCTACTGTGTAAAGAGTCAATATGTAAGGATAAGGAATACTGAGGCTAAAGAAGACAAAAGATACAGGACATAGTAGGAGAAGGAAAAGAAAACCAAACCAAATAAAAATCAATGGCAGAAATGCGTAAGATTTAGCAGTTAGAATAACCTGTTATTGGTAACATCTGACTGAGAGTTGTCATAAAAGCTGGGTATTTATTTTTCCATTGTATCACAAAACAGTTCTCTGTATTTTGATCTTGCTTCTGTTCTTACCATCTCCTCCCTTCAACTCAACACTACTTCAGCGTTTGAAAGAAATTAATTTGCACAATCATGGCTTCTGGTTGCTCAGAGCTTTGTCTCCTGGCGAGAGGTGATAAATGGAGAATGGCGAGAAAGAAAACAGCTCTTTACTAAACTCTGCTCCTTCCCTTAACCCTTCTAAGGCTCAGCACTGCTTAATTAACCAACTAGCACCTACCACACTAACTTAGTGGCCCAGGGCCTGTCCCAAAGCTCCACTTTATTTGTATTTTCTTTCCTAAGCAACAAGCTTGCCACTTGAAGTGTTTGTGTGATATGTAAATTATGCCCCGAATCTTTTTTTTTTTTTTTAATATTCATTCTGCTTGTCACTGGGAACACAGTTTCAGTGCTGTCATCTCTACTGAAAGATATCAAACCTCACATGTCAAGGAAGAGTCTCAATTTAATTCAGAAAAGCTGGATATTTGCTTCCTGGCTCTCCTGGATTTCCATCGGTTTGTTTGATTTATCTGTGATGATGTAAAGGTTATGGCTGCTGTTTTCACCCTACAGAACCTCAGGTTAATTAGTCTCCAAGGACATAAGTGTTTTGAGGATGTGATCCTGGGAACAGTGGGAGCTGTAGAAGTCAGGTGCAGAGACACTAATGCAGCAGGGAGAGGGGAAAGCAGGAGGCTAATGGCCTCAGCTCCCTTCCCTCTCCCCCCTCCCCACCTACTAAAGTCTAGAGGAAGAGCTCTGCTGAAGAACCCTAAGTTGGAAGATGCCCTTCTTTGTGCAGGAGAGCTGCTTGGTGCTCCCTCAGACATGACGCATAACTCCTGGATTTAATACCTTGGACTGGTCCCTATATATAGAAGCACACCCAGGGGCCCAAGAGCTGGTCAGTCTTTCACAAGGGTGAGGTCCTCTGCTCTCGATGGGCTGGGGTGAGGTAGAACATTACAAGCAGCAGGAAGGATGGATTGATGTCACCTCTTGAGGGATCCATTGGTGTTTAGAGATGGTGAAAGGCAGGAATGTTAGCTCTCCTTTTTTTTTTTTTAATGTTCAGGCTAATCTCTCTAATCAGATATGAAAGTTTATGAAGAGAGGGAACAGGATTGAGTCCTTGTGTTCCCCATTAGGACAAGTGGCAGATTCCCACTGAACTCGTTTCTTGATAAACTGGTCCTTAGAGGGTTATTACTCCTTTCAGCAATTTATTTATCTTCTCCATTTGTGCCAGTCACCAAGGATTTGTGTGACTGTGACTGTGTGGTGCCCAGAATAAGAACAATGCTATGCAGAGGCTTATTTGCAAGAAATGTCAACTGTATGCAAATATAGACAAGTGTATATGCGTGTACATATCTTCACCCTTAAACTATAGCATGCTGGTGCATTTACACATATTATGTCACATGCAATTTCCTGTATAGTATTCAGAAAGTCTATCTGGGCTCATCTATGTGATAGACTTTATTCACAGGAGTCCCTACCTGGACAGGTTTCCTTTCCAGCATTCTGATTAATAATCAATACTTTATTTCCTTTTGTCCTTTTAATATTGAGGCACTGGGGTTTGAACTCAGATTTACTCAGCAGGAGTTCAGATTTACCCACTTGAGCCATTCCACCAGGCATTTATAGTAGCTACCTTTGGAGATAGTGATGCTGTAGGCCTGAATGGAAATACCAGCGACCTGCCCTGTTCAGGACAATCTGCCAATTCCTTGACACTTTCCAAATGGGACAGAATTTATTGCTGCAACCATTACATAAATTTTATCTGCATGTTGTAGGCAAAGATGAGGGCAGAAAGTTGTAGACTTCGTTGTACATATTTTGTTACAAAATATATTGGGGTTGCCATGATGCTGGACTTTCACCAGCTCTCTGTGAGGATTAGGGGGCCACCGAATTGACAGGCAAAGAAATACTTACAGCACATGTTTAAAAACTGAAATGCTTACAGAGGCCAGTGGGTATTGTAAGTGAGGGAATGAATCAGGTCAGACTCCTTGGGGAAGGAGCAACAGGAGTTGATGTGTGGCTGCCCAAGTTTGCAGCTCTTCTTCTCTAGAGAAAGTTGCCACTGCTTCTGGCAGAGGGATCCTATGTGGGAACAGTGGTCTCGCGTGGCTGGAAATTCAGACTTGTCAGGTGAGGATACAGATCTAGATGTTTGGTGTGAAGCATAAAGATCACTTATGAGGAGTGAATGGGATCTTTGAAAGGGAAAGGCCAAAGTAAAGAAGAGGAGAACTAGGGACAGAGCTTCTGTGAGTCGCACTCCTCTTCCCACGCACCAGTGTGTGCTCTCGGGACTGAAGCAGATGCACTTGAGCTGGGGGTGGCGCATTCATGGTCAGAGGAAACCAGGGGGACACAGCCTGGTGGGATATTTGGACAATAACGCACAGACAATGAAACTGAACACTGCCCCTGCTCAATTTAGCTTTAGATTTGTTTTCATACAGTCCAGATGGCTATAGCTTATTGTAGAAATAAACTAAATAACCCATGAAAGTCAATCCTTCCTAGCCATCCACAGGCTTTTGAAGAGCAGTTGTGATCTGAGAGTGAGAGTTAGTGACCACTCGTATGTGTATGTTCACCTCAGTGAACGCCATAGGTCACAGCATTTGTTTGCCAATGAGCAGATCACTTCTCTAGCTGAGGATCAACACGAGACTGCGCTCGTCCATTATGGAGAGAAACTGTGTCTCCTTTAAGCATATATAGAAATGCCTCATGTTTTAATTGATCTCCCTTGCATTTGGCTTTTCTCCCTTACTCTGGCTGCCTTCTCATCAAGCAGGAAATTTCAAGTAGGTCAACCAAGTTATTTTATCAGGGGGAGGAAAACTTTCTCAAAGGCCAAAATATCACTGCACAGAAACACCCAGACATTCGCACACCACACACACACGCCACACACACACACACACACACACACACACACACACACTGCTCCAACCTACTCTGCCTCAAGTAATTAAAGGTAATATGTATCAAGCGTTAATTACAAAATCGCTGTGCTCTTCTGAGTGGAGCACAATTATCAGGCAAGCAGCACAAATACCATGAAGCCGCAGGGCTGTGTTGCTACCATACATGTTAACCATTTCTTTGCTGAACTTCAAATGTGTATTAATTATGCATGCACTTATACTCATCCATCATATGTGGGAGGTTATAAAGGTTATGAAAGGGAATGCATCAAAGTCAAAAAGACTTGGGCTCAATCATTCTCCCGGCCTATTTACTTGCTTTGTGCATTAGTAAATACCATCTTGTAATTGAAGACAGGCCACACTGTAGGCCACAATGCCCAGGAACATTAAAAAAATGTTGCCTGTAGGTGTTTTAGGCTTTATTTTAAAAATCATGGAACATAAACGATTGAAAATTAAAAATCAAAAGGGATTCATTTCACTTAACATTAACTTATCTGACCTTTTCTGCTCATTTCAGACATATACTAGTTATTGCAAATAAGGGAAACCATAGGACCTATGTTTCTTTGGGCCTGGCTTACTTCACTTAATATAATTTTTTCCAAGTCTTTCCATGAACCCCAAGATAAGTATTCACATATTTTTTCTTTCATGCAATTGTTTCTAACATATTTATAAGATGATTTCTTTGTTGCTTTGTATGCCCCTCCCCCACGGTATGACCCCTGCTTTCACTGTATTTGATACTGGTATAATTTGTGGAGGAGAAGGGAAAAAACAAATCATTTAAATAGGGTTACAGATGGACTCATTGCAACAATGAGATGTACAAGTCGTTATGTCCAAAAACGAACTTTACAACTTTGGTGGGGGGGGAGAGGGGGAGGAGGATTTGGTGAGGGGGGGGGGTGGTGGGAGGATGGGAAGAGATGGGAAGGGGAAACAAAGGAGGAGGCAACAATACTTGATAAGAAATGAACTCATTATCCTGCCCATGTAATTGTAACCCCTCTGTACGGTATTTTCACACACACAAAAAAAAAAAATCAAAAGGGAAAAAGAACCCAGTGTTGATTCTTCCAGTCCTACCCAGCTGACGGCCGGTGGTTTTAGACTGCTTGTTCCAGGTAGTAGAAGGGGGAGTCACACTGACAGCTGGAAAATGGCATTGGGAGATGCACAGACCTCTGAAGGACATCTGTATTGCTGAAGGATGCTGGGTCTGCGATCTCTACGCCAAATGCAGAGATGACCTGGCCTTCATGATTCACAATGAAGTTTCAATGCATGCTAAATAATAAGGAGGTTTGATTAAAGTGGAATTAAGTGAGCTGGGTACAGTGGCTCATTCCTGCAACCCTATTTGGAGAATGAGAAAGGGGGGATTATAGTTCGTGAGACCCTTTTTCAACCCATACCTGGGTCCACTAGGTCCTATTTGTCATCCTGGCTTCATGTGAGGATGAAGATAGAAAGATCAGGCTTTCATGCCAGCCTGGGCAGAAAACTCTGTGCAAGTGTACCTCACCAGAAGCTGGGTGGTGGTGGTGGTGGTGTGCTTTGTATACCAACTACCACTGGAAGCCTAACGTAGGTGGATATGATCAGAAACACTCTTGGCAGGTAGTTGAGACTTTATTTCAAAAAATGACCAGTGGAGCTGGGTGCCAGTGGCTCATGCTTATACTGCTAGCTACTCAAGACACTGAGATCTGAGGATCACGGTCTGAAGCTAGTCCAGGCAAGAAAGCCTGTGAGGCTCTTATCTCCAATAAAAACAACTCAGAAAGAATTGGAAGTGACACTGTGGCTAGTGGTAGAGATGCTAGCCTTGGCCACAAAGAGGCTCTAGGACAGCAGCCAGGCTCTAAGTTCAAGGCCCAGGACCAGCAAAACAAACAAACAAACAAAAACCCCAGCAAAACAAACAAACACAGTAGAAGAAAGGGCTGAGGGCAAGACTCAGTGGTACAATCTGTTTATCAAGTGCATTTCCTTTTGGACAATGTCACTCCTTCCTTGCTCTCTCCCAGTTTTTCCTGTGCATTAAATGGTTCTTGTATAATTGGCATATGACCTTAAGCTTATACATAATTATTGGTAGGTAGAAATTTGGTCGTGTGGAATCATGTGTCTAAATCCAAGCAAGTGAGTTTTAGGATTTACTGATACTACACAAGTGGACACTCACACAGTGGCATGCATCAGAATGAGCTAGGAGGTTTGTTCAAAGACCAAGCTCTGGGCTGCACACCTACAATCTGAGTCAGATTGTCTGGAATTGCAGTTCTAACAAGGTTTCTGGTGATGTTGGTTCCACCAGTCCAGAGTCTTCTCTTTGAAATCACTGCTTCCCGCCTGAGTCCCATCCAAACAGGGGCAAAAGATCTGAGATCCACTGCGTATACGGCCACCATGGCTGAGCTCACAAAGAGAAAATAAATGGTTAGTGCTTCCAAAAGCCATCAACATGCCTGAACACTTTCACTTACAAGGAATTTTTTAATGGGCTGCCTTCAAGTCAGAAATCATCTCTATTTTGGTTACAGAAAGAGTTCACAACAGCTTCAGATGCTTCCATTAAAGCCAAACACTGGTTCTCCCTTATTAACACAATTTATTGCTAGCAGAGTTTTTATTATTATTATGTTTTCAGCATTCTTAGGGATTTTGCTACGTTTGATTTCTGCTCTCCATTTAACTTACATTTCACAGTATCTGCGTTTCCCATTCCAGCAGGAGGAGGGGCAGTGAGAATTTGTGCAGAAATGTCTAATATCTGTATTCTTATTACTTTTTTTTCCTTCTGTGCATTATAACCATTTTGTTTAGGGAAAGATTTCTTTTCTGGTAGGAACATTTTAAACCATTATATTCTCTAGCTATAAAATATCTCTCAGGAACTGAAAAGACATGAAGTATGACTATAATTCCTATAATTACAATAAAAATAACCATACTGAGCCAAGATATATACTATATCTTTAAGAGAAAAACTAAGCTCAAAAATGGTCATCATTCTAATGGGCCTAGTGAAGTCTAAGTACTGGCAATATCTGGAAACTGTAGATTATGTACTTATGAATCTTTTTATTTTTAATTTAAAACTGAAAAATGTCATTTGGCAAATGTCCTGTGTATCTTTTTTCTTTCTCCTGGATTCAACCCAATCTTTAGCAGCTATTATTAATCTAAAACCTCATTCCTCTGAAAGAAGGTTCCAAGTGACTACAATCAACTTATTAGATATTAGGTAGTATGCAAAATACAACCAATTCATCATCCTTAGAATAAATCTCTTCTGTAATTGTCACAGATGGCCAGGTAGTCTGTACAACCCTTCAGAAATGTGACTTCATTGTTTTGTTTTGTTTTGTCTCAATACTTTTGTATGTTGTGCAACTCTAAGGAAACAACTTGGCCTTCCTTGGATTGTTTAGCTATAGAAGTTGTTTACTGCAGCATAAAAAGGTTGTAGAGGAGAATGAGCACGTGAAAGGCCTGTTAAAAGAAATTTGGAACTCACGACATTCTGCACATCTACCCAGCCACCACCGTCGCTTAGGGCAAGACTCACATTTTGCTCCTCTGTGTATCTGTACCTGTAATAGAGTAGATTCACATGGTAAACAACTAACCTAGTGTTCAACTTTTCTAAGCACTGCTTTTACCACCGGTTTTGTGATAATCACCAAAAGTATAGATTAGGGGTGTGTGGCTGCAAAAGGACAGACTCTTTGCTAACGTTATGGAAACTAAATATTTGTTCAAATTCATCCTTCATAAATTTATGCTCATTATAATCCCTAGAGAATTCACTAAGACCATATTTATAAAATTCAATAAATAATGAGAGATAGGAATGGTGAATTATAAAATATCTAGCAAAAACACAGGCAGAAATTGAAGAACAAAGACAAAAGTCATTGTGTGAGTCTACAGGGGAGAGGGGTGGGCCTTGTACAGCCCAGTTGTGGGCTTGAACTCTGGGCCTGGGTGCTATTCCTCAGCTCTTCAGCTCAAGGTGAGCTCTCTACCACTTAAGCCACAACACCACTTCTGGTTTTCTGGTAGTTAATTGGAGATAAGAGTCTCACAGACTTTCCTGCTTGGGCTGGCTTTGAACTGCGATCCTCAGATCTCAGCCTCCTGAGTAGCTAGGATTACAGGCGTGAGCCACCTGTGCCCAGCTGCAAAGTACTCTTGAATGGGCCCTGGATGGATGCTTTGGGATCAAAGATTAAACAGGTATCAATTTTAATATCTATAATATTCTGCCTCGCTAGAAAGAATAAGAAAGCAAATAGCAAATCAGCAAAATAATGAACTTCTTCCTTATCAGATGTTAATTTTCATTATGAAAAGATTCCACTTTTATTGAATGGCAACTATTTTGTACAGCTACTTAAATATAAGGAAAATTTCCTCTATATACATTTCCCACCGTGTAACAGAGGTCTAACTTGTGGCAAGTAACACCCTATAGGATAAAGGCAAAGAGGTACAAATGGATAAAGTGCAGAAACTCATTGCCTGTGATGTCACTATGGTCTTCTTCATGTTGCTTTGATTCATTATTTCTTCTTTTCTCCCTACTACTTCCCCCATTGACTCTATTCACTTGTCATTTGCTCTGCTTGAAGAACAAAATTTAGTAGGTTAAATTTTTACAACACATATTATCTAAATCACAAAATTTAACTTGGTCTTGCAACTACTTGGGCACCAAGTTTCAAAGTCTAAAGGACTGTATTATTTGCTTAGGGTACAAAAATGCTCACATTTAATATACAAAGTGCTTCTTTTACATTTATCTCTTTCAATAAACTTTTCCCTAAATGTAGGCGAATCTCTCAGCATACAGTCCATCCCAACCTACACTAGCCAATTGACATTTGCTTACTTTTTACCTTGGTTGGATATGACACAGGTTGGAAAAGTAACCATTGGCCAAGGAAAGTAATGAGAATATTAATATTTATAAGGTGGTCATGAAAGCATTAGCTCTCATTTAATGATAATGCTATGGGCAGTCTTGCTATTATATTCATTTCCATGCATCAACTGGTTCCTGATAAAAATATTACCCAAAGTAACTATCTTCAACAGAACCTGATGAGCAGAACACTTTCTAATCGCTGTCAGAACTAGATCTTGAGAAAAGAACCTTGTTTTTTATCTGTTACGAGTGTTTGCTTAATACTTAGGACATAAAGAAAAGGAATGGGGGAAGGACATGCTATACTCTGCCTGTGGCATGCTTGTTGAAAATCCTCTTTTCAGAGAATGTGTCAAAAAACTTGAAGAAAGTGAAGGTTTGGTGATATAATGCAATTCATTTTAGGAATATATGACAGAGGTGTTAAAATAGCTTGAAGTGTTATTTAATTATTGGGAGACTGAAATTATGTATGAGAGTAATAGCTGTTGCATGTACCATCATTATTTTAAATTACTGGTGGTATAAACATGTTTTTATGTGCACATAAAAACATAAATCCCTTATACCAAGGGTTATTAAAACTAGTACTCTTCTATGCTTGTATATTTTTGAACTGCACTGGAAAGCAATTGTGTACATTTATTCAAAATAATATTTCTTCCCTGTGCTATTTGAGTGTAAACTCTTTCTTGGCCAGTTACTTGAATAATACTACTGTGAATCTAAGTTCTAAGTGCTCTACTTTTAGTAAATATCATCCATTCTTAACCTCAAGGTGATTATTTCTGACTTGTTTGTATTGTAAAAATTAAATATATTTGCATATCAAAAATGTCCACTGGTCCTTGGAACCCAGATATTGCAGTCAAATACGTTCATGGTAATGATAAGTATTACTGTGTTCCGTATTAATATTTGCCTGTTCACACTATATTTTTGTATGTTTTTATTGTAAAAATGCTGTACAGAGGGGTTAGTTATATGAGCAAGGTAATGAGTACATTTCCTATTGAGCATTGTTGTCTCCTTCTTTGTTTTCCCCCACTATCCTTTCCCTCCCACCTCCACAACTACCCCCCCACCGAAGTTGTAAAGTTCGTTTTCAACATAGTGTTTTGTACATCTCATTGTTACAATAGGTCAACCTGTATTCTTATTTAAGCATTTTGTTTTTTCCCTTCCCTTCCCTGAATTCGAGAAATATGTATACAAGATGCAGGGCACCAACATCAAATACAGTGAAAACAGTGGTTATATCGTGGGGGAGGGACATACAAACACATTAGAAACAATAGCAAACAAGAAAAAAAGATATTTGTGTCCTTATCTTGGGGTTCATTTCACTTAACATCATCTTACCTGATCATACATACATAGCTTTTGGCCTTTTCTGCTTGTATTGGCAATTACTAGTACATATGCAGGACAAGCACACTTATACTTTTAAGCCTGATTTCTTTCGTCTGCAGCTACATCTCATCAAAAGTTATACATTTATTCTATTAGGTAGTAATGATTTTGTACCTGGCACATGAGACCATGCTGAGTATAAATGAGTGCTTGATTTAAATTAGTATATTTATTTTTAAAAATGGATTTGATGATTGCATGCTAAAAAACAAAGTGTGAGCTTCATTAGGTAGTCCTGAGTGGCACAAAGTTCTCTTCTTCTGTTCTGCCCATGAGCACCGCTGATTAACACAGAGCAGCAGGGACAGAACCATGATGGTGAGCGGGGGGGGGGGGGGGGGGGGGGGGGGGGGGGGGGGGGGGGGGGGGGGGGGGAGGTGTTCTGACATCCTCACTGTCACCCTCACAGCCTTTGCTCTGCCTGCCTGTCTCATGGCCCTGTGCTTTACTGCCCTTTGCTTTCGGTGTTCTGCTCCCCCCCACTGCAGTAAATCTTTGGAAATGTGCTTCTAGTCATACTTTATAAAGTAAATTGAGCTTCGCGCCACTCAGCAATTATAACAATAACAAAATGGCCAGAATTATTTCTTCTCCGTCATCTTGATTCCCTCAGGGTTTAGGAAAGAACTGAGTAAAAACAGAGAAGACATAAGAATGTTACACAGTATGAACATTGCCATCATCGAGATAATGTCTACTCATTATTGATTATTTGTCAGGCATTTTGAATTACTTTCTGAATATTCTGACATTCCTTCTCATAACTCTAGGTTGTGAATGGTTTATTATACCTATTCTATAGATGCTGCGATTCAGTTAAGCGAAGTTAAATCTCTTGCCCAAAGTCATCACCAGTTAAAAGAAAAAAAAAACCCTGAGATTTGCCGCACATGTTAATTTCAAAGTTTGTTTTGTTTCTTCTATGCTGTGTTGTACAATTTTTAAGGAATTTGTTTTAATACTTTTGTCCCTTAATAGATCTTCAGTTTTCTAACTTTAATCTGCTTCCCAGTCAAATATGAGGCTAACGATATCAATTCCCTGTCATTGTGAAATTCAGAAAATCAGCTGTATCTATGTGTGCATGCATGTGTGTGTGTAAATGAATAGATGCAGTATGTATATATGTGAATAACTATGTATCTATCTACCCATGTGTGTACGTATCTATGTATACATGCATGTATGTATCTACCTACCTACCTACCTAGCTACCTACCTACCTACCTACCACCTGTCGTCCATCTACCTATATATGCATCCATACATCCATTAATCCATCTATCCTCTTACCCATTATCTATCATCTATCATCATCCTCATCCTTATACTTATCATCCTCCTCATCATTGTTTTTCTCTTATTTTCCTTATGCTATTTATAAGACGTGAGCATCCCTGTTATATATATATATAAATATATATATATATATATATATATATAACAGAGAGATAGATAGATAGATAGATACATACATACATACATACATACTGTACAGGGGGGTTACACTTACATGAGCAAGGTAATGAGTACATTTTCTATCGATCATTGTTACACCCTCCGTTGTTTTTCCCCCACCATCCCTTCCCACCCACTTCCCTCCCCTACCTGCCCCATCCCAACAAAGTTTGTTTTCAACATCTCTGTTTATTTTTAAGCACTAATTTGTCTGTGTCTGCTTTGCTTTCCTCTTTCCTTACCAGCCTTGTCCCCCTTGCCCTTCTCAAAATGCAATCCTTCTTGTTTCGTGCATGAGCATTTAGCTCCTCCATGCTGGTGGCCAATGCTGATTCTTCCATGCTGACTAGGGATCTGAAGGGGACTCGACTGCTGCCCTCAGGTCCCATCTAGGTTCCACAGTTCCTTGTCTGTGTATCCTCAGCCCATGTCTGATACTCTACTCCACCCCAGACTCTCTGTGAGCATGTGCAGACCCGCGCTCTAGATTCAACTCATGCCAGCCATAGGTTCTGGTTTCTCAGCTCGACAATACCCCTCTTCTCATTGAACAAAACTTTCTGAGTTATTTTTTTCTTCCTTAATGCAGCATTTAAGCTGCTGCTAAACCTGGATAATTTTATTTTTACATTTTCTCTGCCCCTTTCCCTCACTTTTCAGTATCATTTACATAGCTAAGAATTTCATTGTAATTTAAAAAAACCCTATTTACTCAATCTGTAAATATATCCTTTCTGCTCTTTCTTCACCTTTCACAGATGTGACCCCATTTTGCATCTTGCATTTATCTCTAACTCTATTTTTCTTGTTTTTTTTCTCCTGATCACCTTCTATCTACCTCTCTCTAGAACTATTAACCTTTTTTTTTAATTCATAATTTTCTTTTTTTTAAATTGCATGATTTTCTTTTTTTTTTTTATTGTGAAAATACTGTACAGAGGGGTTACAATTACATGGGCAAGATAGTGAGTACATTTCTTACCAAGCATTGTAGCCTCCTCCTTTGTTTCTCATTCCCATCCCTTCCCATCCTCCCTTCCCCCCACTCAATCCTCCCCCACAAGTTGTAAAGTTCGTTTTCGACATGACAACTTGTACTTCTCATTGTTGCAACAGGTCCACCTGTATCCTTATTTAAACGACTTGTTTTTCCCCTTCCCCTCCACAAATTATACCGACATCAAATACAGTGAAAGCAGGGGTTATACTGTGGGGGAGGGACGTACAAAGCAACAAAGAAATAATCTTATAATTGCGTTAGAAACAAATGCATGAAAGAAAAAAAACATTTAAAATACATATCTTAGGGTTCATTTTCCTAACATCACCTTATCTGACCTTTTCTGCTTGACTCATACATATACTAGATATTGCAAATAAAGGAAATCATGGGACCTATGTTTCTTTGGGCTTGGCTTACTTCACTTAATATAATTTTTTTCCAAGTCTTTACATTTCCTAACAAATGGGGCAATGTCATTCTTTCTGACGGAGGCATAGAATTCCATTGTGTATATATACCACATTTTCTTGATCCATTCATCTACTGAGGAACTTTTCCTTGGAATGTATCCAAATTGCTTCTGATTAATTTCTTATCGTATTTTTTTTTCCATTTCGGTGATTTTTCTGTGACTCTAGGAATCGTCAGTCATTCTTTGATCTGTGCCACATGTCACCTTCTCACTAAATCACCTTTGATTTCCCCTCATGGCTCTGTAGTGATTTGTACATAGATTTTCACAAATTCAGCAATGTCTCGTTATCATTTTGTTTCCAAAGTTAGAATGAAAGCCCAACCAAAATCTAAAGACCATTCAGTTCTCATTTTTCCATCAAGAACATAAAAAAGAGCTGAAGTAGATACTGGATAATCAGTAGAAACTAATAACTGTGTAAAAGAAATGATCCTGTGATTTAAAACTTCTTATACTTTTTTTATAAAGACTTATTGATTGTTAGTGCTAAGGAAATATACATTCATCCAGGAAACGTGAATGATCTTTTTCCTTTATTATATTGAAATGGGCAGCCTTCCCTTGCTCAGTGTCTACTCAAGCACATGTAGCAGGGGGCACAAAGTGCAAGTGCTTTTGCATTGGACTTGCATAATTTAACAGCTACTGATAGGATCTAAATTATTTGACTTCTATGAGAGATGATTTCTTCACCTGAAATCTGAAATTTGATTGTTCTGAAGAATAAATGCAATGGCACGTGGGCTCTCTTACGAGGTCTCACCCATATATCATACTCTATAGCCTCCAGTTTCCCTCTTCTCTGCCTCCCTGATTTATTTCGTGCTAACTCTACATCACTGACCCATTCTCTCTCTTGTGGGCTTCCTGATATTCTCCTAGTCAGAACTTCTGGTTTTCTGACTGTTTCCTATGTTTCGTTTTAAAATTTCATCTTTATCATTTTGGTTCCAGGAATTACTCTCATTTTTTCAGAGACATTGGAGGAAGCCCTCCATCCAGAGCATGGATCTTGACAAATGTTTTCATCAATGTTCACACTGCTCAACGATGGTGTTATGTGTGGACACTGGGCAGAACACAAGCAAGTCTTGAGTCTTCTTTCTCCTTGCAGCATCTTGATTTTGGGAACTGCAGAATTCCTTCCTTTTTGCCTCTAGCTTGTTTTGGGGGGGGCGGGGAAAGAGAGAAAGAGGCAATAACCTGAGAACAAAAACATTTATTAAAATATGCATTCATTTATGTTCAGGTTTTGAACATTTATGTTTAGGAAATGAAAACATTTAAGATTGTGCTCTTCTTTTGACAAGATACCATTTTATTTTACCTGGAAACACAATAAGGTCAGACAGAAAATAATATTTGTGCACATTAAATGTACTTAACCAAAAGAAGTACAAACTCAGTGATAGGGATAAATATCTTCTGTCTATTCACTGATTGTTCTTAAATTAGAATTTAAGACAAGATGGGATTGTTTGTATTAAAAAATAATTATAACACATATACCCAAAGGAAAAGTCAAAACAAAGAGGAGGCAACAATGCTCAATAGGAAATGGAGTCATTACCTTACCCATGTAACTGTAACCCTCTGTATGATATTTCTACAATAAAAAAACATTAAAAAAAACTTTAGGCCAGGGTATATTTGTGTTTTCTGAGGAAGGCAGAAGATAAATTCTTAAGAAGATTCCTGTCTTTCCTGACAATAATAGCTGTAGTTTATTGCATTCTCTCTGGGTACTTTAAATTCATTTCCCTATTTTATCTTAATAAAATCCTTCTGAGGTAAGTGCTGTCATTATTCCCTTTTATAGTCAAAGCATTGAGAGACTAACCAACTTGCTCAAGATCATAGAGCCTGTAAGTGGTCGTGAAGGACTTTGAACTTAGGTTGAACTCACAGGCCAAGCACACAGAATATTGCTCTCTTTTTACCTGACTTAATTCTGAGTCTTCCAAAGAATATTTACTGGTCTTCTGATCTTCTTATACCTCATGCACACTAGGCTTATATAGACAGAGACAACTTTACAAAGATCCAATTGAAGTAAATGCCAAATTTATGTTAGCTCCTTTTCCAATGTGAAACAAATCATAATTTTCCATAATGAGATCTGACGCCATTTTAGAGGTGATTGTAAAGTGGACTTTCAACGTATTCTACCCTCCACCCCGTAACACGCAATGTGGTTGCAGTGTCACCACAGACAGTAGAGGTTGCAAGCATCAATATCACAGTTTCAAGTGCCCCCAGCCCACCATTTTATAGAAGAGGAAATGAAGGCCCTCAGAGGTTAAATGACTTGCCTAGATGACTTGCAATCAACAACAGCAAGAAAAATTACTATTGCAAATAGGTAATATTTCAGGTTTATAGTGGGGTCCTGTGGGTTTGTGTGGGAACATAACAATTGTTTATATCATTACTTTCTCAGGAAAGCATGTGGTAAGAAGTAGAAAACTCACTACACCCTCCTTTAAAGGGATCTAGAGGAGCCCAGGAGGACAATGGAATGTGAGAATCAAAACAGGCAGGTTTGGGAACTTCATTCATTCTTCGAATGAGTTTACTCTGCAAAGAAATTTTAAAATATGACTTACGTACTAACCATAGCCTTCAATATCAAGCATGCTGCTGCTTTCTCAATAACTGAATACATGAACTAGAGAACAAGAGGCCAGAAATGTTACAGTGCTTGTGGTAGAGCAATAGACAATGGCAACAGATGTAGTTTTCAGACATGGAATTGCTGTGAGTATTCTAGATTGTTTTGTGGAGCAAGAGTGAATGTATGTCTAAATCAAATTATAAAATCATTTTTTTAAAACTGAAGTTGAATCAGAGCTTATTCAAAGGTAGTGCCTTTGAATTTGTTGGGGAACGAAATATATTTGTTTCTACTCCTTCCTGAAGCTGCTAAGGCCTTACACATACAGATTTAAACTCCCTTAAATAACAATGCTAAAGTTATTTTTTAGTTGTTGCTTTTAGAAACCATTCCAAGTCAGCTGGTAAACAGTTTTTGAGGACTGAATCTTTCAGAAGAAGATAGCTCATCCCATCAATGATTTTTTAATCTTACTAGCCCAGAATCTCCTACACAGAACAGAACTTCTTCAGTAAAGAAATATTGGACTTCTGAACAAGCATGATGACTGTCTATGGCTGTAGAAAACAAGGCTAAGAACTTTCTGGACATCCAGTCATCAAGGAGCCCCTCCTAGGACCCTCCTATAAATGCTTAGGACACAACTCTGAGCTTTTGCTTTGTTCTTGCTATTAGACCTCACACATAGCTCCTCCTGCACAAAAACATTTTCACAGTGTTGGCAGTGAGCCCTTCTGAGTAACACCTTGAGTTCTTCGTTGGGAGCCCCTTAAACAATGAACAGATAAATAAGAGGAAAAGCAAGAAGCATGTCATAATATATTATGAATAAATGCATAGTGGATTCCCAGAATAATAAGTAAATTCTACCAAAAGTGGGTTTGAGTTTAAAAACCACAGTTGGCTAACAGTCTGTTTTCATATTTTTCTTTTAATTTTAAAACATCATTTACAACTCAAAAAATTCCTCTAAAACAAATCCTCAAAGAAACAACAACCCAAGTAATAAATGGGCTAAAGACTTAGACTTCTCAGAAGAAGATGTAAGAAAGGACAGTAGACAAATGAAGAGATGTTAAAAATCTCTGGCCACAAAAGAAATGCAAATTGAAACAACATTGAGATTCCATCGCATTCAAGTTAGAATGGCCATTATCTAGAAAACTAACAAGAACAGATGCTGGCTGGGATGTGGCCAAAAGGGAGTGCATTACACTATTGGTGGGAATGTAAACTTGTTCAACCACTCTGGATAGTATGGAGGTTCCTCACAAGACTAAACATAGTGCTATCCTATGACCCAGAAATTCCACTCCTGGACATTTATACAAACCAGGCCACATGAAAGCTACCAGCACAACTGTGTTCACTACAGAATTGTTCACCATAGCCAGATGTCCCTCAATGGACAAGTGGATCAAGAAAATATGGTATGTACCCAAGGGAATGCTATACTTTCATCAGAGAGAATGATATTGCACCTTTCATAAGGAAATGGAAAAACTTGAAAATAAAAATCTGTATTAAGTGAAATAAGCTAGACCCAAGGAAACATAGATTGCATAGTGTTCCTCATTTGTGGTAACTAGAATGTGTCCGTAAGTATACAAGTAAACACAATGGATGGTAAAAGACAAAAACATTATACTTGGACATTATAAATTAAACAAGGCTTTGAACCTTTACACAGTGAGACGAAAGGACTATATTCATAGGAGAGGATCACAAAAGCTCAATAGCTGTTTGCATATGATCATATAAAATAACGTTTATCACAATGAACTCCAAGAAATGGAAGCAAGGGTATTTTTATTTTATCTTTTCTTGTTTTTGTTTTGTTCTTTGTTTTCCCCTTCGGTTGCTGTTTTTGATTTCTGTACTTTTTGTCTTGTATGTATGTTTATCAGTTTGGGGGAGGGAAAGGGGAAGCACAGAAATGGTGGGCAACTTGTGAACCAATTTAGCAGTGATACTCACTAGACACTATGTTGAAAATGAGCTACACAACTTGGGGCAAGGGGGTTCAGAAGGGAAAACAAACAGAGAAAATTGGAAAGAGGTGATGCTGTTCAAAAAGAAATATACTTATTAACTGACCTATGTAACTGTCACCCCCTTGTATATCACATTTGCCATGAACTTAAATTAGAAAAGCAAACCAGCACTTCAAGCTTCACAGTGCTTTCCTTTGAAGGATCTTCTTCTTAGGCAACGAGTAAGGAAATTAATTGCTTAAGCATTTTCCAGTCTTCATATTGCATTAGTGAGAGGAAGGAGAATCTCAGGAAAGGGGCAACGCCAGACCACATCCAGGAGAGTACAGTGATGCGGTGAGTGCTCACAGCCCTGGAAAGGATGGGAAGGATGCGGACAGCGCCACATAGACTGCGGGCACCCTGACCTCTTCTGTAAAGCCGTGAGCAGGAAATGCGCTGCCTGCCTTGGCAGCTCAGTAATGACTCCAGCACTGCCTTCCTAGCTGCAGGTAATGGCTCACCCATACAATTACCATCTTTTGTCTTCTCAGAGTTCAGGAAAAATGATTTCAAACTCTTTGCAGGGGGCAGTTGAAGCTGAAGTTATTTTTAGGGGGAATATATATATATATATGTATGTATACAAATGTATATATATATATATAATTTTCCCATGCAAGATGCAGAAGTTGTAACTCCTCAGGCAGCTGAGAGAAAATGAAAGGCATTTGGGTCTTTTTAAAAGCCAAATTCTGATGTTTAGCTTGACATCAAAGAGAAACTCAGGAAAGGAGGGGAAGCGGAGGACAGACCACAATATGCAGCACTAGCTCCTTTGAAGGCACCGCCGTTACATCTCTGATCTTTGAACTGAGCAACTTATGACGTGAGGATGAGCTGCATTCCTTGTAATTGTGAAGCTAATAACTAAGCTGCTTGAATTTTCACCAACCTTACAAAAAAGAAAGCTGGATACAGTCTGAACATGATTAACGCAAGCAACGCAGTCTTGTACCTATAAACACACTGGTACAGCTTAAAATACTTCCTGGCATTGAAAGAGTCAAAATGACAGCTCCTGAAGGGAGCATCTTGTGGTTTCTGCCAACTGCATGCAATGTGGATGACAGAGCCTTATTATTCAACACTTGGCTCTATGTCTATCTGCCTCCATTTGATTTCTAATTCTCTACCTATTGGAGTTCAGCAATGTTAATGAACTCTGTGCTACAATTTACTTTTTAAAAGAGGTTAATAAAATAAGAAGTTAGAAAGATTAAGGCCAAATTTAAAAGATAGTGAAGTGTGGAGTTTCTTTTACATTGCACATTTTCAGCAAATATTGCTACTTATTACATTGTGCAGCCACCATGATTTTCTTCACAAATGGCTTTGTTACTTAAAAATTTGTAGCCACATTGTCCAACACTTACTTTATGATCAAAAGAAACACAATTCAAATTCAAATTTCACACTAAATAATATACTAGTGTTAAAATCTAACTCATCCAAGTTACTAAGGGTTATGAAACCATAATATAGGCAGACAACTCTTGTTAACAGAAAGAGTCACAACTTTCATTACTCCATCCTATTATGGGAAAGTAAGAAAGAAACAAGAGACAAAAACAAACTTGTGGTTAGTCCTCATTTCCCCTAGATTTTTTTCCATTCCATGAAATACTTTATTCAAAACCTAGTATTGATTCTAATTACATCATAATTGTTTGCTAAATTTATCCTACTTAGAGAAATAAAGAGAAGACATTCATTATGCTTAATGGCTTTGAGTATAGAGACACACCTAAGATAGCATTTCATAGCAATATGTATTAAGCATGGAATTTTCCTAATGAAATTTTATTCCATGTGGAACAAATCAGGTCCATGAACACAAGAACATATTATTGGCTCACATCTCTATCTCCTTTTCTTTTGGCTTGCCCACCATGTATTTTTTCAGTTAATATATGATATATTTTTTCTTCTGTTGTTCTTAAAATAAATTATCCAAATTCAAATATTGTAAATATTTAAAGAAAGATTATCCATTCTGATGTTAACCAAGCATTTTGAGAAAAATAATATCTTCGTTGCATTTCCAGGATTGCCGTCAGTTTTGATTGAAGCCTATAATTTTGGAGGTGTGGTAGGATGAATGCAACTCACTCAGTCTGTTCAACAAGTACATTATAGTTTTGATTTTGTTATAAGATTATATTTAATATATCAGAGGTAATCATACTTTAGAAAGTTTCAAGATTCTGCTAGAAATCCTGTGATACTATCTAGAAGCAAACAGTCCTCTAAAATAATACTAGGTCATAACTTTTATGTGTAGTCTTTATCTATCCCATTAATAGTAATTGCTGCTCCTTCTTGTCCTCCTTTTTCTTCTGCCTATTCCTATTCAATTTTTATTTTTTTCCAGTGGAATTTCATTTGGCTTTAATTTGTTTTGTTCATTTATAATCTGTTAGGTTCATCATAGAAGATGAAGATTTTTCTACCTTGTCAATACATAATGTACCAAAGATTCATAAAGGCATTGTAAGAGAATAATAATGTTTTGAACAAAGGAAGAATTATGGAAATAATATACTAGGTCTTCATTATGGCAATGGGTGCAAGTTAACTGGAGCACATGTATTTGGATGCAGTCATTACAAATTTTAGTGTCAGTGTTCCCAGACCACTGAAAATGCTTCTAAAGCACAATAATCTGCTTCCCAAATAAGAAAGACTTTAGAGTTAAGAGTAAAATGATTACTTGGGGGACACTAAATTGTTAGTGAAAAATGGTACTTCCAGAAAACAACCTATGATACAGACCACTTTCTTTGTGTGTGCTAAAGAAAATATTTACTGTCTTAAAAAATATGAAGGACAATATATCTTAGGTATAATATATCTTAGGAGTATGAATTATTTGGGGAGCAATTTTGATGTTCTATCAAACTTCTTCTCCCTCATTAACTTCTGATTCTGCCATATACAAATGTATATTTTGCCATTTATCTCCAAGGATTTAAATCACATATTTAGGTTTCTACCCACCCTATTTGATTTGAAGGTCTTTCAGGACTTCCATAAAATCTTATTTTTCATAATACATGGAAGATGTTATATAATGTTCAGCTCATACTAGGTCCTTCAAAAACATGTAGTAACAAATGATAGAATAATTTCTTGAATTATTCATTTTTATTTTGAGAGGGAAGAATGTAATGAAACTATGCCACAAATGGAATATAAACATAATTCTGTTACTTTTCTGTATTACAAACATATATGTCTCTAAGTTTTTTAAATTAAATGATTCACATTATACAAAGTAATTTACTTTAATTTTCTTTTTTCTTTTTCTTTTTTGTCAGTCTTTGGGCTTGAACTCTGGGTCTGAGCCACAGTGCCACTTCTGGTTTTCTGGTATTTTATTGGACATAAGAGTATCATGGATGTTCCTGCCTGAGCTGGCTTTGAACTGTGATCTTCAGATCTCAGCCTCCTGAGTAGCTAGGATTACAAGCATCAGCCACCAGTGCCCAGCTTCTACTTTAATTTTCTTTTGGTTCATAGGGACTTTGCCAGGAAAAATGGTATATTATAATTTAAAAAAACCTTGTGGATTTCCAATTTCAGTTTAGATATGCAAAAATTTTGGAAATCCTCTCTATACTTACAACCAGTAAAAGTTAAACAAATTGATAACTCAGAGATTTTCCTAAGTCCATTGGAAAAATCTCAGCTGTTAAGACAAAGTACTACTTCAAACTGTAAAGATAGGTAAAATAAAAGCATTGAAGATAACGCATCAAGTTAACGTATAAGATTAAAGCCAAGTCTGCTTTGCTAAAGCAGAGGTTTCTGGATCAACTATCAATAGCAGGAAAAGTGAAATGATAAATCCAGGGAAGTATTAGAAATTGAATGTATTATCTTGAAGGTGAGAAATGGCTGAGGAGGGTCTAAGGTTTTAAGTACCCACTTTTATAGACTTTATCTCCATGAACCTTGCCAGACTGTAATGGTGAAGGTCTCAAGAATGTATCTCCTCATGGACCTGATAGGAAGAATGGAAGAGACTGTAAAATGTATCAGTGTTCTCCATGTCCAGGGCTTAGTGGGCTTAGAGGTGGGAGGCTTTCTACAGCCTACTGCCAAGGCAGAGGGCATTCTCCAGCTTTTCTCCATGCCCCCGAGAGCAGGAAATAACCTACGTGATTGGGTCAACTCTCGCATGGGTATAAGAACCATGCTCACTAAAAACTGATCTTACATGATTAAACAGACATCTTTCATAGCAGTACAGGCAAACAGGTATAGGAGTGATAAATCCTGATTAATGAAAGACACTGTTGTAGTAGATTATAGGAGGAAAGCCAAAATCAAGCAAAAAGACAGAACCTTATATTACAGGTATTAAAAATGGCTGATGCTTATACTGACAGAAACATTAAACATAGAGTTCTAGAGAGAAAGATTTAAGTCCTCATCCTCAAGGTCAACCTACTTTATTTTTTATTAGTCAATGCAAAATAACCACCATTTAATAAGAATTTTTACCAATGATGCCAAAAGGAAAGAAATGGGTAATTCCAAGATTTGGGTAGAAAATACATAAGATAATTCTGGAGCATATTTTTTCCTTAGCTGTAGAGAGTAAAAATTGTTCACAAATTTAATTTTAATGTTTCGAGTATGTTATTTTTAATATATTTTATTGTAAAAGTACTGTATGGAGCAGTTACAGTTCCATGAGTAAGGTAATGAGTGCATTTCCTATCAAGCATTGTTATTCCATCCTTTGTTTTTCCCCTACCATCCCTTCCCTCCCCATCTTCCCAACTCCCCCCTCCCCACAAATTGTAACATTCATTTGCAATATAGTGTCTTGTACATCTCATTGTTACAATGGGTCAAACCTGTATCATTGTTATAAAAATATAATATCCCAGGTGAAAGTGTTTGTAATAGCTAAAACTGGAATTACTAGAACAATAAAAGAAAGTGGTATTGATGTATAAAATAAGTATCTATATATCCATGTTATCTGAATGAAAATAGTAAATGGATAAAATAAGTAGAGAAAGCAGAACATTTCTCATGTATAGGAATTATAAATACTTTATATTAGGATTCTACATTGAAGGAGCCATAAATTATGCTGATATTATTTACTCTTGATAGTGATAAAATGATATTTTACCTGTATGATATCTCTGTCATAATGAAATACTATGTTAAGATTAATAGTCACATTTGATCCTATATATTTGCTGATAAACATAGAATTATACATCATAATGAATGAATCCAAATGTACAGAAAACTTTAAAGTAATTACCATCATAAGATGCAAAGCAGACTATAATGAAACAATCTAGTGGTATTAAAAAATTTGAAGGTGTTTCATTGTATTGAGAGAAGTGCATTGAGAGAAGCTGAATTGTGTCATCTCAGAAAAGCAAATGTGGAGGTTTGAAACCCAGCACATTGAGAATGTGCTATTATTTGGAAATGGGACCATTGCTGAGGGAATTATCTAAGAAGAAGTTACAGCGATGATTTACTTCGAGCCTCCAAACTAGTGTAACCTAATGTTTAGGTGAGAAGATGATCATGGACAGACAAAAACGCCCTGTGAAGTCAGGGAACTGAAATAACATATTTGCAAGCCATGAACTATCATCCATGGGCAAAAAAACCACCGGAAATTTAAGGAGACAAAGAGTAATTGTTCTAGGGCTTCAGAGAGAACACAGGCATGCTGGAAACTTGCGTGTGGACAACTCTGATTCAACAAATTCCTGCTGTTTCAAATCACTCAATTAGGTGCCACCTACAGCTATCGAAGGCACCAAAAGCAGAGGAAGTTTGATACAGTTTGAGGAATAAGTGTAGTCTAAAGTTATAGAACTAGAAACAATGAGTCCGGGATAGGACATTAAGTAAAACTAAGGACATCTGAATAAAATATGACTTGTTCTTGGTTCTTGAATTACAGTGAATTTCCCCACTAGCAATAGCAGAAGGTGGGCTTGGGGTACAGGGGAACAATAATATCTTCATAATTTTTTCTATCTTTTCAGAACGAAGAAGTCTAATGAAACAAAGGAAACATCCTAGTCACTGACCCAGATTGTACCGGAGAGAGGAAAACAGAAAAAGAAAAGTTAAGCTTTAGGTCTTGATGTATGTTCTGAGTTCTCCAGTTTCATGCTTCACCAGATAAAGAATTGCCTTATCATGTATTTTGTATCTGCCTCCTGAAGATTCATAGCACACATTAGTAAGGAAGCCTCTGAGAAGACACACAATGAAGAAATCAATGGCACTCAATTTTATCCAGCACTTTTAATTTTAATTATCTAATTTATTAATATCTGTGCAGCAGGTTCTTAAGTATTGGGGGATGGGGGAATTTCACTGAACTCTCAGTAGTTTACATGGTTTAAGAACTGGGCCATCCATTTAATCCATTCCAGTTCACTCATTCAAATATGGAGTAGGCTGTGAGTTCAGTAGTGACTATAACGCACGGAAAAGACCGAGATTCACCATCTACTGGGAGAAAGCCATGCATTATAACCTAGCTCACCATCTTTCACCTGTGACCATAGTGATGGAGGTTTAAACAGTGCTGGCCTAGAAATCTTGGCTACCTGGAAGAGGATGAAGAGCTAGAATCTCTGAGGACATAGTAAAGGAAATGAAAACCTAAGTCTTTCTTCCTTGGAAGCTTAAATAATTGTCCTCTATCTGTTGTCATAGACCCTCAAATCTTTCTGAATTCCATGACTAAACATGTAGACTAAATAGAATACTTCACACTCCAATGGATTTTGCTCAATGAATGGAGTGCCTCATGTCAGTAATAAGCATTGAGAAATGTTATGCAGTTCACATGACCTCTCTTGATCATTACATATTTTAATTGATTTATATTAAATTGTAATAAAATATTACAATTAGTCTTGTTCAAGAATACTGGATCCAGAGAAAAAGAAACAGGGAGAAGTACAAGCATGATGAAGAAAGCCAAAAATCTGCTGTCCATCGGATAGTCAGTATACCAATGACAAAATCTTCGAGAGCCAAGGGATATTAGGATATTATTAGGAGTCCAAACACATGAGGAAAGAAAATAACCTCCACACAAAGTATTAGAGATTAAATATTAAGCATCGAGTACTAGGAAAGAGTATTGGAATGATAAGAAAGCATCACCAAGTCATCTATCAATGCAAAGCATAGGATGACAAAAGATTTCTCAAGAGAAACTTTAAAAGCAAGCAGGACAAGGAATAATACGTCAAACCCTGAATGGACATAACTGCCAACCTAGATTGTTGTGCCAAGAAAAACTTGTTTTGTTTGGTTTTTGCGACAGTCCTGGGGCTTGAACTCAGGGCTTAAGCACTGTCCCTAAGCTTCTTTTTAGCTCAAGGTTAGTGCTCTACCACTGGATTCATAGCTCCATTTCTGCCTTTTGTTGCCAGTTAAGTGTAGCTCTGAGACTTTACTGAAGGTAAAATAAATAACTTTCATGATAAACAAACAATAACTAATGCTGGTCGTGAACCTTAAACTAGTGCTAACCAACCCTCAACCCACACCAGTTTACGTCTCCAGGGAGAGCTGGGTCCAAAGCTGTTTATCATCGCCTCCTCCTGTGCAGAAAGGAGAAAGTAGAAACCGCTTGAAGAGTCTTCCATCTTTCCTGGACAATAAGTAGAAGCAGTGAGAAGACAGACCCTGGAGGCTGAATCTTACACCAAATGCTGGTCTGCTGTAACCCTCAGGAGGTGGGAGTGGCCCTGGGGGCGGGGCTTAGGGTGGTCCCTCAACAATTTACACCCTTTCCTGCTGGAGCTCTCCAGGGCTTGAACTGCTCTGCAGTTCTGCACCAGCTCTTCTTCCTCTCTCCAGACACTCTGTCTGGATGGCTCAAAACTCCTTTGCGGTGATTGTACTTTGTTTTCAAGCCCCAAGAGGAGCTCAGTTTCACAAATAGTCTCCATGTTAAGAGTATGTCTGCTTATATTTCTCAGAGATGAGGGGAAAATCTGAATATCTGTTTTTTGTGCGGTTTTTTTTTTTTTAAACCAAGGCTAACCTTCCATATTGGAGCAGTCACTCTCGCATCAAGTCCCTGCTCTGTAAGGTTTAAGGTTTGCAGGAAGTGTGCACTTACCCTGCAGCTGTGCTACCAGTGTGTGGCCTGGTCTGTCTGGCTTACCTTGTGATTGTATTTTTAGCTTCCTCTCCTTCTTCTTAAGGAACTGTGGACTTTGAACCGCTTGCTGCTTTTCTCTGTTGTGACAACTGTGTCTGTTTGTCTTCTATCTTGAAACCTTTTTTGTGAGTCTTGATGTTCTTCCTTGACTTCTGTCTTCAGAATTTAGTCTCTGTTTTGCCAGCTGCCTCTTCTGATTCTCAGTCAAAGGAGTGAACTCTTGAAATTTGCCATATTGTTTGCTTTTTTCTCTTTTCAGTTTTTCAGTTCTTCCTTCCTTTATTAAATGCCTACTCTTCTGGGAAGCGTGAGGGATATGTTAGCAGACATATACAGGGATATAGCATTTTTTTCTAGGAGTAGAGAAACTAGGCATGAAAATTTATGACTATATAACCAAAGAGTGTTCTGCTAGCAAGACAAACAAACAAAAAATAATGAAATAGAGAATAATGGAGTGGGGAAGCGGAGTTTCTAAATAGGATAGTCAGCAAGATGTTGCTTAACTCTTCTCCACTTACATAGAGGCTAGAGGCTTGATAAAAGAAAAAGAAGTAGGCACACCTGGAAAAGAATAATTGAAGCATTTAGGAAGAGTACAAACACATTTTGAAGAGGCCAGTTTGTTGTGTCTGAGGAACAGCAAGGATCCAGTGAGACTGAGTAGAATGAGCAAGGGCAGAGTTGTGCAAAATAAAATAAAAGCACTTCCCACAAAGTAGATCATGTACATAGATATTTTAAATCTCAGCAGGGAGTTGTAAAAATAGATTTTATCCTTCGACCAATTTTAAGCTCTAAACAAAATTGAATTGAGGATATAGCGATGTCCCATACGCCCAACGCCCTCCCAAACACCAAGCGGACCATGATTAGCTTCCACACCAGGTGTACATCTCTCCCAGCCAAGGAGCGTCAGAGTAATGCTTTGCGTTTATTCTGAGATTGAACTCAAGGTCTTGCTCAGGTTGTGCACACACTTTGTTATGGAGTCCATGTAGCCCCTTCAGTTTTATTGTATTTTATTTTTTATTGAGATGGGAAATCCATGAAATTATAGTAACTGGCTGGATCTGACACTACTCTATTCTGGTCTTGTCTAGAGAATAGACTGTGGGGTGGGTTGGAGAGCAAGAACAACTCTCATTAGGAAGACATTATGTATTGGATAAGAGCTAATGGCTACATGGATTATAATATTAGTGTTGGAGGAAGTGGAAAGTAGTTAAGTCAGGATTTATTTTGAAGGTGGAGGTAATTGTGATTGCTAATGGATCAGATGTGGGATGTGGCAAAAAAAAAAAAAAAAAAAGAGTAGTCAAGGTTGACCTAAGGATTTTGCATATGTATTGATGTGGTCTTGAATATTTATAAATCTCAGTGCCAACAGTAAAGCTGAAAGTTTAATCCCCAATACAAACGTGATGGGTATATGAGAGCCCACAAATCATAAGGTGTGATTTTTTTCTTTGACCTGTGAACAAATACTCACTTTAGATCAGTGCCTGTGACATGGTTAAACAAACAAAAATAAGTTTTAGGAGAAGAATATTCTTAACATCTGGGTTGAATAACACATACTAACTCTTAAATTTAAAAAGAGCTGATTTGAAGTTTGAAGGCATTCTATGAAAAATAATTTACAATTACTAGACTTCAAGATCTCTGGATAATTACCATGAGCTTTTAAGGCACTGGAAAAGTGTAGGTCGCTCATAACTTTTACCCAAATGACTTTAATAAATGTGATCCCAGAACATGTCATTTTTGTGAAATATTCATGAATTAATTTTAGCTTAAAACTTTGGTTTTGGAATCTTTGCTTTCTTCAGAGGACTTACACTATTATAATTAACATAACATTAACTTTTAATCAGCATAGATTTCAGTATTATATTACCCTGGTCCTATCCTTCAAACTTTATTGCTGGTTTCAACTTCTTTTATATAAAAAACAATCTTTGGAACATTCTGTCTTCTCTTAGTATACCCATATTTTCTCAATCCACCTATTTTGTATTTTTTTTTTTTTTTTTCAGTTATAAGGCTTGGGCAATCTCCTGGAGTTTTTGCTCAAGGGTAGCACTCTACCACTTTGAGCCACAGTACCACTTCCAGTTTTCTGGTGGTTAATTGGAGATGAGTCTCCTGCCCAGGCTGGCACAGAATCACAATCCTAAGATCTCAGCTTCCTGCTTTATTTTGCTTTTTTTTAAATTTGCCTTTGCTGTTTTGTTTTACACTTCTATTCATGTATGTGTCCACATTTCTAGTCTTTTATGTGGTCCTTTACATTTCTTGAATTTTCATTCAGACTTTTCAATATGTAGTTCTTTCTACTTGAATCCATCACATCCTTACTTAATTCAAATGGACAATTTACCAATATCATCATAAAAGAAAATGAAGATAGAGATATATACATTTGCCGACCTAATAGATTCTTTATAACTTTCATGTTTATATTTCAAATGTATAGGATGTACCAATACTAAGAGTGTGAAGAGAAGGCTAGGTTGTCTAGGTTGACAAGGATGGTGGAAATGGGTTGGCATGAGAATGAGCTTTGCAGATCTGAATGTAATACTATAATTCACAGAAGAGGTAAAACATCTGTACGTTCAGTGCTGGCATTCTTCCAAAGGTCACAGATAGCATGAGAGTAGACAGTCACAGTGCTAGACTTCATGTGCTCCACATAAAGTAATTGAAATTGTAGGGAAGAAGTTATAAACCAGATGCCAGGATTCCTGTCAGTTAAAGAAATAGGAGCAGTATGCAGAATTGACCTGCAGAGAGATAGCCACTAGATTATGGTGTCCTTTTGGATAAAAATATAGATTATGAATCACCAAGGGTACTACTTATTCTTACTTTTTGCAGATAGCCATTTAAAATAGTTTTACTTTTAATTAGCATATACAAATAGTATAAGGAGTTTTTATTAGGCTAATTTATAAGTTCATATAAGGTACTTTGAATAAATTCTCCCTTCTGATTATATTCCCATTTTCCCCAAATAGTGCTGCATGTGTTTCCTTACAATTTTTTTCATATATTCATATATGTGTGTTTGTGTCATCTTTGCCTCTCAACATTCTCTGCCTTCGTACATTGGTTCCCCTAGATAATTCCCCTTTATATTTACATCATCATCATCATCATCACCATCATTTTCAGTCTAGATTCCACCAATGAAAGAAGATGAGATATTTAGCTTTTGGGGCTTAGTTTATCTTACTCAACAACGTCATGATTTCTAGGTTGATGTATTTCCATCCAAACATCATAATTTCACTTTTCTCCATGGCTAAATAATACTCTGTGGGGTATGTGTGTGCACACATGCATGTGTGATTTTCTCTATCCACTTGTTGGTTATTGTGCACATTGATTAATTTCTTTAAAACAACAAAAATGAGTCTGAGGCTGTTCATCTCAATTAAAAATATATTTTTTTGGGGGGGTCCAGTTGTGGTGCCTGAACTCTTGGCCTGAGCGCTGTTCCTCAGCAGTTCAGCTCGAGGCTAGCGCTCTACCACTTGAGCCACAGCGCCACTTCCGGCTTTTCTTTTTGCTTATGTGGTGCTGAGGAATCGAACCCAGGGCCTCAGGCATGCAAGGCAAGCGCTCTACCACTGAGCCACCTTCCCAGCCCCCAAAATAAAAATTTTATAATCCATTCTTCAAATCTGAAGACCTGATTTACTTTTATGATTTAGAGACCAATGTAACAATAGTAATCTCGTGCCCAAGAAGAGAACCTCTAAAATTATGATTATTTAATTTCTATTTCAGAAACGTTTACTTAGACAACTATTCCTGAAGAAAGGAAGCATTGTGGGCATTTTGATGATTGTGAGATAGAAAACCTGGTCTGGAGGATGGGCCCTGGGGTCCCAATCAGCATCAAGACTGTTTCAGTGAGAGGAGATGTGTGGAAATAGGATTAAAGTTCAGCAGTAGTGGGGTCTGCAATGTCTGTGAATCTACTTCATCGTAATTTCCCCGTTACAGAGAGGGTAAGTGGAATTTATATGCTTACTATCTGCTGTAGCCAGGACATTGGTACCTTCTCCTGCCATATACACTATTAGAACAGAAAATCCAACCATGTGAAATTTCCTTAACAACAATTTTCATTGCCTTCCCACTGAGCCAAGACAGTACATATGCATGGGCCCATACCTATGGGGACTGGCCACTGCTAAAGCCCTCAGTGATGTAGGGAGTTTTGTTCTTGTGTTCTCCTGCCCCTTGCATTTCTGACCCCTCCCTAGAGAAACTAGGTGCTAGAGAGTAATTGTTGGAGTGCAGTCTTAACCATCCAGAATTTAGGTTCATACTTGCATTTCTACAAGCAGCATCCTTACTAGAGAAGATTAAAAAGGCCTTAGGTATGTGCTAAGTGCCCACGGATGTGAGAAGCATGTTCTTTATTATTCCAAACGAAACACAAAATATAAAAGTATTGCAGACACAGTCTGTGGTCAGAGGGGACAACCAACAGTATTTGTTTAAAATTTTGTCTCAGGGCTTTGTTAATATCCACGCCTTCCAAAAGTGCCCTGCGGTCCCGCTGCCCTGTGCTGATGAGTTACAGTGAAAAGGTCATGCTGATTGGATGGCATAAACAAGGATTGCCCAAAGTGCTGCACATATTGCAAAGACACTTTCTTTGCAGACAGTAACAGGAAAATAATAAATAAGTTGTAGGTGTTTGGGTGTCAGGTATATGTGAACGAGGTACTGTCTACAACAAAAGAACAACTGTTGCATATTGCATTTGCTACAAGAAACATGACCGGCAGTGGGTAGCATCTCTGGGCTCTGAAAGGAGCACAATCGCTATCCAGTCGCTGCTCAGGGCCCAAGTAGGTATAGAAATGCTAATACCAAAGTAGTGGTATAAACAGCTTGGTGACAGCTTTGATAGGGGCATTAGATTAAATCCTCTCAAATGGGATTTTTTTTAAAGAATTAATTTTGCGGTGGGCAAAGACGGTAAAAATGTTCAATGTATACATGTGAAAATGAAATCAGGAAAATTGAGGAGATAGATGGAATTGGTACCAATGAGGAGAAGAAACATGGAGGAGGTGACATTGATCAAAATATTTGCGGATCTATGCATACCTATCCATATGTATACATGCATATTTATTGTATAACTATATCAATCTATCTTCCCTCTATCTTGTCTGTCACTCTATCATCTACCTAATTTATCTATCTAAGCAATTAAAATCCCAATCACTCACAGCAGACCTGTGAGGTAGACATAGTTACTAACTTACCTGTGAAGAAAATTGAACCAGGTTTTAGGGAAGTTAATCAAGTTCAAAAAAGAATAAATGGTGGAACCAGGGATTAAACCCAAGCCTTTGGGTCTGGGTCATTTGTGTAACCTAGCTCCTCTGGTGTTCATCTATTAGATTGGATTTTCCAGCTAAAAATAAAAATCCATGCCTTAAAGTCCTATGCTTTGTTTTAATTTTCTATCAGTATTCATAGTGGATACTTTTTCATTAAACATGAATACAAAGATAAACTTGACTTTTTATATTTAAAATAAACTTTTCTTTGCATTCCATGTACAAATCAAATCATATGTTATTTATATTTCCTTTCCCTGGAGAATTTTCTCAGTGAACTCCAGTTGTATTCATGTTGTTGCAAATACAATGACTTAACCCTTTTAAAAACCTGGATAGTATCCTATTGTGTGTGTGTGTGTGTGTGCCACAGACACTTTACTTCCTTACATTAGTATGAAAATAGAGGCTCTGTTTTATCTCTTGGCTATTGCTATTGAGCTGCAATGAACATGGGAGCAGATGTCTCCTTAGCATAATGGTTTCATTTCCTTCGGGATATGTTCTATGTCCCTACATCTCAATGATACACTTACTTTATTGCTTTTCAGTTCATCAATTTCGATATTGTCTGTTGACATCTTTCTTAGAGTCCATTACTTGATCAAAACAGTTGATTTATTTTATTTTATTATTATTTTTAATAAGCTTTTTATTGGGAAAATACTGTACAAAGAGGTTACAGTTACATGAGCAAGGTAATGAGTACATTTCTTACCCAGCATTGTTGCCTCCTCCTTTGTTTTTCCCCTTCCCATCACTTCCCTCCCACCTCCTCAACTATGCTTCCCCAACCCCTGCCTAAATTGTAGTTTGTTTTTCAACATAGTGTCTTGTACATCTCATTGTTGCAATGGGTCCACCTGTATCCTTATTTAAACAATTTGTTTTTTCCTTCCCCTCCCCAAATTATACCAATATCAAATAGAGTGAAAACAGGGGTTATACCATGGGGGAGGGACATACAAAGCAATAAAAAAGTCACATGGTACCTTATAAATACGTTAGAAACTATAGGAAGAAAGAAAAAACCATTTGTGTCCCTATCTTGGGGTTCATTTAGCTTAATATCATCTTATCTGACCTTTTCTGCTTGTCCAGACTTACACTAGTAATTGCAAATAAGGGAAACCATGGGACCTATGTTTCTTTGGGTCAGGCTTACTTCACTTAATAACCAAAATTTTCTTAAGAAACACAACAAATCAAAGAAAGGTTGGACAAATGGGATTGCATGAAATTGCAGAGCTTCTGCATGGCAAAGGACATAGCTAGCAAGATCAATAGAAAGCCCACAGATTGGGAGAAGGTCTTCACTAGCCATACAACAGACAAGGATCTGATATCTAAAATATACCTGGAACTCAAAAAATTAAATCCCCCATTAACAAATCCTCAAAGAAATAACTGCCCAATAAATAAGTGGACTAGAGACTTAAGGAGAAACTTCTCTGAAGAGGAAAGAAGAATGGCCAATAGACAGATGAAGAAATGCTCAACCTCTCTATCCATAAAAGAAATGCCAATCAAATCAACATTGAGATTCCACCTCACCCTATTAGGTTTTATTATGATATTTTCACACACATATATAGGGAACTGTGGTTGTATTTATGTTTGTTATCTTTTGCTCCTCCCATTTCCCCCTCCCACTGGTCTCTGTCTATTCTGCATGATCTGTCACAGGTGGAGTCTGACATAGCTGACTTCATGAAAGGGGGGAATAGAACATGTTCACTGGAAATTGAGAGTGGAGGGTGGAGAGTGGGTATTAGGTGAGGAGTGAAAGTTCTGGTGTGCTATTAAACAGCAGAGTGATTTACATTACATGGATGCTCTTTGAATTTTAAAAAAGGAAGAAAATAGGCGTTTCAATGTTTTCTCAATAAGGAAATGATAAGTGTTTGGGGAGACGGATATGTTCAGCCTGATTTGAATACTACGCAATGTGTACATGGATCAAAACATCACAGAGTATTCCATCAATATTTTGCATTTTAATATCCCTTTAAAATAAATTTAACTTGAAAAGGGAAAAGGGAGGCAAAGAGCAGGAGGAAAGTAGGGTGGCTCACTGGGACAGGTGTGGTCTGGTGGTGTGGAGTGGGGAAGAATGTTCCCTGTTGGTTCTGGTTGTAGGAGTCTAGACTCTCACAAATATATGCTTTTGTGCAAATATTACTTTTATTTTTAATTTTTTATGCCAACCTTGGGCTTGAAGCAAGGCTAGTCCCTTACCACTTGAGCCACAGCTCCATTTATGACTTTTTGGTTGTTAACTGGAGAAAAGTGTCTCATAGACTTTCCTGTCTGGTTGGCTTGGAACTGCCATCCTCAGATCTCAGTCTCTTGAATAGCTAGGATTGTCCCCTAGTCATTATTTTTATTTTAAAATAAAATGAATCAAAGGGAAAATGAGAAATCTCTTTTCTTACCCAGTGCACCTAGGGGTTTTCAGAATGACAGGATACTGAAGCGATCCTGTCAATCAGTAATTTCAACATGAAGTGGACACCTGATGATACTATAATATCATAGATAATGGCACTTTTTTTCCCACCATTTCCATCAACTGCATGCTTAGTTAAAATATGCATAGAGTGTGTTTATATGTTGGTTGCTCAGATGATTGGGGAATGGAAGATGGTATAGCACTCCAAACATCTTAATGTCTTTGGCCTCCATTATTTATTTATTTTTTAATTTAAATTTTATTGTAAAGGTGATGTACAGAGGGATTGCAGTTACATAAGTGAGGTAATGAGTCCCTCATTTTCTCATAGTTTTTACCCTCCCAATCTACTTCCTCCCAAGATGTAAAGTTCATTTCCAATATAGTTTCTAGTGAGTATCACTGTTGAATTGGTTTACCCTTTGTCCTACCATTTCTGTGCTTTCTCTTCCCTTCCCCAAATCATATAAACTTATGTACAAGACAGAGGGTAAATAAATCAAAAACAGTGACAAAAGGGAATAAACCAAAGGAAAACAAGAAAGAAAAAAGAAATAACTGTAAATAGTACTGTAAGAAACTAACGTACTTATAAGATGATTTGTTTGTTGCTTTTTATGTTCCTCCCCCATGGTATAACCCTTGTTTTCACTGTATTTGATATTGGTATAATTTGGAGAGGGGAAGGGAAAAAAAGCAAATTGTTTAAATAGGGATACAGGTGGACCCATTGCAACAATGAGATGTACAAATTGCTATGTTAAAAACCAGCTTTACAACTTTGGTGGTGGTGAGGAGTGTAGTCATGGAGATGGGGGGAAGGGATAGTAGGGAAAAACAAAGGAGAAGGAAAATGCTTGATAAGAAATGTACTCATGGGCTGGGAAGGTGGCTCAGTGGTAGAGTGCTTGCCTTGCATGCATGAGACCCTGAGTTTGATTCCTCAGAACCACATAATCAGAAAAAAAAAAGCTGGAAGTGGCACTGTGGCTCAAGTGGTAGAGCGCTAGCCTTGAGCTGAAGAGCTGAGGGAGAGTGCCCAGGCCCAGAGTTCAGGCCCCACAACCAGACCCCCCCCAAAAAAAGAAAGAAATGTACTCATTACCTTGCTCATGTAATTGTAACCCCTCTGTACGGTATTTTCACAATAAAAAGCTTATTCATAATAAAAAAAAGAAAAGTAAAACACTTGCTTTAGCTTATTGGAGTTTATTTCAGTAGGCATAATTTTATGTGGTCATATGCACATAGCCATTGTGATCCTCTCCTAAGTGCACATAGCCATTGTGATCTCTCCTAAGTGATCCTCTCATTGTGCAAATGCTTAGACTGTTGTTTAATAATCATGTCCAAGTATAATTATTTGTCTTTTACTATCCATTAGATTAAATTGTAGATTATAAACATATTTTAGTTATTACAAATGAAGGAAACCACGCAGCCTGTTTTGCTGGGTCTCAATTACTTTGTTTACTAAAATTTTTTCTAAGTCTTTCAATTTCCTTATGAATGGGGCAATGCCCTTCTTTCTTTCTTTTTTTTGGAGGTGGGGGTCTGGTCAAGGGGCCTGAACTCTGGGCCTGGGTGCTGTCCCTTAACTCTTCAGCTCAAGGCTAGTGCTCTACCGCTTGAGCCACAGCACCATTTTTGGCTTTTTTCTTTTTTTTTTTTTTTTTAATTTTATTTTATTTTATTTGAGAACATACTGTACAGAGGGGTTACAATTACATGGGCAGGATAATGCATACATTTCTTACCAAGCATTGCATCCTCCTCCTTTGTTTACCCTTCACCTCCCTTCCCAGCCTCCCCCCTCCCTCCCACCCAATCATACCCCCCTCCCCCCCCCCCACCGACATTGTAAAGCTGGTTTTGACATGACATTTTGTATTTCTCATTGTTGCAACAGGTCCACCTGAATCCTTAAACGACTTGTTTGTCCCCGTCTCCTCCACATGTTATACTGACATCAAATATAGTGAAAGCGGGGGTTACACTGTGGGGGAGGGACATACAAAGCAACAAAGAAATAATCTTATAAATGCATTAGAAACACATGCATGAAAGAAACAAAAACATTAAAATACATATTTGAGGTTTTGTTTTCCTAACATCACATTATCTGACTTTTTCCGCTTGACTCATACCTATACTAGATATTGCAAATAAGGGAAACCATGGGACCTATGTTTCTTTGGGCCTGGCTTACTTCACTTAATATAATTTTTTCCAAGCCTTTCCATTTCCTAACAAATGGGGAAATGTCATTCTTTCTGATGGAGGCATAGAATTCCATTGTGTATATATACCACATCTTCTTGATCCATTCATCTACTGAGGGGCATCTGGGTTGGTTCCATGTCTTAGCTATGGTAAATAATGCTGCAATAAACATAGTTGTGCTGGTAGCTTTAGTGTGGCCTTGTTTGTGATCATTTGGGTAAATGCCCAAAAGTGGGATTGCTGGGTCGTTGGGGAGCTCTATGTGGAGTCTTTTGAGGAACCTCCATACTGCTTTCCAAAGTGGTTGAACAAGTTTACATTCCCACCAACAATGAAGTAAGGTTCCTTTCTGTCCACATCCCCTCCAGCATCTGTTGTTGTTAGAGTTCTTGATTTTCGCTGTTCTAACTGGAGTGAGGTGATATCTCAATGTTGTTTTGATTTGCATTTCTTTTATGGCTAGGGATGTTGAACATTTCTTCATGTGTCTATTGGCCATCCTTCTTTCTTCTTCAGAGAAGCTTCTCTTTAAGTCTTTCGCCCACTTACTTATTGGGCAGTTGTTTCTTTGAGGATTTGTTGTTGGGTGGTTTAATTTTTTGAGTTCCAAGTATATTTTAGATATGAGACCCTTGTCCGTTGTATGGCTAGTAAAGATCTTCTCCCAGTCCGTGGGCTTTCTATTGATCTTGCTAGCTATGTCATTTGCCCTGCAGAAGCTCTGCAGCCTTATACAATCCCATTTGTCCAGCCTTTCTTTGATTTGTTGTGTTTCCGGGTTTCTATTCAGAAAATTTCGGCCTGAGCCAAGGAGACCCAGGGTTTCTCCTATTCCATCCTGTAATGTTTTCAGAGTGTCTGCTTTGAGTTCAAGGTCTTTGATCCATTTGGAGTTGATTCTGGTGCAGGGTGATATATAAGGATCTAGCTTTAGTTTTCTACATGTAGTTAACCAGTTTTGCCAGCACCATTTACTGAAGAGGCTGTCTGTCTTCCATTCTATTGTTTTAGCTCCCTTATCGAAGATTAGATGGCTATAGGTCTGTAGGTTCATTTCTGGGTTTTCAATTCTATTCCATTGGTCCTGAGGTCTGTTCTTATGCCAATACCAAGCTGTTTTGATTACTATGGCTTTATAGTAGAGTTTGAAATTTGGTATTGATATTCCTCCAGCAGTATTCTTTCCGTTGAGGAGCGTTTTTGCTATTCGGGGTCTTTTATTGTTCCATATGAATTTTTGGATTGCCTCTTCTATTTCCTTGAAGAATGAGGGTGGAATTTTGATAGGTATTGCGTTGAATTTGTAGATAGCCTTGGGCAGTATTGCCATTTTCACGATGTTAATCTTTCCAATCCAGGAGCATGGGAGGTTTTGCCATTTTTTAAGTTCTGTGTTGATTTCCTTTTTCAAGATTTTAAAGTTTTCATCATAGAGGTCCTTCACTTCTTTAGTTAAGTTAATTCCTAGGTATTTTATTTTTTGTGAGGCTATTACAAATGGAGTTGCTTTCCTAATTTCGGCCACACTTTTCTCATTGTTGGCATACAGAAAAGCCATTGATTTTTGGGGGTTAATTTTATAACCTGCTACTTTGCCAAAGTTTTGAATCAGCTTGAGTAATTTGGGAGTGGAGTCTATGGGATTCTTTAAATACAAGATCATGTCATCTGCAAAGAGGGAGAGTTTTATTTCTTCTTTCCCTATTTGGATCCCCTTTATGTCTGCATCTTGTCTTATTGCTGTAGCTAGGCATTCTAATACTAGATTGAAGAGAAGTGGAGAGAGCGGGCATCCTTGTCTTGTTCCTGAGTTAAGAGGAAATGGCTTTAGTTTTTCACCATTGAGTATAATGCTGGCTGTAGGTTTGTCATATACAGCCTTTATTGTATTGAGGAATGTTCCATGGATTCCTAATTTTTCCAAAACCTTCATCATAAAGGGGTGTTGGATCTTGTCAAATGCTTTTTCTGCGTCTATTGAGATAACCATGTGGTTCTTATTCTTGCTCCTGTTGATGTGATGAATAATATTAATTGATTTGCGTATATTGAACCAGCTTTGCATCCCTGAAATGAATCCTGTTTGATCGTGGTGTATGATTTTTTGGATGAATTGTTGAAGTCGATTGGCCAAAATTTTGTTGAGAAGTTTCGCATCAATGTTCATCAAAGAAATGGGTCTATAGTTCTCTTTCTTTGATGAGTCCCTACCTGGTTTTGGGATGAGGGTTATGATGGCTTCATAGAATGTGTTCGGTAGTGAGCTTTCTCTTTCAATTTCATTGAAGAGTTGGAGGAGAATTGGTGTGAGCTCTGCTTTGAAGGCCTTGTAAAATTCCGCTGTAAAACCATCTGGTCCTGGACTTTTCTTAGCTGGGAGGTCTCTTATTGCTGTTTCTATTTCAATGCTTGATATGGGCCTGTTAAGATAGTTTACCTCATCTTGGTTTAGTTTTGGCATGTCAATATTTGCTAGGAAGAGGTCCATTTCTGTCAAGTTCTCAAACTTATTAGCATAAAGTTTTGAGAAGTATTCCCTTATAATGTTCTGAATCTTGCTTGTTTCCGTGGTGATGTTTCCATTCTCATCTCTGAGTTTATTAATTTGGGTGTGTTCTCTTCTTTTTCTGATAAGATTTGCTAAGGGTCTGTCAATTTTGTTAAGTTTTTCGAAGAACCAACTCTTTGTTTTGTTGATTCTTTCTATAGTTTTTTTGGATTCTAATTCATTTAATTCTGATTTAATTTTGATTATTTCTTTCCGTCTACTGGATTGGGGTTTATCTTGCTGCTCTTTTTCAAGGAGGTTTAGATGTGTCATTAAATTGTTAGTTTCAGATCTCTCCAATTTGTTGATGTAGGAGCTCAGAGCTATAAACTTGCCTCTGAGTACTGCCTTTGCTGTGTCCCAGAGGAGCTGGTATTTTGTGTGTTCATTTTTGTTGAATAGCATGAACATTTGAATTTCCTTTCTAATCTCTTCCATGACCCACTCATGATTCAGCAGTGTGTTGTTCAGCCTCCATGTGATACCGGACTTTCTTTGGTGGCTTTTGGTGTTGAGTTCTAACTTTATTCCCTTGTGGTCAGAGAGAATGCAAGGTATAACTTCAATGTTTCTGAATTTAGACAAGTTTGCTTTGTGGCCTAAAATGTGGTCTATTTTAGAAAACGTTCCATGTGCTGCTGAGAAAAACGTGTATTCTGATGCTGCTGGGTGAAATGTTCGGTAAATGTCTGTTAAGTCTAGTTGATCTATGCAGCTGTTTAGATCTGCGGTTTCTCTGTTGAGTTTTTGCCGAGTTGATCTATCTAGTGGGGAGAGTGGTGTGTTAAAATCCCCAACGATTAATGTCTTTGGATCTATATGGGATTTGAGGGAAAGTAGTGTTTCTTTGATAAATTTGGGTGCTCCATTGTTTGGCGAATAGATATTTAGAATTGTAATATCCTCCTGAAGGAGAGATCCTTTAATTAGTATGTAGCGACCTTCTTTATCTCTTTTCATGAATTTTAATTTGAAGTCTATTTTATCTGATATTAGGATTGCAACTCCCGCCTGTTTATGCGGTCCGTTTGCTTGGTAGATTTTGTTCCAGCCTTTAACATTGAAAATGTGTTTGTTTTTATGGGCAAGATGTGACTCCTGCAGGCAGCAGATAGAAGGGTCTTGTTTTTTAATCCAACTAGACAGTCTATGTCGCTTAATTGGAGAGTTCAGTCCATTAACATTAAGAGATAGGACTGAGAGGTATTTGGGAGTTCCTGCCATGTTATCTACCTTCTTGGGGGCTGCGAAAACTGGGTTCTTCCTATGGTTCTTGGATTCTCAGTTTGGGTGCAGTTTCTTGGCCTTTATTGCGGTCTTGTTGGTTTTCTATGTGTAGCACATCTTTAAGAATCTTTTGTAGGGCTGGTTTGGTGGAGATGTATTGTTTCAATTTTTCTTTGCTATGGAAGGTTTTTATTTGGCCTTCAGTTATGAAGGAGAGTTTAGCTGGGTACAGTATTCTTGGTTGATAGTTGTTTGTTTTTAGGGCATGGCATACATCATTCCAGGCTCTTCTTGCTTTGATTGTCTCTGCTGAGAAATCTGAGGTGATTCTAATTGGTTTCCCTTTATAAGTGATTACCCTTTTCTCCCTGACAGCTTTAAGGATCTTTTCCTTGTTCTGAGTTGATCCTGTGTGGATTATAATGTGACGGTGGGATGTCCTATTCTGGTCTGGTCTATTTGGGGTTCTAAAGGCTTCTTGTATCTGGACAGGCCTATCTTTTTGCATGTTTGGGAAGTTCTCTGCTAGGATCCTGTTAAACAAATTTCCTAGACCATTAACTTCTGTTTCTAGGTGCTCCTCTACACCCATTATCCTTAGATTAGGCCTTCTGATGGTGTCTTCCAGGTGTTGGATAGATCTATCATATTTCTTGGACTTGTCTTGGATGGTTGTATGTTCTTTCTCTATAATATCTAGGCTGTCTTCAATCCCTGAGATTCGATCTTCTGCATGGTCTAACCTGCTGTCAAGACTCTCTACTTTGTTTTTTATCTCTTTTCCTTCTAGTTGGTCAGCTTTGATGGCTTCAAGTTCTTTGTTGAAGCTCTGTTTTAGGTCTTGTATGAATTTCTTTACTTCCTTAATTTGGTGTTCAGTGTTTGTCCTCAAATCACTTAGTTGATTGGTTATGGTTTCTTTGGGCTCCCATTCCTTCTGTTGGGTTCCATTCAGCATTCCCTTTGTGGTCTCCCTGACTTCCTTCAGCTCTTTGTTAATGGATTCCATGAATGCCTTTAGTGATCTTTGTGTGTTCTCTACCTGGTCTCTCAATTCCTGTATTACTCTTTGATTAGCTTCCTCCCGTTCGTGGGATTCCTGCAGATCTCTTTGAGTGTTCTCAGCCTGCTCACGCCATTCCTCCCTTTCTCTTTGAGTATTCTCAAGTTGTTCACGCAAATCCTGTATCAGTTTTTGAGTAGCTTCCTCACGCTTATGATATTCCTGTATAAACTTCTGGGATGCCTCCTCTCTCTCCCTATCACGCTCATACAGAGTCCTTTGTACGTTGTCAAACTTTTCATTTATCATGTTTGCCACCAGTGTTTGTAGCGCTGTTTGGGAACTCTCCTCTGGATTATTCATTATCTGTTCTAACCCCTGATTATCAGGATTGGGAATTGAGATACCCGAATTTGCCATTTTTCTTGTGTTTTTCCGGCTTACTCTGCCCATTTGAGATGAAGATAGCACCAGTTTTGTGCTAGAACACTATCTTAAGGCAACCATCAACCAAAGTTTGCATTTGTACAGTCAATAGTCTACAGATACAATCTAGTTCAACAGATACATCTATTCGACATCAAACAACTATATGTTAAAGAACTTCGAACCGCAGAGAAGAATTTGGAAAGCCAGAAATTATTAGGGTTAGGAAGAGATGTGGGTAAAAAATAGGAATAGATTGGTGTGGGGAGGCACAGGGAGAGTTAACTATGTCCTAATCACAATGCAGGGAATAGGTTGTGTAGGATGTAAGTAGAGAGAGAGAGAAAAAGAAGAAAGGGAACGGGGAATGAAAAGAGACCAGAAAATAAAATAGAAACGTAAAAATTAATGTTATTTTAGAGATTAAAAGACCATCTATTTATATAGGAATATGAACATGTTGAGAGAAAGGGAGGGACATAGAGGAGATGAGAAAAACTTTAAAAAAAATGCTTAAAATATTGTATAGGTATAAAGTACTGCTATTAGTGAAATTAAGTCTCAGAGGTTTTGAATTGAGTAATAAGTTTGTGGATTAAGTGTGTACACAATGGGGGATAGGGTCTACTGGTTAACTACGGGTTTATCTGAGGATGTGCAGGACAAGAGTTAAGTCACATAAAGATGCACAAAGAGGAAAAGATGGAAAGGATAGGAAAGTGAGAAGAAAAGATCAGATGTTCAGTAGAGCTAGAAAAAAAAACAAAAAGATAATTAAGAATGAAAGAAAAAGAGAAAGAAGACAAGAAAAGAAAAGAAAACACACATTCACGTATTCCTAAAATAAAAATTATAAGAGGAGAAAAAAAAAAAAAGTTAATGGAAAACAATTATTTTTTCAGAAGAGGCAAAAATTAAAGATTAATAAAAGTTTTAGAAAAGCAAAAAAATTTTTTTATATATATATAAGGTAACAAAAAACGAAAAAAAAACAAAACAAGAAAAAGAAAAAAAGAAAAGAAGAAGAAGAAAAAAAAAGTTCTTTGATTTTTTTTTTTTTTTTTTTTTTGGGAGGGGTGGGAAGAGTCCTGTATCTCCCTTTTGTCTGTAACCAGAGTCTGGTTGGAGTCTCTGGTCAGCTTGAGGTCCTGTGGCTTGATTGGTTTCTTAAGTCAGTTTGTTGGAACAGGTAGGAAAATGCTCTGCTTTACCCAAGATTTTGAGATCCCCCTCCCAGGTTAGTTTACTGGGAGGGTGATCTGCTTTGAGAATCACAAAAGAGGGGGATGCAGTGATGAGGCTAGGTTCTGGGTAGAGTTGAGGCCTTTCAACGAACAGTAGCTTTTCCCTGGGGCTATTTTGTGAAAAAAAACTCACAGCACCCAGCCTGGAGCCATTCTCAGGGTTTCTGTTTTTCAATTGATTGTGGTGGCTGCTACAGGGAGGGGCAGCCTCTGGCTCTGGCCACCCAGCGAGGAGAGCTACTCCAGTGGCTGGTGCCTGAGCTGGGCGATCCCTCCCTGGATGGAACTGAGTCTGTGAGGTCACCTCGCCGCCAAGTTCCTGTGACCTGCCAAATGACTAGCTCTATTCCAAGGCCTGAGCTGGAGCTAGCCGCTCCTCCGAGCTTTGTCGGTATCCAAGATGGAGATCACCGGTGCTGGGGGGGGAGGGGTGGCCTTCCCTCCTCTGCTCCCAGAGGAGTGAGGAAGTGGGGCTTCTACTCACGCGGAGTCTTGGATCTCGGGTCGTCTCTGGTCTGCAAAGTGCAGGATGAAGTTGTCCGCTCCTTGTCGGTTCTTGCTGGTGTTGAGTAGAATCCGCTCGTCCGCTGCGTCTGGCTCCTTCGTCCCGGACTGTGTCTCAGGTATGCCTCCGCGGCGGTGGTCGCCGCTGCGACCCTGCCGCCGCAGCGGCAGCTGCTCAGATGTGTCTGCTTGGCTTCCCCTCTCTTGACTAACTCTCTGTCCTGTGATGGCACACTTGGTGTGATTCTCTGGCTTGGGACTGTTCACTGGAACTCTGAAACTGTTTTCTATGCAAGAGCTTGTTCAGATTCCAGCTTCTCCTCCACCATCTTCCCGGAACTCCACGGCTTTTTTCTTTTTGTTTATGTGGTGCTGAGGAATCGAACCCAGGGCCTCATGCATGCAAGGCAAGTGCTCTACCACTGAGCCACCTTCCCAGCCCCAATGCCCTTTTTTCTGATGTAAGAGTAGAATTCCATTTTGTATATATACCACATTTTCTTGATCCATTAATCCACTGTGAGGGATCTGGATTGGTTCCATATCTAGCTATGATAAATAATGTTGCAATGAACATGGTTGTGCTGGTAACTTTAGTGCAGGTCGGTTTGTTTAGGTAAATGCTCAGGAGTGTGATTGCTGGGTCATAGGGAAGCTCTATGTTTAGTCTCTTGAGGAACCTCCATACTGCTCCCCAGAGTGGCCTAACCAGTTTACTTTCCCACCAACAGTATAGTAGAGTTCTCTACCAACATGTTGTTTTTAGTTTTCTTGATAATGGCCATTCTAACTTGGGTGAGGTGGAATCTCAGTGTTGTTTTGATTTACATTTTTTTTTGTGGTCAGCAATGTTGACCATTTCTTCATGTGTCTATTGGCCTTTCCTATTTCTTCTTCAGAGAAGACTCCCTTTAAGTCTTTATTAATGGGGTTGTTGCTTCTTTGAGAATTTGTTTTTGAGGAGTTTAATTTTTTTGAGCTCTAAGCAGAGTTTAGATATGAGGCTCTTGTCTGATGTTCAGGTAGTAAACATCTCCCATTCTGTGGGTTTTCTATTTATCTTGCTAGCTATGCTCTTTGTCATGCAGAAGCTCTTCAGTTTGATGTAGTCTGATGTATCCAGCCTTTCTTTGACTTGTTGTGTTTCTGGCTCTTAGGAAGTTTCTACCTCTGCCCAGAAGCCCTAGTGTTTCCCTTGTCCCTTCCTGTAATATTTTCAGGTTATCTAGTCTTAAATTGAAGTCTTTGATCCATTTGGAATTGATTCTGGTTTAAGGTGTTATATAAGGGTCTAACTTCAGTTTTCTCCCTGTATATAGCTAGTTCTGCCAGCATCATTTGTTGAAAAGGCTGTCTTTCTTTCATCCTGTATTTTTGGCTCTCTTATCAAAGATCAGGTGACTATAAGTCTGTAGTTCATTAGTAGGTCTTTGATTCTATTCCTTTGTGAGCTTAATTAGTTTTTAAATAAGTGCTTTAATAACTGATTGGGGATTTTTTTAAATAAGGACTAAATCAATTAAAGTTGGGTTAGTGATTAATAGAGTTTATCTTCCACAAAATTTGGTGTTACCCTTAAAATCATTATTAGATTAAATAACAATTCCTATTATTATTAGAATCGATTGGAACATGTTTTGAATTTTCTGCTTTGGGTGGTCACAAGAAGCATTCTATTTTAAGAATTATTGACTACTGCTTGTTTATAGTAGTAAACCCTCTATGAAATGGACTTTACTGAATTCACTGGAGCAATGGAATACTAATTTTACTCAAGTAACAGCTAGGGTACTATAATTTTTAGCAAAATGGTGTTATGTTCAGAGGAAGGTGGAAGGCAAAACATCCAATATCTAAAGGGGACAGTTAGAATAGTAACATACATTTCTGCAATATGACCTGTCTTGTGGAAGAGATGGATAGCAAATTGTTACTTCCTCTTTCAGCACCAAAACCTGTTTCTTCTAGAGGGTCAATCCATCCTCTCTAAACAGTATCATCATTTTCAACCAATGGGGGGTAATGAAGGAGATCATATTTTCAAAATATTCTAAGTGTTAAGATACATGTATTGTGATTATAGGCATTGAAATTGCCACAATTGCAAGCATGCTCTGTCTGATTTGGAATTAAACAAGCAAGCAAGATGTTTGTCTGGAATATGAAGATGTTTTTCAGTTCAGAGGAGGCTCTTGGAAATGTACCTTCAGTCTGTTTTGCTCCAAGTTACTCATTCTCACTGCTTCCTCTGTAATATGTGGGGGAAAACCTGGCTTTTCCTCCAGACCCATTGCAGAGTTCTGATATTAAAAGTTAAAAGCACTTTTATTCCAAGGCTATGTGTGCCAAAGCGTTCCAATGTCATTCACACCATAAGAGACAAAATTTGTGTGTCAAAAATATGTGAATTGCTGCAGAGTAAAACAGCTGAAGTTTGAAGAAATTATCATTGTGTAATCCTAGGGTCGATATTGGGTGGACTGTCCTCTCTAATATAAATGGGAGTTTTCAATACTTCTGTCAGAATCTTGTAGAATAGATTGTTCTAAAACAAAATCCAAGAAGCTGAAGAAGAGTCCTGCAAGCGGCATTCATGTCATGCATAGGCATGTGGAGACCGTAAAGCCTGTGGGTCTGTGCTACTGCAGGCAGATTGTGGCAGTCTAACTTGGAGCCAGTTTGCATCAGGCCATCAGTGTTGATGTTGATGGTAATTGCACAGTGTGCTGCCTTGAATCTTGTCTCAAGCTGTTTATATTCCTTTTTTTTACTAATTCCACTCACTGTCTTCATATCTTAAATTGCATTAATAGTGGAGAGGCTGTTACACTGTGAGAGTACATTGTGAGTTATTAAATTGATTTATATCTTTATTATTTCCTAACAGTTATTAAAGCTAGAGGAAAGAGGATCTATGATTTATGGATTGGAACAAGACCCCCTCAGAAGTTTTATTGTGTTGCTTCATTCTGAGATAAACTTTGCATGTCATGTGGAGTCTACATTTTAGATTACCTCATTCAGTTACTCAACAAAGACATTTGGTGGCTGGATCATGGTGGCTTATACTTGAAATCCTAGCTACTTGGAAAGCTGAAGATCCTGATTCAAAACCAGATGAGGCAAGAAAGTTGGTGAGACTCTTAGCTCCAATGAAGCACCAGAAAAGCCAGAAGTGGGGCTGTGGCTCAGGAGGCAGAGAGCTAGACTTGAGGAAAGAAAGCTCATAGACAGCACCCAGACCTTGAGTACAAGCTCCAGGACTGGTACATGTGTGCATGTGCGCGCGCATGTGCGTGCGCACACACACACACACACACGAAACCCCTAAAAACAAAACCAAACTAAAAATATATTTGGTCTTGGGTGGGTGGGGAGGTAGAAGGAATTGTCAACAAGGTAGCAAGTAGGAATCGTAGTGGAAAGTCCATGTAGTATATAAGAATGATTATAGGGCGAAGTATTTTCTGGTATAGTGCTTACAACTTCTGACTGTACAGAAATTTCTGGGGAAATAAAGCAAACTTGATATAGTATCAACAATATAACAGTGTAACTTGGTGTTTGATCACAGAAGCTGCTGGAAGGGCATCAGAATCCATGTTCTTGTGATGACTTCCTCCTACTGCTCGCCTATTTCTCCCATTTCCTCACTTTGTCAGCTTCTTCAGATGCTTCAAGTCTGCTCTGCCTTTGTGAGTGTTTTCCTGGTTGTATCCTGAGGACTTGGAAGCTTTCTTTCTCTGTCTATTTCAGATAGTCATTACAATAATTGTTTTAGAGCAATGGCTTTTACTGAGTGCTCCTCAGAACTGCAGGATTGGCATTGGTGGACATACCTTAATCTGAAAATAATAATAATAATGGGCTTCTCCAACCTATCGAAATAGAGGCTTTGGGACCACCTTTGTTTTCTCAATCTTGATGGTTGTTTTGATGCAAATGGAAGGTTGGACAATAATATCCTAGCGTATTTGAATTTTGTGTTTAAGTTTTGCCACTTAATCATAAAACACTTGACGGTGTGTATGTTACCTTTGTTCTTAAAGAAAAGAATGATCCTACAGGATCTAGCACTTATTAAGAAACAAATGAATATTCTTTTTGTGCTGGAGAATATATAAAACACAAATAGTTTAATTCCCAACATTAAATAAGATACAACCAATAAATAAGATACCACAAATGAAAGCAAGGTTCATTTAGCTAGTATAATATTCTCCTTCTCAGAAATCCTCTCCTGTAATACCTGTGTTGCAAACAAACCATACAATTGTGGGAGAGAGAACACAACCTATAAGCAATCACTGGAACCTAATGGGGTGTGAGCACCATGGTTTATTCTACTATTTCCACTTAATTAACAATGAAACCTATGGTCTACCACTTTACTAAGGGAAAATTAAGTACTGTTTGAGTCTTTATTTTCTTGTCTGTAAAACAGGGGTGTTAATAAATCACAAGAAATCCAAGAACATGCGATGACAAATAAAGGGTTTTTAAGCAGTCAGATAGTATATGTTAGGCATCATAGAGTTGTGCTTCCTCTAGTAGTTTGGATTTTTCCAAGGGGGAAGTGGATTGCATTTTCCATTTTCAGCTTCTTTACCCAAGGATTCAGGGGATGCAAACCTATCAGCTTTCTTGAATGAGAAAAGTAGGTGAGACAATTTTGTGTTATGTGCATTTGACAAGACAGTGTGATTAATCCTAAGTAGGAAAGATTATAGTTGAGAGCTCTGAAAACAAAACCAAGAAGAAAAGATTCTGCACTTCCCAGAGTTAGAGATTAAGTGGCTGAACGTTTTCTGGTGCAAAGCTAATACCAGTGTTTTGTTTAAAGCTCTGAAGGTCGATGAATACCAACGTGTGTTTAAAAGGAAATCGTAAGTCTTTCTACATCTCAGTTTCAAAGTTAGGTAGTGGGAAAATAATATAAACACCAACTGAATAGTTTATTTAAGACTTGTGATATATAATGTAAGGATGAGAGTAGCTTATTGTTAAGTATTTACTACTCATTGATTACTACATCAAATACTATACACTATTATTTCTTTTTATTTTACTTTTTAATTTTTTAACATTATTTCATTTCAGGGCTAATATATAAATTGTAGGACCTTTACAAAGTAAAAACAAAGGTAACTTTGTTTAAAAATGGAGAAAATCATTGAAATACTAAAATAAGATGGGTGGGGTGGTACAGAGACTGGTTGGTCACAAATTATATTTTGGCTTAAGTTGCATTATGAGTTCTAGGCCAGCCTAGAATCTCTTTCAAGAAAAAAAGGACTAAAATAAAGTTTACTTTTCTTCTTCAGTCTCACTACAATTATGATTTTTTAATGATAGTTAATGTCATTCTCTTAAAGAACAACGTGTTAGTGAGCTTTGTCTGTCATCTTTGTATTGTGTGGTGACAGTTTTCAATGCAGACACAAAATCATTTGATAATTCCAGTTGCGTGGTCTGTGTTTTGCTGCTCCATGTCTGTCCTACCACTCTTTCTATCATGACAATGGAAACAGTGCAGATAACACACTCTACTTCCTATTTCTCTTCTTGTGTGCACATTCTGATGACGGTATTTTTGGCTGACTGAAGACTGAGGAAGAACTGGAAGAGAAGGAGCATCATTTCCAACCTAAACAACAAGAGTGGAAAGGCTTTACAAAGTACTTCCTCACGTTGACCTTTTTTTGGGGGGGGACTGGGGGACTGGTTATGGGGCCTGAACTCTGGGCTTGGGCGCTGTCTCTCAGCCCTTCAGCTCAAGGCTAGTTCTCTACCCCTTGAGCCACAGCACCACTTCTGGCTTTTTCTCCTTATGTGGTGCTGAGGAATGGACCCCAGGGCCTCATGCATGCAAGGCAAGCGCTCTACTGCTGAGCCACCTTGCCAGCCCCCACCTTGACTTTTGGATGTGTTATAAACAAGGTCAGATTTTAATAGAAGCCACCAGAAGTTGAACTTCTCACACTTGTATGTGTTTGTGGACGTGGCATGCTTGCTTGTACGTAGTGAGCTTTCCTGGATGCTCACACATTAAACCGGAGGCTCTGGAAGCATGAGGCATGGCAGACTCAAGCTGCCCTTATGCCTGGCATGTCAACGTCCTCTGCTAAGACATGCACTCCATGGCTTCCATGGACATCAATGACACAATACACATTCAAAGAAGATAAGCGTAAGAACTTCAATAATGAAAGAAAATCATTTAACCAGGCTTCAAGTTCTTTCGTGATGGGGTCCTGAGAAACTGCTTGGGTTTCAGGTGAATGGAACCATTGGGCTTCTTTGTCCCTGTCGAACAGTATAGCTAAGCCAGGCTGTGAGATGTGCACAGCTACAATATCCAGTGTTTAGTTTAGGAGACTGAGGCATTGTTAGTAATTGTTGGGTTGGTACTCATTGGTTTACATTGCAACCCGGTTCAATTACCCATATTGTAAACACACACACACACACACACACACACACACACACACACACACAAAACACACACACACATATTATGGCAATTGTGCCATGGTGTGGACAGATATACTACTGACTGTTCAAGCACTTTTCTCTTTGTGGCTATTTAGTTATAATATTTAGGGTAGACAAAGAGAGCTTTAATGAATAGTCTTAGGTATCTGCATTTTTTATTTTGTGTCTTCATGTTAAATACCTGTAAATCATGAAGTGAATGAAGATACAGTTCTGATAATTTCAAATTTCTTCATGATAGGGTTTATGTCATTTTCATGTGCATCATCAAGTTATGAGATTGTTTCTTTAAAACTACCAGGAATATACAACCAAGTTTTACATATGTCCACGTGATACATAAGTAGGGATTAGTAAGTGTAAACTTACCATCAAAATTGAATAGGTTTTCATGCTTTAAAGATCATTTAATATATATTGACCATGGGTTTCTGGCTTTAGTTGTGCCTTCTGCTCATTATTTTGGTTTTCTTTCCGCTACGAGGAGGCCCACGCCAGACATCAAATATGCTTGCCAATTTAATTTTTGCCTCCTCAGTCTCCAGAACTGTAAGAAATAAATTTTCATGGTCTGTAAGTATCTAGAATATGTTATTTTGGTATAGTAGCACAAATAATTTAGTAACTTAAAATAATTGCCAAATATTATCCTACCACAAAGATAAACAGGATTCCTATGTGATATAGTTAATAGTAAGCACAGAAACACGGTATGATGGAAAGGAAATACTGAAAATAGGAATGAAGTAATCTCTACAGGCAAAGAAACCAGGGTAAAAGTGTTCAAGTAGCCCAATCTGTGGGACAAAAGTGAACATAACTGAATACTACAATAATAGTATTTGTAGTAAGTCACTGAATACAATAAAACGCTGTAACTCCAAAATGATATCAGCACAAAGAAACAAGCAATTAAACCTAAACAAACTTACCATTAAATAGATAAAAGAAACAATATACGAAGACATTTATCACAGAAATAATAATTTCTGGCAATGATCTTGAATGAATGCTAAAATTATTGAATACTCTTTGGTTAAGCAACAAAATATTTGTTTTATTCCACAATATCTCCTCAATGTTATTCAGAACCCACAATGTAGAACAGGTTTTGTTGAACACAGAGAATTGAAGGTTATCTAAACCCATATTGAAATAGGGCAGTGGTATGCCCTTCAATGTGATGCACTGAAATAAAAGAAGATGTCACCAATAAGTATGCCTACAAAATACCATGACTCAAATGTGATAATGAGGACACATGACACAAACTCAATTTGAGAGACGTTTTAAAGAACCACCAGTCCACATTTTTCAAAACTGTCAATAGAGGTGAAGGAAGGTTATAGGACTTATCCAGGTTAAAGGAAAATTGGGTCTCAAAGCAGACAAGAAGAGAGGACATGGTTATAAATACTGTGGAGGCAGTTGTGGAACTTGACATGTGGATTTCATATTGGAGAATAGAAAACAAGTATTCTATCTTAGTAACGTTGAATTTTACAAATTTGATCAAATTACAAGCATGTTTTTCTCCAGATAATACTGAAACGTTCACCTATTTAGAAGAAATGATCTTTGCAATTTACTTTTAAAAGTTTCCAAAATATGACATTCATACATATGTGCATATTTGTATAGATGTGTGTGTTCTGCATATGTAAGCATATTTGTATATATGAGTTCATATGTGTATATAGATGCATATTTTCATACAGATGTACACTTGTATTTATATTCATGTATACATATGTACACATATACAAATATACTTATATGTACAAATAGACACACATGTATTTGGGTTTAAGTAGTTGTACACAAGAGTTGCCTTTCAACAAAGTGGTTGATGAATGCAATGCATATGATCAATGTAACTCCTTCCAACGTTCTCACCCATACTCCTCTACTCACTCCTTCCCTCTCCTACTCATCCCTTCCTTCAATCTTCTTAATTTTGCAGGATATACATTGAATTATTGACTCCATTCTTCTCATAATTTGCCTTTACCTTGCCCCACCCTGTTCAAGGAGCTGCTTCGTGGGTTTATTTTGTTGACCTTTGATGTAGTTTTTCTAAGGGATTACACTGCTGAGTTGTCCCTTAAACCTGCTCTATCTCTGCTAATTCATTTGTGTACACTTGCATACTACCCAAAGTATTTACTTATATATTTATAAACTAATTCCAGTTGCCACATGTGTGAGAAAACTTGTGATCTATGTCTCTCTGGGCCTGACTTACTTCACTTAACCTATTTCATTACAAGTCCTTTAATTTCTTTGCAAATGATGCAAAAGCTAATGGAAGTGAAAAATTCCATTGTGTGTATATACTACATTTTACTGATCATTCATCCTGAGGGCAGCTGGGCTGCTTCCATACTCAAGTGCTGTGAATAGTGCTACAAGGAACATGGTTGTGTGCATCCATGGGTATGTGTGCATACACACTCATGCACAAATCATACGTGCATGTGCATATAGACATAGGCATGGAAGAGCAGCAGAGAACACAAATGTGTCAACCTGTCCTTCTATGGGAAATGGAATTGAAGCTTAGTCCGCAGAACTTTTTATAATATTCTTACAACAAATTGATCACATAAAAAGAAAAAAGGGGAAAAATTAATCCAATGCTCCTCTCATTTCCTTAAGTGTTTGGAAACTGCAGACAAAGGAATTACATGAAAGATAAAAGCAGAGAAGGTGAGCACACCTGACTGTCTTCCCCTGGAGTGCATTTCCAGGGCATGACCTCACCCAGGCAGGCACAAACGCCCACTGCGGGGGTGCACACGAGGCTCTAGTTAGTGAGACTGGAGGAAGGCTGGAGCCGAAGCCGTGCCTTTGCATTTTAAAACAATCTGTGCTACATGCTGCTCATTAATATTAAAATCAGCTCACGGGCTACTTTCTAAAAATCAAGTGGACAAAACCCCCTCCCTCTATGACACAACAATGTAGTGGGAGGGGCAAGGGTTTCTCTCCATTCCCTTCGCCTTCCACGTTTGAAGAGAGCATCACTTTTTAATGCCAAGGAAACTGGCCAGCTCTGACAGGATATCAGTCCAAGGGGTGGCGAAATCTCGTCAATTAATCAATTTGATCTCATTAAGTCCTCCTTATCTGGCAAGTTTTGCAAAGTGTAGAAATAATTCTGGGCACAATGATGCTGTTAGTAACATTTATCATTCATGAGTCTCCTTTGCTTATTCTTTTCTTTTTGCTTTGCAGCCAGTTCCTCAATGGGAGAGTCTGAGGATCCAAGGACACTCACAATGCTTAGATTTGTTTTCCAGGCAGTCTACACCTGCCTTCCATTATTAATATTTATAGCATCTCTGACCACCTCACTGCCGGCTTCTTCGTACTGTTGTTGCCAAGGACTTTGGTGTGTGTAACAAGTCCTTCAATGGCATGTCACTAAGGCAGACCTCTCAATGAGAAAGGTACCCTGATGCTTTCTTGGTGTGAGTATCTCATGCATACCACCATCCAACAACTCACCCAACCATGAAGCCATAACGCTCCTATGCCAGGGACAGCAAGGGTGCAAGGAGTATCTAACCTGACTTTCAGAAGGAGAGAAGGCGGCAAATACAGAGCATGTGTAGAAGGGGGCCACAAGGAGAAGAGTCCGGCCTTGGGAGGTTTGCTGAGTGAACAAACATTTGTGTGTGTGTGTGTGTGTGTGTGTGTGTGTGTGTGTGAGTGTGTGTGTGTGTGTGTGTGTGTGTGTGTGTATTTTGTTCCCCATCTTTGCCCCAATGGAGGTATCTCCGCACTAGGGATCAAACCATCAGTTCATGCTGAGTATTTTTGCTCTAGACAACTTCTCCCAGTAGTGGGCTCTGATGGCTCACATTTGCAATCTTATTTCTGTTCAAAGCCAGCCTGGGCAGGAAACTCTGTGGGACCCTTATCTCTAAGAAACTACTCAAAAGAGCTGAAATGGTGCAGTGGCTCAAGTGCTCGCCCTGAACAAACGAAGCCCATAGACAGAAACAAGGCCAGAGTTTAAGCCCCAAGACAAACAAGCAAACAAACAAAGAAGCAAAGAGAAGAAATCCTCTCCCAGCGTATGAGAACCAGCCACACAGCGAGTCTGAGAGGACAGGCAGGAAGAGACTGTGCCATCCCAAGTTTGCAGAAATGGCCTGGACTGCAATGACTTCATCCAAGCTGCAATGCACCTGATGGATTGTGAGCTAATACAAAGCCAGTCGTGCACACATACTTTTGGTGCAGAATGCCTGGTTCTGATGGTAGCTCCAAGTAACATTCCATTTTTTTTTAAAATTACAGCATTAGGGAACTAAGCAGGAAGCACAATCATGGTTACTCAGAGACAGTCGTGACAATGCCAATGCAAGAAGATGGTCAGGTCAAGCTGAGTTCTCACAGACCTTGACTTTTGACCCTGACCTCATCTACCTGGAGATAGCCTCAGATATCACAGGGGGTGAGGGCAGGTTTCTCAGATATCTCTTTTCTTTTATTTTCACATATATTTTTATTGTAAAAAATGCTGTACAGAGGGGTTACAGTTACATGAGTAGGGTAATGACTACATTTCTTGTCAAACATTGTTACCCCCTCCTTTGTTTTTCTCCCCCACCACCCCTGCTCTTCCCTCTCCCTCCAAAGTTGTAAAGTTCATTCTCAACACAGTGTCTTGTACATCTCATTGGCACGATAGGTCAACCTGTATCCTTATTTCAGCATTTTGTTATATCTCTTCCTCTCCCCAAATTATAAAAATGTATATACAAGATGCAGGGCACCAACATCAAATACAGTGGAAACAGGGGTTATACAGTGGAGGAAGAACATATAAAAGAAACAAAAGAATCACGAGCTCCAGGAGGTTTTATTGTTCTTCTGATTGACTTACTATCTTCTGATTGACTGAACTTGTGCTCCTACTCCTTGGCCTTGAGTAGTTCTCTAGAGTGGCTCACATTCCTCAATGAAATGCTTGCATGGGTTTACTATGAAGGCTGTTACAGAAGATGCATACAGAGCATAGCATGGAAGGCAAGTGTCATGGGTTTCCATGTCTTCTCCTGGTGTAGCACCCCAAGGCTCTTCACATGAGCAACGATTTAGAAGTTCCACGAACCCTGTCCTTGTGGGTTTTGTGCATGCCCTGATTGCACAGACACGGTCATTAAGAGAGTGGCCAAGGCCTGGCCATTCATGTTCTCGCACACCTCACCATGTATCTTTCCACAGCCGTGGGGTAGAAGCATTCAGGGATGTGAAGAGTCTTGTGATCTACTAGCAAACAAGGAAGTGAATTTCTTAATTACAAGCTCCAAGAAAGAAACGTAAAGGCATTTTAAAGTGTCTCTTATTTGCCTTGAGAAGGAAAAAATTCTCTCTTTTTTTATGGCCTGCTTTGGGGGAGGGCATTATGATCTAGGAACCAGGGATGAAAGCTGTGGATGTGATTATAATATACCATAATAACACAGTAGGAATTTAACATTCTAGGTGCAGATAAAAGGTATGCTGTGAGGGATTTGAAGTATCTCAGCGTGTGCGTCTGAGGCGGAGGAGGAAAGCAGGACTATAGCTGTGGACTGCTTTCGGTACTGTAGAACCACACTGATGCCGGCTCTTCAGGAAGATTCCATTGTTAGGGCCTGTGCAGCCCTCCTCACCAGCTAGCGTGCTTTATTTCCTCTAGGTTCTTTTACTCTTTTGCCACTTCTAAAATGCTGATAGAATTTGCTTACCTCTCATATGCCCTTTCCAACTTAGATTTTTTCCCTCAGGGGTATTATTTATATGATTTGTTTTCCACCAATCCTTTCACCCTCAGAAAAAAAGCAAACAAGAAAGAAAATATGAAGCTATTGAATCTGTGGCTTGTGTCTGCTAAGCGAGAGATAGGTAAGATGCTAGAAGAGAGGAAAGCAAAGGAATGTTTTGGATTCAAGGTGATGTGCTTGTTTGGAGCATGGACCCATAGCGAGCAGCATCCTAGGTTCTAGGGTATGGGACTGGGTCAAGCTATTGGCAGGAGTGGTGCGTGAGCCATCTCCACGGAGCCAAAGAGAACCCTTCATATGAACATTGATTAAAAGTGAGACGAAAGAAGTGTTTATTCAGTGTGCCTAAACCTCTGTAATATATATGTTTATATAATGATCACATGCTTAGGTGATTATGCACTCTGTTCTAATTATTTATACTTATTTAGTTTTAAATAACATTTTTATTGTGAAAATACTGTACAGAGAGGTTACAGTTACATGAGCAAGGTAATGAGAGCATTTCTTACCCAGCATTGTTTCCTCCTCTGTTGTTTTTCCCCTACCATCCCTTCCCTCCCACCTCCACAACTACACCCTCCCACCTCCCTACCCCCCATCCCCCACCCCACCTAAATTGTAAAGTTCATTTTTTGACATAGTGTCTTGTACATCTCATTGTTGCGATGGGTCAGTATGTATCCCTATTTAAACATTTTGTTTTTTTCCCTTCCCCTCCACAAATTATACCAACATCAAATACAGTGAAAACAGGGTTATACATACAAAGCAACATAAAAAATCACATGGTACCTTATAAATACGTTAGAAACTATAGCAAGGAAGAAAAAAACCCACTTGTGTCCATATCTTGGGGTTCATTTCGCTTAACATCAACTTATCTGACCATTTCTGCTTGTCTCAGACATATACTAGTTATTGCAAATAAGGGAAACCATGGGACCTATATTTCGTTGGGCCTGGCTTACTTCATTTAATATAATTTTTTCCAAGTCTTTCCATTTCCTAACAAATGGGCAATGTCATTCTTTCTGATGAAGGCATAGAATTTCATTGTGTATATATACCACATTTTCTTGATCCATTCATCTACTGAGGGGCATCTGGGTTGGTTCCATATCTTAGCTATGGTAAATAATGCTGCAATAAACATAGTGTTGCTGGTAGCTTTAGTATGGTCTTGTTTATGATCATTTGGGTAAATTCTAAGTGGGATTGCTGGGTCATAGGGGAGCTCTATGTGAAGTCTACAAGAAAGATGCACAGAATGCGAATGTAATAAGAAGAGTGACACCGATCAAGATTCATTATAATTGGATACCACTTTTTTTTTTTTAATTTTTTTTTTTCCGGTCGTGGGGCCTGAACTCTGGGCCTGGGCGCTGTCCCTCAGGTCTTCAGCTCAAGGCTAGCACTCTACCACTTGAGCCACAGTGCCACTTCCGGCTTTTTTCTTTTTGCTTATGTGGGGCTGAGGAATCGAACCCAGGGCCTCGAGCATGCAAGGCAAGTGCTCTACCACTGAGCCACCTTCCCAGCCCCAATTGGATACCACTTTGTGCAATTGCTTAAAGAAAAAAAAATAAAACCAAAAAGTACCTCACTTTAAAAACAGGCACACAGAAGGTAAATAGATTTATTGTCAGTACTCAGCCAGTAAAATCCACTCATGAGTGAAGAGTTTAGCTGATGGGAGAAGAAAATTGTAGTGATGTGAACATGTGAACAGACTCTGATGTCAACGAAGTCTAATAGATCATTCTGCTGCACGCCAAGGACTTGTTTGTCACTGAATTCTGCTCTGACAACAACACATCACAAACAGACATCGTATTGTCAGGAAAAAGGAGACATGAAATACACCAGGCACTGAAAGACCATACACTACTAATTTCTCAAGAATAGTTTACTTTCCAATTTCACCTTCGAAAAGTAAGAAGTCTCATTATTAAAGAAGTATCTTTCATGTCATTAGTGAACCTTTATTGCTAGTAACAATGCAAAATCCATTTTGACATATGGTACAATAAGTCATTTTGTTTTCTTACTTTTGTTGCACTATTGCCTTACCTGACTGGGGAGGAGGAGCTTGTAAACAATATTCCACTTCCAAATCCACTAAATAATGACAGTAGACAATGACAACTTCTAGATATTACCATTAACAAATAACTTCAGTGCAAACAGTAAATTACATTTCTCACAGGATTTGATTGGAACTCTTCTTATTAAATATACTCATAGGACCAAAAAGTGACTCCATTAGAATTTTCCAAATATGCACCAATTGCTGGGAAGAAAACAGTGGAAATAGCAATAGGGTATTCTTCTCTCTACCCCCCTCCCCATATTTTTACCTTTAGTCTTTAGTGGCCATAAGCAATTGATATAACTCCTCAAACAAATACAAAATACCAACAGATATTATAGTGCTCATTAAGCAAAAAAGAATTTAAATAGTAAAAATTAAAACAAAGATACAGGTCTCAAAGCCCCAGCATCAAAGGTGACTGACAACTCTCTATTCTTTTAAAAATATCACATTGCCATTGTTCTTGCTAGCTGAAAGTGAAATGTTTAAAGATAGTAATAAATATTAATAGATCTTAATAGTTTTTATAGTTTTCATATAGAATGAAAAATACATTAGCAAAACATTAATGCATTTTTTGCTTATCTACATATTGTATAAATTCTAGATTGTAAGACTACTACAGACTAATATTTTGTTTCACCAGTATAAAATAAGTGAAATGATAGACTTTTGTAAGTTTAACAGTAATTTTTTTTCTTAGCGGTTCATAATACCAAAGTGACCTTTCAAGAATGATATTATAGATTAAATGAACTAGGAATAATGGCTAGACTCTTAAAATGACTTACAATAGATACACATAAAAAGATATATTAATAAATATTATTTATATGCACATATATAAATGTAAGCCATTTGTAATTTATTATTTAATAACAATTATCTAATAAAACTTTTTTCATGTTAGTGAGTACAATTCATGAATATTTTGTTTTTGTGGTATTGGCATTGAATCCAAGACCTTGCGTTTAGCAATCAAACTATCTCTAAGCCCCGATATCTTTAATTTAATTTTTGAGACCCATACTTACTAGTTTTGAGCCTCTGCCTCCCGACTTGGATTACAGACAAGCATCACCACATTTGGCAACTCTATGACTTATTTAAAATAATAAAGCAGCAGGAAAATTCTTGGACTGGAGTTATGTTAATTCAATATTTGGATATACTCTATTTGAAAATAAACTTTTGTCTTTAAATTATTTTAGTGTTTATTTGTTTATCCTCATGTCTGGAGGAAAGTATAAAGCCTGTGAATATGTCATCATATGTAGTTTTAATAAGTATTTAATTGTTTTATTTGTGCTGCCAGTATATGCAAGCAATATCAACAAAAAAGATTTTCATAAATTTTCCTGCTATTAGGTGGAGCCTCACAAGCTTAGAAAGAAAATGTCTTCATGATGTTCATGCTGTTTTCTTTTTTATGTTTTAAATATATATGACTATTGTGGTGCCATTAGAGGCTTCTTTCTGAACAGCAGTGTTAAATGGAATAAGAGGAATCATTATTGACACATAATGTAATTACCAATAATGTATTGGGTTCAGATAAAGAGGAGCATTTTAATCTTCACATGAAGCGATTGATATGTTAACCCCCTAGTTGTGTTAATGGCAAGTATTCCCATGACTCTCAGTGTCAACAGAAGAAAAATGTATGCTAAAGGATGCTCATTAGAAATTCCAGCTGTTTTATTCAGCAGGAAGAGGAACACAGCTCCCTGAGAAAGATCTACTTTTTCAATGAAAAGCAATTTTTATTCCACTGAGCTTCACCAAAGAGCAGGGATAACTTGGGAAGTGTTTTCTCAACTGAAGAAAACTGTCCTTTCAGGCTTTGAGTTGTAAAATTTCTCTCTGAAGAAATAAATCATTTGAGTGGATTTAAAAAAATTTTTGGTCAAATAATGGGCTTCTTTAAGATATGTGGAATTTCCTCTTTATTGATCTGAATTTTCTCTAAATCTCCTCTTCAGCCTAAATGCTTGTTCACTAGTAGAAAGGAAAGAATTATTTTCTTAGTACTTAGATAAGATTCCCACAGCACCGAACATTTGGTAAACATCAAAGGATTTTCACGTTTCATTCGGGTATTACTTTCATGATAACACAATTTCACTGCAGTCATTTTTTTACCATAAAGAATGACACATCAATTATTTAGAAAACCAAATTGATTTAGTGAATAATGTGAACAAATATTTAAAATAAAACAGCAAGATTCACTTAAATTATTTAACCACCTTGAATGATCCTCAAATATAAAGACAAGAATAAAAAATATTCTATTTTGAGATCCTCCAAGTAACTATATTGTGAATAGATTAAAATTATTTGTTATGAGCATGCTATTTGCCTATGAGGAAAACAATATTTTAATGCATCCCCCAAAACTGACAAATTAAATGGTGGCATATTTAAGCAGCAAAATACTGAAAGAGATGTTGTAAAAGAATATTATGTATCTTGGGGAAACATTTATACCCCTCATAACAGGAAAGTGCAATTTAATGTGTAAAAATGGCCTAAGACTATAATATAAGTGCACATATTTATATAATTATATCTCTGGTTATATGTAGAGTTATAAAGTTGTAAAAGTTTTAAATTAAATTACTAAATATTCAATGTGATAATTCAGGTAATTTCTTTTCATACTTCTCTGTAGTGAACTCTCTCCCTCAGTCATTAAAATAATGCATTCTTCTTGCATAGGTGATAAAAATCTTTGAAATATTATGTTTACTATGTTATTGACATATATATATACATTTTCGACATTAATTTATTGTGCAAATAGTTTCTTTTCAATTAATGAGAACTAAATATCACAATACACTTCCCTTTCCAAATAAAACATTTCCAGTTTGTATTAGCTAATATGAGCATATTATTCACTGTTTCACTCAAGAAACGTCAAATATTTTAAGAGGAATATAAATACAAATATTCCAATCACCTTGAAGTAAGTCACTTTTCTCACCTATTTGTTAAGCAGGACAGAGATTAACTGATTTCCTCTAAGATTAGATAGTAAATTTGACTTTCAAGGGTATCTTATTTTTCTTTCCTTTGAGATATGTTTTAAGCTGATTAGTGAAACTACAATATCACTAAAACAGCTGCCAGAAAGCCTGCTAAAACTATTTTTTAAGACAGATGTTAAATATTTCTGATTTCCTTAGCTAGTCTTCACTGAGAACATAAAATACTATATTAAAAATAATAATTAGGGAACAGTTTTGATGGTGAGTTGGCCAGAAATTTTCCTTACTTAATATAATGCAATACAGTAATTAATATTAGAATGCAATAGTTGTTAAACACTTCTTGGAAAGACATATAAAACAGAAAAGTAGAAAATTACACTTGAAAAGTATCTTCTTACCTAGGAATAAAAAGATATTGATGACTAACACAGTAAACGCCTAACTCAGAATTAAAATGAGATATGGAGCTGCAAGCACTACAAATAGCACTCTTTATATCATCTGATTAACAGCATGCAAGTGAAATTGGAATTTTCCCCAAGGGAAATGATATAGATCATGTGAAGGTATGATGAAGAGCTTTACATCAAGTGTATTCATCATTAGCTTGGCGGAACGCCAGGGTTGTGAAGGACATATATTTGCTTTTGCTGTTAGTCCTGGTGCTTGAACTCAGGGTGGGCACAGCCCTGAACTTTTGTCTTCAAGGCTCGTGCTCTACCGCTTGAGACACAACTCCACTTCCAGCTTCTTTGGTGGTGAACTGTAGATAAGTCAATACGCATCGCATCCCTGCCTGGGGTGGCTTTGAACTGTAATCTTCAGATCATAACCTCCTGAGTAGCTAGGATTACAGATGTGAGCCACCAGCACCTGGCTAGGAAACATTTTTCCACAACAATGATGCTGGGTATCCAAAATACATCAGACAATTTAAGAATAGAGTGCTATTAATATATTATTGATATTTTAATATGAGTGAATATATTAATGTAATATAACTTATATTTATTCAGCTAATAAATTATTAAAACACACACACACACACACACACACACACACACACATATATATATTTATGTGAGAGAGATAGAAAGAGGGGAGAGAAAGAGGACAAGGGGAAGGTGGGGAGAGAGGAGATGAGGGAGGATGATTATATAGACACACATCCCTGCAAGGTGTTTGTGCTTGATTTTATTCTGACCTGTGAAATAATGTTTAGAACTATTTTCCATTCTAAACTGGTAACATTGCATGAAATAATCAACTTTTTTTCTTTTAATATATACAACTGGGGAGTAATTTTGATCTACATTGACAAATCTATGTTGGGTGCATTTTAGATTTTTTTCTCTCAAAAAAATCCTGATAGCATGGATAAATCTTCAATTTACTGTCATCAAATTATCTTTCACTCAGTGTGGGGTAGAATGAACTTGCAGTGAATCAGCAAATTCCTAAGTGATAGATTTGTTGTCACATTGCTTAATGTAAAACAAATCTTTTATGCTATGATTTAAAAATATAGAAAGAATGATTGCGTAATAAATTAGACAGATAGCATAATTAATACTACTCATAGAATGGGATCATATGTTTTCCTCAAAGAAAATAATGGTGTTTTATCCAGACCACCATAAGTTCGCTTCATTGCCTTATGCCTTTTTGGGGTTTGGGATAGGAGTCTGAGATCAGAGCTGGAAATTGGTAATCTTACATGTTCAATCATTGGCTGGTGCTGTACCAACTGAGCAACATCTCCAACCCCACATTCTGTCTTTTATCTATTTATTTAATTTCATTTATGCACATTGTTACAGGTAATTTTTCCAATATGTCACAATAATACAATGGCAATGACAATGAAAGCAATAACAATATCTCTTCTTGTTAGATGTTTATGGGAACTTTCATATTTGTTCTAAGCATTATTTATTTTAATCTTCACTACTGTTGTGATTGAAGTATTTCATTACCCCCACTTTATTAGGGAGCAAATTAAGGCTTTTAGAATTTAATTTATTTTCCAAATTTACATAACTCTTTAGTATTTAGTTTAGCTTTCTGGACACAATATCTGTGGTAGTAATTTTTTTTTCCATACCCTCAGTTTACTAAATATGTCCTGAAACTTCTGTGGAAATGTCATTAAAGAAAACATCATAGCTCTTACAGCTACTCTTTACAGAGTTTCATCTCAGACAACGTACTAATCCAATAAATCGTAAACTCAGCTTTTCAATAGTACATACTTCTTGCTTTTTTTTCCTTTTAATAGATTACTCTTCTCAGTGTATATTTGTTAGCAATTCTGAGCTAATTAAACCCACAGAATGCTAGGTTTTGGAGAGCGATGCACTCACAGTGAAGAAAAGAAAGTATGGATCTTTAAGGGGCATGGCCAGTGGTGCATTCATCTCTTCTCTCTAGTCACATGTCTCCAAAATGGGCGGGAAAACTGGAACTCAACAGTGCATGGGACCATTCGATATTTTACATACATTTAAGTCATAGGTGAATTGAGTGCATAATAATCTAAACAGGTCAGCGGCTGCAGAATGTCGCCTAGTAAGCTGGCGAAGGGCCCTGTGAATAATGGCGGAACAGCTGAGAACGAAATTCAATAATGATCAAAGCAGCATTCATAGAACAGCTACCTAAGGCCCCACTAGGGACTGAAGTACTATAGTGTAGACTCTATGAGGAAAAGATTTTTATCTTAATGTGGGAGTAACCAAGATAAGAAAGTCTATTCTTCATAGGGTTCCAATTGTATGTTTTAGGAGTGATAAGCATATTTAGGTACAGACAGTCAAGTATCATCAATCAGACTTTTGGAAAAAGCTTCTATAATAAAAGAGAAATGCACAAATATGTGTGTGCGTGCATACGTGTGTGTGTGTGTGTGTGTGTGTGTGTGTGTGTGCGTGCACGCGTGTGCCTATGTATGTGTTGGAGATACATTCAGGAGGAGAAATATGTTTTAAAATACTTAATTAGTAGCTTCAAGATGAGTAAAGATTCTGGTATATTCTGGTAATCAGGATAAGAAACAGAGGTTAAGGAACGAAAGAGTAGGGATCAGATATTTTTAATGATGAAACATTCTACAAGAGTTTCAACAAAGTCAAAATTATAGTATAAATGAAAAGAATTCGGGGAATAACAGGACAAAGACAAAATGCATTCAGACTTTTCAGATCCTGAAGTTATCTCGTCTATTACTTTGCACATGGGAATGAAAAAGCAAAACAACACATTTCTAGCAGAGGTGAAGGAATGATCAAATAAACAATGAGTTGGTCTTGGGTTAATAATCCTTCTTTGCTGATCCCTACCTCTTAAAAGAACATGGAAAGTAAATGATGCATTTGGCTTTGGTATGAAAGGTCAGAGATGTTTGGTGAAAATTAAGGTGTAGATTTATGGGTTGTAAATAATTTTATTCCAGAATTTTAGATAATTATTCTCTTATGATTACTGCTACATTAGTAGGAAAATGGAAGGAAGGGGGAGGAAGAAGGGAGGGTGTATGTGTGGAAGTGGAAGAGAGACAGACAGAGAGACAGTGAGAGAGAGAGAGGGAGGAAGGGAGGGAGAGAGGGAGGGAGGAAGGGAGAGAGGGAGGGAAGGAGAGAGAGAGAGAGAGAGAGAGAGAGAGAGAGAGAGAGAGAGAGAGAGAGAGAGAGAGAGAGAATCCCCAGCAAGGTTTGCATGAAGAAAGGCATTCCTTCCATCCTGGAAATGAGGAGCCTTACTTAGGACAGGGCCATCAGATGAAGACTTGGGTGTGAAAGGGATAAAGTCACTCTTAAAAAACAAAAACAAAACCTTTTAAAAGTCATTGTTGATGCTTGACAGATCTGCTGGTGATTTTAAGGAGAAAGAAGTGTAAAATTTTCAAACAAAAATAATAGTATTATTATAAATTCTTTGAAAAACAAGTTGCATGCGGGAAGTTACCTGAGAAGATTTTGATGGTTTACTGAGAGGAGTAAGACTCTTGTAAGAGAGATGAAGAGTAAAGAGAACAAACGTAATTATTATTAACTAAAGGAAAAAAAACACAAAGTTTATGGAGTAGAGGGAATACAATCATAGCAGATTACCACATTTGTTTAATGTCAATTTGCATAGTTGCAAGCATATGAAATATACTCAGGTTAACACAGAATTGTGATGTTACCTATTGAAAAATATGTTTCAAGGAAATGTATGGGGGGAATATTTAGCATAAATATTGTTTCCTACAGGAATAGAATCTTAGGCAGTATTATCTTACTTTATAATGAAATGCCCGTATATGTATGTTATTTCTTTATTTTTTTTATCTTCTATCATTTTCTTTCATTCCCCTTCTACCTCAATCCTCTTAAACAGTAAATAGTATTATCTAACTACTCTATCTATCTATCTCTCTATCTTTCTATCTCTCTATCTATGTGTCTATTATCTATCTGTGATATGTATCACATATATAATCTTGTATATGTTTATCTTTTAGGTCTAGCTTGCCAATGTGAAAGAAAACCTGTCTTCGTCCTTCTAAATCTGGTTTATTTTGGTTAACCTGATAATAGCCATTCATATCTGTTCATCAATGCATACTATTTGGAACAATTAATCAATGGTGGTATAGCTGAAGGTCAGTCTTTTGGGATTAGAAATGATGGAAGAAAAGTAAAGTATGATATTTTTAGATAAGGGAACATTCTGTTTTAAAATGCATATTTCATCATTTAACAAAAATAAATATTCAATGAACTAATCAAAGTTTCTTTTCATGTATGTATCGATATGTCCCTTTTACATAAATCACACCATTCAGGAATAGCAGGATAAAAAGGCAAGCTGGACAGATGGCCATTTTAAGGGCCGAGTCATCTCTATAGGCGAAGCAGAGAAGTGATTGAGTGCTATTTAAAAAGAGTAATGCCATTATATTAAGTGAAGTAAGCCAGGCCCAAAGAAACGTAGGTCCCATGGTTTCCCTTATTTGTAATATCTAGTATATGTATGAGTCAAGCGGAAAAGGTCAGATAATGTGATGTCAGGAAAATGAACCCTTAGATGTGTATTTTAATGTTTTTTTCTTTCATGCATGTGTTTCTAACACATTTATAAGATTATCTCTTTGTTGCTTTGTATGTCCCTCCCCCACAGTATAACCCCTGCTTTCACTATATTTGATGTCAGTATAACTTGCGGAGGAGATGGGGAAAAACCAGTTGTTTAAGGATACAGGTGGACCTGTTGCAACAATGAGAAGTACAAGTTTTCATGTCCAAAACGAGCTTTACAACGTTGGTGCGGGGGGGGGGGGGGGGGGGGAAGGAAAGGGGGGAAGGGGGGGAAGGAGAAGGATTGGGATTAGGGGGGGAGGGGGGAGGCTGGGAAGGGATGTGAAGGGTAAACAAAGGAGGAGGCTGCAATGCTTGGTAAGAAATGTACGCATTATCCTGCCCATGTAACTGTAACTCCTCTGTACAGTACGTTCACAAATAAAATTAAATTAAATTTAAAAAAAAAAAAAAAGAGTAATGCCATGGATTTTTCTTCCATAGATCTTCCATATATCTTATTTGAAATCTGGCTTAATACAAAAGTTAAACATCTTATTGAATTTAATCACACCGGATAGAAACATGGATGATGGAGATGGAAGGGATTTGGGAACTGAAGGAAGATGATTTTGAAATTGCCATTGAGAAGAGCAGTCAAGGGTTATGCTGACTGAAGCAATGACACATCGCAATAGCATTTATTAGATATTTATTCTTCTAATTGTGGATGTATCCAAATCAGTAACTGTCCTCCAAGTAGCATTCCACACTATAATCTCATTTATAATTTACTATACATAATCACAATCAAACAAAAAGTCATATAATCAGACCATAGAACCAAGTCTTTTTAGTGATGGTAATGGTGACAGAATTTGGATGCTGATCTCTGAATATTAGGATGCCTTTCTGATTTAGCTCGTGATTCTCTATGGAGAAGGAAATTACCTTTCACAAATTTGTGTCTCCTCAACCAGCCTTTTAAAGTGGGAGACTGTCTCTTCACTCTAGAAATTCAGAGTTCTCTGCATGAATTTCTAGATTATCACATTTTAAGGAAGGTAGCAAACGCAATGAAGAATAAATACTCCCCCCCCCCCCCCCCGTACTCTAAATGAATAACGTGGTTCTGCTTGTCTTAAAGCCAAATATCACAGCAGGACAGAATTTCTTGCGATGCTTGTCATTTTTGCTGATTTTTTCTTGCAGGTAATCTACTCCTCAGGAACTGAGATGTGCAGTTCCTCCTGGATGTGAGCTGGAAAGACAGCTAAAAGGAGGGGGAAAATCAATGGGAAAAAAATCGATGTGAAAGTTGTAAAAGCTATACCAATTAGCTCCCTAATATATGGCCTTTTGAAGTGCCAAAGAGCATTCTTAAGTGCTACTTTTTTTTATATATATTCGAATAGACTCACTGCTAATGGTACGGAAGCAATCATGTGAAACCAAAAAGAGACTAAACCCCAAAAAGAACTTTCAGAAAGGAGCTAGAGTATTTATAGTCTGTAGGAGAGATCCTTTGCATTCACACCTTGTTTTTCTTTCTCTGTAAAAACCTTTCAATGTGTGTGAACATGTGAACACTCAGAATAAATTTTAATTTCTTGAATAGGGGGAAAGACCAAAAGAACACCATATTCTATAGTTTTCATGATATTTTAAAATGTATTTATATTCTTTCATTCAAACATGATAATTTTTTTTTAATTATGAGAGGTATATTTTGGGTATTGGATACAAAAAGGATGGATTTTGCATTTTAAAAAATCTCATTTGTGGTTTTTAAGTTTTGATGTAATTTATATTGAAAGTATTTGCAGAAATAGAGTTCTTTATTCACTCTAAATATTTGATTCTTCCAACTAGCCCTTAAAAAGGAAATGAGACAGAAACAATTGGACTTCTTGTAATAAACTTTTTTTTCTTGTAATAAACAGTTTTTAGGTTATAATAAATAATCATTGCCATAGTCCAGCATTGTCTAATGTTTATTTTCTGTCAATTCTTCTAATCCTAATAGAATCCTATAATACTTCCTATCATTATCTGCTTTACAAATGAGCAAAATGATTACAGAAAGTGAGTAATTTGTCTGAGGTTATACGGGTAAGAGATGGGGTAATAATTTACTCCAGAAAATTCAACTGATAGTCTTTCTAAAATTAATAGGACTTTATCTTGTTTAGGCTAGAATCACTAAGACAAATTGTAACAACAAATACTAGTTCAGGATGCCTGTGGATTTCAAAGCAGTACACTGAGGCAAATATCTGCATAGTATTTTTCAACCTCATCTCACTAAAGTGAGCATTTAACAAATATCTGTGGAAGGACTAAATATGAAAGTCCTGCTAATCTGTCAGAAAGAATATTTGGTCTTTCTTTCTCTGTGGCTGAATAATATAAATTACATAGAAAGAAATATCTCTAAATTTCAACAGAAGCCATATAATTAAGGCAGTATGAAAAAAATAATGTTTAATGAAAAAAACCCTCAGTCCAAACACTGGAAAGCCTGGCTATACCACAAATAAGAAGATCGAACCAGTAATAACATTTCCTTCTAATGAAAAAAATAAAACCTTAGCCAGATAAAGTCCCACATAAACTCTACCAAATATTCAAAAATCTGTCCCAGTACATCTTAAACTCTTCCAAAAAATACAGGAAGGGGGAACACTTCAAAATTCATTAATGGTCAGTACTACTCTAATACCCGAGTGACTCAGACATTCTAAAAATAAAATGATGCATCAATATGCTGGGAGAACATGAATTAAAATACTGTCAACTAAATGTTAGCAAACTAGATTTGAGGAGCAGATTAAAAGCATCCATTCTTTAAAAATTTGATATGAATGATCTCTGTACATTCAACCACTGAGATCACATTTTATTTACTGTAGTTACCATTGGCCAATGCCAGCCTTTGATCATGATACCATCAGAGTATTTATGAGCCGAGTTCATATAAATAGATGTTTGCCTTACTAACAAAAGAAATTGCTTTTCATATGATTTCAGGAGCAATTCGTGATATCATAGTCTACATCTCTAATTAAATGTACTTTTTATTGAAAATGCTATTTTGTGCTGGTGGCATATCCTAGGAACCTGAACAAACGCTATGGATTTCTCCTCGAGATTATTTAGCAATTATTACTGTCACTCTGAACAGTTTTTCCTTCTTTTGATTTGTAAAATTTAATAATTTTACTAGCTATACTTCTTTTGATTAATAATTTTACTAGCTATAAATAAAGTTTAGATGATTATATATGTACATATGCATTTATATGCATATGTACATATGTACAAATGTATATATTTATATACATTTATTTTGTGGTAAGCCTGATTTTCTTTCCAAGTTTCAAATGTGTGCCTGATGATGGACTGCCTTTCCATTTAACCTATCATAAGGTGAAAACACCATGACTTAAAGGATATGTCTCGTATCTAACCCACCAAATACAATTGCTTAGCATCAGAGCAGCTAGTGGGGTACCACTGTTTCCCCATGCAGCCTTCTGGAAGCATCTGCAGCTCAGCATTACCAGAGAAGATTGCATCATGTATCATTAGTCTAAGAAAAGGTCACCGTTCAAAATTTGAAGCATAGTTTCTAATAAGTACATCGCCCTTCAGCACTCTCTTAGAATACAAAAATAATAATCAGCTGAGCCATGGCAAATTAGGCAGTGTTGGAGTATGTCTCTATCTACTGAACCTACACTTCTCTTCTTCAGATAGTCTTCATCATTTCCTTTACATTATTTTTATATCTTTGTTTACTTTTTACTTGTTGGTAGCATGTATTTCCATCGGGTTAATATCGACTAAGCATTTTATTTGATAAAGTATTTTTAATTTTCTTTTGGGTGTATTACTGACTTCTTTAATAAATTGTCTTTAGATTTCCTAACTGTAATCTTGGTGCTTTTATATACACATTCATTATTTTTACTCTTCAGTATTTATAAGCTTAATATAGTAGTTGGACATAGAGAAAACTAACTGTTTATGAGAAACTTAGCCTTATGCTTTTCTTCAAAAAATGTTTGTTCTATGTTTTGCAAATACTTGTTAGTGTGTTAAAGAAGGGCATATCATTTTCTCATTTGCATACACATCTCAAGAGTTAAAGAATAAATAATTTTATCAGACAACCTAATGTCTTTATAAATAAACCATCTGACTTTTTCTTAGTTTCTGATAATATGGATAAAATATTCTTGATGTGAAGTAATCCTTAACTCTTGGTGTAATACTGTGTCAAATGCTACCTTAGTCCTGTGGATGGTTTAGGATTGTAATATTTTCAGCATAATTGTATTTATAATCATTTTATAGTCTTTTTTGTTTGTTTTGGTCAGTCATGGGGCTTGAACTCAGGGACTGGGCCCTTCTGTGAGCTTTTTTTTGGTCAAGGTTAGCACTCTACTGCTTTGAGCCACAGCTCTGTTTCTAGTTTTTGAATGGTTAATTGGAGATGAGTCTCATGGAGACTTTTCTGCCTGGACTGGCCTCAAACTGGATCCTCAGATCTCAGCCTCCTGAGTAGCTAGGATTACAGGTGTGAGCCACTGGTGCCCAGCTTATTTCTTTGTTTTCTAATAATATAAATAGTACTGGAAAATATATGTAATACTACTTGTCAAAGATAGAACTTTGATCTAAGATAGCCTTGATCAGAGCTTTTTTGGAATAACTCAACAATAGTTGGTCATAGTTATAGCTGTATTCAACTTGCTACTTTCCTTGAAATAATTGTAATTAATATTTTCATAGAAAATTTGGTTCTCTATTGGTCAGTGTTAGTATAATGCTATATGTGTATACTCGGTATTTAAAACATTACTCCAAATTTTTGAATATATCAACTTTCATTTTGTTAATTATGATAATTTCTCTTGCATATTGTCTTTTCCAGTATAGACTTTTTCTGGACAATGTAAAGGCTCAAGCCTACGATTTTTTCCTTCCTACAAGTTAACAATTCTTATAAACTGATTTGTTGAATGGGTAATTCCTCTGTACACCTAAAGATGATAAAAATATAACTTAAAACAGTGAAATTAGTTTAGGTACTGATCAATAAATGAAGGACAAAGAAAATGTAGAATATATAAGTATGCACAATTAAATTATTCAACTCTAAGCAAAAATATGAAATTATGCCATTTTGAGGAAGGTGAATGGAAATGGAGATGATCATGTTGAGGGAAACCAATCTGATAGGAAAGTATTGTATGTTTTCTCTCTAGAGGAAAATAAAAGGCTGTGAAAATAAAAGGGGGGCTACTAAGGATATTTAAAGAAAGAGGGGAAAGGCAATGGGGAGAAGGAGTTGTAAACATGATCAAAACATATTACATGTATATGGAAATGCTAAAATGAAACAATTTACTTTGCAAAATCAATGTATGCTAACCAAAACAAATGGTGACAGGTTGATTTCTGGAATATGGATAAAGAAAATAAAGGTATACCCTTATTTTGCTTTCAAGATGTGCTTATTATTATTTGTATCTTCTGCCTTCTAAAATTTCTCTCAATTCTTGACTTAAATACATTACTTTCAGTTGTATTAGGCAACAGAGCTTTAAAAATTTTTTTATTTCTTTTATTTTGTTCATTGAATTTTGAAATTTTCTTTTAATATTTTTTATTGTAAAGATACTGTACAGAGGGATTACTGTTACATGAGTAAGTAATGAGTACATTTCCTATGGAGCATTGTTATCTCCTCCTTTGTCTTTTCCCATACCATCCCTTCCCTCCTCACCTCCTTAACTCACTACCCCCCCCCCCCCAAGTTGTAAAGTTCGTTTTCAACGTAGTGTCTTGTACATCTCATTGTTACAACGGGTCATTCTGTATCTTTATTTCAGCATTTTGTTATTTTCCTTCCCCTCCCCAAATTAGAATACTAAATATACAAGATGCTGGGTGCTGGAATCAAATACAATGAAAACAGGTTATACAGAAGAACATACAGAAGAAACAAAACAATCACATAGTACATTATAGGTACTTTTAAGGTAAATTTTAAGATAATGACAACTTAGGTAATAGTGCAAGTTTTGATATGTTTTATTGTAATGCTTTTTACAAGTTCTAAGTAGGAGGGGTTATTTTGGAATAAGAAATTTTAAAATAGCAAAATATGTTTCTTATGTGTCCTGATTTTACAATTTGCTCTCTTGTTTTCAATTTCTACTATTATTAACCTTCAAAATTTCTTGATATTGTATGAGTTTAGGCCGAGATCTGTGTGTGTGTGTGTGTGTGTGTATGTGTATGTGTGTATGTGTGTGTGTGTGTGTGTGTGTGTGTGTGTGTGTAGCATCATCATCAATCTTATAAAATATATTCCAAATATACCACAGATCTTTATGAATACCTGTGTCCACCTATACTTGTGAACACATCTATTTATGTTTATGTGTGTATAACATTTCTGTGTGTTTATATTTAATTACTACAATCATATCACAGTAAATGGTAGATAGTTTTATTTGAAGACATATAAAACATCCGTATAAAATGTTGCTATAAACTCAAGGAGTTAATGGTCCCTCCTAGTTAAAATCATGGATTACTTTATTCTAGCACGCATTGGTCACTGTTATAAACCTCTGTTTAATACGTTATATCCTTTATAGGTTATCATATCCAGAAAATGTAAGTATAAAACTTTCATCCTATGATTAAGGTTTATTAATTTCATTGGATACCTTTAAGAATTTGGACATAGTTCCTTAAGGAATATATTGGATTTAACATAAAATAAAAAATGGTGTACAGTATGTAGTATGTTGTACACTACTTTTGGATTAGAATTTAATATTGATGACAACTAAATTCTCTGTGTGCTGTATCTATCCATTTATTCATGTTAGGTATTTTTAAAAATATTGTATTTAAGTAGTTGTATGAAGGAGTTGCAGCTTGAAGAAGCCGTTCATGAATACAATGCATGTTGATCAGCATCACTCCTTTCAGCGTTTTTACTCTTCCCTCCCCTCTCCTTCTGTCACTTTTTTTGTTTTTTGGTTCCGGCCATGGGGCTTGAACTCTGGGCCTGGGCGCTGTCCCTCAGCTCTTCAGCTCAAGGCTAGTGCTCTATCACTTGAGCCACAGTGCCACTTCCAGCTTTTCCTGCTTATGTGGTGCTGAGGAGTCGAACCCAGGGCCTCATGCATGCAAGGCAAGCGCTCTACCACTGAGCCACCTTCCCAGCCCCTTCTGTCACTTTCTTAATTCCATAGGATACACATTCATCCTTGACCACACTCTCTCCCTCTTTATTCATCTGTCTCTCTCCACTTGATGCCATCTCACCACACCTCTCTTGACAACATGCTTCCTGCTGGTGATTTTGTTGTTCTTTTACTTTGCCTTTCTAAGGAATTATATTATTCGAGTTCTTCCTTAAATGTACCATGTCTCAGTTAATACCTTACATTGTTGATGTCATGAACCCTTTAATGACTCTGAATACTCCTTTAGTATTTACTATTGCATGTTTTATGAATTCTCATAGACGGTGTTGATGCTTTTATCTGTTGATTTGCTACATGTGAACATTTACTTATGCTTACCTCATTTCTTTGAACTACATTTATATTACATTACTGATAACAGTAAATGCTTGCACTCATTCTGGCTTTGGGGTTTCACTTATGGTTTTTCAGCAAGTTGAGTGGTGACAGCTTGAAATCATTGTTTTTATTATATAAATGTATTTTATACTCTTATTTTTACATAACTTTTAAGACCTAGAATAGTTTGTTAACCTCCATCATTTTTTTTTCATTTTTCTTTTTCATTTTCAAAATCAAATCTAATCAAATACCTTGTCATGATTTTCTAGTGTTCGGATAAAGCAACAACTGTCTTTCTCTTCCTTTTCTCCTTTTCACAAGTACCTCTCTATTGCTACCAACTATACACAATGTTAACTCAATGGATTTCCAGTAAGAACAGTTTTTGCTTCCCTGGAGTCCGTATGAACCATGGTTCATAAACACACTTCTCTGGGAAACTGAGTAGCTGACATTATCAATATTACATATGCACGAAGAGGGTATTTGGTTGAGAGCAGGGGGATGTGTTTGATATCTTACAGCTCTTCTCTTTTCTGTACAGCATAAGAGAAAATGAGAGAATCCAAATAGTTCTCAAAGTTGCTGAATCAATATACCTGGTGGGAAAATAGCCTTTGGTTGTCTTGTTCTGAATAAATTTTTCTATATGAAAGGCCCAAGTAGCTGGGAATATGCATAGAGCAGGTAATGAAAGCTCCTGAGGTTTGGGTTTCAAAGCTATTTTCTTTGCATTATTAAGATTTAGTTCTTAGAAATTTTAATTATTGTCATAAATTATTCTTAAAAACAATAATAATAGAATATATTTTAAGAATACTTTCCTCAAGGGTACTCCAAACTTATTCTTATATCACATAAACATTTACAAGTTGGTGAATGTCATTTTTTATTTATATTTAAACTGACAGATAAAATTCTGTGTATTTGTTGCACACAATATGATGTTTTGAAACATATAGTGTAAAATGGTTAAGTCTAGCTAATTAGCATATACATTCCATCACACACGGATGCCATTTTTTTGTGATGTTACAGGTTTTGGATCTACTCTTTTAGTAGAATGAGATGACATCATTAGTTATAGTGACCACACTGTACCACAGTTCTCTAGAACTTGTTCCAGGGAACAATAAGTTAGTTTCTTTAAATGTTATGGATACATACTACCCAGATAAAGGAAAAACACTAAAATGGCATTTGTTAAAAAAAGGGGCAAATGCTTACTTAGAAACTTATGATTGGCAAAGACTTAGTAAACATTATATATTTTGAAAAAAAATCATACCTTGTATCATGCTCTTTATTGGAAGGAAGCTCATTTGCTTTCAATCATTGCTTTAATTCTCTTCATTTCACTTTAAGACATTGTATTTTGGAGGCAGTATTCTCCACCAAGAAAATTGGTCATGCCAGGCGCTGGTGGCTCACTCCTGTAATCCTAGCTAGTCAGGAGGCTGAGATCTGAGGATAGAGGTTCAAAGCCAGCCCAGGCAGGAAAGTCCGTGAGATTCTTATCTCCAGTAAAAACCACTAGAAAAACGGAAGAGGTACTGTGGCCCAAGCTGTAGAGCACTAGCCTTGAGCTGAAGAGCTGAGGGACAGCACCCAAGCCCAGAGTTCAAGACCCACAACCAACCAAAAAAAAAGAAAGAAAGAAAATTGTTTAAAGTTTATCCTTTGGTTATCCTTCAAATTTCAGATCAGCAATAATCAGTCTTCTTTTCAGACTGAAATGTTTGCAAATTTAATCATAATTATTGCTGAGTTCACTTTAATTTAGCTACTTGAAATGGCCTGTAGAGAATAATACATTCCATAGTGATTTGTACACTTGTGTCAGAGAAGAAAATACCTGGAAAAGACTCTTGTTTCTTCTTTGCCTGTGTTCTGAAATGAAAAGCCACAGTGCCCGGTCCTCCTCAGGATGGTGCTTTCTTGCTTCTGTCTAGGCAGGAGAGAGAGCATGCAAGCCTCAGGGGTTTAAAAGCAGGGTCCACACAGGTATTTGAGGTGCATTTCTCTAAAGTGCAGAAGCTCTGAGAAACAATCAATCAGAATCTACAGTCTTATTTCAATTATTTCCCAGCTCAGATTGTTTGTAATGGATTCTGAACATGTCCTGAAATCGCTTGCCCTGCTGTTCCACAGAGTGTTTTGGAACAGGGATACTGTGAGTAAAAAGTAGCTGAAAGCATTGTCTGCCCTAATTTACAACATGCGAACACACTTTATCCAACAAGTGCACACACACCCAGGAGCAGGTTTTACACTTTTACATTTGAGGAAACTATCTCACGGTCCATCATTCTTAAAAGCTCAGGCACCTTGTAGATCAAGTCATTCGTCCCTTGCATTGTAGTGGCCCCAAAAAAATTAAAAGGGAAAAAATTGAATATCTGACATTTGAAATATACATGTTTTACCAAAGTCTGTGCTTTTTTTCTACTGCTTTGTGCTGTATAGGGAAAGTATGGATTTGATTCTAGGCGTCAAACTTCCTTCTATTTATTAATCTGCACAACTTCCCTTCTCCCCCACAGGAATTTTCCCTTGGAATAGTTTACTATGTTGCAACTGGGACAGATGGAATTACTTTTCCTTTTCTTGTTCTTTCCTTTAATACCTCTGACTAGGTTGTGAGGAGTGCAAGGTTGCACAGACTGGGTGTGGTAACTCCACGCCCAATCCCCTGCCAGAAGCTCTTAGGGGAGCTGTCTATTTGGCCACATTCCAGGGCCTCTCTGCTTCCTTTCCGTCCTTCAGCAGGGACATGTGTTGGACAAAGCAGTTTAGACCATTAACTCTCTTACGAACTACTGCAATTACCTCGATTAATGACTTCATCAATATTATTTTTTCTTAAGATTGAATCTTACAACGATCATTACATCTCCAATTCACCGAGTGCCTTTGGCTGTCCCACCCTTTAGAGCACTCATAAAAACCCAAGCATTAAGTGAGTTTTACAATCCTTTGTTTGCAGACTCGGGAAGTGAGTCTCCAAACCACTCAAGTCAGCTGGCCCTCATTACCACCAGTTAGTGTTTGGACACAAATTCAAACCTAGTTAAGCCTGGTGTCAAAGAAAACATCCCTCTCATTTGACCCGGTTGCTATTTAACCAAATCAATCCCATTCAGGCATCAGCTAGGAATTCATGCAGTTAGGACACATGTAGGAATATAAATAACTTGCATGTACACTTCAGTGTCTAATCTGTACATTGTCATTTAATTCACTGACTCTACCACAGCTAACACAAAAACTCTAAGCCAGGTAAGTGCAGGGCGATAGAGTGAAAAGCAAGTGCTTTCTTTGCATGGAAGCAGTAAGGGGAAAGAAAGGTCACATTGCCAGCTGGAGCTATGCTGTCTGTCACCAGGTTTTGTAATATGGTGTAAACACGAGGTCTGTGACACTGAACAAGTACTGAATAGCTTATTACCTCCCAAAATAGCACAGATGCCAAGCAACTTTAACTGGCTTGGCCTCAAGAGATCACTCCATTATCTATGAATATAAGGTTACATTAAATTATTTAGACTCTTGGGGCTTGAGGGAATCAAAGGCTGGGTTCGGTGCATTATTTGGGTGGTACTTGAATAGACCACATCAAATGAGACTTGCTGCAATCTTAAGTCCAAATATTCTAAAGAGTGCCAAAATTAAATCAGCTGATGAATGATGTAAAATGAACATATTGTGTTCAATAGGAAGAACTATATATGCCTTAGTGAGAGACCTACTTGTCATATTGCTTCGTATTTAAAAAGGAGAAGCTATCTCCCATCTCCTAGGCAAAGTTTGTCTACCAAGTCACTTTACAGGGAAGGCTTAAAATGAAAATATAAATCCCCAAACAGATTTTATTACAGTACAAAAACTGCCAGAACCTTACCTAAGAAATAGAGCTCTGCAAAGGCATCATCTCTGGCTTTCTCAGGTTATTAAGCAATTAATGCCAGAGAAACAAAACATTAATTAAGAATAATTCTATGCTCCTTCCAATCGATTTATTAGAATTACCATGTTTTCCTTTCATAAAATTAATTTCAATAATTCTTTCTTGGAATAAACTTGTAACACATTTCTAAAGATGATTTCGGCCTAAGAAACACACCTATTCCAAGTAAAGATTTCTTTCTATTGTTTCCAGAAAATAAATCTCTAAAAATTCAGAATTAAACAATTCTGCGATTATGTTCTTCCCAAAGAAGTAAGTTCACTTCTATTCTATGTGTGTTTCCTGTAACTATAATGTACTTCTTCAAGAGTGTGATCCCTGATAAAGTAACATTGCACATAAGATTTGATATTGAATTACAAGTGGAAAGGTGAGTGGAAGAGTGGAAGGTGGAAAGAGAAGAGCGTGTTGTGTAATAGTAACAGTCATTCCTCCTGAGTAACCAGTGGACAGCCCCATTAAAACCCAGATCTCTTCCAACACGGTCAACACATTCATAGTGCCCACTGGCTCTAACTTACATAAATTCTATTCAACTTCTTCACCATTTGTCAAATACCTACATTTCCTAATTTTGATATGTGTTAACTTTTAGTGGAAATAATAACTAACTGTAATTAAAAACAGTGAATCATGTTTTCTGTACAAGAATAAGTTCATTTAGAAATAGTTCAGGTTATTATAAATGAATTCTATGATTCAGTATTCTATGTCAATAATATGTTAATACTATGTCAGTTAGGATTCTCTGGGTAAGAGGGTTTTTGCATGCACACATGTTTACTTTATGTTATGTTTATTACGAGTCAGCCATTTGGCCCATATGATTGCTGAACTGGAGTGCAGTCTGCAGCCTGGAGAAATAGGAGTTTCATTATTGCTTTGTGCTATCACCCATGTTAAAAAATCTGCTTTGTTCTTTCCATTTTGGGATCACAAAGCCTGCACATATTATTTATTTTCCAATTTTCAATAAGATGATATGTATTTTTCTTCTCACATAATACCCATATAGCAGCTCACATAATTACTTATGTGATAATTCAATTAGTCATTGTCACAGGATCCTTACACGCAGTTAAATTAGTTATGTTGCTACCTAGAGTTAGCTTCAAAGTGGAGTTGACCCACTAAGAGAATGACACTGTTAAACAAGTCTCTTTCATGAATAGATATTGCATATTCATCCATATGTACAGATTTTATTAAACTAATTCATATGTATAAATCTTCCTTATCAGACCCTACAAAATGGGAAGTTGTATGACTTCCTTTACATAAATGTCCTCCTTTCATTAACTTGTAAATTTATAGTAATTCTTTTGGTTATTTCTGATTTATATCTGTTTGTTTATTGAAGGCCCTGAATATTTATTTTTATAACTCTAAGTATGATATATGAAGAAAAATATGCCTTTAATTTGAATTGTAATGTTTATAACACAAAAAAGAAAGAAACTTTTTTGATTTATATTAAATTAGGACTTTTTCAAGTATATCATGCCATAATTTTACCAGATTGAATACTGTTAGAAGAATAACATTAGTTATCAAGCAAAGTTCTCAGATTTGTTTCTAGAACAGGTTAGTTTTGTGGTATGTTAGAAACTACATCCTTCTGTACTTTCTGTTTTTAAATTAGAGCATAATATAAACGGGTCATCCTTTTGCCCCTGCTAAATTTCATTTTATTTTTATTTTGATGTATTTTTAAATTGTATTTCCTTGTAAAGATGCTGCACAGAGAGGTTACAGTTATATCAGTAAGATAATGAGTACATTTTATGTCAGCATTGTTACCTCCTCCTTTGTTTTTCTCCCACTATCCCTTCCCTTTTCTACCTCCCCCCTCTTCCTAGGCCAGAGTTTTAAGTTCATTTCCAACATAGTGTCTTGTGAGTCTCATTGTTGCAATGGGTCATCCTGTGTCCTTGTTTCAGCATTTTGTTATTCTCCTTCCCCTGCCCAGATTAGATAAGTGTAAATACAAGATGTACCAAAATCAAATACAGTGATAACAGGGATATACCATGGGAGGAAAAACATACAAATGAAATAAAGAAAAAATCACATTGTACATTAAATTTTAAATAACTTCTACAACGCAATAAGGAAGGATCTCTAAAGATCACCTTTTCAAAGAGCCCACATTTGACAACCTCAGGAAGCTTCTAAGTAAATCATATCCTTACTAGCAAAAATAATAAACCCTGATCAGGCTTGTGGATGCCTTATGTGCTATAAGAATTTCTCCTGGCTTACCCTGCCTTCCATAGTCTCTCAGAAACTGTCTTTATGTCTCCTTAGAAATGTCATGACTTTGAACTTTGCTTGGTTAGAATCTTCCCTGTCTGTGGTCCTCTTGAACTTTTTCCTCAGTGTCCTGTAGAAGATCGAGGTCTGACAGTCTTCAGGGTTGTGTCCCCTGAAGCTTCTCCTGCACTGTCTTTCAGATGCCCGCATTCTAGGGCATCCTTACATGCACGTTCCTGGTGTTGCTCTGAAATTATAATATTCCCTTGTAGACTGGATTGTGTTCAAACGTTGGAGATTCGCTTTAACTTCCTTTTTTAAAGGTGTTCTCTCCAAATGCAATTACATTCTGCTATATTGGGATTAAAGCTTCAACCAGTGGGTACTGGTGAACACAATTCAACCCACAACACCAATCTTGGTCCAAAGGCTGCTTGCTGCTCTCCAGATTCCCACGGCTCACCATGCTTCTATCCCAACGCTTGTCTTGCCCTCATCTCCTTGCTGTACTACACTATATTTAACTGAACATATTTGGGAAGACATGGTAATTACTGTGGCACAGGCGGGAATATGCAGCTCAGATTTCCTACTTCAGGGAGTGTCCTTGACTCACAGTCTCAGCTGCTGTGCAATCCTTCAGAGCATCTGCACAAGGAGAGCATTTCCTAGGCTGCACTCGGGCAGTGCCTATGTACAGCACAGATACTGCAGGGAGACCCAGGGTTTACGGTGGGCACTGGGGTCTGAAGGCCTTTCCATAGCCTTAGCTACCTGTATTGCAGTGTGAAGCCTTCTGTCCTTCCCTTCTCCTTTGTAGTAAGATCTGCACAGAAAGCTGATGACTCCCCATCCTGCTTGGGCTCTCTCTGCATGTTTCCTCATAGACATTGCTCCCAAAGCATCCCTCCAAATCATCTGTCTTAACATCTTCCCATTGCAGGGCCTGCTCACATACAATGACGGCCTTTTCCACCCTCCAGAGAACAGAGGACTGGAAGAATAGGTATCAGGGAGGAAATTCTAGCAGAGAATTTAAAAAATACATTTTAGAAAGGCACTGAAATAAGTTACATGAAACAAGGATACCAAGATACAAAAAGGCCACTTCATGTGTCTGGAAGAAATTTAAAAATGAATTGTTCTAGGCAATATCATTCTGAATCCAAGTGCACTTTCTGACCTCTTTGTCCTACTCTTTATATTAAAGTTTCTGTATCAAAATCATGGCATTATCAAAAATTCCCATCAAGTGTCAGGAGGAGAAAAACCAATACACTGAAAGCAAAGATTTCTCTCTCTTATATCTTTCTTACTTTTTCAGTAGAGTGTAATGGGGTCTGATCCACCACAGTTACATCCTCACCACCGCGGTGTACTTGGAGACCTGTCCGAACTAATCTTATTAAGATGGTTTCTTGTTTCCAGTTTATGTCAGCTACCCAAGGATTCCCAGGCTTCTTGGATTTCCCTCACTGCGCACACTTTAATCGCATTCCATCTCCGTATATCTTTCATTGTGTCCCCCTTTTCCACTCTTTCAAAGCCTAACACATCTCCTGTGAGCCCTCAGAAATTAATGGTCTATCAGCTTACTCAAAATAAAACCTGGGTCCCCCTTTCCGCTGCTGCTTCCTTCCTCGGAAGAAATGCAGGCAGAAGATCTCTTTTGTACTCCTCATCCCACTAGCCTGGTTATTAGCATCCATTCTTGTTTTTAGACTCTCTCTCTCTCTCTGTAATATATATACATATATATATACATATATAGCCTATATATTCATACCAAAGTGTCTACATAGGTTATAAGCTATATATTCATACCAAAGAGTATATATATATATATATATATATATACCATAGATATATGTATACACCATAGATAAACCATAGATGCTATCATAGATGCTCTCTCTCTCTCTATATATATATATGTGTATATATATATATAGCATCTATGGTATGAAACATCTGCAGTATATATTATAATGATATTTCCACTTGAAAAACACATCTACTATCACTCAATGAAACTCCAACCACATTATCTTGTCAACTTTCCACAAACTCACAAGTCCCTGGCACTCAGGACTTTCAATTTTCTCTCATAATAGCATGCATTCTAACTCATGCCTTCTTTTAATATTATGTCAAGGAAACTTGGCTTGCCCTGTTCACTCTACTAAAAATTGCAATCGCTGTCCACCTTAGTTTGCATACTCTACTGTTCCTTATTCCTTCCCATGTGTTTTGGTAAGTATCTTTAACCAAGAATTTAAACTATCTATCTATCTATCTATCTAGCTAGCTAGCTAGCTAGCTATCTTTCAATCAATCATTAGATAGGTTACCTTTTCTTTTTTTTCCATTTTATTTTATTTATTTATTTATTTATTTTTGTCAGTTGTGGAGGCTGAATTCTGGTCCTGGGCGCTGTCCCTCAGCTCTTCAGCTCAAAGCTAGCACTCTACCACTTGAGCCACAGCACCACTTCCAGCTTTTTCTGCTTAGGTGGTGCTGAGGAATTGAACCCAGGGCCTCGTGCATGCAAGGCAAGCACTCTACCTCTGAGCCACCTTCCCAGGCCCTAGATAACCTCTTCTTGTAGCTGCATGACCATGGTTTGCTTTAGAGTAGCTAATTGCTGTGGCATAAACATATAGTCCACTGAAAACCTTTACCATAGACTCTAATAGTGAATAAAATAATATTAAGAAATGGAACCTTTGGTAAAGTGACTAAATCAGGAGAGCATTTCTGTCATGAATGGGGCGCCACGCCTTTCTCAACGCCTCGGAAGCGTCTGCATGGAGCTATGCTGTCTCCTTCCCCATGTGAGGATGGAGGAACAAGGCACCATCTTTGGAACAGAAAGCAGTTCTGAGTAGACCTCACGTCTCCTGGTGCCTTGATCTTGGCCTTCTCAGCCTCCAAAGCTGTGAATGATAAATGTCCCCTGCTTACAAAGTACCTGGCGCAACGTATTTTGTCATAGAAGCCCAAATGGGCTAAGATGGTTCTTAATAAATATGTACTGAATGAATGCAATAAATTGAATTTATTGCAAGTCTAACCTTTCTTTCAACTCAAAGAAGGAGAATTTAAATCATCTGCAAAGATAAATGGTGTTGCCTTCTGTTTCAATCAACATCTTTCTATCCATTTCCTCGTTTATGGGAATGGTACTGTGCTAATAATACTCATGTATGAATAAAACACAATTCCATTTCTAGAAAATTCCACTTATAGCTACAGAGGCAAAAATATATACAGATGATGATCATCACAGAGATAAGGATTTATGCATATTCAGGTTTCAATTTCCTGCAGTAACTATGTGAAGGAGAGATTTAAGGGGAGCAGAACTAGAGACAGAAACCAAATAGCAAAGCACATAGTTTTCTGAGAGATGATAGTCCTTTAGATTAAAGCCATTAGTGGGTATTGAGAAGAGAGACAAAAGATAGTTAGGCAGAAAAATTAGGAAACAATTTAAGCTGTATTAAAAAGTGAGATAGAGAAAGAATATAAAGAAAATAGGGAAGTGAATCATAAAGAACAAATTTAATGAAATCTTTAACTAATTTTGATGCTTCTAGAAGACTTCTAATATATATATTTATATACACATAGATGATATTGTGAATATAATGATTTGTATGGAGCTTTTAAATGGATAATAAAATTGTAGATTGTCAATACTTATGTGATAGTTTAAATTGTAAAAACAAGTAAAAACAAATGTGATAAGCTAGGTGCAATATAAAGAGAGCAAGTTCACAGAACGTTTATAGAAAATGATAAATTTAAGAGTGAATGCAGCTTCAGATAGGCCAAAAGAAATAAAAACATCAGACAATGCCCACATAGCACATAGTACAACGCATATTTAATAAGAAAGAAGCATTATCCTGTAAAGTAGAAGACAAATTAAGTGAAGGCAGAAAATAAACCCAAAACAGAGTAAAAAAAAAAAAACTCCTGCAAATAAACAGAAAAAAATCAAATCATACCAAAATAAAACAAGAAGTCTTCAAATAATCCAATTATAGTAAAGAAGGAAACATATAGACTTTTCTTTGCAAAAGATATAAAAATAACCCGTAGGCATATAAAGATCCCAATCATATATAATATGCAAGCCAAAACCATAATGATGTGTTACCTCACACTTCTGAGATGGCTAACATAAACTGTTAATGAGACTATTTGCATAAACTGAAACTTTTCTAAACTGTTGGTGAAAATGTAAACTGGAGTGTACAATGGCACATTTATTGTGTAGATTCCTAGAAAATAAAAAATAAATGTAGAATCACTATTTGATCCAGACATTATTTGTAAATATTTGATCTATCACCAAAGAAACTGAAGATATACAGTGTCCTGTGTTTAAGGTGGCATTATTCACATTAGCTATGACAGCCACTTGAATGTGAGAAATAGCTTAAGAAAGTTTGTATGCACATACAGTGGGATATCATTGAGACTTATCAGCCATTTGCAACCACATAAATGAATCTGGATGACATGATATGAAATGAAGTAGGTAGGCATAGAAAGAAAAAAAGTAATATCATACAAACATATTTACATTTAGAATATAAAAGGACCCCAGATAAATAAAGTAGGACCATAGTTGTGAGGGGCTGGGATGTGGAAATGTTGGTCAAAGGCTACAACATTTCAGTAATGCAGGTTAATTGGTTTGACAAATACTGAACAACATTCTCAGAAACTTAACAATGCTCTGTGTCTATTTAACATTTTGCTCACGAGGTAGGCCTTTTATTCAGTGCTGTTACTACTGAAGGAAAAACCAAACTAGAGAAAACACACATAGTTGGGAAAACTTGAAATTATAGGGAACACTGTACCTTTTATATGAGGCTGGTTTCATGGCTGGGTACATATTTTCAACAACACAAAACTGTATACATTAATTACCTTCAGCTCTATGTATTCCAATTAAAGATCAATAATGTAGGATCCATTTTAAAGGAAAACTTCCACTGGCGTCTATATGAGAACACCACTAATTGTCAGGAAAGTTGCAGTACTGCAGACAAAGAAGAAGCTGTTCTATAATGGATTGTGCACCTACTCTGAGACAGCAATTGGGCAAGACATAGCAACAACACTTTCACTAATTGGGGATGAAAATGGAAAAAAAGGCAGAGGCTGGGTGGGCACTAGCATGGAGAGGCATGTGTACCTTTGCCGGCAAAGAGATGGGCGTAGACACAGGGATGCTGAAAGTCCAGTAAAAAGGTTCTTAACAGATGGCATGATATTTTAGAAGCAATAGGGAGGAGGATAAAGAGCTAAATAGGAGAAGCTAAGGGAGAGAAGAGGGAAATGGTGAGGTGAGATGTAGGTGGAGATTAGCTTGGAAGAAGGCTCTGGAGAGCTGATGTAAGCTGACACTAAAAGTCGTACAATTTTAAACGGAAGAGTTGGGCCAATAGTTGTAGACAGGAGGTTACACACAAAACATAAGACAGCTGTTCCACCTTGAAATAATCATACAGTAGGTTGAAAAGAAGATTATTCTAGAAGAAGTAATCATAGAAGCTACAGAAAGTTAAAATAAAATGAAAAATGCAAGGTAATTGGGAGATAGGAGGGAGGGGAATGTAGACGCGATGAACATCAGTTATAGATAGAAACAGGAGGGAAGGGAGGCCAGCAAGTGTTGGGAGACTGGAAAAATAAGAGAGCATCAAGGATCCTTAGAATTCCAATATCCAAGCAGAAACAGCAAATGAACTGCAGGATAGCTAGAATGACCGGGGTGGAGGGAGGAGGGTCATTAAAACAGAATTTTTCAGATTTATTCCTGAGAATTCAATTTCAAGAAACAGTTTGATATTCAAAGGTAAATACTGTAATATTTAAGCATGTTTCCAACTTGGAGTTAGACCGGATTTTAGATGTAGAACAGAGTATTGAGATGTCCTTGTTTAATATTTCCTGGGAAATAACTGGTTCAAGGCCACCTGACTACTGTGGTGGAATGTATTTCAGGGTAAAATCCTTGTTCTTTGGAGACAGAGGACAGGAGCATTTAAGATCGCCTTGCTAACTAACAAGCTAATATTGAGGAGTTGTTTTATATTTTATGATTCTTTTATATCCTGAATTTTGGAATCAATTACTTGAGATAAGTAATGAGAATTTTGTCAGCATTAAATCTTAGGAACAATGATAAGCAATTAAGAAATAAAATTTACATTTACTTTCCTCATTCATTCCATGTCTCCCATTAATAAATACATCTCTTCTCTCTCTCTCTCTCTCTCTCTCTCTCTCTCTCTCTCTCTCTCTCTGCTTCAAGAATATCTTATGGAGGTTTTATAAAGTTTGTTACCATTTTGAATGGATTATATTTTAAATTTATTTTATATTTCTATAGCCTATATTAATTGTGCAAAGAGGTTTCCTTGTGGTAGTTCCATACATGCATATAATAGAGTTTGATCAAATTTTACCCTCTGTAGTACAAATTCTTATCCACTCCACCAAATCAAAGCACTAGTCTCCTATCAGACATGTGCATGAAGTATTTCAACCATATTTGTTCCCAGTCACCCTGTCTCTGGTTTCAACTGTCAAAGAGTTCAATACCACATTTTATACTCATATCATACATTTTTTGATGTCTAGAAAAAGGAAATCTTACAAGTACATCAGTAAAAGAGAAACATCTTTGTATTGATATATAGAGTTGTGTTTATTTTTTTAATACTGCTGCAATTATTTTCTTGTAATTTCCATGCTGATTAATCTGGAAGTTCTGCATTTGTGTACTGATATACTGAATATTTGCCTTCTATAAAAAAAAACATGTACTTTGAAAACCAGTGTTAATAATGCTGTGCACAAATTTGTTTTCTCTATTAGTATTTTGATAACAAAGGTGCCAGAACCCAACAACTATGGGTTCTTAATTATTTTTCAGAAGAGAAAGGAATTTGCCTCTTCACCTCTTTAAATGCTTTAGCACATGTCAAATGCATGTGACTATTTCTATGAAATAAGTTGACAAATCAACTTAGTGTATGCCCTTTTTCCTTGGAAGGGAGGGGTTGCAATCTTTTATAGTAACTGTATGAATCAAGTGCTTAAATTGCAAGCCATTAATAGACTTTGATACAATTACAGTCTAATTCTATCATTAAATGCCATGTACTAAATAGTAAATACTTGGAAATCCCAGCTTTCTCAAAAGAAAAATAAAGAATAATCTTAAACCATGGAAAAACTCATTTTGCATTAGTAATATTAATTTGCTACTAGATATAAAGGACATATGCATTTATTAAGTTATATATACATTAAAGTTAAATGTATGCTTTTATTAAATTATCATCTACCTAGCATAGATAGATGCTTTATAGATCATCTAATATAGATGATCTAATATAGATGATCTATCCAATATAGACGATAACTTAATGATGAGATTTAGAAGTTTATTCAGGTGCATTCTTTATGTTACTATTGCATTTTATTATTCTATTTTATTTTTGTGCTAGAGGCTGGACCAGGGTCTCAGGCAGTGCAGAAGACAGGTTGAGCCAATGTTACCTTCCCAGATCCCAGTCATCTTCCCTTGATACCAAGTGAACTTAAGCCCACAGTTTTGCACCGTTTCTGTTCTGCACAATAGTCTACAGACTAGAAATGTAAAAAAGAACAGGTAAAATTTCAAAGTAAACATTTCCTCAAGTCTCAGGGTGACAACATAAAACCATGAAAACAACAGAAGTCTCCAGAGGGGCTTTTAAGAGGCTTGTGTTTTGTGGCTTGGGTGGAACTTTGCACTTTCTGTAATCCCTCAAGGAACAAAAGCCATTTGTGCCAGTGCAGCTGGGGTAAACCATCCCCCAGGGATGCACTGTGCTGCTTTGGTTGTTGCTCTTTGCTCTTGCAGTCCTAAGGAGACTTCTTAGCACACTTGAAGTAATAATGACAAAAATCAATTCAGCCCTTGTGCTGGTGGAACAGAGTAAGAGACGAGGACTTGGGTTAAAAACAACCCCATTTTCACATTGCTGGAATTTATTTTTACATGGACCACTGCTGCATCGTTGACAAGAGCGGCTATAAAGCACTACTACAGAAACAGTGCCATGAACTAGCCAGAATTTATTTCTTCACAGTGTTGGAAGCTAGCTGTCCAAGTTCAGGGAGCAAGCTAAGTTTCTCCTGGGGTTTGGCCTGTCCATGGCACTGGCTGTCTTCACATAATCCAGCACCAAGACTAGGACTGAAATGTAAGTAGACTGAGACACAGAAGGTCATGGGTAGGACTCAGTATGAAAATTAGGGAACAGATGTACTTCACTGCAGGCCCAGTTTTCAATGTAAGCTAGAAGACATTTAGTCCTATGATTTGAGTGTGAGTTGGAGTAATACAGTTCAAGATGAAATGGCAGATTTGTCTCTATTTGTGTCATTAGTAGAACAACTGGAGCCAAATTTTCACTTGAGCCCCTATTTGAGTAGCTTACACTCAGAGTCATTGAGAATGATCCGTGTTCATTTTCCTATTCATATATGTTATTATGTAGCCTAAAGCATTTATAAAATGAACTCCTTGCCTCAACTTTTGGAAAGCTTGTGTTGGTGACAGAAGTTTTAATTTGTGTGTTCTTTCAAGACAAAACTTCCGGTTTCAAGACAAAACTTCCGGTATTTGTGTCCTCATGGCAAAAAAAAAATTAGTAAAACATATCTAACAACAGTCTAGGCATTTAGAGTATGTTAGGCAAACTAACCTTCCCACAGATGTTCTAACTTGTAATCTGTGCCACTGTTTTCCTCATGGGAAAAGAGACTTTTCATTTGCCCTTCAGAATTAAGATGAAAGATGTTGACCTGAGGAGATTATCGTGGATAATTCCAGTGAGCCCACCTTCATTTAATGAATCCAGAAAAGCAGATAATCTTTCATGGTCTCAGAGAACCAGAAAGCTTGTAGCATAGAATAGAAGTTACAATTCTCTGTTTTACTCAGATAGAAAAAGCGTCAGAATGAAGGAATGTCAGAATAGATTCACCTGCTTCTTTGGCTCTTTGGTGAGGTGCAAGAAATGCTGTGTACTCCTGTTGGAAGAAACCAGTCATAGCCACGAAATATACACACTGCTATTTTGAAGGGCAATTGACCACTGGATTGATTAGTTATGCAACTTAGCCATGCAACTGGGTGATTTCTACGTCTCTCCATGGCTGTGCCCTATTTTACGGCAGTCACTGCCAACACAACCCCTTGCTTTGTTTCCTTTCCAACCAGGACTCATGGTATTAATGGCTGAGGTAATGGTCTCTTTCTGCTCACTCTGAAGATAGTGATGATCATAGTGATAATTGCAGTGGTGGCTTTAGAATCTTTGCATTTTTTCTTTTTTTGCTTGCTGTTCTGAAAGTTTCACCTTTACTAATGATTCATCATACCACGGTGACTTTGACCTAAGCACTTAACTTAAGCTATACATTTTAGATAATTAGGTGCTTTTTAACATTTACTCTCTTAAGAAAAGTGTTGTACTATAATTTTATATTTCTTTAAGTCAGAAAAATTTTAAAAATGTTCAAGTTCTGGGAAAGGTATTTAAATCATAAGAACAATTATCTTTAATTGCCAATTACTTAATTTTTGAGAAGAAAATACAAGGAAAGATATAATGTTCAAAAAAACTGGAAAGAATCAATTTGAATTCCCCCTGGATGATCCAAATCTAAACGTATTTAAACATAGATGAAATGAGTCAAGCTTCCGTTGAATCCTGGGAGCTGAGGGTAATGACAGGATGTGTGCCTGGATGGTTCTTTTAGTAGATCTGATCAAATGGTATTAATGTGATTTGAACTCTGCAATTCCAGCCCGAGCCTAAAAAAGTCTTTTACTCAATTCCCCTGCTACCTGAAATCACTAAGTTTAACACACATCCAGTTCTAATCCATTAAAGTTAACAACTTTCAGAGCCATTAGTGCTAACAACTTCCTCTGTCTCAGTTTCTCATAGTAACCCCCTGTGAAGAATTTATACAAAAAGGAGATCAAGGAAAAACAAACACTTTCCAATCTTTCAACACCCTGTCTCTAGAGGTGACAAAGCATGGGAGGGGGTGCGGGGGAGGGGGCGCTTTTGGGCATGCGTACTGAGAGTTCAGCAGGAAGACCACAGACCTTTCTGCATGGCATACTTACTACAGAATCCAGATACTTGTCTTTGGTACCAAGCTAAGGGTTATAATATCAATTACTCCTTCCCAGTGGAATATGCAAGCTAATATCAGATGGACAGAAAGCCACTTGTGTGGGAGGCTAAGAAGGTGAATTGATTTGCTTTGGGCTCAATGCTTCTGTCTTTCCAGCCTTTTTCTTCCCTAGCCAAGTGTTCTGAAGACTCGCCCTTCAAATCATGCAGACTTTTCGATGACTGTTTTGTTGCACCTGAATCTGGTTTTGAATTTACAGTCTTGAGGGGAATCAATCATTTATGATAGTATTTTTAGATCAGTTGAGGGCTTAAACATTTCTCCTTCTTCTTTTTATCTGTGTGCCTTTGTTCACAAGAAAGCTTAGCAAGGTGGGAAAAGAGTGTGAGCAAGATTACACACACACACACACACACACACACACACACACAGTTACTTGGAGTCTGGTCATTCTGTTTTAAGATGTTCTAAAACCTAGTTTTGTGTAAATAAATTTTGTCCTTTTTCTGTACTGCTTTACAATTCTTTGGAAATACCCTGTATTTTTTAAAACATATTTTTATTGTAATGTACAGAGGGGTTACAGTTACATGAGCAAGGTAATGAGTCCATTTCCTATCAAGTATTGTTACACCCTCCTTTATTTTTCCCCTACCATCCCCTTCCTCCCCACCTTTCCTCCCTCCTCGTTCCCTACCCCAAAGTTGTAAAGTTCATTTTCAGCATACTCTCATTGTTAGAATGGGTCATCCTGAATCCTTATTTAAGCATTTTGTTATTTCCCTTCCTCTCCCCAAATTATAAAAATGTATATATAAGATACAGGGCACCAGAATCAAACACAGTGACAACAGGAGTTATACCATGAGGGAAGGACATACAAAAGAAGCAACAAAATCACATAATACTTCATAAGTACTTTAAGAAGAAGAACAACAAAGATAAAAACCTCTTGTGTCCCTATCTTGAGGTTCACTTTGCTTAGTTAGCATCAGGTCATGTGGTCATACGTACATAGTCTTTGACCTTCTCTGCTTGACCTAGACATGTACTAGACATGGAGATAAGGGAAACCATAGGACCTATGTTTCTTTGAGTCTGGCTTACTTCACTTAATATAATATGCACATTTTTTTTCATTTTGTACTATGTAGTTACTGCTGTAAAAGTATCCCGAAGACCCATGTAATTGTAACCCCTCTGTACAGTATGTTCTCAAATAAAATAAAATTAAATTAAAAAAAAAAAAAAAAAAAAAAAGTATCCCGAAGAATTCTGCAGTCTAGACTCTTCCCTCAGGCCAACGAGAAAGCCAATGGCTACAAATGTTACCGGTTGCAGACATGAATAAAAGAATACTGTTAAAAATAATGCTCACGTGGTATGCTAAGCCATTTTCAAACATCCCATGATACGTAAGGCTCAAGTATCATCCTGTACATCTCAAACCTTCCAAGACTATGTTCAGAAATGAATATATAGCCACGTGCCAGTGTCTCACGCCCGTGATTCTGGCTACTCAGCAGCTCAGACCTCGAGGATCATGGTTTGAAGCCAGTCTCAACAATAGTTTATTGGAGACTGTTAGCTCTAGTGAAGCACTTAAAAAGCTGGAATTAACACTCCTGCTCAAGTTATAGAGTACTAGCCTTGAGCAAAAATAAAATACAGCTCAGGGACGGTACCCAGTCCCTGAATTGAAGCCAGAACAAGCTATACATGCACATACACACACGTACATGCACATGCCAGCTCGCATGTGCACATGCACGCACGCACGCACACGCACACACACACACACACACACACACACACACACACACACACACACACACACACACACTGATGTGAAAAGAGAATGAGGGTTTGGAAAGTAATGGGATCACCTCAGAGTTAGGTTCTGTCTTCAAAAACCTTGAAGTCTGCTGTTTTATAATGAAGTAGTCTCATTGGTTCTTTACTCTTGACCACTGTGTCCTCTGTCTTAAATTTTCACTTTAAAAAATTGTCTTATTTCTTCTTCAGTCTATTATTATTGGCATTTCCACAATTCCTCCCTTGCTTTGAGATAAAGCTTTATCCTAAGGCTTTGTATACACAATAATTCATATTATCAGATCTTCATTTATTATTATTACTATTACTATTATTATTATTATTACTTATCTACCATGACATGCCATCTACTGTCATAGAAAATGAGGTAAGAGACACAACATCCTTACTACAGAACTCAGCCTAGCAGAACAAAGACACTAGAATGCAATGTGGTGAACAATATGGAGATGAGTAGGTGCTTTGAGACCACAGAGCACACAGAGTAGAAAAGTAAGAAGCGATTCCATCATGGAGTAGAGTCCCTGCAGCAAGCAGAAAGCATGACAAAGGAGAGAGCAGCTACTCTGATTCATGAAACATGCATGAAACATGCAGAAGGAGGGTCCTTGCTCGGTGTCTCTAATTCTGCACTTCTAGTCAATCTCTCCAATTTTATGGCATCATCTTTATAATCCTTTTTGTTTTTCTTCTGCTCCCATCTTATTTAATCTTTTTTTCATCGGGGCTCACCACGGCTCATCAACCATAGCTCTCTCAATTTGGCTTTAGCCAAGACAAAACCTCTATTTGTCAATTTTCATAGATGACATCCTAATCGCCTAATTCAATAGCGGTTTCTCAGTCTCATCTTATTTGACCTTTCTGTGTCATTTGGTACACATTTCCACCTTCTTCTTGAATCACCACCCTCTGTACATTTCCCACTTTCAATTTCTTCTAGTTTTCTCGATGTGCCTATTAAAGTCTTACTTACCTAATCCCTCTTCTTTCTCAGCATCTTAAAAATGTCACACTGTCTGTGACCTTGCTGATTAATAAATTACATACATGTGAATGGGATGTCTAGAAGCAGACACTGAGCAAAGTTTCCCCAGTCTAGCCAGCCAGCATGCAGAAACACTGCTGTTCTGACACCAGTTGAATAATGTGCAGTATTTGTAAGTCACCTGCTGGGAATTTGATTCCGAAGATAAAGGAAATGTGCACGTGGCCGGTTAAGAAACTGTCTGCCAGTAACAATTTGGGTTATGTTTCCTTGTTGTTTCCATCCACTTTGCAGTCTTTGCTGCCTTATTCTTTGGAAAGATAATTCTATTTTGACATATTTCAAATTGCTTGTATTAGATTCATTTGCCTTATTGTTGCTTTCCTGTTTACAATAGCCCAGCAGTGATGGCAAGGTCGGTTCCCAGACAATCTCCACGCTGGTATTGTGCAATCTTTTCACGACATTAGGGATGAAGCTGAATTGGAAATGGAAGATAATCCATCCTTATAATACCTCATTAGACACTCCTTCCCAAATGTGGATAGAACTATTTATTCTGGCTTTCTGACTAGCATTCGCTTACCTACATTTCATCAATAGCTACTTTAACCAGGCTGCTATTATTTCCCAATTTCCTAAATTTCCTTACTTCATTTTTCTCTTTATAAAATGAGAACTATATCAATGAGAGCTATTAGCCATGGCTCATTGATTTTTATGTCCTTCCTTATTTGTTAGCAAGCCTGTATGTTCTCTGCCCTCTTTTCTTCTTTTTCAACCCTTAAAAGCCGTGCCATGAGTGCTGTTGATATATCTGTGTGTGTGTTGTTCTCGATCCATCTACTGTATTGAAGTCTCTCTTTCTGGATTCGGCTTGTCTTTGCTTCTTTTATTCAGTAATAGGTTTTGCTTGTGCCTATATCTTAAATAAGTATCATGTGACACATGCAAGTGTTGGGAGTAATGGAAAGTGTACCATGCTCACTTTTGAAGTGAGTGCTTTGTAAATGGTGATGATGCTCAGAGATACCTTTCATGAAATACCCTCATAGCTTGTTCAACAGTTGGCAACTCATTGTCTTTTTGGAAACATTCACAAACTTCTGTGACATGGAAGACCTTCCGCTGCTGAAGTCGCATAACACTTAAGGAGAACCTTTTAATTCCCCAAGTTTATAAACAAAGCAATGATGATCTGCCACATTACCCTATTGTACCAAGGCATGAATAACAAATGAAAGCAAACAGGCAAACTGTTAAGTAATATAATATGATTACACTATGAAATTTATGAAAATTAGCACTAGTAAGGGTTTAAAAAAGTCACAGGATATAAATCACATCTGGTATCTATTTATAACAATATACTCTAAAATCAATCATTTGGAATGAGAAAAATTATGTTCTAAGCTTCCTATTTATGTAACTGGGGTACTTACATACAGAATATGGTGGGTTTGTCTAAAATGTCGGTGGATCAAGGCTGCAATACTGCAAAGCTCTCATTAAATCATCTGGAAGTTATTTTGCAGGCATGTGTGGTAGTCTGTGTTACCTCTTGCTTGGCGATCTATATACTGCTGTTGGCCACAGAGCTTTCATGTGAATTCCTGTGAATATTTGTGCATGTGGGTTTCATGGCCAATCACAGTACATGAGAACTTCAGGTTTCACAGCTGAAGACAGAGGTCTATTGATCCAAGCTTTTGCAGAGTGCCATCAGTGGTGATGAGACTCTGGAACAAAAGCACATGCAGGCTGGATCCCAATAAATTGAGACACAAGAAGCAGAATTAATAAGGCGGTCAAGCAAAAGTGGCTTTCACCTAAGCCAGAATGTACCTGATTTGTCTCAAACTAATATATGAAAGATGTCAGGAGTATTTCCTGGAAGGGAGAAGCCATGGTGACTGGGGAGCATTCATGGTTTCGAATCAATCAGATGGTTGTGTTCAGGTCAAGCTTGATCCCAATACAATGAGACGATTCTGAGATAGGAATCATGTTGATGGAAGCCAAATGGAATTTATTTACTTATTTAAAAAGACTCCTAAAATCTGCCTTCTCCAGGTGTCTGTTATTAACATTGTCAGAAAATAGTTGGAAAGAGAAATCTCCTACTCAAAGGATAAAATAGACCTCACTTCTATAAAGAATGTCAGTGTTATCAGAAAAGCTTGGAAGATGGAATATATGTTTTGGTAACTACTAGTAGAAAATACTGTCTCTAGTACAAGGACAGTATACAATAATCTGCTAGATACTAAACAGAATGGATCAAGAAAATGTGGTATATATACACAATGGAATTCTATGCCTACATCAGAAAGAATGACATTGCCCCATTTGTTAGGAAATGGAAAGACTTGGGAAAAAGTATATTAAGTGAAGTAAGCCAGGCCCAAAGAAACACAGGTCCCATGGTTTCCCTTATTTGCAGTAACTAGTATATGTCTCAGACAAGCAGAAAAGGTCAGATAAGTTGATGTTAGGCGAAATGAACCCCAAGATAAGGACTCAAATGTTTTTTTTCTTTCTTGCTATTGTTTCTAACATATTTATAAGATATTTCTTTGTTGCTTTGTATGTCCCCCCCCCCCCCCGACAGTATAACCCCTGTTTTCACCGTATTTGATGTTGGTATAATTTGTGGAGGGGAAGAGAAAGAACAAATTGTTTAAATTGGGATACAGGTGGACCTATTGCAACAATGAGATGTACAAGATGTTATGTCGAAAAACAAACTTCAACTTTGGCGAGGAGTGGGGGGAAGGGGGGGGAGATGGGATGGGATGGGAAGAGGAAACAAAGGAGGAGGCAACAATGCTTGATAAGAAATGTACTCATTACCTTGCCCATGTAATTGTAACCCCTCTGTATGGTATTTTCACAATAAAAAAATTTGGAAAATCGATGATTAAAAAACATCACTTATAGCTCTGGTTGATGTCTTGCACCTATAATTCTGAAGAACCATATTTTGAGGCCAGACTAAACAGAAAAGTTTGCTAGATTCCATCTCCAAAACAAGCATGAGAAATCAGGACTAGATACATGAATCCAGTGCTCGTGGCAGCTAAAGAAATCCAAAGGCCCAGAATCCAAACCCCAACACCATCAAAGAAAAATAATACTATAATATATTAAAAATGCCAACAGTGAATTAAGTAAAGAAATGAATGAGTTTTAGTAATAAAAGTTTACACCCAAAATGTGTGGATTAAGAATTACAAAATAACATTAAGATACATGAGAAAAGACCAAATTCAGTGACTATGTTGTGGTCTTGGAATGAGTGTCTCCACATTATAGACGTGTGTGTGTGTGTGTGTGTGTGTGTGTGTGTGTGTGTGTTTCAAATAAGTGAATCAACTCAAGCCATTAAAGCAATGTTTTCATTTGTGTTGTTTCATTTGATTTTCTTTTCTTAGAGAGTAGAAATGGAAATAAAGTAATTGTAAAATCTGTGTAGAAACACTTTATACCAATAGTAATCAAAATAGGGTTAGAACAACTAATAGAACTACACAATCTAAAGTTGTCGATGTACAGAAACAGTGGCGTTCAGAAACATACCCATGTCTACTGCAACTCTGCTTACTTTAGCCAAGTTAGGGAATCACTCCAGCTACCCTCAAAGGAAGAACAGATCAAGAAAAGGTGGTATATGTGCACAATAGAAGTTTACTCATCTATTAGAAAGAATGATATTGTGCCATTTGTAAGGAAATGTAAGGACTCTGAAAAAAATTATATTATGTGAAGTAATCCAGCCCCAGAGAAACACAAGTTGTTTGGTCTCATTTGTGATTGCTAGAATGTTCCTATTAAACCACAAGTAAACACGCTGGGCATCCAGTGAATGGTTACTAATGAACTAATTGAAGTATTATACATCCTATGAAGAGCTCAAATAGTATAACTTTTTAGAAAGACTTAGTCTTTCTAAAGACTTTCTGATAAGTCAACAAAATAAATACCAGTAAAGGGGTACACTTGCGGAGAAGAGTGGGGGAGGGGTAGACGAAGGGGGAAGGGAGGGCAGTACAGTAAAGAATTCATTGTGTATACCACAAAATTAAGAAAAGTAAGGGAATGGGCGGGCTGAAGTGGAGGTGTTGAAGGGCTGACATAACTCAAGATGAATGTGTACATGAACTGCTCTGTTAAATGGCAAAAAAATCAATATATATCCTAAAAATTAAGAAAAGGGAGGAAGCGGTAGGTTGGGAGGAGTGGGTGGGATCGCTGACAAGGTTGATATTCATCAAGATACGTCATATTCATAAACTGCTTTGTAAGATGACAACTCCTTTGTACAACTACTTAACAATAATAAAGCAATGTATATAGTTTGAAAGATACAGTAGCGTTTTGAATTTCTACTTCCCTTCAGATGATTTGTTTTTTTATGCCCTGTATTTATATTTCCCCTGTATATTTTTAAATTATAAACAGTTGTAACACTTTTGTATGTGTATACACATAAAATGTAGTGGGAATACAAACATATCCCCAATTTTCCCATTATTACAGATGGCACTATATACAAAACCATTCATCAGATGCCTAACAAGTATGAAGTTAATATTTTTATTTCAATTAAAAATAATTTAGATCAAAAACAATTGATCCCTTACCTTCTCTAGCAATTGTAAAATATCAGGGCATAGTATTATTTACAAAGAATCAAAAAGGTAGAATGCTAGGAATTCTAAAACTGGTATTGCCCTAGAAATGACTTTACTTATTTACTTTTTAGATGAAAGGCTTCATTTTCAGTGCTAGATCATTGACCTAGATGGAAACATATATTTAGGTATAAAAGTAACAAGGTGATGATGTAGCTTCTTACATCTAATAAGTTATGTTATGAGATGAAAAACAGCACAGAGTTATAACCTCAGAGCTTCAAAATCAGCATAATGGGAGTATATATTTCTTAAAAACCACCTGCCAACTTACCTTTGACCAATTTAATTTTTTATTCATATTTGAATTCATAAATCCATTCTGAATTTCTGTCGTTCTCTAGTCTATTTGACCTTGATGATTTAAGTATTTTTCTTTTATCCATAGTAGTTATTTTTTATTAGAAACAAAATGAATTAATCATTTTAAAGTCCTGCTGTATAAAAATTTTCTCTTTAACTTTGACTTCTAAGAATACAGAATACCTCATAATACTTGGTCTGCAAGTACTATTGAATTAGTCTCTAAATGATCAGAAAAATAGTTTTACTATTAAGACTTGAAAATACAGTTAGTATTCCTAGACATATTTTAGGCTCTATCAACTTTTAAAATTATACGTATTATTTGGAAGCTGGGCGTTGGTGGCTCATGCCTGTAATCCTAGCTACTCAGGCAGCTGAAATCTGAGGACTGCAGTTTGGAGCCAGCCCAGGCAGGAAAGTCTGTGAGACTCATCTCCAATAAACTACTCAGAAAAAACTAGAAGTGGTGCTGTGGCTCAAGTGGTAGAATGCTAGCCTTATGAACAAGAGGTTCAGGGACAGCGCCCAGGCTCAGAGATTAAGCTCCATGACTACACATATATACATATAGTATTCTGTTATATTTTCAAAATTGTCCTACTTAGATATCAGCTTTGGAATTTTATGATTTGTGGGTTTAATTTTAATTTCAGTCATTTATAATTACACAAATTCCCACCGAATTCATTAACATACATTCATTAGATGTTTACTTACAATTGGAGAAATGAATTTTTTTTGAAAACTGTCTCTGTTTTTCTAAGCACTTTCAAAAATCATTTTATTCACTTATTATAAATGGCACTATCAAAAATAATGTGTCTAGAGGAACAGTAATTTGCCAATTTATGAGTATCTTATGCAGTATTAGAATAGAATAAGAGTTTCATCAAAGTTTGTCATAGTGATTAAATAATAGAGACAAGTGCAGGTTTTCTAGTGTTATTTTGTAAACATTGTGATGTCGGCTATTACTGTGTTGTTAAAGCAAAAGAGAATGATCATCATAAAGGAAATATTAGCAGGGCACTACTGGTTCACACCTGTAGTTCCAGTTACTCAGGAGGCTGTGATCCAAGGATCACGATTCAAAGCCAGCCTGGGCATGAAAGTTGTGAGACTCTTATCTCCAATAAACCACTAGAAATCCAGAAGTGGTGCTGTAGCTCAAGAGTTGAGTGCTCACCTTAGCTGAAGAGCTCAGGGGTAGCACCCAGGCCCAGAGTTCAAGACCCACAACTGAGAGAGAGAGAGAGAGAGAGAGAGAGAGAGAGCGCTTATAGGGGAGAAAAGTATGTATGGTACAAGGAAATTAAATAAATTAAATAATTTGTGTCAGGCCAAATGAAGGATAAATATCAGAAATAAAACGTTAACTGCTTATTTGTTTAAATTGTCAAACTGAGCTCAGAATAGTAAGCTGTCCTTTTGGCGACGGAAAGCCACTTTGCACATGTCCCTTTCCCTCGACTGAGAGAAAGTACGCTGCTGCACTGGTCAGTGTGCCCTCGTACTTCTTGGACGATCAGGTAATCACAGCATAATGAACATACAGTATCAAGAAAGCAGGATATACAAGATGAATGAATAAAGTGTGATGGAGTTGCTAAGTCCACTAGTTTCAATCATGTCTGGATGTCCCCCAATCTTTTTCTAGGCCATTCTTCCAGGAAAAGCCAATGAGATTGGGTCAAATCAACCTTGTAGGTGTGGTGAACATATGTAAAACCTGTATCACAATTAGTCCCTCTAGGATGATAAAATATAAATCATACATTATTCCTTATACTTATTTTTTCATATATGCTTACCACTGGTCTACTTCAACCTAGATAGCAGGCTTATTTCTAATGATTATCTTTCTACTTAGGAGTCATATAAAGAGTATTGGGCTTGATAAAAATATGTATATTTGGGCTGGGAAGGTGGCTCAGTGGTAGAGCGCATGCCTTGCATGCTTGAGGCCCTGGGTTCGATTCCTCAGCACCACATAAGCAGAAAAAAAAGCCGGAAGTGACGCTGTGGCTCAAGTGGTAGAGTGCTAGCCTTGAGCTGAAGAGCTGAGGGATGGTGCCAAGGCCCAGAGTTCAGACCCAGGACCGGACGCCCCCCCCCAAAAAAAGTATATTTATTCATATGTGGAATCTAGTCCTACAATTAAAAATATGAGATTATTCTATGAAATGTGAACATTGGGAGGGTTAGTGAGGGGGAGGGAGAGAGGAGATGGAAAGGGTGATTAAGAATGAACATGAACAAATTACATTTATTTATGGATGAAAAAAACGTAGTGAAGTCTAATAAGATAGCTGTTAACGGAGGGGGAGAAGAAAGAAGGGCTAAGAGGGAGAAATAAAGGGATTTATTTTCACCAAAGTTCCTTACATACATGTATAGAAATATCACAATAAAATCCTTTTGTACACTTGGTTTTGAGGGGAAAAAAAGAAAGCAGGATATACATGTTATGAAAATAAGTCTTAAAAAAGGTATTCCTAATTCATGGTAGGACCTACTATGCATCAGAGCTTTGTGGAAGATAATGCTAATGGTTAAATATATTTGTGAATTTAGGAAGCATTCTGTGTTTATTTATAATCACATTTATTTGTACCTTTCTAAAAATTCAAACTTTTACGAAGCCTCAAAGATCTTTTCAGGCTCTCACAAAGCCTTTCTTCACTCTGGATAAAGGTTATAGTGCACATCTGTTATGCATCCTTTTGCTCTCACATAAAGATTTAAATATATTCATATATGCATACACATGCATTCATGTATATTCATAGTGATCGAATGTACGCATTTCTGTCTGTATTTAAAATTTTTAATGTTTGGCATATTGCTCATCTATATATATACATATATATATATATATATGTATATATTCATAGTTTGGTTCCTATAACCTAATTCCACTGTTGGCTAAGTTTTCAGGAGAGACTGACAGAATAAAACAACTGGAACATTCTCAGAGAAGACCATGAATTCCTTATCCAACAGACCTGCCTGAGAATGTGTCCCCTGATACCAGAACAATATAGCTAATTTTAAGGACTGTACATTAATATGCAGCTAGAGGAGAATCCTACTTCCTCTGGTGTTAATTTCTACCTGGAATTTCACTTCATCTACAGCACTCTGTAGATGGTCTACGTTTAGTTCTGGTTTTCATGTGCTGATCATGCATTTGCTGTTCTATTATATTGTTAATTCTAATCTCTTCAGTAAGCTCTCAAAATGTGGCCCTAATATCTCTTTTACCTTAAAATCTTAAGCACTTAGCAAAGAGCATAATGAACATTCAAAGGGCATTGCACAAATGTGTGTAATAGGTAGTTCATCAATTATCTGGGAATTTCCAGGTCTTGTCCCCAGCATTAGCCTAGCTTTGGAGAAGACCCAGAAGAAGACAGTATGAAAATGGCTTGTGCTAGAGAGACGGAAAGACAGAGTGATCAGGCAAAGGATTTTATAAGAATTCTTTTAAAATATTGTACTGACACTAAACAGGTAACTTCATCTCCATGAAATTAGTTTGGAATATATTGCATAACTACTAGAGGAAATACAGCTTGTTTATTTTGGAAATAAGCTACTGTGCTTCCTTTCAAGTATCCCAGTAAACAAACATTCAAGGTTAACGCTACCATGTATTTTTACAGTAACAATATTTCCCATTAAATATGGTACAATAAATCTTTTAAAGACTTTTTTGGATGTATTTTTTCTCTGAGAGGTATTTAGCCTTGAACAAGGCATTCTGAGGAAAACAATACCAAGAGTCGGATGTACCAAAACAAGAGATGATGAAATTCCATTTTATCCACAAAAGACAGCAATGAAAAGGCAGAAGATGCATTACAACCTATGAAAAATTGTAACTTTTTTTGCTTCTAAAATTCCTTTCATTGTATTAACACTCTGTCAGAAAATACAAGCCTACTTCACTTAGCAATCAATTCTAAAACAATTACAAAACCTTGCAGCAAAGCTCTGGAATGAATGTGTAAGTTTCCCTGGATGAAAAAATTATCTAAAAATAATAGAACAGTATGGTTAAAGAGAAAGGACCTAAGAAATATGTTTTCACATGGAAAAGTATTAAGACTAAGTATTCAGATAATTTGTAATTTTAGAAATAAGAAAATTGATGCACATTCAAAAGAATTTGATATTTGAATTTATCTAGAGGTAGTTGGTTTTTGTGCTTTGCGTGGTACTGGGAATTGAATTTAGGATTTTATTTTATTTTTACTTTTTCCTATTTTTTTTTATTGTGAAAATGCCGTACAGAGGGGTTACAATTACAGAGCAAGGTAATGAGTACATTTCTTTTTTCTTTCTTTTTTTTGGGGGCGGGGTCCGGTCGTGAGGCCTGAACTCTGGGCCTGGGCGCTGTCCCTCAGCTCTTCAGCTTAAGGCTAGTGCTCTACCACTTAAGCCACAGCGCCACTTCCCACTTTTTTTTCTTGTTGCTTACGTGGTGCTGAGGAATTGAACCCAGGGCTTCAGGCATGCAAGGCAAGCGCTCTACCACTTAGCCACCTTCCCAGCCCACTGAGTACATTTCTTATCAAGCATTGTTGCCTCCTCCTTTGTTTCCCCTTCCCAACCCTTCCCATCCCTGACCCCTCTCGTGCCAAAGTTGTAAAGTTTGTTTTTCGATATAATGTCTTATAGGTCTCACTGTTGCAATGGGTCCACCTGTATCCCTATTTAAACAATTATTTGCAATAACTAGTATATGTCTGAGACAAGCAGAAACGGTCAGATAAGTTGATGTTAGGCGAAATGAACCCCAAGATAAGACCTCAAATGTTTTTTCTTTCTTGCTATTGTTTCTAACATATTCATAAGATTATTTCTTTGTTGCTTTGTATGTCCCTCCCCCACTTTATAACCCCTTTTTCCACTGTATTTGATGTTGGTATAATTTGTGGAGGTGAAGGGGAAAAAAGAATAAAAAATGAATTTAGGATTTTAAATGCACTAAGCAGGAACTCTACCACTTGAGCCACATGTGTGTTCCTTTCCTGCCATATTTACATTTGAGGTAAACTCTTACTTTGTGCTCAGGCTGGCTTGGGCTGTGATCTACTTAGACTTTCCTAGATTGTTGTGGATGTGATTAAGCCACTACATCCGCTATTATGTTCCCCTGAACCTGACATAACAAAAGAGCATCACTGAGCCTAGCTATTGGTTAAGATGAAGTCTCTAGGTCTTCTTTATATCTGGGCTGGTCTCTAATTGAATGCCCAAATATCTCCTTCTTAAGTAGCTTGGTTTGCAGATTTGACCCAACACATCTACTTCTGGGATATATATATATATAATATTTAATATATAATTAATATATTGAATATATCTTATATAATACATAATGTATACTTAATATACTATATATTATATTATCTGTCTATAAACCTATAATATATTCTCTATATAATATATTCTCTATATAATCTATAATTATAAATAATATATATGTGTATATAATATATATAATAATATATATGCATATATAAAAGGAGGGATATTTATTACAACCAATGAAAAATGTGTATATTATATATGCATATATTATATATGTATGTAAGCATATATATATACAATCTGCAAAAAAATGTCAGCACTTTCACAATAAAAAGAGAAATTAATAAATAATAAATGTCAACAATGTAACCAAATAACTATAGTGCTTATTTCATTCTAAAGAGAAATATAAATTCTAGGATTGTGCTATAAAAAGGAGTAAGGAATTATGCATATCCCAAAACAAAAAATTAGTTAAATGCCGATAAATGTATAAGTGAGAGATATTGTATTACATGATGTTTTCTATATTATAGATGCATAGAATCTATAGTCATTAGCTGTAATGGAATTCGAACTCGTTTTCTTTTATTTTCTCACTTTCCCAGAGAAAATCTACAGCATCATGACTCCCAAAGAGAAAAAGAAGAGGGGAAGAAGAGTGGACTCGTGATACCTGTGTGATGGACATACTTACACTTCTCAGTTCTAAGATAATGTGTAAAACCTTCCCATGGTCACCGCTGAAGAGGTACAGAGACCCGAGGCTGTGCTAGAACACGCACAGCGGACACAGGGTGGGCAAGAAACGTGCTCTTTGGTGGGGGCATCAGCACAGACGTGGACTAGTAACAGGAGAAGGGAACAGAAGCCACGCGTGCACCCCACGAAGGCGCCCAGCTTGGAGGACAGGCTCAGGCCCGATGCTCCTGTCCAGCCAGGCTCCTCTGGCAACCTCCTCTGAGAATGGACCCAGAAGAGAGGGGCGGGGAGATGAAATGTCTTGAAGTGACCAGAGAGCTCACCCAGGGTGAGAGTTCAGTCACACAGGCTGAGCTTCTACCCTTGAGACACGTATCCCCTTTGAAAGCATTATGCCACCTCAGCTCCATCCAGGCCTGACTCCTCCCTGCCCCGGGGTTCCTGCCCTACAGCTGGCCCTCCCTCTCTCCCAGACCCACCCAAACTTCCCATCTCCCTCCCTGCCTCTCCCCAGACCCTGCCGCGACCTAGACAGAAGAGGCTGCATGTGCTCTCTCTCTCTCTGGGCAAATATGGCCCCTCTAATAAACCTTGTAGTAATCTTTCTCCTGTGCCTGCCTGCCTCCGCGTGTCCGTGGGGTGGATCCCTTGCTAAGACTTTTTTTTTTAATTGCGAAAATACTGTACAGAAGGGTTACCATTACACCAGCAAGGTAATGAGTACATTTCTTATCAAGCATCGTTGCCTCCTCTGTTTCCCCTTCCCATCCCTTCCCGTCTCCTCCCGTCAACCTCCCTCCCTACCCCTGGCCAAAGTTGTAAAGTTCGTTTCTTGACATAACGACTTGTACATCTCATTGTACGTGTAGTTTGCTGTGGGTTAAGATGATTTCCCTCACTGGGCATACACGATAGAACCTTGTGAAGCCGTGGATTTTTGCCTGCTTGATATACCGTCCTTGATGAAATGTATTCTGTTTTACTGTTTAATTTTTGTACTTGTACGAACGAGTTCGCAGTTTATGAACAGAGGGCATCTTGGTCCATGGCTCCTCTTCCAGCATTCTCACCCAGGCGTCTCAAACCATCCCTTCCCTCACTTTTAACTTTTGTTAAGGATATGCATCGCGTTTTATGTTGCCATTTAACAAAGCAGGCTATGTATACAGTGCATCTTGATTGGTGTCATTCCCCTTCACATTTTTTGTTTGTTTTTGTCGGTTGTGGGGCTTGAACTCTGGGCTTGGGTGCTGTCCCTGAGCTCTTCAGCTCAAGGCCTTGAGCACAGCAAGGCTGACGGGCAGAGCCCAGACACTGAGTTCGAGCTCCAGGACTGGCAAAAAAAAAAAAAAAGACATTTTATACATAAGATTAAAATCTAAATAGACTTTAGGTGTAGGAGGTTGCACTTCAAAATGGTCTCCCTTCTTCTCTCTTTCCTTCCTTCCCTTCCTCTCTCCCTCCCTCCCTCTTTCATTTTTTCCCTCCCTCCTTCCCTTTCTCCCTCCCTCCCTCCCTTCCTTCCTTCCTTCCTTCCTTCCTTCCTTCCTTCCTTCCTTCCTTCCTTCCTTCCTTCCTTCCTTCTCTTTCTATAGTAGTACTGTTTCAAAGAAGACAGAGATAAATGAACACATGATTTTTATGACACGGAATTTCTGAAGAGAAAAACCAATCTAATTAAATTATACCTTATTAAAACTTTATAAATCAGTACCTAGGAAATTACTGAACTCTGAAACAATCTCTGATATGATTAATTCCAACTTGGAAGTAACAAATTACGGCATGTAAACACTTGAAGGAAAGTTCATATGAGTTACTCCAACTCAAGCATATAAAGGATCAAGAGGCAAAAGCATGTGGTAATCTCAGAGGTGTGACACAGGATCAAGCTAGCTCACACATCTGAAAATGGAGCTTCTGAAAGGGGAAGAAAACAGAACAGCCAGCAATTCAGGGAACACAGGAAAACACACAGAAATGCTTGTTTTAGCTATCATGCATTGCAAATAGTGCACTTTGTTGTCATCAATATTAGAAGAACCAATATATCACTTGCTAGGAGTGTTTTGAAACTAGACCAGCTGTCTAAGTCAGTATGCAGCTCCCTGAAAACTATCCCTCATAGCCTTCTCCCCTCCCGTCTAACAATAAACACCACTAGGCAGTGATTTCTTAACAATCCATAAGTCCTCACCATTTATTAGAGCATGCACAATAATATATTCAACATTATATTTAGATGTATTTTTTCTGTCTCCATGAATGTTAATGAAACAGATATAAGGACTCTGTCTTTACAATTCAGTAAATTGGTTAACTGATAGTTGAAGAGGTTATCAGTACTGTGGTAGCACAAGAGTATTTTTTAATGGTTATTTTTAAGGGAAAGAAATGGTTATTTTTAAGGGAAAGAAATTATCCAAGAGGATCCAGGAAGATAAAGTAGAAGGATACCTACACGCAGTGTGGTAGAAATGGAAAATGGATATATGAAACTAAGCTGGGAAAATTCACTCTCCATCCGCTCACTTTTTTTTTTTTTAATAAATAACCTACTTAGTCCCTTAAAATTGATTTAGGATGCCATGGTAAGCAATCTGATTTTGATATTATAGAGGTCATGGCTGGTGGATCAAAAGAAATAGATTGCTGAGAGTTTGTGTTTGCAACACGTCCTCTCCTGCAGTCTTCCTCTTCTTTCTCCTGTCTGTTAAGACGTTAAATCCCTTAGTGTGGCTCCCTCTATTTTGTTAATGCTCATCTATTTCAGGGATAACGTGTTTCTTTTTGTACCTTCATGCAGCTGGCTCACACCGGTTCCCATGGCTGGCCATTGGAAGACAGGGATTTCAGGAACATGAAGCCACTTCCTGCCAGTTTCCTTTGGGAGAGGATGATAGCATGGATGGCTTTTCTTGTCTCACGGAGTTTCTGTCTCACAAGTTTCTGAAAGTCCCAATACAAACACCAGATTGGAGTCTTCGATAAGATTCCATTTCTTTGGGCATCAGTTTTGCTCTGAGGTAAGTCACTGTCTCACAATTCTAATGTACGTTTCCCTCACACGTGTTAGTCCCAATTACCAAAAGGAAGAGAAAAATATCATCTGGCCTGTTGATAAGGAAACTCCAGGTCAGAAGGAATGGTCCCATTAGCGTTTCATATCCTTTCATTTAAACTTTCTGTTTAGAATTTGAATGCTCAGGGTACAATGAAAAAAAACCATGAACAATTCCAGCAAATAACACTGGTAGAAAAATCATTTTAGAGAGTAGTAGTACTACAACCTGTATACTCACTGGCATCTTTTTAAAAAAATCTTTTAAATCCAAGCAAAACATATGGTCATAACAGCTTTTTTTTTTTTTCTCAGCATGCTGTTGGTGGAGTAGAAGCTTACTCTGTCAAAGTTTCCATGGAGACTTTGGCATTGTCATTTATTTGTGCTTTGTTTCTCTACTTCTATATTTCTCTCTTGTAATTTTAGTTCCCCGAGTGAACAAATTTGTCAATGTTCTTCAAATGTGTAATCTTGGTTTTGGAGAGAATGTATGTTTCCTTGACATTACATATGGAACAAGTTCTTTGGATTTTTATCACTCAGCTTTCTTATCGCATCAATATCAGATGAAGGGTACAATTCCACCAAAGAATTTCAGATATTTATTCACACTTTGCTACTAGGAAAAAGCTAGATTTTAAAAAAAATCCAATCTTCTGATGTTATTATGTAGGCAGCCGAGAGGCAGTAACACCAAGATGTAAAGTTCTGATAGTTGCTAAAGCCCATGGAATGTCTCCTAGTGACTCATATTTGTTTGTTTTTCTGAAGCCATTTGAGATGGAGATGACTGTATCTCCATTGCCCCATTCAAAGGAAATTTCAAATGAAGTCGAGTGCTTTCTTGGCCACGAGTGAACTAGTGCTCTGTAGCTGAGACTTTTTTTTTGCACACGGTGAATCACTCTGCAGAGGCAGCTTCAGGGAGAACACCTGGCCCTGCCTGTGTTAACATCTTCCCCTCCTTGCTTCACAAGACGAGGTAGACCATAGGTTTGTTTTTTTTTTCCTTTTTTTTTTTGAGCACCATGGTGCCTTGTAAGAGCTTATTTTTCTCTTGAAGTGTAGTCCCTTTTATAGACTTATCAGAGGTGGAAGCATTCTGTGTCTTTTAAGAATATGTGGCATCTCCTTTGATGTTCATTCTTGTCAGGTTGTGGCAAGAATCTAAAGTAGTATGTTCTTTGCTAGCTGGGAAGGGAAGATAGATGCAATCATCTTTTGTTTTTATGTTCCAGTGAAGTGTATGACTGCCAGGCACTAATCACCATCTCACCGCTGTGCGTTCCCAAGCCATCGCACAACGTCCTAAGCAACATGAAGTTGTGAAGGTTTAACACTCTGAGTAATAATTAAATTAACTTAGTGAAGAAAAAAACCCATGGCTCTGAGCAATTGTTTTTTCAGTGAGGACAATAATTAATATCTATAAATTTCAATCTTTTAAAAATACAATATGTGCAGGGTGCAGGTGGCTCACACCTGTAATCCTAGCAACTCAGGAGCTGAGATCTGAGGATCACGGTTCAAAGCCAGCCATGGCAACAAGTCCTTGAGGGTCTTATCTCCAATAAACCACCAGAAAACTGGACGTGGCTCTGTGGCTCAAGTGGTAGAGTGCTTGTCTTGAGCTGAAGAGCTCAGGGACCATGCCCAAGCTCAGAGTTCAAGCCCCATGACCCCAAAAAACCCAAAAGGAAACAAAATGCAATATGTTTTAAAATTCTAGTAACCATTTTCTACAGTAGACCTTTTATTTATTTTTATTTTTTGTGGGTCTTGGGGCCTGAACTCTGGGCTTGGGCACTGTCCCTCAGCTCTTCAGCCCAAGAGCTAGCTCTCTACCACTTGAGCCACAGCGCCACTTCTGGCTATTTCTGCTTATGTGGTGCTAAGTGAACCCAGGGCCTTCAAGCAAGTGCTTGCAAGGCAAACACTCTACCACTGAGCCACCTTCCCAGCCCTACAGTAAACCTTTTAAAACTCATTCCTAACTGTTAATCTCTTATCATTCAACCAATCTTTCCTTTTATGGAAGTCTTCATCCTCCAGTAACTACAAATTTATTCTAAACTACTAAATGATCAACTTGTTCATACTCTACAAAGGTGTGAACCTACATTATTTTAATTCCTGTGTTTGATCGTGTTGTAACAATGGCTCATTCCATCCATGTTGTTGTCACCAGTGACTTGATAACTTCTGGGGGAGGAATTGTATTCCACTGTGTGTTTATACCACTTTGTCTGTACCATTCACCTATGTGCAGACACCTGGGTGGATAATCTATTTTAGGCATTATGAGTAATTGTACAATACACATGGAAGTTTATCTCTTTGTCATACTAATTTCATTTCCTGTATATATACAATAGTAGGATTGCTGGACCTGTTTTAATGTTATAGTATGTTTGATGGACTTACTCAAAAACTGATGCACACAGTTCTTGAGCTTTTCTGCTCATCTGATAAGATTATCGTAGACATATATTAATTGTTGCAAGTGAGGGAAACCATGGGACCTATATTTCTTTGGGTCTGACTTACTTCATTTAATAATTTAATATGATTTTTTCCAAGTCTTTCCATTTCCAAATAAATTGGGCAGTGTCATTTTTTCTGATGGAAGCATATATATATACACATATATATATATATGTGTATATATATATATATATACACACACACATATATATATATATAATCTCACATTTTTTGATCCATTCTTCTACTGAGGGGCATCTGGGTTGGATCCATATCTTATCTTTGGTGAATAATATTGCGATAAACATAGTTGTGCTGGTAGCTTTAGTATGACCTTATTTGTAATCATTGGGGTACATGCTTTGTTGTTTTAATGTACTCTGTGATATTTTCTTTGTTTCTTTTGAATGTTCCTTCTCTTGTGGTATATCCCTATTGTCACTGTATTCAATTTTGATATGTTGCATCTTGTATATGAATTTATCTAATTTGGGGAGGGGAAGGGGAATAATAAAATGCTGAAACAAGGACACAGAATGACCCATTGGAGCAATGAGACTAACAAGACACTATGTTGGAAATGAGCCTTACAACTTTGGGCAGGGGAGGGGGAGGGGGAGAGGTAGGGGAGGGGAGGGATAGTGGGAGAAAAACAAAGGAAAGGGCAATAATGCTGGACAAGAAATGTACTCATTATCTTACAGATGTAACTGTCAACTCTCTGTACAGCATCTTTATAAAGTTTAATAAGTAGTACTTTATAAAGTTTAAAAAGTAGAATGAACTCTGAAGTAATGAATGAAAATTACTTCTCTTCCAATGAAAATTAAGAGGCATGCAGGAAGTCTAGGAGGAAGTGAGTGAGATTTTTCTCTGGGTGGAGGAATTTCTTTTCAGTCTAAGGAATAGACTAATAGCAAGATGGGAGATATTTGAAGAAAATATGTCCTCTTCCTTCTGTAGCATCATGGAACTGTAGTGACTGCTAGCATTTTGTCCAGTTAATTTTGCTCAGTAATTGGAAATAACATATAGGGATTTCTAGAATTACATTGTTGCTAAGTAATTGTATACCTAATGAATTTCCTGAATGCTTCCAATAATTTTCAAATTCTGGTCTTGCAACTTACTGTCATTTCGAGTGACTACTAAAAATTCAGAGGTTTGGAAGAAGGCCAAATAGGAAACCCTAAGCTAAGAAACTCACTTCTATGCAGTATTAGTGTTAGAGAGGCCATTCACATTGTTGTATCTGCAATGTTCTCCCTCACTTTTTATACATGTATAACCATCAGGATCAGTGAGATCTTAGGCTGCTGTATTAGAACTTAGAAAGGGAGAAACAGAGGCTTACTATTGAGAAAAAACAATGGTGCTTGAACAGCCTGAAGAGAATGTTTGTATAAATATGTGCAAATTCTGTAAAAATAAAATTGCAAGACCCTATCTTAAAAGTAACTAAATCCCCCTTCAATATCTCATGTAGGCATTAAAAGTAGTTTGCTTATTTAATAAACCTGTGCACATGTGCAGTGATGGCCAGTAGGTTCTGTGTCATGTTCACTAAGAGAATTAACAGTGAGTGTGGACAACACTAATGCAGGACATAGCTCCAAGTAGCTGGCACAGAGGATTTTCGTGAATCAACATAAACAAACCATCTATTTTAGGATGACAGATGTTTTAATTGTTCTTCTTTATTACTATACAAGAATGGAAACATTACTTTGTAACCCACAACATATATACTTTCATGTCAATAAAAACGAATTTAATTGAAAAGTTTAAAAGACACAAAGTTTCTAAAACAACTGAAAATTATTAAAGCAAAATACTATCTTTAATGGTTCACTTGCATAATTTTCTTATAGCCTTATCATTGTGAGTACGTAATGCTTATTCATATGATGTTTATTTTAATCGCTAGAAGATGTGCACGAGGGATTATTTGGGCTCTCTGTTGAGTAGCCTAGGTGAAAGGAATAGTAGATAATGGATTTCGTTTATTTGATTTATCTGTAAGTCAATAATATAGGTATGGAGAAGTATGTATTTACCACTGATCTCTTAAGAAGGAGCATTTCTATGGCAAGGTATTAAATGAATGTGGAAAACACAGGTATTGATTGTTCATCCTTTAGTGACTCCTACTCTAGAACCTCATAGCAGGAAGCATAATTTCATGGCCTCACAATTTTTCTTTTTGACATATGTTTGAGTATAAGTGTAAATGTAGTGATTCGTGATGGGAAAAATACTATCTCTCGAATTTAGTAACTTACCGAAAGGAGAAGAATAAAGTACAAAACATCACTCAAGTAAGAAGTATGCTCTGTAGGGCAATCACATCATGATCAAGTTCTACTTCTAAAACATTTTCACAAATTATATTGAGAAGTGTGGACAGTTTTTCTCCCAAGATGTATTTATGCCTGAGCTGTAGAAACGAAAGTAGCCTCCTCTTTCAACTCTGCTTAAAAAATAGATATAAGAGAGACTGGGAATTAGAAATATATTATCTTTAGCCGGTTATCAGTTGTAGATAAATTGGTTTCATTTCTCACCTACTGGGTCCAGTGCATTAAAAATAAATTTTAAAAGAATAAATTATAAAGAAAAACATATTTGCTATCATCAAGTTCAAAACTTTGTTATACTTAATTCTTGAATTTACGTGAATATGAGTTGTTTCACTGTGATATTACCATGGATATTTACAGTATACACATCCCCAGTCATCTCCTTACTGCATTCTTCTTCCCTTCATTTGCACATAGAATTTCTAGTTTGCATTATACCGTCTTCGTATACTTATATATCTGTGTATGTAGCCATCTACGTATATCATCTATCAATCTGTCTCTTTATCACTTGTCTATAATCTATCTGTCATCAATCTCACAACTATTATCTCTCAATTTATCATCTATCTATCAATCAGCTATCTAACAGGACATCTTCTAAATCTGTTTATTTTTTTTTTACTATGTGTCTATCTACCTATCATCTATCTACTTATCACCTACAGTTTATTTTCTCCATCATCATGAGCATCATTATGATCATCTATTTCTTATTGGTCACCACCTAATTCTTTTTTTTTTTTTTTCGGGTCCGGTCTGGGTCTGGGCGCTGTCCCTCAGCTCTTCAGCTCAAGGCTAGCGCTCTACCACTTGAGCCACAGCGCCACTTCCGGCTTTTTTCTTTTTGCTTATGTGGTGCTAAGGAATCCAACCCAGGGCCTCAGGCATGCAAGGCAAGCGCTCTACCACTGAGCCACCTTCCCAGCCCCACCACCTAATTCTTATACTTGTTTTGCTCTAGTTTTCATACACACACACACACACACACACACACACACACATGCACACATCTTGCTCTACATTTAAGTGTGAAAATGACAGAAATCTTCCAATTTACTGATGTTCATATGCAAATGTCAGATCTCTTTGGTTGTAATGTACCTTGTTTAATTTTGTCCTCATTTCTTGCTCTGTCATTAAGATTAGCTGCAGACTTAAGAAAGGATCGGGATACAGCTGGAGCCATTATATAATCTTACTTTTCACCTCACACACGTTTTTAAAGCAGTCATGGATTCACGGAGGTGCTGCCACAGTTTAATGTACTGTCTTAAAACTCCAAATATGTTTCAGAACGGTTAACACCCCAAATAACTGTCAGCCTGTGTGTTTAACTTTCTGTCAAACACTGTTGTCAAAGTGATGCAATTTTTCGTCTGGAAATTTCTCATGTTCCATTGTTAAACAAACATTTGTCTGTCAATGGGCATGGGTAGGAAGAGTAGATACATGCAATCACACACTCTCTTGGTTGCTGAAGACTGGAGAACAGAAATAACTCATCTAAGGAGGTATATATGAAGCCAGGGAAAATGGGAAAGCACCGTGAACATTCCAGAAAAGCTCAGGCATCACAGAAAGCTAAAGTGCACCTTGTAGTAACTTCTGTTGAACAAGCAGTGAAACTCTTTTAAAATATTAGGCATAAAACCATGTTGCTATCACATATGGTATTTCAAACATCATACTTTGTAAATCTACAGAGGCACATTGGTGGTGAATGAGCATGGGAGAACTTCAGGATCAAAAATGCATTTGTCCTTAGTTATTCATTTTTATAGAGTATTTTATTGTAAAACATAGAGAATTTGAAGTTATAGGAAAGAAAAGACGATCTTCACACTTTTCTAAGTCAGAAAAATACACTCGTCAATATTTTGGCAGATTGGTTTCTCTGTCCATGATATTGCCCATGTAAGATTGAAATTAGCCATCATCTTTAAGGATATGTAAATGTACCTTAACTTTTTGGTAACTATTCTGGGGTTTTCCCACATCATCATAATGTACTTGATTAAGTTTGTGCAACTGTATTTCTATTACATTGTTTAAGTTCTTCCCCTTGGCTTGTTATAAATGTTGTAACTATGTGCATTCCTAAATACATGCATATCCATATAGGCATGTCCTTTTTCCACAATTGCAGTTGGTGAATTGAGTTATATTGATACCTCAATTTTATTGACACATTTTGGAATTGCTTTCTCTGGATCATTGTTATATTTATATTTATGCTGGACAGAATTGTTTTACTACATATGATAATGTTTCACTTGGGGCTATTCACCAAGAAATGGTCCATAGATGATATTGTGATGTCATATTACAAGGTTACTTACATAAACCTAGAAAGTCCAGCCTACTAAACTCCTATACAATTATCTGTGCTATGTTTTTCTGTGTGCAATAAGTTTGTTCACACCAGCCTCCTCAGAGACACTGCAGTCATATAGTATACTGCTATATTATAATGGTAATACATTCACTAATTATAAGGCATTTTCTTGTAGTCATTATTTATTAATATAAGGGAGTTCTTAGTTTACTGAGTGTTTTAATCATGAATAGACACTGGGATTTGTGACATGATTTTTCTTTCTGCTCTCCTAATTGCAACTCCTAGTGTAGCATTTGGTTTCAAATATTTTTACTTGTGAATGTTTGTTCATTCACTCATTCACTTTTTGATAATTGTACTGAATAATTTGACAAGTCATTAATATTTATTGAGGGTGTAGCATATCACCTAGTTTTCTTCCAGGCATCATCCTGTCTCCTTCTACAGTGAACTCATGAACTTCTTCACTCCACATAAATGAGTGGGCAATGTTCTTACGTGATCTATATCTCTTTGCTGCAATTTTGCAAACCAACAATAGAAACTAATTTACATTCATCATTCTTAAATAGTGGGTATTCCAAGCTGAAATGGTTGGGATACACCAGGGATAATGTATCCTTCTAGGTTCAGAGTGATAATACCAAAAATTCTGGGTCTTAGTTACTCCTTTCCAAGGGAACTGCCCTTCTTTGCTTCAAATTGCTTTACTTAATTCAGTAAACCATTAATTACCAGCAATTAGGGTTTTTTTTCTTAAGCTGGAGTTAGAGTTTTCTCACTGTAAGAGCCAGAAAAGGCTTCTGCATTTGTTTTGAATAGATTAATAAAAGCAGCACAAGTAAACACTGCACACAGCACACAGAAGTTTAAATTTGTTACTTGAAAACCAGATGTCTCCCAAGATTGCATTATAATATTATAATCACTATTTGTATATAAGAAATGTTATATAGTTCTCAACTGTTTGCCCCATTTAGTGTTGACTCTTCCTTTTATGTTTACATTTTCTTTCTTTTTTGTATATATACACAATATATGTATTTACTTACCTTTATTTTTAAAGATTTCCAGCCAAGGAATAAAGTTCACATACAAAAGAGATTAGTGATAGTACAAACATCCTTGTGAAATTCTATGTTTATTTCTTTCATTTTCTTCTTTGGTTTTCTGATCAATCCATGCATAGTTTTGGTTCTGACAATGTTGCGAATTCAAAACTGTGTGTTCATCTTAACCTTGTGGCTAGCTTTGTGGGACTGGCCATCCACCCACTTCACTGGGAAGTTCCCCCTTGAGAGGTAAAGTTGGGGAATTCCCATCTTCCTTTACCTTACATGTTGGAGCCTCTCCGTGGACAGCCGTCATGGCTTCCTCTTGTCTTCTCTAACCCTCCTCCAGTCACTGTACACAAGTTGTTGTGTTCACTATGCTGTGGGTCTGATCTTTGAGTAGCATCTCCAAAGCCTGGTCCCTTCCTCCACCTTAACCCAGAAACATACTAAGTCTGATGGTTTTTACAATAAGAAACCAGGAATGAGATCACTGCTATAACTGTGCTTGAGTGTCCGAAGACTGAAGTTAGATCCTTAACTGGAAACATTCTGCATTTTCTAAATGATGAAGTTCCTTCAAGCTTTATGCTTATTGCCATACAGGCAGATAGAAGCAGGAAATTTATAGAAGAATTCGTGAATATATCGAGCTCATCGTATCAGGGAGGCCCTCTTATCCAAGAACTTCTCACCTGAACAATGTACCCAGGATGGAGAGTACTAGACCTGCAAATGAATGCAAGAGAATGATTAGAACTGAATAGTGATGCACTAGAACAAGTATCTTTAAATCCAATGCCCCTGGCAGCTCAAACAGAGAAACATAAACCAATACACTCTGATGTGGTTGTCAGGACAAAGGAATTCATCGGAAAATTTGCAGTGGAAAAATATTTATTGTTCCATCTACTTGCAGATATTTTAAAACAAATAATTGTTGTCTCTCTTACGATATCTATACTTTGCAATTTGGGGAAGCCTGAGTATTTAGCATGTCTTTTTTCTTTTGGTTGTTGCTAGCATCTGAACTCTGGGCCTCTGACTAGTTAGACAAACACTTGAGCTAGCCTGTAGCCCCATTTGTGTCTAATTATAATAAATGAACAGAATATACACAAGTTAGTTTGCCTCATGATTAGTTCTATAACAAAAATGTCTATAACAATAACAAGTATTTATTGAATATTTACATGCTTTAATGGGGCATAAAATTTACTTTTGATAATACTGTTAATTTCACAATGGCATTCAGTAAGTCTTATTAATTCAGTTCTCCTCCATAAAGAAAAAATAAAAGAGCAACAGTATTGGAAAGAGAGAAATTAAATTGTCTGTTTATAGACAAGATCACAGCATTTATATGTGTATGTAATACATAAATGTAAATGTTATATATTTATATAAATTAATACATTATTGTTATTAGTAAATTATAATTAAATGATATATATATATAATTAATTTAAAATGAACGCACAAATAGATTGGTGGAGAGCAGCTGGAAATAATTTCATCTATGTAAAAAAATAATTTCATCTGTGTATAGCTAAGTACTTTTCAACACACTCATCAAGAACATTCCATTGAGGAAAGGACCTTCTCTTCAATAATTGTTCTTGGAGAAACTGGATGTAAGTTATACATAAACATTTAAAATGATTCCTCTCACTTGCCATGTAGAGATCTCTACTGAAAATGCGAGTCTTAGCTCTTTGGGAGTCTGAGATGAGATGGATTGAAATTTAAGAAAAACAAGGGCAAAAGGTCCATGACATTGACGCCTGTTCCCAACCAAGAACTGCTGTGACGGCTTGCTCCTGTCACCCCAGCATGTGTGTGGCGGAGACTAGGGATACGGTAGTTCTAGAACAGCCCAGGCAAAACTGTTGAGAAGAGGGTTGTAGTGGGACACATCTCATTGAAAATAGGGTATTTCTGTATTTACATAAAACTAGACCCGGAATCCAAAATGACAAATGAAAAAAAGGGTTGCAGTTATAGGTCACTGATAAAGCATCTGCCTTCCCAGAATGAACAGTAACTTCAAGCTACAATCCCAGACTCTTGTAATTTGTGGCACTCTTGTAAATATTCTGCCTTAATGGAATGAGGCACAGAAACACAAATGTTAGATGCTGAAGCTGAGATACGTTGGTCTCACAGATGTATGTTGAGAAGACTGGTTGGCCTCTGACATCTGGGCAGAGCAGGGAGGCAGGGTAGACAGGAAGATGCTAGTTCATGGGTGCTGCGTTACAGAGTTATCAAAGGAAGAGTTTAGTAGGGTTTAAGTAGAGTAACCATTGATGAAAATAATTTGCTGCATATTTTAAAACATGTTGAAAAGAGAATTTTGAATATTGGCACCACAAATACATGATAAGCATTTGCAATTGATAATTAGCTGATTGTAATATTTTGAGTAATGCATTAAAATATTACCCTTTACCTTATAAATATAAGAATTACTCTGTGAGTGTAAAATGGAAAGAACATCCATGGAGACAGCTTCTCTCAGTCTAAAGTCACTCTATAGATACAGGTCTAAAACTTTCAAGAGTTTCCTTGGTTGTTTTGTGAGTTGCCTTGACATAAATGTAGTGATTTAGATGAAATTGTATTCTTAGTTGATGGTGATAAATTGAAGCTGTACCCTGCTGTAAGAGATGAAAGGAACAGCTTTGTCCTGACCCTGCACATGAAGAGAGGAGGAAAAATCTTAAGAACAAAATATTTTCAAGTAGGAAAACAGGATGGGCCAGGGTTTCAATCCATGCTTAAGTCAATGCTTTTCCATCTCATTTATCAGCCATAAATATGACAGGCAGCATCAGAAAACCACAAAACATCCGATAGGTAAGGATTTTTTTTTACAAGTTGGTTTTCTGTCAGTACTTACATCAGTTCATCTTTAAAACTAAGTTGATAATGAGTATGGATTTAACTTAGTGATGGAAATTAACTGTATATATATATGCACACACATTTAGATATATATGTAATTCAGTATAACACATACATCTATAATTCAGTCATTATAAGTACAAGTGATTTACAACAAAATGATGTTCAGTAGCTAATTAGGAAATGTTCCTGATTTGACATTCTAAATCTATGGAAAGTGAACACTTTCTGACAAGCAATTCATCTAAGCAGAATGATTCAATGGTTGTGATTAGTGAATTATCTGTTTGTGTTTGTTATGTCCTTTTGTTTTCCTGCATCCATTTAAACTCATAATAATAGATACATTAAAACTGTTTTCAGTCCTGTGTTTGTCTGTTAAAGGATTAATTATGGCAGGATAATTCAAAACATTTAAAGCTTTTTGATCTGGCTGTGATTTCTTTGGCTGGGTATGTTGTTTTGCTAGTGCTTGTAAGGAAAGTAGATATTGCCATAGGCTGTGTAGGTAGGGTGATATAGTCAGAAGTGTCTATTACCACACATTGCTTTCTTCTGGTGCTTAATTCATTTCACCAAGGCATGCACTTGGGGGTTAGATGATGTTCTATATATGCCTTGCTTTTGTTGTAGAACTTGTAGAGCATTAAAATAGGAAAGCTTGATTTCAATGTCCCAAGATTAACAGTGGTTTATTATAAAATTTAAGTTGCTCCAAACATTTTTTATTCATTCTCCAGAAGTCTGGAATCAAATGAGAATTCATCACTTTGTAAAAACATTTATAAATTATGAAATAATTTTCCCCACCAGAGTTAATTACTGAGTTAATATCACTAGAAGGAAGACAATTCAACGATGTCTTGGTCTTTCTATTTCTTCACAGGGAATCTTTAGAAAAATGCAATAAATGTTTTGCAGAATAATTCGCTGGAGGCATTTGAGGTTTTCTTTTTGCTTTTTGTTGTGTTTTAGTTCCTAGAGCTGAAACTCAGGGCATGGGCTCTGTCCTTGAGACCTTTTGCTCGAGGACTAGCACTTTACTACTTTGAGCCACAGCTTCACTTCTGGTTTTTGAGTAGTTAATTGGAGGTATAGATGTGTTATAGATGTCCTAAGAATTCCCTGAAGTGAATTCTGCTCTTGAAATGGATGCAAAACTAAACCTAGCATCACAATGCCCATGAGAGTCAGTGAGAACCCATCTTCACCTGAGCAAGGGACACACGATAAAGTGGCTTGACTTACTTAAACACTCACAAGATGGAGAATTAAGAAGACAAACATGGAAGTTGGCCTCTACCCTTTAAAACAGATCCTTAAAAACACAATCTTCCCTAGCAGGTAAAGAACCCACATGGTAGCCAGAATGAATTGGAAAGGGAGAGAGGAAATGTTTTTTCCCAAATTCCAAAATTCTGAAAGGAAGTTTGGAGTCTTCCCATTAGTTAGGTGACACTAGACCTTAAGGAGAATTCTCACTCAGAAAGTACAGCATCAGGTTTAGAGGAAGGGATGACATCGTTGGTCCACACAGGGGTCGAAGTCAACTGTATTCCCTGGGTAGTCTACCACTATTGGAAGATGAAGAAGAAGCCCTGTATTAGAAAACATACAATTATTAGCATTGAAAACACTGTTCTAATTGTTCTTAACTTGCTCCAAAACATAGTGGCCAGTTTTGCAATGACTTCCAAGAGTAACGAATGTACTCACCTTTCAAGTCTCTTACGAGACTTTTCAGTGGAACACAGAGTACAGATGCAAAGACATCTGATACAATTAACTTGACTTTTAGCGTAGAATCCTGGAAAGTGCTGCAGGAATGGTGAAAACTTTATCTTCTGCAAGAGTGAAACAAAGAGTACAACAGTGGAGACCCATCCTCTCAGCAAGCGGCTTTTACAGATCTAAGCTTAAAGTACCACACTACTCTTAACTCAGCTAAGATTATGTAGGCACTGTGATGTGCCATCTTCTAACTGTAAGCCCTGGCTGCCCTGCTCAACACACATGGTCTCTCTGCTGAAGTAAGAGAATGTGGGGTCATTACAAAGCCAAGTCTAGCAGGACCAGGCTCAAGTGGTGCTAGGATTGCAGCAAGTCATTTATTTATTTATTTAGCCATCCCAGGGACTTAAACTCAGGGCCTAGTTTCTGTCCCTGAGCTGCTTTTGAATAAGGCTAGCTTTCTACCACTTGAGCCACAGCTTTGCGTCCTGCTTTTTCATAGTCTAGTTTAGATAAGGGTCTCAAAGACTTTTCAACTTGGGCTGGCTTTGAACTGTGAGCTTCAGATCTCAGATTCCTCCTGAGTAGGTAGGAATACAGGTCTCAGCCACTGGCACTCGGCTCTCGGACAAGCCTACCTCCATGCTAATTCTTCCAGGCTCTTACAGAACCATGGAAGAACCTAGAACAGTGCACTATATGCTTAAAGTTCAGATAAGCAATATATGTACTCTTCACTGTGAGAGGCTTTGCTCTAGGGAGTATGAACTCAAGGGTAAGATGTAGAGTTGGGGTTATCTAGACTACTAGAAATGGGAGATTTAAGATCTACAAGAAGTTGGATTTATTTTCTTTCCTCTATCCATGGCCTGCTGCTGTGAGTATCATGATTACTTTCCATGTTTCTTGTTTGACAGGCTTAGAAATACCTCAGACCCTTTTGTGATCACAAAATTCCACCCTCAACATCTCCTCATCTCATCTGTTGACAGCTGACCTGGAGGTTGTGCTTAGGGCTGCTTGGGAATTAGAGTTGTTTGGGGTTCGGGCTTTCTAAATACCCGGATAAGTCTCTGAGACTATGAAAAATGCCTCAAAAAATGTAGCTGTGTTCTCTCTACAGGAAAAAAATGGTCCTAAGCAGACAAGAGGCATAAAGGGAATGGAAGATAAAGTTGGTCGTTTTTCCCCCTGCTTCTGGGTTATTCTAGAGTATTTGAACTTGACATGGCCTTATTAATAATACAGTACCTCAATAAATGAGGAAGCAGTTATATTTTCTTGAGATATTATGGCGGGTTGGATATCCTGTCATTTTGTATTTTTGCCTCTATGCTATACACATCTCTATTCTAGTTTCTTTCCACTGTACTCTACCCTCAATAAAAGCATCACCAGGAAAAATGGTCATTGTGCTTGTTTAAGCTCTAGAACAGAAGTTTCACAAAGTCAGAGACAGATTTGCCTAGCAATTAGAGCCAAGCATTAAAGAAAAAAGAACCCATGCCTAATTATAAAATAGCATCACTTGCTTGCCAATTCTACTATGAGAGAAAGCATGATGTGACAAAGGTCTGATTAAAAAATAAAAAGAAAAAATCAATTCCTCTAAAACCATGTAGGATTGAGTAATATTAATAACATATTTTTGAACCCATATGAACACTGTAACGAAGAGCATCATAAAAAATATTTGTGTTCATCGTTAAGAACTTTCCAAGAAGCAAAACTTCATTGGCTTCATTGATGAATTTTACCATATCATTATGGAATAAAACATAAGATTTCTATGTACAATCCCCTGGAAGATCTAGTATGGAATATTCAGATGTCACTGTGAATAGTTGTGAACAGAATAAAGGGCGTAGGCATTAGTAGCCTACATCTACCACGTTCTCAATGAGGTACATACATCCCTGGGAAGCCCACAGAGCCACAGGCAAGTCTAGTTTCTTTGTTTGAAAGCAATTTCTGGGGAAAAGCATGGCTTTGATCTATGTCACCTTGGTTTCTGATTGGCTCAACAAATGACATTCTCAATCCTAAGCCAGAGTATTAATGATTACTTGGTGATGACCTCTCTGCTACTGAGGTAGTAACACGTGACAGGATGGGAGGAGCTAATGAGAGCCAGCAGTACTGTGAGCAGACAGGCAAGTCCTGTGTGAAGAAATGGTCCAGGGCGATTTGTCCTATTGGACTATGCAGTCCCTGGGGACGTATGAGTATGTGGAGGACATGGTGTGATTCAGCATGGGACAAACTGCACTGCTCCTAAGAAAGCCAAAGAGGATTTCCTGGAGGAAGTCAGAGAAACAAAAAATAAATGGAGGGCTGGGATGTAGCTCAGTGGCAAAGCGCTTGCCTAGCAAGTGCAACGTCCTGCGTTCGCTCCCCAGTACCAAAAAAGAAAAGACAAAAAAAAAAAAAAAAAAAAGGAAAATGCTACCCAGAAGTGAACATAATTTATTTACAAGGACTCATATTGCAGCCACAAGTCACCTCTGTATGTAGCTTTGCTAGTTTGTATGTAAATGTCTTTCGTGTGTGTGTGTGTGTGTGTGTGTGTGTGTGTGTGTGTGTGTGTGTGTGTGTGTGTATTTCAAATCTTCAGAAGAGGTAGTTGGAGGGAGTGTTCTTGATATTTTTCCAGGTCAATGATAAAGGAGTTTAAAGGTCCCCCCTATTCTGTAATTATGTCTTGAATGAACAAGAGAAAAAAGTCTGAAAATAATTACATAAAACATCACAACATTAATCTTAAGTTTGTAATACAAATGTTGTGATTAAAATAGCAATCTAATGTCTAAATTCATGTCTCTCCTATGGGTACTGAAAGCTTCAATTATATATCCCCATTTCTTTTCTTTTCTTTCTTTTAGTCACGGGGCTTGACCTCAGGGCCTGGGATGTTGTCCCTGAGCTCTTTTGGCTCAAGGCTAGTACTCTACCACTTTGAGCCACAGTTCCGCTGCTGGTTTTGAGGTGGTCGATTGGAGATAAGACTCTTATAGACATTCCTGCCCTGGCTGGCTTTCAACTGCAATCTCAGATCTCACCCTCCTGAGTCGCTAGTACTATAGGCCAGAGAAACCAGCACCTGGCTGTGCCCATTTATTAATCTTTGTGATACATATGCACCTGCTCACTAAACACACAGCTACTACGGCTCTCCTGTGTAGTTTTCTGTATTTTCTATGCTTGCAAATGGATTCTTGGCTCTGTTAATATTGTGTTCTCTCACCAATTATGACAAGTTCCTAGCCATAAGAATACCCTCCTCTCTATTTTCTCCTCTGGTGAGAGCACCTTGACCCTCCTTTGGGATTCAATAATCTTAATTTTTTTCATGAATTTCTGTGTCTGTCCCCATTACTGTGATAGTCATAGTTTTTATATCAAAACAAAATTTTCATGTACCATGAGGCTTGCTGACCACTTCACCTGAGTAGTACTCATTTGAATCCCTCAGTTCTATGAGCAAATAATAAGCAGTGTGTGAAGAGAAGTTCAGTTGCCGTAGCAAGTTTAGAGTTTGTAGTAACTGAGCTGGGCAACTTGTATTGTGTAGATTTGCTAAAACAAACAAACAAACAGCACAACAACAGTAACAAAAAGCCCACTCTGCTTCAGAAGAGGAACTCAATTGCTGAGTAGATCCTGAGACCAATAGCATTTGTTTCTTTCTTATAAATATGAAAACCTACAGTTACTTCTCTGGTTAACAGCTATTGTTTCTCCTGAATGTTCTATGTCCCAACAGATATTCCAATACCTTCTACTGCCATTTTATCTTTTTGGTTTGGATCTGTGAAATGACCCACAATGACCTGACATTTATTCATACACTACTTCTCAGCCGTTTTTTGTATTTCATGACAGACAAAAACTGGCTCAGCTTTATTTCAAAGAAAATGCTGCACAACCAAAGGGCTGACATGATCATTTTTTGAAACTGTACCTGAAACAATGCATAGTATTTAATTGTCTAAAAATATTAAACGAGTGAACCAATTGCTGTCTGCATGATGCAAATCATACCTAGAAATGTTGCCTATTGAAAGTACTATTAGTTGAATAACTTTGTTTTCCAGAAAATTATGAATTTTTAACACCAGAGTCATAAAATTTGAGTTGCCTTAAATTATCTCTAAATGGATACAAGTTTATGTCCAGAAAGTTATTTTTTTCATTTTTTGATTATCATTATAAAAGTGATGTACAGAGGGGATACAGTTGCATAAATCAGGTAAAGAGTACATTGCTTTTTGGACCATGCCACCCTGTCCTTTGCTCTCTCCCAGTTTTTCCCTCTTGTCTCCACCTACAGTTTATATAGTTCCTTCTCCACATAGTGTCTGGAGAGTTCCACAGTTATATTTGTCCATCCTGTGTCCCACCAGTTCTATGCCTTCCTTTTCCCTGCCAAGAACAGGTAAACCAACAAACAAGAGGAAAGGAAGTGAAAATAAAAGAGCAACAAAGAAAAGGACCTCCATTTTTATTTCCTGGAATTAATTTCAATAAATATGATTTTTTATGATCAGAAGCATAGAGGCATTGAGCCATTGTTTCCTTCTCCTAGGAGCCACCTCCTTTAATCTAGACTATTATTAAAAGCACCTGTTGGCTCATCTGTGGGTGATGTAAAGAATCTAGTGTTTCACTGGCTTTAGAAAATAGCTTCACAATAGTGAGTTATGATCGCTCAGAGAATGCAGAATTCATAAGCCTCACCGTAAGGACAGCTGGCAGAGGCCACAGCTGATGAGAGCAAGGTGCGCTTCTGGGAGACTGAGGCTTAGAGGCCAGGGTGCCTGCCCGCACAGCATGTCATGGTTGGAATTCTGTGTCTACTCTTCAAGCAGCAAATTGCAAACTCATCTGACCAAATGTTCTTATTTGACAACCCCAGAAGAGTTCATTTATATAGTAGAAACGTGCTTTATTGGGACAAACTAATACTGTAAATGTAACATATTCAATGTTGCTTCCGTCTGGATGCAGTGTTAAGTGTGGGTCAGAGTGGTTTTGCCTGTGAGCTGCCAGGCTTTGTAAGGAGGATCTGTATGCACAGAACTCACTTAAAAGCCCGGTGTGCTTTCACTCGAGCAGATGGCTAAAAATGTTTGGTGTGATGATTATTTTAATAGAAAAAATGTCATAGTTCAAACGAAACTTTGTCTTTTCCGTTTTCTTACTCATTAATGCTTTTGTTTACAGTAATCAAGTGAAACAGAGTCACTTATTATTTGATTTTCTCAGATGTGAGGTTCAAATGTGCCAGTTATATCCGTTTATGCAATGCTGTATTTCATGGAGTAAATCCCAACTATTACAAACTTGTACGTTGCTAAGAACCAGTGAGAGGATCAGCCCTGACACATTGCAAGTTGGTTGAAGGGGTGGACGTTCATAAAACTGGGAAAAAATGACGTGAGAAAATCCCTGCAGTTGAATGACTTTCTATGTAAGTCGAATTCTGTTTTTTCCTTCTCAGAATGTTCATGTGTTAGTTGTCTCTTAACTTACTGTTTAAAATGTCTGAGGAAAAACCTGGGGAAATTATTTACAAAACCGACAACACGTATGCAAACATGTATGCATACATAAGTGCCCTCACACCCAAACATTTATGCACACAACACCATGCTACAGAGCATATAATTAGTGTCAAAATCAGCCCTATTTCTCATAATGCAAGATAGAATTATTGTGAGCTTAATTAAATGATTCGGGCAGAACTGCACAGCTAGCCTGCCTGCAGTCCTCAGGTGTGAGGAGTCAATTGTCAATTAATTTAAATTAGAACTCCTTGTGTTCATTATTGTTAGTGTTACAGTATTTTAATGCATTTATATATAATTTAGTCTTTAAAACAATTTGTCAGAGTGAATGGACTTTAAATACCCACATTTTTATCAAAAGATGTAACTTTAGATAAAGAACTAGAGTTGGAGAAATATCTTTTCCATACATAGATGTCTAAGACTTCGCATGCAGCAACAAAAAAATGGTATCAGCAAGTCAGCTTATGAATTGGTTTTCCTTAAATTCTAGAGGCTAACGGAGTCTGAAGTTAAGAGTGAGTTTCTGGTGAGTTCCACGTTCCACTTCATAGACAGTAACTTTGGGATGTGTCTTTACATGGCAGTAAAAGAAGGGGCTTCTAGGATTTCTCTCCTCAGTAATGCATCCTGTTCTTGAGATCTCTACTCTACCAATTTTGTCACCTTCCAAAGCCCCATCTCCAAATACCACTATACTGGGAGGAGAACTTAGTATATTTAAAGAGGACAAAGTTCAATCTATACCAGTGAGGGATATTTATAATTCTTGCTCATTTTTTGTAGTCATGACAGAACCATTTTTAAACCATTTGAATTCATATTCAAATGGAAATTTTTCATATCATTCATGTTTGACTTTTCATATTTGACAGCAGAGTTATAATTTCTATGACTTATTAAGAATTAAATATTTAGAATAGGACCTGATACTTAGGCACTATAAATACACTAGCAAATACAGTTTCTTTGTGTGAACAAATTCATTATTCTCCTTCTAGAATAAAATAATTATTGGCACAGTAATCACAATGACCTCATTGAAAGAAGTTTTCTTCATTATGCAAAGTGTGAATTAATAATACAGGTTTTAAAATGGTTTCATTTATAAAAATACAAATTTCTAGTAGTGATTTTAACTTAGTAAATAGAAAGTAGATTTCTATAATTGAAGTAAATATAATACCAAGATATTTGAAATTTTATAGATGAAATTTTCAGGAAAATTCTGCACGTGGTGACAAGATTATTAAGTTTAACATTTCTATACCTTCTAAAATTATTTTTGGTGTATCTAAGTATCTAAGCTTAGTGTCAGTTTATACCTGTATAATTTCTTGCCAATTGTGTTAGTTACTATTTACTGTGTAGCAAGCTGAATAATGATTTCTCAACATGGTATATATAGACAATGCATTATCACTCAGCCACAAAGAAGAACAAAATAATGTAATTATCACGAAAATGCATGGAATTGGAGACCAGCAAACTAAAGGAAATCAGGAAGATAAAGATTATTTCCATATCTCTTGCAATTAGTAAAGATAATACAATCTTGCTTATTTCAGGTGAGGAAATTTGATTTTGGAAACTAATATATAAAAGAAGAAAGGAGATATTTTGGGGACAAAAAAGGAAACATAAAAATGGGGGAAGTGGTAATGGGGAGATTCGTTGTGACTGAAAATGTCATAATGAGACCCATTATTTTGTATTAGAAACAGACACTCATGTAAATAAACATTACGATTTTTTTGGGGGCATTTACCCAAATGTTTGCAAACAAGACCACACTAAAGCTACCAGCACAACTATGTTTATTGCAGCATTATTTACCATAGCTAAGATATGGAACCAACCCAGATGCCCCTCAGTAGATGAATGGATCAAGAAAATGTGGTATATATACACAATGGAATTCTATGCCTCCATCAGAAAGAATGACATTTCCCCATTTGTTAGGAAATGGAAAGGCTTGGAAAAAATTATATTAAGTGAAGTAAGCCAGGCCCAAAGAAACATAGGTCCCATGTTTTCCCTTATATGCAATATCTAGTATATGTATAAGTCAAGCGGAAAAGGTCAGATAATGTGATGTTAGGAATACGATCCCTTCAATATGTATTTTAATGTTTTTTTTCTTTCATGCATGTGTTTCTAGCGCATTTATAAGATTATTTCTTTGTTGCTTTGTATGTCCCTCCCCCACAGTGTAACCCCCCCCCCCCCCCCCCCCCCCCCCCCCCCCGCTTTCACTATATTTGATGTCAGTATAACTTGTGGAGGAGATGGGGACAAACAAGTCGTTTAAGGATTCAGGTGGACCTGTTGCAACAATGAGAAGTACAAAATGTCATGTCAAAAACGAGCTTTACAATGTCGGTGTGTGTGGGGGGAGGGGGGTACGATTGGGTGGGGGGGAGGGGGGAGGCTGGGAAGGGAGGTGAAGGGTAAACAAAGGAGGAGGCTGCAATGCTTGGTAAGAAATGTATGCATTATCCTGCCCATGTAATTGTAACCCCTCTGTACAATATGCTCTCAAATAAAATAAAATAAAATTTAAAAAAAAAACAAAACAAAACATGGAATGGAGATACAAATGGAGATACTCTCAGCAGGACCCACACTGGAGGCTGGCGAGGAAGATGGTGGAGAGGCAGCCAGGGTCTAACTGACCTCTCTCCAAGAAAACACGGTTAGTGTCCCAGCGAAAAGTGTGGCTAATTTGCATTTCTTTTATGGTAGGGAGGTTGAGCATTTCTTCATGTGTCTATTGGCCATCCTTCTTTCCTCTTCAGAGAAGTTTCTCTTTAAGTATTTAGCCCACTTATTTATTGGGCAGTTGTTTCTTTGAAGATTTGTTGTAGGGGGATTTAACTTTCTGAATTCCAGGTATATTTTAGATATGAGACCCTTGTCTGTTGTATGGCTAGTGAAGATCTTCTCCCAATCTATGGGCTTTCTATTGATCTTGCTAGCTATGTCCCTTGCTCAACCTCTCTAGCCATAAAAGAAATGCAAATCAAAAGAACATTAAGATACCACCTCATCCCAGTTAGAATGGCTATAATTAAGAACTCTAATAACAGATGCTGGAGGGGATGTGGACAGAAGGGAACCCTACTGCATTGTTGGTGGGAGTGTAAACTTTTTCAGCCACTTTGGAAAGCAGTATGGAGGTTCCTCAAATGACTCCACATAGAGCTCCCCTATGACCCAGCAATCCCACTTTTGGGCATTTCCCAAATGATCACAAACAAGACCATACTAAAGCTACCAGAACAACTATGTTTATTGCAGCATTATTTACCATAGCTAAGACATGGAACCAAATCAGATGCTCCTCACTAAATGAATGGATCAAGAAAATGTGATATATATATATATATATATATATATATATATGTTTGTATACATATATATATATATTAATTCTGTGTTTCCATCAGAAAGAATGACACCACCCCATTTGTTAGGAAATGGAAATACTTGGAAAAAATCATATTAAGTGAAGTTACCAAGTCCCAAATAAATTTAGGTCCCATGGTTTTCCTTATTTGCAATAATTATTATACATATTGGATAATCTTATCAGATCAGCTGAAAAGCTCCATAACCATGTACAAATGAATATATAAGCTGATGGTAAGTGAAATGAACCCCAAGATATAGACTCAAGAGGTCTCTTTATTGTTATTGTTTTAAATGTGCCATATGATTTTATTTTTTGTTGTTGTTGTTTCTTTTGTATGCTCTTCCCTCTATGGCATATCCCCTGTTGTCACTGTACTTGATTTTGATACTTGTGTATACATTTGACTAATCTGGGGAGGGGAAGGGGAATAATCGTATGCTGAAACAAGGACACAGGATGACCCGCCGCAACAAGGATACCCACAGGAGAGTATATTGGAAACAAACTTTGCAACTTTGGGTGGGGGTGGGATGGGGAGTGGGGGAGTGTGGGAGGTGGGGGAGGGAAGGAATAGTGGGATAACACCAAGGGACAGGGTAACAATGATCCACAAATAATGTACTCATTGTCTTACTCATGGAACTGTCACCCCTGTGTACAGCATCTTAACAATAAAATAAAATTTACAAAAAGAACAATGGAAGGATGAAATAATTATTGGGTTAAAGACAAACTTAGTTTACATAATTTGAATAGGTATGCTGACATTAAATTACATTACACATCTGGAGGAGTTCAAGATGTTCCTCTTAAGTGGACATAGTTTTTATTGGGTATATGAGCACAAAGGTAAATGTGCTGAATTATAGCCTCCTTTTCTGAATTTGGTTTTTCAATAACATATGAACAGTGTTAAATATATATATGTATATATACATATAATACTATGTCATATAATATATACATAACATCTATATATAATACATATGATATTATGTATACATACCACTGATTCTCCCTCTTGTTACCTGATCACTGAATTAGTCAACTGTTTTTAAAATATGATGTATTATTTCATTGCTGCTTCTGATATTTGTGTGTGTGTGTGTGTGTGTGTGTGTGTGTGTCTTGGTCCTGGGGCTTGAACTCAGGGTCTATGTGTTTTATCACTTGAGCCAAAGCTCCATTTCTGGCTTTTTCTTTCGTGATTGTTTGGAGAAAAGATTCCACAGATTCTCCTGCATGCCCGTCTTCCAGAGGCAATCCTCAGAGCTCAAGCTTCTGAGGAGCTGTGACTTCAAGTGTGACCCATCAGCGCCAGATGTACTTTGGCATTTTTAAAATTGTTACTTGTTTGAATAATGCAGTAAGAACTGAATAAGCAGTGTACATTCCTTTGTTATTCACTGGCAAGAAATCAGTAAGAACCTCATCCTTGTATAATTGTATCAGATTTACCAAATGAAATTCAAGCAAGATGATTTCACATACTATCTTCGTACCATTAAAACATGAATTTAAAATCTCAAGGTTTAGAAAGACTCTTTATGTGGTAGATAAATTAAACAAGGAAAAAAGAACAAACTATTTGTATAGGAAATCTTCTGCATAGAAAAATTCTGCTATTATTTTTTTTTTTTTTGGTTGTGGGTCTTGAGCTCTGGGCCTGGTGCTGTCCCTCAGTTCTTCAACTCAAGGCTAGTGCTCTACCACTTGAGCCACAGAGCCACTGCCAGTTTTAGGATTGGTTTATTGGAGATAAGAGTGTCACGGACTTTCCTGCCCAGGCTGGCTTTGAACTGCGATTCTCAGATCTCAGCCCCTGAGTAGTTAGGATTATGGGCACAAGCCACCAGTGCCCAGCTACCTGCTATTTCTTTCACTAATCCAAAATCCCTAAGTGGAGACTCTTCTCTAGGCTTTCTCTATGGTCACACTGCAGAATTTGTATTAGTATTTAATACTTTGGGTTAAGGTAGAAATTTGTCAAAACAGAGGCAACAATTAAGTGTTTAACTTTCAGGAGAAGTAATCTACGAATTCTTTAAAGTTTGCTTACAGTTTAGTCATTTAACCATTTTCTCCATGGACTTGAACAATGAAGTGGAATGTGATAAAAGGTCATTGCCAGTAGAACAGTTAAGTCTGCAGTGTGGAATACATACTCCAAGTTAGCTGAAATGAGGTCAGTAGTACTGGGTGGGGATATTAGCAGTGAAAGGGAAGAAGAATGTGTATTGATCAAGAAGAGAGGAACAATAACGGGGTGCTGAGCAAGGGTGAAGTGCTTGGCAATTCTAGGTTTTCAGCAGTAAAGAGAGAAGTCTACACACAGTGGTGTGGGCTGGGAAGGGGACAGGGATTCTGTCCCTGTTGACTGACAGCAGTGGAGGAAGTCTCAGGGCCCCTGGGGATGCAGGGATTCTCAACCATCAGTTAGGGAAAATAAGAATTTCATATGATACCTTTCACACATGCCACTGCTCAGTATTATTCTGTGGTGTACCCCGGGAGAACACATAATAGAAGGATTTCTCTTTATTTTAGTCTTCCTCTCAGTGAGAGAGAACACAATGAATACAAAAATAGATGTCTAGGCAAATGTAGAGAATGTAACTTGAGTTTTTGCTGGTTTTCCTCCCAAAACATCCATTCTGTGGTTATTTCTCTTCTCCTCTCCTGCTAAAACTCAATGTCTTACTGCAAACCTTCAGGTTTGGCTTCAACATGATGCCCTATCTTGAGCCTCAAGGAAAAGCCTGTCACCAGGTGTATGCAAAGCAGCCTCCTACCATTTGTAGGGACTTGTTTGTCAAAGTTCACAGCTTAGCAACATTGACTGTTACTCTAACTTTCTCTGCAATGTTATGGTTGTAATTATTTGGTGTTATTCTGGGAGTTAATCGCCAGGAAACAAAATTAAGGGAGCATGTCTGATCCTTTCTCTCCTAGGAGACTACTGAAGAAAAGCCCTGCGAAGAGGTGAGGCTCAGTATCAAGCCAGCACGGACCATTTCTCTTGTCAACTGTCTCAATGAAGGAGCTCACTTCAGGAAAGTCACAAAGAGGTCAGAAGATTTTAAACTGCCAACTTAGGTCTGTTTTAAAACTTCTGAAGATGTTCAACAATCTGACATGGTTATACGGAAAGTCTAGCTCCTTTGTCTGTCTATCATGAGATCACAGAGTAAAACCCAGTGCTTATGGTAGTAACAAAGCAATTCATAGAGGAATAGGGGAAGGGGGCATTACCATAGCGATTCCCTTTTTATCCACAATATGCTAAGTTATTAGGAAAAAAGTAAAGAATAAATCATTCAAGATAATTGGATGACATCATTGATAAACAATGAAATCCAATAGTGATTCAGACTCCAGAATCAGTGAAATACATTTTTGGATCATTAAGTCTGGAAGAGGATTATCTCAGAAAGGATGTAAAATTCAGAAGGGTTTATGTCATCAACAGTAAATCCATCCTGCTTGGGCTATTCAGGGTTTACTGAGTTTATTTTGACCTCTGCTAAGGCCTGTGTCCTCTTATCAGATAAAAGTGCTACATCAGCTCAGAACTGTTTGCTTTATCATTTTGAGAGCAATCCTTGCCACTGCTTGAGTCTGTTTTGTCTTGACCTCAATATTATTTCAGTGACAGAGTGTATCATTGAAGGCACTTCATAGCAAGAGGGTGCTCTTGTCCTTGTTCAGTTTCTCCTTCCTTTCCCTTCAGCTTTGTGTCTGTCAGGGCCTGGGTGTCTCTCAATAACCCACTGCTCATTTCACATACACACAATTAAGAGAGGAAACTATTTGTCTTAATTGCTGTGCCTGCAACAGATGTTTTCTTAATAGTGGAAAGACATCCTCATCTAAAGGATTACTTTAGGATGGGAAAGCTTTGCCTAGTGCTAACATTTGCTTTGCTATAACTTTGAGAGTGTTCCCATTCTACTTTGAAGAGAAAACACACTTAAAATTGAAGATATCACTTTTAATACATGGCATGATTACTTAAAACCACAATTGATTTTTTAAATGATTTGCATGTTTGTGGAATTTGAGCACTTGTTAAACTAGTACTAGTGGGAAAATTCATGTATATGCATCTGTATACTTATAGAGAGATATATATGACGTTTGTGGAAAAGAAAATATCATTATCAAGTAAATAAAACATTAGGCAAATCTTAAATTCTGCAGCTAGAGAAAGGTTTCCATCAAGTTCTGATATGAATTAGAGAGTACAAATTCTTTGTGGGATTTATTAGTATGTACAAATCAAATATTTAAGAACGCATTGAATTTTTATAAAAATATTATTAAAATAAATATTACAATTTATACACCATTTTCTCCTCTCAAAATTTTCAATTCCTTTTCCTTTGTTTGTTATTCAAAACTCAAGAGCACCACATGGGAAAGCACAAATTAACCATTTTCTGGAGAAGAAGAATCATTTTAAAATTTGCAGACACTTAAAATTGTGATTATTCTGTCTGGAGGCAAACATAAGCATAGAAGAAAGAGTCCTCATGATCAGTGTGAAATGTTTAGAAAACTTACCACAATCCTCAGCCATCTTTTATTTTGCCCATTGGTTGGGCACATATTAAAAATAGGGATGATGAAACAGCCAATATCTGCTCATACAGGTTGCAGGAAATCATCTTTGAACATCTTAAGAAGCTTCTTAAGTCATACCCTGCAGCCCCTTTGGGCTTTAGCCGTAATTAAGGGCTTTTCAACTGTATTCTTGCTGCTTTTTCAGGGCTTGCATCGGACTTGACCCTGGTGCCAGGAGCCCCCTGTATAGTTGAGATGATTGATAAACACATGGCTTCTACACCTAGTTGGTTTCTGTGGTGTGACTACCTTTTTATCCCAGCTGGCCTCATTCTAAAATTCTTCCAATTTTTACATCTAGTGTATCTGGGATCACAGAGATTCACACTTTTGACCAGCTTCCAAAGGAAATAAAGTTAGCAAAGGCGGCAGATGTAGGGAAGTTCAGATTGTAATCATTGGTGATGTAGTGGATCATGTACTTTAAGATTAAGTTTTCTAGCACTTTAAAAGTCAGTAATAGCAGATATTTGGGGAAAGCTACAGAGTTAAATTTTGCAAGCTTTAAGTATGATACAAATACTAGTTATTATTTATTCTGGAGACAGAGCACTAGCTTTGGCTTTACAAACTACTTTTTCCAGGTAGCTTCTACCTCAATTGTTCCATTTTTAAAAATACAGCGCTCTTTTTCTGTGTACTCCTGTTTTATAATAATAAAATACCTTTTATTGCAGCTTGATAACTGTTTCTCAGCATGAGATTAGCAGGTAGATATTCCTTTTGTACAAATGCAACGATTAATGTCAATAATACAGTGATTCTGTTGAAAAATACCATTCATTTTTATTCACATCAGATTTACACATATAAACACTTATTATTTAGTTGTTTAAGCCCTTGACAAACAATTAATAGACCTACACAATATATGAAAATATTAAGTAATACGTTTGTATTAGTGTTATCTGGATCTGATTTTCTTTAGATAAAAGTGCATTAATCCACATTGATGCGAAATATATGTAGGGAGAGATTATAAACCCTGAGTTTAAGAGCAATGGCAAATTATTGTCCAACTTATTTGAGAAAAAAATCACAAGATAAAGAGGGATGTAAAATACCATCCTGGAATAGATAGCAATCCTAAATATGTATCTATCAAGAACAAAGATTCAAAGCATAGGAAGTGAAAATAATAGAGCAGCCAAGAAGAGACCCATGTGATATTCCCAAGGTTGAAAAAGCAATCTAGCATCAGAAGGACGATGCCTTGCTCAATAAATGTGCCTAAGACATTGGACCTCTATAGGTAAAAAGTGAAGCTCAGTTTTAATCTTAAGCACAGTGCGGACCACAGTAATGCCTGAAAACATAAAACTGTAGAATTAAGTGAGAAAATTAAGGAAATATTTCAAGACCTAAGGCTAAGTAAAGATTTTAGACATAATATCAAGAGTATGACCCCCAAATAGGAAGAAAAAAGATAATTAACCCTATAAAAATTCAAAACCTCCCTCTCAAGAAGAAAAACTTAAGTAAAAATGGAAATGTGGAGTGTGACTGGGACAATATTTGCAAACCACCTATCAGAGTGCTTATATCTGGTGTGAAGTAAGATCTTAAATTGTAAGAGAGGGAAACAGTCTAAAAATGGGCAAAAATGATGTAGAGACATTTCACATAACAGGATGTGCAGATGGCACATAAACACATTAAAAGATGCTCCATATCATTCGTCATTGGAAGACTGCAGATTAAAACTATAACAAGAGACCTTTGCATATGCATCGGAACAGTTGAAATGAAAAATATCCATGGCACCAAATGGTGGCAAGAATGTGTAGAACAACCCTCAGAGGGTCAGAAGCATGGAAAACTCATTGCAGAGCAGAGTTTGCAATAAAACGTTTTACCTTGTTGATTGCAACTGTTCTGATAAACCTGACATGCAAATAGCATGTCATGCCAGTGACCATGACAATCTGAATGAGCTGACTGGACTCAGCTGACCGGAAAGCACATCAATACCATCACTGGTAATGGTCCAGTTGTGGGGAGACCCTGCTAGTAATTTAGAGAGGGCATTTCAGGTGTAACATAACATCATTCTGGGACCACGCCTGAGGCAGTAGCCTAGAAGTTTGGTCTCTAATAGGTCAACTCTAGGCTGAAGTGTAAATCTGGCATGGAATGTTGTTCTATTCCAGGGAAGATGTATTGGCGCTCTGAGTAAAATATGGTGTACTGCGTGAGGTAGGTAGTCTCCAATGGCAGCATGACTTTCATTGGTTTCTCCAGATAAAGATGCTTATCTTGGGCATTTGCATGATGAATCCAGATGGTCTGATCAGTAGCTGTGATTAGTTTCTACAGAATATGGCCTCAAAGAGAAGAGTATCCATCTGCTAGACTGTGCTTTTCCAAGTGGCAGACCAAACACCAAGCAACTGGCAACAGTGGGAGCTTCAGGAAAATAATAAGATTCATCAAGGTAAGACCTGGCCAGACCTATGAATACAGCTTTGTTCTGCTCACTGGGCAGAATGACCATGCCATTTGTCTGCTCTTCACAGCTGCTGTTGAGGTTGAACAGATGCAGAGGCCCTGCGAGTTCCATCAGTTTTGAGCTTAGGCAAAACATCAGTGAACTAGGCCCAGGGTTTTAGAGGAAGCCCTGTGTATTAAAAGCCCTACCAAGTCCACCATCTTTCTTTTAAAACAGTGAGATTGAGGGGTGGGTAAAATTTCACCAAAATTGTTTATTTTGCCACTTTTCAAGTCAAATAGCAGAAGGGAATGGAAAAAGTCAGGCCATCTGCACTCTTGATTATATTTCTAGTTGACAAAGGAAACGTGTTGGGTCTTTCTAATCTTACTCTAATGACGTCAAAGTTAATCCATGTCAAACTCAGGCATGAAGATTTAATAAGAAGCTAGACAGCACACTTGTATCCATAATCCTGCTGTATCATGGAGGTGATGATATGAAAATCCCAAAAGGTGGTCCAAGGTCTGCTTGGTAAAGTCATTAGTCATGTGGACTCAGTATTCAAAGGGGTCATTAATGTGGTGCAAGCAGGAAGAGGCTCTGCTCGATGGAGAATGAGAATTGTCTGAAAGAGAGCTGCCCAGCTGTCTGGGAGTTTGTTTCATATACAAAGACATGGTTTTTAGGATTATTCAGCATAAAAAGAACATTCTAAAGGACGATTTCAAATCGATTCTCCTGCTAGCTCTGATTCCCAAAGTCCAGTAATGTGTTGGGCCTCCTATTTTGTCCTGGAGGCTGACACAATAGAAATTTTCCCTTGGTTTTAATTGGAAGCTCATTGTTTTGGGTCCATTCACATTGCACCCTAAAATATAAGGTGCCTGATATTTATCTGAGTTGGGTTGAGGTACAAGAATTACCCTTGAGGGGATGGCATCACATTCCAACTATAGTTGTTGACAGTGAGATTATGACGTAGCAAACACAGAGACACCACGTCTGTGTGTGCTTCAAGAAGGATGGGTAGAACTTCGGACCAACCATAGATTGCGACTGGAAAGGGGATGAATTTGGATCTTGCATTCTTCCTTGTGCGTTATCAGATAGAGAAAAATCCTCGCTGGCACTTACTACACACTGGGAAGGCCCATGCGTAAAACATCAATTCAAACTGTAGCTTTAGAAGTAGAAGCAACAGTTTGCATCAATTTGACAACTGGATCCCACTCACCAGGTCCTGTTAGCCTTTCTTCACCAATGAGCCAAAACCCACTTGCTAAATATGAGTGTCTTTCTTTCTCTGATCTGGTGAGCATAGTAATTTGAGTGTACCAATGTCTCAGAGCCATAGACGTTTGCCTCTGTCCTGTCTTGCTTACCTCCATACTCGGCATAGAGTATACAGTCTTTAATTCATTTCTACATAGGACAGACAGGAATCATCTTTAATTCCCTTAAAACATCAGAGTCTGGGGCAAAACACTTAGGCATAGCATGGTGGAACATTCATGCCATTGAACCAGGACTTCTTGTTTTGAGTCACATGATAGGGACACATAGCACAACCAAATAAACTTCCATCCTTTGGACCTGCTCAGTGCTATATTGTTGACACTAAGACCTTTCTGATGGCACAACCCTTTTTGTCCTTAGAAGTCCTTAACCTACCAGTCACACACAAATTGCTTTTTTGGTTGGGGTTACAGGGTTTGCTCCTCTGTGTGACTTGGGTCACACAATATGACATTCTCTGAAGAGTTCACCTCTTCAAAATCCAAAGCACCTGCTTCCCTTTACACAAGTAATGTTACATAAGTTCTCCCCTTAGGCCAGTGTTGTTTCCCAGAGTAGAAAGTCTGACCATGAGTATTCATCTAGGATTTTCTGGTTAAGCTGTTCTTTATACAATGGCCACCTTTGTCATTAGTCTGCAGTACTAAGAACTTCCGAATCAATGTCAATGTTCAATGTCAAAATCAGTGGTTTCTCAAAGGAGATTTTCTATCTCATTGGAGTGTTCCAGACAGAGGGCTAATTTTGTTTCAACAAGACCTGCTGCAGAAAGCTCCATGACAGTTGGTTAGCCTAAGTGGACCCAAGATTGCAGTGCGAGGTATAGAAGCTGTAAAACAAGCCACGCTTAAAAAAATTCATGTCCATTGCCATCCTAATTTTGAAACAAAACTCTGGTGATTCACTTGCTTTCTGTTTCTGGTTGTTACATGTGTCTGATCTAGAGGCACACATTTCTACCTAGAACCTGAAAGAAACTCAATCCTTCAGCCTATAGTGTAGAACTTATCATTACTATTGAGTACACACATGCTTGGGCAGAGAGGAATGAGACCTTTTAAATCTATTCGTACCATTCCAGGAAACTTAAATTGAGTATCAGGTTCCTAAACATGGTGAGTTTGCAGCAGACAAGTGAGGCAGAATAGACAGTCTCCAGCCTTAAAGAAAAGCAGCAATAACGGATCCAGTGCCTCTCTGGTGCTAACTGCAGCCATTTCCTCCTTATTGAATTGGCCATACGTTGAAAAAGCATTTTTCTCCACATAGCATGTATTTCTTCCCATATATGGAACTTAAATCTTCATGATGGCTCCCCAGCCATCCTCCACAAATCTGTATCTCTGACATAGTGTCAGCTTTATCACCTTGTGCCGAGTTGAGAACTCTGAAAGATCTTCAGTTTTGTCCTTTCTTCCAGTGTACAATTAGTACATCCTAGGTTTGTGTTGCTAACAGAACACACAGGACTCAGGTCATAAAAGAGAAACAGGTCACAACTGCCACCTATTATGGTAGCAGAATTATTGGTACCTTTATGCCAGTTCCTTAAAACCCAGATGGTATAGACTAATGAGACAAGGACCAGAGGGCATCTCTGCTATCCTGCAGGACAAGAGAAAAGTCCTGAAGTTAGAAATTCCATATTTTGGTAAATAATAGAAGACTGACTACTGTTCACTCCAGGGGAGAGAGATGTAGGCTTATTATATTAGAATTCTTGCCTTTTGCTATAAATGATATGTAACCTCTATGTTCCAAGACAGTTTACTGTGTAAGCAATATTGAAAGGACAGACTGGAAAAAATGAAATAAAAATGAGAAACCCAATGTTCTGCTTCTAAGCCTTGAAACTTTTCTCAAAAATTCCATGGAAAATGGATGATGAACATGGAGGACTTCAAATATTTTTTTTTAAAAAAAACAACTTTAACTTTGTAACATCAAACAACTCTTCTGGTAGGTATAGAAAAATTAGCAGAGTCTTTTGCCATCTCTTTAAAAATCAATGGAATAGAATTAAACTTAAAAATACATCGGTTTAATCATCTTATGGAATCTCCCCCACCTCCAAGTATTCCCCAGGAGTTCAGAAGCCCTGCATTTCTCACAGGGTCCTGCCTGCAGCTTAACTAAACACACTCTGCTTGGGAACTCAGGAGCCTGAGATTTCCATACTTGTGAATTTCAATGGCTCCAATACAGACTGAGAGGGCATAGTATGTTATTATATCTCCTTATTAACAACAACACAAAAATTAGCAAAATAGAACACTTAGGCTTATTCAACAATATTTTTTTTTTCTTTTCAAGCTATAGTACAGCCTATTTGTGTAACAAACAATCTCTATACTAACAAGAAAATCAGATTGCACTCCATGTGAAATGCACCACTAAGGTGGTGATAAGATGATGGGAAAACTGGGCAGGACTTTGGGATAGAGCACACGCTGAGCACAGATAAGGGCTCTAGTAGAACTCCAGCACCAACATTAACCCCCACATATCCCAAAAGCAATTGGAAATGTCACGCAGGAGCCTTAGTATGACTCAATGTCTCAAATCCCCCATTTGAGAAAGAAAATTTACATGGTGAGCAGTGCCAAGACTCACCTCCAAGATATAATAGAGAGAGGAGAAGGAAAGGAATATTTTAGGTGGTAATTCAGTGTAAAGGAAGACCATTTTGATAATAATGATGGTGGAGAGGAGTCTTTATGCCTTTATGGGAAGGTGGTCATTCAATAGGAGAGATCACTCTCTCCCCCCCTTTCTCTCCCTCACTTTCCCCCTCTCTCTTTCTTTCTGTCTTCCCCTCCCTTATCCCATCTCTCTCTCTCTGACTTTCTTTTTCTTTTTCTCACACACAAATCACTTCAGATGGAGCAAAAAGTATATTTTAAAAGTAATAAATATATACATATACATATTTCTTCTGTTTGTTATTCTTCTTGACAACTCTAAATAGCTATTTTGTCCGTAGCTAATTAGGGAAACCTGTTTCCTTGATCCTAATGACATACAAATAATGTAAGTGGTATGAGTGCATGATTTGGTGTGTGTTTGTGTGAATGTGAGCATTATGTGTAGAGGCTGTGATCAGATAACTTGGGAGCATTGGGTGAGTTTGATTTATCTGTATTTTCTCTCCTCAGTGATTGAAGTTCTGATAATTGTCTTATATTTGTCCTTTTTTCTACTCGTTTGTGCTCTGGACTCTTCTGACCTTCAGTTCTCTTGTTCTCTGTGTTTTTATGATCTGAATTTAGCTGAGATTGAGAGCTCAGGCATGAATTATGAAGGAGAGGATGTGCTTGGAACCAGAGAACCAGTTAAAATGAGTTTGGTCAGATTAAATAATGCTCCAGGTAGGAGAGCATTTGCTAATTAATAGATAGCATTTCCACAAAGCACAGCTATAAGCTTTATTGACTAAGTTCTTTCAAATGTCTTTCTGAATATTAGTTTGATTGCAAATAGCAGTTAAAAACTGCATTTTTGTTCTGAGTGTACTGTTTCTTTTAGGTAATACATTTTCATTAGCATATACTAACTGTAACAAGTTGGTTTTATGGTATTATTTTGATAAATGTGATATATATATATATATATATATATAATGTATATTTCCCCTATTATCCCCTCCTGCCCCCTTTCTTTACCAGTTCCTCTTACTCCTCTCAAATGAAAGTATGATTTTCATTAGTATAAGTGTTCAGCCTCATTTTGTGTGCACACTATGAATAGCACATTACGGCAGGCTACAAGGTGAAGAAGGTAACAGAGAGGTGAATGGCATCAGGCCCCAAAGTGAGACTGTATATTCACATCACATGCTTTAACGTGGTGTAACATGCATTTATATTGTTTTCTAAATTCTTATTTGTGAGTCTAAGAATTGTTAATTATCTGAGTTCATGATTGATTTAAACATATGTTCTACAACTGAAAACATGGAATTTTTTTATTGGACACTTGAGGGAAAAATATGCAATATAGGGAATATTAATAGCAGGCTTCTTTTGGTTTTGTTTGTTTTAAGGAAGACAGCTATTACCTGTCATTTTCATAATCTAGAAAATTGATTTGTAATGTTAATAATGAATGAACATCATTGCAGATTTCTGAGAACTACTCAAAAATTTTAGTGTTATTTGAGCAAGGCCACAGTGGCCTCCAAGCACCCTAGACTGGCTTCTGGCTTTCAATCCCGCACCCCTAATTAGTTTCATTGTTCAGGGATTAAAGGTGTATCACCATATCTGGAATACAGTTTTAAGTACGTGAATCCCTTAGCATTAGATTTATTAATTCTGTGGGTTGGATCTTAGGGGGAGCTTTATAAGTTAGGAAGTAGGGAAAATGCAAATGTTTTAAGTCATTAGCACATACATTATTCTAAAGTAGAAAAAATGTGCCTAACACATCAGTTGGAGTTACCTTTTATTGCCTGGGAGGGACTCAACATTCATTCCTTTGATGTATTTCTCTAGAGAATGAGAAGGGAAATATGGTTTCTTCTCATCATTACTTTTGTAGTCCACAGAGTTTCAAGAGAAATAGTAGATACATTCTGGACAGAAATCAAAGTCTCCGGTCACAAAGTAATAAAGTTCTAAGATGTTGGACCTTTGTCTTACCTGCTATAAAACTTGTGTGCAGTAACTTGGTGGTTTCTTCTTTTCTAGTGATGTCAGCTTACTAGCTTTTACCTAAGCCTGTTTTTTAGATGGAGAAAGAGCTCTATGCCTGCTGGTCCTGGCAAGATACTCTCATACTGACAGGATGCTCATAATGAGCAATTGATATTCTCAGCATAGGTGGATTAAAAAACTGACTTCTGTAATCAGAAGGTTGGTGGCCTGAGAACTTTTTTTGATTTAAGGGATGAGAAAGGCAGTATTTCCCAAACCAAATCAATCTCTCCAGCAAATACAAGATAAAGCTTAGCATTGCTTTCCTACTTGTAGAAATCAGTAGGATGTATCTATCTGTCATTGTTCACGGGCTAGCCAGTTCACCAACATGATCCCACTGCAGGGATAACTATTCTTTAATTTGTTGTATGATTTGGATGCCCATTTGTATCAGTCTTTTACTTAATATGTAAACTTACTGAAATCTTAATGTATATCTTTTTTTATTAGAGCTAGGGGAACAGATCATTTAAGCTAGATAAAGGAGTAGTGTTTAATGAATACTGTTAGTCTCTTTGAAAACTGAGATTCATCTACAGGAGTAATTTGTGTTCAATACTTTACTACAGGATATGTTTAAGAAGACGAGTGTGTGAGTTAGTTGATTCAGTATACATTTATCTCTAGGCCAGTTTCCAGGAACATTTGTAAATATCGATGGAAAGTTTCAGTATCAGATTCTCTAGACTATAGCTTCATACCAATAACATGTTCAGAGACTGTTTTAATGATTAATGTTTTGATCTTTTCTCAAAATAGAAGGGCCCCTCTGGGAAACTACAGTTTGGGAGAAATATTAAAATATTTTTAATAATGCATAGCAATGTGGGATAATACGTCAAATACTACCTTTAAAGAAATTTAACAATCTCTGGTAAATACATACTCAGGGAAAAGATCTCCAACATTCCTTTTTACTAGAGAAAGTTGAAGGTTTATAGAGCTGCAGGAAAATTTTCATCAAACATTCTGTTAGTTTTTCCTTTTGGGAAATACTTTGAATGCAGAATACTGAGTCCTTGAAGTTATCTTTTACCATCTTATGTTCAGTCAGATTGATTAATCAATTATACATCTCTCTCTATCATCTTCTATCTACCTATCATCTACACATCTATCATCTATATATCATCTATATCCTATTTATCATTTATCTGTCTGTCTGTCTACCTACCTACAATCTAGCTAATCTATCATCTATCTATCTATAGCAGTTCTGGGACTAGGATTCAGGGCCTTCTACTTACTTGACAAGGGTTCTATCACTTTTAATGATATGCTGCTGCCAGTCTTTTTGTGCTGTTTTGCTTGATTTCAAAATATGGTGGTGTTGTACTACTCTCTTAGAACCATGATTTTCCTTACTCTGTAGAGTAGCTAGCATCACAAGCATGTGACATCACTCTTGGCTTTCAAGAATATCAGGTTTACAAACTTTTCTCAATTCAAAATGCTCTTGTTATTAATTATGCTGGTCCAGTTTGACAACAATTTAATGTAACATTTGTAGTTTTAGGATCTTTGATGATTTGTCACTTTTTTCTATCATTCACTTAGGAGTTATTTTTGTATAGCACGTAGGCATAATATGCCCCAGTAATACTTAGATGTTAGGTTCCATCACTGTAAATACAGAGCTTATATAAAATTCACGTTTACAGTAATACTTAGAGGTTTGGGGTAGCCTTCAGTGGGTTTTCAATGGGCACAATTGAAGTGGTCTGAGCTTGAAACAAGCAAACCTCTTCAATAATCTGTTCAAAATCCTAATGTGGGTGACTCCCAGGTAGCTCTTTAGTTGAGAATGTTTCATATATATATATATATATATATATATATATATATAATATATAACAATATGTTATATAATTATATATGTAATATAATATAATGTACATAATATAATATATTATGTTATATTATATATGTGCATTATACATGTGTATATATTATATATAATATATTATATGTATGTTATATGTATAATATAATATATAATATACGTAAAATATATTATATATAATTTATATTATGTATAATATATTATGTGTATATAATATATAATATATTATATATAATACATACACACTATATATATATATATATATATATATATATATATATATATATATATATATATATATATATTCCATGTTCCTCATTGGACCTTTTGGTCCCTTACAATTGAGTTTATAGCAGTGAACAGGTTAGGCATCTAGCATGTACTTTTCAAATGCATTACTATTTCATCCAGTTTCTCCAATGGCTTTTGAACTATGGCTTCTTCTTAGTTGGATGCATTCTCTGTTTTTCTATCCATTCCCTTCTGCCCTCCCTTCCTCTGTCTCTCTCCACCTTCCTTTCTTGATTTTTCCATTCCTTTTAATCCTTCTTTATTTTCTGTCTCACAATATCTATATACAGAAATAGTTTCTCAAGGTTTTAAAAATATATGAAAGAAATCACTAAAATAAAAAAATTGCACCTATGACAATCTTTTAAATGACATATTTCATATATTCACAACTGTTTCCCTTAAGTTCTAAAAATAGCTTATTTTAGATTGGTTTCCTAATTATGGTCTAATTCATGATGCTTCATTATTTGGAGTGAACCAATACTTCATTTACTCAGCTTTTGCTTAAACTTACACTGCTGTTTTTGAGGCAAAGTAGTCCATATAAACCACTTGTTGACATTCTTTGGGTTTTTAAAAATTTAATCAAGATAAGAAATAAGGTCCTGGATGTGCTATAATAAGAAACCATAGTTTATAGATATTAGAGAAACAGATGTTTCAGAAATAATGGATGGGAACATAATTCAATTAGGTATAAGAATGTATAATCAATGATGTTACTTGTAGTCTGTGGCTTATTAAATTTTGGTAGTTGGAATGTGTGATGCACCTGAAAATTTGAAGCTTTTCTTACTCCATATCTCTTATGAATGAGTGTTTCTTTGCAATTATTATCAGTTAAATTTGTGAATAGAAAATCTCATACATTTTCAAAGATAGCAGGACAAACATTTGAAAGTTATACAAATACAAGAAATAGTAATTCACTTCATAGCTAATTTCGACGTGGTCATTCAGGAGTTATTTTGTCTTCTTTATGGTCTTCTATTTCTGAGCAATAATTTATGAGGATGCCTTTTGTCTTTAGGGTCAAGATGCAAAACACTATAACATCTACTGAAAATGAAACAGGGAGGACAAAGATAAATTGAAAAGCCTACAGATATAATTAGTGGAATCCATTAGATATTCATGGATTAACTTTACAGTCTTGGATATTGAATGAAAGTCTTTGGCAAAGAGTTACAGTATACATGAGGCAAGTTGAAACAAATATGAACAATGTCCTGCCATAAAGAATGGATGCTATAGTCAGTGACTTAACAATTCAATTAATTTGACACATTAGATTTATCCTACATTTTAAGCAAAGGCAAAATCAGTACACTTTTACCATTTTGTAACATACAAATGAATAGAAGTGACATTTAATAAAACTTCAAACAAGCCCTGGTGAAATACCTAAGTTTTAAAATCAAGTCTTATACATATGAGAATCAATTCTTCTTTTATGAATAAAGATGGATAATGATTTGTAGTCTCAAATTGTACCTCATATTCTTAAATTAATATAAAGTTTCACATAAAATTTATTTTTTGAGAGCTAGAAACAACATGACAGATTTCAGTCTAAAAGGGGCAAATCATAAAATGCCACAGTGTCCATATTCCATCATTTAATAAGCTGAAAGATGAATGGCTTTATGAGGAATCTCACAAATATAACCCATGGCATAATAAGTAAGTTAATGTTCAAAGCACCCATTATGAAAATTCATATGAGCATCTGAAATGTGAAGAAATTAACAAGTGTGCTCTCACTTGAAGTTTGAAATGTGTTTGTTAGTTTCTATACAAACCTCTTAATGAGGATCTGAAGACTTATGCAGTCAACTTCCCTGCCTACCTGCCAACCTTTGTCTCCTGACATTTCCCCCTACCATCTCTTTGCTTCAAAAGAGTTGTCCATTTCATACCAATTGCCTGCTGCTTCATGGTTCACATTATTCTCTTTCCTTTTCAATTCTTTATTTTTTTTTCTCCCAGCCCTTATCTGGCCTGTCAGCTCTGACCTCACACCGACTTCCACTAATGAGTTCTGCATATACTATTCTGCATACACATCTGCACTATGGCTTTCTTTTGGCTAAGGAAGAACAGGCTTTCTCTCTCTCTCTCTCTCTTTCTCTCTCTCTCTCTCTCTCTCGCACACACACACATACACACACACACACACACACACACACACACACACACACACATATACTCTCTCTCTTTGAAAAGAAAGCAATGTCCTTAATTCATAAGCCATTCCTGTCAGACAGCAATGTTGCCCATACTCAAATAGTTCATTATTTTTAGGCAGTGTATTCTTTCATTTTCTCACAACATTTTTTCTCTTCTTCTACCTTTTGGATTAGCAATTGGTATTATTTTACCTTCTAGTAGTATCTATTTTTAGATTTCCTTCATATAGCTGTGATAAGAATAAAGGTAAAGAACCTTTACTACATGTTCCACAAATACTTTATTAAAATTTCAAGGACATTTCCTTAAAATAATAACCATACTAAGTTTCAAAATTTTTTTCCTTATCTAGATATGTTTTTTCAAACTTATTTATACAAACTTCACTAATAATTTACTTAATATTTGTCTTTTTTCCAAATTTTTTGTTGTAATTAAGTGGTTACATAATTTCCTAAATTTCACAGTATTATGGGATAGTGATGCTTAGTTAAAGTCACAAACACATTCTAACTTTCATGGAGCAAATTACTTAATATTTTTCTTTACATTCATTTAAACTTATATTTACTTAAAATCAACTTTTTAATATAACCATCATATGTAAAATATTGTTATTGCTGACATTGTTGTTGCCAGTGTACTATATCTAGTTCTTTTTTCTTATTTTATTTCAATTTTCTTTTTCCATTGGCTTATCCCTGGCAATCACTGTCTTTGATTCTGTTACCCTCCACCTTGTGTATACATTTATCTAATTTGAGGAAGGGAAGGGGAATAACAAAATGCTGAAACAAGGGCCCAGGACGACCCGCTGCAGCAAGGATGCTCACAGGACACTATGTGGGAAATGAACTTTACAACCTGGGAGGTGGGGGGGGAGGGAGGGATAGTGGGAGAACTACAAAGGAGGGGATACAATGCTCATCAAGAAATATTCTCATTAGCTTACTCATGCAACTCACCCCTCTGTACAGCATCTTTATCATACAATGGAAAATTCAAACATTTGTTATTACATAGAAAAATACAGCTGCTAAAACAAAAATACCAAAATTTGAGAATACTATTAAATCCTAGCTGGGGAGTGCTGTTTATTGCTCAGGAGGTGAATATTGCTTCTTATCAAGAAAAGTTTAGCAAACTCTAGTGACAGTGAGGGCGTGTTAACAGCAGACTAGATAATCTTCTCGAAGAGAGACATAAAAAAGAGCATTCCAGAAGGCCTGGTTTCAAAATTTGGTGTATTGGGCTGGGAAGGTGGCTCAGTGGTAGAGCGCTTGCCTTGCATGCATGAGGCCCTGGGTTCGATTCCTCAGCACCCCATAAGCAGAAAGGAAAAAAGCCGGAAGTGGTGCTGTGACTCAAGTGGTAGAGCGCTAGCCTTGAGCTGAAGAGCTGAGGGACAGCGCCCAGGCTCAGAGTTCAGGACCCACGACCGGACCCCCCCACCCCCCAAAAAAAATTGGTGTATTTTAGTGTTCATTCTGAACTGGTACTTGAATCCTAATCTAACATCATGAATCCTGCCACTGCTGGCTCTGGTGTTTGTTTCTTTTCTGCTCATTATTCACCTTCGTACAAAACTCTGTTTCTATAGCTTGCATGACCCTTGAGCTTTGAACAGGAGTCTTAGGTGTTGAGACTTCTTCTCCAAATGTCTAGTTTGTCTGTTATCTGAGTCTAATCCAGTGCTTGCTAATTGTGACACTACTGGCATTTTGCATCGATAATTCAGTTTCTCCTAAGTGGAATGTAAAAAGATCTCATAAAAATTGAGATCTGGTTATAAGAGAAAAACATGTTGAAAGGATGACACAGATAAAGATGCATTGTATACATTAATCGCTTTGTGAAATGGCAAACATTTCAATACATAACCTAAGAATTAAGAAAAGTGAGGGAAAGGGTGGGGTGGGAGCGGGTATGAGAATGTAGAACGAGGTGATGTTGATCAAGGCATTGTATTCATAAACTGCTCTGAAGAGTGGCAATTCCCTTGTACAACTACTTAAAATAGTAAAAGAAAATATTTAAAACAAGCGGCTGCATATCCATTTAGAGAATATATTTCAAGGTATGGAAGTTAAGGTAACTCTTATTTCTAATCATTATATTGCTTAAAAGGAAAATATTGACAAGTAAAAGGAATTTTGATTTTATTAAATTTCACAAAAATGAATGAATAGGAGACAGATGGATGCATCAATGAAAGGATACATGTTATTATTTCCTGTGAAAGTTGAGTTAGAATTATTTTGTTCTATGACATAGAACCATGAATATAATGAACCACCACACATCAGAAACAAAACAGAAGTTGAACACACCCACCATAAAGAAATGAGAAACTTGGCTGGTGCTGATGGCTCATGTGGTAATCCTAGCTGTTTAAGACACTGAGATCTGAGGACTGAAGTTCAAAACTAGGTGGGCAGGAAAGTATCTGAGACTCTTGTCTCCTCCAAACTACCAAAAAGCTAGAAGTAGAGCTGGGTCTCTTGTGGTAGTGCACTAGCCATAGCAGAAAATGATCAGGAACAATGCTCAGGTCCTGAGTTCAAAACCTAGAACAGCACAAAACAAAACAAAAAGACAAATGATCAGCCTTCAAGGCAATGGATAAGTTAATCATTCTGAGAAAATGCACAAATCAAAACACCAAAAATATTATGCATCAATAAAATTTAAAATAATAAGTTGGATATAGAAGTTCTTGCAGGCTTGACATTAAAACATGAATTATTTTGCTCTTTTCACTCCTTGCCAACAACTCCCAAGACCCTGCTGAAAACAGCAAATTTAATGCCCTCATGTCTATTAAATTAATTGCAGTTGTCATTTATGCCCATCAAAAGAGAAATTAAAATATAAAGCCAAGATTAATATGACATTGTAACCTAATTAGCATATTATAAAATCAATAGACTACAGATAATTATCATTCTTGAACTTAAAGAAAAAACATTCTTAATGAAGTCCTGGCAAATAGAGCCCAAAGATAAAATGTCATGACCTGGGTTTTGTCACAGGAGTACAAGTTTGCATTAACAATTTAAAACATAACATTACATAAAACATGAATGAACTGTTCTGATTTAAATGTGGTTTCACTCTTCTGAAATTTACATTATAATTTAATTCCTATTATGAAATATTATGAGAGGAGAACTTTAACTCTATGTTTAGTTGACATAGGAATTTGGGGAGGTGATTAGAACTTACATAAAGTTATCAAACAGAGTTGAATATCTTTGATTAAATGTTGGTGGCTGAGAGAGAGAGAGGGAAAGAGAGAGAGAGAGAGAGAGAGAGAGAGGCAAGCAAGAATACATATATGTGCAGTCTCTGTCTCATACTATAGGATTCCCTGCACGTTCTCAGAATTCTGCAAGCAATAAGGCAATCATCAAATGTATCGTCTTAACTTGGACTTCAAGGACCAAGAACTCAAATAAGCCTCTTTTCTTCAATACTTAGCTAGTCTCCATTACTGAGGTATTAACAACTGGAAATAGAGTAGTACACAAACTGAAATATAAAGATCCTATGATTTAAAAATAAGCACAGAAAATACATTTGAGAAATCCAATTTATTCCCCATTGAAAATCTCCCAAAAAGTAAAACTACAGGAAAAATTCCTTGAAATTGATCAGGGGAGTCTACATAAGGCTTATAGATAAATTATATTCAATAATGCAACATTTTCCTATATAATCAGGAGCATGACAAACACCTGCTATTCTTATTACTTCTGTTTAACATTTGTTGTAGGCTCCAGCTAGTACAAGAAAATTATTGACCAACAAATGTTATTGACATTGGAAAGGAAGTAGTAAAATTTATTTAAAATTATTGGTAACTTGAACACCTATAGAGCAAACTTAAAGAATCTACAAAAACCTATCAGAAATAATAAATGACCTTAACAAAGTTTTCAAATGAAAGGTGCGTACTCACAAGTCAGTTATTTTGTATGCACAAGTAAGTAATATTCAAACATTGTAGCAAAATTACTCTGAGTAGTAAAATCATGCAATTTTAAGGATACACTATTACTGAACATGGGTAGCAAATCCTCACTGGAAATGGCAAAACATTCTGGGTGAAATTATAGAAGACGTAAGTACATAGAAAGATATACCATATTCATGGAACAGAAAATAGATGTTAATAAACTGACCAGCTCACATGGGTAAAGGAAGGATGAAATGCAAAGCATGGAAAATTTTAACAATGGTGAAGTTACTTTGGATGGTCCTACCATAGTGGATATGGTTTTTTTGAACCCATAAAATACACAGTAAAAAATCAACCATGGCCTTCAGGAGATAATTGTGTATCTGTGTAGTTTCATCAATAGTAAGAAATACAGCATACTAATGGGGCAGGTTTGAGAGTAGCAGATATATGGGAAATTTAAAAGCCTTTTCAATCATACTATACATTCGAAACTTATCTAAAGCACAATCACAAAGCACCAGAATGTACCGCATTGTGGATATTTAATTCTGATGGGCATATGATGTCCAGGTTTTATCCCCAAATTTGAGAGCGAAGAAATAGTGCTGAGAAAGCACTCCCAAAGGGGAGACAGCAAATGAATTGTAAATTTAGAATCAAGCTCATGCTTTCGACTTTCAAAAGCCAAAATTCTATGATGTGCTTCTCTTTCTCAATTTGAATCCTTCTTACCACAAAATAATTCCTTTGCCCTGTGAGTGTGCCCAGCTAGCCTTAAGGATTTGAGCAGGGACAAACATTACTGTATTTTGAGTTGTAATAATTTTCAACTACAACCCACAAAAATTTTCAGTCTAACATGTTGCTTCACACCTCCACACATTTGGAGGTTTGTTATGCAAATCAGAGAACGGGATAAGGTTAAAAGATTAAGAATGGCATGCCAGATGAATAAAGTATGATTACTAGACACGGAGACTAGGATTTGGGTCATAATCCAAAATATCAGCTCCTGACAGCAGTAAGGAAAGGGCTGTTCTGGGAAAGAATAAAATGTGTCACAGCTGGGAACCAGTGGTTCATATCTAGCTAGTAATCCTAGCTACTCAGTCAACTGGGATCTGAGGATAACAATTAAAAGGCAACTGGGGCTTTGATACAGGAGACTACATCAACAATTGGCTTTTCCATTTGGAAAAAATTATATTAAGTGAAGTAAACCAAGCCCAAAGAAACATAGGTCCCATGGTTTCCCTTATTTGCAATATCTAGTATATGTCTGAGTCAAGCAGAAAAGGTCAGATAAGGTGATGTTAGAGAAATGAACCCTAAGATATGTATTCAAATGTTTTTTTTCTTTCATGCGATTGTGTCTAACGCATTTATACGATTATTTCTTTGTTGCTTTGTATGTCCCTCCCCCACAGTATAACCCCTGCTTTCACTGTATTTGATGCCGGTATAATTTGTGGAGGGGAAGGGGAAAAACAAATCGTTTAAATAGGGATACAGGAGGACCCATTTCAACAATGAGATGTACAAATCGTTATGTCGAAAACGAACTTCACAACTTTGGGGGGGGGGGGCGGGGAGGATTGAGTGGGAAGGTGGGGGGGGAGGGGAGGGAGGGAGGGAGGATGGGAAGGGGAAACAAAGAGGAGGCTACAATGCTTGATAAGAAATGTAATCGTTATCTTGCCCATGTAAGTGTAACCCCTCTGTACGGTATTTTCACAATAAAATAAATAAATAAATTAAATAAATTAAAATATTAAAAAAAACAATTGGCCTTTCCAAAAGCTGGACTGGACATATGGCTCAAAATGTAGTGTCAACTGTAATTGTGAAAGTTGTACAAAAACGAGACCCTGAGTTCAAGCTCTGCTATAGGTTCCAAAGCAAACAAAAGCAAAGCAAACCAAACTAACAAGGGGAAGGTTTTAAGAAAAGGGAAAGTACTCTGACTTCCTATTCTACTCAGTGGCTTGTACCAACCTGAGCACTATCTGCTGAGCTTAGTGTATATGTCCATAATCTAGTGGTTTTATTTATTTTTAAAATATTTTCCTCTAGGCTGTTTGGTTTTAGAACAAGCTACCACAAACGGGTATATAGATTGTCTCACAGTTCTGAATGTTGAAAGCTGAGATCTGTCAGCAAGTTTCATTTCTCTTGAGGTGTGTGAAGGAAAGACTTCCTCCAGGCCTCTCCCCACATTGCATACATAGGTATCTTCTTCCTGGGCCTTCACAACTCTCCCGCATACATTTTTCCCTATTGAAACATCCACTTATTTTGTGGGCACCAGTTATATTGCATAGGTACCCACTCTAATAACTACATTTAAAGTTACTTATCTCTGCAAAGAGCTCATCTTCAAATATGGTGCTTGAGGTTTAGAATCTCAGCATCTGAGCTTGAAGGAGGGGAGAGAATTAGATCTCTAACGTCTACTTTAATTAGGCTTTTATTAGTGCATGGATGGTAAAGTACTTCTGCTGTTCCATAGTCAACCTTTGAAAGCCAAATGTCCAGAGTGGTTTCCAGGGAATGCCAGGTGACAGATGCTGGCACACACGTGTTAGTAGGATGTTATGATCTCTTGGAGGTAGAAAGTTACTTTTTGTTGGGAGGTTGATCATGAGAAAATATCGACTATACTTACCCAGATGTGGAAGAAACACTGCCAATTTAAGAAGCTAAAAGCAAGTTTCCCAGGATCTAGTCATGCACAAGATGAGGAGCGTTTCAGTTTCTGATCATCCTGGATTCGCACTCTCATCTGAAGGAGAAGCAGGGTTTCGATACTGCATTGCATCTGGGCCTGACAAAATTTGAACAGCTGTGGGGAATAAGGACCAGGACCTACAAAAGCAATGTCATCAAAAGAAACATTTACTCGAGAGATTAGTGAGCTCGTTCTCACTTCTCTAAAATTTTTGTTCTCATTAAACACCCATCAAGACCCAAGTGGTCTTTGGTCCTTATGAAAGTTGAAAATGAGGGAATGCCAAGAGGGTTATGGTAAGTACAGCTGCCATGGATTTATAGAGACTGATCAGAGCCAAGGAAGGATGTCCGACTAGCCATATTTAGTGTGCAAAAAAGTTTTAGATCAAATGATTCTCTTTTATAACACGTATGGTAGGAATATTGTGTAATAGAAAATCAGTACTGAGTCCATTTACTTCCTTCTCCTTGTATTCTAATTCATTTTGGATTAGTTCTATGTTCCTCATGACTATACAAGTGAGCTGGGACACTGAAGATCATGGGAAATGTGAAATATTTCATAAGATCTTTATGCAGGTCCAGACATGAGATGGCTGAAATAGGTTATTATCTTGGAATCTACATAGATATTAAATATGAGAATTGTGCTTTTAGTGAACACAGCTCCATTTTAATGGAAATGTATAGTGTGACCTACATTTTGAAGAAGAGATGAAGTCATAGTAATGAAAATTTCTGACACAAAAAATCGATACTTAGAATGATAATTGTTTGATCATTTAAGCTGACCAAAACTTTTACTTTGGAAGATACAATCTTTACTTTGGAAGATACAATCTTTCAACTTTCATAGCTTCATTTCTTTATACTTTTCAAGAATAATAAACATTTTTTTGTATTTGTACATGGTTCTGCTTTATTATTTGGTATTTGAGATCAAGGGTTAGTGAGGCTTTTTATAAAGTCCCAGATGGCGACTATTTTAAGATTGTGGAAACACAGTTATCTGAAGCAATACGTTAATGCTATATAGCAAGTATAAAAACAGCCAGGGACAACATGTAAATGAATAGGGATAGCTCTGTTCCAATAAAAAAAGTTATGCACATTTAAATTTAAGTGTGATACAATTTTATATGCCAGGAAATTTTATTCTTCTTTTCTTTATTTTCACTCACTTACAATATATTTTAAAGTAATCCTGAGCCTTAAGCAGGGCCAAAGGCGGGCCAAAACCAGTGCTGAAAGCTAAAACATTAGTGACCCCTTGATGTAAAGGATTATGTGAAAACATTGATGATAACACCATAGTGAGTGATTTGAAGAACTGTAATCAATACAAATGAGTTTCATGAAATAAATATATAATTGTTTATGAATTATGTATGTCTTCATTATTCATCTAAACATAGCCAGCCCACCCACAGCACGAGAAATGTGCAAAATAGATGCAATTCTATGTTGGTGTTTTTCCAGATTTGAATCATACAGAAACAGCTTTATACATTTTTGTCCTTATGGAAGTATATTTATCAAGGTAGAAAGATGTAACATATTTTATTCAACAGTTTGTTAGCTTGCTTATAATTTTTAAAGCTAAGAGAGTGTTGAATAAAATATGTCCTGAGTCTTTTCTCTTCCTTAAGTGTAGTTTTAACTTGTTCTGTCCTACTGATTTATTTTTTCTGAGTGAAATCCACCTTATAAATCAGTCCATAGAGTTTCTTGTGCCACATTAGTATCTCTCACAAACTCCTTAGAAATGTGTTGCAGGACCAAATCTCTTCATTTCCTTGGTAAAAATCTCTTGTCAAGAAGAAAGATGAATTATGGGAAATTGGTATTCAGAGTTCCCAGAAAGGAGCTCCGTATTCTTCTTCTGTATTCTCCGAGGTCTAGGCCTCCTCCTTCATCTTGCCCATTAGTCTTTCAGGCACACTTAGATATGCTAATACATTTCTATTCTCACCAGCTCTAGGTGCTTTAAACAGTAAAGGGAGTTTTCCTTTCCTCACATGCCCCTGATCATTAGATTAGAAGTACAGAGACTCAGGATCCAGTGGGCTCAGTCATCACAAGATCTCCAAAGGAAAGTCACTCCATGTTCTTATTGATAATTAAATGTGTACATTATTCAAAAAGAAATGAACTTTTATCTGACTTATGATACTGTAACTGCTCTGAACATCATCTTTATAATAACAATAACAATTCATGAAAAAGAAGGAAAGCAGTCAAAAATAAATAAATAAAGGTATTGGCCTTAGATGATGCTGACATTTGCCTAAGGATACAATAGCTATAAAGAGACTTATAATTTACTCTTCACTGGAATGGTAGGGCGAGATGAACAATTCGAAAACATCAGTAATTGTGGCCTCATATATAAATGACCTGAAGAAATTGCATTTCTTGATGCACATTTCTCTAATATATTTCCTCCAAAATCTCTGAGTTGTCACCAAAGTTAGGGTGCTTAGCTACCCTTGTGATTTTTTTTATTGGAATATAAATTAAACAAAACTTCATGAAATCTAATAAGTATAAAATGCTAGGCATAGATTGGTTTTTACCTTTCTCTTCATTTTTGGCCATGGGGATGAACAGGGTCTCCTACAAAAATATTTATATTTATTATTTCATTGTATATATTTTGTGCCATACTAGGGCTTGAACTCAGGGCCTGGGTGCTATCCCTGAGCTTTTGTGTTCAAATCTAGCACTCTACACTTGAGCCACAGTTCTACTTCCTTTTTTTGTGGTTAATGGAAGATAAGAATCTCAAGCAGTTTCCCGCTCTGGCTGTATTTTAACAATGATCTCCAGATATCAGCTTCCTCAGGAGCTAGGATTACTGGTGAAAGATACTGGTGTCCAGTTAGGTTTTCTCAACCAAAGAAGTCACCATCCATTATTGTACTTACAGAGTAACAATTACAGGCCTGGGCACTAATTATGCTTCCTGTTCCTTCCAATACTTAATCTTCATATAAACTTGGTGAAGTATGTATCATTTATCTCCTCTTAACAGACAAGGACTCTCAGGTCTACTGAAAAGCAAGATTGTCCAACATGATGAATTAAAATAAGCAAAACTTAAGCCCAGATGGAATAAACCAGACTTACATTTTGGGGTTCATATTAATCTTCATGTCAATATACATAGTGGCATTTACCTGGGAAATCTGTTCTTCCTGTACTGGAAACCACAAAGTCAAGCAAAGACTATACCCACGAGTTCTAAAAGTAGATCTTAATGTTTAAATGAAAGGACTGCAGTTATCAAGGACTAAAGCTTTGTCTTAGGTGGATGAAGCTGACCACTGGACACTTGGACTATACTCTGATAGTCAACGTATAGGCCACATGGCTGTCACATGTCATAGCAAAGAGAAGTCACTGAAAACCCTGGCCCTAGGAGCTAGTGTGAAAATTACCAGTATTATGAAGGAGACAGTGACTCCTCTTTCCACTGGATGCAAGGGAAGAGTCAGAGTCTAGAAAGGCATCGAATTAGTCCTTGGGATATCAGGTGAGTAAATAAGATATGAAGCCATATACATTTATGGGGATGATAACTCAGGACATCAGGGAGAGTCGAAATGAAACTACAACACATGTCCAGGAGACAAGAAGTCAACAAAGCAGGAGAAGTCTCAGAAAGCTCTTGTCTCTTTCAGGGTAGTGGTTTGTGAATTAGGCAAGATGAACCAAGGGGTGACTGAGCCTCGTGTCTCCTGACAGGTTTGATGCTTGTGTCAATAGGACCAGAAGCAACATCAAGTCCGTGACTTTGGAGACAGATAGTTATGGAGACACTAACTGCAAAGAAAGGGCATAAAGCGGTAAATGCATCTACTACTAAATGATGGAGAGCTTCTAGAACACAATAGAAATGTTTAGCACTATGTAAAATAGAGTTTTCTGTTTAATGAACATTTAAGAAGAGTCCAGACTTTGTAATGACGTCAGAACAAGTCTCAAGAACTGCTCACACAGGGTTTGCTATTAGAAACTGCAGTGCATTGTCAAATCTAAACAGGTTAGTACTTTGATAAATTTGATCAAAACAGACCAGACAGAGGAAAAATAACTTCTCCTTAATCCTGAATAGGAACTCTTTTTTTCCCCTGAAAATTGAAAGGTGATGAGAAGTAGGAAGTGAGAAAGCAAAGTGGATTCAAACCAGAATGGTTAATTTTTTGAAGAAGATAGCAGGTTTTTTTTTTCTCTCTCTCTCTCATAATGAATGATGCATAAGAATTTGGGTGTTTTCTAGACTTCATCTCATAACATGTCTAAGCAATGTTTTCTGACTCTATGAACACTTCCTATGCATAAATAGCCATCGGAAATTCCTGATACAGAGTATCTGTTTTGATGTATTCAAATTAGGAAGGCCATTCTGAACAAGTCAGATTACTTAAGGGTGAGAATTCAGTGTTCTCCTTTCTCCTAGGCCTTCACTTGCTTTTTGTCCATTTCCAAACTCATTAACACCTACATTAAAGGAGAAGAAGGCAAGAGGAGATAAAAAGAATATTTTCACTTTGAGATGCTATTAATCTTTCAGTTTATTAATCTTTCATTAATGGTACTTCTGATCAAAACCATGTCAAACCTTCCCCTTTTCCTGGGAAGCAGATGGTTTTGTCTGTTCATCAGGTGTATTTCTATTCCACCATAACTTGCAGTTTTTTTCACTGTGTGACAAAAAGTAAAGGCATTTTGTAGACTCATATCTAGTCTCATGTATTCCTTAAAAGGAAGAACACAATGGTTCTATGATCTGCAATTATTTATACTGAAGTTCTGTTATAGAATTATATTAATCAATTTGTGACCTTTTAAGAAATATTTATTTAAAATACGATCTTTGCATTGCATGGTTTGGGATCATTTTAAAAGCTGTTAGAAATTAAACAACCCTGACAAGATTACATTTGCAATCCTAGCAATTCAAGAAGCAGAGATCTTAGGATCATAGTTTGAAACAAGCCCTGGCAGGAAAGTCCATGATACTATTCCCAATTAATCACCAAAAGAGCCAGAAGTGCAGCTGTGGTTCAAGTGGTAGGGTGCCAGCCTGAGCAAAAAAGCTCAGGGACAGTGACCAAGCCCTAAGTTCAAGCTCCAGGACCAGCATACTCCACCCCTCCCCCGACACACACGCACGAAAATGTGCAAGAAAGGAATAAGTCCAGTTATTTGTCACTGAAATAAAACTGGAAATATATCTCTTAAATGACAGAATTTTACAGGCCAGAAATAAGAATACATTAATCTTAGTCATAAGTGCATGAATTGGCTGTTTGAAAGTTTTATGCATTAGACATTATTCATGTGCACTTCTGCTCCTTATTGGTCCTTCTAAAATATGATATTCTTTCTAAAATAAGGAGCATTGATATAAGTGTAATGAAAGATGTATTAAAGATTTGGTGCACAATTATCAATTAAAATGTATAGGTTCACTATCATGGAACACTGCTACTTCCATTGACTGCGTTATTTAGCTTTGATGGTTAACATACAGGATAAGAATTGTATGTGTATGGTGGATGAAAAAGCTGGTAATTTGAGGCTTCAATTAACCAGGCTGCTCAGGGGTAGATTTTGAATTAAACTAAGCTGTCAGATTTCTGAGCATTTACACTTTACCAATATATGAAAGGATATATAAAATACAGAATAAAAATGGCAGAATCCTTTGTGGAGTAGAGGCTCTAAAGAAGAGTTAGGCCAAAGTATATAATCTTGATAAGTGTGGCTGAAATTTCTTGTAGTAAATATTATTCGAATAGGGCAACCAGAGCAAGGATTCAACAATAATAAAACAATGCTTTATAGACACGTTTTCTGGATGAAGGTGACTACCCATAATTATGGAGTTCTTTTTATTTGGATGATGAAATGTTCTAAAGTTTATTCTATGTTTGCATAGCTCAGAGAACAAGCTAAAAACCCATAAATCAAAAAATGAAAGAAAAATGTAAGATAGTTCTTAGCTAATTATGCAGTTGAAGGTTACAATCTATATCAAAAGGAAAACAATAATCCTTGAGAAATGACTAAACTAGCCATTCTTATGTCTGATCTAAGCTTAACTTAGTCTCACAAAGAACTGGACAATTGATATTAGGAGCTCTGATTAATCACATCAAATCTTGAAATTACTAATACTATTTGGAAGGGTTAAGGATCCAGTGTCTTCTCAGAATTGTTACATTGTTTCTCCTATGCAGTTGAAGTGCTCTTTACTTTGTTCCACTAACCACTGAGAGTGTGGCACTCCTAAGGGAAGCCTGGCTCCTCTTTAAACCTGTTTTATGGCCTCAAAGTTGGTTGGATCTTGTGGAAAAGATCATGAACAAATACCTTTAGAAGTTCTTGGAAGCAACTTATTTCCTTATTATTTCAGAAATATGCAAATCGTTAACTCTTGGCTGGGTTTCCCAGGAAAGGCCTCCGTGTGGTTAGGACCCTGAGCTGTTGGGCAGTGCCAGAAGGACTGCCATTGTTCCAGACTCCACTGCATACATGTGCCTCTTCAATTTGCAAAAATTTTAACTATAGGTTCTGGTTTTCCCAAGGCGGTGCCAAGCCAGCCAGTGCGGCCTTTGTAAAAAGAGAAAGTGAAGAGCTGGTAACTTTATTTATACTTATTTATTTGCAGTTTGTCATAGGGATTTCTGAGTTGCATCCTAACTTCTACGGAAAATAATGTAAGTAACCAGATAACCAGAAAACAAGTGGGAATTACATATGCACCAGAGAGAACTAATATTATAACAGCGCGAATATACATCATCCATTTTCTTGAAAGCTTTAGAACAAGAAGTATAATTTTATTACCCTAAAAGGAACATACAACAGCCTGTGTTTTATCCTCAAACAATTAAACAACTTCTGTCAATAACCTTAGGCAGGTGGTTACAGATTTCCTAATTGTGAATATATCCCTGGTTAATAGCCGCCCTATGATCTATTATTCTTTTCCTTTATGTAAATGCTTTATGATGTTTTTAAATGAGTCTCGCTTATGAGCAAAGCATGATATTCCCAGGAGATCCTTTTTCTCTCAATCTATTTTTTCTGTTCATTTGTAGACCTATAAAAACACCTGGTCTTTCCAATAGATATATAAGTGCCTCTGGGAATCCTAATCTATCACAAATGCATGTTCAAGAGTTGAGTAGCAATACTGTGTCAGCCAGCCATGTCTCAAATGTACACCAGGCCAAACAAATGACCCAGAAGACAAAAGTCATTACTAGGATTCCATTAACAGTTTTAATAAGGAAATACTAACAGAGATACTATAATCTAACTGATTTTTTCCTATTTCCCAATGGACTGAATATTTTATGTGTAAGAAAAAGGTGTCACTGGGAAAATGCTAATTATTGGCTTCAAATTCTTTCTTGAAATCCCTGTTGTATTTTGTTCATTCTTTGAGCAATTCAGTTAGATTAATTCAGGAAGATTAAGTATAGAGAACATCAGTAAGGAAAAATAGTATCTATGAATTCAAAGGGAAGAATGAAGAACTAAGATTAATAAAGTAAGAGGAGTTTATAAACAGAATATATGAAACGTACTATAAATTAGTTATCCCTATACAGTATTGTTGCTATGTTTTATGCTTTCCTTCTTGGCTTTTGAGAATTCCAAGTAGTTGAAGATTGCAATTCCTGCTTCCCTCTGAAACTAAATTAGTATCATATGACTCACCTATGACCACTAAAATGGAGATCTCAAAGTACTGAAGCTATGAAAGTATCTCTGAACAAACAACAAAATAGGTGAGCATCTGAACTCCACTTGCACATCATCTTCCAGTATCTTCCAGTAATTTACCTGTGTAAGAAACAAATTATCAGCAGAGTAAAGGAGACAATCATTTTGACAAAAATGCCTGTTTATTCTCAGACATTAGTACTGGAATAATCATAGTTTCTGCTCAGTCATAAAACATCTCAGGCTTTACCTTAGACGCAGGTCATAAATTCTTTAGACAATTAAGTTCATTAAATGTTTAAAATGTGTGTATCAATGAATGCATGGACACACAGGAACAAGCACATATGTATGGAATAATGTAGACAACACTCTGCTCATATTTTAACATTCTAAATGAAACATTGATTGTTAGCTTAACACTGGTGTTGGAAGTGAATTTTTGATTTTGATTTAAAGTTAAATATCACAGTTGATGTGAATAGAATGTCTGTACACCTCATCCCAATCAGTGTGGGGAATTACAACTAAGTGGTTCTCCCAGGCTATTCTGAGCTATACAGGCCATTTATGAGCTGTCTTTGTGAAGAGAGTAGGGTTTGGAGATTTAAAAGACTTAAAAACCTGACTTATGATGATGCAGCTCCAATAAAATGCTATCAGAATGTTTGATTTTAATACAGAAGCTGTTGAATCACAGAATAAAATAGTAGATTTATAAATGTCTCCCATATTTTTTTACCAAGATGAAACTTAAATTCAAGGTGAGTGAGCAACCTACTTATAGCCATATAGCTTCTAAACAGTGGGATTAAAACTAGATTCCAAGTGCTAGCTTTATATATATATATATATCACCCATGTAAACTAATTTCTAGATTTAGTTCCTTTCTGTGCCAACATTGAAATCTGCTATCGTTAAGTACAAGGGAAAGTTAAAGAGGTATGTTGTACAGCCTGGTGACTATAGTTCATGACCTAATATTTTCCCTCCCCTCCCTACTATCCCATCTTATCCCCTCCCCTTCCCACCTCTTTCTCCTTCCTTCTCTTCCATTCTCTTTCTCTGTCTCTACTTCTTTGTCTTCTCTTTTTACTTCTTTTCTGGTGGCTGTGTAACTCCAGGCTTTCTGTTGCTAAGCAGGTGCTTATCTCTTGACTCATACCCCCAGAAATACTTTTCTTTCTTCTTTGTTTTCCTTTCCTCTCCTTTATTATTTCTTTCTTTTTTTTTTTTTTTTACTGGTACAGAAGCCAGGAACTCATGCTTTCTCACCTGACTAGTTTGGCAAGTGTTCTACTACTTGACCTGTGCTTCCAGCCTAGAGATTATTTGTTATTTTGGAGGTAAAGCCTTGTGTAATTTTGTGCCCAGGACTGCCTTGATGTAGCCTCCTCTGGAGCTCAGCCTCATGAGGAGTGAAGATTGCAAGCCTGAACCACTGCCCCAGGCTGTTCTTGTTTGAATAGTACCTGGACCACAAGGCACACATTTATTGCTTCCCATGTAGATAGAAGCAAGGCATGAACCATTCTGTGAATTGGTGAAGATGAGGGCTTGTGATTATTTCCAGACTGACCTTGAACCACAATCGTCCTATCCCTATCTCCCATGTAGATTGGATTAGACACATAAGTCGTTGTCACCTGGATAATTATATTATATTCTGAAAAAATGTTGAGCAAATGAGTACTAAATATTTTCCCTATACAAATGGTAACTAACTGGATAAATGATAGACACATTTAACCAAGGCGCTTGGATATGTGCTCACATCCTAATGTATACAATAAGCATATACAACTTCACATTTCAGTTTAAAGAACTCAAGTGAATTTGGAGAGGAAAGAAATTGTATTTCCTTTACCCATGCTAAGGGAATTAGTATACTTCATAGGAAAATGACTAATTGATGTGATTAAGTTCTACAAAGTATTAGTCATGTAGTTTATTTTCTTATGACCCTGAGAAATACAAATACATTTAACAAATTTCAGGATATAAAGGTTGGATTTGTCGTTCTCGATAATAATTAAGCCATGGGGTTTGGGGGAGCATTAGAGTGGAAGCGGGAAGCAAGCAAGTTGACCATGTGTTAGGCTCTGAGCTCAAAATACAGTACTGTCAGGAGTTCAAAAATAGTAATTATTACAATAGTGAGAGGAGACACAGAGAGAGAGAGAGAGAGAGACAGAGACAGAGACAGAGACACAGAGAGAGACAGAGACAGAGAGACAGAGAAGACAAGAAGAAACAAATACTATATTTCTTCCTTGGTAAGAAGATGGCTTATTCTCCCACCCTTGTGTTCTGCTATTTTCTTGTCCATGGGGCGCTCATTTTTGTCTCTGGGGCCAAAGCAATGTAGAAATTCAAATTAAGAAAACGGCATTTTCATATGGAAGAAACATCCCCCAAATGAGCATGTGGAAAATATTTGAATTGAGTATGTTATTACAGATCAAAATTTCCAACATGAGTGTATGGAGAATTTGTTGTTTTCTATTGCATAAGTGGCAGGAAATGGGTAAGTGGCTGGGAGGGAAAACAAAGCCACATGCTTGAAAGCATACTCTGAATAGAACAGAAAGAAGACTAGGGAGAAATGAACTGTCCTAAGTGCTAAGCTGTATCCCTATGTGATCTCTTGCCTTTCCCCAGGACACGGTAGTCTCCAGCCCTGTGAGTCTGACACATCCTTAGGAAACCTGACTGTGGGCTCTCATCCCACAAAGTCAGTGTTATCTCCACTGCCAAAGTACAACGCTAAAACCCCTGAGAAATGGAAATAAACAAAAATTATGTTCTCTTGCAATGTTGCAAGTTATATGACATCAATCTTGGCTTCCCAGACATAAACATTCAGGGTTATGTAAGCTTAATCTCTGTGATGACAAAATATTTTATAAAGCATCCCTTTGTTGTAAATGTATTTAAAATACCATGTAGCATAGAATTAACCACAGGAGGCAGTGATTTGTTTTCTGGGTATATAGTGATGGGATCTGAAGTGTGGAGTACACAGGTATTTGAACAACAGGATGTCAGTTGTAGCATTGTGTACAATTCCCAGAAGGAGGAGGTGGACAATGAATAAACTAAATCTAGTGCATGAATACTACACAATGGCTTGCAAGGTGGAAAATGGAAAACACTCTGACCTAGGCTAAGGAAAGGAAACCTTAAATGAAATAAGACACATGCAGACATATAAATACTCTATAATTTTATTAGTATGAGTTACTTAGGTGTCTAAGTAAAGTTTAATCTGACAAAAATAGATAGACAGTTGTCAGGGGCTGGGGAAAGGTGGATTTGGAGATTGATTGTTTAATGCATCTAATGTGAATTTGAGACGATCAATAAGGAATAGGTTCTGAGTGCACTGGTGGTTGCATAGATTTACCACTGTGCCAAATGAAATTTGCAATTAATTCAAAATAGTATTTTGTTACGAATATTTTTGTACAATGAAACAAATATGTTGTGTACATCCTCAGTTCTACATTCTCCTGTGACATTACTCCTTCCATCTTATACTCTTGTTATAATTTTAAATGAGTTAGGAACACCCATCTTTAATAACGCTGTTCTTGACTTCATTACCCAGAGAGAAGAATTCACAGCTTTATTATTCCTGTGGCTTGAAAAAAACTTACTTCCATAAATAAATTATATCTAAAAATAGCTTCCAGTAGATTAATTGGATAGTAAGAAGTTATAAAAAGAATTCACTTTGTGACACAAGTACAACTATTGGATAATAACTTATGTAGCTTCCTCTGCATTTTGTGGTCCATGTCATGAGAATGGTTTTGACAGAGAGATGCCTTAGACTTTCTACCATCTGCTGAAGCTTCATGTGAGCGCAGCTACGAAGGAGCGTAGATTCAAACCACCACCTCCCCCATCCTAGGGTGCAAATTCTTTCACACACTGAACCCTGCAGCTTCTAGGAAGCTGTAGATAAGGGCATACCATATCCATCTTTTTTCTTTCCTCAATGAAAAAACCTCTCTCCTGACCCATATGATGTGACACTGGGAACCGCATCACAGTTCGGTGCAAGGTAGTAAAAGCTGTGGGACTGGCCATCTCCATGCTGGTTAGTATGGAATGAGCGGCTTAGTGTAGCCCTGCCATTGCTACTTGCTGTCTGCTTAGAACTGTAAATAATAGTCAGTAGGCTGGTTCTTTAAAATATTGTAATTTGAAAATATATATTACTCCCATGAAGGGTTATATACCTTTATGTTTTTTGCTTTATGTTTTCATATTTAACTTTATACCTTCCTTTTAAGCCTTTCTACAGCTAATTTTAAAACTTCACTCTCTGAGAGCCTATCATCCCCTTTCCTGCCTTTAGCTCTGCTCCAAAGACGAGGCTTCTGTAGCAGTCAGCTGAAGTCAATAGAGGGGCAGACAAATGCACCATCCAGGAGAAGAAGGAAACACTGCTCACTGTTGAGTGCATATACAACTGTTGTGAAATGTTCTCGGTCTGTTACAGTCTCCCGCATTTACTACCAAAAGTCTCTCTCTCTCCCTCCCTCCCTCTCTCCCTCCCTCTCTCTCTCTCCCTCTCCCTCCCCCCACCTTTACTCATCTTCTCTTAGTCCCAGAACTCAGAACTCTCTGTTAAGTAAATAACATCTCAGAAATGTCTATAATTTAATTTACAGAGGAATTTACCTTCAACCTTGCCTCGCTGAAATAAAGTTTAAAATTTTCCTTCATTATAAAATCACTGGTTCTGTCTCCTTTATATTTTGTCATGGGAAGGCAGTGATGTAAAAATGTAGCACATTTGATTTGAATATCATTCACGGTTTGATTCACTGAATGAGTACTTTGATCTGCACAGGTGCAAACATGAAAGAACATAAAACCTTTGGAGAACGAAATGTGATCCAGCAAGTGGCATGCACCTTCTAGACTGGAAATGCAGGACTGCATAGAAAGGTAACATGAATTTATTACTTAATTTCATTTTTTATTGTGCATAAACTGTGAGTTTTGTTGTGCTGGATATCAAATTATATTTTAATGAGTAGATGCAGGGTGAATTTGTTTTTTTGGTCGATTGTGGGGCTTGAACTCTGGGCTTGGGCACTCTCCCTCAGCTCTTCAGCTCATGGTGAGCATTCTATCACTTGAGCCACAGTGCTACTTCCGGTTTTCTGTGGTTTATTGGAGATAAGAGTCTCATGGACTTTCTTTCCTGGGCTGACTTTGAACCATGATCCCCAGATCTCAGACTCCTGAGTAGCTAGGATTACAGGCGTGAGCCACTGGCACCCGGCTCAGGGTGAATGTTTTAAAGTGCTTAGAATCAAGTTGAGGGTGTGAAGCAGGAGCAAATTACAACCAAATAGTCCATAAATTATTTAATAAAAATTCCAGAATGTATGTTTAATATTATGATAACTTGTAAGTATAATCAAATAGTTAATAAAATATTTAATAAAAATTTCAGAATGCATGTTTAATATTATGAAAACTTTTAAGTATAATTATTAAATATAGGTTTGTGGGTTGGAAGGTTTAACAGTGTAAGAAAAAAATGAATACAAAATTAAAAGTCACAAGCAAAAAAAATAAAATAAGGACTTCAATAAGGAAAAAATAAAATTATTAGAAAATAACATTATTAGACTATTTAGGTCCTTTTTCAACTGATTGCTACATATCTGATCCAAATAAAAAAATGGACATTATTTATTGTCAAGTATTTACTTTACCTGTACTTGGAGGTAGATGTATGTCAAGTGGGCACAAACATATCGGGTCACCAGTAACTAAAATTTCAGCGGTACTGACTTCTACTTTTTGGCAATGGTTAGCCTGTAGCCAAGGCACTATTAGAGACATTTCATTGAATTGAAAACACAACTACAGCCATATAAATGTGTCATCATCATTTTCTCCAGATCATTAAGGTCATAGATACAAATATATCATATAGAATATTTCTATTAGGGTCTTAGAGGTCTAGACCATATGAATTTTACCAGTGAAATATTACATGAGTGTCAAATATAGTCATTGTTTATCAACTGAGTACATGAATAATTAAATCACATTTTATAGTTTTTGTTTTCTTTATTAGCATTATAGATATGTTGTGCTGTAGAAGTATATAATGTGTTACATTACAAATAGAAGTATTCTACTTACGTGCTCTGTGTCAACTATCAACTCTTTGGTTTAATTCTGGTTTTGTTATCCTGAGTTGTACAAAGGAATGACCATTCAACAAAAGAGTTTATGACTGGTTCAATGTCACCGCTTTCATCATTTCCCCCATCCAACTTTCCCAGATTCATTGGCTATGCATTGAATAGCAGACACCTTCTCTCCTCCTTACTCTCTTCATTCTTGTTTCTCCCTCCCCTTGACCGCCTTTGCAACACACCTTTCATTGCTCGTTTCTTGGTATTCATTTTGCTGGACTGTGAGTTACTTTTCTAAAGAATTGCACTGCATGAATTCTCCCCCACACTTTGTGTCTGCAGCCTGCCTCGGCCCCAACACAGGAAGGTAGATACCATCTGCTGATTACAGAAAAATGCCAGAGAGCAAGGCCTTGTCAGCTTGAGCAAGAAAAAAGGAAAATCATAATAATTTCAATCTTCCCATTGGGCACGATTCCATTCACAAATATTTTAAAATAAGTAATAGCAAACTCTTTTCAAAGCCAGGAAGAAAGAAATCATAATTAGTAAAATCTTGAGGGTGCACGGGCAAACCACAGAGCTAGATGTTTTAAATCACAGCCTTACGCCGGGCTGTGTGCCGTAGTATTTTAGTCTAACAGAGCTTCTGTACCTAGATTAAGTTTTAAGGCTATTATCTAAAGTTTCGTGTGTCAAAATCACAAGGAGTCTTTCCAGTTGTCTGCTTTTCCTTGTTTTTCTAGAAAGCCAGTGGCGTCTGTAGAAGAAAAGGCCTGTGCTAGCCTATCATGCCTTGGAGTAAGTCCTTTCCTTCACCAGGGAGTTAAAGATTACCATAGTACTCTGCCTTCTGCCTTGCCTGCTGAATTGATCCCAATAAAATTGGACACTCTACTAGTACAATTACATCTGACCTTTTCATCTACATTTAGGAAGTCTTCTACCTACTGCTTCTGATTTCCCTTTTCCCATTTTGTCATTATTTCCTTTAAAGGATTTGAAGTAATATAATTGATGACATGGCATTATGGATGACTCCATTTTCCTAAGAATAGAGAGCTGATGATTAAGTGACTATTTCAAAATTGCACTGTTGAGCTCAGGTTTCAAAATGGATCTTTTCTTGTGAAACCCCATTCATTCCCTTCACATAAAGGAAGCAGGTCTCCTTAACAGGGTGAACTGAGGAGGGCTACTTTTCTCCTGAAAACATTTGCAAGGTTTGGAGAAATGTTTGGTGGTCACAACACAAGGGCAATTTGATGCTGGTTGGAGAATGCAGCTGATAGAGTACAATATAGCTTAAGGTGTGTACAGTTTATAGGGATATTCTCTGCCTTCCACCATCTCATCCATAAAGAATAATGTAGCTCAAAATGTTCTCAGTGCTGAGGCTGAGAAAGTCTAATATTATCTGATTATAATTGCTTTAACTAAAAACAAAATTTTGAGGTTCATATGGGTGGTAACACCTATAATTCCAGAAATTCCAGAAAGGTAGGTAGGAACATCAATGCCTGTGCTGGACAAAAGTATAAAATCCTATCTGACAAATGAGCCAAAAGCAAAAAAAAAGAAAAAAAGAGTTGGGATGTGCTTTAAGTAGTAGAGAATTTACTCAGCAAGCCATGAGCTTTTGAGTTCATTGTTCTTAATTTCCTTTTCATTGTTCTTAATTCCACATGCATTAGACCTTTTCTTTGCTAATTTTGTCCCTTCTTAACTTCTCAAGTTCATACTTATTTCAGGTTTCATTTTTTATGTTATTTCACAAAATCAATTAAATTAACATAAAGCAAAATATTCTGGATATGGAAGTTAAAAATGGTTTACTTGATAATAGAACTCCAACAAGTTCAAATTTGTTCTACAATTCAATAGACAAGCACAGATTATTTCTAGTGCAAGTTCTTTGATCTAGTGCAAGTTCTTCCAAGTAGCTCATTTTTTCAAAAATTTAATCTCTAGAATCTCTTGTTTCTCTGTGAGTATAATACATTATGTGAAATATCTTCCAGTTTCCTTCACAAGGAGCTCTCTTCTTCAAGGAGCTCATAAAATCTTTGGGTTAAAAAAAATCTTCCTCCTCTTTCTGCATTATTGAAAAGAGAGCAGAAGATCGTGCAGCAAAGTTAGAGTGAGATAGGTAGTTTATAGGTAGAAAATGGAGGAATAGAAAGTTAGATAAGGATGAGATGACTGTTCTTTAGTTTTGTTTATCTGAAAGTGCTGATGCAAAGCTGTGAGGGACCTGAGAGCCGTGCAGCACTGGCGTGTATGGTTGAGTGAAATCCTTGCGGTGAGAAATCATTTGGTGGAACTGGGGAGGGGAGAAAAACAATTGGTATGACTTGGACACAATGAAGATGAACTGGGAGACAATGTGGAGAGTTAGGGAGATGAGAAAACTGGCATCCTAGCATTACAGAAAGAAAAGAAATATTTCTCTCTCTCCTTTTTGTTTGTTTTGTTTTTTGTTCTGTCAGTTGTGGGGCTTGAACTCTGGGTCTGGGCACTGTCCCTCCGCGCTTCAGCTCAAGGCAAGTTCTCTACTACTTTGAGCCACAGTGCTACTTCTGGTTTCCAGTGGTTTATTAGAGACAAGAGTCTTGTGGACTTTCTGCCCAGGCTGGCTTTGAGCCGAGGTGCTCAGATCTCAGCCTCCTGAGTAGCTAGGATGACAGGTATGAGCCACCAGCAATATTACTTTTTAAATGGTCATCCACTGGGCAGTGATGGAAAGGAGACACTATGAGCAATTTCTACATGTCCAACTAAGCAATGCAATGGAATACTTAGAGGCTTCAATTATTGAGACGGCCAAGACTAAACAGAAATTTAGTCAATAAGATGAATTAGTCAGTCTGTGATGCATTTTGGATAGGGCTTATGTGCTATATCTTCTTTCCTCTACTTCTTTATCTTGTCTTTTAGATACTGATATGGTTGTTTTAAATGGGAACTTGAATTTCCAATTCTGAAATTCAAGTGAGGTATCTACAGGATAGATTAGACTTAGAATCCTTGAAATAATGCTTTTGTTACCACACTGGGAAAGAATAAGGACAGTTAAGAGAAAGTTTCCTGAACACATTGGCATAGAACCTGGATGGATTCTCTTCTTCAAGAACCTAATAGAAAATGAAAAGAAAGACCATTAGGAATTAGAAATGGAATCTGGAATGTGGTGATGAATACCTATCATCACTGGGAAAATGGAGGCAAAAGGATCTTGAGGCCAGGTACAGCTTGGTCATAGCAATGATGAATTTAAAACAAACAGAAGTACAAACTAACCTACAAAGAATTGAAAAATATAACCAGAAAATTGTATAATCACTGAAAAAAAGCATAGGATCACAGATAAAACAGTAAAAAGTGACTCCAGTCATGTTAGGAAAGCTTGGTGGTATGAGATCAGTCCAGAAAACACAGCCTTTGCCTTACATGGACCATTTATTTTCCTAATTGTATTAATAGTATGTTTCATCCTCTTGTTGGTTGGATATGACTATTAGTTTAAAACTGGCCATGGAGAGAAATAAAAATGTGGTGCTGATTGAAATAATAATGTGGTAGAGCATATTTGTGAAAACTGATAAACTAAATGGAAATTATGTTCAGATATAAATCATTGCTCATTGTGCTATGCACTCACATTTATTGGTGCTTGAAAAGGTTGTAGAGAAAAATGCGATTCCATTTTTTTCTATACAGATGTGCATTACATAGGATATACATGTAATTAAACCCACTTTCTGTTTTCTGAAAATTTTAAACCATACCAGCTGTTCAATATCAAGCTATCAGTTCCATATCAATACTGGTTGGAGCTTTGATGTTCTTTTTGAAACATACATCGTTTGACTGGAGCCTTACTTCAAAGAGAAGTCGGTGTTTTAATGGAAAAGAGCATTTTCCTTGTTTAGAGGTAAGTACATGAGAGTCATAGACTAGTAAAAGTAAAATAAAAAAAAGACGACCCCTCAGAGTGTCAGAAGATCAGACAGAAGGTGAACTTCATAGAACTCACAAGTCTGATTCCCTGTCAGCACTCAGGACTCTGATATTTCTTTTCCCTCATCATTAGGATTTCTCTTAGTTTTGGGGATAAAGTCGCAAGGCAAAGTTCTCCTGATTTTGCTTTTGCCTACAGTTCTGACTATCCTGAAAATAATTAAGAAGAGAAACTCAAGTGTTTGAGAGTCTTTCTTGCATCTTCCTTAAGTCAGACTTAACAGAAATGTATGACTTGTGATAATGAGGATGAGTGACAGGCAGAAAATCAGAATTTAAAAAATGCTTACCAGTGCTCAACCCGAATTCCTCAGTGCTTTTCTTTGAGTCAAACATCTAATGTTCTTTCAAGAAAAATGTAAAGCTCTTCAGTGATACTCTTTCCAGACATCAGAGAAAAGTCGAAGCTTCTTGTTATTTAGGGATAGAGTGATGAAGCTTCCTAAAGTATGAAGAAACAATTTCATTTCTGAAGCCCAAACTACACATAAAAGAAAAAAATCATTCAGAGAATGATTCAAATATGTGTTCTATTCTGTCAACACACAATGATCAGATCAACTACTTTATCCATGAAACCATATTAATATATGTTACATTATGAGTAGCCCTTTCTATTATTTAAACATTTTTTCCTTATACTAATAGCTAAGCTTCTTTAATACCTGGCCACAAAACTCCCTCCAGATTTGTTACATGGTGCTTCAAATGGTATATAGAGACAGATGTCGCAGTCATCACTCAAGTCTGTCATATTGGGATACATTTGCAGAATGTATATACCTTTGGAACTGAAACTGTAGAGAAGATGAGATAAGCACAAATTCTCACATAATTATTTATTTATTCCAACAGCAATACTTGCTACACACACACACACATATGACATGAGTTCAAATACGACTATCTTCTAAGTACCTAAATTCTTCTGGACAATTTTACCACTTAAACAAGGAAACTTTTTTAAAAAAGAGAATGTAACTTTATGATGCATTACATGAAAAACATGAGCTATATGTCATTTAGATAATACTATAATAGATTTAATTCTTGTTTACTTCCTATGTCAGGGTACTGTTTCTATCAAGATACACAAACTAGAATGCATGCACTTCTTTTCTATGCTCACTCATTGAACTAGCAGAATCCACCTCAGCTAGAGAATGGTCAAGTCATCCAAGCATGGTGATAGTATTGCTTAAGACTCTAAATTCATTGTCTAATTCACACACATTTCTAACTTCCCATTGAGAGCATGCATGGGACTTGCCTCAGGACTTTGAGATCTCTAAAGAGGAGCAAAATCTTCCCAACTCTGTACACACATGCACAGTTTCCAATGCAGCCAATGTGGAGAGCTGCCACATCACTTCTTCTCATACAAACATGGCTCTCTTATTACAAAAACATTTGAGAGATAAAGTTTTTACACCTAGGATTTCTTAAGTACTTTGGACCAATCCCTGAATGCTTTTTGACATAAAGTATTTTCCCTGAACAAATAAATATTATATATATGTATATATATATTATTGAAACCCTAAAGTACAATAAAAATTGCATTTTAAAATCAGAGATTGGCTGGGCACCAGTGGCTCACATCTGTAATTCTATCTACTCAGGAGGCTGAGATCTGAGGATCATGGTTCAAAGCCAGCCTGGGCAGGAAAGTCTGTGAGACTCTTATCTCCAATAAGCTACTAGAAAAAGCAAGTGCCGCCATGGCACTTGAGCTGAAGAGTGCAGGGACAGTGCCCAAGCCCAGAGTTCAAGCCCCACGACTGACAAAAATGTTATAAAATAAAATTAGAGACTGACCTGAAATACAAAAATAGTTAAGTAATATTTGAAGTGAGAGATGACCCAGGATCGCTCCTTGTGTAAGAGAACTATTAGAAACTGATCATAAGGAAGAAACACAGGAATCAAAAGACAGATTATTGCTCATGGAACATATAGTACATAACTTCTTGAGACTTTCTCCACTTCTCACTTGAGGAACAATGCAATCATGGCAAAAAAATGTCCAACTTTCTCCCATGATGATTTCTTTATGGCTTGCAGCATGGATAATTATATGGTTTCCAAACTTGAGTATTTTATTTATTATCCAATAAGGTATGCAACTTTGAAACAATAAAGTTGAAACAGTAAAGTCAAATCTATATAAAATTGTCTGCAGAAGCTAGACTCAACATTAATTGGATATTATTTTACCACTCCTTAAGAAATGTGAACTCAACTGAAGAAGAATGAGAAATAAACAAACATTAAGGCAGAAATGAAGGAAACTACTCATCCTTTTTAGACCCTCTGGGCTGTTTCCATATCCTGGCTATTGGGACCAGAGCTGCAATGAACATGGGTGTGCAGGTGTCTTTATCACATCCTGGCTCATGATGTTCAAGGTAGATGCCTAGGACTAGAATGGTTGGGTTGTAGGGCAGGTCTGTGTTTAGTTTTTTGAGGAACTTCAAGACTGCACTGCAGAGAGGTTGTGCTGGTTTACACCAACAGGGTAGTAGGGTTCCTTTCCTCCCACAGCAACATTTGTTGTTGCTCTGATTCACAATGTTGGCCAATATAACTAGGTAGATGCCCCCAAATAGATGAATGGATACAAAAAATGTGGTTCCTATGTACAATGGAATTTTACACAGTGATTAGAATGACTAACTGATGTCATTTGCAGGGAAATAGAACTAGAATGAATTGTGGTAAGTGAGGTAACACTGCGCATGTTCCTTCTGATTTGCAGAAATTAGATCTAAAATACACTGAGATAGGATCAACTATACGTGATTCTAGACACTAACACACTGTGAGACAAAAAGAGGATGCTCCTAGGAGAGAAACACAAAGGTGCGATGCCTAAGTGTCTCTTCATATGTATATAAAATTATATACATGTTGAAACAAACTCCAAGATATGGAAACAAGAGACCTCTGGTTTTTTTTTTTTTCTTCTCCATTTCCATTTTTTAGCTTTTAGTTTTTGATGATTCTGTCTTCTCTACCTTTTTCATGGTGTACTGAAATGTACTTCAGATGGATTGGGGAAAAGGTTCAGAATTTGAGGGGAAAGGGTGAAAAAGCAGCAGTAGAGCTCACTGAGCAGGGTGAAAGTGAACTATGCAACCTGTGGGTATTGGTGGGAGAGGGACTGGGAGAGAGTGAGGGAGCAGAAGACACTGAACCAAAGGAAATGTGCTCATTATTGGCTCATTTAACTCAAGCCTGCTGTACATCACCTCTATAAAAAACAAGAAAATAAACTAATAATTAAAAAACGAAGCAAGCCAAATTTACCTGATTCTTACCATAGGAGATAATGACTCCAGAGTCAGATTACTTACAAAATCTGCTCTCAAAGCACAGTCAGGGCATCTTGAATAGCAAATGCCTGGAGTTGGAATTTTGTTTTCAGTTAATTCATTAAGCTGAAAGGGGCCTAGAATGTTAGATCAAATTAGTCACGTAAAATTGCCACTGGTGTTAAACAACCAATATGTTTGAATAGGCAAGTACATTTCTTTCTTTTTTGTTTTCTGCAGGAAAATATTTTCATGGAGTTGTTTCTTCCATAGTAGGACCAACAGTTGTGCACCATTTAGTAAAGAATATCTTAAGTACACTTAACATAACATAAATATTTGACTGTGAAATCTGATGATGTATTTTAAACAAAATGAAGATTTAAGCTGATAGTTAGCCCAAAGATAATATAGATTAAGTAAGAGAATATAGATTAAAAATTTCTGTAGAATATATGACTTGTCTGTCAATTCATTTAACTGGATACAGAGACAATGTTAATTACATCTAAATACATGGAAATAGAAAAAGGATTTTTTTCACAAATGAATGCTACCATATTCCCTTATTAAGTTATATTTTTATTATCATTAGTTGTACAAAAATATTAGCATTCAATGAATCAGTTAATAAATGCAACACATCTTAATCAATGCCAACCCTTTCCATTATTCTCTCCATCTCCTCCAATACAACCCCTCCACTCAGTTTTCTTATTTTCATAGGACAGGCAGTGAATACTATGACAGCTTTTCCACCTTTCTCCTCTTCATTCATCTAGCCCCTTGCTTTGAGTATGCATTTCCTGATCTTCATTTTGTTGGACTGTGAGTTTGTTTGTCTAGGGAGTTATACCATTTGAATTATCCTTGTGAATACTGTATTTCAGTCAATACATTTGTATATTGCCATATAATCACATCTGTATATACTTGTGCATTTAGAAATTAATGTTAGCTTCCGCATATGAGGGAAAGCATGTGTCAGCTCTGGGCCTGACTTCATTTAACATAATTTTTCCTTATCTGTCCATTTTTTTCCCAAATGATGCCACATCATTCTTATGAGGAGAGCTTCTTCAGACCTTCTAGCCTGTGAGGCGAAAGCTTGAAGTTTTCAGCATAAGAATAGGATGTCAATTGTCATGGAGAAGGTGAACATTACCTTCAACTCTGAGCATAAGCACAAAATTTACTTTTAAGAAAGAAATAGTAAAGCAACATACCCCGACATTCATTATTTACCATCTGGCCAGCGATTTTGTCAGGTAGCTCCTGAATATTACTTGTACATATTTTGGAACAAAAACAAATGTTTAGTGGGTATTTCTTGTGTGTTATGTGATCATGACAAACAATAACCTGCTATAGTATACAACTATAGAACCCTCCTCAGCAAAAAAATCCCTCTCTGTCTAAATTTCAAGATCACTTAGGATGACTTACATTCTTACACAAGTAGATCAGTCTAAGTTTTCTGTGTATTGCCCAGATATTTTAGCTCAGGGCCTACTAAAGTGGAAGTTGAACTCGATGGCCAACAGGAACTACTTAGTAAAATATATTGCTGATATCCTGAAAGTTGACTAGTCAAAGGAAGGAAACACAGTCAATAAAAACACAGGCAACTACAGGATGAAGTCCGAAAAAATAATTAAGTGCAAAGTTGAACCCAATCACACATTTTTTTTGGGGGGGGGGTCTGGTTGTGGGGCCTGAACTCTGGGCCTGGGTACTGTCCCTCAGCTCTTCAGCTCAAGGCTGGTGCTCTACCACTTGAGCCACAGCGCCACCTCCGGTTTTTTCTTTTTGCTTATGTGGTGCTGAGGAATCGAACCCAGGGCCTCAGGCATGCAAGGCAAGCACTCTACCACTGAGCCACCTTCTGAGCCCTACCAATCACACATTTATAAGCTTGATGAGAGTGCAATAACCTGGGGATATTCACCTAGAAGTAGTAGTAGTAGTAGTAGTAGTAGTAATAATAATAATAAATAGTATACTGAAAACACAAGCTTTGACTGTCTGAAAGCAAGGTTCATGGGCACTAAAAAGTTATTTTTCTCACTGAGAATCCCTCATCTTATGCAGTCACTTTACTATACTGTCAAGCTGATGAGTTCTATATAACTTGACGAGGAACGTTGCCCTTGGATGATGCCATTTATGGAAATCAGTACACTTTTAAGGCCATGTGGATGAAGGCCTTCATAGAGTAGAGGGTTTAAGGAAAATGAGTACTAGGACAGATCTCTGGAGTTAGCTCCTTTTTTGCAGGGAGCTAGCATGGTGCTCAGCCTGCACTAATCAGCTGAGTCATGGCACATACTTATTGAATTTGATGAAACAGCTCCAGTGATTAGAACACATCCAGTCATCAAAGAAAGAAATCATGTGGAAAGGGCTGTCAGCAAACCCCTTGAGGAAATAGCCTGGACAAAGTTCACAAGCAGGTCACATTGATCCTCTATGGGAGACTTCAGGAAGAGTTAACAATTGTTAACTAGGAATGGCAATCATAAACAATGAATAATCATTCATTGGAAGCCAACTCAGAGGACACAGCAGTGGTTTAGTACAATAATTCTTTATTATTTAACGCATCTGGACCAGTTACTTCAAGTGAAGTGAGGCATTATTGCTATGGGGGGAAGATATCCATATCCTATTCTATTTGCTGAAACAAACTCATTGGTGGGCTTTTTGAGGTTGCAGTGTACAGTTTGTTTCATTTTTCAAGTTTATCCTTTTCCAACAAAATACTGTATCTGAGCCAGCCATTGTTTTATCTTTGAAAGAAAAATAATGTTTATAAAAATTCATTTATTTTCCAAGAGAAACATAATAGTATATCATCTTATTTTTCTTCAAACACTATTCCTGATATGTGTGTGTTTAATATATATATATATATATATATAAAAATTCTGCAGATATTTTACAACTGTGGAATTTGGATAAATTAAATCTTTTTTTTTTAATACAATGAAGCACATTATTGCTTAACTTCAAGGAGATACCTGTTAACCTCTAAATGAATATTTATATTAACTTTAGCCTGAGTAACTATTGAATCTAATTAGATAGGTTTAGTAAGATATTTATGGTTGTATATGAAATAAAGATATAACAACTCATGGGTAAATTTCATAGGCAGTTTTAACTACATGTCAGAGTAGATAGAATAGATTTGGCAAGAGAAATGAAATATCTGTCAGTGTTCTTTTGTGTTTGGAACAGCTTCACAGTATGAAAATGTACAAACCTGATCATGGAACATTTACTCAGAAGAAAATGTTATCCAGTTTCTGACACAAGTGGCTTTCTCATTGCTATGTCAGAATTCCTGACATAAACCATGTAAGAAGGAGGAAGATTTGGTTCAGTTCATGGTTTCAAGGGGTTCAATCTATGGTCCTCTGTCCTCATGCTCTTGGGTAGAACATCATCGTGGTTGGACCATTTGGTGGAAGAAATTCTTCATAAATGATAGATAGGAAGCATGTAGGAGCAAAACAGGAAGGGGCCATGGATATAACATATTCCAAAAGTCCCATCCCCTGTCACCCAAATCCTACAGCTGAATCTCATCTCCTAAAGTCCGCATCACCTCCTTAAATTGTATCATCATGAATTCATCTATTCATAGTTCAAAGCCCTTGTGAACTTAATGCCTCTGGAGGCATCAACACAGACAAACTAAAGGTGTAAATTCCTAATCTCCAATCCTTCCTTCCTTCCTTCCTTCCTTCCTTCCTTCCTTCCTTCCTTCCTTCCTTCCTTCCTTCCTTCCTTCCTTTCTTCCTTCCTTCCTTCTCCCTCCCTTCCTCTCTCTTCCCACCCCCCCCCTCTGTCTCTCCATCCCCTCTTCCCTCTCCTTTCTTTCTGCTCACTCAAATTAGCCAGCACTGTGGAAACATGTAGAGGTCATGAACGGGAGGATATAGGATCCAATTGGAGCATATAAGGCCTGGAGTCGTGACCCTGCTGCTTCCTCTCTTCCTTCTCTCTGTTTCCTGATGTGTTGATATGAAGTTCTCCTTGTCTTGATGGACTGACATGTCTGAAACAGTGAGTGAAATTAATCCCCCCCCCCACACTTTAAGTGGAGCTACCACAATACCATAGGGTCTTAAAATGATTTCTCTCCTTCACATTTGGTATTTAACACAAACCACATTATTTATTCCTTTTTACTCAGTGTAGGATTTGGAAACTCCCTGATCAATGTGATTTTGAACATCTTTATGGGCTCTTTTTATGGCATTTGGAAGTACAAATCTTTATCTACTGGGATCTTATTTTCTGATATTCACATCATGAGCATTTTGAGGTCTTTATCTGTATTTGTGTCTATGTGTGTATAACAACTTCATTTTTCATTCTGAACTACTCACATTCCACATAATCCTTAAGAAATGAAAGAATATATTCACCCTAATCAAAAATGTCCTTTTTGCCATCCTCTGGGTCAAAGATTAAGATGTTCCACAGCCGGCTTTTTACCTCCAGGCATTAATCATACAATCAGCAATTACTTCAATTCCCTGTGATATCAGGTTTATTCAAGGACATATTTACTTAAACAGCTTCCCTGAATTGACCTAACTTTCTTTCTTTACACATAATCCTCTAGTGCCTGTCTCAAAGAGACACGCATTTTAGGTCCATGGGGCAGAAGCAGATCTGGAGTGAAGGATTGGTAGACAAGTGCTTTATCAAGGAGGTGCTCAGAGGACAAGCCGAACAGGTGCCGGCAGCCAGCTCCACCAAGGAAACTCTTGGAATCTGTGTCCTTAGCTCTTCATCACCTCCGGAACCCATGTCTCAAGTCTATCTCACTTTTGCTGCCAATACCCACAGGTTCAAAGTCACCTAGGGATACTTATGATCTGTGCACACATACAAAGGAGGCACATTAATGCTAACAATATCATTCAGTGCAGTTTCAGGATTTAGTGATTGGAAGCAAAAAAAGAAAAAGAAAAAACCTCAAACTTATGAATATGTAAAACTGGGTGGAAAATCCAGTGTCTACTAAAACTTCCCTTGAATTAGAGAATATTCGTTTTTTGTTTCACATGTTTTATGGACTGCGGGTTATTTTATTCTGTGTTACACTTATTGTTGAACACACAGTGAGCAGTTAAGAAGTTCCTGTCAGTAAACTGTATAAATGATGACAAGCACATTGAAATAAGTTATTGTGCAAGTGTTTTGGATGCGAGACTGTTACTTGCTTTTGAGGAAGGGTATCCAGGTAAACTTATATAAAGAATTAACTTTTGATTTAGACCTTGAAGTATGAATAGGAGTTTTAGACTAGAGCTTTACGTATTTCATTCCTTTTAATATGGACATTTTTTATCCTCTGTCAATTTAAATTTCTGAACTTTGCCTTCTTTGAATCATATATATATATATATATATATATATACACATATATATGTTGGATATATGTATATATATGTAGGCTAATTGATAAATAACTCAGTAGACTTTTTTCAGCTTCCTTTCAATATCAATAGCTCTGTAACATTTTATGTTTTATTTTTTCAATCATTATAAAACTTACTTTCAAAATAAAAAGATTTGGGGCCTGCCTTGCCATGGCTTTTGATGCATTCGATTGGGGCCTGCCTTGCCATGGCTTTTGATGCATTCGATAATTTATCCTTTTCTGGAATTGTCCGTCCTTTACTTTGCTCCGATTACTAAGGTTGAATCCCCAGCCCTCTGCTCTGCTTTCTTGTGTGTGTTTGCTTTTTTTTCCCCTCTTTTCTTCTTTAATACTCTCCCTGTGCCATAGCTTCAGAAATTTCACAATGAACTGTTCTATTTTTTTCCTTTAAATTTAATCCTGCTTCTCAGTTTTGTTCTAGGTGCTGCACTTTAGAGAAAGACACCGCATAAGCATTGAAAGTGCTTGGAATGATATTTCACCTGCAGAGGGGAAGGCTGGATGGGACATGAAAAGTGCCTTCAATGATTTGAAAGAGGTATTCTCAAAGAAGCTCTGCAGTTATTTTGTGTTTCCACAGGGAACCGTTAGCACCCGAGTCTGGAATTCTAAGAAGGCATAGTTTTGGATTAGTGCAAGAGGGACATTTATAGAACCTGGATGGACTTTTTAAAAATAGAGAAGATAAAAACATTGAATTGGCGAGAAAATAGAGGATTTTCTTGTCATTAAGGGACTGTCAAACACAGGTTGAATGACAATTTGTTAGGGGTGATGTTCCAGGGCCCTAACGCATCAGATAAAGTGAGAACATTACAGATGGCAAAGTCAGTGGCGACTCCCAGATAGCATTGCTCTTGGATCCCCTTAGATTTCTCATCGTTCTGCCAAGTGAAGCATATCTGAGACATAATTCATCCTGTTCCTTTTTAAGTCTCCTTTCCGGTCGGCTTCGCCACTATCTCTGCACAGATCTCCGTGCACCCTGCAACCCACACTCCATCCCAGCCTCATTTTTCTCCTTTGTTTCCACATCTAACCTGTCATCCAGTCCAGTCCCTTGTCCCTGGGTGAAGCCTCTTTCATTCTCTTATATTACGTGCATGATAACGCTTGTGATTTTCAGCCTTTCCCAGGATGCTGGCAAGGATTAAGTTGGTTTTCTTGCTTGCCATTCTTTGGCTCCAGATTCTTGTCTGAAATGTAGTGTGGAGAATAGCCCAGACGAACTTTTGAAACTTCAGTGAAGGAAACCGTACAAATAAAATTAAAGTGCTCCATATTGGTTTTCTAACACACACAACTGACTGCCTATCAGTCTCCCATTTAACGCATACTGTATTATATGAGGACCCTCAACCCTCCACTCACCCATGTTTGGTTATTTCTATATATTCTCTTCTTTCTATCAAATATTGCAATTATTGTTTTTTTCATGGACATATCTTTCTCATTCTTTTATATTTAAACCATTTCCCATAGAATTTGTCCTCCTAAAAATTAAATTCTTCTTTTTATTCCATCTAAAAATATAGCTATTAGAAAAAAAAGATGGCTTATGCCTGTAATCCCAGGTACATAGAGGGCAAAGGTCAGGAGGACTATGTGTGAAGATCAACTGGGGAAAAATAACTTAAGCTAAAAAGGACTGGGGGAAGGCTCAAGTGGTAGAGTTCCTGTTTAATGAGCTTAAGTCCTTGGGTACAAACACTAATACTCACTGCCAAAAATAGTAAATCCAAAGAAAAAACAATAATAAAATTTAGCTTTCACCTCTCCCTTATTTCCATGTATATACTTGTACTTTTACATACATATTTTGTGATTCATTTACTTACTATGTTCTCAATAGCTATACACCTGAGACAAACTTGTACTGTTGAGATCATTGGTTATTATTTCAAAATTATTTTAACATAAGTATGTATGTAAATCCATGTATGCATGTTATGTATTTCTTTGCAACAACAGAAGCCTAAGCCTGATCACTTCTTAATGGATTTTCAGTTAATATTGGGGCAAGAAGTATCAGAATCCTCTATTTGTGCTGTCTCCATTTGAGCAAATGTGTTATGAATTCTGAGAATCACAGAATTTAGGTAGCCCAAAATGTTTGGATGTGATACTAAAATGTAAACATTGTGTATGATCATAGAAGGTATGTATACAGAACAAAGATCTAGAGAAGTCAATGCATTTTAATAACAATCCTTACAGGATTATATAGAACACAGCCAACCTCAACCACATGAACTTATGTAGAGGAAAACAGAAAGGAAGAGAGAATGAATACCATTCTCTACTGGGAAATGTGGACATCTAACCTAGCATCCTAGATTAGTAGCATTGCTGCAGGTTCCAAAGAGGTTGGTGTTTTCCCACTTCAGGCTTTTTGGTGGTTGCCTGGAGATAAGAGTCTTGTGGACTTTTCTGCTGGGCTGGCTTTAAATTACGATCCTCAGACCTTAGCCTTCTGAGTAGCTAGGATTATGGGTGTGAACCTCCAGTGACTGGCTCTGATCTTTTGTTTTCATGAATTATTTTTGGTAATTATATTGAGAAGTCAGTTTATACTTTAATTTTTAAAAAAGTTCTAAATCAAAAAAATGTACATTGAAAATGATACTGCCCATATTGATATATAGAGGAAGGTTGCTTGTTTATAAGCCACGCTTAGTTATTTTATTCTTTTAGATAATAGTTATTATTATCGTTATTGTTATTATTATTGTCATTATTATTTTGTGAGGTGGTGGAGGAAAGGAAAACCCTATGCTTGGGACTGTACTGCTGCTGTGATGCTGTTCCTGCTTCCTCCTCCTCCTCCTCCTCCTCCTCCTCCTCCTCCTCTTCTTGCAATAGGGCTACTTTCTATGGTAGGTTATCTTGACAGCCTTTAAAACTGTAAAGGTACTGTTAGTGGATACATGCATATGAAGCATCATTCATTATTCAAAAAGGAAGGAAATAATGTCCTATGAATCTTTCCTTTTTTGATGATATATGTATGAAATTTTATTTGTATTCATTGCTTGTTGGCATTGAATATAACATCCAACATAAAATCAACATATGAATAAAGGGAACAGTACTTCTGAAAAATATTTAAAGGCAAGGTATTTTTATTTCTGAATTACATATAATTCATATAGCTTTTTATATTTAAATGTATATTATGTTGTGTAAATATCTGTATCTAAGATACAGATCAGAGATTAACATCTTTTATTTATTCAATAAATGTGACATACAGGTAATATATTCAAAGCCATATATCATAATTAGGGGAAGCTTTAATCAATTAAAAAATAACCCATAGTTGTGCTGGTAGCTTTAGTATGGTCTTGTTTGTGATCATTTGGGTAAATGCCCAAAAGTCGGATTGCTGAGTCATAGGGAAGCTCTATGTGGAGTCTTTTGAGGAATCTCCATACTGCTTTCCAAAGTGGTTGAACAAGTTTACAATCCCACCAACAATGCAGTAGAGTTCTCTTATGGCCAACTATGATTATTGCAGCATTTTTTACCGTAGCTAAGCTATGGAACCAACCCAGATGCCCCTCAGTAGATGAATGGAACAAGAAAATGTGGTATACATATACATATACATGCATATATATGCATGTATATGTATATCTATCATATATGCATATACATATCTATAATATATATATATATATATTATATATATGATGGAATTCTATGCCTTCCTCAGAAAGAATGGCATTGCCCCATTTGTTAGGAAATGGAAAGACTTGGAAAAAATTATATTAAGTGAAGTAAGCCAGGCCCAAAGAAACATAAGTCCCATGGTTTCCCTTATTTGCACTAACTAGTATATTTCTGGGACAAGCAGAAAAGGTCAAAAGAAATGTACATGTGACCAGATACAATGATGTTAAGTGAAATGAACCCCAAGATAAGGACACAAGTGGTTTTTTTCATTCTTGCTATTGCTCCTAACGTATATAATGTACCACGACATGATTTTTTTTTGTTCCTTTGTATGTTCCTCCCCCACGGTATAACCCATATGGACTGTATTTGATGTCAGTGCCCTACATTTTGTATATACACTTCTCTAACTTGGGGAGGGGAAGGGAAAAAACAAAATGCTAAAATAGGGATACAGGTTGACCCATTGTAACAATGAGATGTACAAGACACTATATTGAAAATGAACTATTTTACAATTTAGGCGGGGAGAGGGGGAAGGGGGAGGGGGGAGTGTAGTTGTGGAGGTGGGAGGGAAGGGATGGTAGGGGAAAAACAAAGGAGGAGGTAACAGTGCTTGATAGGAAATGTACTCATGACCTTGCTCATCTAACTGTAACCCCTCTGTACTGTATTTTACGATAAAAACGTATTTTTAAAAAAAGAAAGAAAAGAAAAACCCAGACAGATTGCAAACATTGGATGGATCTTGATCCATTATGCTGTTCTTTTTGTTTGATTGGGGAATTAAATCCATTAATGTATGAGGTTATTATTATGAGATGTGGCGTGTTTTCTGCTGTGTTCTTGATTTCTTGATTTTGTTTCCTCTTCCTGTGTTTACTAAATTGTTCTTGAGGTGATTTTCATCTGATGTGTTTCTTTGTGTTTCTGTGTGTCTCTCTGTTTGGAGAGCTGGAGCAATTCCCTATTTTTTGTCCACCATCTGACTTTCCACCTCCCGATTGGATTTTAATATTAAAATTGAATTAATAGTATATTATTCAGTTCTTTAGAATTCCCTGTGAATAATTCATGTTATCCAATATACCTCCCCTTAATTCAGCATCACTTGGACATTTCCTTTATGGATTGAATATGCCAAAGGATTCTTCTAATTAAATGAATGGATTAGCTATGAATAGCAAAAGATCTTTTTACTTAATGGGTTTTTCTCCTTTAACATGCAAAAACTATATAAATAGCAAAGGATTTTCCCTTCTTATTCATCAATTTCTTCTAACAGAAAATTAATGGTATTCATTCTGTGGATCACTTGTGTATTGTGCAAAGTAAGGGCTCCTCATCTTGTTGGGTTTTATCTTCATGAAATTTTACTTCTTCAAGCAAAACTTTTGCTGCATACCAGGGTATTTTCTTTCTTTCTTTCTTTCTTTCTTTCTTTCTTTCTTTCTTTCTTTCTTTCTTTCTTTCTTTCTTTTCTTTCTTTCTTTCTTTCGTTCCTTCCTTCCTTCCTTCCTTCCTTCCTTCCTTCCTTCCTTCCTTCCTTCCTTCCTTCTTTCCTTCTTTCTTTCTTTCTTTCTTTCTTTCTTTCTTTCTTTCTTTCTTTCTTTCTTTCTTTCTTTCTTTCTTTCTTTCTTTCCTTCCTTCCTTCCTTCCTTCCTTCCTTCCTTCCTTCCTTCTTTCTTTCTTTCTTTCTTTCTTTCTTTCTTTCTTTCTTTCTTTCTTTCTTTCTTTCTTTCTTTCTTTCTTTCTTTCTTTCTTTCTCTCTCTCTCTCTCTTTCTATCTTTCTCTCTCTCTCTCTCTTTCTTTCTTTCTTCCTTCCTTCCTCTCTTTCCTGTTTTTAGCTTCATAGTAATTCTTAATGCTTGTGATGTCTAAGGTTTCCCAAGGATGAACAGCTTTTTTAAAGAATTATTTTTCTTTTCTTAACACATTTTCTTTTTGAAAGTACAAAGAAAAAAAACCTCAGGAGTTTCTTTTCCCTTTTTAAAACAAACAAACAAAACCTCCAAAACTCATACACCTCCATTTGATTATAAAATTGTGAAGATGATTAACTTCATAGGAACAGCCCAGTGTTGATCCCAGCACATGAATAGAACACTTTGATGTTATTTATGACTACAATACAGCACCCATTCATTTAAATATCACAGGAAAATCAGTGGGCTCTAGGGAACATGTGCGATTCCTCCTTGGCCTTATTATAATAAGTATGATATAAATTTAATGAGTTTTAATCATTGTGTATTCTCTATATAAAGATTTATTCTTTGTTCTAAAGGGTCAAGTTCATTTTGTAGAATTTCTTTTTAAAATGCTCTCATCTATTAAATTTTCTATAGAAATACTTGACTTCCCCCAAATATTTCAAATGCATGCAAAACCTTCCAGTAGATTCATGAGCAAATGTATATGCTACTCTAGTGTTCTCTGAACAAATCCTTTTATCTGCTTCACTCTATGAGTAATTGAAAGGGATCATTATAATATCCTCATCTTTTTGTGTTTTAAAAAATAAGTAAAAAGAGAAAATAAAAGAAGAACAAAGTAAGTTACTGGATATTAGTTATTATAAATAAGGAAAACAGAAAATCTTTCACAAAGACAAAGGAATGTTGTCTTGTGGAAATTAAAAATGACGAATCTTCTGTTTTCTCTTTATTTTCTTTGGTGGAAGTACGAAAGCTTGACGACAGAGCCAGGGTACTACTGTCCCTTATCTTTTTTGCTCCAGGCTGGGTGTCTACCATTTGAGCTAGAGTTCTACTTCTGGCTTTATGTTGGTTCTTTGGAGATAAAAGTGTCAAGGACATTCCTTTCCCGGCTGGCTCCAAACCTCTATTCTCAGATCTCAGCCTCTTGAGTATCTAGGATTACAGTCATGTGCAACTGGCATCCACCTCTTTTGTAACATTATTAGAAACTAGAATGTAGAACAGTAATTATCTGACCACTACTCTTTTAATACTAGAAGCAAGTGGAATATATATATATATATATATATGTATATATATATTGCATAATATTGCATATGTATTGCATCTTGGAAATAGACCAATTTTGGAATAGTTGTTAGTAGAACTTATGGTTTGGTTTGGGAAAAGAGGAAAACATAGAAATAAAGAAGAGCTCCTAGAATTGGTTTCTAACTCTGAGTACTGTTTCTACTTGATTAGTGAGAAATGACTATTGCAAATACAAGTTTGGTTTGGAAATGAAGAATTCTGCTGAGGAATGGAGGCCTGGCTCATGTGCTAGTACATTTGGCTGAACTCAGGACATTACTAGCAAGTGCAAGGTTCTGAATTCAAAATCAAGTACAACCAAGAGGAAGGAAGGGAGGAAGGAAGGGAGGGAGGTAGGAAGGAAGGAAGGAAGGAAGGGAGAGAGGGAATGAGGGAGGGAGGGAGGAAGGAAGGAAGGAAGGAAGGAAGGAAGAGAAGGAGGGGGGAGGGAGGGAGGGATAAAGAGGAAGGAAGCAGAATAGTACTGAGAGTTTAACTCTTTGTGGTAGATCAAACTTAGACAAAATATATTTGAATTTCAGGGCTCAGGATGTTCTATTACCATTCAGGTCAAGATTAAGAAGAAAATCTAGAAGCCGCTTTTTAAGTTTTACTCTCAAATCTAGTATCATAACTATGGCCTTTGAAATCAAATTAGGTAGTTCCAAGTTTCCCACAAAGAAGTAGTTTCTGCCCACATGTTATAAATTCTTCATGAATGTGCATGTCAAGAAAAACATATAAGATGAGTTCTTTGTTGCTTTGTATGCCCCTCCCCCACGTTATAACTCCTGCTTTTACTGTATTTGATGTTGGTATAATTTGTGGAGGAGAAGGGAAAAAACAAATCGTTTAAATAGGGATACAGGTGGACCCATTGCAGCAATGAGATGTATAAGACATTATGTTGAAAAAACAAACTTTACAACTTTTGGGTGGCGGGGGGTTGGGAGATGGGAAGGGATGGGAAGGGGAAGAACAAAAGGAGGAGGCAACAATGCTTGATAAGAAATATTCTCATTATCTTGCCCATGTAATAGCAACTCCTCTATATGGTCTTTTCACAATCAAAAATATATATTTTTTAAAAAAAGAAAGAAAGACACAAATACTCTAAATGATGAAAGGTAAGACATTTTCTTATGGTAAATAGTTGAAAGGAAAAGGAATATATATATATATATATATATATATATATATATTATATATGGGAGAATTTTCTTTGATCCTAGGTGGATAGATGGGTGGTCCGGTAGTGGGGCCTGAACTCTGGGCCTGGGCACTGTCCTTCAGCTCTTCAGCTCAAGGCTAGCACTCTACCACTTGAGCCACAGCGCCACTTCCAGCTTTTTTCATTTTGCTTATGTGGTGCTGAGAAATCGAACCCAGGGCCTTATGCATGCAAGGCAAGTGCTCTACTACTGAGCCATCTTCCCAGCCATATATATATATATATATATATATTCTCCCATATATATGGGAGAATTTTTTTTGATCCTAGGTGGATAGATTATTTTTAAGCCAGCAAAGGGATTATTAAATAACTCCACAAGTTTACAAATAAAAGATAAAATGCAGGTTCTACAGAATCTCAAAAGCTTTTAAATTTGGGTGTTATTGATTCATTTGTACTACCTAGGCCAAACCTGCATTAAGAGATATATTTTTTCTAATTCATTTCATTTCTTTAGGATCTCAGTCAATTTTTAAAGCTTTGAAGAGCACGCTTTATACTGTATGGATTTAGATTTGAAATTCCAAGACGAAAGAAAAAAAATATGTTTCACAGAATCAATTTTACCGAAAGAGAGTCATTCCCTGCTTGCCCACCCCGGAAAAAAATAGATTTACAGCTTTTAAAATATATCTTGTGTGGAACTTAAACAGTCTAATCCTTAAGAGTAATGACCCGTTTCCATCACAACTACCCATGTGCCCCTCTCAAATGAGTGAGGGTGCTCAAACATTGTTTGGGTCTTCATTTTCGGGGTCATGGAAAATTACAAATCCTCTGGAAACAGACAATCCTGCCTTTATGACTTGCTGAACGTGCGTTTGGCTCTCTTCCCACTGGGTGGGAATGGGCTTTGCTGGACTTCCAAAGATGCCGGACGCAGCAAGGCTACCCACAACGTTAGACATCCTCCCTGGGCGTCTCAAGGGAGGGGCCACAGGTATCAGAGTCGAGTGGAAATCAATGCTAACCAGAATTCTTATCTAAGCAACAAAAGTATCACCTTGCAGCAACCTTGCTGACGTAGTGAGATGTATGTTTGAAAGACCCCTTGGAACTAAATATTGTCTGGAGAGATGGAATTTTGATCAAGTTTGTATTTCAAGGTTGATTCCTACTCCTTGATTGCGTATCCTCTTTCTGGGCGTCTGTGAACCCGGGGAACTAATCATGGCTTGCTGATGGGACACGGAAAGTGATAAGATTTGCTTCGCAGAAACATTCAATTGATGTTTTCAGAATCAGTGATGCTCAAATAACAATGCCTGCTCAAAAAAGATTACATGTGCATATTTGGAAGCGTTGTTGACCTGGATTTCCGCTGTCACCCCGTTGTCGTTCTTGGACCCGTCTGTACTCGTGCACACATGCTCGCCCGGGCACTGCACGAATGAGCTTGCCCAGTACCAAGGGTGCTGTTCCAAATTCAGTTGTCTCCTGTACTACTGAATTCACCTCGCAGCCTGAGGATGTAGGAAGTCAGCAAAACAAGCAGGCAGGCAAATGGGCAATCGAAAAGCGCTCCAATTCCCTAATTTTGAAACAGGGCTTGAAAATTAAAGGCACCTACATCAATGGTCATGTTACAGACAGGAAAGCCTTTAATTTTGTACTTCTGGAGTGAGTGTTTCGAAGGCAGCACCATTACTCCTGTCTCTAACACAGTGTATCACCACTAAACAGAAGACGCCTTGACTTCTTAAAAAGGAATAATTAGAGGACGTGGCTTCTGATTAAATTTAAAAGGAATCCTAGCATTGTGCCATTACTAAAAAATCATGCAAAATGTAGTTGCTTATGTTTCTTCTTTTATGATGAAAGAAGAAAGAAACACATTGACAATTCTAGGATTAATCAAGTACCAGGGAAGGTAAGGTAATGATGTAAAAATCACAGAAATGATCAGTCCTAAAAATTACAGAATGGTCGGTCAGCAATAGGAAATTATTTCATCTATCAGTTCACATGTTACCTCATATATAATTTAATATAACTTGATTGTGAGCATTGTGATGGAAGATGTTCTATTAGGCAAAGTTAGTGTTATGAGTACTACAGAATTTTTCCATTGTTAATTGCTAATATGCCAAAGCCCATTACAAATGATTATTTGGAAATATTAATTCACACAGTTTTGATGTTATATTTACCTGCCTGTGAATTTTTAGACCATTGGTATGACCCTTCACATAAAGCTGATGGAAGAGAGATCATATACATGACCCTGCTGCTCCTACTTCCCAGCTGTATGCTCAGAATTGACAATGTGATATGGCTTTGTAGATTTTTGTCTGTAAATTATACCTACCCATGTCTAAAGAGGATAATGGTTTCTCATTTGTGTAATCTTCTATGTCAGGATTAATTTGCTTTGTTGATTACTGAAACCGAGTTCTTGCTCTAAACTTTTAGTTTTGGACAGGAATTTTGACTCTATCTCAGAATCTATTAAACTATCAAGATAAAGAAGAGGATGGGAAGCGGGCACCTAACTACTTTGGAGGCTGAGAGCTGAGGATGTGGTTTGAAGCCAGCCTGGGAAGAAAAGTCCTTGAGACTTTTATCTTCAATAGACTACTCAGTAAAAGCTGGCAGTGGTCCTGTGGTTCAAGTTGTAGAGCACAAGCCTTGAGCACAAAGAGGCTCAGGAACATTGCCCAGGCCCCGAGTTCAAGGCCCAAGACTGGGTTAAAAATTATAATAATAAAAATAAGAAGAGGATAATGTACACATTTGTATTGCTCCTGCTTGTGAGGTCCAGACATGGACCTCATTTTGTGATTCTTAACTTCTAACTTCTGTCAGGTTGCAAGGTATCAGAATTGGTATGACAAAAATATGTGCTTTTAAGTCATTCTGTGCCTCTTTCTAGGTCTTTATTTTCATTTCTTTGTACATAGGTTCATTGGCACAAACACATTTATAAATTTTATGGTTTGCATAGAAGAGTACCTGTTGGAGGTCTGTTTTCTTAGAGTCATAAGTTGCTTTCTCTAGTCCTGTCTGCACTGTTGCACGAGCTGTCTTGGACAGACATCATGAAATCTGTAGGGCTCTGCTCACCATCTTTGGAATCTGGAGAAATCCCATTATGTTTCCTATGTAAGTCTATTCTATTTGAATAAAAAATAATTTAAATCCTTAACTGTGTTTCATGGCCACTGTTCCAAGACCATTTTACTCTTCATTTAATTTCTGTTTCACTTCATTTGTAGGCTTATAGCTTATAAAGAACTGCTTTTTTAAAAGGATAAATAACAGTGATGTAATACAATCATGTACACAGAAATGTTTGCAGCTGATGTCTCTTCATTGAACTCTTACCAATCCATACTGTATGCTCATGATTATAGTAGCTTTGCTCAGTTTTGACGAAGGCAAGCCTCTATTGATAACCCTAGATTCTTCTGAGAACATCATGGTCTCCAAATTTTAAGCTTTTCAAGGTCAAGGAAATAGTGGTTTCATTAATTACCTTGTTAGCATCTCACATATTGTTTCCCACATAATGAATATTCCATTTAACTTCAGACCAAACTAGTAAAATTTCCCCAGTAGACCACCAAACTTACAAAAGGGGAGAACTGATGGGATCCCACAAGATAATCTGTGAGCGGCAAAAGCAGACATTTGCAGGAAAGAATGCTTAGTGCTTCATTATCACAAAAAATAAAAATGTCAAGAGTCAGAGTTATTGAAAGGATTTATAAGTAAGTTTAAAACTGTCATGTTGATCTTCTCTCTGAGTTTTTGCCACACTATCACACACATTTACACACAACAAATACAATGTTTGCACACCTCACATGTGTTTGCACACATCACAATGGCCAACATTGTGATTAAATGTCCCTTACTTCTAGACAAATATTAAGTAAAATATCAAAGCTACCCATATAATTTAATGCACATGGGCTGTAAATTCAAATGCTAGGTCAGACAACAGAAGTTGGAACTTTAGTTTAGAAGAAAACTTTTTTCTTCATTTAATTATTTTATTAAAACTCAAGTGTGCCTATTACCCAATTAAAATAAATGAGTCATCACTTATCAATCCAGACTTCTCTTTGAAGACATGAAAAATAGAATTGAATAAAAGAAGTTATTTTGCTGCATACCAGTACATAACAAAAGAGTCTGAGTCTCACAACCTTAGACACTGTCTTTTTAGGTGTTTAGTGAAGCAAGATGACAGGTATGAAATATTCCTACAGAAACATAAACTGGCAGCGTATATCTGCAACAACATTGCTATCAGCTTTAAATGTTTTTTTTTTCTTTCATGTGATTGTTTCTAACACATTTATAAGATTATTTCATTGTTGCTTTCTATGTCCCTCCCCCACAGTATAACCCCTGCTTTCACTATATTTGATGTCGGTATAATTTGTGGAGGGGAAGGGGAAAAACAAATCGTTTAAATAGGGATACAGGTGGACCCATTGCAACAATGAGATGTACAAGTCGTTATGTCGAAAACGAGCTTTACAACTTTCGTGAGGGGGGGGGCGGGGAGCGGGAAGGATTGGGTGGGGGCGCAGGGGGAGGATGGGAAGGGATGGGAAGGGGAAACAAAGGAGGAGGCTACAATGCTTGATAAGAAATGTACTCATTATCTTGCCCATGTAATTGTAACCCCTCGGTACAGTATTTTCACAATAAAAATAAATAAATAAAAAGAATTAAGAGCCTTCATTCAGGATTAGGATTTCTGTTATTTCATTCTTTGAGTTTGAAATATGGAGACAATTTGTTGTTCCCATACCAACTTCCAACCAGTCTTTACATAACAATCCTTATCCTTTTAACTATTTACCTTTAAATCTCTGGATATTACTTAGACTACATATATTGATCCATAAATGCAAATCTTAGTTAGAATACCATTCTGCACCAAGACTAGCCTTATGTTCTTACCAAGTTAAAATATTTTATAATAGAATGAGGTGCTGGCAGGAAATGTCGATTTACTCACAGTGAATTTTGTTTGAGCTTGTGCAGAACTTCTAAGTTGAATTGCAACCAAAAGTGATACTTGTTTGTAATTGATTTTAGTGGAAAACAAAATATAACAAAATTCAAGGACAGTACTAGAATCCTATGGAAAACAAACAATTTAATTTAGAAATAAGTAAAGCTGCACACGTTTACCCTCAAGGCAAGTCACACAAATGCCAAATCCAACTCCAAGTGTGTGTGTGTGTGTGTGTGTGTGTGTGTGTGTGTGTGTGTGTGTTTGAGGACATGCTTATTCTTCTCCTTGTTTATACCCATGGGTGAAATCAAAGAGCACAAAAACCCTTGCTTTAATTTTGTAGCTGCAATTTGTTGTTTGGTTTATTTTCATAACTTACCAAACTCTATTATCAATTTATGAGGTATTTAACATTCATGCACATCTCTATATGTGATAACATCTTCTAAGTTTAATAATTTGACTCTCACTGGACTTGATGTTTGAAAGGCATTTTTCCATTCACATGTTGTATTTTCAAAGATTAAAAGCATCAATTCCAAGAATATATGTATATCTATCTACAGCTCATCAACTATTTTTCTAGCTCTATAATCTGTTAGCTAACTGTATTCAAACAGTAAATAGTGAATTGTATATACATAACAAATTGTTTCACCACATACACACTATTACTCCAAGGTGATTTAGAGTGTGTAGAGTGATAATAGAGTTCACATATTTGCTACGTGTAGCTGAAGGCAATCAAGCAAGAGACTGGGAGAGACAGTAAGACACAGACGGACAGACAATGTGTTGGAATATTCTGTAACTGGACAACAATTCAACCTGGAATATACTTTTCTCTCTTTAATCTTCTCTCGGTCTCTCTTCAGTGTATATCTTTTCTGACATTTAGTATCTTGATGACTTATGTTTCAGATTTGGTGTCTGGATTAATGGGCGTGTTCTTGTGTTCTAACGTTTAATTCCATGGGTCCATCATAGTGTACTGACATAGTGAAGGTGTCCCAAATTCAGGCTGATTCAAATATTACATCAACAACAACAGCAAATGAATAGAAGTTTGCATCTCATTGGGCATGAACAATTTCTACATTTTCTGGGGTAGGTTACCATGGTGGTAAAGCCCCTCGCCAATCTTACTTACAGTCAAATCATATAAGGCAGGCCTAATAACTCTTCATTTATGTCTGAATATATATGAGGGATTGCAAATGCAATATTTCCCTTTGTATTTGTATTCTCTTGAAGATTTTTTAACTAATATTTCTTTTACTTCATTAAAAGAAGTACACAAATAATAGAAAAGAGGTCAATCAAATATAATATTTGCCTAAAGATTGTTCTAGAACTGCATTTAGAGTCAGAGCCATGAGCGAACTGCCTTTTGTTACTATGGACCGTTGGTATTTCATATATTTTTTATTCCAGGTATTCCTGAATGTGGCTTAGTCTTCTTTGAGACTTGTTTACTACTGCTAAAAAGAAACTGATAGGGGCTGGGAAGGTGGCTCAGTGGTAGAGCACTGGCCTTGCATACATGAGGCCCTGGGTTCGATTCCTGAGCACCACATAAGCAAAAAGAAAAAAGCCAGAAGTGGTGCTGTGGTTCAAGTGGTAGAGCGCTAGCTTTGAGCTAAAGCTGAGGCACAAAGCTCAGGCCCAGAGTTCAGGCCCCACGACCAGACCTAAAAAAAAAAAATGGATAAAACAAAATTTGATTTGACTTTTTTCTTACCTGATGGGGAGTGCAAAAAAGAATTCAAGAACATTTCACTTTCATAAAACAAAGTTCCAGTTGCTTTTAAAACTGATTTCCATAATTAAGGAAGTTGAGCCAGAAACCAAGGCTACATCCCTCTTTGGATCTAATTAAAACAGTATTTCATGCAGTTGTGTTTGAGTTTCCTTTCCCAGCCAGGGTAGCAGCAAAAAATTAAATTGCCCCCTATGTGACTTTGCAAAGGGCCCCAGTTAATTTAATTAATTAATCTTGGGGTCTTCTTAAATTCAGTATCAGGCAATGCAGATCAGCACGGAAGAGGTCAAACCCAAAGAGGAGTAAGGGCCATTTAGATAAAGTAAGCTGACAAATGAAAAATAATAATCTCACACTTTGGAGACGTAAGTTCATTCTTTTGAACTGCTAATCACTGATCTTTCCTGGTTCACAAGTTACAGAATTGCCAAGAAATGTAGAGTGACTTCAATTTAAATAGGTGTGAATTTTCCACTCATTATCACTAGTGATAGTGTGTCTACAAGGCGAAAATGTACACTTTCTAAAACTATTTTACATTAGTTAGCCATAGGAATTGGCAAAAAAAATCTTCACTGACAATCATAGAGCATTATTAGAGTTTTCTTTCTTACCCTAAAACACTTTCTATTATGTAACTATAGAGATAAATATAGAGACGAGGCGGTCACAGGTTCTCTAGGGGGATGCCCATTCTGATGCCTCATCTTGAGATGTTCAGAACTAAATAAACTTCCTTAACTACAACTCAGAGCACTTGGTCAGGCAGGTATCCCAGGCCAATTTCATTTAGCTTGGATCCAGTCTACTAAGCATGTTCCCAGGAATCTCCTGCTTTCCTGTCGCAAGGAGAGTCCACGATATGCAAAGCCTTCGACATTCCAAGGCAGGAGAAAGCCTTGAGCAACAGCCGTGACACGTCCACTCTGGCCTCAGAGCTAAGTGCTGTTCTCCATCTTTCTTATTCCTAACACAAAATAGCCAGAGTACAAGTCTTCCAACAAAAACATTAGAAACCGTTGCACTTTACATCACTGTACTTTGCCTTAAACCTTCTCCTCAACACTATGAATGATCCCTCATGGTATATCCCCTGCTTTCACTGTATTTGATGTTAGTATAATTTGTAGAGGGGAAGGGAAAAAACAAAATGTTTAAATAGGGATACAGGTGGACCCATAGCAACAATGAGATGTACAAGACATGGAAGGGATGGTAAGGAGGAGGCAACAATGTTTGATAAGAAATGTACTCATTACCTTGCCCGTGTAATTGTAACCCCTTTGTATGGTATTTTCACAATAAAAAATAAAAATAAACACTAAGGATTAAATTGATTGATACACAGTGATGTTCTAATATATATCTTACATCATCCCTCATTGTTATGTTTTGATGAACATAATGCTCGAAGTGTTTAACTGGTTATTTTAACTATGAAATTGAACAACAAATTGTTTCATTAAGAACTTTATGTCATTCAACTTCTCAATAAATATATCAAAACACTTTTAGGAATAGTTTCCTCAGGTTTGGGTGAGAATATTCTAAGTTACAACAAAGGTACTTTGCTCTGACAATTTTATATGAAACTATTTGTAGGTTTCAAACATATTTCATTACATGTACTACTTAATTATAATGATCTCTAAAAGTAGCCATGTTTGGGAGTTACTTGTTCTTAAATATATTGTGTAGATAGGGGTTTATTTATTTATTTTTCTAATTCAGTAGTTAGAGCAAATCCAGTCAGTTATGGTACTTAGGCCCACTATAGTATTAGTTATTTGATGATCATTATTTTTAGCTTACTAACTTAGTAAAATTGAGTTATCAAATGGACTATCTGTTTTAATAGTGATTATCAGTATATTATTGCATTTTTTAAAAACATGTGCTATCACGTATTCTCCTTATGTGAAGGAAGTAGATATTTCCATGCCAGCACCAGTAGACCAGCCCACCAGGCCTAACGAGAAAGGTGTTAACTCAAGTTGCAGCCACATCTACTTGTCCAGGGAGGAAGGCAGGGGTGGGAAGGGGATTCGAGAGTCCAGGAAATAACATGGCACTGAATTAAAGCTGGTTTGACACTGATCAGCAAAAGATACTTTTAAGTCAATTAACATGTGAGAACTTCAACTTTTTTGCCTGTGTAATGGAATTATATGCAGTCTTGGAGACCAAATGTGAAAAAGGATAAAATATGTGGGAAATCTTGTATTTGTAAAACTGATTCCATGAGCCATCATCAATGGTGGATTTAATGAGTTAAGTTTGCTACAAGTGCCATTGGGTTCAAACAGTATAATAACAGAGTGCCGTTTACTATTTTCACATGGTGCATCACAAACAGAAAAATAGGAACACAGCTTGTAAGTGAGCTCTGAATGTTTCCACCAATTTAATGCCAGCCATAGCTGGGTAACGTGAAATATTAAAAACTGCAATCTTATGAAAAAAACGAAAGCAAATTGCTCAGACTAAAACCACATCACTAGCAATAAATATTAGTGAAATTGTTGTTTTATTAATTGATAATAGTTCCTTTTCTCCTACATAGAAAGTAGGCACTATAAGCCTAGTGACTTAACCTAGTATCTTCCTATGTATTTTTCACCAATTACTAGGTATAGTTAAATAAAGAATATGTTAGACCGATGGAAGATGTAACACTTAACAATGAAGTTTTTAAAAAGAATATGCTAAAGGTTTGAGAGAAAGTACATGTATGTTCAAATTAACAGAAGATTTCTTTTTAGCTGAACTGAGGCTTCCAAGGAATCATTTAATATTTCCACAGGATTTGTCAAGTAATTTATGCTATTTTCTATGAAATGCTTTCAGAAGTGTGCTCTCTCTCTCTCTCTCTCTCTCACACACACACACACATACACACACATACACACACAAACACACACACACAGGTACCCAATTTTTATGTCTAAAGTTTTATTGTAAAGTACCTGCTTTACTGATATATTCACTATATTAAGAGGTTGTTTTCTCAAGTTCTAGTTCAAATACATGCTATAATCCTTTGTATCTTTTAAATTAGCACATCACTGCTTATTTTCCTGTATTACTGTTCATATAGTTGTTAATCCATCAAAGTGTATGTGATTTATTCCAAATACCTTTAAATTATTTGACACTGATTTTTATGTTTTTTAATTTATGCACATTGTTACAGGTAATTTTTCCAATATGTCACAATAATACAGTGGCAATAACAACAAAAGCAAGAAGCAATAACAATATTTATTCCTGTTAGATTCTTATTGAAACTTTCATATTTTTTCTAAGTATTATTTATGTTTATCTTCACTACTGCTATGATTTAAGTATTTCATTACCTTCACATTATTGGTGAGCAAATTAAGTCTTTTCGAATTTAATTTCTTTTTTTTTTTTTTTTAATTTTTTTAAATTTTATTTGAGAACATACTGTACAGAGGGGTTACAATTACATGGGCAGGATAATGCATACATTTCTTACCAAGCATTGCAGCCTCCTCCTTTGTTTACCCTTCACCTCCCTTCCCAGCCTCCCCCCTCCCTCCCAACCAATCATACCCCCCCTCCCCCCCCACCGACATTGTAAAGCTGGTTTTGACATGACATTTTGTACTTCTCATTGTTGCAACAGGTCCACCTGAATCCTTAAACGACTTGTTTGTCCCCATCTCCTCCACATGTTATACTGACATCAAATATAGTGAAAGCGGGGGTTACACTGTGGGGGAGGGACATACAAAGCAACAAAGAAATAATCTTATAAATGCGTTAGAAACACATGCATGAAAGAAACAAAAACATTAAAATACATATTTGAGGTTTTGTTTTCCTAACATCACATTATCTGACTTTTTCCGCTTGACTCATACCTATACTAGATATTGCAAATAAGGGAAACCATGGGACCTATGTTTCTTTGGGCCTGGCTTACTTCACTTAATATAATTTTTTCCAAGCCTTTCCATTTCCTAACAAATGGGGAAATGTCATTCTTTCTGATGGAGGCATAGAATTCCATTGTGTATATATACCACATCTTCTTGATCCATTCATCTACTGAGGGGCATCTGGGTTGGTTCCATGTCTTAGCTATGGTAAATAATGCTGCAATAAACATAGTTGTGCTGGTAGCTTTAGTGTGGCCTTGTTTGTGATCATTTGGGTAAATGCCCAAAAGTGGGATTGCTGGGTCGTTGGGGAGCTCTATGTGGAGTCTTTTGAGGAACCTCCATACTGCTTTCCAAAGTGGTTGAACAAGTTTACATTCCCACCAACAATGAAGTAAGGTTCCTTTCTGTCCACATCCCCTCCAGCATCTGTTGTTGTTAGAGTTCTTGATTTTTGCTGTTCTAACTGGAGTGAGGTGATATCTCAATGTTGTTTTGATTTGCATTTCTTTTATGGCTAGGGATGTTGAACATTTCTTCATGTGTCTATTGGCCATCCTTCTTTCTTCTTCAGAGAAGCTTCTCTTTAAGTCTTTCGCCCACTTACTTATTGGGCAGTTGTTTCTTTGAGGATTTGTTGTTGGGTGGTTTAATTTTTTGAGTTCCAAGTATATTTTAGATATGAGACTCTTGTCCGTTGTATGGCTAGTAAAGATCTTTTCCCAGTCCGTGGGCTTTCTATTGATCTTGCTAGCTATGTCATTTGCCCTGCAGAAGCTCTGCAACCTTATACAATCCCATTTGTCCAGCCTTTCTTTGATTTGTTGTGTTTCCGGGTCTCTATTCAGAAAATTTCGGCCTGAGCCAAGGAGACCCAGGGTTTCTCCTATTCCATCCTGTAATGTTTTCAGAGTGTCTGCTTTGAGTTCAAGGTCTTTGATCCATTTGGAGTTGATTCTGGTGCAGGGTGATATATAAGGATCTAGCTTTAGTTTTCTACATGTAGTTAACCAGTTTTGCCAGCACCATTTACTGAAGAGGTTGTCTGTCTTCCATTCTATTGTTTTAGCTCCCTTATCGAAGATTAGATGGCTATAGGTCTGTAGGTTCATTTCTGGGTTTTCAATTCTATTCCATTGGTCCTGAGGTCTGTTCTTATGCCAATACCAAGCTGTTTTGATTACTATGGCTTTATAGTAGAGTTTGAAATTTGGTATTGATATTCCTCCAGCAGTGTTCTTTCCGTTGAGGAGCGTTTTTGCTTCGAATTTAATTTCTTTTCTTTTTTTTTTTGTCGGTCCTGGGGCTTGAACTCTGGGCCTGGGCGCTGTCCCTCAGCTCTTCAGCTCAAGGCGAGCACTCTACCGCTTGAGCTACAGCGCCACTTCCGGTTTTCTGATGGTTTATTGGAGATAAGAGTCTCATGGTCTCTCCTGCCCGGGCTGGCTTTGAACCACGATCCTCAGATCTCAGCCTCCTGAGTAGGTAGGATTACAGGCGTGAGCCACTAGCGCCCAGCTAGAATTTAATTTATTTTCTAAATTTATACAACTCTTTAGCATTTAGTCTAGGTTTCTGGACACAAAGTCTGTGACAGAAAATTCTTTTATAGATACCCTTAGTTTAGCAAATATGTCCTGAAACATTTTGTGGAAATGTCATTAAAGAAAACATCATAGTTCTTACAGCTACTCTTTACAGAGCTTCATCTCAGAAAGCATATTAATGCAAACAATCATTTAAACTCAGCTTTTCAAGATTACATACTTCTTGCACTTTTTCCTTTGTAATAGATTACTGTTCTCAGTTTATATTTGTATTAGCTGTTCTGAGCTAATTTCTTAACATTTATTGTATACCCCTACAAATCTTTGAAGCTATTGATTCAGGTTATGAAGGGAATGTATACTATAACACAAAGATAACAACAAAAATGCAAATTCAATAAATACAAGCAGAAAAATATCAACAACCTGAAGGTATACTTGCTGTGATAAATTAATTTTAGATATTAATATTAATTAATAATTATAAGTACCTGCAAAGACAAAAAGGCTACCTACCACTAGTTCCGAGTTTGAGGCATATATGTACTTTGAAGAATGCACAGTAAGAGAGTAAAGGGATTCCTGTAAGGATCACGATAACTAATTTCAATTTCATAATACATTTCAAATGTGTTACATGTTTTATGACACTGATATTAAGAAAGTAGTATACCTATTTACCTTAATTAAAAGGCCTAGATATTATGTACTATGACATCCTCTACATCATATATTTACCCCATTAGAAATTGTTTTAAACCACTTCTAATCAAGACCAACAAAAAAAAAAAAAAAAGCAGACAAGATTGGGAAAGGTCCTATGTGATTGGATATCAAAAATTATTCTGAGAAAAAAAAATAGGCAGTGTTCTAATAAAATTAATCTGAATGTGAAACACTGATCTATAACAATCACTGGGATTTGAATACAGGCAGCTAAAGTTATTTTTTATTAAGAAGGGAAATGCAAGTATTTCGACACTAAAGTACAGATTAAAATGTCTTAAATAATTTCTTATATTTTTATAGAATGCATTGAGCTAGCGTATATATATATATATGCATACATAGTTTATATATATACATATCAAAATGTCTGCTTATTTTTGTCCTAGACTAAAGAAAGAAGCAAAGTGATACAGATAAAAACTTAATTGCAGGTATGATACTGGTTTTTCCAGCTTAAGAAGAATACAAACCAAGTAAAAATGTACATAATCTTACAAGTTACAAGTTGAACACAACTTAAATAATATTAAGAAGTAAACTGAAATAATACCCTTGATAAAAAACTCAAAAATATTCATTAAAGATGGCAGAACTGTGGCTGGGAAGGTGGCTCAGTGGTAGAGCGCTTGCCTTGCATGCCTGAGGCCCTGGGTTTGATTCCTCAGCACCACATAAACAAAAAAACAACAAAGATGGCATAACTATCACTCAAAACAACAGTAACACTGACAGGTGCAAAGATATTTATGTTCCTTGATGAAATCATGAGAATTAAAGGATTTATTTTCTTTGCTATTAATTTTTCCAGAGCCCTGTGCACATGTGCATAATATATGTATATCTATATACACATATATATGTATATCTATATACCCATATACACATATATACATATATGTATGTCTATATACACATTTATACATACATATATATAAGTTTAAGATAGGCTTTAGGTTTAAGTATTTGAAATATTCTACAATAGAATTCTTTAAGGTTAATGTGTACAGAAGTTTTACAATTGTATTAATATCCTTCTTGAGTGGAAGAGCTTGGTTCCAAACCACTTTTTAACCGCAGAAGATTATAGCTGGGACTATTTCCTAGTAGTTTCCCTATCATTACCTTACCGTGTAAAAGAATGCATTGTTCATTGTGGGTTAAGAACATAGTGCTCACAATTGAACTTTAAGAACAATTTTTACTTGAGCAAATCAAAGAACAGCTATGATACTAAAATATCATTTGACCATTTAAATAGCATACATTTCCAATGCTAAACAAAAGCCTCGAGAAATCCACAATAGGGTTTTTTTTTGTGAATGTATTAATTGCTTGAGGCCATAAAATATGATTATTCTTTATTTTTATACTAGGGAACTGAAGTGGAAAATTGGCATAATTTCCACAAGCGAAACTCACATTTGCTTCAATTATGAGGATACATCTTGTGAAAATAATTTTTATAATTATCTACATCCTTCAACTTTATGTTAGGATGTAGCCTTTAAGCGTCAGTTCCAATGTTTGGGAATTTAAAACAAGCACTAAGTTGTATTCTACACATATTTATGGAGATTCATGTTATAAAATAAAACCCTGAGATCCTACATATCAAAAGACATTTGAAGAAATAGAATAATTTCTAAGTTATCACAGTAAGATATTAGCTGTGATGAGTTACAATCGGAATAAACATATCAAAAACAGTCTTTTCCAGATGGACTATTTCAAAGGTCTTTGTTAAGTAGCTTGTGCACCCAGATCGAATTTGGGAGGTAAACATCAGCAGTTACTTTCCAGAACATGTGGTTGAAAGATTTCTTACACAAAGCAACACTGTCACCAATGTCACATAGTTTTAAGAGGGCATAAATATAATTTAACACACTGTGATCTAAAGTGTAACCTGATTTGTGACTGTTGACAGTCTTTAAGCCCAAGGTATAAACCAAGGAGATTTCCTTGGTTTGGTTTGCTCAGTGGTAATTTTGTGTGCATTATTATCGAGTATCTCTTGTGTCACATTTCAATGACATTTCTATTTGAGATACCTTTTGCTTAATTAATTCACATTTCCAAGGATGTCCTTGTTTGGGATAAAAGCACTTTTTCACCAAATCTTAAAATGACTTTACAAATAGATTCAAATATTCTTTAAAAAATTATAATTCTGTTAGCACAACTGCTCATTTTAAAACTCAACACTTTTACAATTGAGAACTCATTTCAAAATATAATTTTCATAAATGACTTGTGAGTTGGGGGAAAATAAATATATTAATATATACTTAAAATTTTTCACTCAATAAGTCTCCCTCTATAGGCTGTGATACACAAAAAATGTTGGTATATTAATCAGGTCACTAAAGAGAGTTGAATACAAAATTCACTCATTAACTTTGCAACAGATAACTTAGTTATACAAATAACCCATAGCTATGTAATTAGGTGTGATTATATTCCCATTTATTTATGAAAAAAATGAACTTAAAGCTTAAGTGACTGGTTCAAGCAAGAAAAGAAGTGTACAAGGAGTTTGTAAACCAGCTACTGAGTGCTTTCTGTCCTTTGCTATTGACTAAATGTTGAAGGAGTGCTTCATTCTCTGTGTATTATAAGTACTTACCATTAAATGGCTTTGTGGAATTGAGCTCAATAATAAACTCTTTTCTCATTATACCAAAATGTTCCACATTATCTGAGAATTACATGTTCTCTTGTTTCTGTTTTGATGTTTATTCATAAGCTCAATTGTGTTGATATTCATGGGGTAGAATCAATAAATTTCATGTCATGGTTGAATATTGGCGTTTATATTCAGTCTTCCTAAATATGCATTTATGGAAGAAAGGATGAGTACATACTCTAGAAAGATTAACTAATCTTGATTCTTTCTTTGCACTAAAAGGTCTTTTTTTGATCTTTTTTATTGTAAAAATATTGTACAGAGGGGTTACAGTTACATGAGCAAGGTAATGAGTACATTTCCTATGGAGCATTGTTGCCTTCTCCTTTGTTTTTCCCCTACCCTCCCTTCCCTCCTACCTCCAAAACTACCCTCCCTGCCAACCCCCCCACTACAAGTTCTTAAGGTTGCAATATCTCCTTAATTCTAGAAGAAGCTTGATTTTTGGTATCAAAAAAGTATTTTTGCTCATTTAAATACACATATTCCAAAATGTTGGGATGGGACATTCAGTCTAACAGAAATAAGCTTACTGAAAATACAAAGATTATTTTAATATATTACATTATTTACTAGTATATTAGTAATATTTGTACATGTATAAAATTTTATATATAAGTATACATAATATTGATATATAGTTTAAAATACTATCAAAATATAATATATCTAAATGGATATTGTATAGTATATAATATTTATGTATATTATTATATTAGTATTATGTGTAAGGATATTATCATATTACATTCTTTTTAAGCTAATATGCTCAAGACTAGATTTGTTCTTTACATAAATCAATCATTGGTGGGTTTATGACTGGATAATTTTATTCAGTGTTATGTGAGTCTTTCCTAAATAATCCCTATATATTTGAAATATTTCTCTTTCTTTAATAGTAGGTCGTTCTATTAATAACTCAATATTTATATCTGCTTTAAAGAGATTGTGCTTTTATATTTTATATTTTTTGTGTGAAAATACCATACAGAGGTGTTACAATTACATGAGCAAGGTAATGAGTACATTTCTTACCAAGCATTGTTGACTCCTCCTTTGTTTCCCATCCCTTCCCATCTCCCCCCCCTCCATAGCCCCTTTCACACCTCCCCCCGCCCCCCGCCAATGTGGTAAAGTTTGTTTTTTGACATAAAGTCTTGTGCATCTCATTGTTGCAATGGGTCCACCTGTATCCCTATTTAAACATTTTTTTTCCCCTTCCCCTCCACAAATTATACCAACATCAAATACAGTGAAAGCAGGGGTTATACCATGGGGGAGGGACATACAAAGCAACAAAGAAATCATCTTATAAATGTGTTAGAAACAATCGCAAGAAAGAAAAAAAAAACATTTGAGTACATATCTTGGGGTTTATTTTGCTTAACATCAACTTATCTGACCTTTTCTGCTTGTCTCAGACATACATTAGTTACTGCAAATAAGGGAAACCATGGGACACAAGGTGTGCCATCAGAGTACAGAGAGTTTACATTGGTTGTTTAGATAAGCACTCTGGGATGCATACCTGTAAGGAGAAATAGAATTGATGTGTGGGATGCTGTCTGTGGACGCTGCACTTTTTTTCATTTCCTCCTCTCCATCCCCCTTCCCTCCTCTCCATCTCCCTTCCCTCCTCTCCATCCCCCTTCCCTCCTCTCCATCCCCCTTCCCTCCTCTCCACCCCCCTTCCCTCCTCTCCATCCCCCTTCCCTCCTCTCCATCCCCCTTCCCTCCTCTCCATCCCCCTCCCCTCCTCTCCATCCCCCTTCCCTCCTCTCCATCCCCCTTCCCTCCTCTCCATCCCCCTTCCCTCCTCTCCATCCCCCTTCCCTCCTCTCCATCCCCCTTCCCTCCTCTCCATCCCCCTTCCCTCCTCTCCATCCCCCTTCCCTCCTCTCCATCCGCCTTCCCTCCTCTCCATCCCCCTTCCCTCCTCTCCATCCCCCTTCCCTCCTCTCCATCCGCCTTCCCTCCTCTCCAACCCCTTCCCTCCTCTCCATCCCCCTTCCCTCCTCTCCACCCCCCTTCCCTCCTCTCCATCCCCCTTCCCTCCTCTCCATCCCCCTTCCCTCCTCTCCATCCCCCTTCCCTTCCTTTCCTAACCTTTCTCTCTCTTTGCTGTCTACCCTCTTTTGTCTCTCATTATTGCAAAAAAAATTGAAGAAAGACATGAGAATCCTTGTTACTCTAGACACCTGACAACAATTTGTATTTTTCTTTCTCTCTTTTTTTAAATTTTCACAGTTCTGGTGTTTGATATATGCCGTTGGGGTTTAAGTTTGCAAATTTCAATTTGCACTTTAAATTTGCACATTTCCTATGATAAATGAAGCTGCACATGCTTTATGTTTAGCATCCACTGACAGATGTAGTGATGTATTTGTTTTAACTTTTGAGTTGTTGCTTCTGTTTGGTTTGTTTCTTAAAAACAATGAATAACACAGAAGCTTTTCATTATAACAAAGATGTTGGAAAGGGAAACTATTACTGCTTTGATATTTTTTCTTTCTAAATTTTGTATTTCCGTACATTTGTAGAAAATAGATTCTAAATGCATTTGAGAAGAGTTTTATCTCAAACTACAATTTCATCTCAACTCAACACAAAAAGTACTTACATATTGAGCAGGGTGATTATAGAGTCTTTTAAAAGTTGTATTTCCCTGAATCGTTTTGTACATTAATCTAGAAATAACTATGTACTGGCTTATTCCAACACTTTACTACTTGAAGTCTGTTTTAATGGTCTTCTACTTTCTTTTTCATGAAAATATTTTAGTATCTTAAGTAGGTTTGCAAAGAAGTTGCTAATTAACAAAGTAGTATATGTGTAAAATGCATCTTTTTTTTTGTCAGTCGTGGGGCTTGAACTCTGGGCCTAGGCGCTGTCCCTCAGCATTTCAGCTCAAGGCTAGCACTCTACCACTTGAGCTACAACTGCCACTTCCTAAAATGCATCTTTATCAATATTGTTCCTTTCCACATTTTACTCATCCCTCTTTTACCCACATCTTCCCTCTCAATAGATTTATGAATCAAGAAAATTTGGTGTATATACACAATAGAATTTGATTCATACATTAGAAAGAATGATATTGTGCCACCCATAAAGCAATGGAAAGAGCAAAAAATTATGCTCAATGAAGTAAGTCAGATACAACAGATACTTGTGTTCCCTTATAAGTGAAATTTAAGATTAGCTTATAAGTATAAGTAAATAGACTGGGCAGTATGCAAGGGCATACCAATGTATCAATGGACTATTCTAATTCCTTGGTTTTCTTCTTTATAGTCTGCTGTCAACACTGCTCTTTTGTTACATTGTTGTTGCCATTTTCATTTTAATGTAAACCATTTGAACTCCAGTGATGTGTTCTAAGTGTACTTACATAAACAAATGAATTCTAATAATAGTTTAGGAATGCTGGACTAATGTGGAGTTTGCTTTTAGAAGATATTAAAAATCAAGGAAATCAACTTCATTGACTTAGCCCTGTAATTATAGAGAACTTCCTTCTTAACTTCTGTAATTTCTTTTTTCTTTTTCTTTTTTGGCAAGAGCTCTACCACTTGAGCTATAGCGCCACTTCCGGTTTTCTGGTGGTTTATTGGAGATAGAAGTCTCAAGGTCTCTCCTGCCCGGGCTGGCTTTGAACCGCGATCCTCAGATCTCAGCCTCCTGAGTAGCTAGGATTACAGACGTGAGCCACCAGCACCCGGCAATTTCTGTAATTTCTAATGTCAGATCTCTGTAAAGTTTTTTCAGTTCTAGCAAAATGACTTTTCTTCTGTTTTGGAATAAGCCTCTCATTCAAATTTGGTGGTGGTGGGAGGTTGGAATCTATAATACAAAGCACTACCTATGTTTAACAGCACATACAGAGAAAATCCCCACCCTCCCATTGCCACTCCCATTGTCTGCTTACTTATGTTTGAGCCAATTGGAATGCAAGAAAGTCTGACTTTTGTTGAGTTACCTTTATTCAGGTAAGTCAGTTATATAAGATTGCTCCTTGAAAAACAAGTCTATTACCATATTAACAAAATTGAAAAATTCAAGGTTCACCTTATTTTCTAGCTGGGCATTGAAAACTATTCCTTCTTTGTAATTTGTAGCAATTTCTTCAGTAGGTATTGATTGCTTCTTACATGTTAAATTGACTCCAACTACACCTACCTATCCTCTGGGGAATATTCTCCCTCTTTTCATGTTTTCAAATGTTTGCTCACAATCCATTGTAGCTTTTAAATATCTTTTTCCTCATCCTTCTCCAATTACTCAATTTTTAAAAATATTTTCAGCTTTATAAATGAACTAGCATTTTCATCTGAAGTGTGCATTGGTCTTGCCAATTTGAAGGCCCATCTTTTTATTTCTTGAGAACATTTTTCCCCTATCATATCTTGTTTTCATTGCTCTTGAAGTGTTCACTATTACCTATCTATTTATGTCTTGACCATATTCCATTATTTTAATATAACTCAGTAGTTAGTACAGTTTCAGGTACATGGTAAATTTCAAGAAATATTATAATTCATTTTCCCCCCAAATATTTCCTGCTCTATATTGTGGATCATTATCTTATCATGATATCAGTACCACTTAAATGATAGGTGTATTTGAGAAGTTAGCCAATTTTAATTGTTATTTTTAAATCTTCCATGAAATTCCAAAGTATTAAAACCTTAAACAAAAAGTCGTGAAGAGGAGGACATAAAGTTGGTCACTGCAGAAGAAATAGACTCTGAGGCAGAGGGTCATTGGAGCAGGATATTTTAAAATCTCTGTGCACATGCTCTGTGGTAAATAATGAAGTATAAGATTTAGAAGCAGATGGTGTTTAATAATTGTACGCATGCAAAATAGTTGTCTACTTCATGCAAGAGGTCATATAGCAAATACAGGTAAAAATAGCAAAATACCTTAGATCGATGAAAGGAACCTCAATTCATGAGAGAATTATGCAGCAAAGCCATGTGTTGCACAGAACTATTCACTATGCCAGATTTGACTTCAGAAAGTACTTGGCTTTTATTAGGCACTCATAAAATAATGACACAGCTTATAATTGATTGGTCATAAAACTCGAAATTGAAGGAGTACAGGCTAACACAGTGAAGAGATGATGGGATAAATAATAAAATTTCATTTGGATAATGCAATTTCAGACCTCTATGCAGAATATTGCAAATCAGCAGTTTAGGACAAAATTTGCATCACATATTCTTAGGTTAGCCAACATAAAAGAAATCTACCTCTTAATTGAACTAAATGTTTCTGAACCACCAAAATGAAAACAGCTATTCTTTTTTTGGAAATTTTGTTTGTTCAGTAATACAAAACATAAACAAAATGTTTGCACAATAACATAAATGAATGTATGAAATGTGGTTGGAAATACCTATAATTAATTGTACAGTTATTTTATACTATGAGAGGGAAATGAACTAATTTCTTCTTAGAATGGAGAGGTTAGGAGATATTTTTCCATAAATTATACCTATATCTATATTGGCCCAATATATGAAAAACTTAAGCATGCTCTAACCTTCCAATTCTGTGTGCTACTAAATAACTAACAATTACAAAATAAATACTCTTTTGGTTCTACTGCATTCCAAACTAGCACAGTCTTTATGAAGAAATGAATGGTAACAAGTAACCTTACAGGAAATTTAAATCAATACATTTATAATAAATTATACTTGCTTAAGGATATTTCTGAGTTTCAAGAGACCATTTTAACAAGAGAACACTTGTGGGTTTCCCTTGAACTTGTAGTTCCATTGAGAGTTTCTTGGCTCTATTTCCACTGGCAATTTGAATTTTAGAATTGCAACATTCTTACATTCTGTCTTATTGTTTAGTGATAATGCCTGTGCATTATCTCCAGAAGTCTGAACTTCTGGAGAAATGTCTCTCACTCTGCAAATGTTACCAAAACCAAAACTGTTTTAAGATATCTCTCTTTAGACAACTCTCCTCATGGTCCACTAAAATTTAGTCAGTCATAAAAATAACAACTAATATGAGAAGAAATTCAGTTAAAATAAGAGCCAGTTAAATATCTCTGTATTTGAAATTATACAAAAAATCATGTAGGAGGTACCAAGGAAATGTGAGAAGAGAAGATTTGGAGTATCTTGAAGACCGTTCAAAAAAGAGTCATGTGGTTCAAAGTGGATTCTATTTACATAAGCCTCTTCTCTCATTAGTCTCTCCTGTCCTCAATGATCTGCAAATGAAAATGCAGAGAATTATCAAGCGAGAAAGCTGATGGACACATGATGTATTTATAAATCAAGAGGAAGAATAGGTTTCATATCTGGGCCAAAAATGAAAGATGAACACAAAGAACAGAAAATTCAAGAGGACAAATCCATCCATCAGCTAATCTACAAATCACAATGAAATAAAAGTTTGGGAGTTTGGGGTAAGCCCCTGAGGAGATTTATAGAATTCTTAGAGTAGGGATTGAACTTCCACTTGGTAGAGCAATTCAGTGATGGAGCCAACATATTGGAACAGAATTTACTGATATCTCAAATGAAGAAAATCACAAAAGAAACCATTCACATTGTTCTGACAACTTCAAGAATTAGACTGATCTGAAAGAGTTAGATCATCTGTTTGTCCTTTTGTGGTCGTCACCCTTGGACAAAAGATCACCCATGCAGAGACCACTAAAAGCAATTACATAGATTAATTAGGATTCTGATGGATTCTTTGGAAACTTTGATCCCAATTTGAATTAATGAAAAAAAGAATAACTTGAATGGGATTCTAAAGTTTTAATTCTTTTTTTTTTTCTTTGTCAGTCATGGGGCCTGAACTCTGGGCCTGGGCACTGTCCCTCAGCTCTTCAGGTGAAGGCTAGTGCTCTACCACTTGAGTCAGTGCCAGTTCTGGCTTTTTCTGTTTATGTGGTGCTGAGGAATTGAACCCAGGGCCTCATGCATGCAAGGTAAGCACTCTACCACTGAGCCACCTTCCAAGCCCCTTCCTTTCTATTTCTAAGAATCCCTAACAACTCTATCTACTTTACTTTTACCTGGTTTTAAGGAAACACAGTTTGAGGATGGTGAACACACATTTTAATGTTATGGTCTAAATTATTATTATATCTAGCTCCTCCCAGTTTCAATCACAAATTATATTCTCGTTCCATCCTCTTTTCTTTGTTCAAAGTTTTAGATAAGAAATAAATACATTCTTCTCATACTTCTTCTGGGAATTGAACTTTTTAGGCCAAGTAAAGAGAAGCACCCGGTAAATGGTTCTATAGAGGTATGGGCAGAATAAAGGCATTTTTAGGGAACAGAGAAAGACATCCAGTAAGACTGGCATTTAAAGTAAATGGATTATCCTTGGAGAATGTTTATTCAGAATATCCTAATTGATTTAAAATTGACTGACAGGACAGAGAAGCTTCTGCCTGCTGGTGACTCTCAGGTTAATTTTCAATTTCCATTATTCATGTTGTCTCCAAAAGTCATCATGTAACTGTCATAATTCCTGTGTTGACTTCACATATGAAATTAGTGTCCTTATTGTTATTGATGCACAGATGGTACATTTTCTGTTTTCCCCACAGGACTCTGGGATAGACCCAATTTAGACTTATTATGGAATAACTTATTTTCTCGTTTTTTGAACATTAAACTAATTGAGTGTGTGGCCTTTTTGAGAATTCAGTGCTATTTTTAGTATCCTCTACCTGGTTTTAACACTAACTTTATTCAAACTTAAGGAAGATCATTATTTAAAGCAAAGTGTTAATATCATTCTCTAGGAAATTTAATGTTACAAGCTTCCAATAATGATGCGATTTACATATTCTGGTTACAATTTACATATTCTGGTTACAAAGTACGTATTAAGGTTTCTTTTAAAATTCCACAGCATCACATTTAAATATGCTCCTGTACTTCTTCCCCCAAAATATTGTGTGACACTACATTTGAAGGCAGTAAAGTAATTATCATTAGTTCCTTTGTATTTACCATCCGGGTACTTTCTTAGAGCCTGTGGTGGACATTATGCCTCTGAGTACATGGAAGTTCTAAGTTTTTCTTCTTTTCACTTTGGCAATCTAGCTAATTAATTGAAGCATGATCAAGGGAGAGAGACATTAGCTCCAGCACAGCACTGGGAGATGTACATAAATGTATATGCATTGGCATTTTTCTTGGTGCCAAACATTGAAATATGGTATTCCTCCCAGAAAAACCAAATGACACCAAATGCTTTTTCGCCTTTTGGAAGACATAACAGATAATTACCTATATTAGCAGCATGTGTGATGTTTAATAGCTCTGCTATATCATCTTCCCTGCACCTTATTGGTGGAATGTTGAAATTTAGTTTTGAAAAATACATAGCACTGAAATTCATGAGTAGAAAGAGACAACCTATTATTATGAAGATATTGAAACAGCTTGTATAATTATAACTAGGAAATGTTATTGTGCTAATGAATATAATAGCAGAAAAATATGACTAGCTGGAAAATCAACACACATTTAAAAAGAACTTGATATTAACATGTTGACTTAAAAGGTGATAATGAATGCATTTGGGTAGGAAAAAATGAGGTGTAAACACATATGATACTTAGTACATTTCGATTCTCTCTTTAGTTTGAAAACCTGTCATTATTTTTATATTACTTGGAATAAAATTTCATTTAAAAGGCTGTTTAGCTAGTTTTTCTTAAGTGATTATTTTACTAGGTATGTAGTATATAATATCTGAACATAAAGAAGCTAATAAAACCAATGACATCAAAATTTTTATGCCCTAATGTATCTTGTCTGTAGACTTGGCAAACAGAATCTGAGATGCTCAAAGAATTGTTGGTTGCTGCCCTTCCATGAAACACTATTTTGCATCTACATCTCCTTCTAAAAGTACACTTGTATCACTCTTGCTTGCCTTTCACTAAGAAACCAGAATTATATCTTTTAAATACGTGAATACACCTGAAAAACATGAACAAACAAACTAGTTACAATTAAGACAGATATTTCAAGATTCTCATTTTCCTTGTTGATTAATAGCGCTGTCTGATCATTTTAATATTTTGTGAAGGATACTATAATAATGTTTGAAATGCAGTGAAATTCTGGTTTATAGAATGAAAACATTGGGGAAACCAATAAGTCTACAATTTTAATGATTGTAGACATTGTTAGAGTATTTTCTCTTTATTATTATGGATGAAATTACTTTCCGCGAATACAAGCATTAACTTGTATTATTTAACACAGGTATAAGTTGCTGCCAAGGAGTCTTCTTAATGTTAACGGCCGGTGAGGCCCTCAATCTCCTCCCTCCTGCCACTGCTGCTGGGTGGGCGCTCTGTATGTCCAGTTCACATTTGTCAGTGCCTTCTGCACACAATGCAGACACGTCTGGAAGCAGACAGCAATATTCCAGCGCCCCTCTCCTGATGGTATCTGAGTGACAATCGCAAAGAGAATTCTTCCTTTGAGGAAGAGCTTGAATCAGTGGCTCTGGTCCTTAAGAAATGACACGGCCGCGCATGGATTGTGACCAGTGCTTGTCAAAATGATCACTGACTTAAAAAGACACCTGAGCCTGTCTGCAGTGGCTCACGCCTGTAATCCTAGCTACTCAGGAGGCTGAGATCTGAGGATCGCGGTTCAAAGCCAGCCCAGGCAGGAAAGGCCCTGAGACTCTTATCTGCAATTAACCAAATGAAAACCGGAAGTGACGCTGTGGCTCAAGTGGTAGAGCACTCGCCTTGAGCTGAAGAGCTGAGGGACAACTCCCAGGTCCAGAGTTCAAGCCTCATGACTGACCACCCCCCCAACCAAAATAAAAAAAAGACATGATTGGAAACTAGGGGATAAAGAAATTAGGGAACGATATGAGCACAGACCTTGTTAGATGTGCAAAACAGAAAGGCATCTCTTTTTTATGAGTGTTCAACTAGAAGTGACCTCAGCAACGAAGGATTTTATCAATCAAGTACCCTGCCAGCCCCGCGCCACACCATCTCTCTGGAAGCTCTGGAATGAAGTGACCATGGAGACAGAAATGGAGATTACACCTGGCTCCGTGGACTTCTACTAACTAAAATCCACCAGGCCATCAATGCTACTGGGTGTCTTAAAAGTAAAAATATGCATCAAATAGGAATTTAAATCCATTTGTCCATTAAAACTATGTGAAAAGCATTATCTCACATTACCTCTGAATTCTTGTTAAAATTCACAATGTGATCATGTGCTTCCTAAGTACAGACTGTATTCCAGGTGAACTAGACGCTAGGCCGGGAAGGCTGAGATATCAGCATAAAAGTAAAAAGTCTGAAGGACTTTGGAGACCACAGCTAGTCTGCAGACATCTCAAAGATTGCTGAATTAGTAGCAATATAACAGATGGTTCTAGCTATACTACAGGATAAAAACACTGGGTAATTATTAGGAAGTTTATACACATACGTACATATATATAATTGAAGATTTCAATAGGGCTTTTAGGAATGCACTAAGAAAGCAGCTTTTCATTTTAAAAAACTGCATTAAGTGATGGAATGAGCTTCAGAAATATTTAGAGAAAGGTACAGGAAAGAGCTGCTGAGTTCAGAGCAGGGCTTGCTAACTTAGGAATGGACCAATCATGTCTATTTGGTAAGCCATGAGCACTTACAGCCTTATAAACACAACATGCTCATTCAGGTTTATTAAATAGTACATGTATAAAAAAGAATATTCAATAATTTTAACTCCTTTTTCTATACTGCTACAAAATTTTAGCCAGAAGCAATGCCAAACTATAATAGATGACAAATCACCTCAAATTGAAAAGATTAAATGATTCCTAGAAATGACAAGATTTCTCTTTTGGGAAAGCAAAGTCTGATTCTGATTCATTTCTGCTGGTAATCACTAATCTCTCCATTCAGAGAAACAATTCAAAGGGGTTTCCCCAGAAAGAGATGGTTGACTGTAAATAAAATACATCAAGTTTTTGTGGTATGAGATTTAGAGATATTGTAACAGTAGGCATAAGTTATGATAGAATCTATCATGTTGTGAAGTTGTAGATTTACATAATTTATATTTCACCATTTGTGTTTTTATAATCTTGCAAATATTTTTATCCTGATGTATTATCCTCTTTAACTGAATTCCCATGAATATTGTGTTTTAGAAAATGTGCACATAGGCTTTGGAATTGAGAATGTTTCTTTCCTGTTTTTCTACCTTTGGGGTAAGGATACCCACAAAAGGAAGTTACAAGAAGCAGTGAGTTGTAGATAAAAATAACTCAACCTGGAATCCAGTTCTGATACTTCATATGTCCCTGTGGAAGGCTTATCTGGCTTCATAGTTTCTTCATTAATAAAATGAAGGGTTAGTTGTAGAGTAGCTTTATCTAGATGATAAAACCCTACTTTATCTAGTCTGAATAGCAATGCAATTAATTACATATGTATTTCTTTCAAGTTGAACATAGTACCTAATATAGTTAGATTTCCTTGTATCATTTGGCTATTTGTTTCTATTTTCCAGTCTTTAATTTTCCTGCCTCTTATCCTCCATTTGTGTCAATCAAATATGTATTTTTTATTAATATTCTTTTCCATATGTTTACTGGGCAAAAGCTATAACTGCTTGTATTTTAGTGGCTGATACAAATATTAAAAAAAATCTTATTATAAAATTTCCTCTATGGGGCTGAGAAGGTGGCTCGGTTGTAGAAAGCTTGTCTTGCATGCCTAAGGCCCTGGGTTGGATTCCTCAGCACCACAATAAGCAAAAAGAAAAAAAAGTCAGAAGTGGTGCTGTGGCTCAAGTGGTAGAGTGCTAGCCTTGAGCTGAAGAGCTAAGGGACAGTGCCCAGGCCCAGAGTTCAGGCCCCATGACCGGACCCCCCCAAAAAATAAAATAAAATTTCCTCTATCACCGGGAGCTGGTAGCTCACACCTGTAATCCTAGCTACTCAGGACTGAGATGTGAGGATCACGGTTTAAAGCCAGCCTGGGCAGGAAAGTCCATGAGACTCTTATCTCCAATAAACCAATAGAAAACCTGAAGTGGCATTGTGGCTCAAGCAGTAGAGCACTCACCTTGAGCTGAAGAACTGAGGGACAGTGCCCAAGCCCAAGCCCCACGACTGACAAAAAAAATCCTCTATCAATATAAATTAAATTTTAAGATATTTCTCACATTATGCATACTTTTTACCAGAGTAAGGTGTTTATTTTCTTCCTATCTCCTAAGTCAATGCCTTAAGATATTTTATTTGTAGAAATACCTCAATGTCTATATACTTGAATATTTTAGTGCTGCTCTCAGTTGATTTTTAAAGTGTAAACATTAAATGGAAATAAACTTCTGAATTTACTGACATGTATGCATTTACAAGGCTCTTCCTTCTTTCCTGGTATCTGAAATTTTATTTCCCTTTCAGCATGCACATCCTATAAATACATGTCTTTAGTGAGAATTTGTTGGCAATAGATCTGTGTAGCTTTTGCTTTCTGGAAGGTGTTAGTATTTCATCTTTTCAGTTCTTTAAATATTTTCTATTTTTCCTGGTTTTTATTTTTTCTCGTAATAAATGAGCTGCCATTCTTATTATCATTTACCCTTGTGTGAGGTGTTTACCTTTGGGGTGACTTTAGATATTCAGTAGGACTTTCATTTTTTAGCATTTTTAAACTTGATGTTCCCCAAGTGTTGTTTCCATTTACTTATTTATATTATTATGGATTAGTTAAAAACTTCGATTTAACCACTGCTACATTTAAAAAGCTTAAAATAATTTCATTTAATATTTATTCAGGTAATTCTCTGCCTCTTCTTCCTGATCCCATCCTCTCACTCCACCCCCAAACATCTCCCCATGTGGCACCTCTACTTGTTGATTAAACCCCTTACCCCGTCCTTGCATGAGTGAAATTTTACATTACACATGTCCATCTGGCAATGTGTTGCACAGGATCAAAAGAAGAATATTAAGGTAAAACTGGGGTGCCTTTTGGTAAAATTTCTTAGTTAATAGAATTAAAAGAAAATAATTTCTTAATTTTGATAATTATTCTATGGTGATATAGTGGTTTTTTTTTTTTCATCAGAAAGGTTGGGGGATCACATATAAGAATATAATTACCTTTTAAATACTTTAGCAAATGTCAGATTATTTCCAAACATAGTTTCTTCATGTATCATGTGACACTGAAGAAAAATTAGCTGGTGGACTTTCTGATCCTATTCATTAATCGGGAAAGAAACATTTTTCACAGTTGCTATTCATTCCACTTATTTTCACTTTTAGGACCTAAGAAATTGGTGATTTCTCCTGGTCATATTGATCTTAGCACACAAATAGGTACATAGAAAATGCTGAATGAATGACTCAGTCCTTCCCTTAAAGCGAAAAGTCATGCTATTATTGGGATTTGTACTGCCTTGAAAAAAGCCTCTAAAATTTTCTTTGACTCACTGAGCTTTGATTGCTCATGGTCTGCCAGCCACACTGTATGCCTTTCAGCTATCTTTAGGAAAGATACCCTGGAAATAAGTCTTGATTGAGGTGTGGAGACTAACAGGAGTGGATGGGCAAATGAAAAGCACAATACTGGCAAACAGACACACAATGTGCAATGCACGTATGTGCAAACTGGCTTGGAGAGGCAAGATTTCGAGGTCGCTAGGCTGAACCTCTGTCTGCTTGCCCCAGTTCTATGGTTTGTAAAAAAATAAATATGTGGTGTTAGTCCAAATCCCTCAATAAGCTGCTGTTATACTTCATTTTAGTGAACTATTTAATCTTTGGAAACAGGAGATTTTCTTTACCTCTTCCATCATTTCCAAATCACCTTGAATGACCTCAGTTTTCCAGTTTGCTTCTTCAATTCTTTTCATCTCACCACAGCTCAACCTAACTTTCTTAGTGACGTCTTCCGTACTGTTCTGACAAAGTCTGGTTTTACGCTCATAGCTTCCTAAGGGGCCTCTACTTGCAACATCACATTTAGCAAAAATGATAAACTTAGTTATTTTGTTGTCTGCTCTTCTCTTGTTGTCCTATTGACATCTTTAATTATGTTATTTGTGGCCCCTAGCAAGGTAGCAGGCATTTAGTGTACCTGCAAGAGTGCCTCGTTGAATGAATACATGCTAGATTTAATGTCCCATAGATTCTAAGTTAAACATTAGTTTCATTCATACACACAAAGTTTTTAAGCACACAGTAAGGCAGAAATTATTCATTGTCAATTGAATGACAGAAATGTTTCATAACAAAGAAAATGCAGCTTTCCAAAAAATTGGTACTTTATAATTTGGCATTCTTCGTAGGTATTCATTGCAAAAATGAAAGGTGTTCTTCTTTTTAGGTCAGTTGTTTAAGGAGAGTGTTTCCAATGAGATAGATTCCTAGTAATAAATATGCTTAAGAAATTAAGAATTTTACATGGTTTCTTTTAGTATTTAATTTCATGTATCAATTGTACCTGGCTAAAGGATAATCCGACTGGTACATTATTGTTCCAATGTGCGTAGTATTATTATTACTGGTATCTGCTGAAGAAAATAGCATTTGAATGGGTACACTGAGTAGATACAATGTATCTTTACCAGAGCCTGTATCTGTCCAGAGCCTGAGTGGAACAAAACAAAACAAACAAAACAGGGAACTAATCTTTCTCTGTTTAAACAGAGACACCTACCTCTTGTCTGGGGACCACATTTTTGGTTGCCCAGGTTCTGCCTTCTGACTACCATTTAATCCATTGTAATTGCCACCTCTCATACTCCCTGACTTTCAGAACTAAACTAGATAAACTCACTGGTTTTCCTGGTTCTCCAGCTTACAGATGACAGATAATGCAGCATTACAGCCTCCACCATGACAGGAGCAAATTCCTAATGTTTATTCCTTACCGATTTTATTTGTCTTCAGAACCCTAATATATAAAGTGTTTGTCCCCACAACAAAATTGGAGAGTTTATCACTTGCTTTCTCATAATCCTTAGTCAATTGGAGTTGATATGCCTCATATAATAAAATCTCATACCTTTCCGCACATTTCCAAGAATTATATCCATGTGCCTTATTGCATGCTAACTGAAGGATGAGGGCAGTAAATACCGGCAGAGCACATTTAATTGCTTAAGCCATCATCCTGGCACAGCGAGCCTTTCATAATTCTGGATAATATGTTTCTCATTATTTGTTGCCTGAGTGCCATATCATAGGACTAATGGGAATGTAAATGTCTGTCTGTACTTATGGTCATATGCCATTTTATGTAAATGAGCTATAAACCAGTAGGATTGGGCTGAGATTAAATAATAAAAAGGGATATTTAAAGGAGAATAAAGAATGCTTTCTCAGTGTTTCTCACTGATGTTGTGAAGTGCTCCATTTTCAGCTGATAAATGCTTTTACTGCTAAGAATCAGCTTGTCTGGAAATCTCTACAACCTGGCAGCCTAGGAACAATTATGTCTTCTCTCATAGAAATGATGTTTATGGCCGTGGCGAACAGATAATGTAATGTGTGTTGATAAATCCATGACCATATAAAACAGTAAATCCCATGGAAACTTTTTCTCTTTATGTTAAAGAGAAAAAGCAAACCTTGTCTGGTCTGACAGAGCCTTGTGGGTAAAAGCTGTGTTTACCCACTGGAAGAGAAATGGAGCCCTAACACATGACAGCCATGCGGATGGAAAGACTTTGCTTCCTTTGTGGTTTGAGGAAAACTAGCCATGTTGTGAGCTTTTGCATTAGTATTATCACTCAGCTGAGTGGAAAGTCAGACAATCAGATTCATGGCCTTTTGAGAGCAAACACACGGCTACTGAAAGCCCCTAACCCAACCTATGTGACACAGTAAAAATGAAGCAGCTGCCCACAAGCAGTTCAAAAGATGTCCATTCCTAGCAGAAGTGAAAGGGTGATAATAGCAGTGAAAACTACCATGTAGGCAAGATTTTTCAAAAGGATAGAGTAACTAGGTTGCATTGAGACATGAGGAATAACGAAGTCTTTTAATCTTATATGGAATATCTTAACCACTCATTAAACAACCCAATGTAATAGGCACTAAACACATCCTATTATACCATTGTTTGATTTGATAAAACGAGGCTCAGAAGAAAGTCAAGCAATTGGCCTTGGGCTTTAGAATATATGTGGCAGAACACAGGCTGGAATGTAGGCTGTGCAGTGGAAATTCAGTCCCATCATTACATGCAAGGAAATGGAAAATCAACGTGACTGCTCATAAGACTGCGTCCACAGGGTGCTTGGAAAATCTACTTGTCAAGCTCTATGGTCTTAGCTAAGCTTATTTTTTCTGTATATTTTTAATAAGTAGTAGACCTAAAGCTACTGAGATTTAGGCTTGGAGAATTAAGATAGAATAAGAACCAGTAAATCTTCTTAGCATTCTTATCTTTCTTTCATTCTTATTCTCCCTCTTACCTTACTACACATACAGAAATGAATGAACCAAACCCATAAATCCCATAAAAGCTATCCATAATCTGTCCCTCTTTTAGTGTGCTTATATAAAAAAGCCAATAGCTTTCAGTGAAATATGATATAGACTGCAACATTGAGTTCTGCAAAATTTGCAGGATTTTGCTTGAAAAGAAATCTATTCTTTTTTTTTCTCAGAATCAGGAAATACATAACATGAAAAAAATTCATCTGGTGCCTAATCAGTTCATACACTGAAAGACACTCTGGAAAAGTGACTAGCACTATTGTCTAGCCGAGAGACCTTTGTAGAAGTTGGAAGGGGTTGCATTTTTGATGCTCTGCATCTAAAAACATTTCAGTATTTCTTTCACTCTACTGAAAAGAGAAAACAGCATTACTGTCTCTACACAGATACAAATGTATTTTAACACCTGGTAAAGATTTTTGTAATAAAAGTATTTGGTAGCACCTTGAATTGTGAGAAGGGCTGGAGGCAAATCTGTTAGTTCAATCTAAACTTACAAGAGTAATCTTGCCTCCCAGCCGTCAAGAGTAGGAAACTCCAATTGTGTTGTGCCCAGGCGGGCCTGGAGCTCTGATCCCCCATCTCAGCCCCCTGAGTATCTGGAATAATGGGTGTCATCTACTTGTGCTCACCACTTTTTTGTGGTATTGAGTCTTATAAATCTTTACAGTAACACTTGAAAAGTAGGTAACATTTTAAATCCATCTTTGTGGTAGAGGAAACTGAAACACAATCTGAAAACAGAGCTCGTTATTGGTAGTGCTGAACTACAAACCAACCAACCAACCAAAAAACCTCAAGATGACATTGCTTACAATACAGGCACAAATTTTTAGGGGTCAACTTGATACACAGTAAATTCAACACTAAGACCCTGAGATAATAAAATCCTACCTCATGTGTGTGAGCCGCCATCCTGAAATCGCTGAATATACCACATTTTCCCTCTTGAGTCTGGACTTTATCCCATCACCATTTCGTAATTGCTCTTTAACCTTTCAATAATGATACGAAGCTTTCCTATTCAACATGTCAATTTACGTGTACAAAACATCTTGATCAGGGTACTTCTTCCCTCCTTCTCCCTCTCCGGCTCTCTTAACCCTGCCCATCCCCACCAGTAATCAAGTTCCATTTTCATGTAGGCACATTCAGTAACACGATGGTCCTCAATCTGAAACCACATTCCAGTCATTTACTGTGGACACATTGGCAACAGTAGGAGATATAGAACTTAGTGTTCCATTAAACCTGCGTTACAAAGTATAATGATGTATTCATTTCTCACTGGATAAATCTCTCATTAAAATTTAGAAATACAAGAAAATTTAAAAAGATTAAAAACTTGAATATTGAGTACTGTATAAGTGGCATACCACATATGTATGTATATATGCACTTACATATGAATTAAAAGATCTTTAATAAGCTGTGTTGGAGAAAGCACTATATACTGATTAGTAAACAGTTGATGAAAGATGAATGACAAAAAATATTTCCTTAAGAGAGGGGAATTTTATGTAATTGTATACTAATTGAAAAATATAGGCTATATTTAGACTTTTAAAAATCCCATAAATAGGTGCATGTGCATATTTTAAAATGAAATGAAAAAGAACTAAAACAATAAATCTGGTGGGCAAAAATGAATGAAAGCCAATATTTGGCAGCTTACATTTAATTTGTAATTGGTGTAGTGATTCTGCTAGATTCATCAGTAACAGTAAACATACGCACAGTAAGCATGTGACAGCAAACGTGCACCACAACACAATGCAGATGGAACACACAAATTTATATTATTAATTGCATTGTAATTTATATTTTAATGCCATTTCTAGCTTATTTTAGTTAATGTCAGGGTAATAACTGTCAGTAATGAGCATCTGGAGCTCCAGAGGTTTCTCCTAGGATCTGAACTTTCAGTAAAAGTGGAATGGCCAGAACAATAGTAACATTGTTGAAAATGTGTAAGAAGACTGCAATCCTCTTTTCTTAGCAGAGGATCAGTATTACTCAAGAGCTATGTGCATGTGATCATATAAAATGATGCTTATCAAAATGAACTCTGAGAAATGGAAACAAGAGGGTTTCTTTAGTGGACAGTGTGCAAGTATTTCTTTTCCTTTCTTCCTCCTCCCTTTGATTTATTCCCTGTTGTAATGGCTTTAGATTTCTGCACCCTTTGTCTTGTATAGATGTTTATCTGATTTGGGGAGGGGAAGAGGAATCACAGAAGGATGAACCAATGTAACATCGAAACATTGACACTCACTAGACCTTATGTTGGAAATGAACTTTACAACTTGTGGGGAAGGTATGTCTGAGGGGGAGAAGCAGGAGAAAAGGAGGGAAGGGATAACACTATTAAAAAAAAAATGTGCTCTTTACCTTACTTACGTAACCGTAACCCCTGTATATACAACTGTACAATAATTTAAAAAAAAGATTGCAATCTTCACCAGAAACAAATTGTACTGAGTTCACTATAAATAGAAATATAAATGCAGATATTGAGACACATGTTGATTTATGTGGAGTAATGCATAATATACATTTCACTTTCTTTTTTTAACAATTTGGCATGCTGACTTTTAATAGAACATTAGTAATTATAATACTGGTTCATTATATATTCCAAGGATATTAGGACAGCAAAATCCTTTCTAGTTCTCAGACTTTTTGAAAAATATTTATACTATAGACAATTCAATTTAAGTTCTGTTCATTTTCAGTTTTGAACAGAAGTTTCCAAATGACAAAATAGTATTCATACTTATTCAACTTATTGACAAGAAACATAAACATTGATAGCATTAGCAATGATTTAAACAGAAGAAAAATAATTCACAACCATATACACTAAAAATGTATGACTTAAAATGATTTTTTGTACTTTCCGTATATATTTTTCTAAGTACAATCAAATTTAGAAAAGTATTTTATATTCTAAGAATCATTTTACCCAAATTTCCTCTAAATAGCTTGTTTGCATTCTTTCAGAAATATAATACACCATTTTGCACAGCTACAACCTCTTTTCATTATGATCCATGTTCCCTTTTCTGCCTGTGTGCTTTGTTGTGGCCTTGAGCACAATGTTCTTTCTGTTTGTTTTCTGTTCATTTGTATAATGACCGCCATAATGCAGTAGTGGAGGAGGTAGCTCTACCCCATGGGGATATTGTCTCCCTAACTATTCTGCATCTTTTTGTTGCTCTGTGGGTTTTCTTAAATTTCAAATTCCAGAATGAAACATTGTTCTTTTTACAAATTTTAATAAGACTTTTTTAACCATGATCTCCTATCTTCATAAAGATTATAGGAAATCAATAGATTATATTTTCTTCATTAAAGAAATTGGTGTAGAAGGGGCAGCCAGTGAATAAGCCAGTTGTATCAATACAGCCGAAAACACTATCAAACATAGACTTTCACTGTTTTCTGACTATAAATAGTAGGTATCTCATTTACTTTCTCCAGGTTTCTGTTCACTTTTGGTAGTAGCTGAATGAGAAGTAAATATTGTGCATAATTCATAAACTACATAAGAGGCTTATGCATCTCTTATATTGAGGTTTAGCCAAGTTTTAAGCTATGCAAAACCATAGCAGATATTTAATAAAAGTTACAAATATATAGAATTACTGAAGTGTAGCCGCTTGATAAATATGTCTTCAGGAATGACAACACCAGAAACCTAACAATTTCTTTAATTACAATCTGTGTGATTAGATTGCTGGGCTCTTGTCAGCATATATGAGCTTACAACTCTGGTTTACTGTCTATGTATGTTTTTGCTTTGACTGATCTGCCATCACCCTGAATATAGAAGAATTGTCTGTTCTTTCTTTTTATTGTGATTATCCTCTAGCATATGTTTGGATTCCTTATACCTGTCCTGTATCAAAGTCTAGACTGACAAAGTTCCATAATTTCTTCCCACTGGTACTTAAATTACAAGTGAAATTATTTTTTAATTGTCTTGGTATCTCCATGACGCATCTGACAGTGATCGTATTCTCTTCCTTTGCTCTCATTCCTTCTCCCCTCTCTTCTCTCCCTCTCCCTTACATCCCTCCCAGCTTGTTTTAACCGCATGTTTGTTGTTGGCCTGTATAAATGAAAGAAAACATGTGATGTTTGTTCAGGTCTGTCTTATTTTACTTAGCATGATCCTCATTAAATATGCCATCAATGTTAGATGTCTTTACAAGAAGTATCCTTTTCAGTAAGTTAATGTCTGTCAGGATATTTGAAAAACAGGTCTAGCTTACATTGTATTTCAGAATCTTTTTATTTTGTCACTTGGAATTCTGCAGAATATATTCAAGAAATACCATTTAATTGAAATTCTCATGTCCATACTGACAGCATTCCTCATACATGGTTGACTTTTATCATTAAGTAGAACATCTCTTAGTAATGGATTTGAGTTTGCCAAACACAGTTTTACATTTACCAAAAGTGTCCTATGAAATGAGAAAACTAACATATTAATTAACATCCCCCCCAGGGGGACCAGAAGAAATTCTCGAATTGCTGTACAATGTAGAAATACTCCAGAATAGTTAGATTAGTGAAAAAAAGATTGCAAAGTAGAAGAAGGTAAGAAGTGCTAGGATTCAATGTAATTACACAAAAAATTACCTAATGCGTTGTTTATTTTTCACACAGGGCTGGATCAACCTAATTCTCAGATTAGGTTTGAATCTTATCAGAAAGAAGTGTGCAACTTCAATTAAATACTTAGGACTCTTGATTCTTGAAATAAATTATCCCTCACTGCAACTTTCAATTCCAACAATAAGAGCTGGGGAGGTGTGTTCAATAAGCACAGAAAGAAATAGCAGACCAAAGCATTATGAGACCATAGCTCACATTTCTCACATATTTTTTTTTTTTCGGATGAAATTGCTACACTTTCCAGGGAGGACTTTTTTGCTCATACTTACATTTTATTTTATGTTTATCTTTTTATTGTGAGAATACCGTACAGAGGAGTTACAATTACATGTGCAAGATAATGAGTACATTTCTTATCAAGCATTGTGGCCTCCTCTTTATTTCCCCTTCCCATTCCTTCCCATACTCCCCTTCTCCTCCCACCCGATCCTCCCCGACACCCCCTACCTAAGTTGTAAAGTTCGTTTTTGGACATATCGACTGTACATCTCATTGTTGCAATGGGTCCACCTGTATCCCTAGTTAAACCATTTGTTTTTTTTTTCCCTTCCCCTCCACAAATTATACCAACATTAAATACAGTGAAAGCATGGGTTATACTGTGGGGGAGCGACATACAAAGGAACAAAGAAATCAATGCTGGAGGGGATGTGGAGAAAAGGGAACCTTACTGCATTGTTAGTGGGAGTGTAAAGTTGTTCAACCACTTTGGAAAGCAGTATGGAGGTTCCTCAAAAGACTCCACATAGAGCTCCCCTATGACCCAGCAATCCCACTTTTGGGCATTTACCCAAATGATCACAAACAAGACCACAGAAAAGCTACCAGCATGACTATGTTTATTGCAGCATTATTTATCATAGCTAAGATATGGAACCAACTCAGATGCCCCTCAGTAGATGAATGGATCAAGAAAATGTGGTATATATATATATATATATATATATATATACACACACACAATGGAATTCTATACCTCCATCAGAAAGAATGGTATTGCCCCATTTGTTAAGAAATGGAAAGACTTGGAAAAAATTATATTAAGTGAAGTAAGCCAGGCCCAAAGAAACATAGGTCCCATGGTTTCCCTTATTTGCAATAACTAGTATATGTCTGAGACAAGCAGAAAAGGTCAGATAAGCTGATGTTAGGGGAATGAACCCTAAGATAAGTATTCAAATGTTTTTTATGTTTTTTTGTCCTTTCATGCAATTGTTTCTAACATATTTATGAGATGATTTCTCACATAATTTAAAAGTTAAAAAATAGAAACAAACAGTTGACTTCACTAGATAAATGGCAGCTACATATTTGTGTAGATTTACTATCAAACATGTAAATAATTATTTAAAGTTAAATATGCCTTTTGAATATATAATTGTACATTATGGTCTTCACTTGAAAACAATCCAATCAAATTAGTTATTTTCATTTTATTTTTATGTTTCTGCCTGTATAACTTTAAGTTAATGAACTTGAATAATGTAAATAGGCTTTTGACTAGAGGATTTAAACAATACCATTGAATTTACTTATTATCCAAAGGATAATTATTGAATTGCTTTACTAGCTCCAAATATAAAAGAAACTTCTCATCCAGTACAAATTAATACTGATAACTGAAATCTGCAAAGCTGTTTTAAAACTATAGCAGTGGAAAATATGAAGGCAAATTTTTTAGTCCATGCAGATATCTTTGCTGATATTTATGTACTCTGTAAGCATGTAGTTCCTTAAATGTTTCTTTGTAGAGTTGGATCAGTTCAGGCCTCCTTAAAATATCACATAAAAATGTCCATGTTAGGAAATATTTATATTTCTCTGCTTTGTGTTTATTTTTCCATTTAATTTTCTGAAGTATTTGTATGTTTGCATGAAGGTATGCTTGTACATAGCTCTCATATTCACCCATGCATAGCATAGCCAACATAAAGCAGATTGTACTCCATTAAAAGGTGTTCTTATTGAGCGCTGATGTCTCATGATTATAATCCTAGTTAGCCAAGAGCCTGAGATTTGAGTGGTTTGAAGCCAATCCATGCAGGAAAGTCCATGAGACACTTAGCTCCAATTAATCACAAGAAAACCAGAAGTAAAGCTGTGGCTCAAAATGGTGAAGTGCTAACCTTGAGCAAAGAAGCTCAGGAATAGTGCCCAGGTCATGAGTTCAAGCCTAACAACTGCTAAAATAAATTTTAAAAAGGAAGAAAATGACCTCAACATTGCTTATACTAGGTTACTGTTGATTTTACTCATTTCAAAACATTTTATGATATGTTACCAATATTGACTATGGAAAAAAATGACTAAGAATGTATCTTCTTTTGCTCAATCGCATCTGGGAAAAACTAAAGTTGAAACAATGATCATGCAGCTATTCTGCTAAATAGTCTTACCAAACATTACACTTCTATGAATTACTTAGTATGCATGACTCTTTATACTTGGTACCACAATTTGGGGAGGAGGAAAGATTGAGATATGAATATGGGTTATAAAACCCAACATTGAGGGCTGGGAAGGTGGCTCAGTGGTAGAGTGCTTGCCTTGCATGCAAGAGGCCCAGGGCTCTATTCCTCAGTACCACATAAGCAGAAAAAGCCAGAGGTGGTGCTGTGGCTCAAGTGGTAGAGTGCTAGCCTTGATCTGAAATGCTGAGGGACAGCACCCAAGGCCCAGGGTTTAGGCCTCATGACCTGCAAGAAACAAAACTAAACTAAACAAAAAAAAAACCAACAACATTGAAGCCCACATTTAGGGGATCTACTTATTTCTTTTTAGCTATGCAAATTACTTTAGTTTATTTTAAGGTAACAAATGAATCATATACTCAGGGTATTTCCTTCTAAGGAATTTTCTGTTAATAATAAACCTACTAATAGAAATAATTTATATTTTCATGATAAATTAATTTGTCCACTTTCTGTAAATACTATGAAATTTCTTAAAAACCTGAAATAATGACAAGATTACTAGACGCTCTGGCATGACTTGTGAAAAGATCACAGACATGTCAACTTCAAACTGAATGTGCACAAATGGAAATTGAGCAAAACAAGAAGAAAGCCAAGTGAATAGTGAGAAGCAGGAATGTCACAGTTGAGATAAAAGTAAACTCAGGGTGTTTACTTACAGGCAGAATGTTCCAGAAGCACGGGGATGCATACTGCTGTATTGCGTCCTTTGCTTGCTTTGTGTGAGTGGCTCTGAAGACATGAATGCTTTGTGCCAGGTTACATGAACTGTGTAAACCTTCTGTCTACTTGACCTGGAAGAGTATAATGAGATCTGACTCTTGAGGATAGGAAATGAGAGAGAGAGACAGACAGACAGACAGACAGACAGACAGACAGAGACAGAAAGAGGGACAGAAAGAGAGACAGAGAGAGAAAGAGAGAGAGAGGGAGGGAGGAAAGAAAGGAGGGAGAGAGGGATAGAGGGAGAGAGAGGGAGAGAGAGTGCAAACACACTTCTGGAACAATAGAATGCAAAAAGATTGACACAGGGGCTGGGAAGGCAGCTCAGTGGTAGAGCGCTTGCCTTGCATGCATGAGGCCCTGGGTTCGATTCCTCAGCACCACATAAGCAAAAATCAAAAAGCCAGACGTGGCGCTGTGGCTCAAGTGGTAGAGCGCTAGCCTTGAGCTGAAGAGCTGAGGGACAGCGCCCAGGCCCAGAGTTCAGGCCCCATGACTGGATCCGCCCCCCCCCCCCCCAAAAAAAAAAAGATTAACACAAATCAAGGCTATTTTTTTCTTACTTAGGAAAACATACAAGACTTCCACAGGGGAAATAATATTGAACTAAGATCAGGAGAAGGGAAAAAAATAACCTTGTCTTTAAGAAGAGATTCTAATTTAGAGTATATTAATATATGCAGGGTGAAATTCCAATCAAAGAAAAATGCCAGCCATCTGAAGGCTCTTCCCAATGTCTATCTCCCCTGCCACTTTTCATGTGGATGTGAAGTTTTAGTTGTTGAAGACAGTTATTGCTCACCTTCCTAAAATTGGTCTTTAAAATGACTTTGTGCTTTAATGCAGACGGAAATATCCTTCATTCCGGTGATCAGTTCCAAAGCCTCAGAAAAGGTGCAATCAATCACATGTAGTTCCTGATTGATGTGTGGGCCGTGCACACAGCCACAGCTGTTTCAAGGCTACTCACTTAGAATCTGCAGTTTGACTCCATTTCTTTAAAGCTGAGGGATTTGAGGTAAACCAAGGGTCAGGAAAACAGTCCCCTTCTCACCAACTGTTTTACACACCAGAAAAAAATAAAGTTACACAGATGGACTATTGATATGTAATGTACTTTATTACCTTCTACATTGCCATAATGAAAAAATTAAATTTTATTTAGTGACACCCTGTTTACCTTAATCATTATTGCAGACGAGTTTATTATAAAATTGTTTCTGAATTGGACAGGGTGTTTGATTCTTGATAAGTAGCTTATTACACTGAATTCTTCATTATATTTATAGAGAATGCCAGAATAACACCCCTACCTTTTTACATTGCTACAGATTTTAACTTGGAGGAGAATTAATCAGTGGAAAGTTCTGAAAAATGATAAAAAGAAGAGAATTTAAACTGCTAAAGTAAATATTTGAAAGAAAATCCAAAATAACAAACATAACATTACCTTTGATTTCACGAGTTGCCTTCTCAATTTTATTCCTAGATTTCAGACATTTCTAATGATTTATACTGTATTTCATAAGGTATAAAATAACTAATTGATTTTTTGCTTTTCTTATCCAAACTTAGCTTCTACAATTTTATATTTGAATGCTTAACTTTTTTCTTATTTGTGTCAGACACACTGCATTTTCTCAAGACAAATGCCAAATTCTTGATTTTGTTCTTGTATTGTATCCAGAAAGAAGTCAGAATTTAGTACCAAAAAGGACCCAATCATTATGCACACACAACCCTCTTTGTTATTTTAAATCAAGTTGAATAAAAAAAGGTGTTCTATGACCAGCTTAAAGAATGAGCAATGACCTTTAAATTAGTGCTCCACATGAAGTCGTAATTAGGTGCTCACTTTTGCAGAGGTTAAACTATCACCAGTTGTACAAATGCCTGCTTCTGAAGCTATACTCATTAATGTTGTAATGAGCTGTTGAAATAGCAGAGCAGAGCAAATCTACAATGCTGGGAAATTAATTGGGCTCTAGATGCCTCAAGTTCTCTTTCTGCTATAGACACAATCATTCCTTTCTGTACGGCAGAGATTTTGACATCCATGCATGGAGACACATGATGTTCTTGTCCTATATTTGGGATGCACAGATTTCTGAAAGTTTGAGCTGAACATTTCCTGTTGTTTCCTCCAACAATGTAAGCAAAAATAGTGAGTCTTCTAGGAAGTCAATTTGCAGAACAGAACAGGGTCTCTTAGAGTCTTGAATCCTGCTCCCTGAATGATCTCACCAGTCTTGCACTTGGTTGTGAATCACATGTGAACAGATCCTACCTAGGTAACTTGCAACTTCACTTCATTACTCGGCTCAAGTAATACCCAAAACCTTGAGAAGCCATCTAGTTAATTTAGGATGTCTACTAAGACTTCAGATAAAAAAAATCAGTAACATTTCTTTTTTATACTTTTTTATTGTAACAATACTGTACAGTTACATGAGCAAGGTCATGAGTACATTTCCTGTCAAGCATTGTTGTCTCCTCCTTTGTTTTCCCCCTACCATCCCTTCCTTCCCACCTCCACCACTATCCCCCATCGAAGCTGTAAAGTTCATTTTCAACATAGTGTTTTGTACATCTCATTGTTACAGTAGGTCAACGTGTAGCCTTATTTAAGGATTTTGTTTTTTCCCTTCCCTTCCCCGAATTAGAGAAGTATATAGATGCAGGGCACCGAAATCAAATACAATGAAAACAGGGGTTATACCATGGGGGAGACACATACAAAGCACAATAGCAAGAAAGAAAAAAGATATTTGTGTCCATATCTTGGGGTTCATTTCACTTAATATCACCTTATATGGTCATATGTACATGGCTTTTGGCCTTTTCTGCTTGTCCTACACATGTACTAGTTATTTTAAATGAGGGAAACCATTGGGTCTATGTTTCTTTGGGCCTCCCAGCTATTTTATTATGGCCTATTTATAATAGTAATATAGAATGCAAATTAGAATAATAAAAGAATGGGTTTATATTGTATATTGCTATTAAACCAAAACATGATATTAAACATTAAGATGTTTCTTGCTAGTTCTTTTTTTTTGCATTCTATAGTAATAAACTGCCAAGTTTGTTTATGGATGAATGTTTTCCGATTTGCTAGATGCTAAAATGGATTGATGATTCAAACACAAGTAAAGTAAATACTCCAACCACAAAAGATTGTTTTTAGGATTTTTCTAATGAACAAATTTGGTATAATTTATAATAACTTTTGTTACAGGATTTTTAACGTGTAGATCTTCATTACAAGAACATGATAGAAGCAAAATTCTATGTTACTTAAGAGATAAAACTTGTCCCTCTTCATGGTTTCAACTCAGAAGCATTCTAATTTGTTGAGTTGTATAATACAGTGGAAACATAGGTAAACATTCCTTTGTTTTTACAATTGTTTTTTCTGATTATATTTTGAATATTTTTGGCCCAATTGTCTTTGATAGTGAAATACTGTTTGCTATTTAAAAACAGATTTTATAAGACGATGTGACAATTCCTGAAATGACAATGCATATGCAAAGCACAAGTGAAAGAACAAGAATCTAATTATCTGAAAAAGGGAAAAAGGAATTATAATTAGTCTTTATTGTGACAACTGAGCACAAACTATAGTCCTGCAAAGAAATCAACATTATAGTATTTGTTGCCCATGGCAGCCAATTTAAATTAATACCCACTATTCCCTCTTCTTTTCTATTTATACAAAAATATCTACTTACCTGAATATCCAACAAGCAAACTTTAGTTTGTTTTCACCATAAAGAAATTTTCCTGCTTTTTCCATTTTTAAATACATGGATTAAGTAGAATGAACTTTTTTTGGTATTTATTATGGTGAAGAGCAAAATCCAATGATTCTTGCTTAATGTATTTCTAATAGGATCTGTATACTGAATGATATGCAAAAAAATCTTTGAAAACAAATTTCCATAACAATGGAGATAAAGTGAATGGCACTCCATGGAGTTGGCTTGCTTTGCTTTTGCCTTATGTCTTCTTATGGTAGCAGTGTGCCAAAAATTTCTGAGGAAAAATACTGTCATCTGCTTAGCTTCTATTCCTGGGAAGTTCATACAGTCATGATGCAAACATTGTATACTAGAACATTTTTGAGTAAAGAACATGAGAATGCTAAATATTTATTCAGGTCTAGACTTTTGAGCCATAAACTGCAAGTTTAGTTATAATAATTGCACATTTCTGTACCTATAAAGCTATACAATTTGGAGATCTGTTATGCTTCATAAATTGACCTTCTAATATATGGAGCTGCTCAATATATTTGTGATTTTAAGACAGGGGGGTTTAAAAAATTAAGAGCTCTAATATGATTATTTATTCACTTATTTGTTCTTTGCCAATAGTGGGGCTTGAACTTGAGGCCTGGGCACTGTCCCTGAGCTTCTTTTGCTCAAAACTAGCAACTCAACCACTTGAGGCACAGCTCCACTTCTGGCTTTTTCTGTTTAGGTGGTACTGAGGAATTGAAACCAGGGCTTCATGTATGCTAGGCAAGCACTCTACCACTGAGCCACCTTCCCAGCCCCTAATATGATTTTTAAAGGTCACTGACACTAGTTTTTCTAAGTTCTGCTAAGACATTGTGTTTTCTGCTTTCTCGCATGGATTTTCCTGTTTCCTTGGTCATATCTAGCTAGTTCTCACCATGATCTCCTACCCTCCTACCCTCCTCCTAGGATCTCTAGATTGAAGAGCTTGCTTTTGAAAATGTCTTCACATTTTTTTTTTCCGTTCACAGCTAGGAGAAAATAGAAATCTTTCATTTTTGATATATTATGTAAAAAATTCATTGGTTCATTTATCATTAAACTCACATGATAAGTTTACTTGATTCACATATTCAATAAACTTGATTATACACAGCCTAATTTAGAAATAATTTTCCATCTTTTAATTAATTTAAATAAAAATAACCACAATTATCCCAAGGCTTATAATCTCTAAAACTATTTGGCCATGAGTCTACAATTCTTTCTAATGCTGAAATGGACTTCACATAATAAATGCTACCCAATTTTTTCATATCAAGTTTTAACACATTTATTTGACTACTTTAATAAGTCATGCCTACCAAGTGTAACAGTCATACTAAATCAAGTAAAAAGACTTTTTGGTGTGCTGTGATATTTCCCATGAACATTTTATAATGAAACAATGCAATTTAAATATGTTTTTCATGACTGCCAAAAGATGATTATTTTATTCTTTTATCACACTACCTCATGTATCCTATTTGCAAATGTCAATTCAAATAAAACTAGCAAACATCTCCCATTCCATAGAATAAGTAGAACCGAACATAAAGGGCATCTTCATAACTCAACTGCCAGAAAAACCCAATAAAGTAAATTAAATCAGAAGACAGCAAAGCAAAAGTGTTGACTTAATAATAATGGCTCCAAGAACTGGGGCGCTTCCTCTTTTCCCAACTTTATGTCTAATTGGTAATGTGGCATTGGAAGGCTTATTTATTATGGCGATGTTACAGATTTTAATTCATGAAAGCCAATGTTCTGAGTCAATTTGATTTAGAATTTCAATTATGGTACTTCTAACTTGGTTAAGTCACTTTGAATCTCAATGTAATTATGAATGAAGAGTGAAGAATAGAATCACTTTTCTTGAGACATACCGACCAATCATTAATTTGGTGTTACTGGGGTTTAATTTACACTTGCTAGGAGGCATTCTATTTCTTGATACACATTTTTAGCATTTTATGTTTTATCTTTCTTTCTTTCTTTCTTTCTTTCTTTCTTTCTTTCTTTCTTTCTTTCTTTCTTTCTTTCTTTCTTTCTTTCTTTCTTTCTTTCTTTCTTTCTTTCTTTCTGCATAAGGGCTCACATTTATGCTTGAATTTGCCTAGGTTTTTACCCTCCTATTTATGTTTCAGTGTCCAACATGTTATTGGTGGAGATGGAGTCTCACAAACTTCTTTTGCTCAGGCTGGCCTTGAACTGTGATTCTCCTCAGCTCCTAAGAAAATAAAATTTCTCTCAAGCAGTTGCTTTCTAGATGGTGAGGGGATCGCAAATATGACGTTTCTCTGTGAAGAATGTTCAGTGAATCTCTTTTCCTGTAGACGTATGGGTCACGTTCTACTGTATTCATGACTGATGCTTTCCACACTTGAGTTGCATGTTTATGGATAGCTAGTACCGTTTGTACTCAACCTGGTCTATAGCGGAACATTTTGTGATTGCAATTATGTAATTATATCTTATATGAATCAAAGAAAAAATGTGCTTCTATTTAAATGACCCAGTCAGTCATTTAAATAGAATTGGAAACTTTTAATAAGCCACGGTACTGATTTTAAAATTGTTAAACCACTTGTGTCATACAATGTTTGAAGGGTAAATTAGATCAAACTTTAAAGAAACCTGCACTAGAAATTATACATGATGAGTTATGGGTAATTTATTCAAGCAAGTGAGTCAGAACACTAATCAGCATTAATATAAAGAAGAAGCAGCTCCTATATTTGCTGAAGCTTGACTTAATACATATAGATAAGTTTTGCATTAAAATGAGAAAGTTAAGGTACTTATGACTTCATGATTCATAGATTTAACTGTATGTTGATTAAACAGTCTATTGCCACTCTAAAATATTTTTAATGCTCACAGTTTTAGACAGGAGAATGGAAAAATACAAAAAGAAGAAACTCAATATATACAGGACAAGGACAAAAATATTAAATAAACATATTCTTTCAAAAGCAAGCTATAGTAATGAGATGTTTCCACCAACATTAACACAAGTGCATATCAACTAATATAAAAAGTGAAATTTCAGGATAATTTGTTCTATCCATCTGAGTTTCTGAAGGAATTGTTTTGATACCAGAGCTTTTTATAAATGAAGTAACAAACATTGCATTATTGATTATGTCATTGTTAATGATCTCATTTATCTCTTGTTTTAGCAATATATATTCTGTATACATAACAGAACATACAAACATATCATATATATAACATATTTATATATTTTATCATATAGACTTCTATTTCATGCTTAATTCAATATTTAAATGTAAATTATGCTGTTATCCAAAGAAGCAACATTTTACATAAAAATTAAGAAATAAATTTCATAAAATAAGTCACTTTTAGGTAGTACTGAATAAAATACCATTCAGTACACACAATGAAATGCAACTGACATCATGAATAAGGAGGCCAGAGAATTTATGAGAATTAATTAGAAATCACAAATAAATTTACAAAATATCAAAATCCATGCACCATGAAATATTTGTTTTCTAATTAAAATGAGGTCGGCTCTATCCTAAAAGTCAATTGAGCGGAACACAAGGGAGACATCTTTCTAATCCTTTTGACAGTTCAGTGCATCAATATAAGAGCAAATACTTTTTTTTTGTATTCAAACACAATGAGAAAAGAACACAATGTAGTTTATATCCTATTTTAGTATTAAATATTTTCTATTTTCAGTAAAGTTGGTACCAATTTTCTCAACATTATTCTACCTATTTCTAACTGAAAAAAAGAATCATTAAAATGTCACACATTCAGCCCTGTATACATTATAGAGCTCTATACATTTACACACAAACAAACACATTTTAGTCTGTTTAGCATTGTCTATGGGTCGATCTCGAAGGTGTAACTCTTTGGAACATCTAAAATACTATTTATCAATGTCAAACTTCTCACATGAATGTGAGGTCCAATGTTAGCTTTTGATACACAGCATAACATACACATCATGCTTCAGCAATTCTGTCTCCTTAGTCATACTTCATTTGAAGATCTGAAGATTGAGGAACAGGGAAAGATTTTTCAATGAGTGCTAAGTTGTAGTGAGATAGGGCTAAGTTTGCTGTTCACTCAGAAAGGAGAACAGGGGATGCAAATCACAATTAAGTGCTATGTATCTCAAAAAATAAAAATTAAGTGCAAGTGTACTACACATTTGTATTTTTATTCTTTTTAATTTCATCTTTTATTGTAAAGATAAAGTACAGAGGGGTTATAGTTACAGAAAAATAGTCTGTTTTGCTTTTTGCTTCTTGAAGACACAAGAATGATAGTTATAAAGGCATTAATGTTCAGTTTGGCTTAGTTCAAATCATATGTAAAGGGAACCTAAAGGTTTGATCACTGTGCATATATTTGCTTGCCTATTGGATGTGATAAATACATGTGGCCTTTTTAAATGGCAGATTGTGAATTCTCATGTTTGTATACTCTGAGCCTGTGCTACTGGGAAACATTTTCCTTGACTCTGCCTTTTGGCTTGTATAAGCATTTACACATTTTGTGCATGTTTCAGTGATAATATTCAGGCTGTATTGAAACAAAGTTTAAGCTGGCCTATCAATTTTTTCAATAAAAGGCCTTAAAGTATTTGATTGTAAAACTTGATTCTTTTATGTATTTCTGAATTTCCATCTTACAGCATAAATGTTACATGTATATTTACAAATGGTACATTTAAACCTACAACTATTTTTTCACTAGATTAGGCACCAAGCATATAAAATGATTATTCTGATTAACAAACAGAAAAAATCTAACAAGCATTAGAAGCAATGTGTGAAAGGTATCAGAAATACATACCATAACTTAATTATGTTCCTTAGTGAAGTCTTTGATTTATCTTAGGCTCTTGATGGGGACAATCCTCTTAGGTGTTAGATCTATGCCAAATATTCCTTGTCTTACATGGAATATCGATCAGAAATGATGTTATACTTCACGAGTAAGTGGATTAATAGGATATTTCTGTGCACTTCCATTGTTTGATGGCATTTATTGAATGTCTGTATTAAGCACCAAAAGTTCATATAAAATTAACCAAAATTTGGAGTTTCATGTAGAATGAAGGCCAGAAGTGAGGGAAGGAAACCAACATTACAGCATTATGTGGCTAGAGTGCTCACCATAAGCTGGATTGAATTTCCTAAAGAGCATCACATATGTGGAGGAAAGGCTTAGAGGTTCCACATGTACCCAAATAAGAAGAGGAGGCAGTGGAGCTGAGGAGACTGCTCTGAGGGTAATGCAGTGTGAGCACAGCTGTGGAACCTGTGATTGTTGGTTTTTGTTTTTGTTTTTTTTTTTTTTTGCATGGGGGAAGAGGTGCACACACTTACAAAAGCCATACTGTGTGACACGTTACCAATTTATAAAAGAATTAGATGTTTTACTACTCAGTAAAACATCCTAACTCCCTCTGAAGTTTGCAAGCATTCACAGTACAGTAGGTAAAAAAATAGGAAACCTTAATTCGTCTTTTTTTTATATAACCAGTTTTGAGCTTGTTTAGTGTCACATGACTTAACGGAAAGTAGTTGTCGGCCATGCAGCTCTGGGGACCGTGAAAAGTGATATCTTTATACATATCATGGAGCAAATACAAATTTGTGTAAAAATAAATAATATATGTTGTAATAACTAATATTTTACAATCACTTTGAACTAGTTGCGGTTTGTAATAGAAAGATTTCTGTAAAGAAGTTCAAATAACACAACTACATACTCTCTCCCAACTAGAAGACTCATGATGGGAAGGGATGGGAAGGGGAAACAAAGGAGAGGCAACAATGCTTGATAAGAAATGCACTCATTACCTTGCTCATGTAATTGTAACACCTCTGTACACATACACAAAAAAAACCTATGCAATAACTGTAGAGTCAAAACAGCTGAAATGTTTAAGGATGGCACATCCCAAAGCTAACATACTCTCTCTCTGGTTTCTAAGTGCTACACAGATGTTACTTCTAAAGGAAAATTAAAACAGAAATAATTTTGAGTAAAAAAGATTCGAAATGTTTCAACTTCTCCTCTGTCCATCATTGCTTGGTTTCTACAAGTATGTTCTCTACTTACAGACAAACGAAGATGGTACTGATGAAAACCATGTATTAGTGTTTAAGCATCTGAATTCCGGTCTCAGTGGGCCAAATAGTGGTGTGAATTTGGGGAAGTGATGTAGATTGTGACTCTATTTTAATGTGCTCATACATAACATAGAAATACTGATGCTCTTTTAGCTTCTAGTCATCCATGACTCTTAACAGTGATTGATGACCAACCACTGCTGATGCTTATCAAATTCAAAAGATGGCACACAAACCATTGTTACCAGTGCATTTCTGTTCTACAAATAAAGATGAAAAGACAATATTATTGTCTCTATTACTTTTTGGGGGGTCCAGTCATGGGGCCTGAACTCTGGGCCTGGGCACTGTCCCTCAGCTCTTCAGCTCAAGGCTAGTGCTCTACCACTTGAGCCACAACACCACTTCTGGCTTTTTTTCTTTTTGCATATGTGGTGCTGAGGAATCGAACCCAGGGCCTCATGCATGTAAGGCAAGTGCTCTACCACTGGGTCACTTTCCCAGCCCTGTCTCTATTACTGAGTTAATAGTCTTGCTGTATGATGCATCCAGAGCAAGTGTTCACAAAGCAACAAGGGTCTCTTTTACTAGAAATCTCAGTATCTAGTAGAAGATACAATTTCCCTTCTCTCACTACTTTCTTTTTCTTCTCCCTTTTGTCATATTTAATTTATTCTCTCTTTATCTATTATACATAATAGGATTTATTAAAGCAACTTGTGAGGAAAAAAAAGAGTTTGGAGTACAAATATTGCCTATGTTTGGGGCACCACTGGGAGTCAGAAGACAGAGTACATCAAAAGCTCCATAGAGAATTTGGCATGCACTTAGCTGTAAAGAGGTAAAAAATGTACCAGGCTAATATTTTGCAAAACATGTTTCATAAAGAAATATTGAAAATAGCAATTATATAAGGGCTCAGTACATACCAAAATTAATTATTTTTGCATTTTCTGCATTAATACAAGGGATCAGAATGCAAAAGTTCCCAGTTTGACTTTACTGCTTGACACTAATTAGTGTACTATTGGAATTGTGATGATAGAGAAAATGTGAACTTTTAGTTGTTCACTGGAGGTTATAATTTCAAAGGCAAATTTTCTTATTTCTTCCCCATTTAAGGGAATAATAAATCCTGGCTACAAAGAAATACACAGACAACATCTACATCTATAGCCTCCTCTTGGCTTAGATTTATGCTTAAAACAAAGGAGGAGATAACAATGCTCCATAGGAAATGTACTTATTACCCTACTCATGTAACTGTAACCCTTCTGTATAGTATTTTTCAATAAAAATGGAAAAAAACAACAAAAATGGTGACATTTTTGGAAATACAGTTTTAATATAAATAAATGGTCTCTCCTGCATAAAAATAGAATTTACTCATCTTTTAGGAAAACCCAAATTCAGTAAAGGACCAATGATTTGGTATTTGTTTTTTAAATATTTTTAAATTTTATTTTATTGTAAAGATGCTGTACAGAGGGGATACAGTTACATGATTAAGGCAATGAGTACATTTCTTGTCAAACATTTTGTATGTAGGTGTGTGTGTGTGTGTGTGTGTTTGTGTATGTGTGTGTACTGAGAAATTGCAACAAATTTGTACTATCTTGAAGTTGTTTATCTGTTCTAATTTTATATTTGTTGTGATTGTGGAGCTAAAATTTCAGTGTGGTCTAAAACAAAATTTTCATTATGTAACCAAATCATATTCTACTTAAAAGCCTGTGAAGAATATAATTAATTCCCAACTTTTGAAAAATGATCATACCTGCCTTAAGTATTCGTTTCCTGAGGCATTTCACATGAAGCATAAATGTATCTAGCATATTACTATAAATGCTGCTCTTTTAAACACAGAGTACTTGGAAGCATAACAATATTATTACTAATTCACTATGTAAAATTCATTTTGAAGTAAAAGAGCACTAGTAGTAATATTACAGGGCAGAACTGAGGGCTCTGGCATAAAATAAAGAGACACTTGAGTGCAAATATTTGATCTATCATTAGCTATGACATGCAATGTTATGCTGGAGAAAATGGCACAAATTGGAAGATTGCAGCAAAGTACAGCTTTTACTTTCAGGCTCGCATGCAAGAGTGTGGAAGTGTTTGTAGTATGCAGATGAACTCTACCTAAAGATGCCACACCTAAGGATGCTTCTTTAAATTGTGACTATCATTTAATTGTTCCAAATATTTCTTGGAGTCAATCTGAGATGTTCTGACAAGAAATATGTGATGAGTAGAATAAATACTCTCTCTCTCTATCCCATTCTCTAAAACTGGAAAAAAAGTTACTTGTGAACATCCAATAGTGATTGACAAATAATCTTTGCAAAAATTGGAATGGCTTGTAGACCTTCAGATTAAGGTAGAATTGGTTTTTCCCCAGTTACCCAGGGACCTCAGTCAAGCCAAAGAGAACTTTCTTGACTGTTTCCAAATAGATATGTAGTGAGAAATAAGCAAGAAAGATGCAGTAACTTTCAAACATGAAAAAGATTTAATATGCCATTCTGAGATATATTGGCTGATATGCAAGGTCCAGAGATGATGCTGGGGGCATGGGCAGTTCTCCAACAGAGAGAAATTGTGGGGAATGTTAACCTCAGTCAATGCCCTGAGTATGAGGAACTGTATTCTCTCTCTCTAACCTGAATTAGGGAAATACAAATCATTTCTACAACTCCACAGAACTATCCCTGCTCTTCTTACTGTGGTGTAACGAGCAAGTAAACCAGCCAAACTACTGACTGTATAAACTCTTGTAGTCTAAAACTCCCTAACCACATTCAAACATTAACTTGCACTCAAATAATGATTCATATGCAAAATACAAAACTATTGAATTACCAGAAGAAAACTTAGGGGAAATGCTTCAGGACATTCGTTCTGTGAAAGATTTTTCTGGGTAAGAATACAAAAGCACAGGCAATGAAAGCAAGTTATCATAAAAGCTATAGAATGGGAGAAAATAGAGCAAATAGTGCATTCTCAGGACTTAATATCTAAACTGCATCAGCAATCCAACTAATTCAAAAAGAACAAACAAAAAAATGGACAGAGGAATTCAGTGGACTTTTCTAAGAAGATAACAAAGAAATGTACAGACATATATCACAAATTATCAGATAAATGCAGAGGTTTTTAGTGGTTAAAATGCAAATTAGTACAGCTATTTAAAAAATAGTAAAGATATAATTCAAATAAACAAGAGAATAATATTATAATGACTGGTCTTTTATTTAAAGGCAATCAAGTAAGTTTGTAGAAGTTGTAGCTTGGTCTTCTATGTTTATTTCAACACTATTCCAAATGACAGAGATGGGAATCAGCTAAATGCTTACCAGTGGATGAAGTGAAGAATGGAACGTGTCCATGCACAACAAAAACCAGTGATCGGCACAATGGTGCTTGCCACCTGGGTCAGCTGCATTTGTCCTAAATGTGATAGAAAACACATCAGGACGGTATGTCATGATTTGCTAATTCCACACCATGACATTGCCAACCTCATGCCAACCTTGGCTGAGTTGCAAGGAAGAAAGTAAAGGAATGAAACAGGTAGGTTTATGAAGCAAACAAAAGTGAGCTGTTGTAGACTGAGGAAACTCAGACATGGATATGATTATTTGATAAAATCCATTTTTAAACTAGTTACAGCTCTAACATATGCTTTGGATGGACATTATTGGCCTAGAAGTGAGCCCATAACTTACAAAACAAAAACAATCATCATTGGATGCAGTAGTTAAACAAAGTTAATCACCTATGAGCACATATTACCTATCAGGGTGCCCAGTGGAAGATAACGCTGGATATAAAGGCGTGAACTCTGTTTTACTCGGTATGGAGGTTACACAAGGGGTGGGGTTAGATAGGGTCACTGAGGTTTAATCCTGCAGGTGTTTCAAATTCAGACAGATGCTAGTGGTAATAGCAAAAACTGTTTCTTACATTTGATATTGCTTAAAATGAATCTGCAGTCTTTCTAAAGCAAAGATGTTCATTTCCTTGACCTGATGTGGATTCTAAGAAAACCCTCAATTCTCATAATCATTCAGGAGACAACTATGCCACAGGCAAGGCAAATGCACTTTGAATAGCAAGGGAATCAACAATCAATTATCTGAATAAGAGTAATGATACTGTTTACACTGTGCTTGCAGTTATCCAAGATTGAAGGACTAGTGCAAACTAAAGGACTTAGGGTGAGCACCAAAAGATTCAGCAAGTTCTGTTAGTTATCTACCTGCAGTCTCTCACCAACAATATACTCACTGACCACTTACTGGAATTCCTACCTGCCTTCTCTGGTGAAGACCTTAGAAATACACCAGATGACTGCTCACTTCCTCTGTAATGTGTGTCTCTATAGAAAGGTTCCCAAATGAATACAAAATTCCCACTTAGAATCTAGTATGTCTTTAATTTGTCCCTTTTTAACATGTGCTAATATTTTAACTAGGCAACTTGCTTCTCTTTGGGGCTGTCTGCTGGCAGTAGCAGCTGTAGTTAGCAACATTTGTCATGTGTGAATCCTCAATCCTGAGATTTCTGAAGACAACATTTCTAATACTCAGCATACCCTTGTTACACGGGTGCAGTTAAATGGCTCCTCTCTTTGTAGAACTGGGTTGGTCATTGTGACAAGGTTGGACTAACAAGGTCAAAGCAATTCGAGGTTCTTACTCAGGCTTCTGGGGGAGCTGCAAACTGAAATATGAATAGTCTAGATTTTCTCCTGAGAATCTGACATAACAATGTTCTGCTCCATCTCATGGTGCTTTTCTGGCTTTCTTGTGGTGAACTATGTCCAAAAACAATCATTCTATGGTTTAGGTAAATAGAAGAACAAAATTCCTCAAGGTAGGAAATTTTCAATCTAAAGTCTCTGGTAAGTCAAACTGACTTTTCAACTGAATGAATTAAAGGTGATTACCAACCAATCAAGGAGGGAATAAAGGCCAGAGGTGGTGTAGCAAAGGCAAATCAGATGAGAATGCTTTTAAGAAATGGACTCATGACCTTGCTCATGGAACTGTAACCCCTCCGTACAGTATTTTCACAATAAAAACCTGATGAAAAAAGAAATGTCTACATTTAATCACTTAATATATGTGATGTTGTTGAAGGGTGCGTAACTCTGAATCTAGGTCAATGAACCACGCCAATCATCATCTCCCTCTAAAATCAGGGGATAAACATGGAGCTACTGGAAGCTCAGTGAGATTTTCATGTATTTGACAAACTGTCCCAAACGGCATGATGTCTACCTTCATTTCACACCATTTGCATTTGGATTAGTGGAATCTAAGTGAGGCATTACATTTTGATTCATCACCATTTTCTGCAGGTGCTGTGCAGAGCTTTCCAAACATATGTTTCATCTTTTGGTGCAGCACATTTCCAAACTGGTGTATTATTAGAAGGCAAATGAGTCAGAAAAGAGGATGGAGGGTAATTTTCAGTGCTTTAAACACAGGGGTAATTAGAAACAATCTCTCTCTCTCTTTAATCCCTTTCTTTCCTTTCCTTTCCTTTCTCTCTTCCTCTCTGATCTCAATTTTTCTGTTTTCATCCTTTTTTCTTTATCTTTCTCTCTATCTTTTTCTATCTTTAATTGTATCTACCATTGTCCTCTCTTTTTGAATCGGATTCTCCAAAATGGAACATAAAGGTAATGACCACCATACCAACTACAAAAAAATAAGGCTAGGGTGTGAATGTATAATTAGTAGAAATCTGTGATTTTTCACATTTGTTTCTCCAAAAGGAAAATAGAATTAGAAATTGGAAGATTAATGAAATTCAGACACGTAGGTATATGTACTAGAAAAATAATAGTTTCCAGAGAAATGCTTGGATTTCTTTAGTTAAAATATCTTGGTATTCAGAAAAGTTAAGCTTAACATTTAAAGTTAGAAAGTTTCTCTTATGCCCTTCAACCACTTTGCATATTAAGACCTGGGATATATCAAAACCTGCATGCCATCTCTAAGTAGAATATAAGATAGCTATTAGAAACTCAGGTCTTAGTCCATTTAAGGATTTAATGATGTGTCAGAAGCTTAAATTGACTTACATTTTCAGGAGGAAATATGTTCGAGGTGAAGTCTGTGAGTAGGTCAGGCTCAGAAGCAGGCTTCAGTTTTCCTCTCCCCTCATCCTCCTTGGAAGGGAAGTGATGAGGCCCTGTGATGTCTGAAGGGCCCTCTTTCCTCTTTCCCTTGCCCTGCATTGTCCTCACAGTCGCCCCACGGCTCCCGAGCTGGCATCGCTTCTCTTACAGTTAGTCAGGGGCTCCTCATTTTGTTTTTCTTACTTTCTCTAATGGATTGCTTCTTTCTTGGTCTTTCTGTCTCTGGCTCTGTCTCTTACTTTCTCTGCTGTTTCCATCTCTCTCTCTCTCTCTCTCTCTCTCTCTCTCTCTCTCTCTCTCTCTCTCTCTCTCTCTTTCTCTCTCTCTCTCTACCAGTCTCCTCTTCTTCCTCTTCCTTTTCCCCTCTCTTCTCCACCTTCCCTCTCCCTCTTTCTAGCTCTTCTCCCTTTTCCCCAGTCAACTATTGAATATGGCCCCTTCTTAATGGATTTAAACTTCTGTAATCCAGTTTAGATTTTCTGTGACTAAATAGAAATCACTGCAAATTCAAATCTTACCCTAACTGATCAGCAAGAAACAGAGGTTTCTTATGTTTCTCAAGAAAGACTTTAGTTTGTGTTAGATATGTATATATGTATAATGTTTTGTTATTATATATGCAAATGCATGTTATGTATGTTTCATGTATGTTATATGTTTATGCATGTTTTGAGATGATATATTATAGATCACAGTCTATATGTAATATTTGTATATATTCTTACATTTGACTCTTTTACTGCACTATTTATATACAACTATATGTATAATGAACTATTGAACCTTATATGCCCTTCAAAACTAGGATCTTCTTCACTCTTATCTGAGGCTTCTTCAGGCAATGTCAGTGGAATGAATACTCCTTGGTATTCTCTTTGCATATGTTTAACATATACAGTGATTTGCTCTAGAATGGGTCTACTTTTTACATTACTGTTTAAAAGTAAATAAGGGTTTTCTGTAAATTATGCATATTTATTTAAAGAAAGTAGAGACATTAGAGTTCTCAAATAATGAAATCTAATTATTTTGAAATAATCATTAAGCTAATATTATTGTCAACACTTCTCTTCAGTGGTTATACATATAAAGGGAAAAAATAGAGACAATGATGATAGATAATAAATAAATACATACCCAGACACACAAGTAAGACTTTACTAAAACAGGATTATATTATTTTTCTTTGCAGTAATTATTCAACTTCCCATACATTGATCAGAAAAAAACAAAAACAAAAACAAGTAGCTAAATTTATCTTCAAATATGAAGTTATTAGTTCCTCTAAGTTCTTTCTAATTAAAGTTTATGTTTTGTTTGTTTTATTAATTAGTGCTTTCAGCTTAGATCTTGCTGGGAATGAAAAGGAAGACTTAACTGCTCTTATTCATTCTCCTATTCTCTGCCCCTCATTCTCTATTTTATTAGAATATTTTTGGCCATATTGGGCTTTAATTATGTAACTGGAGTTGCCAAGTACTCTACCACTTGAGCCATGTCTATAGTCATTTATGTTTTAATTACTTTTTTCTGATACTGTCTCATGATCTTTGCCCAGAGACCATAATCCCCCTGTACCCGTTTCATGAGTAGCCAAGATTGCAAGCATGGACCACAATGGCTGCTTTTACTTGGAGGTGGTGTCTCTAAGATGACCAGAGGGATTCAAGTCTCAATCCACCTATCTCTGCCTTTCAAGAAACTAGGTTGACATAAGCAACCTCATTTGACCTTTGTTTCTTTTTTTAATTAGCAAATATTAACTGCACAATGATTTTTGTGACATTTCTACATAGGAATGAGATGCATGTGTTACAAATTTTAATATCCTTTATATCTTCGAAAGGAATGTTCCTGTCCGATACCATCTCCATTTTAAACACATAACATTCTTACTGTTAGGTCTAAATTCTGTAGATGAGGAAGAGCATGTTCATAGTTATTTTTCTCATTTTGTCATACTTGGTTTAATCTGATGATGATTAGTTTGATCCATATGGCAGATGACATAAATTTGATTATTCTTTATGGATGAATGATAATTGGGCATATATATGACATATATTATATGTATATAATGTATACATATATCATATTTTTCCTATCCATTCATAAGTTCATAGACAGCTACACAGATTAATTCAATAGTTGAAATATTGCTATGAGTGCTACTATAAATATGTGTGTAGTTACCTGTACTTGATATGTTGATAGGATACGTAGAGTAGGACTATAGAGTAGTTGTTTTTGGTTTCTTGAAGGATATGTATACTGATTTCCATAATGGCTACATTAATTTACATAGTTGTTGTCTATGCCATATTCTGTGTTTAGCAGTCACCTAAGTGAATTTAGCAAAATCCTTATCTTTCATAAGGAACTATAAGTGAAGTAATTGTTTTGATGAGGTCAAGAATATTCTGACCTTTCACTACAGAAAATCCTATAGAACTGAGTGGCTTTTTGAGTTGCATTAAAGTAATTCTGTATGGTTCTCAGAACTTCTGTATGTTCCTTAACCTCCTGATAGATATGACTGTCTACAAGATTGATGGTTTCACAGAGTTATGCTATACATACCCCTGTGAAGTACAGATGTTTGCCAAGGAATGGCTGACATTTATTAAGAGTCTTGCCTTGGGATTATTTCTGCTTCATACTGGCTAGAACAATAATTCAATATCTGATCATCTGTTTTCATAAAGGTACGTACATTATTCATAATGTATTGAATCTTTACAATGAGTGCTTTTTGAGAGGAAACTTTTTAAAGGGTGGTTTACATTTTTAATCAGAAATATTTAAAATAAGACTATGCTGAACTTTTTTTTACTGAGCCATTTAGCGGTCAAAGAAAAAATGATAAACGTGTTCCATGTAGAAGTCACTAGGTTAAAATACATATATTTATATTTTTTGTTTTTCTAAAAACAGTATGAAGTATGATGACTGTTTTCTTTTCTACATTATTAGACTTGAAAAATGTCCAGAGGTACCATTTGTAAAGTAGAGGAAATGAGAGACCTATGTCAATGAAGCTATGTTGCAAACTTTTAATTGGTTAATTGATTATTTTTTGTTCAGTTCCTAGAGTTTTGTCTAAAAACAAAAGATACTGAGTGCTCCCATAACCCAGAGATCTCCTCTAGTGTTTCAGACAGACACCCGGGCTTGTTTTTGGGTATCACACGCTCAGGCCAACCTCAGGACCACAGGGCTCTATTCAACCTGTGCTCCATGGCGCCGCTCTACACGGCCATTAGGGTTGCTGTATTTACAAAGGTCGTAGGGTTTCCTCCAGGGCAAAGTAAGAGAGGCAAGGGAGGACATAAGAAAGGATTTGTAAAGTGCAAAGGGTCTTCCAAGGTGTACTTGGACCTGAGCTGATGTTCATTTCCAAATTAGTCCCCTCTAGTAACACTGAGAGGAGATAAAATGTTTCCTTTAGTATTAGAAGGCATGCTTAAGATAAGACATCCCTGTGCATTGGTGGCCTGTACTTAGTATGGACTCACTTTGTCCACCTAGTGTCTCCAGGTGTTCCAGTGTACTGTGTTGAGTGGAGAATAATATTTGCATGAGGACAGAAGAACTCAAAGAGAACATACAGATAGCAAATAAGCATAGGAAAAGGTGTTCCATTACACCAGCTATTAGGAGAAATGCAAATTAAGAGTGGACTTTAATATCCTTATAAAACCACCTGAATGACTGAAATTTAAAAAAAATAATAGCGATAGCACTTAAATGTGTATGTGGATCATTGCTGCCTTACAGATGAAAACATATATTAGTGTACCCACTCAAAACAGCTTAGTTATTTCTTATAAAACTATATATGCAATACCATGCTATCCAACAATTTTACTCCCAGACATTTACCCTAGAGAAATAAAAGCATATGTTCACATATGCACAAATGTTCATAACAGCTTTTTTTCATATTAGCAAATACTGGAAATATCCCAATGTCGTTGACTCTTAAGCAGAAACTATACAACCCTTCTATAAACTGTGTTATGTCCATATTATTAAATACTGTACAATAAAAAGAAAGAGTTGGTAACCATGATGAAGTAAATGGTTCTCTGGAGAGCAATAACTTATCATGTCAGAACCACAGTTAAACATGGCTGACATGTTAACTTAGGAGAAACCATCTTCAAAAACTTTTAAGTATGACACTCTAGAAGATGTATCTATTTGGGAACAAAAATACATACAAAATACAAATGTATCTATTAGTTCTCTAACACTTATATAAATATGTTAGTCCACAAACACATATATTTCCTGATGTACCAGCTCATGTCATATATACAGTTATATTGATTTATTTAAGACAAGTAGATATAACAGGTTTTGAAAAAAGCATGCACACCTAGCAAAGTGTTATGTTTTCATTTGCATGACACTAATCAAACTGGAAATCCCAAAAGTTTAATATTTAATATGGGAGGTTTGCATGCATTGCATTCTGGATAAAAGAGAGCTGTAGGTGTCAATTTACATTTTTAATACATACATTTTTAACTCTGCAAAGATTTGTACAATACTTAGACACATTTAAGCACACAATTTGTTTGTACTTCCATTTAAAGACATCTAGGGAAGTAAGTATATTAGAATTACATAATATAATAGTTCCATATTTCACCATAGTTATAAATTGTTTATTTACATACTTTGACCTACAAAGATATTAAATAAACTGATTTAGATGAAGCTCAGTTTCTTAAGTAATTCCTGAAAAGCTGTTATTTTAATAAAATACAATGTCTATCCTTTAAGCCTTCTTTAGTTTCAGATAAGTACATTAAAATTTGATCTTTTATTTTGACTTAAGATTTTTTTTTAGGTAATTCATAAAATAGATTCAGTGTAAGCATACATATGCTTCCTTTAAGTCTTACTTTTAATTTCTCTTTGGATTCATTTCATACAACTTTTTTAGTTTTCTACTATTTCCCTCATCGCTGTCTTTCAATTTTGGAACAATCTTGAAGGACTTAAACTAGCTTTGCAAAATCCTTCTTCCTGTAGGAGCATTTCCTTTGCCTTTTAATTTTCTCCTTCAAAATCATGTTCAAAAACCTTTACATCATATGTTTTGTATTGCCTGCTTCCTTTTTGCTTCTTATTTTTGACTTACATTTTACTTTTTTATTTTTTCTTCTCTTTTTTATCATTGTCTTTACATGGTTATGCTAATGGGTTGTCACTTGACAAAGCAATTTATGAATAGAATCTATCTTGGTCAGTGTCATCCCTTTCAACATTCTCAGCCATCCCTCCCATACTCGCTCCTTCCTGTGCTTTTCTTAATTTTGTAGGACACACCTTGGATTCTTGACAGAATTCTCCTCTTCTCTTTACTAATTTACAAATTTCCCCTTCACGCTATCCCACCCCTTTCAAGTACCTGCTTACTGCTGTTATATTTTGCTGAACTTTGACTTTGTAAGAAATTATACTATTTGAGAACTTCTTTGAATGTGTGATATTTCTGTTAATATATTTGTATACACTTGCATGCCACTCAATGTATTTTTTTCATTTTTTATTGTGAAAATACTGTACAGAGGGGTTACATTTACATGGGCAAGATAATGAGTACATTCCTTATCAAGCATTGTTGCCTCCTCCTTTGTTTCCCTTCCCATCCCTTCCCATCTCCCACACCCCCGCACACCCTACCTCACCCCCCCCCCTCACCCCTCCACCCACTAAATTTGTAAAGTTCCTTTTTTGATTGGTTTGATTACCATTACTATTCATAAACCATTTTTTACGTCTATTCTTTAGTTCGAGGATAATTCTTGAATATTTGCTTTTCAGTTTAACCTGCTTAACCTTTGGAAAATTGGTTTTATTAGAAGGGGCAGAAGAGAGAAAAGCCAATGCTTTTTGCACTAACTACAATAAGAATCATCCTAAAGATGTTCATATACCAACACACATACAAAAGCATTTTAAATTGGATATGTTCAGACTAAATTGTTATTGAGCTCAAGAAAATGCAAGTATTTAATTCAGTGGCAACCATATATAGGGTGGTTATTTCTAGGAATTCCTGGAGCAGACTAAATTCTTCCAAACGCTACTACTCTACTAGAACTAATTATTAGACTAATCATGGTGGCTTAAGCAAGAGAAAATACTCAGGAAGTGTTTTGAGTCAATGCTGATAGGACCATTTACACAGCCATCAGAATTTTAGCCTCCAATCATAAATGGAGAGTCCTTTCTAGATCCCAAATAAGGCTGTAAAGGGATTGTATAAAGGAATGGCTACTTACAAAGGACAGAAATACAAAGTAGCCAAAGATGTCCGGCCCTTACCCCTGGATAGAGTTGATTTGTGGGCCAAAATAGGGAACCAGTACTTTTTTGGCAAAATAAACTTGTGTGAGTTAAAAACTTTGGCTCTATCAGTCACTGATACAAAAAAAAAACAATAAAAATCTAATTCCTACATTTCTATATTAGCAGTGAAATATGACAAACATGTAAACTACAAAGGCACAAAAATTATTGCCCTGAAAATATGCAGTTCTACGTGGGGAAAATGGGAATTACACTAATATAAATACACTATATGATGAAAATCATAATTCAAGGAAAAGTAAATGAGAAGTACACATATCTGATAAGTCTCATTAAGTGAATGAAGAAAAATTACAGAGAAAATTCCAGATAATATTTATTTCTAAGATGTAAGTTGCTGGCTAGAAAGATCAGAGTGCACACACTCGCAAGCATCCTAGGCATTTGGGAACTTCAGTTATGTAATACTTATCATAAGAAATACATTATCTTCACACTTTAATGTGCATTCATGTAAATTCATTATCCCACTTAAGTGTGTTTTTGATAAGAAATATGCAGTAGAATGAAATAAAAGGAAAAAAATAAGACTAAGAATTAATTACTGAAATGAAATAATAGTAAAGCATGTTAAAAATTACATAAATTATATGAAACAAATGATAAGTTATAAGCAAATTTTGATATTGGAATGAGTTAGTCACAACTCAGATTGATAAAAACAAATACAAAAGACATTTGCAAAACTGGTAGCATTGTTTATATCATGACATTTCAAAATAATACTGCATCTAGCTGGGTGCCAGTGGTCCATAACTATCATCCTAGCTATTCAGGAGAATGAACTCTAAGGATAGTGTTTGAAGCCAGCCTGGGCAGAAATGTTCACAAGATTCCTAGCTCCAATTAGTAACCAGAAAGCCCCAAGTAGAGCTGTGCTTTAAGTGGTAGAGCACTAACCAGGAGTAAAATTCCTCAGAAACAGAGATGAAGCTCTGAATTGAAGCTTAATGACTCTCTCTCTCTCTCTCTCTCTCTCTCTCTCTCTCTCTCTGTCTTGCTGTCTCTGTCTCTGTTTCTCTCTCACACACACAGATACACACAGCACTAATTCTCATTAAGTCAATTATTACTAGAATCTCTTGTCGAAAAGGGCAGACAATCTCTGTCATTAGCTGAAGTTCAGGCCCTTTTCTGAATTCCCATTGCTCTGTTCTGTTAGGTTTATCTTAGCAGGCCCTATTTCCTCTCATAAACCATCCAATAACAAAGCCATCCAATACCCTCAAGTCTTTAACAGAATTCCACAGTGTAGAATATGAGAAACATTTCCTAAATAAAGCGAAATAAAGGAAAGTATAGGTAAATGGCATAAATATCTCCTTTTGGGTAATTAAATAAAAGATATTTGGTGAATACAATACTGTATTTGAAAGATGATCTAACTCATATATATCTGTATATAATAATGTTTCCTGTAGGTGGGGTTATTGTTTGGGTTCCAAAGTTATTTCTCTGTTTTTTAAGAGATGATCAACTAGAGTAAAACGTGAGTATACATGTGTTTTATCTCAGTGGTGTTTAAAATAATTTATGAAAGCAGTTATGCTACCAAAGTTCTCTTAATAATCCACTGCAGGAGTTTCAAATATCCGTCTCTTGCTCAAGGCACAATAGTATGCCCTGATTTGCACTCTTTTTGAACCAACTGAATCCCTCTAAATATTTAATTTACAAAGCTGTCAGTGGGTATCGCAACACTTGGAAAGAGCAGAAGGTTTCATTTATATGTAAAGCAAGACCCAGATAAGAAAAATGAAGTTTCCCAATGCACTTTTGACAGACCATAAGCCATGCATGTCCCTGGCAGCTAATGAATGGGTAGATGTAAAACTCAGTGAAGAAGGGATGGGAGCAACAAACCACAGCAAAAGCACAGATGGAGCAAACAGGTGGAGTGGACCCAGCAGGAGCGAATGATGAATGGAATACTGATGGTGGGAAAAATATGACCAGATTCCATAAAAGGCTACTAAATTTTAGAGAGCAGAATCTGGAACTCATCTGGGACACTCATGGCTGATGGAGGGAAGTTGCCAGCACTTCAGAACTATTCAGTGCTTCTGTCTGTTGAAGAAGGCAATTGGTATTAACCATCTAGGATTGATTTACTGTTTCTAAATTTTATTATGAAATGTGAGTGGAAAATCTATGTATAAGGTAGGATTTAACAAAGGACCCCTTTTTCTGCTAAAGATGACACTATTTCCTAAATAGTGCAGTATTTCAAAATATAAAGGATTCCAGTATTAAACATGAGGCCATGTTTTACCTAACTGATGATATACTTTAGTATGTCAGCTACATCATAATTCTTTTATAAAATGAGTCACAGAAACATGGAAATGTGTCTAATCACAGCTCATTTGAATTATTACTATGAGCTTTTAAATCTGTAAAATATTGTTGTTAAGACAGACATACAAAAAGAGATTGAACATTTGTTATTTTTCCATCCTATAAAATAAGTTTCCATATAAACCATTAAACAAAATGATTTTGAGTAGTTTATAAATCATAATGTGATTCTGAATTCTAAGCTTAAAAATTGTTTTTCAAATGTATTTGTTTATCTTGTATGTTAATCTACCATATATAACAAAGATAGAAAACTTCTGGGACTTTAAGATTTCAATAGATAGTAATTATGACAAAACTAATTGAAATTTTTATATGTCTGTTTTCTGTTAGCTAAGGGAAATAAAATAATTATTTCAAATATATTCTAATTTTGCATAGATAACTAAAAACTTCTCAGTTCTCTTCATCATTGTAGAGTCAAGTAATCTGTGGAAATTATTTATCCCAAATGCAAAAATGTCCATCAGAACTTTGGTTTATCAACCTGACATAAAATATGGACTGTACATCAATTCATGTCAAGGTTACATCAGCTAAAATCACCTGATCCAGGATATGAATAGAGAAAGTAGTCATTTCTTATAGATAAGTACAATTAGTTTAAGTGCTATATGTTTAAGTTGAAGTAAATATAAAAAAAAAACTGATCAATCGCTTCTTGGCCTTTTGGCTAAGATCAAGTGAAGAAATCAAATGATCAGAAAATGTCATATTTGAATCTAGTGTCTAAGATGATTAAAGATAGGGTAAAAATTAGAGAGGAAAAGTGTGTATGTGTGGGCAGGGGAGTAAGAGAGAGGGAGGGAAGCAGAGAGAGAGAGAAAGAGGGAGAGAAAGAGAGATAAAGAGAGAGAGCACAAATTACATCAATGTCAGTAAGCACTTGCTCAGTGTTTAAATATTCCAATGGGAAAACCAAAGAAAATGTAAAGAACACTGTGAAGTATGAGCATCATGCTCAGAGGGTTCAGAGCCAGTCTCTTTGGTTCTGGCTAGCAGGTCTGCCCAGTCCTGTGGATGAGGAGGAAGGGATCAGAAATAGAGGCAGCGTTGCCTTCTCCGTCTATGTTCTTTAAATCTGGCGTCTCCTCCAACTGAAAATTGTCCTTGGACATGGCATCGCGCGGTAGCTCCAGTACAGTGGAATATATAAGAAATGTCAAGTTAAGCAGATATGACTATTTTTGAAATCTGCTTTCTCTCAGGAATTTGTGCACATTTCTCCTCACATCTCATTCCCTCTTATATAATCTTTTTTGTCTTTTCGATGCCCTCAATGTTGGTATTTTCCTCCAATATCAATTTCTACTTTTCCATCTATATCTTATAGATATTATTTTATCCCAATTTTTCACAACTTATGTGCCTTATTAAATATATATATATATTTGCTATTTAATATCAATAAAACCTCATTTGTCTTCCACTTAATGCATTTCCTCAGGAAGGAAGTCTATTCAAGTATACTCAACCAGGCACAGTTGAATATTAACATTGCTAAGTTGACTGTCCCATTATCCAAGAGCTCATTTTTGTGGCAGTAAATTTTCTCCAGTACCACCGAAGAATAATGAGGCCACAATGTGTTTGCTAGGTTTTTAAACATTGTGTAATATTTTATTTAAAAATGTGTTTGTCTTTAAGCAGCTTGCAAAGTGTCATTTAACGAAGCGGATTTTGTACACAATGCATCTTGGTCAGTGTCAACCTCTTCAAGCTTCTTACCCCTCTGCCCTCCCCTTTCTGTTTTAAAATTGTGGGTGATATACAATGAATTCTTGACTGCATCCTCCATGCCCCTATTATTCTTCTCCCTTTCCTCTTGGTCCCAACCCCGCTCTTGCATGTACCATTTCCTGGTGCTGATTTTGTTGAGTCTTTCTAAAGAATTAATGCTATTTGAGCTTCACCTTCAGTTAATGCATTTGTAACCACACGTGTGTTGTTGAATCCCCTGTACCTAGAAAACTTTCTAGTCATAGATGATGCCAAATAGCATTTTTCTTCAACATATCTGTAGGATAGAAGCTCCTTCTTTCAAGGCATAAAAGCAGGGAGGAAAGGTGGTGAGCTGAGAAGTCAAGGATTATGTTTCAATCACTGATTTGTAGTTGATATTGCGCCCACATTCCACGGATCAGTTCCCTGTCACCTGGTCTTAATTGCAGATTGAGACTGTATGTGCTCTGAAAAATAATAGGACATAAAGATGTTACAAGATAATATGTGTTCTACTGATGTTGCCCCTTCTGCTTATCAGTATTATTTGATTACCCTGCATTGAAAATGACTACTTCTTTTAAGGTGGCTCATCCCAATGGGCAGTTCAGAAAGCCTGTCTTTAGACTGTGTGCAGGCAGAGCTGAAGATCTTTTATCAACTGTGATAAAAGTATTATGCATATACTTTTAAGATAATATAATAGCAGTCAACCTTCACATCTGGAATAGGAAAAGGATAAAAGAGGTAGGAGGAGCAAAATGAACCAGAAGTCATTTATCCAGAGCTATCAAATCATCTTTGGAAAGATATTTGCAACGATAACTTGGAAAGATTTATGATTATTACCTTACCTTGCACTGTTATCTGGAATCTGGTGTTCCTCATCAATTTACTTCTAATCTGGAAAGAATATCCCTTTGGTTATTCTGGGCCTTTTGTCTCTTTATATGAATTTATGAATCAATTGGTAAAATATTGCAAGAATTTGGATATTTATACAAATGAGATAAGTTGGTGTTAGTTTAGGAAAGAACTATCATTTAGGAATTATTAAGTTCTCTTCTCTAGAGATGTAAAATGTCTTCATATTTGCTTGGGTCTTGAAATTATGTTGACAGAACTACATATTTTTGTTGATTGCCTTCTATTTATGACTGATATTTATTCCATACTATTTCAATTTTTGAAATTAATTTAATTACAATCCTAATTATGGATTTGTATTGTTCATTGCTATTGTCTAGAGTACAATTTATCTTTGAAAATTGACTGTTCCTATAATCTGATTGGAATTATTGTTCAAATGACTTTTGGTGATGCTTTATGAGTCTTTAATGCTTGCTGGGACAATGTCATTCACAATAGCTGTAGCTCTGCTTCCTGTTCCCAATTTGAAATTGCTTACCTACTTTCCATATTGCATTGACCAGACACTCCAGCCCAGATTAGGATAGATTTGGTGAGGGGAGATTCTCTAACCTAGATATTGATATTAGGAAGAAGCTTTGCCCATTCTTTGCAACAATATTTGTTCGATTTTTCATAGCCTTTTACCAGGCTAAGAAATCTCCATTCTATTTATATACATCAAGTGTTTTTTTTTAAAGTTTTTTATTGTAAAAATGCTGTACAGAGGGGTTACAGTTACATGAGCAAGGTAATGAGTACTTTTCCTATTGAGCATTGTTGCCTCCTCCTTTGTTTTCCCCCTACCATCCCTTCCCACAACTACACCTATTCCCCGCCCCCCCCCCCCAGGAAGTTGTAAAGTTTGTTTTCAACATAGTGTTTTGTACATCTCATTGTTACAATGGGTCAACCTGTATCCTTATTTAAGCATTATGTTTTTTCCCTTCCCCTCCCCAAATTAAAGAATGGAGAAATGCTTGGATTTATTTCAAATACTTTTATATGTGTAAGATGTTTAGATAGACTTTGTTCTTTATTATGGTATATTATATTCAATTTGCTTTTGAACACTGCTCCTTTTTAATCTTCTGAAGATAACTAATTATTGTTCATAGCTGAATTTTCATATATTTCTGGATTGTGTCTGCTAGTATTTAGTGTATGATAAAAACATATATACATGCATACATGTATATATCCCCATATATACATATATACATTCTATTAGTTAATTAAAACTATTAGTTAATAGTTTTTTTTAGTAATGACTACTTGTTTGTTTGATTTTGTTATCAGTTTAATACTGGTCTCAGATAAAGAACTGGGAAATGTTTATGGTTTTTGCAGGGTGAATACAAGTTTATTTATTTTGAATATTTTTATTATCTTAAATACTTGTACAAAGGAGTTGCCATTCAAGAAAGCAGTTTATAAATAAATACAGTACATTCTGATCAGTGTTACCCCTTTCCACATTCTCATTCCTCCCCCAATCCATCCCTTTCGTAACTTTTCTTACTTTATAGGAATTTCTGGACTGTTCTGAATGACTGCAGCCTGTTCTTCTTCAAAAGCGTATTAATATTCACCGGTGAGGCTCCTAACTCTTAAATTTTTCTTTTTTAATTTTTCCCTCTATTCTGGCAGAATAACTGAAGTAGACTCGAATTTCTGCGTTATTGACTTGAACAATTACTATGTTACTATAGACTTTCAGTTACGGTAACAAATGGGAAATGGATCAACTTCGAAAGGGAACCAGCTTGATTCTGCGCACCAGTTTCAGGATTTCCAGATGGCTTGGCTGGCTGCTCCTGAGGCTTGTAGCAGAGCGACACCGGGTCCTCGTGGACTGCAGTGTCCTGCTGAACTGGCCGAGGCTGAGGGCGTCCCACATCTGCCCCGCGATGCCCTGCGTGATGCCACCAATGCAAAGCGCACCATCCAAGTCCAGTGCATGAATCCAGTCGGGGCCTTGTTCCCACGGCGGGGATATGATTTCAGGCCGACAGTGCGCGATCCAGTCCTCCCACAGCACTGGAGACGCACGAGACACCAGAGAGAACGAAGACAGAGGGTCCCGCGTGCCGCTGGAGTCCACCGCGCATCACAGAAGCCCTGGGGCCACACGGTGAGGAGAGAGCCAGAAGAGCAGCTCCAAGGTTTCTCCTGGGAGGGATTTTAGCAGATGTAAGATCTTGGAGACTAGGAAGAAGCAAGACATAAATCCAGGGCATCGGACGGGGAGGGCCCAGGCGCTAGGAACCTTTCTTGGAAAGGGATCTCAGATCCTCAGGTCCTTCCCCCTCATCATCGAAGAAGCATCATCGCAGCCTTATCTCCAGCAGTCCATCCACAGGCTGAACTCAGACATGCACACACACAGACGTGTACGTGTGCATACTCACACATAGACACACAGAAGAACGGTAGAAAAGGTTTGGCTTGTTATAAATAATTAGTTATGTCTTTGAAGTTTTGGTTGTGTTTAATTCCCCCCTCCCCCCCCCCCCGACCTGGGCTTTGAACTCTGGGCCTGAGCACTGTCCCTAAGCTTCTTTTGCTCAAGACTAGTGCTCTACCACTTGAGCTACCACACCACTTCTGTTTTGTTGTTGTTGTTGTTTTGTTTTGTTTTTCCTGTGATTAATGGGAAATAAGAGTTTTACAGACTTTATTGCCTGAGCTGGCTTTGAACGTGATCCTCAGGTGTCAGCCTCCTGAATAGTTAGGATTATAGACTTTTAGCCACCAGCACCAGACTTTTGTTTTATTTTTATATTTTTTATTCATCTGCTTTGATTTTTTTTGATTGAGGTAAATGTGATGCTCCATCTGGTTTTAATTTTTATAGTTCTAAGTTTCCTTTCTTTATTTCTCTCTGCAGTTAACATATATGAGCCACAACACCTACTATGAATGCCTACATTACAAGAAAATAAAAGTAAAACAACAGGGCTGGGACAGTGGCTCAGTGGTAGAGTACTTGCCTTGCATGCATGAGGCCCTCGGTTTGATTCCTCAGCACCACATAAGCAGAAAAAGCCTGAAGTGGTACTGTGGCTCAAGTGGTAGGGCTAGCCTTGAGCTGAAGAGCTGAGGGACAGTGCCCAGGCCCAGAGTTCAGGCCCCATGACTGACCAAAAACAAACAAACAAAAAAACCAAACCAACAAAAACTTGAGTGCTCTCAAATAGCCCAATGATGTACTTCAGTCTTCTACTAAGAAGGAAAAGCTAAACTCTGAACTAGCAGATGGAAAGAAATGAAGATTTGAAAAGAAAATAATGAAACAGAGACTAAGACAACGGCATAAATGTTTAAGAAATAACAAGTTTGTTCTTTGAAAATCTAACATTGATAAATCATTAGCTCATTTTAAAAAGTGGAAAAGTTTACCTCCTCCATTATATAACGGCCCAAATAAATTAATTAGAAATGGAAAGGAAATACCACATCAAATATTACTAAATTCCAAAGGGCTGTAGCAAATATTTTGAAAATCTATACTCAAATATACTTGAAAATGTGGAATAAGTTGATAAATCCCTAGATGCAATTGACCTACCAAGATTGAGTTAGGAGATATAAACCATTTAGGCAGATCCATAATAAAGATTGGAGAAGTCTAAAGAGTATCCAAACAAGTAAAACACAGGACTCAATCGAGTCATTGTGAAATTCTATTGGAACTTTAAGAAGAATTATAATAAGCACGCCTCAACTCTTCCATGAAACATAAAGGGGTAGAAAGCTTTGAAAATCATTTTATGAATCTAGTATTACATTCAGTCCACAATAAAACAGCAAGACACAAAAAGAAAATACATTATAGGCTAAAGTCTTTCATGAACATCGCCACAAAAAAAAAATGTCAATGAAAGTCTTACAAACCAAAGTCAAAATCACATAAAAATCCATTTACTATGATTGTTGGTATTATTCCAGTAAACAGGAATGTTTCAACTTACCTAAATCAATAACTACATTACCTCCAATGAATGAGATGAACCACAAACATCATATCACCATTTCAGTTGATTCAGAAAAAGTTTTTTTTTTCTTCAAAATGAAACAGCTTTTTCAAAAACTCTTGAAAAATCTTGGACTAGAAGGAAAGTATTAGCGTTAATAAAGGCTACCTATAAGAAACCTGTAGACATCACCATTTTAAAAGTGGGAAAACTGAAATGAATAATTCAAGCTATCCTTCCTTTCTTGCTCAAGAATTTAATTTCATTAAAAATTTTAATTTTAAATTCAAGAATGCTAGATTTATTCAGTTATCTTTGAAGAGATTTCACATGCTTAATACACAAGAGAGAATTGCTGCTTTCCTGAAGTTTTTCATGTAATTCTCAAATTTTGATCCAACCTCTCGTGCTTGAAGTGAGCATTTGAGAATATTAAGGAGGTGAGAGGTTCAGAGCACTGCGGTGGTACAATCACGGCACTTCGCTATCAATAAATAAGTGGATGCCATGCACGTGCCATTTACAAGCAGTGAACCTTTGCAAAGAAAAGGAATTCTAACCTCTTGGGTTTGAATTTTTTGCACTCTTTCAAACTTCAGGTTGTTAGAATGTTCGCGAATTCCTTCCTCTATTTCCATGCCCCAAATTTACTAGCCCTCACATTGTTGTCGAGTTAGGGTCATGGACACCTGAGTGCAATTGGGTTAGAAAAAAAAAACAATTTAATTCGTGGACTCAACGATACTCCAGAGACGCTGCTGCATGCTGTTTTACAGAGTAATTCAAATTCTTCACATAGTCTACATATAGCTGAATACTGAGAATGAATCCAATTTTTCAGCCCAATAAATGGAAGGCCATGCACACTTATTTGAGGATACCATTGGTTGTAAGCTTAAATATTTTCTCCTTATTTACGTGTGTTCTCTAGATTTCAGTTAATGATTTATTTATTTATTTATTTTTGCTTAGTATTTCAAGGGGGTCAAATACTTCATAGGTTTTTAGTATCTTCACTCAGGATTTTATTCTTGTTGTTTCCAGTGCCCTCAGTAGTCGAATGAACATATTTTGTATTTCCAGTATCTGTATCATTAATAACAATAAATATGTATGCCTATTTACTCTACATAGGCTTGATCATTCATTGATAATTAACTAGTAATCACAACTGGTCATCAACACTTTTCCATATTAAATATGAGGATTTAGCCCATATGGATGTAAAATGACTTGTTGTATATATTTTTAGTGACATAATAATTAGTGTTTAGGTTTGCCACACTGAAAGCATACTAGGGCAATCACAATTTCTACTGCTGCAAGTTACATGAAGATTTATTTAAAATCTATGACCTAGTGTGCATCAATAATCGCTCAACGAGTGCATTTCAATGCATTTTCCATCTTGTCTACAAAAAAGGGAAATGTGAATGATGAAGTTCTGATCTTCCTTAATTAATGATGGCAATCATCATGAGCCACAGTCTCATGCTCATCATTTTCTCTCACTTTTCATGAGATTTTCAACCTAAACCCCAAGGATTTAAGTCTCCCATCTCTATTCTATTTTATTAAGTTGAAAGACCTCCCTAGATATAATCTGAAGGCATTTTTGTATGATAGGAAAGAAATTTTCCCCTTTTTTATCTGCATTTTATTCAGTTGGGCTCTTTTTCTATGAATATTTTACTTTCTTTTCAATTTTTATGCGATTGATTTCATTAATCTTTTATGGCTTTTGGCTTTTGCATAATACTATACGTTTCTGTCCAGAGATAATAAAAATTATTTGTAAAAATTCTCAGATTCCCTCTAGTACTTTTCTAATACTAGTTTGTATTCAACTTAAACATATTTAAATTGCATAGTCGCCCAAATCTGGGTATCCTTCTCCAACATTCTGTTCTTTCATTTCCTTCTATTTTCTGTTATATAGTAGGTTCCCCAGTAAACAAACACAAAAATTAATCTTTCATGAAGGGAAATGAACAAAACAAGACTGAACTGAGAGAGACAGAGACAGACAGGAAGAGACAGAGACAAAGATAGAGAGACAAAGATGATGATGATGATGATGATGATGAGGAGGAGGAGGAGGAGGAGGAGGAGGAGGAGGAGGAGGAGGAGGAGAAGGAGAAGGAGGAGGAGGAGGAGGAGGAGGAGGAGGAAAAGGAGAAGGAGGAGGAGGAGGAGGAGGAGGATTGATGATAGACTTTTAGTACTTTTGAGCCTCATGAATCAAAAATTACTCTTAGATAATCCTCAGCTGTCCCAGATATGGAAGCTATACCCTGTTTACAGAGAGTGGCTGACTTTTCTCCAACACATTGTTTATTTGTGCCACTTACAAAGGTAGCTTTCTGTAGCCAGTCTGGAAAGCAAATGTCATTATGTTTTCTGTTTAATTATCATACTCAGACTTCACTTCCAAGATTTCCTCTTTTTCACTTTTTCCTGCTAGTCTTCTCTTTTCTTTCTAGACCGCATCATTCTCTGGGCAGCATGAGCCTCATACGTACATTGTTTCACACACTTCTCCGTCAGTCTTTGTTGACTAGTGTTTCCATAATATTGACCTGCCAGCAGATACGAATTTGTGTCAAAGCTACTGTATTTTTTCAGATGAATGAAAAGAAACTAACAGTTTTTTCATAAGTCTACATTTGAAGCTATAAATAGAGCTACATTAATATATTCTCTAATATGTACACTCCTGTAGTCTTATGGTACATCTACATCTATTCTTGGTTTTGTTAGAATGCCTTTTCTTTTAATACAATGGATGTCATTTTTTTCCTTTCCTTATCCCTTTCTCTCTTATCTTCATGGCCTTTTCTACTATTTTTCCCCTTTTCTCTTCCTTTCAGCACAATAAAACAATGCTTTAAGAAAATGTTTGAATCATTGTTTTAAACTGTTCTCTTACTCAAGACTCTGGACTGTGTTTAAAAACAAACAACTTGGAAAAAATTATGTTAAGTGAAGTAAGCCAGGCCCAAAGAAACATAGATCCAATAGTTTCCCTTATTTGCAATAACTAGTATATGTCTGAGACAAGCAGAAAAATTCAGATAAGGTTATGTTAGGCAAAATGAACCCCAAGATAAGGACTCAAGTGGTTTTTCTTTCTTGCTATTGTTTCTAACATATTTATAAGGTGAAATTTTCTGTTGCTTTGTATGTTCTTCCCCCATAGTATAACCCCTTTTTTCCACTGTATTTATTGTTGGTATAATTTGGAGAGGGGAAGGGAAAAAACAAACTGTTTAAATAGGAATACAGGTGGACCCATTGCAACAATGAGATGTACAAGATGCTATGTCGAAAAACGAACTTTACAACTTTAGGGGTGGGTGGTAAGTGAGGGGTTGAGGGGAGTGTAGTTGGGGAGCTGGGAGGGCAGGGATGGTAAGGGAAAAATAAAGAGGAGTCAACAATGCTTGATAAAAAATTTACTCATTACCTTGCTCATGTAATTGTAACCCCTCTGTATGGTATTTTCACAATAAAAATATTAAAAATAAACAAAACTATTATCAATACATATTTGCTGTCACTATATGTTGGATAAATAAGCGATTGCATACTTGGGCATGTCAACGTGATTGTAAGAATTTAATAAGAAACAGAATGGGACACATCTAGGTAGCTTTGTATGCCAAAGTACTGCAACTTTCCCTTCATCTCCTCTTAGTACTTTCATTATTTACTCTGCTCAGCATAGAATGCATCCCATTGCCTCTTAATTAGTATGCACTGTTTTTTTTGGGGAAAACAAAGCAAAACAACAACAAAAACAACAAAAAAAAACAAAATGCTACCCAAAAAAGGTTGTTTTTTTTTTTTTTTTTTTGCTGCATAGCGTCTGATCTGCGTACAACAAAATGAGTTAGATTAACAAGTTTATTTCAATCTAGCACATCATTGTGGAACCCCTCAAAATCTCAAGAATATTAGAAAAAAGAATATTAGCAGAGAAAGGGTAGTAGAATATTTTAGATTCAATATTGCAGCTAAAATTCAATTGCAGGCTATAAGAGCAATAAATTGTGACCTTTCGGGAGTGCCAGTAAAGTGGTACTTAAAGCTGCCCCTAATTGCCACACTTATTGGCATCTAGGTGAGAATTTGTCTAATACAGAGCAGATAAAGTGCTTGAATTACCGCTTGGCCTCCAGAATAGCTAATTATTTGTGCTGTACATGACCCAACCAAGGGTGCGTGTCTATATATTTGTTGAAGTAGGAGATGGAATCCTTTGGAAAATACAGAAACTCTATACAGACCTCATAAATCACATAATAGAGTAAATGTGTTACCTGTCCTGCACCCCCACTGTAGAAAGGTGCAAATTCAATTTTAAGGAAAGCTAACACTTTTATTCTGTTTTAAAGCAATTTCTTACCTGGCAGATGGGTAAATCTCTCTTCACTTATATTTCTTGAGGTGCAAATTAATTTTGGGTTCAGATAGGTAACTTGTCCTCCTGTAAGGAAATTGGAACAGTAAGGGTGATCTTCTCTCCTTAGGAAGAAAATTGAGTTGACTATATATACCCTGGGTTCCAAAAAATGTTTTCCTGCTTTAAAAACTTACTTCTATTGCAAACTTCTCTCCCAAAAGTCATGGCATTCTATTCCCCATCCCATTTCCCATTCTGTTCTTCAGTCTCACTGTGTATTTTTGTCTCCTTTAATGTTACAACCTATGTATTTATTTAGAGATAGCAAGAACAAACAAATACATAGTTTATGTGTTCTTCAGCGAATGAATTTAGTAGGCAAATGAAATGCTTTGTAACTGAAATTTCTCCTTAGTAAGCAAATATAATTTATTTAAAGTAAAATAAAAATGTCTACCTGTTTTTCCTAGTTAATAAGCTAATAAAAATCATGCATGTTATCCTTACTTGAACATAATGAAAACATGTAATTCTAGTTATACCATTTAAAGGGTATTTTTACTATAGCTTTCCAATGAACCACAAATCACCTTGTTTTGGAATAGGAAAAATTCTGTGTGTGTGTGTGTGTGTGTGTGTGTGTGTGTGTGTGTTTCAGTAAGTGAGGGTATCACTGTGAATAGGCCTTTTTCAGAAGTGAATCATCTCAATTAGATGATACCAGATATTTTGAAGTGGCAAGAATGATGATAGTGCTGACATTGATGATCAAGATACATTGTATTTACTCACTGATTTGTTGAACTGAAATCCCTTCTTACAACTACGTAAGATTAATAATATAATAAACAATGCTTTCTAGCATTGTGATAGAGTGACTCATGCCTGTACTCCCAGTACCCGAGAGGCAGATATTGAGAAGTTGGCATTTTGAAATTAGTCTGGGAAAAACTGTTAGCAAAACCCTGTCTCAACTAAAAAGATTGGCCAGACACTATGTGTCTGTAAATAAACATATTTACCTGGCTATGTAAGTAGGAGGATTGAAGTCCTGGCTAGCTCAGGGAAAAGCATGAGATTTTACCTTAAAAAAAATAACTAAATCAACAACATGGTTCATGTGTTAGAGCACCAGCAAGTGAGAGGCCTTTAGTTCAACCTCAGCCATGTCAAAATTTAGAAACATAATCTTTTATGAAGTGCAGATTTAATTATTAATATTACCTATAACATAGTTTGGTTAATATTAGAAAGTTCAATGTGATTTTTTTAAAATTGTTTAAATAGGGATACAGGGGGACGCATTGCAACAATAAGATGTACAAGATGTTAAGTTGAAAAACGAACTCTACAACTTTGGCGCAGGGAGCGGGGGAGGACGGGGGTGAGGGAGGGAAATGGGAAGGGATGAGAAGGGGAAACAAAGGAGGAGGCCACAATGCTGGGTAAGAAATGTACTCATTACCTTGCTCATGTAATTGTAACCCCTCTGTATGGTATTTTCACAATAAAAAAAGATTATTTCATAATTGGGAATATAATAATAAATAAGCATAAATTGCAGTTCAGTACAGCTTATGTTTAAAGGCACAACACTAAAGACACCTTGTCACCATATTAAATTTTCTTAAGAAAATTGCTTGCTTTTATAAAGCAAATTGGTATAACACGTGCTGATCATCACAAAGTTTTCCTTTCAGGATGGAGGAAATGCATCTATTTTTGTCAGAAGTCAATTTTAAACTGATAAAAAAAATACTGGCCTTCATACAAACTTTGGTTTTTCAATGCCCTCCAGAGCAGAAGTCTAATCAGTGGGCACTGCAGAGCTAGTTGAGCACACACATCTGTCTCTATCCATCAGCACACTTCACAGGCCATGGGCACAGACTGCAGCCACTTGGCTTTTCTGTGGCTGCTCAGGGCAGCAAAGCTCATGACCTTGACTTGTGACCTTGTTCAGTGTTTTCCTCATAACTTTTACCATCTTATTCCATCAAGTCCTTGCCTAAATACCATATCTTCAGAGAGATTTGTTTTTCTGAGCTCGCTGCTCAACCATTTCCTCTTATCATCATTAAACTTATTGTAACTATCACTGGTATATTTTCTATTATATATTTAATTTTGTAATTTCTGACTCCTCCATTAACTCTCTCCTTTTGGAAGAACGGATAATAACCATTGGAGTTTCCCTATGTTTAGACTCTTTCCCCCTCCCCATCATAAAGATTTATCTAATAAAATTTAAAATGTGTCAATTATATTAATTTTATAGACAACATATAACAAAATATGATAGAAACATCATGTTTTCCTAATGTAGAGTTCTCCCTTGTAGCAAAGAGTGTCATGCATTATCTTTAATTATTCCATTGATATTTTACCAATATTTAAGATTTAGTTTGTGCTAATGGAGGATAACGAGTATTGGGGTAAGTTTGTAAATGCACACAGCATAGTTAAAATCTATAACAATGTCTTGCCTTCTGTGAACAGAGTTAGATTCTGGTAAAAAAGAACACCATAAGAGGAATAAAAAGGAATTGTATTATATCAATCTATGAGTTTGTAATGAAGGAGATAAATGGGTCGATTCAAATACAGGCAAAATGTCAAAATTCCTAATAATCACAAATGCCTCTAAAAGTAAAATAAGATTTTGGTTGATTTCGATGTAACTGGTTCTGCTTCTTAAATACTATTGGTTTTTAATTTTATTATCCTTAGAATAGTACTTTAAGGAAATCTAGAATTTTAAAATAGAATGAAAAAGTAAATGTCTAATACAATTATTTTGCCTTCATTTAATAGTACTCTGAGCTTCACTGGTCTGATAAATGTTATGGGCATGTGATTTATTTTACTCTTCAAGAATCCACCCATAATTATTAATCAAAATACAGATGTAAAGCCTCAAGCATGAAAAATATATGGAGAGAGAAGAATATAACAATTTGTTTTATTACCCTTTGATTGAGGAATATTTAGTTTCTGCAAAGAATCAAGTCATTGAAATGTGTTTTCCCAAACTTTCTGATTCCTATGGGAATACCAAGTTACCAGGAGCTTCATTTTCCATATATTAAAATAACTTACACAAAGATATAAACATTTATAAAACTTTCCAAAGTACACAAAATGTGCAACTTGTAAACCCAGAATTGAGCATCTTTGTTGTCAGATGGCAAGCTAATTTTTTTTCCTTTTTCTTTTGCTTCTGACTTATTTAAGAAAAACAGATATAGTGTTTACTCTATAATCCCCATGCTTTGCTTTACAAAGAAGACTGCTAAATAAATTTTATAATAATCATATTTCCAATATTGTTAATTTTTCAGGGTTTTTTTAATTCTAAATAGTAGCATGACTTTTTCATATGCTTGGAAATAGTTACCAATGCTTTCAGCATGCGTATAAAATAGATGCTCTGACCACTTGACAAAACAGCACACATCCAAACATAAAATATTTTTGGAAACATTTTTAAACATTTTGAAAATGTCACCAATCATTAACATTATGGATCATTTAAAATTTGCCAAGTGCCTTTTCAAACAGCTGTAAGATAACTGGGGCAGAAACGCCTATTATGGAAATGAGAGAAATAAGACTCAGAGCATCCAGATCAATGCACGTGAGAATACAGAAAAAAATGAGAATAATTTCTATGCTTCTCAATGTCTACATGTCTTATCTAATATCCCAACAAAAAGTTTTCAAGAAAAACTTGAATCAGAGCCTAGCAATCAGTGGATGCATCTGTGCTCAGCTCACAGATGCAGTACCAAAAAGTTCCTAAAACACAAAAGAACTTAAAGTTTGAATCAAACATGAATATTACCTTATGAACTAGAGAGGAAACATTGTGGAGAGAAAATTTACTTTCCACAAAGATGTTGAATGTCTGCCAGAGTGAAACTAATAGTTAACTACCGGAATGGTAAACACATATTTTATGTTTTCTAGGATGGTGCCCACACCAATCCAGCTCTCCTTCTGCATTTTGGAAATTGTAAATGGAGAGAACAGTGACAAATTAAGCATTGGGGGAAATATAATTAAGAGGCAATCTGGTGTTTCTTTCAGTAGAACTGTGCCTTTCGAACAATGATATTGTAGTCATTTACCTAAATTGATTAAAAAAATAAATAAAATATTTGTTAGGACTTTTCATGTACTTTAGTTACTACTGGGACTTCATAAAGGATGAGGTTTTTACTAAGTTTGCTTAGCAGAATTGAGATATTTAATTCAGAATTTCCCCCCATGCTTCTTGATAAATTAAATCCTAAATTTCTCAGAAATCATTTCCAGTGAATTGTTCATAATTTGCTATTACAATTTTATAACCCTTAAGGATGAGCCCTATTTACAAGGCCACACACCTATATCTGCTCTTTCCCCATCAGAGCTTTCAATACTAGAGATATTCATTATAGTTTGCAAATCCCAGAGAAATAATTTTTTCTGTATGTGGTAGATCAGAATATCTCTCAGAATGGACTTTCAGTTTATTTTTAATCAAAGGCATAAAATGTATTTTAAATCACATCTTAACATTCTCTTTAGTTATACAAAGGAGTATCAGTTCAACCTGTCAATCTATGTGTATAATGAACCTTAATTGGGTTCCTGCTTTTCATTATTCTCTCCCTTTCCCTCAAGTTTCCCAGTTCTATTTTCACATACATACATGATTATGACTTTGTTCACCTACTCCTTTTTCTCCAATCTTCAGCCTACCTTCCCTTAACCCTCATGCCCCTCAGGAAAGACCTGCTTCAGCATCTCTCTCTGAGCCTGATTTACTCAACTCTGCACAAAATTAGGACATTGAGACTCTTTGTATAATTGGACTGTGGTGAATTGTTCATCAAAAGGCATAAGAATATTTTTGACTTCCAGTGTCATTGAACTTCACATTCGTTCAATGTAGATAGAAGTTTTCAATATGGCCAATGCCGTTAGTGAAAACAAAGAAAATATCCTATTTAATGAATGGGCACTTAATGATCTTTTTAACTCACTATTTTCAGTGTAGTATTAGGAAGCCTATATAATCAAATTTGAATTAAGAAAAGTTATCTAATATTGTATTTTATATTGTGGTTCATTTGGGGACTATTTCGGGCTGAACTAAAAAATGAAAAGAGATGGATTTGTATAAGTAAGTACCATAAAACAAAGGAGTTAACCAGAATCAGATATAATGAAAACAAGATTAGATATAGAATACTTTGTTCTTTTTCATTATTTGAATATGCTTTCATTTCTTATTTCTCTGCTTGACTCTGTTTATTCTTCCTTTTAGTGTTTACACCTGTTACATCTTTCCACTTTAATGTCTCATTTACATCTTACTCTATGTCACTGTCCAACCCTCAGAAGACCCAAATGGAGATGCAATATCCTCAGTGGGGAAATAAACTATCCTGTTTACACCTGCTGCTCCCACACTGCTGAAGTGGGGAATGACTCCTGGGGATCTGGTAGTCATTTGGTGGCAGAACTTCAGATTTTCCCCCTCATTCATTGTAACTCAGCTTGAAGTGGAAGGAGATGTCTGTGCATGAGTGGCAGATATTGTAACAAGTCAAGCTTCTCCGAGGAAGCCTTGATTTATAAGTCATCACAGAGAATACATTTCCTCTACATTGTTACAGATACCAGGATTTCTCCAATCAGGGAAAGACCTATCGGCATGTCATACATTTTTTTCCTTTTCTTTTCCAGGAGTGTGAAACAGGTTATAGAATTAGTAACAATCTTGGCAGTACACAGAAGCAACTATTAGCCATATGTCTAGCCATTGTCATGTAGAAGCAGCACATAAATCTTTTTCCATCCAAGGAAAAGCTCTGGCTATATCCACAGAAGTATTGATCCTATATAGACATTTCATACTTATAAAGGCAATGCTGATGAAACTCAAATAACCCTTCTGATTCCTGGGAGGATAGGTGGAACCTGCAACTTACCTTGAAACAGTAGAATGCACAAGATTCTCTCTCTCCCACGAGGATGAAGCCAACAGTCCCATCATCTCACTGTGTTTTGGTGTGTTTGTGTATTTACACATACACATCCATATTTTCTAAGATTCAGATTATAAAGATATTCCTGTTGGTACTGGCCCCTCAAGAAAGAGGTTTTCTTTTTGTAGAAATGCTGCTTCTGCTTGATTTTTAAAATATTATGACTGAAAGAGGTTTTAATCACCTTTTGTGCAAATGGAATTGGTCTCATCCAATTCCTTTGCCTTTCCAGAGCTGCGTCATTCACACTTGCCGATCACTGGGTTTAGACTCAGTACAGTTCTGGTTATAACTTACAGAAAATATTTAGACCAAATGGTAGCATGTTTACTCTGCTTTCAAATGTGATTTTGCATATTTTGACTATTTATATATCATACATGGGAGATATTATCATAAGATTTTGATTAAAGTATTTCCCTTGAGTTATGAAAATATTTTGGTTTTCTATTTCATAGTAATTTTACTAAGCTAATAGCCCTCTAATTATTCTCCCAATTTGGTTACTATGATAGTATTCTAATTTAACAATGATGGGAAGCTTGATCTAGGTGAATAACCTGGTACATTTAAACATTTCAAGTAACACTGAAGTAAAATGATATAGCTCAGAATGTAGCTATGATAAGCCAGAATCTTAATACATACCTGAGTCAAGATATCTAAATCATCTAATAATATTGACAAAGTAAATACAGTCCATTATAAAAATAATTATATACCATAAACTAGTGGGATTGATTCCCGATGTATAAAGCTGGTTCAATCCTTGAAAATAGATCAACATTATCTGCAGATTAAAAAGATGAAAGAAAATTACAATTATTTTATTAAGTGGCTCAAAAAATCATTTGACTGAATCTAACCCCTAACAATGATGAAATAGTTCCTTAAAACTAGGAGAAGAGGATAAAGCATATCCACAATTTCTACATACCCTATCATGGTTAATATTAAGAAATTTTTCTTTTTGTTCTTAATTCTGCAATTACTTAGTATGTCCATCCTCTTACAGAAGTCACTTAGTTGAGACCTAAATGTAAAGGAATAATCCATAGAAGATAATTGAATGTACATATAAGGATGGGTATATCTTGTGCTAGTCACCCTTTCTTATTAGTCTGACCAAATAGCTAAGAGAAGCAATTAAAGGGCTTGTAGACTTGCTTTAGTTCTTTGCTTCAGAGCTTTCAGTTTTATAGAACTTGGTTGTATTCATTCTGGGTCTCTTAAGAGACAGAACATTACAACTGCAGGCGCAGATGGAGGTGAAGGCTGTGTACCTCTGAGCAGACAGCAGATAAGAGAAAAGGACAAGGGTGGGCCATTCCGAATGGTGCCATGTCCACAGTGACCTTCGTCTGCCACCTGCAGACTTCACCACTTCTCAACGTTCTACCGGCATTTGGAGTCCATCAGTGGCTTGCCCCCTTCATTAGGCCACAGCCCGCTTCATCTCCTGAAAACATCTTCCAGGCCACACTCAAGAGTGCGCCTTTCTCATCTCCTCAACAGTCCCAGACAGTCCCGTGGACAACCAAGATCAACCACAGCAAATGCCTCCCTTCCTTATTTCATCTACATTTAAGAGTTCACCGATTTTTTGTCATCATTGCTTCTCAAATAGGCTTCATAACATTTCCTTGGATCGAAAATTTTATTGTTATGAAGTTAACACAATATCTTACAAATTTTAATTCAAGAATTTTATCTCTCTCTTCTCCCTCCCCACAATATTGTTCACAATATTATGACTAGAGATTTATTTCTGAATTACAAAGCCAATCTGTCATTGTTCTAATTAAAATTCTTGTGAGTGTTCATGGAAAACAGAAAAAAAATCAAAATCTTGAATCAGATAACCAAGGCATCTTACTGACTTGTCAGAAAATATTTTATACTTAATTTCATAGATACATACCATATTAAATGAAAGTCAAGTGATGTCATTATGTCTCATTACTCTTTCTTCTTAAGAACTTTTACCCATAATTCATTTTATTACAACTAGATAAAGCAGAGAGACATAGAAATAAAGACTCCATGTGTCATTCCTGATATACAAAATAAATAGAGACTTCAAATGTTATTTTCTCTTGCAAGGATGTCCTAGGGTTTTGTATGCTCTTCTGTGAAGCATTTCCATTTTGTTCTGTGAAGCTAATTTACACTTGTTTTTTTTACTCTCACAGGTAGTTTGGTCTTCCAAATACTGAACAGCCTGCACAAAGTTTTAGAATTGTGTTACCTTATGCAAATCTATAGATATTTGCATCACTCACAATCTCTGTTGAGATTTAAGGCTGTACCTAATATATCAGAAGTATCTCAAAATCGCATGTCAGCTGACTCCATTCAGGGTAAGAATGTGAACCCCATTCCTCTGAGTGAGCATGTTCAATAGAGAATTGCATTTTTAAGAACTTCTACTGTCATCAATTTCCAAAGCAAACCTATATGGCATGTTTCTATGTACAGGATCCTGTGATTTAGTTGAACTCATCTGAACATTTAGATTTATTGTAGTTTAAATTGGCAAGACATCTGGGACATTTAATTCTACTTACATATTCATCTACCAAATTCAAATATGAAAAGTGAGTTTCACCTCTGTATATATAATTCAATGTCTGCAGTGTCTCATTCATGAATGTCCAAAAAGACAAATTGTTCTCATCTATCAAACACAATTTTGGCAAGGAACTGGCAGTAAAACTCAAAAGAGCTGCCAAAGTTTGGATTTCACAGAACTTTATGCCTCCTTCAAACTCGATTGTAATCTGTCACCATGTGTCATTTTGAATGTGTTTCTTTTAAGACTGGCATGGGTTCAGATTGGCAAGGAAAATAGAGCATTTATTATTGTTATACTTTATGCTTATTCAAATGGTTGAGGAATACAAAATAGCCAACCATGTTAGAGTACATTTTCAAAGGTGAGCTATAATGGGAGAGCTCTTTGGGGCCAGAGATCACATAATATGTGCATTTACAAAATTTTATTTTGCACTGGAGATAATGGATATACTTAGTCAATAATTCATCAGCTATCTATCTAGACAACACACTTGAGCACTAAATATTTTATATTTCAAAGCCAACTAATTTTGTGTACCTTATTGTACTTAAGATTGACAATACAGATACAACATAGATACAACACAGTCATTAAAATATTTTTAGTCTACAAAAACAAGAAAACATAACTGACAATCCCATTATATATGATAAGCAGATACTGCTAACAGTAGAATGTTCTTTTCTAGTATTCTGATGGGGAGTTGCAATGTTTAGTTGTACTGAACTAGGCATTTGTTCAGTACTAAAATGGAATCTCTTTTTTTAATGTAGATAAATTAGTATTCAAGTTCTTGATGATAGAGAGATACGCCACGTCTTCCCTACACATAAGCATTTTCTATGAACAAACAGAAATACTTGTTTCTTTTTTTGCTCCTTTCCTTTGTCCCTGGCTTTAATAGACCTATATTACATACTCTTATTTTTTGTTCTCATGGAATTTATTTCACACTTTAAATATACTTATTTGAGGCTTCCCTAGAAATTTAAGTATGCATTTTAACCAATGCAAATCCACTTTTAAATAACAGTATACAATTTAATGTGTGCTACAGCCACCTTACGATAGAGAAATAAGTAGGGATATGGTCTGAGACTATCCCTAGGAAAAATACAAAGCCCTGTTTAGAAAAGATAGCTAAACAAAAATATAGGGAGGTGTGTATGATTCTGTTGATAGAACAGTTGTTGGAACTTGTTAAGAAAAGTGTGAGGTGCAATCCCAGTACAATTTAAAATTTAAAGAAAGTTTAGGAGATGTGCAAGTATTGAAATACATTAATTGCATATAAAACACATATAAAGGCCTGATAATTGCAGGGGGCAGAATTAAAACTTCCATTGAACTATGAAGATCAATATATGAAATAAATATCAAGTGTAATACTACCACACAGATTTCTCTTCTGAACAATATACCCTTCTTTTTCATTTGTTACTAAATTGAGTCAAGCTCTGAAAAATAACACAAGTCTTAATGTACTTCTTCGTAAATTCACAGCTCCTTTTAATCAATAAACAACAAATTTAAAATACGTATAAGCATTTGTATTTTTGAAATATCACACCAATTTCTTCCGTTGCTTTGGTTATCTGTGTTCCTCAGACCAAATAAAATCGAACTGGGCCTCATTTACCCTGCCGTGTAGTTCTGAGGAGAAGTAGAGAAGAGTGCACACTATCTGCTGTCTTAGTGATTGAGTTCTCACAAAGAATGACAATAATTATAGGTATTCAAGTAGTATTTGTGAAACAGCTCTGAAATCAAAGAAACGCTAATATTATGTTGTTTAACAACATAAAACTACATAACATAAAATTACTATACTATTCAAGCTCCTTTCCTCAAGTTTGAAATTCAGTGGTAATTACAATGAGCAACATGATAATAATTGTTATTTCTCCATTTATTTGAGTATTATTATTTCAATTTAATTTTATTGTAAGGGTGATATAGAGAGTAGTTACAGTTACAGTTACATCAGTAAGGTAATGAGTGCATTTCTTATTAAACACTGTCAGCCACTCCCTCTGTGCTCTCCTGTTTTCCCTTCCCCTTGAATCCCCTCCTCCCCAAACTGTGAAGTTCATTTTCAACATAGTTTGTTGTGAGTATCACTGCTGCATTGATTCACCTTTGTCCTTTGTCTCACTGTTTCTGTGATTCCCCTTTTCTTCCTCAAATCAGATTAATGTATATACAAACAAAGTGTCCAGAAATAAGCAACACTGACAACAGGGGATAAATCAAAGGAGAAAAATGAAAGACATAACTATAAACAGTACATTAAAACAAGATAAAACAAAACAACAAAACACTCTTGTTTCCATATCTTGGAGTTCATTTTGATTAGCATCATTTTATATGGTCATATGTAGATAGCTATTGAGCTGTTATGATCTGTGGCTGGTACTGTCCTAGGCATATGCTAGTTATTACTAATAATCACTTATTATTATAATGATAACAATAATTACAAATATTTTTTCCTAAATTTTCTTGTCAGGCAAGTGCTGATCTCTCTAGCTGCACAATTACAGGTTAACCTTGAAAGAGTCTCAAGCTAATGTTGTCATTCTCTTACTGTATTTCATTCTCGTACTGTATTACAAGTAGGAATCTAAGTCATAAAAATGTTCCTTCTTGTGGAACTGGAACCATAGCTCTAGTAGTAGAGTAGCAAAAATGAGAGAAAAAGCTGTGAGAGTTAGAAATCTTAATTTCAAATCCAGTACTAGGAAAAATATTTCAGTATTTTCCAATTGTCCCTTAGAAAGCAAGGGACAGAGATGAAAATCCATCAGTGTCTGAGGGTACCAATGGTAATTTTTAGTAAGTCATTTCTCCTAGAATATTCCTACTTTTAGTTCTCTCTTAATATGTATTTTAGATATAGTTAGGATTTCCTTGTCATTTCAAATGTAGATCAAAAGTAAAAAATATAATCTTGGTCTGGATTTGTGCATTTAATGAGCCAGAAATTTCTAATGTCTTTAGGTAAACTCAATACTAAATTTGAATTTAAAATGATTAGATATTTTTGGTGTTATTGATCGTATTTCCACAAGGAAAAATTTCATAGGCTGATACCTATCCAATTTAGTCATTATATGATTAAAATTGATGCATTCATCTATTAAAGCAACTAACATACTAATTGAGATAAATTCTACCATAAGCTAAACTATTTATGAAAGATAGCAGCTGATGATTTATAATTTAGTCACAGATAAATAATGAATCCTTCATTTGGAGGAGGAAATTTTTAAAATTAGGTTCTGCATTGTGAAATTAATAAAACAATAAAATGATTACAGGTTTATTTTTGACAGGATTGTTTTAAAATTCTCCTTTGTGAAAAGTAACTGTAAAGTCTCCAATCTCAATTTCCTAAAGTGTCTAATATTAGTATCACTTTTGTCAGGGGGAAAAAACATAATGAAAATAACAAACTCTGGTTAATCAGATGTTTTATTGTGTGGCTTACTGTGGAGAACTCAGAATTCAGTACCCAGTGAGTTCATTAGAGAGAGGACTGGTGAGCCAATGCTTCTAAATGCTTGTCAGAGAGAAAGAGGTGACACAGAACCAGCCTGGAGACCCATGTCATGGATGAATCGCATGGCTGCTATGAGTCCTGGCTCACAAGCAGGCACAGAGGTCACATCTGTGCATGCCTAGGTTAAGAGCCTGCCAGCCAGCAGGTGCCAGTGTGTGAGTCCCGTTACTCTTAGTGTACCCAGCTCAGCCTTCAGAAAATGCCTGTACTTTGCTCAGCTCTTGTTATCACTGAGCAGCTCAATCTAGCTATATCCTCATCATGTTGGGAGAACTTATACGTGAAAATTATGGGCTAGGAAGATGGCTCAGTGATAGAGCGCTTGCCTTGCATGCCTGAGGCCCTGGGTTCGATTCCTCAGCACCACATAAGCAAAAAGAAAAAAAGCCGGAAGTGGCTCTGTGGCTCAAGCGGTAGAGCACTAGCCTTGAGCTGAAGAGCTGAGGGACAGCGCCCAAAACTAGAGTTCAGGCCCCACGACCAGACCCAAAGAAAAAAAAATATTTAGCCTTCCTCCTCCCCATGGAAAGAAAGAGAATGAAGATCTCTTCATGGAAGGTGACAATTTATAACCTGCCTATCAGAGGTAGAGGTAAAGGTCAATTATTTTACCTTTTATTGTGAAGAGACTTGGAAAAAATTATATTAAGTGAACTAAAAGGTCTATTATATCCACGATTCCCACTCATGTGTTGTTACCATGGCCCTGGTGGAGTCCTCTTTTTTAAATAATAAAAAGGCAAAGTCTGTCTTCTGTGCTTGTTCACTCACTAATGACTGATTCTAAGATCTCTCCTTTTCAGGAATCTCCACTCTCCTCATGGGCCTTAATTTGGATACAGAACGACATCTTTTTATGGCAAGCAGTAACTTTGACCATTGAACACAGTGCGTTAGTACCTTGAACATACCAGTGTATGTGCAAGTATGGGCTAATTTATACGACTAACAATGTAGGATCAGATGTACATTACTAATTACATTTGGAAAAAAAGTCAGAATAAAGGCTCAGGTCTCCAAATTTGCATCCTAATAAAAGGAAAGACTGCATGCATCCGAGTAGAGGAGGTTAATGTAAAAGCTCTCCTGCAAGATAGGAGTTGGCCTTGGTCCTTAACAACATTCCCGAAGAATTTCATACTTACCTTATACTCTGTGGCTTCCTGCCCAAACCTCAGAACAAAGGCATCAATTTTGAACTAGTTCTGTGGCTCGATACCCTGCTTAGTTGGCTAATGTGGCCTTGGGAAACACACCTCAACCTAAGGTGAATCTGTAAATGTTTTGTAGAGTGACTACCTGCCCTGATAGGAAGCATTTGGAATTCCATTGTCTTCATATCCTGAAGTGTTCATTATTACCAGTAGTAGTAGTAGTATCATCATTATTATTGATGATGTTATTGTTATTAAAATACTGAAGGGGTTTGAATTCAAGACTTTGAGCTTGTTTTAGGTTGGCACTCCACTTATTGAGACATATCCCCAACCCTCATAAGTTTAGTAATTTTTGTATTGAATTGTCATAATTTTTTACTCTTAGAAGTGATCCTCCACTTCTACTTCCTGCATAGCTGAAATGACAGATGCAGGTCACCTTGGGCCTCTTATGTTAAGATAAGCTCTCCCTAGTTTTCACCCTGGGCTGTCCTTGAACTGTTTTCCTTGCAAGAGCGCTGCTTTCCAATGCTATGTTTGCAAGTGTGACCTCCCGCCTAGGGTCTCATTATTAATGTGTTACTATCTGTCCGCTTATCATGAGTGACAGCTTTTGATTTAGTTAAGAGAACTATAGCAATTATGATTAATTTCATCATAATACTAGACAATGTTGATGTGTCAGGACAAAGGCTAATATTGAGTAGAAGGACAGTTTTACTTTATTAACAGCAAATAAAAGTACCTTTTATCCTCATAAATACTATTAATATATATCCAATTCCTGCCTTGGCTTTCAAGATCTGAAGTTTATTTAGAGTGTGTTTAATCACATCAGCCATTATACATGTCGATAATTCACAGAACTATCCATCTTCCCATCAAATGGTGAATACATGTGAATTTTTGTATATAATAAATTAAGATAAATGAATGCATTTCTATCACTGATGTTGTTTCTTTTATTGAGGTAAATTAAGCAATACCCTCACTTACTGTCTCTTCTGACTCTTGATTCCCAAATGCAGCTTGACAGCTCTATATAGTTTTGCAGCCCTGGCTCTCCAGCTGGCCCTAAACTTGCCGTTCACGCTATGTGCGACCATTGCTCTTCTGACAATGATCAATGCAGTCAAAACCTGCTAATCAGGACTCAACCTTTCTCTCTTATGAGTTCCACAATATCACATGAGTAGAAGAATTGGCTTTGTCAGAGAAGAGGAATCTTAGGAGTCAGAGACAATAGGCAGAGAGCATCTGACACTATGTTTCTCCAGGGCTAGTCAGATGGAGGCTTCTTTGGGAAAAGCATCTTTCCCATGTTGCCCAGAGGATACTGGTCTTGCCCTGCAGCTGCCAGGCGGACAGGTCACGTTGGAGTGGGTAATTTTACGGGATGTCATAGCATTCAGGCAACTCCTGACACACACAATAGTAAAGGCAGGCCTGGATGTGAGAAAACGTCAGTAATTATGTGAAGAACAGTGATACTGAGGACCAGAAGAACTTGTCGACTAAAGAATTGTTGCCTCCACTCATGGGGAAATGTAAACTTGGTTGTCACCTCCACATCTACATGTACACATACACATGTAGAAATGTAATTGTTGGAAAGATGAAGAGACAAAGAGTAACTAGAAATATAGTCTTGCTATATGGATACTTAATAAACTTTAAATTTGCCAACAATCAAATAAAATAATATCGTCTTATTAAAAAAAAAGAAATGTAATTGTTGGATAAACCCACAGGGCACATACAAAATTATTTTAAATCATAAGCATGTAAAATGCAAGTAATTTTTAAATTGAAAAAATGTGGGTTTTTTTTTTTGAGAAAATTAGAAAAACAAACTCCAGGGATTTAAAAGTTTATAGACCCAAGTCTAAATTGATTGGTCAGTCAGCAGATACACAGACCCACCTTAGTATGTGTTGAAAAATAACTAAGAATAAAAAGAAAATGGTAATAAACAAAAATATTATTTTGTATAATAAATTATCACAAAATACTCCTATTTAGGTTGTAAGTGACATCTTAACATCAAGTTTTAAGAATGGCTTATTGTCCTGTAGTTTAGTATATCTTTTTTAAAAATGACTTTTATTTTCTAGAACATCTAGATTCTTAAGTCATATAATTTTCATTAAATTTAATAGGTATTTCAAGCTAGGAATACAGTGTTATTTAATATATGACCAATTGGCCAAGATATGGCATATCATTTAATTGTTCCTCAGGGACTGAGTATGAATATCATATAACTTCCTCAGAAAACTGAAGAAAATATTATAGAGTGATATCAATAAGATGGCTCCTCTATATTTCCAACACCAGTAATCTGCCAACCATAGATAGACATTCTTGTGCAGCATTTTGGCATCCAGGTAAGACTCTGAAAAACCTCAACGGACCCTAAGTCCATGGAGAGTTGCTTTATACTTCTGGCCTTCTTATAATCCCTGCTACAAACATGCACATGACTCAACTCTGCACATAAAACTACAAATGTGGAGGAATTGGCAAAAAGCCAGCAATAGTGGAGAAGTTCCAAATCCCATTCCACACAATTGATTATTAGAGAGAAAATCAGTAAGTAACTAGTGAGCTTCAATAATACTAGAGAGTAAACAAACTTAACTAGTACCACCCTCACCCTAGCAGCCAATACACATTCCCTCCAGCCATGCAAGGCTGGACTGCCAGGATATATTGATTAGTTTAACTGTCTTACCGAACTTAGGAGCTATAAAATTGCCTCATGTATGATTTCTTGTTCTCTCTCTTGAAAATGAGTAAGTGCAGATATAGGAATAATAATATTCAGTTGTGACTTTGACCCTCCCAGAGCAAGAGACAACTGGGGCTCTTAATCTCTGCTTTGCTGCTACCTAAGAGGCTACCATTCACCTCTGCTTTACAAACATTGAACAAAGCCTCAAGGGAAAATGGAGGGGCTAATTTGCATTACAAATTGTTTATTGTTTTGTTTGTGTTAACAATACTTAAAGAAGAGAAATAGTATACATGCAACTACTTTCAAAATGGGAAGAGTATGTCTACTGGGTTATTTTTTAGAGTTGCTTAGAAATGAAATGTTCTCTTTTGTAAGTACTAACAAGGGAAGGGAGGTCTGACTGCCATTGTTACTATAGAAAACTTTATTTTCAGCAGAAGAGAAATGGGATTGCTTTCATTATTTTAATTGTGTGACAGTTTTTCCAATACAAGAAAGAATTGAATTTAGAGGCTTAAAAAAGTACTCATAGGTAATGAGAAATTCCTTGTCAATTCACAGCTGCAGATGAGATTGTCTTGCCTTTACAAAACTTGTGAAGTCTGTTCCATATAAAATATGGTGTCATGGAGAAATTTAACTTTTAGATATTTCATCCATAAGAAGTTTTAAAAACAGTTACAGAGCACCTGGCTGCATTTATTTATATTTACTGTTTGCTTCAGTTTAAGATACCATGATTTTTCCCAAAGGACTAAAAATTTATTGCAATTTAGTCTGAACTCCATGTCTTCTATTTTGGGATGTGGTGAATCTATTAGGTAAAGTCTGCAAATTACATGCAGTGAGGTAAATGCTAGTAATGGAAATAGTATGGTACTTAACAAGAGCAATATTTTGTGGTGGCAGTTATTTGTTCTATGTTTGTAGCCTCACTTCTTGTAGGTATAATTTTTGTTAGAATACGGAAGCAACAGAAGAGTAAATTGTAGAACATTCATCATCTAAGCATTGTGTTTATTGATTTTCTCTGATAGAACACTTGGCATTCTTAGTGATATATGTAAGAACCCAGGAAAAAATGAAAGGTTATAACTGTTAACTGATTATGGATATCCAAGAAAGCTTTATATATATGTATACATATATATATATATATATATGTATATATATATACATATATATTTGTGTGTACTATATTTAGATTTATGGCTGTAAATTTATTATGTATTTATTATAAAAAGATGTATTCTACCATATAAGTTATTATATAACAATATATTTATAATTATATCATACATAAAATTAATAATATACAATAATGATAATATTGTATTATATATCTCTCTCTATCCTTTATTAACACATTATATCAATGGTGAATACTGCCTTAGCAGGCTTCGATGTGTCATCTATGGCTCAGTGAGCTAAAGGGCTTTGTGCCTGTTCTTACTACAAAGCCTCCATGTCTAAATTTTGTTTACAATCCTTCTGCCACCCTCAAATCAAATTAAACAATCACTGGTTTTAAGAGGTCATAATCATCTCCTGGTATTTTGGGTTACCAAACATAAACAGATTTTTTGTGAGATTAGCCATATAACTTTTGTTTCATTGCATATGATATAGGCAGTTAAAGCAATGAAATACCAACTCACATGCATCCATGACAGCTTTTGGTTCACAATTAGAATAAGATGAGGATATGGCTTGGATCCTCTAAAATGATTTGCATTTAGACTTGAAAATCCAGTTAATTACTGTGCATAATGTGTGCCTGTTGGAATTAATAATACAGATAGAGGACATGTTAGATTCTCCTATGTGTTTTGTGAACTAGTTGTGTCAAATAAAATTAAATATATGTATATATGTATATATATATATATGTATATATATATATACATATATATATATATATATATATATATATATATATATATATATATATATATATGGTACACAGGTTTGAACTCAGGACGTAAGCTCTCTAGATTCTCTAGTACCGGATCCAGGCACTGAGACCCTTTATAATGAGCCAGTTTGCAGATTAGGTATCACTTATGCCTGGTTGGGCCTTCTATGTAGGATTCCCACATAGCTAAGGTGAAAAGTACAAATCACCAAGCCCAGAATTTTATTAGTTGAGCTAGAACTACCACAATTTTTCTGTCTGGGCTTTTCTTGAACTATGATCTTCCCAATCTGAATATTTTCAAATCATGCAATTGAATCATTGAATGTGTATGAATATGTATTTCTTATATCATTTGTAATCTATATGAATGAATGTAAGCAATGAAAGTTGAAATATTCTACTTTTATCAACACAGACCTCCAACAGGACCTCATGTTGATCAGCAAAGACATAGTAGCTGAAAATCAGATTGTAAGTTTGAATCTATAGTTTCTTCTGTCACCTTGGGCCAGCCATTCCATTCATTTTGAACATATAGTCTACAAATATTTAAATCTGCTTTATGTATTTATAGCTCTTCACAGAGCCAGTAGGAAAGCAACAATACTATTGAAATAGAAGAAATAATCCTATTTCTAAAATGTATAAACCCAATAAGCAGACTGACTAAAAGAGAAAGTGTAGTGCATCACTTGTACAAAGTCTGAAACCATGTACTTCTGGCCACTTTCTCCAATGAGACCTGAACAGTCATCCATGTTCCCTGCACACATCACTGTACTTACTCAGTGCCTAGTTTTTTCAGCCACCCATTTCCATGAAAGAGTCAAATATGAGAACGTTACTAAAACTAAAATAGCTCTTGTTACATCTTCATCTAAAACTCTATTATTAACATTTGTTTTCGTTTACAACCATATTGACTGTAGTGACAAGGAATTTGAAATATTATTGTTTGCCATTTGGCTTTCCTTTCCACAATCCCCAGCAATAAGACTCAGCTGAGTGCAGAGAACTTAGGAATTATGACAGCCACAAAGGATCCACTTGGTGATGGTAGAAATGACAATTTGACAGTTTTGTATCAAAGGATAAGATAGAGAAACTATAAAAATTGATGCAGTACGTTGAGATTTCCTAGTGATGACCTTGAATCAACAATAGAAAAAATATGTCCTTTTGTTAGAAATCAGTACAATTTATATTCCATTTTTACAAAAAGGATGTCATGGAACCATAAAATTAATCCAGAGATAGATGCAGGGGATGAGTCATAAATGTTCACTTTGGGGATAAAAAACAAAAGCAATATGAGTCTCATGATTTATGTGAGGTCACAAATGAAGGTTTTTGTCAGGTAAACTTGTGCAACCTATGGAGTTTTTTTTTAGGTAAAATAGTGTATTCTAAAGTCCTGTGGGGAAGATGTGCATCAGTGTGTGAATGTGGCTGAATGTATATAAGTATAACTGTATATCAGCACATGCACCCTTTCAGCAACATATCAAGTATTAGATTCATTTGTGAAGCCTAAGATTACTGCATCATTGCTACAATGTTGATTAAACTTATACTAGAGATTTAATAATGCTATTAGAATTAACTCTCATGAATGCGAAGTAGAAAGTGACAGGAGTAGCCCTGGCTTTTACCTGTGTTCTTTGTCACTAGAGGAAATCCTGACCTCATTATGTCTGCACATCCAAAATCAGTGGCAGAGTTATCTTCCCTCTGTGGATGTTTCTCTGATGTGGACCTTGGCCCTCACCAGTACAATTGCTTATCTCTGCACACACCACTGAACTTGTATTCATGAAAGTAATCAATGATTTCCTTCAAATGGATCCCGCAGAGAGCCCACATTTCATATTTTGTTATCCGGATATTCAGTGACCTTTACTTATGATGTTATTACCATTCTCCAAAGAATAGGTTTAGCATGCCCGCACCTCTGCACAAAAGAATGTAAATTTCCATGAGAATTTTTGGAAAAGGCTGACATCAAAAACAACTAAAATATACATCAGAATTACAGTGGACTAATACATGGTGGTATTTCACATTAATTGTTGTTGAGCAATGAAAAATATTTTAGTTGAATGTCCCAAAATAATGAATTTCATGAACATTACTTGTAATTGCAAAAGCTATACACAAATTACGTGGCATTTTTCAGAGGTTTAAAGTACAGTAATACTTAAATACTTAAAGTAATACTTAAAAACTTGGGAGAATCTTGTTCTATACATAAAAGACTGCTAAAAATCAGAAAAGAGAGATTCTAATCAATTTCTAGAAATCTTTACTTAACCTGGGTTTTCTTTATATAGACATGTTTATTTCATTATACACACACACATATATATATGTATATATAGACACGCACTTATAGATACATACGTATGTGTGTATTGCTTCAATTCTAGATGCGTAAGTGGAGCCCTTATGAGTTGTGAATATTGCCCTGTGGCATTTATTTCATAATGTACAATCCAGAGCTTTAAATGGACAATTCCAAACATGAATTCCAAAAGTTATGCTCCATAACTTTTAAGAAAAAACTCCCGTGTGTCTTTTTGTCTGGACTGTTTTGCAGAGGGTGAACGCAACACAGCATTTGCAAACTTAATACTCTTCCCCCTAATGTTGTCATTACTAAAGACAGACTCAAAAGGCCTCCCACAAGCACCTCTCCCTTGTGGACTTCCCAAGGACACGACATTCCTCCCGTGCTTCATCAGTGCTGCCTTGCATCTATCTCCTGCCTCTCATCCAGAGATCAGGCCATGTGACTTCATGATCCAAACGCGCCAGTAACCCCTAGGCCAAATTTTTATCAATGGACACTAAAGAAACTAGATAATCAACTTTTTGAAGAAAAATGCAGGTGAGGATACTGTTGGAGATTCTCCATAGATAAGAAGGATCTCTGGCTTACTTCACTTAATATAATTTTTTCCAAGTCTTTCCATTTCCTAACAAATGGGGCAATGTCATTCTTTCTGATGGAGGCATAGAATTCCATTGTGTATATATACCACATTTTCTTGATCCATTCATCTACTGAGGAGCATCTGGGTTGGTTCCATATCTTAGCTATAGTAAATAGTGCTGCAATAAACATAGTCGTGCTGGTAGCTTTAGTGTGGTTTTGTTTGTAAACTTTTGGTAAATGCCCAAAAGTGGGATTGCTGGGTCATAGGGAAGTTCTATGTGGAGTCTTTTGAGGAACCTCCATACTACTTTCCAAATTGGTTGAACAAGTTTACACTCCCACCAACAATTAAGTAAGATTCCCTTCTGTCCACATCCCCTCCAGCATCTGTTGTTTTTAGAGTTCTTGATTTTAGCCATTCTAACTGGAGTGAGGTGGTATCTCAATGTTGTTTTGATTTGCATTTCTTTTATGGCTAGGGAGGTTGAACATTTCTTCATGTGTCTGTTGGCCATTCTTCTTTCCTCTTCAGAGAAGTTTCTCTTTAAGTCTTTAGCCCACTTATTTATTGGGCAGTTGTTTCTTTGAGGATTTGTTATTGGGGGATTTAATTTTTTGAGTTCCAAGTATATTTTAGATATGAGACCCATGTCCGTTGTATGGCTAGTGAAGATCTTCTCCCAATCTGTAGGCTTTCTATTGATCTTAAGTGAAGTAAGACAGGCCCAAAGAAACATAGGTCCCATGGTTTCCCTTATTTGCAATATCTAGTATATGTCTGAGTCAAGCAGAAAAGGTCAGATAAGGTGATGTTAGGGAAATGAGCCCTTAGATATGTATTCAAATGTTTTTTTTTCTTTCATGCGATTATTTCTAACACTTTTATAAGATTATTTCTTTGTTGCTTTGTATGTTCCCCCCACACACAGTATAACCCCTGCTTTCACTGTATTTGATGTCGGTATAATTTGTGGAGGGGAAGGGGAAAAACAAATAGTTTAAATAAGGATACAGGTGGACCCATTGCAACAATGAGATGTACAAGTCGTTGTGTCGAAAACGAACTTTACAATTTTGGTGGGGGGAGAGCAGGGAGGATTGGGTGGGCGGTTGGGGGGAGGATGGGAAGGGATGGGAAGGGGAAACAAAGGAGGAGGCTACAATGCTTGATAAAAAGTATACTCATTATCTTGCCCATGTAATTGTAACTCCTCTGTACAGTATTTTCACAATAAAAAAAAAGATCTCTGAACACAGGTTAGTGATGTAGCACAGAGACAATGTGCCAGTAAGGGAAATGGGCAAAGGTGTCTGTATTTCCTTCATGTTCTGACACTTTCTAAAACTGAGGACTGTGGGAACTTATTCTCCCTTCCGTGCAATTTTCACAGTTAAAACCATGATGCAAAGTATATTATCTCCTTTTAGGCATTGGGAAGATCAGGTTTCATAGGTGTAAAGCAGCCTTGCGAAAGTCATCGCAATCTTGAAGCCATCAGTTTGTCCTATTTTCTGGCATGACGCTCTATAAGAGGTCCAGTGGTACCTCTTTATGAAACTACCTCTTTTGTCTTTTCACAGACAATCTGAGACCGAGCTTTCCCTTTGCATGCAGTGGGAACTGAAGTGGTTTATCACTGGAGTCTGCCAAGTCAAAGCCGAGCATAAGGAACTCAAGTTCAGGTGTGAAACCCAACTAAAGATCAGGGAACTACAGAGAGTCTAGTTCAAGGTAAAGCTGTCTCTTGATCACTTTCTCGGGAGAGAAAAAAAAAATGAAAAAGGAACTAGAAGAAAAGACAGTGCCGCCTGAATGAAAGTCTTGTTAGACTAATGTCTGAAGCTGTTCCTTGAGGGCACTGTAATCACTGCTTGCTTAAGAAAGAGGCAGAAAGAGTGCCTCACACCTCAACCCCTGAGGAGAGAGGGCAAGAATGTGTTTCTGCTTCTTCCAGCAATTAATCCCAGTGCATTCTTTCTGTAAGATGTCCTGGGGGTAGAAAGACCTTTTTATAGAAAGAATCTTTCTCATTGTGGCACAACTAAATTCCAAGGGCAGCGTGCAACTGTCTGTGTGTCCATTGCTATGAATAGTGGTCAGATGGCTAGAGAATATTTACACAGAAAGAAAAAAAAACACCAAAGTAAGGGGAATGTCTAATTGTTTCATAACAGGTGAACTGTACTTGGGTGCCATGCTGTATTACTGGCATTCAGTTTGAATTTGTAGATGTGTGGCTCATCTAAAATTTTGAATGTAGAATGAATTACAGCAAATATAAATCCACTCGTTGAAATGTTTCTCATCTTCAAACTGTAGAATTAGGAAGAAAGCTTTGATTTGAAAATGAGGGAATCTACCTTAGCACCTGACTGTTCAAAGCCAGAAGTTTTCTTTCCTCTGTTCCCTTGCAGTTCATTCCATGTAAAATCAAGGAAAGTAGGAATTGTTTGCTGTGGGCTGCTTACACTTCCTGATCGTCATTTTATACCTCTGGAAGGCATCATTCACTGCCATGAAACAGTGCAGAAAACTGTTCTGAATGCAAAACCTACCAAAAAAGTCAGAGGCAATGACAAAATGGCGGCCGTCACACAGTAGTAACCACACAGTGTAGGAGACATTTTATTCTTGTCGCTTCATTTGTAGAGCACAGCAGTCAAAGCCAGAAAATCTGAATGACTTACAAGGTCGCAAAACTGTGTTGGGTGTGAATCAAGAGGAGAGCCTGCCTTCTGAGGGCTAATCTGGGAAGTTCTAAATTTATATGTTCTACCCATTTGACCCCAGGAATAGCACTGCGCTGGTACTCCTAGACAAGATGATCCCTTGCTCCATACAGATGTCACTATTTGGGGCTGCAGCAATAAATCTATTGTGACATTCTTTTTTGTTGTTGGTTATTTGTTCTTGGCCTGTATTATTGGTGCAGAACAAGTTATGTTGGTTAACAACTCACTTGAAGTCTCTCAAGTTTACCTGGTTAATATATTTGATGTAAATATGTTTTCTCTTCTGAGTTGTAGAAGTTCACTTCAGGAGCAGTGGCTCTTTTCTGTGCTGGTTTTCTATAAATTCTGCAGTGTTCTCATTCCATAAATAATCTGAAACAAACCTCAAGTCAACATAAGGTAAAGTTACAGCTACCAAAGCCTGAAGTCTCAGTAGTAATATTATACAAGGGGACCAACACAATTAAATATTGTACATGCATGTGAAAATACCAAAATCCTATGAACAATTAAAATACATAAACATCAGTCAATAGGCATGTATAACAGCTCTTGTCCAGGGTGTGGATGGCAGTAGAAGAAGGAGAGCAAACTGAAAGGACAGAGAAGGGAGACTATGGTGTGTGCTTTATGTTCACACATGTGTGAAAATGGAACCATAAATCTTGATGAACTTAGTTTGTGAAGCAGTGATGGAAATGAAGCAGAGGGAATGACTTAGGAGTGAGTGATCAACGTCTACACCTGTGGACATGTGAAATTGAAACAGCCTCCGTGAAACAGACTGAGGTTAGTAAAGGTATTTGGAAATAAGATTATTGGAACAAAAAGGTGACTACTGAATGGCCACATATTGCATATGCTTCCTTATTTAGACTAACTTAAAAATAACTCGTAAACATCAACTTTTCATTAAGACCAAGAAACACGCTTAGCTACAATTATTTACATCTATTGTTCTTATTAAAAGTTTTGTTTGGGTTTCCATTGGGGCATCATCTCAAAAGACTGTAAAGGATTAAAAAACCACGAGACAGCATTTTAAAACTGTAAATATAGCTTTCACCAATATTGCAAATGCTTGTCGTTCAATTAAACACAAAACAAAAGCAAGCATGCAAAAGTCACCCAGCAGGAGCATCTGAAGATTATTAAAGACTTTTTATATATGCCTACTTCTAATTCCACAGGTAGCTGAAGATATAGCTCAAGTCCATTAAATAATGCCTTCATCCATCTCACGAAAGTCAAAATTACACCTCAGGAAGTGATAAATGCTAAATGTTAAAAAAAATTCAATAGAAATATGAATAGAATTAAAAGTCTGGAGATACAGGGATCATCCTGTCTACAAGAGAGGAGAAAGCAACGTTACCTCCACAAAAGCAGAGTCAGGAATGCCATGGAAATGAGCTAGGGAATGCAGTCAACTACCAAAAGCTGAGAGGGGAAAGGATCACCTTAGGTATCCAGCCCTCACAACACCTGATTGTCACCTCCACAACACTCATTTCTGTCATCTTGCTACCAAGGTGGTAGGTTTGATTTTTAAGGTAATAACCTTTTGGAAAATTGTTATAGAATCAGTAAGAAACTAATACAACAACACTGGATAAACGAATGTAAATCTTGTTTACCTATAATCTGACAAAAATGTTGCAATTAAGCACATTCTTAATTTTGAGTTTTGAAGGTACAAATGTTACTATGTCTAATTTTCCTATTTATGAATTTACTAGAACTAGGAAATATTTAAAACCTCACCTATTTTATATTTTTTCATCCCCCATCAGGTTTAGAATCAACTTAATGTTGATGTATTGCATTTTTAAATTATTATCTTTAAGTCACTGCTCAAAGGAATTGTCATTTAACAAAGATCATTTAACAATGATCATTATTTTTCTTGATTGTCTGTACCTTGTCTCCTTGAAAAGTATTTAGCACTTATTTAAAAAGTAAGCTTTTATTTAACAATCTATATTTGCATATGGACATTTCCAAAGTGAAATTGTAAAGACTCAACAGAATCTAACGGGTCACACTGTCATGAACAGGTTTTACCTGGCCTGGAGGAGAAGAAAATGTAAGTATGAATAGTGGTGTTGGGTCTTTGGTTCACACCTGCCACCAAACAATTTCTCCATCTATTGACATGTCTGTCTCATCACACAGTGGAAGGCAAATGTTAACCCAGGTTGGTTAATAATGTGAACTCGATGGGGTCAAGCTATTTATAAGAGTGCAATGGTAAAATTGCTATTCAGGGCTGGACCATTTCCAAACAACCTTGAGAAAGAGAGTGGTAGATTAATGAAGAAGCAAATTGTACTATATTTACTTAAGTGATTATAGAAGTTGCTGAAAGAAAACTGGAACTACATCTGAAATCACTTTTTTCAGCTCATTTCCTTATAGTATAGCATAAGGCGAATCTCGATGAATCGCCATTGTCCTCTGCCAGGGGTCGTGGAACCTGTGATTTGTTCATGATGCACAGTGGTGGCAAGGGTGATGGAATGTCACTGTCCTTCCATGATGATGTGACACCTAGGCACACATCTTCACACAGTGAAGAGACTTCTTCACGGCCCATGAAAAGGGGTATTATGAAAGATCAGTTGAAGAGTGAAATGGCAAAGCACAGAGTGGGCGATGTCTCCAGGAGCTGGCCTCAGTCTCTTATGACAGCTACTTTCAGGAAAGTACCTAAGTCATGCAACTGCTGTACAATTAATTCTGACAACAACTGTGTTAGAAAGAAATTTCTAATACCAAAGAGGAAGCCCATCTGGCTGAATTCCTTGAGGAAATCAATGTCCAGGCTGAGATCTACAATCTACTTATTTGGACTTGAACTTCACATAAACTCCCCTCTTTGTTAGTGTTGAAGTCCATACGGATATTTTCTAAATCATTCTCCCAATAAGATGTTGTTTCTTATTCAATGTTTTCATTTTAGAGTTGTTTTGTTTTTTAAAATAATGCCAAATAAAGAAAACACTTATCTTCTGTGGATTCTTATGTACTGTCTGAACCATGGAGCTAGATTTTGGTTCCTTGATAAGAGTCAGTTTTAAGCCATTTAAATTTGATTTTCTGCTCTGACAGTTGATCTGCAGTTCGTAGAGTCATTATCCTTTCCAGCTTTTCAGGTTTCTTTCATTCAAGTGAGAAAAATCCATCAAGATGATCAAAGAAAAATGTCAAACCTGGTAGGAATGTTGACTTACATCATCTGAACATTTCAAAGATTTCTGACTCTGTCACTGTCAGGAGAAAGTAAGTAACTAGCAAATTGCCATCAAACTATGGATCTGATTTTAGAAGAAATTAACCCAGCTATCAATAATAATAAAAAAATCCTATTATGAATTGTAGCTGCAAATTGCCTAAAAAAATGTCTTGTAAAATATCACTGAACTAACATGGCATGGTATGTAATATTACATGAATTAGTAGATAATAGATCTGAAAAGCAGAACATTTCTTTAGCTTTCCAGATTTCTTTTTCCTTCCTTTCTTCCTTTCTTTCTCTGTTTGCTTCTTCCTTTCTTTCTGTCTTTGTTTGCTTCTTTCTCTCTCTCTCTTTCTTTTTTTTCTTTCTCTCTCTCTCTCTTTCTTTTTTTCTTTTCTTCTTTTTGTCAGTTGTGGTACTTGAACGCTAGGCTTGGATGCTGTCCCTCAGCTCTTCAATTCAAGGTGAGGGCTCTACCTCTTGAGCCACAGTGTTGTTTCTGATTTTCTGGTGGCTTATTAGAGATAAGAGTCTCATGGACTTTCCTGCTCGGACTGGCTTTGAACCATGATCCTCAGATATCAGTCTCATGAGTAGCTAGGATTACGGGCGTGAGCCACTGGTGCCCGGGTTTCCAGTTTTTCATTGCTTATTGAAATATATTTGTTGCATGCAACAAATATATTCAAGATTTACAATGTGATTTGTTGATCAGTTTATGCCAATTGTGTGAAGAAGATTACCATAGTCAGCTTATTAATGAAAACATAACTTTGAAGTGGTTTCCACGATGTATAAGATTTCAATTATATCTCCTTGATCAATTGCAAGTCTCAACAGAGTGCTGTGAAGTATTACAAACTTAGTGTATGATATTTCTGGACTGTCTTGAAACTCCAAATATGGCAAATAGTACCTCATTCTCTCCTCTCTGTAGCCCTTGGGCTCTATTTTCAAGTGTGGTCAGCCTTGGATGGCTTATTCAATTTCACTCTAAGTGAAACAGTAAGAAATAACTTTCCAACTGCTATACAATTTTTCCCTAAAATAGCACATATCTTTAATATATGTGCTCCTGCTCATGTTTGTTTGCTCATGAAATACTCCCCAAATCCCTATCACTTGGGATAATGTATGCCACATGTTGGGACCAAGGTGAGGTTCAGGTTCTACAATATGGTGATGAGAACTCAGGCTTTGTGCTCAGAGTTCAGTTCAGCAATATGCCTTATGTTCCCCGGAGCAAGGCATAAGTCTGATGAAATAATAAACAAGCTCCTAGTCTTTTTTTCTTGAGTAGAAGGTATGAATTATCAATTTAATCCCCTCCTTTTTTCATAAAATACAAAAACTCTTCCAAGCCTATGACTTAAACAGTAAGAAAGAGAAAGAATAACTCACCACCTAGGAGTAAGTAAGCTTTCTAATTATTATTTTTTATGAACTATGTGTTTATTGCCAGGAACAGGTGGCTCATGCACGTAATCCTAGGCACTTAGGAAGCTGAGAGCTGAGGATCACAGTACAAAGCCAGCTGGGACAGGAATATCACCTAAGCAGTGGGTATTGCACTAAGGCCCTTGAGGTCAAGCCCTAATTCTAACACATACAAATACACACAGACACACACACACACGCACACATACACACACACACACACACACACACATACACACATACACATACAAACACACACACATATACACACATACACATACAAACACACACACATACGCACACATACACATACAAACACACACAAACACACACATATACGCACATGCACACACATATGCATACGCATACACATACACATGCAAACACACACAAACACACGTATACATACAAACACACATACACATACAAACACACATACACATACAAACACACACATACACAAACACACACAAACACACATGCACACACATATGCATACACATACACATGCAAACACATACAAACACACATGTACATACAAACACACACATACACATACAAACACACACACACACTTACATTGTCTTGGACAGTCTTATCATTAGCCATGATCCGGAATAATTTGCTTAGAGCTATATAATGATATTTATAAAATATATGACCTTGTCACATATTAACATATATCATTTTTCATTGTTTGATTCAACAATCAAATTTTCTCCTTTATAAACATATTAAATAATACCAGTTGTCTTCTTTGTTAAGCATATTTAATAATGTTCACTATAAGTTAAAATATAAAACTAATTCTTAAATAAATTAATATATTTGGTGTATGCTATATAATGCCAAATATAGACTAAGTTAAGCATGCTTTACAGATGCACAAAAAGTAATAATAAGAATTCCCTAAATTTTATTATGGGCAATTTAGTAAGAAATTTTAAGCATAGATTTTGAAGACAAGATGCATAAAATACAGAGACAACCTTTCTAATAAACTATACAGAGAGTACATGATCAGTTCTCCAAATTTGTAACATGTCTGTGTTTTTTTTCACCCTATGTCTTTATAATTATAGCAGTTTCCTTTCATTTCACCACAGTTAGTGGGTGCACACACACACACACACACACACACACACACACACACACACGCCCACAAATAATCTGAATTATCCTTTCTTCTATCATGATGGTTTTGAAAATAAATTCTCTTTCCTACATGTGTTACTACACTTAAATCAGATTATCAAATTTTGTTTTAAAATATTACAAAATTATAGAAGATACTTTAAATATCCTTGACCTAATTATGGGGTTTAAAGCACATAAAAGCCATTAGAATAGCATGTAATGACATCGAAGGTAAAAAGAAAATGTGTATTATATATGAATGCCCATGTGCGTGTAGATGGAGGCATATTCATGACAACATGTGTAAAGTTCTATTACATATGTACATATTAGACATTCCCTGAGCAGACTAGGATGGCAAGCACTCAAATAATAATTTGTGCAACTCTCCCAAGTAGGCTTGAAAAAAGGCTGCACTGTTATCATCCATTAGGTGAGCTTTGGCATGCCAGTCAGGACCAAAGCTCCATATTGCACTTCATAAACTTTCAGAAGAGTGGTATGCTCATGAGATCAGAATATGTTTGTATTACTTGGTGAGGGTATTTACATATACTAGAACTCATTAGGTGATTCCAAAAGAATCTTGATTTTAGTTAGTCATTTAAATGCATGGAAAACAAATTCATGCGTTTATACCTCTAGGTGGGCATTATGAATCTTACATTGTGGTGAAAATAAAGGTGATATTCTGACATTGTTCTCTTACTAAAGAGAACAAAGGAGGTAAGTTAAAGGAAAAATAAAACAGAAACGACACCGGAAACAAAAGGCACAATTATTTATCACCTAGGCTTCTGTCCAGTGTTAGAAAGTAAAAGAAAATATATCTAGAACATTGTATTAAAATGTCTATTCTTTACATCACACACCAGTGATATTTTTTTTTTTTTCATCTTAAGTCATCTGTAGTCACAGGTTCTTGTCTCCTGCACAACATGCAATGGTAACAACAAGGTTTAGAAGCTTGCAGCTAAATGAAGGCAGCTAACATACTGGCAGACTCTGGGAAATAGATTTCCTGTGAAGAACTCCACATTCCCAGATGGTTCAAAGAATTTGAAACATGTGTCGCTATTCAGCGGGAATGTTTTAGGCCCATTGAGTTTTCAAATGACTACCACTAAAATAGTAGCTTAAAGTCCTTGTAGATTTGATATATTAAATAAGCCAGTTTAAGATAAAAATCTATTGAATACATTTGTGCCATTAGTATTATCGGTGATAACTACCTACGAAGCTATTCATTTGTAGTGATAATGGATATAAACAGTCCATTTTAAAGAAAATATGTTTATACTTTGTTTTGTACATCAAATATAGTGTGCACTATCCTAGTACTTTCTAGAATACTCTCATCCAAGGTTATGTCCCCTCATTTATTTCACTTCCTCTCAGCATTGCTCTGGAAACTTTTCTTGTTACAGGTGCTGAATTTCATCCAACGTACCCACCTGCATTTGACTGTCTCCTGCAGGAGTGATGAGGACAACGGAAAGATCTACATTCTTTTTCCTTGCTATCATTTTTGGCTTCCATTTTATAATACTTTAAGTAAAAAACCTTTATTAGTTTTTGCACACTGGCAAGGAATTAATAGGTAAGTGTTTTTGCACAGACTGAGTTACATGGCAACAGTACTGTAGCTGGGTTACTGACCTCTGGACCTTGGTTTAATGAGTCAGAGGTGTAGACTGGGAATCAGGATTTAACGCTTTTCAGATGACTCCTTGCTGCATTCAAGCTCCAGCCCACTGCTACAAATGAAAGCATACAATTTTTTGAATGTCACAGCCTCTATTGCTACTGGCACCACACGGGTGACATTAATGATTCTAATTACATCATCATATGTTTTGTAAAATTACATCATTATATATTTTATATATAGAAATATATTTCATTACTGGATAATTTCCAGTTGAGCAGTAAACATAAACACCAGAAAACAGGAGGGAAATCACATACACACACATTTTAAGATATTCTTTTTTGCTTGTTCTTAGAGTTTTATTTTCAAGCTTGGCAAAAGTAGAACCCTGCCCAAGACTTCTGTAAAAGCTTCTTCGTGCCATTGAGACCCGCAGGGAAAATGCATTTCATTAACTTAAAATGTATTCCTGTCTCAAAGCAGGTAATCTGTGAAAGCAAACAAACATTTCTTTGATTACCTTTTTGCACTTTTTGCTTCTACCCATATGAAAGTAAACATATTTGCTGTTTCTTGCATTACATGCACTTAATTTACTTTCTTACATTTACTTTCTCTAAGCCAATGACATTTTTAAGGGCCAACTTTCTCATTTGAGCTACATATTAACCACAAACTCATGTAAAAGCTACAGTTAAAGGAAAATTTTATTTTATTGATCACAACATATTTTCTTTAATTGTTGAATTTGCAGATACTATTAACCCATGCTAGACCATGGGTTATTACAGTATATACATTATAGTATAATTTATAGTAAAACATGCAAGGTTATGGGGTAATAGATAATTATACTATAGAGTTTTAAATGTGGAAGTATAAACATAGTTTATTAGTATGTAGTTAGAAAGTATTTGCACATAATTAGAATATATATAGCCTATTACTTGTAAGTTCAATTTTTTACATATATGTATGGCAAATCTCATTTTATTTCAGCAATGATAATTTCTTCAGTAATTAACATCATTTGGTTAATTGTCTCTTCAATATGGCCATGTTCCTAAGAAAATGCAATCTGGCACTTTATGATGTACATGGGTATGTTTCTTCCATACATAGAAGGTGCTGACTGAATTGGATTGCACACTGAGATTCAAACATGAAATGAGCTGGAGTTCAGTGTTTCACTTTTTTTAACAAGGATTTTATCCTTGATAATTACTAGTTTACATACCCTAGGTCTGTTTGTATCTGCAAACTAACGTAAGTGATCTCAATTCTTAGCCACCCGCAGTTATTTTAAGATATTGTTTAGTCCTTTCCTTATATATCAGTATAGCATTGTTAATGCCTTCCAGATATATACCTTCATCCTGTGTCTACTCCCTCTCAATGTATGCAGAGTGATCTACTAGAAGTTTCCATTTTAGAAATTAAAGATTTGTTGGAATTACTCAAATGGCGGCCTAACCAGCTGATCTTGCTGGCTGGTCAGTTGGTTGCTTTACCATTCCTCATTCTGTTGGGAACACTATCCTTAGTGATTTGTTGCCATAAGCCTATACATACTCGGCTTAAGTAACAATCCTTACTCATATTTATTTAATGGTTGAATATCTCCATGAATTTTAGCAATAGTAAAATTAGTACTGCAATTTAAGATGGTATTTTTCATAACAGATTATTTCGAGAAGCATCATTTTTAAGTACTGAGTAAACAAACGATTGGTGTTAAGAAGATATAACCAACACTGAGTTAACCCAAGTATTGCAGGTGTTACTGAACTACAGAGGTAATTATGTAGGTTCACTATGAAACACTTATGTGTAAAGTTTTGTTCTACAGATTCACATATTACTTTGATTTGGCCTGAATAATAGACATTGAAAACCAAATAATATAATAACTATTTTAGAGTTATTACATCCTCTAAAACAGTATTGTAGGATAGTTAGAAGATTATAATGAAGGTCTGATACAATTTATAAGTGGGGGATTGATAAAGCTTCTTCTAGCAATGTGGGCCATAAATATTTCAAGGAATTATTCATGTGAAATATGAGAGCATTGAGAAGTGAGAATTCTGGGAAGGGACATAATTTAGATCAAAGGCTTCATGTACCTGGGCACTGTGCAGGTTGCCCACTTCAAAAAGGTGCTTGGAATAGGAGATCAAATCTGAAAGACAGAGCTATATGATTAGAGGAAATACATGTCTTTGTGGTATTAACCATTTTTGTTTCCTTAATTCGTTTTTTAAAATCTCCTAAGCAATGTTAAGTCATTGAATTATTTTGAGCCAAATGAGATGTTCTAAAAATAAAAGGCCAAGGAACATTTGAGATATAGATAAGAGTTAGAGAGATACTGCAAATGGTGACCTATGAACTCAACAGCATTAATGAGTGAGGAAAAGGCACTATACTTGAAAGGCGGAGAGAGCTTTGAGGGCAGCTCTTCTACCCACTGGAGCTCCTGTACTGGTCCCTGAGCATTTTCCATCCTTCAAAATGGAAATTCCTGTATCCGTGGTACGGAGGTAGCTGGAGCAGGCCGGCTGCGTTGCGTGCTGGCCACAGGCTGAACTAACTGCAGTGAAGTGTACGGCAGCAGGCACCCTGGGACTGCTCATGCAGAAAAGCCCACACAAAATGGTGGCGACCTTACCAAGGAAGAGGCCTGTGTCAGAGTAATGGCATCTCAGTATCATGAGCCCTGACCACCAGTCTGATTTAATCCCATAGCTGTCCCTCTGACACACTGGAAAATCCCATCGAAGGACCAGAAAAGGGGGAGCAAATTCCCAAGTCTGGGAATATCTCGTGTTCCTGGGAATCCTCCCTTTTCCTCCCTCCCTTAAATCATGAGTAATCCCCCTCCCCTTCTCTAATGGTTGCATATAAGACTAAAAATTCAAAATCCTAAAGATGGCACTCCCTTGTTTAATACCCTTCCTCCTTCCTGAGTGGGTTTGCCTGTTCACAAATGAGATTCACTTAACACTCAGCACTTTGTCCCATCTCTGAATTCTTTCTCTGACTGGGAGAAGAACCTGAAAGCATTAGACCACGGATGCCCTGCCTCTTCTTGAGACTCCCAGGTCTCCCCCCAGGATTAACAGTACTTGTGTCTTCAGTTGTAAAACTCAGGGGAAAAATCTCCACACATATTCATAAAGGACTCTCTGGGGGGATTTGAACAGGGTTTTCCACAGGAGCAGCCTGGTCTGGGAGGGTGTGAGGGGCCGCTGTGATGGATCGCCATGTCTCCAGTCCTGTGAGCTTGGTGGCACTGGGTAAGAACCCAGATGCTATCATTAACCATAGGATGCCACGTGAGCTCTACCATCACCAGGATTATTCTCGTGATTCTGCCAGGTGTAGAGTTATGACATGGCTTGAGAGGTGATTTTTTGCAGAGGTTGAGAATGGTTTTTCAGACTTAAATCATGACTGGGATATTATCCTTTGAGAAATAGCTAGGCAAATTGTGTCACTTTCAAAAAGAAAAAAAGAAAAGAACGCTTGATATCTTAATTACATCATGCGATTTTTGATGTGCTCCAGATCCTTTGTGGGTGATGACGGATACTTTCTCTGTCTCTATTACTTCTCTTTCCATCTGTCAGTGGCGTCACTTTCTTGTAATCTAAATCTGTCACTTTCTTTCCATATGGCTGTTGAGAGCTTGCCTTCGATTTACCTTTAATACAAAATTATCATGTGGGAGTTATGTGCCGAAGACGGCTGTTACCTGAGCAATCAAGTTCAGTATATTCCTTTACCAGCGTTTTCCATAATTCCTCCATATGGTGTCGGGTGGCTCTGAGTTGCTGGAAGGTTCTGTAATGGTTCCATTGCCATCCATGTGCTGGGCATGTTAAATGTACCCTGTATGCACCTCATTTCTTTTTCAAATATCAAACACACCTGCACGTGAATGCACAGGCGCACACACAAACAGAGAGGTTTTCCACATTCAAAGCAATTGAAGGATTAATGATTCATTGATCCTTAATGGTATTGCTCTCTTAATGCAATTTTGAAAGATTGGCTTACTTAGAAAGCCATATTGATTTTCTGCTTCCACTCCCACTCCTAGCTATCTGCTGACATCATCAGTGCAGCCTTATGAGCAAGCCTTGGAACCTTCCTAAAATAACCTTGCTCTGAGAAAGATGAACACCTAGATAAAGAAACAACTCTTCCACACTGAAATCGTTACCAATGGGTAAAATTGAATCATGAAGGCAATTTAAGTTACATCCTGGGCAAAAGGAATTACCTTGGACCTGCCCCGAGAAATGATTTTAAACTTCCTATAAAGAGAAAGAGTGTTTCCAAAAAAGTGTGTGTGTGTGTGTGTGTGTGTGTGTGTGTGTGTGTGTGTGTGTTTTGCCAGTCATGGGACCTGAACTCTGGGTCTGGTCGTTGTTCCTCAGCTCTTCAGCTCAAGGCTAGCACTCGAGCCAGAGTGACACTGCAGGCTTTTTCTGCTTATGTGGTGCTGAGGAATTGAACCCAGGGCTTCATGCATGCAAGGCAAGCACTCTACCAGTGAGCCACTTTCCTAGTCCCCAAAGAAGTAACTTTTAAAGTATGCTCTGTGTACAGAAAAAAAAAAAAAACAAATCTTTCTCCAAAGTATATGCTAACTAGGGTCTCAAATGTATTAAATAAATATTGTGTGACCTGTTTTTCTGTCAAGCATCCTGCAATATTAATTATCATGGTGGTATTTAAAGTTCAAGCAGGAATTTCTTAAGTCTGAATGATTATAGAGGAAAGTACAAGAGGAGAAGGCAAAAAGGGACAGAAGAACATTGTGTGAGTTTTCCGTTCTTAGGCCATCATTGGGCCGTGCTCCGATGTCTGGCTGCCCTCTTGAATTTGCTGGATTTCATGACAGGTATGGACTGCCTGGTTAGGCAAGGCCAGGCATTCAGCCTGCATTTCCTGGTAGATTGTTTCTGGACTGTTTGCTTTTGTGCTGTTGTTCGCTTCGGTGAAGAGCTGGGCCCTGGAGGTTCACCGAGGGATGCCTGCGAACCTGTTGTCCTTCCCATTTATCATCTGACAGCACTGACTGAATAGTGTAATTAAAAGTCAAAGCCAGCTTTTGGGATAGATGTTCCAATGAAGGAACCATCTGATATTAGGACTTAAATAATGAAGGGTTCAGGGACGTGGAGGGTGGTATTTGTTATGCATTTTAATCACAGAACTTTGCAGCTAATTGGAAACTAACTAAACCCCTTGGACACATTTCAAGTCACATTAGTGATTTTTTTTTTCCTCCCAAAGGAACCTGATAGGACATGAAGCTTAGTACTACTTTTTTTCTATCTTAATTACCACATTGAGTTGTGCTAATATAGAATTACTTTGGAGACATGGTCTATGAGTGTAAGCAGAAAAACATTGTTGACATTTGCTTTCAATTCTATGAGCTTCAGAGTCTAATTCAACATTTTAAAATGATTTTCACTTAAAAGGTAAATTCCACATACGTTAAAATAATTGAAGCACTGTGTAAACATGTAAGTGCCCCAAATTTTCCTTTGTTAAATATTAAGAAAATTGTAAGACCTATATATGAAAACGAACACAGTTCATTAACGATTAGGTTTGCATTTGTTTTGAGTTTTGATATTTAGTTGACTCTCAGTGCTGATAGAATTGATTCAGGTTATAAAAATTCAGATAGAGTATACGAGATTTTCCAATGACAGAGAAAAGTTACATTTAATTCTGAAAAGTGGTGCATAGTTACCACGAAAGCACATAAATAGCTAGGAAGTTTTATAAATTTTATTTTCTACAGTTGCAAATTCTAAAGTATTTTACCATAACAGAGAGCTAAATGTAATAAGCCAATGTACTGGAAATAAGACTAGCACGTTCCCCAAAGCAAGAACTTTGATAAAACCAGCTATATTTTAAGTTTAAAGAATTGTTTATGAACTTATACCTGGGGAAACTTTTGTAAATTCCTTGTAATTCATGTAAGATTTTCATCTAAACTACTTTGTCTACCTTGTAAAAGTAAGATATTCTGGCTTTGAATTTATGGAGAAAATTTTTTTAACAGAATATACTTATTATTTTGATGTGGATGATGTGTTATACCTTACTGGAAACATCACAAATCTGAGATTTCATTATCTTTTTTAGTTCAGTAACTGGGCCATGTTGCATGTAGATAGGCAAATAAGATAAACAAAATCATACTATCATCAAAGTCTTAGAAATCCCAATAATATGGAAATATAGCTGTTACCTCTTTCAGCATAATTCGCCATGTCTCTACTTCCATCAAGTTCAAAAAATGTGAAATAATGTCCTATAACATATCAAACCTAAGGCCATGATGCGTTATATCTACTTATTAACCCATGTACATGTAATATTTTAATGCTATTTTACTACAGTACAGTGAATTGTTGATCTGAGCATAAGTATAAAGGAACAGTTCACTGAACAAGTTTAACTCTTCAATTCATGAAAATTCCATTTTGAATTTAGTGTACACTATTTTTATCCAGTATTTCCACTTGTACTCATATCATCCACTAAATTATTACTAGCAAATTATCTACCAGGAATATGAGGCATGAGAAAATTATTCTGAGGGAAAAACAAGATCTTAGTTTAAATATCTTTTTAAAAAAATTTCTGTAAGCTTTTGGTAGTGCCTACGTATGAGTTCTGGGACTTGCACCTTCTGGGCATGCATTCTACCCTTTGAGTCACACCTTTAGTCCTTTCTGTTGTTATTTTTCCTTGTTTTGTTTTTTCTTTATTTTTCTTTGTTTTCTATAGAGGTTCCTACTTTATAGTAGGTTGGCCACAAGCCACAATTCTCCTATATCAACCTGCTAAATTGCTGGGATTATAAATGTGACCTACCAAGTACAGCTTATTTTGTGCAACTTGGAAAGATATTTTTCTCATAATTGTTAACATCCTTATCTGAAAAAATATGCTTAATACTTACATGTCAAACTGAAATGAATGAGATGGTAATGGAAGACCGAAACTAGAAGAGTGCATACAGAGAACAAATGTTAGTGTCGCTCTCTATTCCTAAACAACACAATCAATTACTCTGTGATAAAACAAGAGATAGCTTCAGAGTTCAGAAGTCACTGCCGACACTCATTTTTATAAGCATAGTTTTTTAAAGATCCTACCTGAAAACTTGTGCATAAAAGATTGGAAAGTATCTTTTACATTTTAAGTTTTTGGGTCAAGGAATACTTCTACTTCAGTCCTGAATATACAGCCTGTCTGTATCTCCTTGTGCATAACTGAATTATCTCCAAATAAATTTTAATTGTCTCCCCACAACTGAACTGATCTGGTGAAAAGACAGTATTTTTTCTCAGTTCAGAAGCACTTTGCACATGCAGAAAATATTGTTTTTAGACTTCAATACTAGCTATAAAATATATATATATATATATACATTTATATATATCACAAAAAGTGTTTCAAAATAATTTTAAAAAATATGAAATGTTTCGTTTGGTTTTTAAATATGCAGGTTTAGAGAAGGAAAATAAGAATAATATATTTTAAAAATGATGTGTGTTGGGCTGGGAAAGTGGCTCAGTGGTAGAGCGCTTGCCTTGCATGCATGAGGCCCTGGGTTCAATTCCTCAGCACCACATATGCAAAAAGAAAAAAAGCCGGAAGTGGTGCCGTGGCTCAAGTGGTAGAGTGCTAGCCTTGAGCTGAAGAGCTGAGGGACAGTGCCCAGGCCCAGAGTTCAGGCCCCATGACAAGAACCAAAATAAATAAATAAATAAATAAATAAATAAATAAAAAAAAATGATGTGTGGTCCCAAATATGCCTACATATAAGGAAACAACTCATTTTCATACTTTAAAGATGCTTTGTTTTTTAAGCAGAATTTGAATGTTATGAAAGAGGTATACAATCAGGAAAGGCAAGATAACCTTTCACCAAGGTAACTCATTATCATACTTATATATGTAACCTCACTCCTGAGACACTCAATACTTCAAGTTGGTAGCCTTAAATATATTTCTACTGAGTTGTAACATAAGAAATTAAGAATTAAGCTCATTATGTGACAATTTTTTTTAATACTGAGTTTATATTATCAGATATGTTTGAGTCATTCCACAAAGAAAAAGAATACTTTGTCACAAATTTCATGTGAGACATTATTAATTAATATAATATTTCCGTACCACCATGACAACATCTTAAATTGCTATTTTTATTCTTTTTTGCTATCATAGACATTTTATTTTTTTCTTTCCATCTTTCCCCTTCCCCAATATCCCCTTGCACACACACCCCCCCACACCCCGTGCTAAAGTTTTTCAACATAACGTCTTGTACATCTCATTGTGGCAATGGGTCCACCTGTATCCCTAGTTAAACGATTTGTTTTTTCCCTTCCCTTCCACAAATTATACCAACACCAAATACAGTGCAAACAGGGCTTATACCATGGGGAGGGACATACAAAGCAACAAAGAAATATCTTATAAATATGTTGGAAATAATAACAAGAAAGAAAAAATAAAATTTGAGTCTTTATCTTGGGGTTCATTTTGCCTAACATCAACTTATCTGACCATTTCTGCGTGTCTCAGACATACATCAGTTATTGCAAATAAGGGAAACCATGGGACCTATGTTTCTTTAGTCCTGGCTTGCTTCACTTAATATGATTTTTTCCAAGTCTTTCCATTTCCTAACAAATGGGGCAATGTCATTCTTTCTGATGAAGGCATAGAATTCCGTTGTATATACATACCACATTTTCTTGATCCATTCATCTACTGAGGGGCGTCTGGGTTGGTTCCATACCTTAGCTATGGCAAATAAGCTTCAGTAAACATAGTTGTGCTGGTAGCTTTAGTACGGTCTTGTTTGTGATCATTTGGGTAAATGCCCAAAACTGGGCTTGCTGAGTCACAGGGGAGCTCTATGTGGAGTCTTTTGAGGAACCTCCATATTACTTTCCAAATTGGTTGAACAAGTTTACACTCCCACCAACAATGCACATTCTGTCCACATCCCCTCTTAGAGTACTTGATTCTAGCCATTCTAACTGGGGTGAGGTGGTATCTCAATGTTCTTTGGATTTGCATTACTTTTATAGCTAGGGAGGTTGAGCATTTCTTCATGTGTTTATTGGCCACCCTTCTTTCCACTTCAGAGAAGTCTCTCTTTAAGTCTTTAGCCCACTTATTTATTGGGTAGTTGTTTCTTTAAGGATTTGTTGTTGGAGGATTTAATTTTTTGAGTTCCAGGTATATTTTAGATATGAGACCCTTGTCCATTGTATGGCTAGTGAAGATCTTCTCCCAGTCCGTGGATTTTCTATTGATCTTGTTAGCTATGTCCTTTGCCATGCAGAAGCTCTGCAATTTTGTGCAATCCCATTTGTCCAACATTTCTTTGATTTGTTGTGTTTCTGGGTCTCTATTAAGAAAATTTCCAACTATGTCAAAGAGACCTAGGGTTTCCATTCTGTGGTTTTCAGACTGTCTGCTTTGACTCCAAGGTCTTTGATCCATTTGGAGTTGATTCTGGTGCAGAGTGATATATAAGGATCTAGCTTTAGTTTTCTACAGGTGATTAACCAATTTTCCCTGCACCATTTACTGAAGAGGCTGTCTTTCTTCCATTCTATTTTTTTACCTCCCTTATCGAAGATTGGATGGCTATAGGTCTGTGGGTTCATTTCTGGGTATTCAATTATATTCCATTGGTCCTGAGGTCTGTTCTTGTGCCAGTACCAAGCTGTTTTGAATACTATGGCTTTGTAGTAGAGTTTGAAATTTAGTATTGATATTCCTCCAGCTCTGCTCTTTCTGTTGAGGATTGTTTTAGCTATTCTGGGTCTTTTATTGTTCCATGTGAATTTTTGGATTGCCTCTTCTATTTCTTTGAAGAATGAGGATGGAATATTGATAGGTATCGCATTGAATATGTAGCTAGCCATGGGAAGTACTGCCATTTTCACGATGTTGATACTTCCAATCCAGGAGCGTGGAAGGTTTTGCTACTTTCTAAGTTCTGTTTTGATTTCCTTTTCCAGGATTTTAAAGTTTTTATCATAGAGGTCCTTCACTTCTTTGGTTAATTCCTAGGTATTTTCTTTTTTGTGGGGCTATTACAAATGGAGTTGCTTTCCTAATTTCAGCCATGCTTTTCCCATTGTTGGCATACAGAAAAGCCATTGATTTTTGAGGGTTAATTTTATACCCTGCTACTTTGCCAAAGATTTGAATCAGCTTGAGTAATTTGGGAGTGGAGACCGTGGGATTCTTTAAGTACAAGATCATGTCATCTGCAAAGGGGGAGAGTTTTACTTCATCTTTCCCTATTTGGATCCCTTTTATGTTTGCATCTTGTCTTATTGCTGTAGCTGGCATTCTAATACTAAATAGAAGATAAGTGGAGAGAGTGGACATCCTTGTCTCATTTCTGAGTTAAGAGGAAATGGCTTTAGCTTTTCACCATTAAGTATAATGCTGGCTGTAGTTTTGTCATATACAGCCTGTTTTTGTATTGAGGAATGTTCCCTGGATGCAGAAAATGCTTTTTCTGCATCTATTGAGTTATCCTTGCTCTTGTTGATATGATGAATTATACTAATTGATTTGTGTATATTAGACCAGCTTTGCATCTCTGAAATGAATCCTGTTTGTTGATGGTGAATGATTTTTTGGATGAATTTTTGAAGTCGATTGGTCTAACCTACTGTGAAGACTTTCTACTTTGTTTTTTATTTCTTTTCCTTCTAATTGGTCAGCTTTAATGGCTTCAAATTCTTTGTTGGAGCTTTGTTTTAGATCTTGTATGAATTTCTTTACTTCCTTAATTTAGTTTTCAGTGTTCACTCTCAAATCACTTAGTTGATTGGTTATGGTTTCCTTGGACTCCCATTCCTTCTGTGGGGCTCCATTCAGCATTCCCCTTGGGCTCTCCCTGACTTCTTTAGCTGTCTGTTTATGGATTCCATCAATGCCTCTACTGATCTTTGTCTATTCTCATCCTGCTGTCGCATTCCTGTATTACTCTTTCATTAGCTTTCTCATGTTCAAGCAATTCCTTTAGTTCTCTTTGACTGCTCTCAGCCTACTCACGCAATTCCTTTATTTCTATTTGACTGTTCTCATCCTACTCATGCAATTCCTGTATTAATCTTTGAGTAGCATTCTCATGCTCACGAGATTCCTGTATTAATCTTTGGTTTGCCTCCTCTCGCTCCCTACATGCTCACACTGAGTCTTCTGCAGGTTTTCAATCTTTTCGTTCACCATGTTTACCAGTAGTGTTTGTAGAGCTTTTTGGTAACTCTCCTCGGGATTATTCATTAACTGTTCTGTCACCTGATTATCATGAGTGGGAGTTGAGATACCCGGACTTGCCATTTTTCTTGTGTTTTTCTGGCTTGCTCTGCCCATTTGGTATGAAAGTAACACCAATTTTGTGCCAGAACAGTATTTTATGGAAAGCATCAACCAGAGTCCTGTAGTGGCGCAGTCAAAATGGCTACAGATACAATCTAGTTCAACAAATACAATCTATTCAGCATCAAACTATGGATTAATGGGCTAAAAACAGCAAAGAAGGATTTGGCAAACCAGAAATTATTAGGTTTAGATAGAAATGTGGGGAAAAATAGGGTTAGAGGGATGTGGAAAGGTAAAAGGAGAGTGAATTTAACCAAGTCCTAATCTCAGAGAGGGAAATGAATTGGACAGAATGATAGGAGAGAGGGGGAAAAAAAGACAAAATGGAAAAACAAAAATTTAAATTTAAAAAGTGAAACACTTAACATTTTTGTACATTTAAAGAAATGATATTGAGAGAAGAAAAGGATAGGATGATAGGAGAGGAGGGATAGAAAGGAGACATGAAAAACTAAAAAATAAAAATTCTTAAAATTAGTTACTTGAAAATTATATAGGTATAAACAGATAATACTGCTATTAAAGAACAGGGGAGGGTAATGGGTGGAGGGGCAGGATATGGGAAGGGATAGGAAGGGGAAACAAAGGAGGAAGCAACAATGTTTGACAAGAAACTCATTATCTTGACCATGTAATTGAAACTCCTCTGTACAGTATTTTCATAAATAAATAAAAGGCAAAAAAAGAAGTTAAGCCTAAGAGGTTGTGAATTGAGTAATAACTTTCTGGATTAAGTATGTATACAATGGGGGATAAAGGCTAATAATCAACTACGGGTGTATATCTGGCGATGAGCAGAACAGCAATTAAGTCATGCAAAAAAGAAAGAAAGAGAAAAAAAACTGAAGAGAATTTTTTTGAAGACCTAAAGGTCAGTAGAGATTTTTTTTTGGGGGGTCCGGTCGTGGGCCTGAACGCTGGGCCTGGGCACTGTCCCTCAGCTCTTCAGCTCAAGGCTAGCTCTCTACCACTTGAGCCACAGCACCAATTCTGGCTTTTTTTTTTTTTTTTTTTTTTTGCTTATGTGGTGCTGAGGAATGGAACCCAGGGCCTCATGCATGCAAGGCAAGCGCTCTACCACTGAGCCACCTTCCCAGCCCAGAAGAGATTTTTTTTAAAAAAACACGCACACACATATACACTTAAAATAAAAATTATGAGAATAAAAAAGATTAATAGAAAACAATTTTTATAAATAAAATTTTTTAAAAAGGTACAAAAAAAGAGTTCTGTGATTTTTTTTTTTTGGAGGGCGGGAGAGGGGAATGGGAAGATCCTATATCTCCCCTGTGTTCATAATCAGTCTCTTGATGGAGTCTCTGGTCTGCTTGTGGTGTTGGTTTTCCTGTGGCTTGATTGGTTTCTTAAGTCAGTTTGTTTGAGCAGGCAGAAAAATGCTGTGCTTTACCCAAGATTTTGGGATCCTCCTCTCAGGCTAGTTCAATGGGAAGGAGATCTGCTTTGAGTATCACAAAAGAGGGAGATGGCTGTTTCCTCTAATTTGGAGATGCTGTGATGAGGCTAGGTTCTGGGTAGGGTTGACTCTTTTCAGCAATCTGTAGCTTTTCCCTGAGGGATTAGCTTCTGAGACACTCACAGGGCCCAGCCTGGAGCCATTCTCAGGATTTATGTTTACTGAATTTCAATTGATTGTCTAGGCTGCTGTAGGGAGGGGCAGCCTCTGGCTGTGACAGTCTCTGTCACTCCTCAGTGGATGGAGCTAGCTCTGCCTGGGCTGGATGACTTTCCTTGCGTGGAGTTGAGCCTGGCAGGTTAGGTCAGGTTCCTGTGACCTACTAAATGACTCTTTTGTTTTTCTTCCAAGGCATGAGTTGGAGGTAGCTGCTCAGCCAGGCCTTTGTCAGTATCAAAGATGGAGATCTCTGTAGGGGGAAGGGGTGGCCTTCCTTCCTCTGCTCCCTGAGAAGGAATGAGGATGTCAGGGTTCTACTCACTGGAATCTTGATTCCTGGGCCGTCTCTGATCTGTGATCTGCAGAATGAAGGTATCTGCTCCTTGTCAGTTCTTGCTGGTGTTGAGTAGAATCTGCTCACCTGCCCGCATCTGACACCTTTGTCCCAAACTCTCTGTGTTGTAGGTATGGCAGCTATGGCCTCTGCCACTGCCACCGCTGCCAAAACAGCCACAGCTATTGGCAAGTGCTCGGATCTGTCTCCTTGCCTGGATTTTCCCTCTCTGGCCGAACTCTCTGTACTGAGATGGCACACTTGGTGTGATTCTCTAGCCTAGGACTGTTCACTGGAACACTAACACTTCTTTCTATGCGAGAGCTTGTTTAGCCTCCAGCTTCTGTCGACATCTTAAATTTTTATGGTAGAAATACTATCTAAAGTTGAGAGTCTATAAAGACTATATACAAGTTGAAAACATATTCATGTGAGTGTTATTGAGAATTAGCATAAAGGAAAAGAAGGCATTAAAATTACATTGCCTATTAGATAAGAATCCAGGTACCAAAGAGAAAGGATAGAAGCCAAGGGCAAAGTAGAATCCATGGTAGCGTCTCCGTGTGTTCATGTGTGTTGTGCATGCATGAGTGTATGTATGTGTGTCTGTGTGTGAATTCGAGTAGACAAGACAGACAACAAAAATAAATCAGCGAGTTCGCACTGTATCAATTGTTTGTAAGACTAATGTGCACACTGATTTCTTTTTTATATAGAAACAACTAGAAATTCCAAGAAGATTTTGGTAAATGAAGAAGTTATAGCACATAGTCTAGGAAGAGTGGCCCATTCCTGTAATGTCATCTACTTGAGAGGCACGAGCAAAAGAATCAAGAACCAAAGCCAGCCCCAGGCAAGAGGACAAGATTCTATGTGAAAAATAACTGAAAGCTGAAAATGGCCTATAGCAAGGCCTGAGTTTGAACTCTAGTATTCTAATAACACACACACACACACACACACACACACACACACACACACACACACACACACACCTGTAGTGTTTTCAGTTTCCAAATATATGTTGATTCTGTTTTTAAATAGGATAGATAGATTATTCCTGTCCTGTCCTGTATCATATCTTAAATATTAACAATCTATGTGCCTGAATTGAAGTAATAAACATAAAATTAAAATTGTAGTTAATCAGATAGAAAATATTTTGCAGATTTGTGTAGATCAGGTAGGCATTAGTGATTTTCAAGCCAATTTTGAACATAAGCATGACTATAGTAACAAGCCAGCTTTGCCATTCAATGAAATGTCAAAGTTTTGTGCACATCATGTAATTTTTAAAGTGACAAGGCTAGAAATTGTAAATAGTGGATTGAAAGTCCAATCTATGAAAAATGTATCTGCTTGAATATTAATCTTCCTTCACAAAATTGAGAGATGTTTTCTAAGCCAGCTCCTAAGTCAGTGATATTAGCAAATTCAATTCTAGCATGATAATAAAATTCTTTGTGAGCCTTTCCCTCCCCCCCAAAAAAAGTTAAACAAAGGTAAAAAATTTTAAACTGTGAAAGTAATGTTAAAATTTTCTAAAATCATATAGCACACACATGTGACATTTAAGAATATGGAGGGACTTGGATATCACAGTGTTAATTGAAATAAACTAGGTCAGAAGGACAAAGCTCACCTTGTCTCTCAAATGTAGAGTCAGGACATAATTAGAATCTAATATATATTTGAATCCATATATACCATTATTGCAGAAGAGAGAATATTTTGAGTGGTGGAATGGAGTAGGAAAGAAAAGGATGAATGGTAAGTGATGTCAAAATACATCGCAATTTGAGCATGTAAACTTGCTGAGAACCAGTAAAATGTAGAGGGTGGGAAACTGAGAAGAGAAAGCCATGGCGGGGCAGGGGGGAAGGTCTTAGCAGCATACCATATGTATTTATGAATATATGGATATATATTTATGAAATATATATATATATTTATGAAATACCTAGTGAAATCTATTTGCCCAATCAATATACACTGAGAAATAAAATCGAAAAGAACTGTTCTGCTCATTAAATCTTTTTATTTTTAAAATGTTTGCCAAAGTTGTAGCTGTTCTAATATATTATTCTTCTAATTTAAAGAAATTGATGGTGTTTGCCTAGCCACAGGCACTGTCGAAGAAGGCTATCATCAGCATGTAGTCCACATAGTGATCTTACTTTTGCTTTTCTCTATGTCATGATTTGAAATTGTGAATCAATAGGGAATGGATGCCACTTACTTTGTCATAAGAATTTTTTATCCCCCCTAAATAGATGTTGTAACTCCAGACCCAAGAATGATCTCTACTGTTATCCTATTCAAACCAGCAAGAAAAGGATTTTAATTACCACACAGAATGTCGCTTTCCCCAGGGCACCAAGTGGGAGATGTTTAAATGTAATCACTGTGAATCTTCTTCTCCTAATTATTTAAAACTTAGGGTTTTCTAGAAATATGGCTCCTTCTGGATCTTGGTGTAAAAGCCTACCCTGTGCTATTGTCTGAAAGCCAAGGAGAGTTTTCTGAGTTTAGTTACTGAATTTGGTATTTTTTTTTTATAATAGGCTTTTTTCCCATCTCTTTGTATATGAGTTTTAACTGGTTTGGTAAGTTTTTTATGATTTGCTCAATAAATTAAAATTGCTTTAGAAAAACAGAAAGACCAAAAATTCTCTTCTAATTCTCTATTGAGAGGAAAGCTGAAAAATCAGCAAAATTGTATATCATTTAGATGAATGTGACAGTAATCATGATAAGCCTTCTATCACTGATATCAGCTTGAGTTTCTTTCTCTCTCTCTCTCTCTCTCCTTTTTGGCTTGGTGACAGTCTTACTCTGTAATCCCAACTAGCATGAAACTTGCTATCCAGCTCAGTTTGAACTCAAAGGCTTCAACTTCCTCTCTCAGCCACCCAAGTACTGGGATCACAGGCATGTGTCAAGATACCCAGTTTGTTTGAAACAGCAGTGGTAATTCATAATATTTTGTATTTCATCTAAAAAATGTGCTGTAATACAAAATTACAAACAGAAATGATAAAGAAATTTAACAGTATTAAAATTTAACCAGTTTCTAAATGCTATTAATATATCAAGATGTAATAGGCAGACTAGTTTCGTAGAAAACTGGGTGTTTTCTAAAGCCAATAGCTCATATGTTGAAGTTTCAGAAATCCGTTGAAAAGAATAGAATTCTTTCAAACATTCATTTTAAGGATTTGCAGATAAATTGAAACAATGTACAATAACTATAGTTGTCATGTAGAAACACTTACTATTGTGTTTTAGATCTAATAAACTTAGAAAATGAGTCTACTTCTATGCCAGAATCTGCTCTCAGTGCTCATTCATCATCATAAATATTACAGACCAATAAAACATGGAGATACACAATTTTTATAATCATAAATTGCCAATAATTAGTCATTAAAGGTAAAGAGTTCTAAATTAATCCCGATTTTTACTTTTGAGATACATTTTGAAAAATACTATGAGTTTTCTGATAAACTGATTTGATTTAGTTATACACACACAAATATGTAACAATCTGTGAAAGACAAATATATTGATGAATTAACCTATTCTGGTGGCATATATGTAACACTGTAGATGATAAATGGCCTTTATGCATCACGACATTGTAAATAGAAACAGTAAAGATGCTGGCAATCGTGTAATCAACCATGCAAAACAGCTTTTAGGAAATTTGTTTTACTCCTTCCTGCTTATGGACATTTTTGGTTAACTACAAAGTTTTTTTCTGCCTTACCCAGTGGTTTGTCAGTTGGCATTTCACCATTTTATGTATTTCTGAAACTGGCTCTGGGTTATTAACATTTATTAATAATTTCCATTTTGACCTTTCCCAGGTTGCGCTATTTATTAGGTATTTTTGCACTGTTGCAGACATGACTGAGCAGAATTAGAGAACTTCTTTTTGCCTCCTTTTAAAACTGCATACTTTAAATTATTTTTACATTGACCTTTACAGCTAAGATTTGAAAGTCCTGTGAAAAATCCACCTTACAGAAATCAATCACCAAAGTTCAAACCCAATTGGCCAAGGATGGCTGAAAACTAAGTAAATCTGGGGAAATGTAAAAGAAGGAGATGTCAGGAGAGAGAGACAGAGAATGGGGTGCTGGAGGGAGAGAACTGGTGGATTTTCCATACTCATTTAATTTGTAAACCATTACTCTCTTTGTGGAATTCAGTTAGAACTGAGCTCAGTTTGTGGAAAGCAATTATATATAAACATATCTCTGTATGTCTGGAGAATGGGCATCTAAGACTTTCCATCTGCTCTTGATAATGTGAATGCAATGTTGTTTTCTCATTTGGTAAATTCATAGAAGACTTTGTGTGATGACAATCCAAGAGCCTTTGGGTTTGAGAGTAGCAACATCTGATTAGTTAATTTAGTTAATGTTGTGTGCTAACTTCAGTCTTCATGCCCCTACATCAGCACTTCTGTAAACAATCAAAGCTGTCAATATGAGGTTGCATGCATTATAAATCTTGTATTATTTGTGGACAAGAAAGAACACCGTATATAGGACGAATTTCTGTGTTCAGCTGAATTCTCTAAAACAGTTGAATAAAGCTTACTTTGACTGCTCATGTTGGTCCAAAGTCCTGGCAACTGCAAGAAGCTATGTGTTTTCCACATTTTCTAATGGGCAAATGTGTTCTCTTTTTCTTCATTAAAGTGCCATCCAGTGAAAGATGAAATCTCTTTTTTAATCAAGCAGCAAAATGTAGCTGATTACCTGTAACAGAATGGCTTGGTGTTTATAGAGCTATTTAAAGCCAAAGGCTCCTCTGACTGAGATAAACTATGGTGTAAATAATCTACAGGTAGCAATAAAGAAGCCCATTATGTGACGGATCATGCCAAAGTATTCAACCTCCATCAAAAGCTATATTTTAATTTTAATTTTAATTCACCGCGTTCTCTTTCTCTGCCCATCCTCCAAGTAAGGAGAATATGTCCTTAGCTTCTAAAGGAGTCATTAAACTCTATCTGCTGAAATCTGGGGTGAGGTAGTTAAATGCATTAGCTTTGCAAGCTTGTAGCTGTTTATTACTATTGATCCTGGTTTTGAATATTGAATTCTCCAATCCTTACTACAGAATCTTCCATTTGGTGCTAGGTCATTGTGAACACGGAAAATCACTGTAAGTCACAAGTTACATATGGAAATTCTGTCCTCAAATCTTCACAGCATTCCTGCTCATCTTCCGCAAATGTCATCTTGTGCAAAATGTGAATGCCTGGTGATCAGCAGGCATTGGGAGGAAAGGGTTGGGGATGGGTGACTGGTGGAGTCTGCTGATATCCATAATGAGAGACCTGGAATCCCCTGTGCTTTATCAGCACCCCTATGTTTTCCATTTATGGAGTAAAATATGTTGTGGAAAAACTGACAGTGAACAATTAAAAAGTGACATGTGACACACTCCCATTGCTGTGACAACATCATCTCTCCTGAATTCCACAGTGTCTCTGTTCCTCCTCAGCAACATTCCAATGTATTAAGAAGTTCCTTCTTCTTCTACTTTTTCTCTCAAACTTACCAACCACTCAGCTGAGTTCTGTCTCTGGGGATATTTCATCTATAGAAAATTACACGATGGCTGTACCTTTTGCATCTGGCTTTGTTCACACAGCATAATGTTAGTAGAGGCTTCTACTGTGTGCTTTCAAGAATACAATTCTTTGGTGGTGAAGTCTCCATTTTCAATTCCGCTGCTCTGTGGTCTAGTTTGTGTTATTTATTCTTTCGAAACCTCATGCTAATGCCTGTCATTTAGGAAAAAATATATTCTTTTAGTGGGATGATTTTCAGTAATAAGTAGAATATGTATATAATACCTAAAAGGTAACAGAACTTCAACTAACGAACAGTTTCTGTGACTGCGGCCAGAATGGAAATGTTGTTTCCAATACACAACATTTTTAAAGAGCTAATGTGATTCAATAATGTTATGCATGTAAGTAAACATCATTGTTTTCACTTCAACGAATTTTCCTGTTATATTAACTTCATAACAATGAAGATGTCCTAACATTTTTCACCCCTTACATTTTAACAAAATGATCAGTTAATAGATGCTACTTTTAAAAATCATATCTCTATGCTTAGCTTTTTATAATAGTTTTTGATAAATGCTGTTGCATTTTATAAGATTTCTGTTAAGAGTTTTCAAATTATTCCACAGTATATAACATTCTTCCAAGGATGGCAAGTTTAGAAAAACAAAGCTATGTTAGGTTACTAGACTTTTTTTCTGATTCACCTAGAGATTGCAGTTCAAACTGGTACATTCAGTAAAACTGTTTCTATAAAAGCAAAAGGAAAAATCAATTTTATAGGTGTGATTTGGAGGATAACAGGGTTTTACTTTTACTAAAGTCAGACCTGATCTTTTTGTCTTGAATATAAAAATGATCCAGTCTTACCTGAATGTGACTTGCCACAATGTTCTAGAGCAAAAGGTCTCAAAACAGATGATAACAATAAAGAACAAATAAATCATTAGCCCTGTTCAAGGAAGTTCTTCACTAACTGATGCAAAATAACATTCTGAAACAGCCAGACTCTCTTTTCTATAAATCTTCCTCTCTTTGTTGTCTCATTCTAATGTTGAACAACTGGTCCTTATTGCTCTTGTTTTTCTTGGATGTTTTGTTAAATTTTAATGTGTATTTCGTTTCTTCTGCTTTCTGTATTCAGGAATTAATGATATACCTTCAAAAATTGTGTCTGTTTTTCGTCTTTCCATATAATTTTTATTTGTTCTTTTGGGCAGTATGGGGTTCTGAACCCAGGGCCTGTGTGTAATGTGCAGGTACTCAATCACTTGAGCCATATCCATGTCCATGTTTGTGCATAATTATTTTTCAAATAGGATCTTTCATTTTTGCCTGGATTGCCTTGAAACCTATTCTTGCTATTTATGCCGCAGACATAGCTTGTACTTCAGGCATGCTCCATCAGAAATGGCTTTTTGGTTGAAATGAGGTTCACTAATATTTTTGCCCCCCCCCCCCCCCGCCTTGAGTCTTGATCTTTCTAACCTTTGCCTCTTTAGTAGCAGGGAACACAGGTGTCAGTCACAATGCCTGGCCCAGGTGATTTTATCAAAATAAATCTTATATGAAATCCCTCAAATTCTTATGAAAAGGTAAACGTCTTCTTTTACACTGTTTCATAGGTTTTTTTTGTTGTTGTTTTTGGGGTCCAGTTGTGGGGCCTGAACTCTGGGCCTGGGTGCTGTCCCTCAGCTCTTCAGCTGAAGGCTAGGACTCTACCACTTGAGCCACAGCGCCACTTCAGGCTTTTTTTTCTTTTTGCTTATGTGGTGCTGAGGAATCGAACCCAGGGCTTCATGCATACAAGGCAAGCGCTCTACCACTGAGCCACCTTCCCAGCCCTTTCATAGGGTTTTCTAATAATCCTTACTTGAACTCACAATTCTTTTCTCATAAGAGCAAAATGAGGCTGCATTCAGCAAATCAAACACAAATGTAATGTCCCCATTGTAGCCTGGTTCACATCAATAGCTCTCAATATTTCCACAGACTGTCATTTCAGTGGAAGAAGTGACCACCAGCTTATTTCTGAACCAAAGCTGTTTTCATTATAAAAGTATGATAAAGCTGAGTTTAAAGCTGAGATGTAATGAAATACCTTACTCTTGGCATTTATGCCAACAACCTAGCTTATGATTTTGTTTCTAAAACAGACATAAAAACATGCAATGTGACTGTTCATGGTCAGTAATGTGAAAAATGCATGTGATGCAGCCTCTGTAGGCTGGCAACCAATGCATACATATTAACATATTAACCTACTGTGAATATGTATGGCTGTGGTGCATACATATTCAACATGTGTTAATTTTCCTCCCTGAGAGGATATTTGATGTATCCCAAACTATACTTCATGAAAATATGCACATCGATAAATATCTGTATGTGCTTCAAAAGCCTCCAACATTTTCCATGCTTAAATTATTCAGGCATTACTTGTCCCAAAGTTTGTTCTTCAATTCTACATCTGTAAGTTAAAGGTTATCACACTACGGACTTGAAAGAAATCATCTTCAGCCTTGACAAATACAAAGGAAAGAGAAAGAACTAAGTCTCATCTAAATACAAAGGGCAAGAAAATAAGTGTTTGTTCTGATAGTACATAATGAACAAAATGTCTAATTATGTGGAAGAGGTAGGAACACTGTGGCTAGAGAATATCTACAGAAAAAATTAGGAAGATGCTAACTCAAGAATAATATAAAAATAAACAAATAGAATAAGATCAGCTTTGAAGTCACAAGTAAGAAGGAAAAGAATATAATAAATATTGAATGTCATTGTTAATTATAGGCAACTAATATCCTCTACCATTTTGAATGAAACTATTAAGCCAGGAAGAAGATAATATAAACTTGGAATAGAGTAGCAATCATTTGAGATACATTCGAGCTCCTTAGAATTGAAGTTGCTTAATATTTTAAAGGCCTATCCCCCAAGAAGTATATCATCCCAAATCTGCGGGAAAATACGAATAGTGTTCTGCATTATCATTGAAGAGGAAAAAAAATCAGACTGCCAACATTTCAGTGTGTGATAAGGCACTTCTATTCTGGTGTTCTTCGGCTTCTGCTTGTTAACCTTGTGGTGGAGGGCCACCGCGGAGAGCACCAATCAAAGGCAACCTGCTGTAATGACTGTAATTCAGAGGGAAATGTATTCACTGGAGGCAGGCTGCTCTACCCCCACAATCAACCTTCTGCAACTCAAAGGAAACACAAACATGGCCCTGCTCCGACAAATTAGGCATGAACAAATGTTTCACATTAACTGAGCTAGAGGACCTTGCTGGAAATTACAAGGGCTGCTGAGGAAAGCAATGAATCCCATTATGGAAGTAATAGGTCTAAAAACAAGGCGCTTGTTAGCGATTCATAAACAGTGACAGAGCAGGGCCACCTGCGGAAGGACAGCCCTTGACCTCTAGGGCCGCATCCCAGGAAGGTGAGGGGAGCACGTGCCCCCGGCCAGCGACGCTATCCAAGTCAACCACTGGTCACTGCGCTGTCTCAGCTGTGACCAGAAAGCACAACGCGCTTTGGAATTGCCTCAAGCAACTTGATTTAAAAAAAAAATCAGAACCCGACATCCTCTATCACTCTAAGTTAAAACAAACAGTTCTTGGAATCCAGTCACAGTATCTGATGTGAATTGATACATCGTGCAGCAAGGGCTATGTGTGGACTATTAAATGTACAAAAGGAATTGTTTACACATTAACATAGAGAGGTAAATGGCCCTGGAAGAGAAGGGCCTTTAGGATATACTTCTTTCTCTTTTCTTTTTTGGGAATGTATTCTCCCGGCTTCTGCATCTCATAGGAGCTGATAGGAAGTACCCTCCCCTCTCCCAACCCTTTTTCGATGGTTTAAACACACTGAAGCAGAGCAGGGCCTTTCCCTCCACCTCAGTGATAATGCAGTTCATGGACACGCACCTTCAACTCAGTACTGTACTATTTCCCAAAGGCTTGCTGCCCTCCAACATAGTTCACAGATTTATTCTAGTCCATTCTGCTGTGGACAAAAAGCAATATTGAAGTGGAGGGAACCGAGGGAAGGATAAACATAACCAAGGTCTAAATATGTGGGTGACAGAGGGCTTTAACAGAGAATGAAGTCCCCAGGGGCCTGAGCTGGTCACCCAGCCACCAAGCTATGATCTGCCAGCATCCATTCAGAAGAGCTCTCCACCAGAGGAAGTGGCCTGTAAGCTTCATCCCTTTGTGAGTGGGCTTTGACTTTGAAAGGTGTCTGATTCATATTCTGTGTCTAGTACTAGGGGGCGGGAATATGTCTAGATATTTAGTAGGTCCGAAAAGAAACAAAATGACCCAGAACAGGATTCACTGTATCATGCATCACACTTTCACCAGTTTCATTAGGCAGAGTCTGTACATCATGAGAGCCTGTTTTCTTTTCATTTGTGCAGCAGATGCATACAGATATATACACCTACGTGTGTGTGTGTGTGTGTGTGTGTGTGTGTGTGTGTGTGTGTGTGTGCACCTTGGCTGTATTTATTACCCAGTGCCCTCTTTTTGAACTTAATGTCCATATATTGTTTTTATTGGGATCTTTTATTATTCCCTATGAATTTTTGGATTGCTTTCTCTGTTTCTTCGAAGAAAGTTGTTGGAATTTTGATGGGTACTGCATTGAACTTGTAAATTGCTCTGGGCAGTGTTGCCACTTTTACGATGTTAATTCTTCCCATCCAGGAGCATGGGAGGTTTTTCCATTTCCTTAAATCTGCTTCAATTTCATTTTTCAGATTTTTAGTTTTCACAATAGAGGTCCTTCACATCTTTGGTTAAGTTAATTCCTAGATATTTTATTATTTTGAGGCTGTTACAAATGGAGTTGATTTCCTGATTTCAGACTCTTATCATGGTTGGCATACAGGAACTCTACTGATTTTTGAGGGTTGATTCTACACCCTGCTACTTTGTTAAACTTTTAGATAACTCAAGTGGCTTGGGTGAGCTATCTATAGAGTTCTGTATATACAGTATCATGTCATCTGCAAAGATCATGTCATCTGTTTTCCTCTTTCCTTATTCCTCCAGCTAAGAATTCCAGTACAGTGTTTAAGAGGAGTGGAAAAATTGGGTATCTTTGCCTTGTTCCTGATTTTAGAGCGAATAGTTTTAATTTTCCATCATTAAGTAGAATGCTGGCTATAGGTTTGCCATATATAGCCTTCACTATATTGAGGAATGTGCCATGGATTTCTAGATTCTCCAGAGCTTTTATGATGAAGGGATGTTGAGTCTTAGGAATAGTTATGGAATTTCTTCATACACATACCTATTGCTTGAGTACAACAAAGCCGAGTTATGACTACTAGAGTAAACAATAATGTTATTTTTTTCCTTATAATCATAAATCTAATCCTAAAGTTTGGAAAAGTAATGTGCCTTTCCTCCTACCTCTTTTAGAAGCCTAATGAAAAAGGCTTTATTTGCATAAAAGAATTAGAAACGCCCCACAAATCTTGGTTCCACATTCTCTCCTTAAACAGATACTGACCAAGTCCATAGCTAACATGAATCTCCTTCTCTGTAAGTCATTTTTTTTTTCAAAATAATTCCTTTCATTATTAATTCTTTTCAGTATTCTTCAAAGTAAAGTAAATGCTTTTCTCAAGATATCTGTCTTCAAATTCTTTTATCTCTCTTCCCAACCACTAAACTCCAGGCAAAGTCTTCGGTTAACAAGTTTTCAAAGAGGGTCTCATATTAGTGGGACAGAGGTAAGTGTGCAGAAGGAGACTAGAGACAATGCAACTTTTACACCAATATTCTATTTAGAAAGCATTGTGAAGGCCAAAATAGTATAACCAGCACCCAAATAATAACATATTTTATATTCTTTACAAGTGTAATTGCAAATGTAAAAAATTGTATATAGAATTTCATAAGAATTCTATATAATTTTACCCCTATCAGAATGTCATTACATTACTTAAGTAACATTTATATGACACATTTATACAACAAATAACAACATAAGATATTTTTATTTATTTACACATCTTTGCAGAACACACTTCTTCAAAATTAGTCTTGGTTTTTACATACTCTTGCCTTCAGTGAAATTTTTAACTAAAATCAACAGACTGGGAAGAATTGGTCTCAGATCACTTGGTGCAGTCTCAGCCCTACACTGCCAATGAAATGCAATTTTTGTATTTATCCCTTTATTCAGCAGGGCTAGAGTTTGCATCATATGAAATTTCCTTGTGAGAACTTCAAATCAGTCAACAAGCAACAAAGGTTGATGACTGGGCTCAGGAAAGCAGAAGCACTAAATACCATGTATCTAATAAATTTAAAGAGATATACACCTTCTCACCTGCAATTTATATTCAAGCAAAGACAAGCTCAGGACAGGACTCTGAAGGAATAGCAACTCTTTAGTTTAATACTCATCAGCCAACATACATGTAAGGCAGTCAGACCATTGATGTATATTTTACATGATGCTGTGTATGGTGACCACAAAGTTAATGTATACCTCCTGAGTTTCCCAATGTGCATAGATCTCCTAAATAGATTATTATAAAAGAAAAGCAGATGCCAAGTAAGAGTATACTATTTTACAAAAGATGAAGTCTACAATGTTCAGTGGAACTGTCAATGTTATTGACATAGAAAAGTATTCCACAGGAAAACTGAAGATTCTAATGTGAATAAATAAAAGAATACATGGCTTGTATGTATGCCTACAGTTGTACATGAAAATGTACATACGACTTGTTTAAGTCACACAGAATCAACCCAAGCTCAAAAGCATAGCAAGGTTGGTTGTTCTTCTGTAACCTTAGCTTTGCAGAGCAAGTTTATCATATATACTGCAAATGTATCAAAGAAGTAAACATAATATCTGAAACATTGGAAACAAATGCAAAAGAAGCACTTTGAGGCAATGGAGTAGGCAAATATTTCAATAACAAAGAGAATAAAAATAAGAATAGAGAAGCAGAATTATATCTAATTGAAGCGCTTCTGTTCAACAAAGGAAACAAGAGTGGAAAGCCAAGAATGAGAGAAAATATCTGCAAATACACCTGTCTTCCCAGGACATTCTACAGTGGAAATAAATTCCTGTATCTTCAGAAATTGGCCAGTGTTGTGTTTATTGTAGCACCATTCACAATGGACTGCATAGACTTGTCTATTGAATGATAAAGGGATAAGGATAATGTGCTGGATCTATTCTGTGCAGTAGCATCTGGCCCTAAAAGAGAATGAAATCCTGTCATCCAGAAATACTGATGCAACTGAAGTCCATCATGAATGATATTATCCAGGCACAGAAAAACAAATGCCACATAGTTCATTTGTGGAAATATGTTTTAAAAAATAAAGATAATAATATCATAGAAGTTTATAGTTAGTAAGCAGAGGCTGGGAAGGGAAAAGGGAGAAGATATATGCAGTAGTAGAAATCAACTATAACGAGTTAGGGAAAATTCGTTCTTGTGTTTTGTGTTTCACTTAGGGAAACTATAAGCTATAATAATAGAAGATATACTTCAGGAAAAAAAATTCTAGAAAAGGGTCCTAAGCCTTCCAATGCATGCAAATGATACATATTTGAAGAGGTACAAATGCTATCTTGCTTTAAGTATTACATGTGCTGCCTTATCATATTGTAGCCTGTAAAAATAGAGATGAATGTCCATAGAAGAAATAACAATTTGTACCAAAGTGAATTCACACTACTTTTACCTTATTCTCGAAGCATACTTTTATGATTGAAGTTGGTTGTTAGTTTCTACTTCTCTTATTTTCAACAAAGGAAACTCTAAAATGTCCAATGATTGGACTTCAATAATAATGAATAAACTGTTAAAAGAGTTATGCACATGCTTCATGAGCCTATTGAAAACAGTACTCTTTTAATTAGTTTAAAGTAAAAACAATTGGCATATACATTTTTATATATTTTTATGATAAAGATACTATACAGAGGGGTTCCAGTTACATGAGTAAGGTAATGAGTACATTTCCTATTGAGCATTGTTACCCCCTCCTTTGCTTTCCCCAACATCCCTTCCCTCCCCAGGCATCTACACTTTTTAAACAACAAATCACCTCCCGTTTATTTATTTATTTATCTATCTATTTATTTATTTTTGGCAGTACTTGGGTGTAAACTGCTTGTTAGGCAGCAGCTCTACCACTTGAACCATAACCCTAGCCCTTTTGACTCTGGTTATTTTTGATATAGGGTCTCACTTTTTGTCCAGGTAAGTAGAATAAAGAGCCTCCCACATTACACTTCACGCTATGGCTCAGATGAGCCACCAAGGCTCGGATGATCAGTGTGAGCTACCACATCCCCCAGCTGGTCAACTATGGCTAGCCTCTAAGGGTGATCCTCTGTCTTTGCCTCCCTTGTAGCTGGGAGGACAATTGTGAATCACGGTGCCTGCTAAAGTAATGATGGCAAGATCGTCATTGACCATAATCTTCCCATCTGGATCCTGTGCATCAGAAAAGAGTCGCAACCACTTGGCAAGCATTTCCCAAAGCACACAACAAGTGGGGATATATCTTCACCTCAGGCAGAGTTCCTTGTGAAACGTAGTTTGCTCCTATTTACTGAGCAGTATTAGAAATGGCTCCAGAGTAGAGAGGGAGAGACTGACAGGTGGGCTGGGGGCCCTTACTTCAGTCAGCTTGTTGGATTCTGCAAACCTTCCAATGAATGCCTTTCTTGCCCTTTGCTACCAGTCCTTCCCACGACCTTCCATGAAGCGGTTAATAAGGAAAACTGTGTTGGGGAGATGATGAGGTTTAGCAGCCTAGACCAAAGAGCAGCAAGTGTTTCCCTGCTTCAAATCGAGAGGCCTTCGCACTGCTTCTGAAAATGTTAAAGAAAGGTAACTTGAAACAGTTTAAGGATCCAAACAAGAAAATAAAGATGAGAAGAGAGAAGCTGCCGGGTGATTTCTTGTTCCATTCACATCTATATTGGACACATAGGAGCCCGTGAGATGTGTAGTTCACAGGCTGTTCTAAAGAAAGCTGTGCGCTAACTTCTGCTTGTCGATGTGGGGCTGAGACTCTGTAATTTATCCTCCATATGTTTTCCTACAGCTCATATCAGTGTTCATGGAAACATGCTAGCTGCATACTCTGTGCAAATGACAAACACAAAATAAGTTTTTGAGGTTTGGTTTCATTTGGACTTCAGTAATAATATTTTCCCCATGGAGTGTTTTCCTGTTCATTCATGAACAAAGATCCAGGCTCTTCATGGCTTCCTCTCTGTAAGGGAAGGCCCAGAACTTTACATGGCCAGATGCTACAGAGTAGACAGATTTCCTAAAGGTGGCTTTTGATCTGCAGCAGGTCCTTTGATTTCATTCAAAGGCTCTCATCCACATTGATTTAGAAGTCAGTCAGCCAAGCAACAAGGCTGCCTTGAAAAATCTATCCTTAGTAGGGAAAGCATGAAATCTGAGCTGCAAGGAGACTTGGAATGACATCGAGGGTGACACGGAAAATTCCTGCAAACAATTGTTGCAGCAGCTGACTTTACTTCTTGCACTGGAGTTTTCTTATCTACCCAGGGTGATTGTACAAAAAGAGGCCCAAGCTAATTGGGATCACAGAGAATTAGAAACATTTCATTCTCTGCATTCGTTTGTTTGTTTTCAGTGCTGGGGATTGAACCCAAGGCCTTGCAATGGAAGTCCTGTCTCTTCCTGTGCTGCTTCTGTATGTCAACCCCACACCTAGCCTGAATAGTCCACTATAAGATTTTTAGGCTATCTAACATAAAAACACAGTTGCACACACACATTGTAGATTGAAAGCTGATTATAGATCTTCCTTATTTAATGGTAATGGGAGGAGGAACTTAATCCATTATCCCCGATGAAACCCACAAAACTATCTCATTAATTAAATGTAAATGGTAGTTTTAAGTACATCCTATCAGAATCCACTGACTTGAGTTTCAGAAACATTTCCTTCTCTCCTGTAATCTTGAAACCCAATGTGCAATTATTTTTCCTACTGACTAGTTTTGCTAACGAGGCCAAAAGGTAGCAACAGCCTGTGTCTGTGAGAGAGAAAATCACCTCCGATCAATAACTCCTCTCTGATACCCGCTCTGTAATGTGTATCAGAGCCCCTGCTGGCAGCAGCTGTGTAACCTGCTCCCGCCCCCAATGTGGCCAGGAGCCAGGAAGGCACTTAGCGGCCTAGCCGTCCTCACTGCCAGGATTGAGCACATTCTATGCATCTGAGCATCAGGTGTCTTTTTACTTCATCTACAGCAAACAGATTTGTCTCTAATATTATTGTGAAAGAAAGTCATTTAAAAATCTAGCACTTTTTAATATCCACTCAGTCAGTGATACCCAAAGGTTGGTTCAAATGACTTATGGATTCTTCTATGTCTAGAAGTACAGTGGTAATTAAACAATAGAAACACAAAAGTAAGATTAGCATGCAAGGCGATGCAAAATTATCATAATGGGACTTGGACTTTTGTTTTGCTCCTGACAGTGTGCTGTAGAGAATCATAAAGAGTCCTTTCTCTTGATTGAATAGCAAAGCCAAAGGTTTAACTCTGAAATGTCTCAAACGACACTGACCACAGAAGCACCAAAGAAGACAGCTCGTGAAATGAAGAAAACATTTGTAGGAGAAAATATATCCAAACTAGTCAAAGAACTTAAATACAGATGCCCATTTTATCCACCTCTTGCCTTTTCCTCACAAAATAATAAACGATTTTGGTGGAACAATAAATAGAATTGGCTTAAGTCATTACTTCTAACATATAAATCAACTCCACTTATTTCATAAGTGGAAATAATTCACACAGGAGTAAAATTTATCTCTTGGGCTCGTTTCTATCTGTGCACATTATTTCATAAACATAATGTCTGGATACACATTCCTTCATAAATTTGATTAGTAAAAAGTAATTCACTTCATGAACAAATAAATTTATAGAATTTGATATTTATGGAAATTATTCTAACTGTTGTATCCTGTTCACACATTTGTTATTAACAATAATTTCCAGGTAATATTATTAATTTACATATCTCCTGAAACAAATGTGCATGCATATTTTGGATATGCATATGCCCCATATACTTGCAGATGTATATTCTCATATACGCACATATGTATATTCATTGCAATTTCTGTACACATAGTTTATATATAATTGCTTGTTTGTCCTGTTCCTGCACGTTCACATTTCTAATTATTGCCTAGTTGATTTTTAATGTGATCGTATCATTTGATGTGCCTAACACATGTGGAGAAGTGGTCCCATGGGAACATCTTCTTGCAAACACTCATTATTACCAGATGGTAAAGATTAGTCTCATATCGTAAGCATAAATATTGTCCTATGTTTTCTTGATTACCAACAAAATAGAGAATATACACACTTCATGTATAGTAGTCACTTGTATTTGCATTCTTATAAAGTTATCTTTGCCCCTTTATCTATTTTCCAGCAGGTTTGTCATGCTTTGGATATGTACAAAACTCTATTTCTTAACATAATATTGTGTTCCATTTCTTCTGATAGGTCTCCAATACTCATTTCTCCATCTTCTGTGAACCTGCATTTTCCTTTAAGATCTTATTATTTTATTTTCCTGTAACTAATGCAGGAGTACTACTGTATAATTTCTTTTTCAATTTGTGGTTGTTGTTAACTGATATTACTGTCGTTTTGTTTTCTGGACAAAAGAAAAATTGGGAAGTATTTAACTTGAATCCTCTATACCATTAGGCTACTTATAAATTGCTCTATTCAAGCCTTGGTTTCCATAACCTTGATTTCCATAACCTCATAGTTGTCTAGTTTGTTTGAGTGTATTGTTTATATATGTGTTTTTTTTTTTTTTTTTTTTTTTGTCGGTTGTGGGGCTTGAACTCTGGGCCTGGGCGTTGTCCCTCAGCTCTTCAGCTCAAGGTGAGTGCTCTACCACTTGAGCTACAGCGCCACTTCCGGTTTTCTGGTGGTTTATTGGAGATAGGAGTCTCATGGTCTCTCCTGCCCGGGCTGGCTTTGAACCGAGATCCTCAGATCTCAGCCTCCTGAGTAGCTAGGATTACAGGCGTGAGCCACCAGCGCCCAGCACACATATGTGTTTTTTTTAATGTGACTTAAGAATTATATTTTTTGAGGCCAGAGTAGAACCTTAATTATTTTTTAATTGTGAAAATGTCGTACAGAGGGGTTACAATTACATGGGCAAGATAATGAGTACATTTTTTATCAAGCATTGTTGCCTCCTCCTTTGTTTCTCCTTCCCATCCCTTCCCCCCTCGTCCCCTCCCCCTCCCCCCCTCCTGTGTTGTATGTATGCAATAGTTGTCATTCAGTCTGACAGCACTCCATACATTCAATTCTTTCCTCCTGGTTCATTAAGAACCAATGTGTGACCTTTTAAGAAAAAGATTATTAATCTTAAGTAGTTATACAAAGGGGTAAACAATTCAACATGGCTGTTGGTAAGTACACTGAATCTTGATCAATGTCACTTTTAAGATATAGACTCTTGTAGAAATCAACAAACATAACCAGGTGTTGCTCCTTTGTCTGACTTTGAAACTCTTATTTCTGACCTTAGTCTGTTTTTTATTTTTCTCTACATATATATATATTTTATTTCTCAACATTCAGTATGTATCTTTACTTTTACCAAGGGTGGCATTTTCTTTTTTTCTTTTTTTTGGGGGGGGGGTCCGGTTGTGGGGCCTGAACTCTGGGCCTGGGCACTGTCCCTCAGTTCTTCAGCTCAAGGCTAGAGCTCTACCACTTGAGCCACAGCGCCACTTCCAGCTTTTTTCTTTTTGCTTATATGGTGCTGAGGAATTGAACCCAGGGCCTCATACATGCAAGGCAAGCGCTCTACCAGTGAGCCACCTTCCTAGCCAAAAAGGGTTTCATTTTCTGCCCCATTTGTTAGGAAATGGAAAAACTTGGAAAAAATTAAGCCAGGCCCAAAGAAACATAGGTCCCATGGTTTCCCTTATTTGCAATATCTAGTATATATATGAGTCAAGCGGAAAAGGTCAGATAATGTGATGTTAGGAAAATGAACCCTTAGATAAGTATTTTAATGCTTTTTTATTTCATGCATTTGTTTCTAACGCATTTATAAGATTACCTCTTTGTTGCTTTGTATGTCCCTCCCCCACAGTATAACCCCTGCTTTCACTATATTTGATGTCGGCATAACTTGTGGAGGAGATGGGGAAAAACAAGTCGTTTAAGGATACGGGTGGACCTGTTGCAACAATGAGAAGTACAAGGTCATGTCAAAAAAGAGCTTTACAACATTGGTGCAGGGGGGGGAGGGGGGAGGATTGGGTGGGGGGGTAGAGGGGAGGTAGGGAAGGGATGTGAAGGGTAAACAAAGGAGAGGCTGCAATGCTTGATAAGAAATGTACGCATTATCCTGTCCATGTAATTGTAACCCCTCTGTACAGTATGTTCACAAAAAAAAATAAAATTAAATTAAAAAAAAGGGTTTCATTTTCTTAACCATCAGGTATATCATTTTGTAAAACTGTAAACAAATCCAGAAATTTTAAAGAAAAGAATGACAAAATTCCTTTTAGTGATGGGGCAACATATCATTGTGTACAAAATATCTGAACATTTTAGAAAAGAATAGTGATTGGAATTTCAAAAAAAAAGTATACACATACATATGACCAATGATCATTATAATCATACAACCAACAAGCTGGGGATTGTGAATGGAAGAAGGGTAAGTATAAAAGAAAATAATGATCCAGTATGCAAGAACAGGTTTACTGAAAGCAGCGAAAGTAGAGAAATGAGATAGAAGAAAAGAACCTACCTAGTAATATGGAGACCTGAGACATAGTCCTTTCTCCCCTATAATTGGTATTCTCAGGCCACACATCTCAAAATATTTTCCTACTTCTATTACTTTCCATCTTTTCTACTTAGACCTCATTATACTCCGTGCATATGACTGCCTTGCAAAGGTGTGATTTATTTATGTGAGTTGTCCTTACTAGCACAACTGTCAACCTCTTTGGAATAGGATGTATGCCGTCAGCTTTTTGTTCTCATTAATGGGGGTATGGTATGATGATATCATAATAGAAATGTAGACTAATTGATACATAACTAATTTAATGCTTGCTATTCGATGCTTCCAGGAAAATGAAAGGCAGAAAAAGGAATATGTTTCATAAGAATTTGAATATGATCTACTTGGATCAAATATACAAATTGTTTTCTCCCATAATAGACCCTAGAATTATGACATATGAATCAACTCAAGTTAATACATGCCCTTTTGTTTTAACTGCATACTAAATCCAACAGAGCTCTGCTAGATTTAAGTTAAAAGACAGAATTAATATATATCATCACCAACAATATTAGAAATAAGCTTAAAATGCCACAGCAAATATCAGTTTGCTGTTGTTAAAGGACATCATAGATTTATTTCATGCCAGGACACATTGGCATTAGTTACTCTTGTGACCACATTTCTCTGGTTGGTTGTGATCATGGAGAACATCTTATAGACTCTCAGAACTGTTAATGCTCAGATTCTCTTAAACTCGTTGTATTTGTGTAGCATATAATACATTTGGTCTGAGAGGATGCACTGTATTCTCCATTGAAAACAGAATTTAACCATAGTTGAATTCCAGTTAACTTTGAGTACAACTGTTCATGATAGTTTCAGAAATCTCTTTCAAAAGCTTCCAACAACTTTCTGCCTCAGATTGCTGCTTTAATTACATATGGAAAAACACTCATTTGAAAACAAACAACAAATAGTGACTGCGCATGCTACAGTAATTTTAGCATTTCCGGGGTGGCACTCTGTGTGGAGATGAGGCCAAAGCCAAGGATATCCGAGGGCCTCTGAGGAAGAGCAATGGGAATGTGAAATGTCCCTGGGCTCTAGAAGGATCCCTGGGGCCAAAACCACTCTAGTAATATGAACTATGTGCCCTCATTCCGTGTAGGGAATGCAGGAAGGTATGGATGCCTAAAACTCATGTAAATCTGCATATTTGAAGGCCTATGAGGATAAAATACATTTCAATAGTAAGCATCGTTTAAAGTACCATTTTTCCCTGATCTGATTTCTATTTTGCTTTACTGAACTGTCATAACTAGTACTGATTCTTTATCTGACAATGGCTATTGATATTAAAGCAAAAAAGATGGGGCTTTTTAAATGACACTCATATGCTTTCAGAAGGAAATAGAGTTGAAAGCTAAATGTTTCTTGTGAAAAAAGAGAAGCAATCTTTTAATTTTCTGCCCACTAAAATGTTGCCAGCCCATGTCATTTTACTATGTAGTTAACCAGTGGATGAAAATGTTATGATTTATCATGACGGGGTAAATAAAGCAATAAGAGCAAATCTAATTTAAGCATGCATCGCCGCCTGTGCCTTTTTACTCCCCCTTGATAGCTACCCAGAACCATCCAAGGAAAAATGAAAGGCGAGATGCATTCTGAGTGGGAGGCAGGCGTTTGAGCACTAAAAGCTTGATGTGTACTTAGGGGCTGTGCAGCCTTTCCCTAAAACAGAGGCTCCTGGCTGAGATCTGGGAAAATCTTGGAGAGGTTTTGCTAAGTGTTTGCACTTCCGGCTTCTCCCTAAGCTTCTTAGTAATGCTAATTTTTCTATTGAGCATCTGGGGCTTGAGATGTTTTTCTCTGTCACTTACTAGCTGGGATTACTGAACGTGTTTTTCAGTAAACCAGATCTCCATTTCTTCCAAAAAATGGAAAAAGAAACAATTATATAAAACTAATACAGTCCTGTGATTGGTGATGAAATACCCTAAGAAAGACACGTATAGATCAGTAACTAGTGAGGAGTAAATATGAATGACCTCTTTTATTAATATTGTATTAACAGGTAGCCAACCTTAAAGATAAATTAAGGAATGCCTAAATTAAAGAATGCCTTATCCAATGAGTAACTTTAACTGTGCACTGAAACATACACTTTATTTTCCAGGATATCAAGGAACTGCATTTAAATGTTTAAATTTGTGTCACTGTTTTGTTTTGTTTTTTTTACACTGCTCTGTTTTAAGTTCAGTCTGCCTCGTTTTCACCTTGGTTTGATGGCCCATTAAGGGACCTTGTTTCATTTCTTCGGCATTTTTTTCAGCTCATCTAAATTCTAATGCCGAAGATCTTGAATGAAGCATTAAAACAAAAAGATATTAAAGACAGGGAAAAAAAGGAAAAGAGAAAAGATACGAGCACATAGAAGGGCTTCAACTCTAGACATTGGGAAAATCAAGCCATTCTTCTTTCCAAGAGACTATTTTGTGCATCAGCAAATTAATACTAAAACATAATTTTGATATAGGCTAAATTGTGTGTAAGTTTTCCCTTAACGAGAGCGAATGACAAAATTACGGCCTTTTGATTTTGTAAATGATTGGATATTTTAATGATATTGTGACAATACCAATGACAGTGTGAAAGGAAAAACAGATCAAGCAGCAGGTGATGACAGCTGACTTCCCATGATCAATTTGGTGCAAGACACCAGGCTAGGCAGTTTGTAGATGGTATTTGTTCAACCCAGTGGCAGCATGAAGAATATCATTAATTCTGCTGAACTGGTGGTTGAGAGGGTTTGTCTTAGCACACACAGAGAAGAGTTAAGCTTCATTCTGAGTTTCATAACTACTGCCATGTCATTAGTCTTGTAAGTTGTCTTCAGAATAACACTGAACAGCTAAATATCAGAAAATCACAGGAGGTTTATGTAGCTAATATTATTTATTTTTATTATTTTTAGAGGGGATTGTCACAGGCAGTAGCTAGGTTTTGTACAGAGTGGATTTCAGTTACAAAACAACTTCATTTACTTTTATTTCCCTAATATATAAATGCAATAAAAACCTTGGTGTCTCTGATATTTCATTATCAGGTACTCAGTATCACAAGCGTGAAACTGAGTATTTAACATGGTTTTGTTCCACAATAAAACTTGAGAACTACTTTAGTTTTTCCAAGGGAGGAGGAAAATAACAACAAAATTGTGATCATTCATGGTCATGTCTTATCTGGAGTTCTAAAGTGAGTCGTTTAGTAAGAATCAGATAATCGCTCTGACTTGCCATTGTCTATTTGGTAGTATGTCACAGTTTCTAATATGCAGGATGCACCTAGGTATTTAAAAGATGCATTTTCAATTATGACATATTTGCATTTATATTACTATTGAGTTTGCACCCTGGTGTCCTTGGAATTCTCCTCGATCATTCCCCAGCATAAAATGTTTTGGTAGAGAAACTATTTCCACTCAAGCTCCAAAGGAATAGACATATAGTTCACAGATTAATTAACTACTTTTTGTATTGTTTGCTCGAGTAGATTTTTGTTTGCTTTGCTGTGTTTTCCAATGTTTACAACTGAATGTGTTCTATTCTATGTGGTGAAAATAAACAAAAATGCCTTTTGTGTGAAGAACTGAGGATATAGGTTGACTCTTCCTGAAGACTTGATGCATATTTCTCCCCTAAAATCTCAAACCTTACCACACTGTGATGCTGGACAATTCAGTTAGCTATGTTCACATCCCAAATCTCCTCATTAGCATTCCACACTGCAGGCTTAGCATGAGAAATCTCTCCCTTCCTTACAAAAACATGAAAAGAACAAAGATGAAAAGCAGCACAGTGGCAAGGAAAATGTGTTATTATGGGAAGACACATCCTCAGTTATAATTCTTAGTCTTTACCAAAGAATTGTGAATAATTATGAAAATATCGACACATGCATATTGTACTACTACCTTTATCTCTGTAGGATATTTGATGATGAGGGGAAAGTTTGTCTCCTGGAATAATTTTACAAAGTTATTTTATCAAAACACAAGGTCATAAATAAGGAAATAGATTCTGTATGCATTTATTAATTTCTTTGTGTAGATTGTAATGTTTTTCACTCCTTTACCAAGATTTTCTGTTTCTGCTCTGTTTTCAAAGAATATCAAAGTCCAATAGTCTGCCTTGACCTTTGATGAATTGTACACTTGGAGCTTAAGGGTGACAAATAGAGGTGTGTGTGTGTGTGTGTGTGTGTGTGTGTGTGTGCGTGTGTGTGTGTGTGGTATGCCTGTGTTTATATTATAAAGAGTTCGAGATATATAAATATTAATTCGGATATGTAATTGTTTCATTTGATTATTTTTGCTAATGTTGACAACTAAATTATTAAATATGTGTGAGGAGCAAATGAAAAACAGTTGGTTTTGCTATAGAAAGAATATTAGAATTCAAGTCTGGAAAATCTTGCAATCTTTAAATATATCTCTGAATTTAAATAACCCCTAAACTTTGGTGGAATGGAAAATTAAGTAATTAATTCAGACATACAGTTAGCAAGTGGCACAGCTCTTTTCCCAATGGTATCAAGTGTAGATTCTGTGTATTCTTGTTGCCACTATATTATGGCTAAGGCACAGAATTTTCACAAAGATTAGATGAGATAATACATTGCATGTATTTTCTTGTATTTATATTAAAAGTAAAACTTGGCAAGTTTGAAAAGAATCATGTAAGGCACAGAACAAATGCATGGGTTGTCTAAGGAGCAGGGGATCTTCAAAGAATTCTGAAGGTGCAAATTAATAGAATGCTGAAAATACTGTACATACAGAGAGTGGAGACATATGCTAAGTCCAAGAACATTTATTTGTTTTGTAAACAAGCTGAAGCAGTACTTAAAGTGATTGAAGAGATGCAACATGATGAGTTCTGAGCTTTCAAAAAAAAAAAAAAGGTAAAAAAATAGTATGCGGTGGCTGGGGAAGGTGACCAGGTGTTGGTGGAAATAATCTTGTTAGGTTGACATTGCCCCATTCCAGGTGAGAGGTATTTACATGCATTAACAATAATGAAAAATAGTAAGGAATACAAGTGCGAGCACAGAGGGGAAAATACACAAGGAATCAACCCAGACAAGCAGCGTTCAAGGCATTCGAGGGTTCTTTGATCGAGTGGAACCTGTTTGTGTCTATGAAAGTCTTTCTCTTCCATTGGACAGTTGATGCAGTAGTTTCACAAGATAATAAGTAGTAGGCTCAGATTACATAGTAAATGAAGGACATAAGTAAAAGTTAAACGTGAACCTTTGGGACCAACAGTGGAGATGTTGGTCCTACCTGAAGAGTTCCTATATAGAAGGGGAAATAAATGTGAAGCAGGTAAGAAATCCCAGGATCACAAGACAAGAACGGATGATGGTGGCAATTCTAATGAAAGTAGAAGATGGAGAAGGAGAAACATGTTCTTGTAGGAAAATGATAAATCTTGCTTTGAATTTTGAGCTCTAAGTATGGAGTTGCCCACAGCAGTTAGAAAATCTCATGAGGACAGCTTAAACTTAAGAGGATTTTTCCCCGATGATGGCACTGTGGAATGTGGCATCATTAAGCATTATCATCATGACTGAAAATCCACAATATTAAAGATATGTTTCTATGTGTTACAGATGTGTGGCAAAAGAACATTGCAACACACTTCCACACCATCTTCAGCCTAGTTGAGTTTTTTTTCTTGAAGAACTGAAGGAAAAGCCGGTTCCTGCATTGCTTTCTCCAATATCAAGAGTCAGTCACACCACGTGTAAGTCCCACCAGGTTTTCTCAAAGAGCACGTGCTATTTTTATGACCTATGGGTTATCTTTGCCCAACAGAGTAGCTAGGAAACAAGTATGTGAGTATTATGAGAGTTCTCTCTTGTGCAAACACTGAGTGACGATGATCCTTAGGGTCCATTTCTCCCTCTCATGTCTTCGTGTGTGTGCTCACCCAGCCAGCCCAGAATAGGTCATCAGCACCTCGAATGTTCAAATAATCAAGTGTTTATCTGATAATATCTAAATCTGAGGAAAGGAATGTTATTGGAAAATTACCCACAGCCTTGCTTCAGTGTTTCTGACAGCATACAGAGTTGGATGCATGTGAGTTACTTCTGGAATGAAAATAGGTAACGCTAGATGAAAGGAACATGGAAAAGAAATTCTTTCAAACAATTTTAGCACCAATAACAAAAGCCATAGTACCAAATTTGCGATTTTACTTCACTGAGCATGTTTTCTTTCCAATATCGATTAAAAGCAAAATGTTAATACACATTTTTTAGAAGAAGAGTTAAAAAGTCCCAGGCATCTATATAGCAAATACACTAAAAATTTATGTTAATGAAGATTTGTTTCTTGTTAATATTGGTTCATATTACTTATGGGATTTATATTGGCCCTGTGAAAGTTTACAATGGATTGTGAAAATATCCTAGTAGAGTATGTAAATATTGTTCACATCTTAACTAAGGGAAAAAAAAGTTATATGGTTAAGGCTAGGCTGAATGTATTATTAATATTAGTATAGCAAAAAAGACATAAATGGAGGTAAATTTATTTTTTCATTTTTGAAATAATTTGTTTAGATTTGCCACAGCTGAATTCTACATACCACTTATTCCGTGCAAACCGTAACAACCTACACTTCATGGCTTAAGTAGAAACTCAATTGTTTTCAGTGTTTTCCCTTTCCTTGATTAAGAGCAGTTGCTGCAGAACAATTGTAGTTTTAATACTTGTCAGTGGAGGATAAAAATCAAAATCAGCCTAATTTCAGATAATATAAGATTTAGTCATGCAAATAGCATAAACTAACTATAAACATTTTAGCAGCTAAAGCCCACACTATTTTATTAATATATTTTGACAATTGAAATGACGATTCCCAGAAATGGAAGAACTGGAAGGAATGTAAATGAGACTTAGAGGAAAAACAACTCATAACAGATGTTAGCAAGATCTTTTTCCCTCCTACTTAAAATGGAAGAAACATATGGACTTGCCAATGGGGCACAATTTCTGAGGCAGAACACAGGGATCATTGAAGAAGCGATCAGATTCTGTTATAAAGAAATGAAGATTTAGAAAGGATGAGTCCCGATGGGTCCACAGCCCTGATGAACCACTCACTCATCCTAGCTGAACCCTTTAGGATACTAGGAGCCTGGCTTCATTTGAATGTCAATCTCACCTCCATGTTCTCACAGCAAGATTTGGGAGGGTTATAATTGCTCTCTTGCAAAATACAGGCAAGAGTATATTTCGTGAGTAGGTTGCTCAGTGTTCAGATGTAGTAACAGTTAATGTCCTTTGATGTTAAGAACAGGAGGATTTAACATCTTAATTTTTTGGTATAGTATCTAGGGCAGCAAAACAGAACATTCTTACAGATTCAATTCATTTTTGGTTTATTTCAATTCACATAATCTTAAATGTATTATGAAGTATATTAGGAGATTGTACTGGGGATTAAATAAATTGATGGATTTATAAGACAAGGCAAAAAATCCTATGTATGAAAATATCTAAAAGAAAAGATTTTAAAATTCCTTCCTTTTTCCTGCTTTCCCCTCCTCTATCCATTTCCCCTACATCCCTCTCCTGTTTCCTCTTTCCCTCCTTCCTTCCTTCCTTCTTCTTTACTTTTCTTCCTTCTTCCTTTCCTTCCTCCTTCAACAATCTTGTTTTTTTGTGATTCTTTCTTTACATTTTGCCAGTTTCTACTTTTTTTTCTGAAACAGCACTTACAATTTTTTTGTGTGCTAATTTTTTCCTATTATTTGTGGCATTTTCTGCTTCTTAGTCTTTAGAGTGTTTATCCTCTATTAACGTGTATTTCAGACCATTCATCTCTTGCTTTCTTTTATCTGATCAGTTAATACATGCACTGTTAAATTCTTCATTTCAAAAGATGCACCATTTTAGTTCTAGAATTCTTGTTAGGTATTTTAATGTTCCCAGCGTAATAACCTTATCACTGGAATTCCAGGCCAGTGACCAGTAACAGATCGGGATTCATTAGGACAAGAGCTATGGTGATGGCGAAAGAAGAGAAATTGATCCTCGCAGCAAGAAGAGACCAAGAAAGCATGTCAGCTGATCTTCAGGGTAGACACAGAGGAAGAGTTGTGGCAAGTGAGTGCGGCCTATGTAATTACGCAGCCCGAGCTTCTTGGAGCCTGGTCAAGCATCCTTAAAGATCTGGTTCTCAAGAAGTCTTTCTCACTATCATCGCTTGGAGGAGATGGGGCACTGATTCCTTCTCCAGCATGAAGCATCATCCTGACAAGTAACTGTCTTCATCTGTGGGGGCAGGGGGTTCCTGTGAAGCTCTTCTTGGGAATAGTTTCATTTCCCTTGGCCTATGGGTGTTATTGTATTGTACTCTTCTTCAAACCTGACCAAAGGTGACTGAAGAAGAGAGATAGGCATGGTAAAATAGAGGCGAGATTCTATCTTGCTTTTAGTAACTTGTGGCCTACATATATATACATATACATATATATGTATATATATGTATATGTATATATATATGTGTGTATATATATATATATATATATATTCCTATACCTCCTGTAGCAACGTATTCATGGTTATTTGAATATTCTGTTCTTCTAACTCAGTATCTGACTGGCGGAGGATTTGGTGAGACAGAGGATTCTGTCTCTGTAGGCTAGAATGGAGACGATGTCACTCACCTACCCCTCACAGCCTCGGTTGCTCTGCTTTGCTGTGTGTAGGTTTCCTGTGTAGGCATCGTGGCTTCCAAATCACCATCCCAGCTGAAGACAAGAAGAAGCCATCGACTTAGGGGTCATCACTTCCCCGTTTTGCCTTTACAGTCCCAAGAGACCATCCAAAGCTCTGATCATTTTTCCCTTCCCAGCCAGAGACCTGGCTACTTGCTGAGTCTTCTGCACAAAGACAAAGGCAGCAAATCCCTTCTGGGAGGGCCAGGTGGGGGAAGCCTCTGAAAATGTCAGCTCACATTTTATGGACTCTCCTCTCTCCAAAGCCAGGCCACGTGTAGTTAGCCTAGCTTCAGCTCTATTTTGATCCCTTTGACTTTAATGTTTTATTTCATGCAAATGTTCGAGTTCCTTCTGGTAGTGACATTGGCAGGTCCTTATTTACCACCTGTTGACCACAGGTCCCAAAGTCACCTCCTCTTTCCTGCCCAGACCAAGGAGCTCTTATTATCATCTCTATTCCTTCAATACCCTGGTGCATGCAATAAGATAGCATACTTAGATCACAGGATTTTGGCTGTAGGAAATCCTGCATTATTGATCATTGCAGTCTTCTAATCTAGATCTTTGAGTGAAGAATAAATGAAGATGAACAAATAACAACAATAATAACATATTGCTAAGCCAGGAACTGGTGGCTTACTCTTACAATCCTAGTTATAGAGGAGGCTGAAATCTGAGGATTGTCATTTGAAGCCAGCCCAGACAGGCAAATCTAAGATATTCTTATGTCAAATAAACAACCTCTAACCCAGAATTGGAGGTGAGATTCAAGTGGTACAACACCAGCCAGGAGGGACAAAGTAAGATGCTCTATTTCAATTTAAAAATAGTCTCTACACTTGGTTCATCATAATTTGTACCTTCTACAAAAAAATGACCACACTGGCCAAAAGAATATACTGCTGTATCAGTTGAGATTTTTACCAATATATTTGAGATTATACAATAAACTGTTTTGCTGGCCTGTAATCCTAGTTACTCAGGAGGCTGAAATCTGAGGATCACAGTTCAAAGCCAGTATGGGCAGGAAAGTCTGTGAGACTCTTATCTCCAATGAACCACCAGAAAACCAGAAATGGCACTGTGGCTCAAATGGTAGAGGGCTGCCTTGTGCTGAAGAACTCAGGGACAACGTCCAGGACCAGAGTTCAAGCCCCATGACTGACAAAAAATAAAACAAACCCAAAATCCCACAAAAAGTATCTCTCCGGTCAAATTTTCAATAGTAGTTGTGATAGCACACCTTAATTACCTTCTCATGGATTTATCTGGAACAGTGAAATATGAGTAAATTTGTCAACATATCTGTGCTAGCTACTATCAGTAACTTTTAATTATATTTTCTTGCTAAATGAGAATAATATTTTCCTCCTCAGGATTCTGTGACTTAAAGTGGTATCATTTGATATATTTTTACTAATAACTGAGTCACTTATTTTTCAGAAAGATAAACATTATATTTTCATTTTAATAACTTATTTCTATGGATGTACTATCTTTATTTGTTTTTCTATATAGAACATTCACAATAGAAAATAAACATAAAAATTATAAGAATACAAATAAAACTGCAAAGGCAATGGGAAATTTAACAGAATATTTCCATTTTTCAATTTTGACTCTTGTAAAGAAAAAAGTTAATGGTCTCAAAATAATTTTCAAAGGTAATTATGCAGATGTATAAATAGAGAATAGTTTGTATAGTTTAGTAAAGTTTTATAATGCACGGTTGAGGGTTTTAAAAAATAGGTGTATATATTTTCAGATACTTAAAGCAGTTTGTTTATCCATGCCTGAAAACAAATTGAACAAAAGTAGATGAATGTCAAAAATTTCTCCATGGGGTTGGGTGGAATGGTTCAGTATCCCAAAAAGGAAAACAAAACAAAACAAAACAAAACAAAATGGAGTTCTTCTATTCTTTGGAGTAGGACAAATAAATCCATCTGGATGAAATTTATTGAAGCTGAATGTTATTGCTCCTGAAAGATAGATTTTAGGGCTCACCTATATGGAAAATTGTATCTTCATGTGTACATACTATATATTGTGAAGTGGGAGACTATTGCTTTCATGATAAGAATTTTTTTTTTTTTGGTCGTAGTGGGGCTTGAACTCTGAGCCTGGGCTTTGTCCCTCAGCTCTTCATCTCAAGGCTAGTGTTCTATCAATTGAGCCACAGCACCACTTAATTGAATAATTGGAGATAAGAATTTTACAGACTTTCCTGCCTGAGCTGGCTTTGAACTGTTATCCTTAGATCTCAGCCTCCTGAGTAGCTATGATGACAGGTGTGAGCCACTGGCGTCTGGCAAAGAATTCTTTATTAACTAAGATTTTAACTAGATATTAGGGTTCACCATTATTTTGTCGGACACTACCCAGGATAGTACTGCATGCTTATTGTATATAATATCACTCACCATTAATTTAATATGCTGAAATAGAAAAATAGCATTTATTTATTGGAAAATGTCATCAGTTTATACATTTTGTAAAGTGACATGCATGGAAAACAGTGTGACCACTAATGCAGTTTAATGAACATGTACACACACACGCACACACACACACACACACACACACACACACACAATAACACAAAGCTTGCTTATAACAAGTCTGGCAGCTGCAACCTTCAAAGGAAAGTGGGTTGAGGACTTGTCCTTGAAAACTGATATTACACCTTTATTAGATAAGTGTTTAGTTCCTATTTAAAGTGAAAATGTCATAGTTTCACCCAGGTTGGGAGATAATAGTAGCTTTACACATTGCCTTTGACCCTTACACCATACAGGAGATGTGAATAATGATGAGCGGAGGGCAGAGAGCGTCTTAAAATAGCCTAAGTCATCTCACTGTCACGGTCAGGAATAACTTCTAATTTAGAAACATCTAGCATAGGGCATGTTCACATATGGTCTTCTTTATACCTCCCAGAAACTTCTTAGATTGTAATATAAAAATCTTAGAGCTAAAAGTCACATACTAACATGTTAGTATAATAGTAAGGTTGGTAGAAAAGGAACAGAGTTGCTTTCCTGGGATCTGACGTTTCCCGGCCATAATAACACAGAGCCCAATCTCATCTCCTAGTTCTCTGACTTGTTGCTCTCCAACGTGTTCCCTGCCCATCCCTGTTAGAATGAAGGTGACTGGCTCAGATATTTAGCTGGAGATCTATTCATGTATCTGCACAGTGGCACACATAGGACAACTTCTTGTGAGTGAAAAGTGATGGTCCCCTCGTCATTTTGACAAAGGTTGTCTAATCAATATCGTATCGCCATCTCAGCAGGCTGTGTGAGAGCTGCCCACTACATTACAGCCCTGGATCTATCACCAGGGCAGGTGTTTGGCCTTGGGAGTTCCCCAGCTTTAAGTGAGTAAACTAACCTCTTGAGGTTCTCATAGTAAATGAAGACAGTATTCTGCAGTTTTGAGTGATTTATTACTTCCAAGTCTCAGATTCTTCTATTAAGTGAGGCCCTGGTAGTAAGTGAAAAATGTTTTAAAGCAATATGGCGATAGATTATTATCATTTTTTGAAAGTCAAACCATTTGCTTAAAATATAATACAATTTCACTGCATTTACAATTTTCTGTTTATATGTGGTGCAAAAAGATGGTGTTAAGAATATAAAAATAACTCAGTCATATTTTGATGTAAAAATATTATAATTATACATTGTGTAGTATAATTATGCTATACTAGTATGATTATACTAAACATAGAGTCATATTTTCATGGAATATGAAAAGCCTGCTTATATCATAATAATTATGAAGGTAACCTTGCAAAATAGCGTTTTTATTAAGTTATTGGGACATACAATATAAATAAAATTAATGAATATCAAAAGTAATTTTCAATCATACATAGAATTTTAGTCATAATTGTTATTATCTAAGTAGTTATACAAAGGAATTGCTATTTAACCAAACCATTTATGAATACAATGCACCTTGATTGGTGCCACCCATTTTAACATCCTTACAAATCTCTCCCCTCCCCACCCCTCCCCTCATTCTGATTATGTTCTAAATTTCATCTTCAGCCTTTAGTGAATGTGAACTTTTTATTGATATGTTTATTCTTGTATTCTATTTCCTCCCCTAGCCTCAAATCTAGCTTTCATTAAACAGAGTTGAAAATTCTATGTGCTTTGGAAATCTGTTCAATTTAAACATGGGCTGAATTTGTGTATATTGCTTATAGTATTTATAACCAGCTTTCTCGGACTAGCTAAGAAATGCACATTGGTGCCGAATAAAATACAGGTTGTTTGTTTGCTTGAAAGCTCTCTTATGTTCTCTGTTCATAGTGCCAAAGACATAGGAACTGGAAATATGCTTAACTTTTTAACACAATGATACCTCGATTCAGAATGAATACATCTCAGTAGGAAGAATTTCTAAAAAATGAGTGTGTATTTCAGCTCAGTGTAAATGATGTATAATAAATTAAATCCTAACTAATACACCACAATATTTATAGGAAAATGGCTCTTCTAAATAACTACAACTGACAGAAATATTGAATCTTCAATAGGATTAAGGACTTTTCTGAAATAAATTAATTTAGCTAACTTACAACAAGGCAACAAAATGACTACTCTGCCTTAATAAAATTGACAAGGACAAAATGACATTGATATTGTGATGCATGAAACATATATAAGTCAGTAGAAGAAATCACTTCTATGCTGAGTGTGAAGATCACGGGACCACCAAACACATCTTTTCAAAAGAAGCAGCTTATGCCACAAAAATTCTTCTGTTTTGACTCTTCCTGAATGATTGCTAATGGAAATCAAGCACTGGAAAAGCAGGTAGAGGTACAAAAAGGACCTCAGTTGGTAGGAGAGAAAAAGAATAGCACTACAGAGACATTTGCCAACACTAGAAAATGTTTGAATCTGCTAAGTATTGCCAACAGTTAAGTATTTACATCTAATTGAATTTTCATGTCATCCTGTGCATGCTGCATCCATTCAGTGTATATAAGTGGACATATCTATCTACACACACAACCGACTGTGCTTTAAAATCGCTTTTATACTTTCTCTTGGTCATAATGCCAATATTGTATTTCATTCTACTAAACATACAAATTCTCTTCTAACATCAACTGTCATTTTTTTTAATTCTCTAAGTTTGTACACTATTATTTCTTCTAAAGTGTTCTGGATACTTGACTTTTAGAAATTGATAATTGTCCTCACTTAGTAAAAGTATATTAATTCATTTTCATCTCTAAAGTTATTATCCAACTTACCTAATGAAGATTCAAAAAAGAAATCATTTTTAATATATGTAAAAGACATCTTTGCCTTGTACATTTAAACATTCCGTACCACTCAGGGCTGGTTAATTGACCCATAATTGGTCAATTATAGGTATAATTATATGCAGTTCCTACCTTGCATTCAGGAATGATCACAGACAACAAAGATGCATGCATGATGAAGTACCAACTCTTCAAAAGAAAAACTTCCTATCTTATGCTTTTCAATAGCAGGCAGAAGTCTAACATTCTGCCAGTAAATTCCAAGTATTCAATATTTTTGACAGAAATCTTAATCATCTGGGAAATGCCTTGTAAAGAATAGGTATTATTCTCAATTTTTTAATGTATATATACACCTCGTTGTATGAAAACCAATTTATCCGAAGAGTGGATCTCACCTTTCACCCTGTGCCATTTTCCTGTTGGATGGATGTCCTACCTTGTTGAACTCTTGACCGCTCTGCTATAATGGGATGTTAACAAAGACAGCTGACACAGTAAAAAGAGCTATTGCCGCTACTGGTCGGTGTACGATATAGAGCAATTACACGGCAAATCTGAAGAGACGTACTAAAGAGAAAGGAGGAAGGAAATGTGCCATTTAAATGATTCACATTTTAGGGACTGTGCTCTTCAGGGCACCAGAGAGGCAGTTTGGAATTAGGGTTTTCTTGACATACTACATATCAACCTCAAAGCATCGGAAACCTTTGCCATTTCACAATGTACTAAAATATAAAGCTCCTCAATGCCACGCTGATTAGCAGACAAATACCTTCTGTTTCCACAGATGTTAAGTACGTATTGATTTAGTTTTACCTGTTAGTGGTCATTAAGCTCTAAAAAAAATGACCACAACACCATAAATCATTCTTACACTGAAATATTGGGAAAGCACCTGGCTACACAGAAAAGCACTTAGTGCAAACAGACAAGGAAAATCATGTGAAAATATGAAGGTTGAGGGGAGGTAGAAATGAGATGATGAGATGCAAATATAGATTGCAGCTGAGCACCCTGATTGACAGTCTCTCCCCATCTCTCAACTCTAACAAGATGCTCAGACACATGCTGTCCCAAATGTGATATTCTCTGACCTGAAGCTTTTCCAGGTGTGTCATCTAATAGGATGCTACACCATTCCTGATGTGTATGGAGGCTCTGGTGTTCAGCAAAGAAAATCTTAGAAGTGTATCTGTATTTTGTTTCATTTTAGTGAATTAAGTGGAAACTATATATCTCCCAGTGGGATGCATTTGTTTCTCTGTTATGTCTTTTTCTTTTCAGGTTTCTTCAGATTCTTTTCCCAATGAGGATATTAGGGTTCTCTAAAAGGTTCTTCCTTCCACCTAACCACAGAAAAGGATGACATCTTATGAAGATGAAATAATAATAAACTCAGATGAAATCTGAGTTTCACTGTCAATTTTTGAGACCATTAGCATAACTTTCAAAATGTGGCAAAAAGCCTTGCCTATTGTCTTCCAAAGGCTCTATTTCCCCTTACAACCAAGCACTGAAGAGGAGCCCCGTGATTTCACAGGCCCTGAGGCTCTGTCCTGCAGTTCAGTGAGCCTGGAAGAGCTCACAGAAGCCACACAAGGGCAAGTGTTCTTCCTCTCCACTGGGCACGCTCACCTGCAAGCACAAGGCCAAACACCTTTGAGATGACTGAATCATAACAGCTATTTGCTCCAAGAGTCAGGCTCTGGCTTTAGGCTATAGCTCAGAATAAAAGCCATTTATGCTGAACAGATGAGAAGCTAAGTAGACGCAATCCTCACTGACAAACCCAAGAGATGACACTGATACACAGTGAAAAAAATTACACACAGACACACATACTATATATATACATATATGTATATATGTATGTATATAAGTGTCTATATCCATATATACAATATATAGGTGTATATATGTATATGCAGGGTAACATTCAATAAAGGCACTGACATTGAACTAAATGAAGCGTTCACAGGTCATAGAAATTCAATTTGAGCTTGAGTGAAAGAAACACTTTGTACTGAGGACACAAAGAAATATGTAGATTACACTAAAAATAAAAGTCAAATCTTTGCAAGCTCTTTAACTTAGCCTTTTCAGAAATGGCTGAGAATTTGACCTTCAGCAGTAAAACAGCTATGTGCATTACGGGAAGTGCATAATACATCTAAAGAGTTTACATGGTTCAAATATCAAGGCCATTTTTCTCTCACTTTCCCTCACCCCTCTCTCCCCCCCAAACCTCCAGATCCCCAAATTGTAGAAATCATTTCCAACATATTGTCTTGTGAATATCAGTGTTGCTAGAGGGAGGGGATAACATGTTTAACACAAAATATACTTATTACCTTACTTATCACCTTGACAATAAAAAGAAGTAGGAAGGCCAGACTCCTGATGAAACCAAGTAAGTGGTTCGTTGGTCTAAATCACATCATTGGTTCAAAAAATCAACAGCAGTAGTTTACATATTCAGATAACTTGTGGGCAAAGTAAAAATGTTTATGCTCATAGGGAAGATATTCAAGAAATGTAATTTTAGCAGGCAATAATGATAATTAATAAACTGTAACTTAGAATTTTGACTTCCTTATCACTTGGTTTTTATTACTTTTAAATCGAAGACCATGCCGTAAACAAATATTAAAAAAAGACTAAACATATCAAAATTGTCAAGAAAACATTAGAGGGTGAACAATATGGGAAATACATTGTATTGTATATGGAGGCAACATGAAAGAACTTATAAAATCTGTTAAATAATAGAAGTAGGGATGGTAGGTAAAAAGAGAGCAAATGATGTTTAATCTCATTAAAGTACTGTACCTGTACCTGCAAAATGCCACCCTTTGAACCTTTCACCTATAGTTACCAAAAGAATGACCTGAATGTAAAACAAGTACTGTGTTGGGTATGGACACTAGTGGGAGAGAAGATGTCATATATGATGAAACTGGTTGTGACTGGTTTTGGAAGAGCATGGGAAAAGGGACTATGACAGAATAGGTGAGTCAGATGCTGGTCCATTAATTTGTACAATTAATTGATGCTAATAACAATGTAAGGAAAATGTTTTATATATTTGAAATCAGAACACAAAAACACATAGCCTAATATTCTAAAGTACTGCAAAACATTATTTAATATCTAGAATTAAATTACCTTCAAGGTGTCAACACTTGCTTTTGTTTAGTTTGTTTTTTGGGGGGTGGGGCTGGGTAGAAAATCTTCTAGGCCAACCATATGCTTGATCTTGGATAACTTTCTTTTGAGATACTGATATTGCCTAAGGGCTCTCCTTAGAGAGTGGGAATAGGGTGTAATGGAATACTATTCAGCTGTGAAAATAATTAAAACAATTGTGATATCACATGCTGAGCCACATGTGGAAGCTTACATGTGGAATTATTATAAAAATATCCATAATAGGAAAGTCTATAGAAGCAGAAAGTAGATTGGTGTTTCCAAAGCAAGCATGGTAACAATTAAAAGGGAAAATCAGGGAGATTTATTAAAGTGATGGAAATGTAGTGGAATTAGACAGTTGCAATGATTGCAGAACTTTGTGAATGTGCAAAAAAACCCACTGAATAGTGTGTGTGTGAATTTGGTAAAATAATGGCAGTCATTTTGAATTTTATCTCAATACTATTTGTGGAAAATAGGTGTTAATACCATATCCACTAAAATATTTTAAGTTGATTGCTTCAAAAATCATAAAGCCTAATGCCAGGTAAAACAGTGAATTGATTATTAAACACTCCCAGGAAAAGAAGCTGATCTTACACCATTTTATTCTCTTTATAATGTTTTATTAGATAGAACTTAAGCAATTTACTAATGAATTCATTCAGGATCAATATTATATAATTACCTCTCAATATATCCAAATTTCCTTGAGGTTCTCAGTGTTCCTCAGTATTGGCTTCCAACTCATTTTCTACTATTGCCTTTAAACGTGATTATGTTATGCATTAAAATACACCATAGGAGAGGTGTTCAATGTACAGTTGTTCAAATTTCCCAGAGTAAAAACTTAAATCTCACTCTACATGTGGGATATACACAAAGGAATATATGTATGGCATGTTACTTTTTTATTTGTGGTATTTTATATTAAATAATATCTGGTCCTCAGTTTGTTTTCTTCTATAAGTTTATATAGCTAATTTACTTCTAACATTTTGGTTTAGTTAACAGCAATCAAATATATCATATGATTCAAAATATTAGCTGGAGCTTGGAAGGTGGCTCAGTGGTAGAGTGTTTACCTTGCATGCAAGAGGCCTTGTGTTTGATTCCTCAGCACCACATAAACAAACAAAAAAAGCTGGAAGTGATGCTGTGGTTCAAGTGGTAGAGTGCTAGCCTTGAGCTGAAGAGCTCAGGGAGAGCACCCAGGCCCAGAGTTCAAGCCCCATGACAAAAGGGGAAAAGAGCAAGTAAAATATTAGCAATTTAATCTTTAGAATTCTACATAAATGAAATGCACTTGTACTATCAAATTTAGATGTATTTATTTTCTTTTAGTTTGAACCAAATACAATTATGTGTTTGGCTCAGAGCCTCAATTTCCAGATTCAGAGAATTCATTTGACCTTGGAAATGTGTTCTTTCTTCTGTTTGGCTCTATTGAAAGAGGATAACATTGACTTCTCGGGAAGAAATGGTAATGTCAAAAATTATAGCCTCATAAAAGCTTTAATTCTCCCCATAAAAGTAATATATAAAGTCGAGAACTATGAGGGTGCTTCACATCTTGCAATGTCAGGTTTAGGAGCCCGACTATAAAATTTATAATACCTATCTATTTGATGATGGATAAAGCACAAGAAAGGGTTGTTTAAAGATAGCTAGGTTATAAACAAGTGGACGCTTTGGGAAAAGAAGGCATGACACCAATGGATTTTCAATACCTGATATTAAAACAATGTTTCCTTAACACACCATTCTAAAAATGACATGTTTTCATGCAAAGCTAATGAGCTGAGTTTAGAAAATGTGGTATGCGGTATGGATAACCAGAGAAGGAAGAGCTGTGATTAAATGAAGACAAATATTTAAGTGAATTGGTATACACAGAAATGGAAGGAGCAGTAGGGCACTACAGACTCAGGGTGTTCCATGAGATCGGAGCCCTGTCTGGCCAGTGTCATGTCTCAAATCCCAGCATTTCCAATTGTACCATGATCTCTAGCATCCTTTCCCAGAATTCCAGTCCTGACTGAGGCTTTCCCTGGCTTCTTTCTCTGTGTTACTGGAGCACCAAAGCAGAAGCTAAAGGAAGACATCAGGAGTAAAGCGCGACTGAATGGTGAATTAACATAATATCATTCTTTTTCTTTTATATAGGTAGGTGACTCTTTGCTTTTTAATCTACTAGGTTACATTTTATTTTATTTCTGGGAGAATTATATTTGGACAAATGATTTTTATTGATTTTAAAACATTTATGTCGTGACTATAGATTTTTTAAAAATTAGGATAACTATTAAATTCAAAGTTTTGTTTTGACTTTGATCATGGAAGTTCGCTTCCACTCCTTTTTTTCATGTTCAAATTATCTTTATTTAAATATTTAAGAGAGGTCCTTTAATTTTCACCCCTTCTTTTTTGTATATTATTTTGAATCCTATTTTCCCCAAACCAGTTCTATTTATGTAAATCTGCAGGTGAAACTTCCGGTGAATTCCTTGGAGTTGAACATGAGCTTGAAAATCTATTCCAGAGAGGAGAGTCATGGGGGAAATTCCTGAACCAAACAAACACAACAAAAATCCTCATTTATTTTCCTTTTTTTTTCTGTGAGGAGATGACCTATAGCACAGTCTGCTTGCACGAGAGTTTCTTAAATACTTTAATCAAAAAGAAATTTATTTTTTCTTTTGTCTCTAACAGGGTTTGGATTCACAGCTGTTTTTGTTTGCCATGCAGAAGAACTATGTGTACAGCTGAAAATGAAGAAGGCAGTGCAGGTGAAGAGCAGTCTGAGAGAGCAGTATCTCTGATGGCTTCTGGGCGCTCCTTGGTCAGTGTGACCTGTAGTTCTTTGAGCATTTGTCCTGTGCCCTGTTATGAAAAGCTGATCAATGCTCTTACTTTTAAAGGTTGATATTCACTCTGAAACCATAGTATTGCATACATATGCATGCTTATTTATACATTTGTATATATTTGTATCATACTATTTGACAAATAGGCTCACCATCATATTTAGCGTATGATGAGAATTTTTGATTTAAAGAAGCTAGTATTTTGTAGTGTTTTCTTCTTTAACTTTGCTACTAATATCAAGGTAACAAATTTCCTGAATTCTCTTTGTCATGTCACAACCATACACAGAATAACCCTGCTACATGGGAATGTACTAAATCAGCTCTGATTTAGTAAGGGTCTTGTTGCTTATTTTATTTAATTTTCCAGAATATTGTAGTGATTAGTCTCCAGCAAGCAGCCCTCTGTGAGATGAGCACCATGAGCGGTCAGTCTTACCTTCCAGGAGCTTGCCTTCTAGTGAAAGATGTTGGAATTTTTGAGTGACTTAGTCTGTGACATACCACTTATGTTTCCCAGGACACCATGGGAACAGAAAAGTGTTTCATACGCAAGATGGCACACAGTCCCAAGTTCAATAAGCACTGGTACTGTCATCTTCATGCTCTGTAAAGGAGCAATAGAAATAGTGGACTTTCCAGTTGGTCAATATAAGAGTTTTAGAGGCTCTTCTGGCAGAATAAGACTCCCTTCCTAGGCTGGGCATCTGGACTCCTTGTGCACCTGGGAGGAAGTTTAGTATGCTGCGGAGCTCGTGTTCTGCACAGGAAGGCATTCGGGATGCACACGCCACAGTGAACACCTGCTCCCCAGCCCCACGAGTATTTTTGAACACTGCAAAAATAGGCAAAGAGTAGGTGCAGATACAATTATTGCTTCAGATTTGTAATTTTCAAAGGAAAATTGCAGCCTTCATTACTGCTCTCTAAATTTAGATGAATGAGAGCAAAATCAGCAAAGTAAGACATATATATGTATATATACATACATATATGCATTAAGAGTTGGCATCAAAATTTACATTTGCCAGTTCTCTGCCTTATTTCTCATTTAAGTAGATATTAGAGGATATGGAGACAAAATAGTAGGTTCTAAAACTAAATAAATTGTGGTTTGCGCCTCATGTAGTTTATTTAGTCATTTTATGACTGAAAAGTTAAAATTATACTGGAGGTTGGAAAAATACTAAGAAAAAGTTTTTCTGTTAAGTATAGCTTTCTTACATAAACACTTGCAAACATTGTCCCTAAAACAATAAACTTGTAGACAAAATTTTACTTTTAACTTTAGGGTATTTTAGATTCCTTATATATAATATGGAATAATAGTTAAATCTTTTGTGTGTTCAAGTGCTTAACTTGGAATACAAATGAAATTTTATTTTGTTAGGTACAAAACATTCCGCAAATCAATCTTTTTAAAAGTGATTTAATGGTTTATTTTTGAGATACCATATATATGATCATGTGTAAATATGAGTATATATTTAAATACATGTAGTAACTTCAATGGTATCCTTAATTTGCTCTTCATATATTATGAAAATTTACTTAAAGTGTTTGAAATATGTTAGAGAGCCCTTTACTGGACCATACTTTGTTGGCTTGTATACACATGCAAGGAGACTGCAGGCATATTGATGTCGTTAGTGTATCTTTTCTTCTCCACCTTCTCTGAGCCTATATGCTGTCAGTGTATTCTAGCCACATGCCTGCAACCTCATCTGTGATTCAGGATTTTCCAGTTTTCCAGGCTGTTTTACAATAGAAGTAGACAAGCAGGCTTTTGTCTTTCCAGAAGACAAGACAAAGAACACAAAAACAATAAAGACAGAAAGAAGGTACTTCTGTTAAGAACAAACTCATTTGTGCAGAGTATGTCATTACATTGGGATAACACCAGCAAACATATTATTCTAAGTCACTGCCTTTCTGTCTCAAATAAGACTGGTATTATTCATAAAAGTGAAAGAATGGAATCCAAGGCAACTGACAACTTATCACATAACCCTTCATATTTTCACTCTATCTATAAATGGCATCACTTTTTAGATCATTCCTTTGATATACATTATATAACATGTAGATGAATTACTAACTTCACTTTTGCTGATTTTAGTATCTTAACCAATGAAGCAATTTCGTAAGATGACCAGAAGAATTGAGACTTAAAAATTATGATTATTATATGAAAAAAATGTTCAGATGAAGAGACAATGGAGAGAGTTAAATCCAGGATATTTCTTCTAGTAGTTTCTGTTTACAGAGAAAGAGATGTGTGTTCATGGGGCTTACTGTAACTTCACTTGTGTTTAATGTAGGTTTACTTTTTGAGAGGGATTGTGACTCCTTGAATGTCCTACACATAACTTACACTTCGGTATTTAACCCTGTTGGCAACTCATTAGTAAGTGGCACAAATCCCCTTATTCTGTGATAAGTAAAGAGCTGTTCAGAGAAATCCCAGAAACCAGACTACTTTTCTCAAGACTCCCTCAGCTCTGATTATGTTTGACTAGGGTTTTAAAATCAGTTCCCTTTAAAAGCTACAGCCACATTCTTAACCATTATCCAGCCCTGAATTGTTTATAACTAAAAATGTGGAACCATAACAACTGCTTTCATGAGATGGAGGATTCCACCAGCAGTTCAGTGTTTTTAGAGAGTAAGAAAATCCCAAGACAGGAACATCCTTTATTTAATTCAGGAGAATCCACTGGAGGATTTATGCAAGCGGATGTTATAAGCCAGTGCTTCTTAAATTTTAATGCCCATACAAACCACTAGGGGAGTTTACAAAGTCGTGATTCACATTCAGGATTTTGTAGAATTAGATGGAGGACTCTGCCTTTGTAAGCTTCTCCTCTCTCCCACTGTCTGAATACTGGAGCACACATGGTTGACCTTGAGTAGAAAGTATCAAGGTCATTTATCTTTGAGGCAAGAACAGGTTGAAAGCTCAGGAAGACTTGCTAAGTATAAGAGAAGCTTTGCCCCATGGATACCAGTTAGTGATGTGTGCCTAGATGCCCCACCCGTTAACCACATGAGAAGGTGGGAGATGAACTAGAGGATCTTTACTGCGCGTAAATATATACTGTGGACACAAGGATGAGAGCGACTGAGTCTGTAGAGGAATTTGAGAAGAAGGCAAAGAATATGATTGGCATGTTCTTTTCCAGCAATAGTATAAACCATATTTTATGTCAGAGCTTTGAGAGAATCAAACAGGAAGAGTCAATTCACTGTTATCCTCTTGCTTCTTTGGAAGAAATAAGATTGAAAGGGGTCTCTTGCTATTTATAAGTAACACTTTCCCCACATGAAAGATAAAGTAACATTTTTCCCTACCATATTATTTAAAGTAAAACACTGAAATCACTCTAAAGAAAATATATACATAAAAGTTTCAGCTAGGAGAAGATAAACATTCTAGCAAATGTGCATGGGCTGAGACACATTTTTAGGACAAATATAAACACATTATTTATAAACTAGGTTGTTGAAGTGCATAATTGGATAAAGGCAAAATAAATGGGAATATATGCACAAATGCAGGAGTGTAATAATTTTCTTCTGTGCAATGCAATGCAGGTATAATAAGTCAGGAAACAAGAACAAAACAATTTCTTGCACAATATGAGCTTGTTGATACTTTTGCCTGAGCCATGCTTGAAGATGAGAAAATATAAATGTTTCAATTAGGGTAACTTCTCTTAATATAACCGTTCTGGACAAAGAATATGACATTTCAACTGTATTCAGAAAATATTTATAGTTTTCTATTATCAGATACTGTTAAAGGAACCTTAGATTTCATGGTAAATAAGACTGAATGAGACCTCTATTTGTATGATGTTTCTATAAAAATACAAAAAGTTTACAGACATTACATTACTTATTTAACTTGGTTTTTCGTTTGTTTGTTTGTTTTTTGTTTTTCTTCATTTTGCTTGTCAAACAGTCTTCTTTTTCAATGGTGTCCTGGGAAACCCTAAGTGGTTATACATGTAGAAACCTTTGCCACAACCCCAAAACATCTTTCACTAGATGATAAGCTCCTGGATGATAAAATCAACAAAACACTGTGCACATCTAAACATAGAGTCTCTGGCTGGAAACCAAGCCATAGAATACATTAGAAATTAAAGTTAAAATTAAATGACAAACAAGGCATGATGAAACTAGAGATGGTGAACATGACATGCTATATTCTCAAGGAAAATACATCAAGTCCTATCCTGACGTCCATCTGTGAGGGGGAAGACAGGAAGAGATTGAGGTGTGCTACCGGGTAAACTGAGGCACCATATTAGAGCAGCTGCTGCCAAGCCGTTTGGATATAGTTTCAAATGAAAATGTAATGAGTGGCAGGGGGGATATAGGTTGATACATTAGTCATGTTTTTCTCAAGAAAATTAAAAGAAGAAGAATAGTGTAACAGGAACAGAATGAGGTTGGAATGGAGTTTGTTCTCAAAATCATACTAACAGTTTTCTGAAACAACCCTTTGTCTCACAATTGAACTTGTGCAATTCCCCATGAAACAAAACATTTCAGAGTTGTAGATCCCACCCTCAAAAATACTTCCAATTTGTCCTCAGAGTATATTTAAGAACATGTATCAAATCTATGGATAAGTAGTGGCAATTATTTATTGACTTCATTCAAGTGACATTCCCTTTTTTTTGAAGGCAATTAGAAACAGCACACAAATATACACCAAACTTTACCAATTGGCAAATATAGGCTCACGGTATTGCTGTGTTTCCTTTTTTTCTGACTACCTTGCATGTCCTTGTTCTTTAAGTCTAGATATTTGTTTTAAACATGATGATTTTCCCCATTACTTTTATTTAATGCCTTTGTGTTTAGAAAATGCACGATCCAGCCCTGCTTAATTTAAAAGGTTAAAAAGCTAATACATTAATATGATAATTTATTTTTCTTTGTTCATTTGTCTGTTTCTTTTTTAGGTGAAGCCTCACACTACCCCATCTGGTCTTGAAGTTCTTATCATCCTTTACAACCTTCTATGCAGTGGGACAAGAGACCAGTCGGTTGCCACCATTCTCAAACATAATTTCCCTTTGTATGACTATGATCATTCATGTTAAAACATTCTGCTGGCTTTTTGGAACTGAAGTGTACAGGTCACTTTTTAATTTACTTAGCATTGTTTACTGAATAATGATTTTCAACAAATATATTGAGTAAAACCTGTGCTCTGTCATACAACTAGTACCCTATGTATTTTTTTTTAGCCAGGCATGTTTTTCTACTGGGTAAGTATTGTCCCTCAGGAATGATGATATATAAATACAATTCTCAAAGAGTAATGCTTTGATAGAGAATATTTTTACATTAACCAAGACACAAGGGAATTTCTTGAGTAATACAGTAGAGCCCTTTCTGACTTTAAAATACACTTATCCACATTCACTGTCTCTGTCTCTTTCTCTGTCTCTCTGTCTCTTTCTTTCTCTCAGCATTCTAACTTGAAAACTTTTACTACTATCAACATTTCCTTGATGAGATAGCATTAATGAAAAACTCATGAAAATATCACTTGTTGTAGTCACTGTGCGCACTATGTCTATGTTATGCAAGTTGAGAAATTCAGACAAGGACAATTGATGCCTGTGGACAAAGCCCTTAGGTTAAATTTTGCTTTATTTACTATTTTTTGCCAGTCCTGGGCTTGAACTCAGGGCCTGGGCACTGTGCCTGAACCGTGTTGTGTTCAAGGCTAGGACGCTACCACAGGAGCCACAGCACCACATTCTGGCTTTTTTGAGCACACTGGATATATATATCTATATATATGTAGATATATGTAGATATATATACTGGGCTGGCTTCGAACCTCGATCCTCAGGTCTAGGATGAGGATTACAAGTGTCAGCCATCCTTGCCTGGCTTATTTATTTTTTAATACTGCTGATGGACTGTTGTCAGTATGCCAAGGGCATAAGCTCGGCAAAACAAAATGCTCCTCTCTTTGAAGGTTGCTTGCAGTGTTCAGTTTACCAGAGCATCAATTAAAAACTTAAATCCACACCCAGATCTCTCATGTTTTGCCAACAGCCTCTTTGCTATTATATTCATATCTGAGATGTTTCACTGGGTTCCAATTATCCAATTTCAGGGAACAGCATTCTGGCTTCAATGTTTAATGCCTAACTCCTGTGGATTTCAGCATGCAATCTGTAGGTAGCAAAGCATCAAAATATACTGACTTTAAGAGGGCACTTACCATTTTACAAGGCAGTAAATGACATCAAGTTTCCGTATGTGGATATTTCACGGCAGTTGCATTATTAAAGGTACACAGCGTGCTGTTCCATCTTGAGTTCTGGAGGAAGGGAGCACTTCTTGTCTGTGGGTTATTGTTCATTCTTCCTCATAACCCAAAGCTGCTAATCCCAGCCAAAGTTTATTTCAATGCTTCACTTTATTATCAGGAACTGATATCTCAAATTAGAAGTTATAGTGACAGATGAGCTAAATGTTCTCTTATAAAACAGCATATAATTTCAGTTTGCATTTATAAGCCTGCCTGGTTGGCACTGTCCTTGAAGATCTAAGAAAAGGTTTGTATTTATTGTACTACAAAAGCTTTCATACTGGCTGGGAAGGTGGCTCAGTGATAGAGTGCTTGCCTTGCATGTATGAGGCCCTGAGTTCAATTCCTCAGCCCCATAAGCAGAAAAAGCCAGAAGTGGTGCTGAGGTTCAAATGGTAGAGAGCTAGCTTTGAGCTGAAGTGCTGAGGGACAGCGCCTTGGCCCAGAGTACAGGCCCCACGACCAAAAGAGAAAAAAAAAGCTGTTATAAAGGAAACCAAAGAATTGCTGTGGAGATCCTCCTATGACTGAGGCTTCAGCTATTTATTTGGGGTTTATTAAATATCCAGGTTTTGTGGTCATGCATGAATAAGGCCACAGAATAAATACGATATAAGATTTGGAGTGTAGTTTCATGCATTTTGAGACTAACCTGTTTAATGAATTTATAAAATTTGATTCTTTCACTACAGTGAGACACTCACCAGTTCAATTGTGTGTCATTAATTCTGTTTTTAGATAGCATGCGGATATAAACCCAGAGGTTTTATTCAGAGTCATAGTTGATGAGGAAACATCTCTCCACAAGGAAGAGAAAGAACACAAAATAGAATATCACAAGTCAAAAAATGCTACATATGTTATCAAATTTCAGAGGAAAGAACTATTCCTCCTGACTAGGGGAATCTGAAGAGCATGTTACAAGAGCAGAGGCCTAAACACAAGGGAAGAAAGAAAAGTAATCCATTATGTAACACCATCCTCTATAACTGCGAGAAAGAGGCAATGAGAGATAAATCTGGAAATCCAGGATCAGAGAGGATTTTTGAAAGACTATTAAAGGAACCAAAAGATAGGGCCCAACCCCGGCAGGCAATGGGAGCCGTTAACTGGTCTTGAGTGGTATAATATAACTTTATCTGGGCCTTAGGGTTATTAGTTCCCACCACTGGAGAAAATGAATTTAAAGATGGTGACAACAGAAAGAAGGTAAGAGGAATGCGTGCATGCATTGCCATACCGGTTTAGCTCAAATGAGAATGAAATCCAGTAAAACATTGGGAGAAATATGGGATCAAGACTTGGCACAGAGAAGGTAGAATAAAATGTATAGAGAGGTTATTCTGGACCATCCAACATTATGACAGGAAACTTCTGGTGGAAACTTCCAGAGAAGCACCAGCATGCATAGTTACAACATTGAACATAAGGTAGCCATTTATGATTAAAGGCCTGGTGGGATGTAAACAGTGGTAGATATCAGGAAATATGAAAAGATGGCCTGAGTCTCAGCACAGGGTTTGTGTTGAAGTATAGGGGCTAACATGAGTTAGGCAATGGCTGAAATTACACATGTGACATAGTGAAAGGAAACACGAAACTAGTTCCGTGAACAGAGAAAAATAAACAAACACATTCAGCTCAGTCTTGCTATGGATGGTGTGCCACCACGCATCTCTGCCTTCTGTGATCTCCCAGCATCCTTTGGGCAGGGAGGGTTTGTGATTTACCTCTAACCTACAAAACCAGTAGCTGAGGTGACAGAGGGATGGCAACCTGTATGGGGCTATTGCAAGATGTCTGTGCCTATGTCACTGGAGTCTCTTTGCTCCTTCACTGGCTTGGGGAATATATGTGTCCCTAGTGGAAAATTTCCTGGGAATAGAGACTAAAAGTCTGCCACTGGATCCTGAGGTCAGCTTGAAAAAACAACCAGCCTGAGAAAGTTCCCACTCCATCGTATCATTACTAACACTACTAACACAGTGGACACAGGTAATTCAATGGACAAGTGCAAACATGATAGAAAAAATAGGGTAGAGAGAAATCGACAGTGAGGTGTTTTTATTTTGGACCTAGGGCTTGAACTCAGGGCTTGTCTCTGAGCATTTTACCTCAGGACAAGCACTCTAATACTTTGATCTAGACCTCCACTCCTTGTTTTGTGATGGTTAATTGGAGACAGGAGGCTCACCTGGACTGGCTTTGAACCAGTATCTTCAGATCTCAGCCTTCTAAGTAGCTAGGATTACAGATGTGAGCCACCAGCACATTACAGCAATGGGTTTTACTTATTTACAGTCTCTTTATTTCATTCATATATATATATATATATATATTATGTATATATATATTATATATATTGCTTTGGTCAAGTATTGTTTTGTTATGTACATAAAATCAAGAAAACACAGTTTTGTCATCAAGGTGCTTGTGTATGAAATGTAAAGATGTGTGTGTGTGTGTGTGTGTGTGTGTGTAAAGCCTCTTTGTGCCAATGGCTAGCTGTCTATCACTTTGGCCACAGTGCCACTTCTGGTTTTATGGTGGTTAATTGGAGATAAGAGTCTCACGGGGACATTTCTGCCTGGGGCTGGCTTTGAACCATGATTCTCAGATCTCAGCTTCCTGAGTAGCTAGAATTAGAGCTGTGAGCCATTGGCACCCACTGGGGAGTTTTCTTAACTATTCTGTGACTCAACATGTCAATTACATTAGGAAAATATTAAAATAATGGGTATCAGAATTCTCGTGAAGAATCAAAAGACAGTACCTGAGAATGGAGATGAGAGCGACAAATGCTACTCATTCCTTTGAGAAAAATTTGCCACTTATCTGAGAGTCTCTTTTCTTTTTTTTAGATGAAAAGGAAGTGGGCATTGTATATCTCACAGAAACATGAGAGATGAACAAGAAACAAATGTTTTCTATAAATGGAAATACACTTTCAGTGTACATGATAGCTCTTCCCAAACAGAATAAAGTACAAGAGATGTTAAATTTAGTCTATAGCACTCCATGCAGATGTTGGGCCACAGAGCTGGAATTATAGAAATGTCTACTGCAACTCATTGTAAGAAGGTATTTTATAAAATATATTTCTTTCTGCATTTGGAAGGGAGAAGATAATGTGCGAATGATGAGCTTTTTGGTTTTCAGGTAATAAACACAGAAATGGATGGTACTTTGCAAACAGCTCTAAACCAATTTTTTCAAAGGCGATATTTTGTTCCATGATTATGTTCTTTATATCTGAGACTTGCAATCCCAAAATCTATAAAATAAAGATCTATGAAATCTATAACTTAGAATGCCTTATCTTCACCTATTAACAATATGTGATGAACAGCATGTCCAATACTACTGGAGGAAAATATGAGGCCAATAGAAACTTCCTGTCTACAAGATTTTAAATGATTTCTGTAATTATTATTTTCATAAGCGATTAAATGCTAGCATAAGAAAACCAAGAAGATGCAAATAAGCCTATGGCATTAAATAAAACACACTGTTGTGTGGGGAGGCAGCAGATGCTAGATATTTTAAAGTATCCCTGCTCCCAGTTGTAGGGTTGTTCCAGGGCTGGGATGACAACAGAAGCACAGTTTTTGAAGCCCCAGTGAGACATTTGATCAATGTTCAAGTGGCAGAGGAGACTCATTACTGTGATGTCCAGCAGGTGTAGGTAGTCAGACGGGGGCTGTCATTAAAGTGTTTTGTGTGTATCTGCTAATTATATTTCTCATTTTCAATGAGCGGTATTGTCTTCACTGTATCATTTGTCATCCTTCCAACAGGTAGCATGGGTGTGATGGAAGCTTAAACACTGTCTTCTTGGTTGCGTGGAAATGTGCCAGGTTTCTGGGGAAGGCATGATAAGAAAATCCATCCTTCCTGTTCTAAGTGTCATTAGCATGTAGCAAGTGGACTACGTCGGGGACTGTGAACTGAAAAGAGAATCGATTTCTAAACATAGGCGTTCCATATAATCTGTGTTTCAAATGGTCCTTAATATTATATATGCAGCATAATTTTATTTAAATGATAACAAATCCCTTACTTTTGATACCTAACAGAGTTAAAAAAAATCAAGTCTTTCCCTGGAGTCCTATATTTAATATTCAATTACAGCAATAAATTTAAATCTCTGAGATAGTAGAAAGTTTGAATGATGTCATCTGAAGACAGAGCAAAAATATCACAATTGCAGTTGTAACTTCAGGTTCGAAAGCCCAAGACACTCTGTACGTATCCACATTATTGCCTCTTTGAGCTTGTTACCAAAACGTGAAAATGAAATAAATGCAGAGGAAACATTAAGAAGAAATAAAGCAATATAAAGCTTTGTGAGTTGTAATTGGATTTGCCCTGTGAACATCATCAATAGTCAATTTGTTTTATTAGTTCTAAAATGTGCTCTGCACTCAGTTGTATGAACCACTCTTTTGGCTTTTAGATACAATAACAAAGCCAAACTCCGAAGAGCTATCGGCAGCATAACTTCAAATTTCAGATCGTTTCGTTTCTCCTCACATTCTTCCCTGTCTCAGATAGATAGAAGGTGCATTTAATTGAAATATTGACTTCCAGAGGAATTACTTTGCAAAGTACATTTTTGTTTTATTCTAAAACGTCTTAAATATTTAATGAATAAATGCAGCTTAATGCTAGCAATGTTCCTTATAAAGAGGCCGTGATAAATATTTTCAATGTTTTATATCACATGAGCTTATTCGTATATATAAATTTATTTAGGTAAGTTGATTGTCTTATTTGACTAAACACTATTAGATATAATTAAGCCAGCACATCTATACCTACAACACCCCAATTTATGTACTTGTTGGAGTTAGCTTTCTTTTTTCTTTTTTTTTCTTTCTTTTCTTTTTTTTTAAATTGGTCGTGGGGCTTGAACTCCTGTCCTGGGCACTGTCCCTGAGCCATTCAGCTCAAGGCGAGCACTCTACTGCTTGAACCACAGAGCCACTTCTGGTTTTCTGGTGGTTTATTGGAGATAAGAGTCTCATGGACTTTTCTGCCTGGGCTGGCTTTGAACCGTGATCCTCAGATTTCAGTCTCCTGAGTAGCTAGGATTACAGGTGTGAGCCACAGGCGCCTGGCTTGGAGTTTTAACTTTCTTTGAGTTAAAATAGTACGCTTTAAAGTTCAATTATAAAACAAACTGGCATTATAAGTTTTACATTTTCACATTAAATTGTTTAATTTTTTGTCCTTAAGAAGGAAAATCAGTTACCAGAAACTAGCCTTTCATCCGGCAGGAACAAAAATATTACAGATGCCATTTTTTTCATGTATTTTGTTTCCCAGTCTTGTCCTGTGTTGTAACTGGAGTTAAATTGAAGTACAATTCTACCCCTTCAGCTACCATGTCACAGACTCCACATCTCTTCAAAGGGTCGCATACATTCCACTATTCTTGTTCATGTGTGATTGTTAATGTGTTATCTAGTCCTACTGTTTAGCCCTCCCTATATCTTTAAACAATGTTTTGACTTTTCTGTGATAAAATCTGAACATCTATGTGCTGATCCTGTTTTCTGATCCCAGTAGGGTCAACATGAATTTGAAACAAGCCCATATGAAAAAATGTTCAGTGGGCAGCAGGAGAGCAGCCTTAAATCACTTCCAAAATCCAATCAATGAAGAGAAAACAATGTCTTTCAACCTTGCTGAAGTCATGTAGTATTCTGTCAGGTCACTCATTACAGAAACTTATTCTAACCATATATCATTTTTCTATATCCAGCCCCATGTCAACAACTATGAGAAGAAATAGTATCAGAATTCACCACATACAATTGCATATTTTATGCAAAATGTCATCTACCATTCCACGTAGCCTAATTTAATACTGCTAAAATATTTGATGTATCTTATATAGTCATATATTACCTGATAGACCTCTCCCTTATATCACATCATCTTATTTGAGGTATAGTAATTCCTTTAAAAGTTGTATTGCCATCTATAGAGAAAATAAAGGACTTAGTAAGGTTTTGTTTGTATTTTGGGGATTTGGAGAAAATATTATATAAACTCAAGGATTCATGTTTTCTAAGCAGCCACTCTCCCTCTTGGGCCAGTATTTTGAAAATTTCAAACTGATTTATAGTACATGAATTTAATGTATGTTTAGGTTATGAGAGAAATCAAATGCACAATGGCAAAGTCTTGGTTTGCTCTTGTGCATCCAGACTCCTTTTGATCTGCAGTAATAGTATAGGAAATGTAGAGCTTTCTGCTTCATGAACTTTACTTCTTTTGAAGTTTCTATATCTCAATTCTGTTTTGCATTTGTCTCTTATTTTTGTAAAAGCCAATTTCCACTTTTCTTTTTTTAACTAAATAATCCCTGATTGAGGCAATGCTGTAGGAAAAAAAGCAGATGGATTTGGTGTAGCGAAGACAAAGAGATAACTTTGCAAATACTTTGAGATAAATGTGAGGAATATTTGTTAGTTGCTATGAGAAACAAACCAGAAAGAGCCAACAAAAACAACAATCTTCCTGCAAATAAGAGATTAGATAAAATACCTATGTGAGAATTCATAGTAAGTATTGGCTAACTATACGCTGTGTGTGTGTTTTTTTCCTTAGAACTAATTTAATGTAAACCCCTTAGACAAATCCCTCTCACGCAATAAGCTGCTGGACTTGTGTTATGGATTTGTTTTCACTCTCAGTGTACTTTTCGTGTCATTTGTGATGAATGTTCTACAAATATGGCTGTCCAGACCTCAAACTTTTGAGATTATTTATCTTTTGAGGTAACATGCTGAAATACAATAATAAAAGAAACTGTAAAAATGCTAGATTGAATATTTCATGATTAAAATGTTGTTAAAAGTGACAATGCAAGTCAGCAAAGGCTCAGGCCTATAATATAAGCTACTCAGAAGGTTGAGATTTGGGGATCATGGTTTGAAGACAGGCCAAGCAGTAAAGCTTGTGAGATGCTTATATTCAATTAATCACCAAAAAGTCAGAAGTGGAACTGTAGCTAAAATTGTGGAGTGCCAGCTTTAGCAAAAAAGCTCAGGGATAGCATGTGAGACTTGAACCAATCTCCAGGTCTCTCTCTCTCTCCCCCCTCTCTCTCATACACACACACACACACACACACACACACACACACACACACACACACACACACACACACACAGAGGACACACAGGACAAGCTAATAGATCCATATTTTAAAAGGATTTGCTTAGTACTTAGGAATCTTTTGTTTAGAGATTCAGGTTTCTTTCTGAGGTAGTGTGGGTACAGGGGTGGAATGATGTTTTAGCACCATGGATAGGAGCCTTCATAGTTAAAACTCCATCATTACACTGGAAAATGGGGGAATTTCCAAGGGTTTAATACATGCACTGCTGCCAACTCATAAGGCTCTATAGTTTGAGTTCAGTTTTAGAAGGCCCATAATACTCAAACTTTTCAAGTGATTTAGTCAATGTTCGATTCCCAAAAGATTAACCAGAAATTTGAGGTGAATAAATAAATACAAATTTCCTCTTAGAAGGAAGATGAAAGTTCCCATCGGGCTTACATTTATTCTCCAAAAACTCTTGTATATAATATCCTACAAAAAATGAAAAGAAAACAAAGAAATCAGAATTGGAAAGAAATCCACAAACATTTCATAGGTTGGAATAAAACATTTTCCCCCAAGGAATTATTGTTCCCTAAAATGATAAATGTCATGAAACTATTTAATGATATACAGAGTCTATGTCTATTTTTTATATCTTCTCAAAGTCTGCTAACCAAATTCTAACCTCAGACTTCCACTATTGCCTGACTGCATTTGGATGAACTTTCTTCCTAGATTTCTGCAAGTTACTACTGCAACAGTTAACCCCACCAGCATATCCGCCGTATGTGGTCCTCCGTATTATCAAGCCTGTGGCACCTCAGTGAACACTGAACCTTTCCATTTGTTCTCTGTCCCACATTCTCTTACTCTTTTCACACATTAAGCAGGTTGCTTTCTGTCCAAGTGATGGCATAGTGCCACAAAGGAAGAATGTTTTAAATTTCTCCAAATCATTACTCATTAAGTGGAATAGTTAGACACACTCTTCATCCACCACACGTTTTCATATTGAGTTTATTTACATGACTTCTTTTCTATATGTTAAAGTATCCTGTGTTTAGAAATCAGCACAAAAATTGGAATATTCTCAAAAACAGATAACATTTAGTTCCTGAATATTAGAAATTGCCCGAGTATTAGCTAGATCCTTTTTCTTCTTCTGTCTGCTACTGATCTTTGTAAAACCTGTGCCTTTGCTTTTCTTCTGCATCTCTGCCTTGTGAACATGCATACACTCATGTGTCACTATATATTTCCTTTCAAAACTGAAAGGGTGTCCTAGGTATTTGGAAGTGGAAATGGGACGATACGAAAGCGTCAGTGAGGGGATATGGTCAACCTAAACGATATGCATGAATGGAGCTATCAGCATTACTGCTGATCTCTGCCCCTTTTTCACAGGCTGCTCACTCACTCTCGATACAATCTCTTCTTTTGAGCCATGCGCCTCAGTAGTGCATTTAATTCTTTCTTCCGTGGCCTTGTCATTTTCATTACCTTTATTTCTCTCTATCATTCTTGTAGTCATAGAATTTACTTGTGTGTGTGTCATTTGCTCCCTCTTTCTTCATAGATTCCTTGGGCAATATTAAGTAGAGTGGAGCAACATTGGCCAGTTCATCCTCAGCTTGAGTGACCTGTTGAAACTCTTTGAGGAAATAAGCTTCTGGCCCTTGAGGCTCATACACTGTCATCATTTCTCTGTCTTCTTGATTTCCAATATAGAAAATTATTTGGTGAAATAGAGTTTGCTAAATTCCTGCAGCAAGGACAGGGTATGCTTACTCACACTCGACTTTTACTGCATATTTTATTTACACGTGTTCCTTTAGTTTCTGTATCATCTACACCAATTTCATCCTTAAAAATTTTCATCACCCATTAAAAGCAGGCTTCAATGGAATATAGTACAACTAGGAACTGTGGCTTAGCTGGAGGGAGTAGCAGGTGTTTAGAGGCTGTATCCTATGCCAGCACCTCCTGTTTTCCTCCTGCCTCCGCTTCCTGTCCAAAATCAGGTGAAGAAGCTCCCAATCAATTTTTCTGACCACCTTGAGGTTCTGACCAAGTGTCTTAGGCCATGTGACCACAGACTGTTCCTTCTGAAGCCTTGAGCTAATATAAAATTTTCCCATCTGAAACAGGTGTTCCAGGAACTTTGGTTACAGTGATGCAAAGTAGCTAGAATATATACCTATGTTCAAACACTGATGGCATGCTTCACTCAGTGGAAGTAATGAATGGATGAAAACTGTCAGATGTTGCAAAGCACAATCTATCACGATTAAAATATATACAAGACTGAAGACTCATCCTGAGGCTAGTGGAAAATTTGGAAGTTTATTTTTTTAGAATAAAAAATGATGTGCTAGTTTAAATATACTTGACAGAACAGAGTTCAGAACACATCATAAGGTCAAAGCATGTAATTCCAAAAGAGGCATGTTATAAATATTTATGTAATATCATAGCATAGATTTGTGTAAATCAGAAAACAATCAGAGGAGAAATACATAAATATACTCCCCAAATTAATATTTCATTTCTCCATCCTCCATTGTACCTAAGAATAAAAAATTGATATAGATTTAAATTTAATAATAATAGATAATTACAGATTTCATGAAATTCTAAGCCTGTTTTATATGTATTAAAAGCATTTTCACAATAAAAAATTAGAAAAAGAAATTCTCATAAAAACTAGCACACATTGGATGCCAAAGAAACTTCTGACACATATACAATACAAATACTTTCCAGCCACAGTTGTAGAAGTAGATAGCAATAACAACTAACAAAAGGGCATTTTGCCTAGAAATTGAATATATGTCTTTAAAGAAGTCTCAAGAATAAGAAAAACATAAACATAAAATTAAGAATTTTATAGTATATTATCTTCCTAAAGAGTTACACATATTAATCATAGTGCTGGAATGAAGTTTCTCTGCTTAACATCTTTTCTTGCCACTACTTTTCCCCTCGGGTTTATTATATCTCCAAATCACTCAATGGCCAGAAAGTTCATTTGTACCAGTGCCACATATTACATACTAGATACATGGGGAGCTAGACTTTCTTCACAAATACCTATTATGCTAGATACTCAGGAGTCTGAGACCTGGAAGACTAAGTTGCAAGCCAGTCCAGGCAGAATGGTCTATGAAACTACATCTCTACCGAGGAAAATGCAAGACTGGAACTATAGTTCAAGTACTACAATGTGAGCCATAAGCAAGGAAACCAAGCAAGGATTTGAGACCTTAAATTCAATACAAGAAAAGGGGAGGGAAGGAAAGAGAGGGGGGGTAATGCAATAGACAGACAGACAGAGACAGAGAAAGACAAAGAGAACGAAGAAAGAAAGGAAGAAAGAAGAAGGAAGAAAGTGCGGAAGAAGGAAATAATTTTTTCCATTTCCTAACAAATGGGGTAATGTCATTCTTTCTGATGGAGGCATAGAATTCCATTGTGTATATATACCACATTTTCTTGATCCATTCATCTACTGAGGGGCATCTGGGTTGGTTCCAGATCTTAGCTATGGTAAATAATGCTGCAATAAACATAGTTGTGTTGGTAACTTTAGTATGGTCTTGTTTGTGATCATTTGGGTAAATGCCCAAAAGTGGGATTGCTGGGTCATAGGGGAGCTCTATGTGGAGTCATTTGAGGAACCTCCATACTGCTTTCCAAAGTGGCTGAAAAGGTTTACACTCCCACCAACAATGCAGTAGGGTTCCCTTCTGTCCACATCCCCTCCAGCATCTGTTGTTATTAGAGGTGTTGATTCTAGCCATTCTAACTGGGATGAGGTGGTATCTCAATGTTCTTTTGACTTGCATTTCTTTTATGGCTAGAGAAGTTGACCATTTCTTCATGTGTCTATTGGCCAATAAATAAGTGGCCTAAAGACTTAAAGAGAAACTTCTCTGAAGAGGAAAGAAGGATGGCCAATATATATGGTCAATAGAAATGGTCAACCTCTCTAGTCATAAAAGAAATGCAAATCAAAAGAACATTGAGATAACACCCAGAAAAGTATTCAAATGTTTTTGCTTTCATGGGATTGTTTCTAACATATTTATAAAATGATTTCTTTGTTGCTTTATATGTCCCTCCTCCACGGTATAACCCCTGCTTTTACTGTATTTGATGTTGGTATAATTTGTGGAGGGAAGGGAACAAACAAATCGTTAACTAGGGATTCAGGTAGACCCATTGTAACAATGAGATATACAAATCATTATGTCGAAAAACAAACTCTACAACTTTGGTTCGGCGATGGGGCGGGAGAGATGGGAAGGGATGTGAAGGGGAAACAAAGGAGGAGGCTACAATGCTTGATAAGAAATGTACTCATTATCTTGCCCATGTAATTGTAACCCCTCCGTACAGTATTTTCACAATAAAAAAGAAAGAAAGAAGGAAGGAAATAATACACAGGAACACGAACTATGCTTGAGACTGTCTCTCTCTCTCTCTGTACATATATGTATATATATATATATATATATATAGTCTCATACAAGTGGTGTGTGTGTGTGTGTGTGTGTGTGTGTGTGTACACGCGCATGTGTGCATGTGCCTATATGAAGTACTCTGTGTGCTCCTTTTCACAGCTTCATTTTTGGGCTATCCCTGGGGAGCTTATGGCACCCCCTAAGAAATAATATTTGCTGTACAGGTATTTGCATTTACAAGTGCCTTTGATCCTGTCTACACATGCAAATGGCCAAAAGAAGGGAACATTGGTTCCTCCTAGTAATTGAGATCCCCTGGGATTCAATTAGAGCACCATCTAAGATCATCTGCCTGCCACATTCCCCAGAGGTGCGTATCTATGGTGAATTGCCTAACACATCTTCCAACTATTCCCAGGAAACACTTGGATACAGAGTCAAGTTGAATTCCCCATTGATGCAGGCAGAAGGCAGGAGTAAAGCCTCGATTTCAATTTTTATCTTGGGTTTCTTGTCCAGATAATAGAGCTAAATGAGGAGATAATTTGTAATTCACCGACATTGTGTTCTTTTGACTTTATGTCTGACCTACAGAACACAGCAACTTGCAACAGATGAGCTGTGTAACTTTAATCTTTCATTTATCTGGTGGATCAAGACTTATTTTTCTGAGGTCTGATTGGGTGTTCTCAAAGATTGCTTTCAACTTAAAAGCTGTGATGCTAGATTAAAATATGATTTTATGGTTCATGATCTATAAATAAGAGTGCACAAGCATGCCTGTGGTTATTATCACCACTAGTGGTGCTCCTAGCTGCATAAGGAAGTATACCAGCCACATCCACTGCCAACAATAGCATGGAGTTTACTCTTCCAACTGTGTTTGAACTTGGCCTATCTAAGAAAAAGACCAGGGAATCCAAGGCCAGCCAAATAGATGGACTCGTGAAATACATTTGAACTTCATTTGAGTCAAACAAAACAGGACACATTTCTAGCAGTTAACTGTTTGATATGGGAAAACATTGTTAGCAACATAAATTTATTACTATAAGTCTCCTAGATCAATACAGGTTGAGGACTCTTAGACCACTGACTCAATCCTCCTCTGTCTGTCCTTCCTGTAGTTTGTCCTCCCACTGACTTTTCTTTCAAAGCATCTCAGATTGTCTACCCTCTCTTCACAGTACTTCTTACCATCTATAACTCCCTATTAGCTCTCTACGATTCTTATGGTCCTACTCCTCTGTAAGATTTAGCAAAAAGTCTGCAGGGCAGTGCTGTCCCTTACTGAGCCTAAGACAGTACCTGAAATATAACAGGAATTCAATATTTGTTGCTCTCAATGTTAAGTTATTAGATTTATGGGAAAATGTCATGGCAGTATGTTATATTACTTTCATGAAGCTTGATACACAAAAGCTTACATATTTTTTTCTAAAAGAAAAGAAGAAGATGACTGGGAAAAATGGATTGTGAGTCTGAGACAGCCTGTACTACACAGCAGGACTTATAATAAACAACAACAACAAAATGCCCAAGTAACCCACATATGCACATGCATACATATATCTGTACATATATATAAATAGATGATATTTACATTCATGTGTGTCTATGTATATGCATGTATAGATGCTGGTATGTATATGTGTACTTATGTGCATCTATCTATATGTATGTATCTGTATATGCAGACAAATATATATATATATATGCATATACATAATTACTAATTGTTGAAGGTAAATATTTGTTTTGCTCTAAAGATACACTATCCTGCTTTGATGGATTTGAAAACCACCATGAGGCCATGTCAGATAGCACAATGGAGAGCAAACATTGTGAAATTGTTTTCCTTTGTAAAACTGAAATGACACAACCACCCACACACTGAGCTTTATCTGAAATTGCTCTCTAGTGTCTTCAGTATAAGATCCCTTATTCTTGGTTGGCCTACAGATTTGAGACTTTGCCACCAGCTTCACACTTCCATTTTATCCCATAGACTTCTCTTCACTGGAATGCATTCCTTACCTTTGAAATAACAGTAAAATGGATGCAGCTCAATTATTTTACCATAAAGCTAGCTGAATGCATTTCCCCTTGTTAGGTATTTCTCATAACAAAATTGATTTATAGATGTTCTAAAAAATCTCTCCCAACCCAGTACACATCTATGCCGCTGCTCTTTGTTTTCTGAGCACATTTTGAGGTTTTCATTTAAATTTCTTTCTTTTTAGTGGATTATTCATTTATTCATTTGGTTATAGAATTATATGTTATTATATTTATTTTCCTTTAGCATTTGTTTTAATGTGTTGTGAATATGTAACATGTGAATGACTACCAATTTTTTGTTCTTCTACAGAAATATATATTTTTTACAATCTCTATTCTTTTTTAAATAAATTTTTATTGTGAAAATTCTGTACACAGGGGTTACAGTTACATGAGCAAGGTAATCAGTACATTTCTTATCAAGCATTGTTGCCTCCTCCTTTGTTTTTCCCCTACCATCCCTTCCCTTCCTCTTCCACAATTACACTCCCCCCCACCTAAATTGTACAGTTCATTGTTCAACAATGTCTTGTACATCTCATTGTTACAATGGGTCAACCTGTATCCCTATTCAAATATTTTGTTTATTCCTTTCCCCTCCCCAAATTATACCAACATCAAATACAGTGAAAATAGTGGTTATACCATGGGGGAGGGACCTACAACGCAACAAAAAATAACATGGTACCTTATAAATAAGTTAGAAACAATAGCAAGAAAGAACAAAACCACTTGTGTCCCCATCTTGGAGTTCATTTAGCTTAACATCATCTTATCTGGTCATATGTACATAGCTTTTGAACTTTTCTGCTTGTCCCAGACATATACTAGTTATTTCAAATAAGGGAAAACATAGGACCTATGTTTCTTGGGCCTGGCTTACTTTACTTATTTTTTTTTTCCAATTTATCTGGTCATATGTACATAGCTTTTGAACTTTTCTGCTTGTCCCAGACATATACTAGTTATTTCAAATAAGGGAAAACATAGGACCTATGTTTCTTGGGCCTGGCTTACTTTACTTAATATATTTTTTTCCAAGTCTATCCTTTTCCTAACAAATGGGGAGGTGTCATTTTTTCTGATGGAGGCATAGAATTCCATTGTGTCTATATACCAGATTTTCTTGATCCATTCATCTACTGAGGGGCATCTGGGTTTGTTCCATATCTTAGCTATGGTTAATAATGCTGCAATAAACATTGCTGTGCTGGTAGCTTTAATATGGTCTTGTTTGTAATCATTCAGCTAGATGCCCAAAATTGGGGTCTCATATCTGAAATATACCTGGAACTCAAAAAATTAAATCTCCCAACAAATGATCAAAGAAACAATTGCCCAATAAATAAGTGGGCTAAAGACTTAAAGAGAAACTTCTCTATCTGAAGAGGAAATAAGAATGGCCAATAGACACATGAAGAAATGCTCAACCTCTCTAGCCATAAAAGAAATGCAAATAAAAACAACATTAAGATTCCACTTCATCCCAGTTAGAATGGCTATAATCAAGAACTCTAATAACAACAGATGCTGGAGGGGATGTGGCCAGAAGGGAACCCTGTTGCATTGTTGGTGGAAGTGTAATCTTGTTCCACCCTTTGGGAAGCAGTATGAAGGTTCCTCAAAAGACTCCACATAATCTTTATTCTTTATAAGGTTGGTGTACCAAGGAGTAACCATTTAACAAAGTGGTCTATGAATACAATGTGCATTGATCAATATCACTTCTTGAATGCATGACCTGGAATGGTACCTGTATTCACATTTACAATACTAATATCTTAATTTGTTCATTTTGAATAATAAAGTTATAGTGGATAATTGGCAATGTCCTCCTTACTTTCCCCCAGCCCATGGCAACCTGGCTTTTGGTTTGTTTTCCTCTCCCATGGCTTGAATATTTACTACATATGATTTGTTCTAGAAGTGTTCAAGTCCACTTATTTGAAAATATTTGCTGAGTAAATGCTGTATATCACTATTTATTTCTGTCTCATGGTAGTCTATCTTACCTATGTGTTTATAAGAAAACTCTTGAGGAGGCCAATGGACAAGACGGCTCTGAGGGTGTGGACAGAATTTCCCCTGCAGCTTGAGGTCTTGGGATCAACAACTTTATGCTTGACTGCACATGGCCAGTGAGAATTTGTTCATAATTCACTTTTTTTTTTCTAAATTGGATTTTTGTTCCTCTGCCAAAAGGACACAATTTTGTTTGACCTCTGTCATACAAGGAGTGGCCTTTGAAATCATCATCTTGTCAACCTAGCCTTCAGATGGGTGAGAAACAAACAAACAAACATTTTTTCCCCTTCTTTTAGGGTGGTAGTTATGTTCTTCCGTAGCTTTCTACATTGCAAGTACAAGCAGAAGTAAAATACCCGGGAGACTTGAAATAGCCGGTGATAATTGTGGCACTGGCAGCACAGTTTGGGGGCAGGGCTAATCCTGTGGAAATAACCCCTGAAGAGGATGCTAACAATCTCTGGTAGACTTTAAATCCTTAAGACAACAAGGTAATGCTTACTACCAAGAAACACAACATCCTGGTTAGGGTTGATAATAGAATGAAATGTTGGGAATCAGCGTTACACAGGACAAACTGGAGATTGATCTGAGAATTTTAATTTGTTTTCCTTTGTCCCAAAGGTGGATAGGTATTTCAGCATCTTAGAGGCCAAGAAACATTTTTTCACAGCTCTTACTGTACTCCACTGTGTCCCTCTTCCAGTGTTGTGGACATCTGTGATTTTCACTTGTATGAGAGAGAGTTGCACAAGAAGGGATCTCTAAGAAGGTATCCCAGATGGACATTTGGTGATAGCTCATATGGATGTGTGCACAGCTGTCAAGGTTGAACATGGAAGAGTAAAAGTCAGACACTGCCTTTATGCAATACATAGTACTTTTTTTTGCAAAACAAGCACTGGTTAGCTTTTAAAATGAGATACATTTGGAATAATATATTCATTAAAGTAGGTTATTTCTCCTATTGCTCTTTATAGTGCAGTGGAAATTATTATACTTAATGCACTTCCTGAAATAGGCATGCATTTTAAGTGAAAAATAATAATATATTAGGAAATCTTATATTAGAAAATAAAGAGAGTACATCAACACAGGACTGAATGGACCTCAGAGAGCAAGCTCCTGTGTCATCAGATTCTAGAAACAAAATTCAGCAGAAAAAAAAATCAAAAAACAAAAAACCTGTTCTGTGGGCCAATCTGATCCTGATTATACTTTCTCTGTGCAATTTGTTTAAAAAATCTAATCATCCTCTCCTGCTCAGATATAACCTCTCCACCTCATGTGTTTCATATTATGTAAATGGAGTCAGGAATGTAATAGCTCAAATTTGATTAGAGCAGCTTTTTGCCCATGGTATCATTAGAAGTGCAAGTTGACACATGAGCATCTAGTTTATGGCACTGTGACTCAAACAGCTCCTGTTCACTTTTACCCTGCCCAGCGCAAAAGATGCAGTTGTAGAATACACTAACTGCAGCAACACATAACTTCCAGATCTCAGCAGCTTACAGCACAAAATTTCACACGTACATCTCCAGTAGAGTGAAGGTGTGTGAGAGATGGGAGATTGTCCTCATTCGTTGGCTCTGCTGTCTTCCTGGAGCGTCTTGCCACTTAACCTGAATCCTTGCTCCCCAGATGCCCAATAAACTAGGAGAGGGCATACAGGATTTGCTCAGGCAGTGGAAGGCAGGCTTGCAAATGGCATGTGTTTCTTCCGATCATTGCCCTGCACGGGTCTCAGTTATGAAATATAGCAAGGAGATCCTGAAATGCACCCACAATGTGCCATCCAGAGCAAATATGGCAGATTTGGGGCCCCTAGTTAGAGTCTGTAGCAGATAATACACAGTAACGAAGAAAACAGTCCACATCTGCCATTGAGACCGAAAGATGTGTAATAATAAAAAGGATAAAAAAACAATCATTTATCTTCAAGTCAATAACATGTGGTTCCATCTGAGAATTTCCTTATAAAAATATAATTCCATATAAGCAGTAGTTTTGTCTTTTATCGAAAGAGCAAATGAATGACTCACAAAGAATGTAAATATTTGACTACAGAAATGACTGATAAACAGAAATTCTGAGGCATATTGCACACAGAGACATGCTTGTGTGTGTGCACAACACAGTTCTCAGTTCTTAGTATGGGTATAACTTATTTAAGCTTAGGTATTATTTTAATTTCTTATTATACTATGAAACCATAATTGATTATATATATATATACATATATATATAATTTGCCACTTGTTTTTTTTTTTGAAGTGTAATGCCGTAAACTTGGAGTGGAATGTTATGCTTGTGATCCTGGCTAATCAGGAAGCTGAGATCTGAGGATGATGGTTGGAAGCCAGTCTAGGCAGGAAACGAGTCTTTCATGTCCAATTAACTACCCAAAAGCCGAAAATGGAGGTGTGACTCTGGTGAAAGTATTGTTGCCTTAAACAAAGAAGAAAGCTGAAGGATATCACCTAAGACCTGACTGGCACCAAAATAATAATAATAATAATAATAATTATAACAATGATGATGATGATGATTCTTAAAGACATATAGTCATTACAGTATAGGTACTTGTTTCAGAGGAATAAAAATCCCAAAGTTCATCTTGGAAAGAGTACCAGAAACCAGAATTAAAAAGATGCACTCTTTTTCTTTCTTTCTTTTCTTTCTTTCTTTCTTTCTTTCTTTCTTTCTTTCTTTCTTTCTTTCTTTCTTTCTTTCTTTCTTTCTTTCTTTCTTTCTTTCTTTCTTTCTTTCTTTCTTTCTTTCTCCCTCTCTCTCTCTCTCTCTCTCTCTCTCTCTCTCCCCCTTCCTTCTTTCCTTCCTTCCTTCCTTCCTTCTTTTGCCAGTCGTGGGGTTTGAACTCAGTCCTGGGCACTATCCCTGAGCTTCTTTTGCTCAAGGCCAGCCAAGCATCACTTCCAGCCTATTCTGTGTATGTGGTACCGAGGAATTGAACCAAGGGTTCAAGATGCTAGGCAAGCACTCCACCACTGAGCCACATTCCCAGTGCAAAATGTGCACATTTTCTACCTTAGGTTGTATGAAAAAGTCAAATTAAAGAAATCAATTAAACAATAATATTAAATAGCAATTGTATTTTTGATGTATATTGATCAGAAATTCATTTCTGTGTACTGTTATCATTTCCATCATTTCTTTGCTATCATTTTTCTAGAAGTGAGTTTTGTAGGATGTTAATATTTACTTTCTAGAATATTTGACTGATTGCATTGAAGTATCTTGCTGCATAATAGTTTAAAAATACATGTTTAATTTTATTAATATGACATTTTTGCTCCTCACCAAAATTTGTTTTTTTTTATCAAATAACTTACCAATTCATCTTATCTGTCATACAATTGACAGCATTCTTTAATGCCTTTTTAAATATTGGTAGTATAAATAGATTAGGTCTACGGTCAATTATGCCTTTTTGGGCTAAGATGAAATATTCAGTCAGGCCAGTCAAATTTGTCGATTTTATCATTTGTTTTTGCAATTTCTACTCTATGGATTTCACTCTAATCTTCGTTTTTTTTTAATTTTTATTCATTTTTTATTGTGAAAATACTGTACAGAGGGTTTACAATTAGACGGGCAAGATAATGAGTACATTTCTTATCAAACATTGTAGCCTCCTCCTTTGTTTCCCCTCCTCCCTTTCCAGCCTCCCCCTGCCCCCCCAATCCTTCCCCCCACCCACCAAAGTTCTAAAGTTCCTTTTCCACATGACAACTTGTACTTCTCATTGTTGCAACGGGTCCACCAGTATCCTTATTTAAACGACTTGTTTTTCCCCTTCCCCTCCACAAATTATACCGACATCAAATACAGTGAAAGCAGGGGTTATACTGTGGGGGAGGCACATAAAAAGCAACAAAGAAATAATCTTATAAATGCGTTAGAAACAAATGCATGAAAGAAATTTGAATACATTTGAATACATATCTTAGGGTTCATTTTCTTTTTTTTTTTTTTTATTTTATTTTATTTTATTTTTTTATTGTAAAGCTACTATACAGAGGGTTACAGTTACATGAGTGAGGTTATGAGTACACTTCCTCTTGAACATTGTTACCCCCTCCATTGTTTTCCCCCTACCATCCCCTCCCTCCCTCCCTTCCCCGAGGTTCTTTTTTTTTTTTTTTTGATTGTGATTAAATGATTACATAATTTCAAAGTCACAAGTTCATTCTAACTTCCCTGGAGCAAATTGTCTACCACAGTCTGTAATATATAACGGTGTTCACATGTTATATAGCATATTTGTGATCAGCAGCATGAGGATATTTAGTAGTGGTTCAACCAGATGAGCGGGAGTTCTTTGTTTCTTAAGTCCTGTTAGTTTTGTCGTATCACTAACCTTTTGGATTTAGCATCCACTTATGAGGGAGACCATGTACCATTTGTCTCTTCGTTCTTGGCTTACCTCGCTCAACATGATTCCTTCTAGCTCCATCCATTTCCCTGCAAATGCCATTGTTTTGTCATTTCTAATGGCTGCATAATATTCCATTGTGTATTGATACCACAATTTTTGGATCCATTCATCTGTGGTGGGGCACCTAGGTTGTTTCCATATCCTAGCTATTGCGAACAGTGCTGCAATAAACATGGAGGTGCACGTGTCCTTGTATATTGGTTCCTGTTGTTCAGGGTAGATGCCTAGAAGTGGTATGACTGGGTCGTAAGGGAGGTCAATCTTTAGCTTTCTAAGGACCCTCCAGACTGCTTTCCAAAGTGGTTGTATAAGTGTACATTCCCACCAGCAGTGTAATAGGGTTCCTCTTTCTCCACATCCCCTCCAGCATTTGTCGTTGGCTGATTTGTGGATGTGGGACATTCTGACTGGGGTAAGGTGGTATCTCAGGGTTGTCTTTATTTGCATTTCCTTCACCACCAGGGATGATGAACATTTCCTCATGTGTTTCTTTGCCATTTTTATTTCTTCATTTGAGAAGTCCCTCTTTAGTTCCCTTGCCCATTTAGTAATTGGTTTGTTAGGTTTGGGAGGGATTAGTTTCTTGAGTTCCCTGTATATACAGGATGTTAACCCCTTGTCTGATATATTGCTGGTAAATATTTTTTCCCAATTAGTTGGTTGTCTTTCTAGCTTAGTTGCGATAGATTTAGCTGTGCAGAAGCTTTTTATTTTAAGGTAGTCCCATTTGTCGAGTCTCTCTCCAACTTGTTGTGACCCTGGGACTCTGTTCAGGAAGTTCCTTCCTGTGCCTATTAGTTCAAGTGTCTCTCCTACTCTGTCCTGCAGTAGTTTCAGAGATTCAGGTTTAATGTTAAGGTCTTTAATCCATTTTGAGTTGATGTTGGTGCATGGTGATAGGCTGGGGTCCACTTTTAGTTTTCTGCATGTGGCTGCCCAGTTTTCCCAGCACCAGCGGTTGAAGAGGCTGTGTTTCTTCCATTGTATGTCTTTGGCTCCTTTGTCGAATATCAGCTGGCTGTAGGCCTGTGGATTTATATCTGGATCTTCTATTCTGTTCCATTGGTCTTCGGGTCTGTTTTTGTGCCAGTACCATGCTGTCTTTGTGATTATAGCTCTGTAGTAGAGTTTGAGGTTCGGCATGGATAGCCCTCCCATATTATCTTTATCCCCTAGAATTGTTTTGGCTATTCTAGGTCTTTTGTTGTTCCATATAAATTTTTGGACTGTTTTCTGTATTTCAGTGATGTACGTCATTGGGATTTTAATAGGAATTGCATTGAATTTGTATATTAATTTTGGAAGTATCACCATCTTTACTATATTAAGTCGGCCTATCCAGGAGCATGGGAGGTCTTTCCATTTCCTAGTGTCTTCTGCAATTTCTTTCTTTAACTTTTTATAGTTCTCATTAAATAGTTCTTTTACATCTTTGGTTAGGTTAATTCCTAAATATTTTATTTTTTGGGAGGTTATTGTGAATGGGGTTGCTCCCTTTATTTCCCTCTCTTCCTGTGCGTTATCAGTGTATAGGAAGGCAACTGATTTTTGTGGGTTTATTTTGTATCCTGCTATTTTGCCGAAGTGACTTATGATTTCTAAAAGTTTGGGGATGGAGTTTTTGGGATCGTGGAGGTATAGTATCATGTCGTCTGCAAAAAGGGATAGTTTCACTTCTTCTTTCCCTATGCGGATCCCTTTAATGTCTTTTTCTTGCCTTATTGCCCTGGCTAAGGGTTCTAGGACTATGTTGAAGAGGAGTGGAGACAGTGGACATCCTTGCCTTGTTCCTGTTTTTAGGAGGATTGGTTGTAGCTTTTCCCCATTAAGTATAATATTGGCTATTGGTCTGTCATAAATGGCTTTTATTGTTTTTAGAAATGTTCCTTCTATTCCTATTTTCTCCAGAGCTTTTAGCATGAATGAATGTTGAATTTTATCAAAGGCCTTTTCTGCATCTGTGGCGATAATCATGTGATTCTTGACCTTGGCTCTGTTGATATGCTGGATTACATTTATTGACTTACGTATGTTAAACCATCCCTGTGTCTCTGGGATGAAGCCTACCTGATCATAGTGTATTATTTTTTTTATGTGTTTCTGGATTCTGTTAGCTAGAATCTTGTTAAGGATCTTTGCATCTGTGTTCATCAAGGAGATTGGCCTGTAATTCTCCTTTTTGGTTGGGTCTTTGCCTGGTTTGGGGATGAGTGTGATATTGGCTTCGTAGAATGAGTTTGGGATAGCTCCCTCCTTCTCTGTTTCTCTGAAGAGCTTGAGGAGTATGGGTATTAGTTCTTCTTTAAAGGTCTTATAGAATTCTGCTGTGAATCCATCTGGTCCTGGGCTTTTTTTTGTTGGAAGACTTTTGATAGCTTCCTGTATCTCATTATAGGATATTGGCTTATTTAATTGGTTAACTTCTTCTTTGCTCAGTTTGGGTAACTTGTATTTCTCTAAAAATGCATCCATTTCCGCCAGATTTTCTTCCTTTAGAGAGTATAGCTTTTGAAAGTAGTCTGTTAGAATTGTTTGGATATCTTGGGTACGTGTTGTGATGTTTCCCGTGGCATCCCTAATCCTATTAATATGGGTTTCCTCTCTTCTTTTTTTAATTAATCTTGCCAACGGGCCATCAATTTTGTTTATTTTTTCAAAGAACCAGCTTTTTGTTTGGTTTATTTTGGTTATGGTTTTCTGATTTTCTAATTGGTTAATCTCTGCTCTCAATTTGGTTATCTGGCTTCGTCTAGTAGCTTTAGGTCCCATTTTTTCTTGTTTTTCTAGCTGTTTTAGTTGCAACATGAGATTATTTACTTGGTCTGTCTCCATTCTCTTGATGTGGGCACTGAGGGCAATAAATTTGCCCCTCAGGACTGCTTTTGCTGTGTCCCACAAGTTTCTTTGTGAGGTGTTTTCATTTTCATTGAGTTCTAGGAAATGCTTTATTTCTTCTCTGATCTCTTCTGTTACCCAGGCCTTGTTAAGGAGTGTGCTGTTCAATTTCCATGTATTAGAGAAATTTCTGCGGTATGCTTTGTTATTGAGAGCTAGCTTGATTCCACTGTGGTCAGATAGGATACAGGGGATTATGTCGATCCCTTTGTATTTGCTTAAGTTCCTTGAATGAACTATGATATGGTCTATTTTGGAGAAAGTTCCATGAGCTGCTGAGAAGAATGTGTACTGTGTTGTTTTAGGGTGAAATACTCGGTAGATGTCAGTTAATTCCGCTTGAAGTATGGCCTCACTTAATTCGGTAGCTTCTTTGCCAATCCTCTGGTTGGTAGACCTGTCCTTTGGTGAGAGTGGCGTGTTAAAGTCTCCTAGTATTATCGTATTGGGATCTATTTTATTCTGTAAGTTTGAGAGCATTTGTTTGACATATCTGGGTGCACCGATATTTGGGGCATATAAGTTGATGATGGTTATATCCTCCTCTTGGATTGTTCCCTTTATTAATATGTAGTGTCCGTCCTTGTCTTTCTGTACTGATTTTAATGAAAAGTTTATTTTGTCAGATATCAGGATAGCTACACCTGCTTTCTTATTGGGGGAATTTGATTGGTAGATCCTTTTCCACCCCTTCACTCTGAGTTTGTTTGTATGTTTGGCTGAGAGGTGGGTCTCCTGAAGGCAACAGATGGATGGGTCTTGTTTTCTGATCCAGTCCTCAGTTCGTTTTCTTTTAATTGGCGAATTCAGCCCATTTATATTAAGAGAAAGTATAGAGAGATGCATTGTTGTCCCTGCCATTCCGTTTTCCTAAGTTTTTCTTCTTTCCTTTCCTCCTGTGCTTGCTCAGTTAGACTTTGAGTAATGCCTGTTTGGGGCAGGTCCCAGTTCCTGGTTGCTTTCTTCAGGTTGTGTCCCCCCTCTTAGAATTCTTTGTAATGCTGGCTTAATGTTTATGTATTCATTTAGTTTTTCTTTGCTATTAAAAGTTTTCAGTTCTCCATCGAATGTGAATGCTAGCTTTGCCGGGTATATCAGTCTGGGTTGGCAGTTATTGGCTCTCAGGGCTCGTATGGTGCTTTCCCAGGCTTTTCTTGCATTCATTGTTTGTGTGGAGAGATCTGCAGTGATTCTAATTTTTTTCCCGTTGTAGTATAGCTCCTTCTTCATTTTTGCTGCATGCAGGATTGTTTCCTTATTATTCAGATCCATCATTGTTACTATTATGTGCCTAGAAGTGTTTCTCCTGGGATCTTGCTTGTTGGGTGTTCGATAAGCTTTTGTGATGTAGTTAAGATGGTCGTTTTTGAGGTGGGGAAAATTTTCATTGACTATCTTGTTAAATAGGTGTTGCATTCCCTTGCTCTGGAATTCCTCACCTTCGTCCACTCCGATTATGCGAAGGTTAAATTTTTTAGCATTATCTGCTTGCTCTTGAATTTCCCTTTGGTTTAATTTGAGTGATTTTTCCATATCTGTCACTTTTTGGTCCAGTTGGTGTATTCTGTCTTCTGTATCTGACACTCTACCTTCCATTTCATTCACTCTGTTGACCGTGGCTTCTATTGTGGTTTGCATGGTGGAAATGGATCCCTTTATGGATTCAATGTTGGTTCTCAGAGTACTGATCTCACCTCTCAATGAGGTGAGATCAGTATGCATTACCTCTAATTTGGCGTTTATCTCACTTCTTACTGAGGTTTGTGCAGCTTCTATTTTTGCATCCAATTTTTGTTTGATATCCTGTATATCTTTTGATAGTTCATCCTTGTGCTCTTTCAATTTCTGATCCATTTCTCGCTTTATTTCTTGAGTCATTGCCTCCAGCAACCCTTGGATGTAGTTTTTGTCTTCCATTCCTGCTTTGCTCCCATTGGGGCTCTCCCCTGCGTGGCTGCTGGCTTTTGAGGTGAGCTTGCTGTCCTGGGTAGTGGTAAACCTTGTGATTTTTCTCTGTGATTTTCGCATGGGGGTTCAGGAGACTGCTCTTCAATCTTGTTTTGGTGTGTCTGTCTTTGCTTGGTTGCTGATTCTCTATTGGTAGAGAGAGTCTGTGCCTGATCTGGATTCTGTTGGGAGCCTATTTCCAGCTGCTATTCACTTAGGATTCTCAGCTCTCTGCTGTAGCAATTCCCGCCTTTGGAAGGGTTGAGCAGCCTAGACTGCTTGTGTTTGCTCCTGCGGGTGCTCTTGGGAAGATCAGATGCTCTGGATGCACTCTCCCAAATACTGGAGTCTGCTATGGGCTCCTGATGTGTTTTTGTTTGTTTGTTTTGGGCTGGTTGTGGGCTTGAACTCTAGGTTTGGGTGCTGTCCCTCAGCTCTTCAGCTCAGGGCTGGCACCCTACCATTTGAGCCACAGCCCCACTTCTGACCCTTTTTGCTTTGTTCAGGCGCCGGTCCCCTGGCCTGGTTCCGGCCCCAGCCTGGAGCGCGCTCGTTAGGCCTGTGCTAATGTGTATACCACCTTGGTTATGCAGCCTGGAGGACACAGTTCAAATTTCTTCTACTGTTGGTAGTCTTGACCCAGGGGCACTGTTCCTGGCTTGAGCATTTAAGCTCCCTTCCCGGGGCGCTCTTGCTCTGGCCTGGCCAGCAGAGTGTGCTCCACCGGCTGGTGGGGCTCTCGAACAGTTCCCAGTTTTAGTGGGTCCTGTGGTCCGGGTGTTGGGGTAGGGAGTCTAGGTCAGGGTCTGGGGATTCCCTCCAGCTCTGGTCTCCCTTGATGGATTCCCTGTCCCCTGATGGGTACTCACCCTGTAGGTCGTCAGTTGTTGTTGCAGTCCATCAGTTGTTGTTGCAGTCCGAGTTCAGTTGGGGTGGTTGCGGGCTGGGTTGGGCGGCCCCCCGCCGGGTCGTTGCGATCGCGATTGGGCGGGTGGTCTGCGGACAGGTCCCTTTGTGGCGCTGCTGGTGCCGGGCGGCTTTGGCGGGATGGAGCCTCTCCGCTCCGGTGGAGAGTGATGGGTGGGGTGGGATCCTCCTGGAGACTCCCGGCTGGTAGGTTTCTCTGTTCCTGGCGATCCGCTGTTCTGCAATCCGGTACCTGGTGATCTGCAAGCAGCCCCCTGTGTCTCTGTGGCTCCGGCAGCCAGGGTTCATTTTCTTAACATCACCTTATCTGACCTTTCCTGCTTGACTCATACATATACTAGATATTGCAAATAAGGGAAACCATGGAACCAATGTTTCTTTGGGCATGGCTTACTTCACTTAATATAATTTTTTCCAAGTCTTTCCATTTCCTAACAAATGGGGCAATGTCATTTTTTCTGATGGACGCATAGAATTCCATTGTGCATATATACCACATTTTCTTGATCCATTCATCTACTGAGGGGCATCTGGGTTGGATCCATATCTTGGCTATACTAAATAATGCTGCAAAAAACTTAATTGTGCTGGTAGTTTTAGTGTGGTCTTGTTTGTAAACATTTGGGTAAATGCCCAAAAGTGGGATTGCTGGGTCATAGGGGAGCTCTATATGGAGTCTTTTGAGGAACCTCCATACTACTTTCCAAAGTGGTTGAACAAGTTTACACTCCCACCAACAATGAAGTAAGATTCTCTTCTGTCCACATGCCCTCCAACATCTGTTGTTATTAGAGTTCTTGATTTTTGCCATTCTAACTGGGGTGAGGTGGTATCTTTGATTTGTTTTGTTTCCCGGTCTCTATTAAGAAAATTTTGGCTTGTGCCAGGAGACCTAGGGTTTCTCCTATTCCATCCTGTAATGTTTTTAGAGTGTCTGCTTTGACTCCGAGGTCTTTGATCCATTTGTAGTTGATTCTGGTGCAGGGTGATAGATAAGGATCTAGCTTTAGTTTTCTACAAGTAGTTAACCAATTTTGAAAGCACCATGTACTGAAGAGGCTGTCTTTCTTCAATTCTATTTTTTTAGCTCCCTTATCGAAGATTACATGGCCATAGGTCTGTAGGTTCATTTCTGGGTTTTCAATTCTATTCCATTGGTCCTGAGGTCTGTTCTTATGCCAATACCAAGCTGTTTTGATTACTATGGCTTTATAGTAGAGTTTGAAATTTGGTATTGATATTGCTCCAGGAGTGTTCTTTCCATTGAGGAGCGTTTTTGCTATTCGGGGTCATTTATTGTTTCATATGAATTTTTGGATTGCCTCTTCTATTTCTTTGAAGAATGAGATTGGAATTTTAAAAGGTATCCCATTGAATTTGTAGATAGCCTTGGGAAGTATTGCCATTATCATGATGTTAATATTTCCAATCCAGGAGCATGGGAGTTTTTGCCATTTTCTAAGTTTTGATTTCATTTTTCAAGTTTTTAAAGTTTTCATCATAGAGTTCCTTCACTACATTGGTTAAGTTAATTCCTAAGTATTTTATTTTTTGTGGGGCTATTACAAATAGAGTTGCTTTCCTAATTTCAGCCACACTTTTCTCACTGTTGGCATACAGAAAAGCCATTGATTTTGGGGGTTAATTTTATAACCTGCTACTTTGCCAAAGTTTTGAATCAGCTTAAGTAATTTGGGAGTGGATTCTATGGGATTCTTTAAATACAAGATCATGTCATCTGCAAAGAGGGAGAGTTTTACTTCATCTTTCCCTATTTGGATCCCCTTTATGTTTGCATCTTGTCTTATTGCTGTAGCTAGGCATTCTAATACTAGATTGAAGAGAAATGGAGAGAGTGGGCATCCTTGTCTTGTTCCTGAGTTAAGAGGAAATGGCTTTAGTTTTTCACCATTAAGTATAATGCTGGCTGTAGGTTTGTCATATACAGCCTTTATTGTATTTTGGGATATTCCATGGATTCCTAATTTTTCCAAAACCTTCATCATAAAGGGGTGTTGGATCTTGTCGAATGCTTTTTCTGAATCTATTGAGATAACCATGTGGTTCTTATCCTTGCTCCTGTTGATGTGATGAATAATATTAATTGATTTGCGTATATTGAACCAGCTTTGCATCCCTGAAATGAATCCTGTTTGATCGTGGTGTATGATTTTTTGGATGAATTGTTGAAGTCGATTGGCCAAAATTTTGTTGAGAAGTTTTGCGTCAATGTTCATCAAAGAAATGGGTCTATAGTTCTCTTTCTTTGATGAGTCCCTGCCTGGTTTTAGGATGAGGGTTATGATAGCTACATAGAATGTGTTTGGTATTGGTGTGAGCTCTCCTTTGAAGGCCTTGTAGAATTCCACTGTAAAACCATCTGGTCCTGGACTTTCCTTAGATGGGAGGTCTCTTATTGCTGTTTCTATTTCAAAGCTTGATATGGGCCTGTTAAGATAGTTCAACTCATCTTGGTTTAGTTTTGGCATGTCAATATTTGCTAGGAAAAGGTCCATTTCTGCCAAGTTCTCAAACTTATTAGCATAAAATTTTGAGAAGTATTCCCTTGTAATGTTCTGAATCTTGGTTGTTTCTGTGGTAATGTTTCCATTCTCATCTCTGAGTTTATTTATTTGGGTGTGTTCTCTTCTTTTTCTGATAAGATTTGGTAAGGGTCTGTCAATTTTGTTAATTTTTTCAAAGAACCAACTCTGTTTTGCTGATTCTTTCTATAGTTTTTTGGATTGTAATTCATTTAATTCTGATTTAATTTTAATTATTTCTTTCCATCTACTGGATTGGGGTTTATCTTGCTGCTCTTTTTCAAGGAGGTTGAGGTGTCTCATTATAATGTTGGTTTCAGATCTCTCCAATTTGTTGATGTAGGAACTCAAAGCTACAAACTTGCCTCTGAGTACTGCCTTTGCTGTGTCCCAGAGGAGCTGGTAATTTGTGTGCTCATTTTTGTTGAATAGCATGAACATTTGAATTTCCTTTCTAATCTCTTCCATGACCTACTCGTGATTCAGCAGAGTGTTGTTCAGTCTCCATGTGTTACCAGACTTTCTTTGGTGGCTTTCGGTGTTGAGTTCTAATTTTATTCCCTTGTGGTCAGAGAGAATGCAAGGTATAACTTCAATGTTTCTGAATTTAGATAAGTTTGCTTTGTGGCTTATAATGTGGTCTATTTTAGAAAACATCCCATGTGTTGCTGAGAAAAACATGTATTCTGATGCTGCTGGGTGAAATGTTCGGTAGATATCTATTAATCTAGTTGATCTATGCAGTTGTTTAGATCTGCAGTTTCTCTTTTGAGTTTTTGCCGAGTTGATCTATCTAGTGGGGAGAGTGGTATGTTAAAATCCCCCAACTATTAATGTCTTTGTATCTATGTGGGATTTGAGGGAAAGTAGTGTTTCTTGGATAAATCTGGATGCTCCGTTGTTTGGCCAAAAGATATTTAGAATTGTAATATCCTCCTTAAGGAGAGATCCATTAATTAGTATGTAGTGACCTTCTTTATCTCTTCTCATGAATTTTAATTTGAAGTCTATTTTATCTGATATTAGGATTGCAACTCCCGCTTGTTTATGGGGGCCATTTGCTTTGGTAGATTTTGTTTCAGCCTTTAACATTGAAAATCTGTTTGTTTTTATGGGCAAGATGTGACTCCTGAGGGCAGCAGATAGAAGGTCTTGCTTTTTAATCCAACTAGACAGTCTATGTCACTTAATTAGAGAATTAAGTCCATTAATGTTGTGAGATAGGACTGAGAGGCATTTGGGAGTTCCAGCCATGTTATCCACCTTCTTGGGGGCTGTGAAAACTTGGTTCTTCCTATGGTTCTTGGATTCTCAGTTTGGGTGCAGTTTCTTGGCCTTTATTGTGGTCTTTTTGGTTTTCTATGTGTAGAACATCTTTAAGAATCTTTTGTAGGGCTGGTTTGGTGGAGATGTATTGTTTCAATTTTTCTTTGCCATGGAAGGTTTTTATTTGGCCTTCAGTTATGAAGGAGGGTTTAGCTGGGTACAGTATTCTTGGTTGATAGTTGTTTGTTTTTAAGGCATGGCATACATCATTCCAGGTTCTTATTGTTTTGATTGTCTCTGCTGAGAAAGCTGAGGTGATTCTTATTGGTTTCCCTTTATAGGTGATTAATCTTTTCTCCTTGACAGCTTTAAGGATCTTTTCCTTGGTCTGAATTGATCTTGTGTGGATTAAAATGTGACTGTGGGATGTCCTATTCTGGTCTGGTCTATTTGGAGTTCTAAAGGCTTCTTGTATCTGGATAGGCCTATCTTTTTGCATGTTTGGGAAGTTCTTTGCTAGGATCCTGTTAAACAAATTTCCTAGACCATTAACTTCTGTTTCTAGGTGCTCCTCTACACCCATTATCCTTAGATTAGGCCTTCTGATGGTGTCTTCCAAGTGTTGGATAGATCCATCATATTTCTTGAACTTTTCTTGGATGGTTGTGTTTTCTTTCTCTATAATATCTAGGCTCTCTTCAATCCCAGAGATTCGATCTTCTGCATGGTGTAACCTGCTGTCAAGACTTTCTACTTTGTTTTTTATTTCTTTTCCTTCTAATTGGTCAGCTTTGATGGCTTCAAATTCTTTGTTGAAGCTTTGTTTTAGATCTTGTATGAACTTCTTTACTTCCTTAATTTGGTGTTCAGTATTTTTTATTCTCAAATCACTTAGTTGATTGGTTATGGACTCCCATTCCTTCTGTTGGGTTCCATTCAGCATTCCCTTTGTTGTCTTCCTGACTTCCTTCAGCTCTTTGATAATGGATTCCATGAATGCCATTGGTGATCCTTGTGTATTTTCATCCTGCTCTTTCAATTCTTGTATTACTCTTTGATTAGCTTCCTCACATTCATGCCATTCCTGTAGTTCTCTTTGAGTGTTCTCAACCTGCTCACGCCATTCCTGCCTTTCTCTTTGAGTATTCTCAAGCTGCTCACACAAATCCTGTATCAGTTTTTGAGTAGCTTCCTCACGCTCATGATATTCCTGTATAAACCTTTGGATTGCCTCCTCTCTCTCCCTATCACGCTCATACAGAGTCCTTTGCAGGTTTTCAATCTTTTCCTGCATTGACCTTTTGTTTGCCTCCATTGACCTTTTGTTTGCCGCCTCTCTTTCCCTATCATGCTCATACAGCCTTTGTATGTTTTCAGTCTTTTCATTTATCGTGTTTGACAGCAGTGTTTGTAGAGTTATTTGGGAACTCTCCTCTGGATTATTCATTATCTGTTCTGTCCCCTGATTATCATGAATAGGAGTTGAGATACCCGGACTTCCATTTTTCGTGTGTTTTTCAGTCTTACTCTGCCCATTTCAAATGAAAATAACACCAGTTTTGTGCTAGAACACTAACTTAAGGCAAGCATCAACCAAAGTCTGAATTTGCACAGCCAATAGTCTGCAGATATAATCTAGTTCAACAGATACATCTATTCAACATCTAACAACTATATATTAATGGGCTACGAACCACAAAGAAGAATTTGGTAAACCAGAAATTATTAGGTTTAGGGAGAGATGTGGGTAAAAAAATAGGAATAGGGTGATGTGGGAAGGCATTGGGAGAGTTAACTAAGTCCTAATCTCAAAGCAGGAAATAGATTGGATAGGATGAAAGTAGAGAGAGAAAAAATAAGAAAGAGAAAGGGGAAAAAAAAGGCCAGGAAAATTAGAAAAGTAAAAATTAAAAATATTATGCAGAAACGAAAAATAAATATACAGAGAAGAACGTGGATATAATGAGAGAAGGGGAGGGATATAAAGGAGACGTGAAAAAATTAAAAATAAAAATACTTAAAATATTACATAGGTATAAAAAGGTAGTACTGCTATTAAGGAATTTAAGGCTAAGAGGTTTTGAATTAGTAATAAATTTGTGGATTAAGTGTGTTCACAATGGGGGATAAGGTCTAATAATCAACTACGTGTTTATCTGAGGATGTGCAGAACAACAAATAACTCACATAAAGAACGAAAGAGAAGAAAAGGTGAAAAGGATAAGAAAAAAGAAAAAAAGATCAGATGTTCAGTAGAGCTAAACAAAAAACAAAAAACATTGTTTAAAGAAAAAAAAAGAAAGAAAAACCCACTCACATATATACCCCTAAAATAAAAATTATAAGAGGAAAAAAAGTTACTAGAAAACAATTTTTTTAAAAAAGGTAAAAATTAAAAATTAAAAAAAATTAGAAAAAAAATTTTTTATAAAAGGTACAAAAAAAGGAAAGAAGGGCCTGGGAAGGTGGCTCAGTGGTAGAGTGCTTGCCTTGCATGCATGAGGCCCTGGGTTCGATTCCTCAGCACCACATAAGCAAAAAGAAAAAGCCGGAAGTGGCACTGTGGCTCAAGTGGTAGAGCGCTAGCCTTGAGCTGAAGAGCTGAGGGACAGCGCCCAGGCCCAGAGTTCAGGCTCCATGACCGGACCCAAAAAAAAAAAAAAAGGAAAGAAAAGTTCTTTGATTTTTTTGGGATTGGTGGGAAAAATCCTGTATATCCCTTGTGCCCATAAACAGCCTCTTGTTGGAGTCTCTGGTCTGCTTGTGGTGTTTGATTTTCCTGTGGCTTGGTTGGTTTCTTAAATTGTTTGTACAGGCAGAAAAATGCTCTATTTTACCCAGGATTTTGTAATCCTCCTCTCAGGTTAGTTCAATGGGAGGGAGATCTGCTTTGAGTATCACAAAAGAGGGAGATGGCTTTTCTCAAGCTTGGAGATGCTGTGATGAGGCTAGGTTCTGGGTAGAGTTGAGGCCTTTCAGCAAACAGTAGCTTTTCCCGGGGGCTGGTCTGTGAGAAACTCATAGAGCCCAGCCTGGAGCCACTCTCAGGGTTTCTGTTTAACTCAATTTCAATTGATTGTCCAGGCTGCTAAAGGGAGGGGCAGCCTCTGGCTCTGATTACCTAGTGAAGAAAGCCACTCCTGGGGCTGACCCGGAGCTGGATGACTTTTCCCTGGGTGGAGCTGAGTCTGGCAGGTCAGGTTAGATTCTTGTGACCTGCTAAATGACTCTCGTTTTCTTCAAGGCATGAGTTGGAGCTAGCAGCTCTGGGGAGCTTTGTCAGTATCCTAGATGGAGATCTCTAGTACTGAGCGGGGAGGGGGGGAGGCGTGGCCTTTCCTCCTCTGCTCCCTGAGAAGGAGTGAGGACGTTAGGCTTCTACTCACACCGAGTCTTGGTTCCTGGGTCGTCTCTGGTCTGTGAACTGCAATATGAAGATGTCCGTTCCTTGTTGGTTCTTGCTGGTGTTGAGTAGAATCCACTCCCTCGCGTCTGGCTCCTTCCTCCCGGACTCTTTGTGTTGCAGATATGGCGGCTACTGCCACTGCCACCGCTGCCGCTGCAGAGGTGGCTGCTGGCAAGTGCTCAGATCTGTCTTCTTGCCTGGATTTTCCCTCTCTGGCCTAACTCTCTGTAATGTGATGGCACACTTGGTATGATTCTCTGGCTTAAAACTGTTCACTGGAACACTAAAACTGCTTTCTATGTGAGAGTTTGTTTAGCCTCCAGCTTCTCCTAGGCCATCTTCCCAGTAGTTTCTAATCTTTGTTATATATTTCTTTGATTCACTATAGGTTAAATTACTTTTCCTATCCTCATTGAATGAGTCAATGTTTTCTGCTCTTTCTTCTTTTTAGCATAGACATTTATTATTCTAACTTTCACCCACCAATTATTGCTAATTCTTGTCCCACAAAGTCTAATCATTAGTTCAGTTCAGAATACTTTCTTATTTCTTCTTTTCTTTCTTCCTGTACCTGCATACAATTTAGATGTTTAATATCAGTTATAAATATTAAAGCATTTTCTATAGTTCTTTGTGTTATTAATTTCTAGGTAAATAATATTTTGCTGACAAAACATACTCGATATAGCTTAAGTTCTTTCAAGGGAATTGAGACTTGTTTCATAACCATGAACACTGAGTGTCTTCACAAACAAAGAGCCTGCTCTCCCCTCAGACAGACTGATTGATAAAAGACACTCATATTCCTGAGTGGTGTTAGTTTCTATGTTTGAATGTGAAATGTAGTAAAAGACTTATAAGTGATTAGTGAGTTTTTCCTCCAAAAGTGATAAACTTATTTTATTTTCATAATGAAATTATAAGATAGTAACTAGTATTGTGAGAAATAATTCTCTTTCTTGCTCCTCCAATGTTAGAAAAGAATATTTTCCAAATGAAAAATACAAATAAAGGCAAATGGGTAGATAGATGACTGATAGATAAAGATATATATATATATATATATATATATATAGAGAGAGAGAGAGAGAGAGAGAGAGGATCCTGATTTCCTTTTTCCGTATAGGAAGTTAATTTATTCCTGGCAAGGAGCCCATCAAATCATCTCTGATATGCATTTAGTCTATATATTATAGATTTTTTATTGGTTAGTTTAGGTTTATTGTAGCTTGCAAAAGAAATAGGAGCACTTTCAACCTAAAAGTAGAAGCACCTAAATTTTCTGATCCACAAAGTATAAATTCATATCTTATTCATGGCCATAGAACAATAAGTCACAAACATATAATTTATTTGGTTATTTACTTTATATGTTTTCTTAGTATATGGAGGAAAATAAGTTAATTTCCTCTGGTAGTTGCTTCCTGGTTTCAACCATTATTCATAAGATTGGTTTTCAGTGAATTCTAAAGGCTGTATAACTTCCATTGTTTTTGCAGTGTACACTCAATTACCTATTAAGGTAGTTATTACTTAACTCAACCTACAATAAAATAATTTAAAATTCCATGTTAAGTGTAATGGTTTTCTAAATGGAATCTCAGACTATATTTATTATGCCATAAAATGCTTGACATCATTGTAAATAACAGTGACTCAGTAATTAAATCCCCGTGTGCTTGCTTGCCAGAGAAAAGAGAGGAAATGAAAGGAAATGAACAATCCCTTTGGTGGTTCTTAACCTAATCATTTATTAGAGTTTGGTAAGATTATAAACTAACATTCTATATGCAATTATTTCCAGGGTATGTTTCCATATTATTTCCAATCCTGATGGAATGCGTGCTGGGTTGAATGTTCCAGTAGCTGGAAACATGGCGGAGCACTGGCGTGGTGAAGATCGAGCATCGCGTAAGCATTACTTTCTACTCACGGTATATCTTGGTATATCTTACTGGGTAAGTTCTGCTGGGTATCCCCATTTCTATGATTAAGAAGAATTTCTAAAGTAAACATCATATGAGCAATTTGGAAAGAGCTACAATTATAGTGGATGCCATCTCTGCTTTTGATAATGGCTTAATTTTCATTAAAATTTTCTAACTTCTCAAAAATTTTACTTATTTTTATTTTTCAGTTGTTACTTCTTTTAAAAATTTAATTCATTTATTTCCTGCACAAGCACTCTAGCATTAAGCCACCTTACTAGATCTCTCAAATATTTTAAAGATGGAGTAATTCCCATTAGTTACTGTTCAAATATAGTTGAATATTTGAATCTATTATTTTTTGGTCCATAGGATTACATTAATTTTGGTTGGTTTTGCTTTGTTTCATTGCCTCTTTTTATTTTGTGAGCTACATGGTTATATTTGTTTTCTTTAGGCAAAATGTAATGATATAGCCCAGCCTGTTTTGGAACACTCTATCTGCATTATATAGCTTCCCATTTGCTAAGATTACAGGAGGAGGCTGGGAATGTCACTCTGTGGTAGAGTGCCTACCTAGCACGCATGAAGCCCTGGGTTTGGTTTCTCAGTACCACATAAAGAGAAAAAGCAGGGAGTGGTGCTGTTGCTCAAATAATAGGACACTAGCCTTGTGCCTAGAGAGGCTCAAGGCCAGAGCCCAGGTCCCATGTTTAAGCCCTAGGACTGGCAAAAAAAAGAAAAGAAAAAAAGTGCAGGAAAGTTGGGAAGGTGGCTCAATGGTAGAGCGCTTAACTTGCATGCTTGAAGCCCTGGGTTCGATTCCTCAGCACCACATAGCAGAAAAAAAAAGTTGAAAGTGGCGCTGTGGCTCAAGTGGTAGAGTACTAGCCTTGAGCTGAAGAGCCGAGAGACAGCACCCAGGCCCATTGTTCAGGCCCCATGACCTGACCCCCCCAAAAAAAAATTGCAGGAGGCTACCACTATGCTTAGCTACACTAGTTGTTTTTACATATTAAAACATAAAATGATGTAATTTTATTTGCTACATTGTGTTCTCTAGACATAGATAAACAATTTTCTAGTGATAAACAATTTTCTAGTGTGTATTATCAATATCCATTAATTTTGATTATTGTACAATGTAACAGTGTCATATTAAAATCTAATGAAATGAGAGTGAAAATGTAGAAACAGGGATCTCATAATTTCAAGTTCTACTTGAAATTGCTAAATATTTTTGATTAATTAATTAATTCTATGATTAATTTTTTTCTATCTATAACAAATTTGCTTCTTTAATCTCTATTTCCTATACTTTCAACTCATTTGAAAATGAGCAATGAGGAGGGAAAACTAGAGCTATTTTCTTTTTTTTTGTAGCTTCAACAACAGTTATTTATTTTTACAGTTAATGGATCAAGGTGCTAGTAGTTCCGTTCTTGGGAAAGTCACATCTCCTGGCTACTTCTTTTTTTTTTTATTGTGAAAATTTTCTTATAAGTTATATCAATTCTAAATCAGCCTCATTTTTATAATATCATCTTAATGAAGCATAACAGAAAAGCCATTTGTATCAAATCATTTTTGTTTTGTAGTAAGAATCTGAAAACAAAATCATGTCAAAGCTTTAGAATTGTGATCCATGTACATGAGTGAGGAAAATGCTATTGTTATAGTTTAGTGGAAACTATAAATTTATTATTAATAATCAGGCACATTTTAAATGGATCTTTAAATTTTTATAAGCTTCACATAAGACTAGGAAACAATAAATAACAATATTTTTATTTATCTTAACTTTGGATTGTCTTTGATCACTGAGTTTCTGAGCAGTAAAATTTTTTTTCACATTCCATTTGAAACTTGTGACACCTTTGATGGTTTGATAAATATTTTTCAGATGTAGATTCTCTGAAATTAAAATAGAAAAACATCGTTTAGACACAATTTCCTCATAACATGTATATTATTAGACAAGAAAGCTTCCTTGATTTTTCTGACAATTTTTTATTAAAAATATCAGTAACCTTCAGCGGACGTTCTGCAGGACTTGACAAAGTTTTGATTGAAGAAAGATTGATTCTCTAAAGTTGGAGTGGTCAGACATGCACTGAATTTTCTGTGGTTCATTGCTGCATTGAATCTAGGATTTCCAGCTATTCGCACCTAATGAGCTTATTAGTAAAAGGCTGAAAGGATCACAGATTGTCTATCAAGGAAGATTGTCAGTCGCAAGCTGTTAGCAACTCTGCTGTGATTTATACACCATGAGTAAAGGACAGAATGGTGCTAAAATGCTGCCTATTATATGCCACAGCTTGAACAGGCACACAAATAAAATATATGGAGCAGAAGTTTAAAGGAAAAAAGTCAGTATTGAAGAAGAAAATCAAAGAAAATTAAACAGAATAATGCTTACCACTTCCCATTTCCTTTAGTGCTAATTATAAAATGCTGAGGAGAAATCAAGGCACCTGCAGCCTAATAGCCAAAGTCAAATGAAGCTATTAAACCCCATTTGGAAATCAGAAAAACATTCAAGTCTGCTTGACTCCTGTTACCCACAGGTGGAACATTTTCTCTTTGAAGATGGGTTCAGAAAAATATGGCACAGATATTTAGAACTCTTCATTTTACAACTGGTCATTTTTACCCGCATTTAGCTTCTAAGCCAATATTGAAAATGAACAATTGGTATAACTTCCTCACTGCCAGACAAGTAATACTAAGTCAAATTAATTTGTTGGAAGACAAGCAATAGTAATTCTATTCATTTGATAATTCTATATATTTTAAAATTAATATTATACATTAATGTTATTTTATGTTGTACATTTTCCTTTTCTGACAATTTACTACAGGATATATATATATATATAAATGTAAATGTTTTAGAGGAAGTAAAGAAGTCAGGAAACTGAAACTATTTCCTTATCTTTGTAAAAATGTGTGATATTGCATTGCATTGTATATTATTTGGTATTTGCTGAAATATATGAGAAATATCAAAGGCCTAGAAGTTACTATTGTCTATTTGGCACCAATATAGAAGTTTTCATCAACAAATTAATGTTGACTCTGTGTTACTCATCTACTTGCCAAGAGATTACCCAATTCCATGCGTGGTAATTTGAGTATTGATATTTTATGAGATCCTAATTTATGGAATATTTTTAATAAAATGTCTCCATACAAATGTTGTTTATAGTAAGTGAATAGATTCTATGTCTTTAAGAAACATTGATACCTGGAAGATATCATAGAAGCTAATGTATAAAATGGAACTACTTCATAGATTAAATGATTTTTGATCTAGAAAACTTACACTTCTGACATGAAAAATAAAATCTTATATTATTTGTGGGAGGCAAAAAGGTCTGACTTGAATTAAAATCCAAATTTTTTGTGTAATCCAGAAACACTGCTTTGATGATATCAGTTCTTCATCAGAGCAAGTGAACTTGCTCCAGTGTTCCTACAAGATAGTCTTTCCACCTGTGCTTTCCACCAATGCTCCAGGCAGGTGGAATTCCACAATGCAGAGTCCTGAAAACCACCTCCTGTCATCATGTCTGCACTTCTTCTTACGCAACATTGAAAGTATCTCATAGAGAAAATTGAAAAAAAAAAAAAACCCACAGCTCAACATGTACAGGTAATTTGGGCAGAAAATCTTATACATGGCAAAGTACATGTTTGATCTTGTATAAATTAAAAGCCTTCAATGAAAAGAACAGAGAGCATCCCAAGGAAGCAAATTATCTAGTAAATGTGAGAGACAAAGGACATATCTACAGTGCTCATGGCCCGGTTCTGTGAAGTCTCTTCCAAAACCAGAAGAAAATATGTGAGGCACAGGAAGGGAGGAAAGCACAAGTTCAGGTGGCTTTCCATGATCTGTGCTTCTGCCTAAGACACACAGAAATCCAAACTAGGTTCAAAGCAGAAACTGTGGTGAAGTTATTCGGAAAGAAACATGTGGACACATTGTTTCTGGATGTGTAAGTATCAGAATGGAGAAAGGATATGGGGAAAGCACAATTCCAAAATTCAATGCATGTTTTACAAAACTAAGAAAATTGTGGTAATGGGTGCAGCTAAGAAGGACTTGGGAGAGTTTTGGAAGGAGTGACATTGGTCAAGATGCATGCCATCCATAAACTACTTTGTTGAATGACAACTCCTGCATTGCTACTTACAGGTGATAAAAACATAATTTTAAAAACACAAAATTGTTAATGTGTAATATTTTTGTTATTTGATTTTGATAACTCTAAATATACTATCTACAAACACCTAATTCTACAAATCTATCATGTAGAAGCTTAAGCTTGTTAAACACATATTTATTAAAGTATCTTTATATTAATACATACTTAGAAATAAACTAGTAAATACAATATATTGTGACTTTAAATGTGGAAATTAATATAGCTTTTAACATGAGGGTCTGTAAGGACTTAAATAAAATTAACCTATGCACTTAAATAAAAATGTTTCCGTATGTCTGATTTGATATCTAATATATGAAATGTATACACATATTTGTGTATAACAGAAATACACAACAATATTTTATTGACTCTTCTGTGATATTTCCTTTTTTCTGACTACTCAGCTACTAGATATACTTATATTCATTTTAATATCTAATATGTTAGACAGACAATATGGTTTGGATCATGTAATGAGAAAAATAAATATCATTGGTACATTTTGTGTTTGTTGATTTTGTAAAATCCCTATGTCTTTCACTGTGATAGTATGTTGGGTACAAGACACCTATAGGGAAGTAGAAATAAAAGGTGAATAATACAGTATGTAGAATAATATTTCACCCACCTATCTCTGCTTCTCCAGGGAAGCAATAACGTTAGCTTCTGAACTTGTGACAAAGTTCTCCCCATTGGCCACTGATAATACCTAAGTAGCAAATTAAGAGTAAAGCAGTTCAAAATTTTTCAGGAGTACTATGAAGTAACTAATGGACATTTTGAATAGATTTTTGTGTGTGTGTGTAAACAGTAACTACCATCAGGTGTTGATTCTGACCCCAGAAGGAAGATTTCTGCTTAGGAAGCTCTTGGTAAATATTATCAGCAAAGTGCCTGCATTTCTAAGGCAGAGGATTAGTAATGTAAAAATCATTGAAAATATACCTGATAAAAATAAATTACTGAGAATCCAGTAACTGAAGTGAAGAGGGCTGAGAGTCCCTGGGAGGTGTATTGTTTGACACTGTTTTCATAGTCATAGTGATAAAGGTCACAGAAATCACGACAACTGAAAGGAGGAAAAAATGAGGAAAAAGTAGACAGAAGGAGAAAAGAAGGAACATTGAAAAAAATGAGGGAAAAATTCCAGTGAGATGAAACTGTTTTTATAGTTAATTCAGTCTTACCCGAGTAAAAGAATATCTGTCTTTTCTATAGATCATTATGAATAACTACATTGTAGGAATACATTCTCTTTTGCCTTTGGGGTCACCTTCAAAGTTTGAAATCAGAGCCTTGCACTTTCTTGACTTGCTTGACAGTCTACCATTGGAGACCATCTCCAACTGGACTCTCTTCTATAATATTGGACATGGGACCTCTTGGACTTTTTGCCCAAGATAGTTTCTTCCTTCTTCTTTTTTTCAATTCATCAGTGTTTCTTTTGTCTTTTTTATTATACTTAAATAGTTTTACGAAGGAATCGCTGTTTAGCAATGCACATACATTTTTTTTTTTAAGTAAGGCAGGCTCCCAAAAGACAAAGTGTATTACATCATTATTGATAGTGACACTAATTTTCATATGGCATGTTAATTGCAATTAATACATGTAAATGTTATAGGAAAATAATATCCAAATTAATATTTAGTGCAAATACTCATATCTCATGTTAGTATTGATAAAAGATTGTACTTTCTATTAATCCTCCACAGTAAAAATTGCATGTGCTTTAGTTACATGTGGTTGAAATGCTTGTGTTATCATGATTCTTGGTTTTTGTGCAGTATAAAATGTGTTACAAAGAAGGCACCAGGTTTGGATAATGCACTTCACTTTTAATATCAAAGACTAGCAGAAGTGATATTCCTGAAGTTCCTGAAGTAAAGAGGGTAAGTTCCTCCTTTTATCTGCTCACAGCTGAAATCCTGTCAAGGGCTTCCTGATGGTTCTCCAAAGAAACACTTCTCCCCTTCTCCAAGTTACTAAGCTGGAATCTGAGCCACTGGAAATGTGAGAGCAGGAAGAAAGTGAAGAACAAACAAATAAACAAAACCCAGGGTTTGTTGATGTAAAACTAAATCTATTGCCTCCTATTCCAAGAAAGCATGCTTTCCAGTCAGTCTTTGTTTTCATAGAACACAATGGAAATTATGTTGTCATTGAAAAAAAAATGATGAGGCATGAGTGTGTAGCAAGTAGGTTTAGACAATACCCAGGGCAGTGTGACTAATCAGAGATATATTTCCTCACAGCACTGGAGATGCGTTGGGTGGGCTCCAGTAAAGAGATGCTGCTTGATTCACATGCCCTCCTCCTGTGGGAGGCTTTTGTCTCCAGTCTTCAGGACACGCCGAAGTCTCTGGAGATACTGCCTCTTCCTCTCAGAGGTACATTATTTTTTAAATCCAGCATTAAAAACAAATACTGCATGATCTAACAGATATACTGAAGTTTTCTTTTTAATTAATCCTTGAATGTAATCATGCCATTGTGTTCACATAAAATAGAAATGGCAAAAACTATTCTTTAATCCTTTCCTGTTTTCTGCAATTATATGTATTAGTCTTGTATATTAGGAGTTTTTCAGCACGAAACCCACTGAGTGTTTGTACCAGAGTTTTTCCAACACCTTTAATTTATTTGAAACATAGCATTTTAGAAAATGTGTATTTTCCTCTTTCTGAAAATATTTCCCCAAACCACATGTGTTCATTTACACATATTCCTGAGCATCTTGTAAATGTGTAAGTGTGATCACAATGAACAAGGACTCTGGATTGCCAGATTGCACTAGAAGTGATCATTTAAAAGCTTGTTCTAAGAGAAATACAAGTTGCCACAGTAAAGCCCCCGCTCACAAATATACTCAAATGTTTCATTGCTCCCTTTGAAATCCATTTTACAACTGGACATGAACATAACAAACATGTTTTACTTATTCCTTTAGGCATTGCACCCGTCCAACTTTAAGAGATTTAGCATGATATTTTAGTATGTATATAACACATGCAATGCTAAAGCAGAATATTAAGCACTTAGATCTCTTCAAGCCTTAGTTCAAGTATTCTGTGTTGGAAAACTGTATCCTTCTTATCCTTGTATTCTCCATTCATTCTGTCCATTTGACAATGAGTTTATACTTTAACTGGTTCTGCCTCTTCTTTCCCCTCACCTTTCCAGTCCAGGGAGACCACTTTCTACCCTGTTCGATGTGATCAGTGGTCTCCTCATTCAGCTACACCTACAGGAGACAAAGAACAGCTATACACTGCAACTTTGAACCATAACATCAAGACGGGCCTTTCTTCTCTAAAGAAAGTAGGACTGAAAATGGCACCACCCAAATCTTTCTTTTAACTTCTCATGGACTGCTCAACTCATGATTTCTACTGCATGGTTTTCTCCTAACTACATACTTACTAGATTTTCTTAGCTCTATATTTTTATGCACTTAACTACTAAATTTTGAAACAACTCTTCTATTTAATCCCATATAGATAATAGTACACTCTACTAACTCAAACTACATTTATCTACAAATAAGCTACTCCATACTATTGCCACAGGTTATGTGATGTACAATCAGGTCTGATTGAGTGCAAAGACTCTCGAAACAGACTTCTTAATATTACACATTTCCAGACTACCCAATTATCTGCATTCTATCCGATAACCATTTTTAAAGTCTGACTGAGCTTCAGGTTTCTCATACATAGGATGGACAAAAAGAGTTCTCTTTAATATTCTTTCATGGAAATAAAAACAAATGCCTTGCTCATTGTTTGATATATGAAACTCAGTGCTCATGGAGATAGATCGATATTAGTAAGTTACTAAACTCTAAATTTACCATTGCTATGTATCTACAATCATTCTCTCAAAGCCAATTCTTCAAATGAAAACATTATCTTTCCATACCCTGATGCAAAATATTTAAATATTTAAGAGATTCTAATAGGTGCTCTGTATCAGAGGCTTCTGCCAATCACTCTAGACTATTTATTTTCCAAGTTGAAGCTTGCAAGGTAATTTGTTACATTTGTTGGAATCAACTTTGTATTCTTTTTTCAATAGCTGAATTTATAATACATGCAATAATTTAAAATGTCTATGCCCCAAACAGTTAGGTACCTCTCACTACTAATTGTTACAATTTGTGCTTCTTAAGAATAGTGATTAGAACTTAATGGTGATGACTTTTTCCAGACTCTTTTGTAAGGAAGGGAGCAAACTCCCTTGTTTATAGGTGTAATCCCAAGAATATTCCATAAAACTTACTGCTTATGAAGCATGAGTGAGGATTTTATAAATATAATGATGTATGTGTAATGGATATTAGGAGTAAAAAGATGACCACATGATTCTTGTAGGATTGCCTGGAATCTGCAATCTATCACATCTCCCAAATCATACTTATTCTCAGTAATGAAGTAGAGTTTTTCATTGTCTTACAAATATATATAAGCAAGGAATTTTTTTAAATCTCAGATACCTCATTTTACAAATGAAATACAAGCACTGTGAATCTCAAAGGTGCCACGCAAAGGAGATATATGCAAGCTATACACCTGCTTCTAATAGAAATCTTTATTTTCAGGATTTGATACATTTATCTCAAACGTTTTATGTGGAATCTAGTCACCAATGGTTTTAGATCAGTTGCAGACTTGCATTTTTATTTTTTCTATTACCCATGTCATAGCCCATTATTTCTGAACAGAACTATTTGAAATAGTGCTTTGGTGAGCAGGTCTGTGGGACACAAAGGAGAAGGAGCATAATAGAGGTGAAGGTTACAACATTTGTCAATTATGTGGCATGCATTGTACTTCCTAAGGCAAATGTTAACGCTTCAGTTTGGTTGCTTTTCAAGGAGAGCAAAAAAGTCCCCAAAGGGAATGTAACATGTTTTGTTTTTCTGTCTCTCTCATTTGTGCCCACAAAGTAACTACAGGTGGGAAAGGCTGGTCATGGCTTCTTGTTTCCAGTCTGGTGCTAGACCTGAAGTCAGCGTGGATTCTCAGAAGAACAGAGCCGCACAGCATGTGTGCTGAGTTACCCCAACATTCTCCACATTAACCATGGTTCATGATGGTTAATTTGGTTACATTGTTTCTTAAATTCACTATGCTAACAAGAAAGAAATCTGTTACAATCACTATAGAAATTTGAATATCATTCAAAAAACTAGTATTAAAAACAAGAGGAAATATTAGTAATATGATAAAGTATATCTGCAATAAATCTCTTGTATCAGCTTAACCATAAAATACCAAATAAGTTATCTTTATACATCATCTTAAAAATGAAAAATGGTGAGCGTATCATCTCTGTCTCAAAAACAAACTAGTAATATGTAATCTTATCATTTCAATATAGCATTGTAGGAAAAAGTTTATCTAGGTAAAGATTGTCTATAGAAGATAAGATTACTTAGAATTTGATTGAAAATCAGAGTTTAATATTCTACTTCTTAAATGTGTAGTTATTATATTTCTGTATATATTTTCCTAAATAATTACAACTGTATAATTCTCCACTGAGGGAAAATTTCATCACAAGTATAAAAGTACAATGTCTTTTAAAGAAAGATTGTAGACTACCCTGATTACACAAGGTTAAAAAAAATACCCAAATAGAATTGCTATTTATTTCTCTACTAGTATATTCTTCTGCTGGCAACATGAAAATATTTTCCTCCAAAAGAGAAAATTCAATAAAATTTGAAACAATTTGACAACAACCTGCCATGAGATGGTAGTTATTATATACATTCACATCTTTTGCTATGAAATGTAAATCTAGTCATAAATGCCTTAAGGTTTTCTCTAATCTTAATATGAAGCCATAAGAAAAATAAGTATGAATCAAAGTGGACAATTATTAGTGACCTTCAATCTTTAATATTCAATCCAAGACCTTGGAGTATGACCTGCAGAATGGCAAATGTTCAAACATCTACTTTCCCTTTCTTGTGGACTATAAAGCTCATTTAAGAAACATCTGTAACAATTTTGTCAATAAATAATACAAAATACAAAGAGAAAATATTGCTGGAGAATTGTAAGATTAGGCAATTAGAATACAATTGTAAAATGCTTAACTTTGCCTCTTTTTATGCAACTTGCTAAACTTTGTGTGTGTGTGTTTTCTCTTTTTGGCAAAAAAAATTTTCAGGAATGATGTTTTGTGAATTAGTAAAACAATAAAACTATTAGCATTAAATAACTTCTCTAAGAAAATATTTGGGAATCTTTCACTACATATTCACTTAATGAAAAATGTATTCTTTTTGGAAAAAATAAGCTTATTTCTACTACTCTTGTAGTTCAAAGAATTATTCACAGACTTGTTACTGGAAAAAAATAAGCTGAAGCTGAACTGAAATATGAAGAAATCTGTATTAGATACAACCAGAAGTACTGTTTTGTAAAAATTGAACTGTAAAATTAATTAGAATAGCATTTATCTTGCACTAAGAGAAAATCCATGACCTTTTAATACATACTGATGACTATACCATAAACCTATTTATATTAAAACTATGGAGACATTTATCAAAACTGTCCTCAAGATCTAATAAACAGGTCATTTTAATACTACAGGTATTTAGTATCAAATCATACATGTAATTAGTGATGAGATATAATTATTAAGTTTATATTATTATGCTTATACAATTGGGTATTTTATGTAATATTACAGAATTATTAATTGTACTCATAAATGCCTATTCATTCACTAGTTGCCATTAGAGAAAGGAAGCTTTATTCAAATTAAAAAGTTATAGAATGGAAACATTAAGTCAAGATCTTCTCAGATTTAATTATATTAAAATATTTCCCAGAAGTTATGAAGCATATTTGATCACATTGTTTATTTTAGGGAATTTTTTATTAACATAATTTTAACCATGATTATATGAAGTAAAATACTTTAAAATATTACTTTGTATTGTGAACATTTTTCTATAAACATTTCTTATATATATTTAATGTGAATAAGGTATTCACATTAAGCTAAGCTTTAGAAATTAACTGGTGATAAACCATATGTCTTGAACTAAAATTTCTTTTCCCTCCACAGTTTGATGTACAAACTGGGCAATGAAATTATTTTCCCACATGTGTGGAAACACAGTTACTTCTGTGGCCACACATGCTTGGTATTTAACAGGAGTAACTCTCCATAAACATCTACATAATGATAAGATCGATTCTTTATTATCTTGCTTTCTTCTCCTGGATTTTCAAATGTGTCAAGCTGTTTCATTTGGGGGACTGGTGCTGGGTGATGTGGTTCAGTGGTTCATGGATCAGCACCTTGGAAAATGAGGTGTTGGTCTGTCTCTAGGGAGGTTCCTTACCTTCTGAAATGCACCAGGACTGTGTATTCCCCACCCTCCGTGGCAGTATAATTAAACATCCTCCCTTTACAGAGCACAGATTCTACCAGAAAGCTTTCTTACTCTATGCGTGGTGTCATCTAATTTAATTAGTCCAAAGTTTTCACCTGGAAGTTTTAATGAAGCGTTTACCCTTTACCTTCCTCTACACCATGATAGCTATAGACCTGGAGAATTCACAACCTTTGTAAATCACTACCTAACTCCAAACTCTCCTTGAGTCAGTCAATTTTTCTACTTGGCATATTGCCTCCTTCATATCCCAGTTGGCTCGAATCAAACAAATTCTAAGGCTAGATAGGAAATAAAGAAAATCAGGAAGCTGGACACCAATGACTCACACTTTTAATCCGAGCTGCTCAGGAGGCTAAGATCTGAGGATGGCAGTTAGAATTCAGCCTAGGCAGAAAAGTCTGAGAGATTCTTATTTCAAATTAACCACCAAAAAAAATCAATAGTGGCTCTCTGGTCCAAGTGGTAAAGTGCTAGCATTCAGCAGAAGAAGTTCAGGGACAGAGCCCAGGCTGTGAGTTCAAGCCTGTCAAAAAAAATGAGAGATGGGGGGGGGGGGGAAGAAAAGGGGGAAAAGGTGAGGGTGAGGGAGAGGGGAAGGGCTAGAGAGAGAGAAGAGAGAGAGAGAGATACTGGAATGTTATTTTGCAGTAGAGCCATAATTAAAGTACTGACTGCTAAGTGACTTATGTGTGTGCACACACAGCTAACCTTTTCTTTTATTGTAAGTCCAACAAGACTCATCTTGACTGTTCTCATTCTCTTCTTGCTGTATTTCTCTTATATCAAGAATTAAGTATTCTGTACTAGCCAGGAAGATCATTGTAAGACACTCCTGGGAATGAACACACTGTTACTTTAGTTTATGAATTCTCTTCTTCTTAAGGAAACAAAACTACATATTATCCATATTGTCTAAGAACTGTTTTATGGGTAACCCTCCATGAGATTTTCACTTAATCAACCTTAATAAAATACTTTGCAGTTGTTTCCTATTAATGGCCACGTGGGAGCTGCCTCTGAGGGTCTGGCTTCGTGGAACAGTGCCTCCCTCTCTGGGTTTGGTGACACTCCTGGGCCTCTCTAATTATCATAAAGGCTCGGGTGAAATTGTACAAATGACTCTCTGAAGATAATTAATTTTAATTAGTCTCAATTTCGAAAAACATTTCCCCTGCATTTTTTTTTCATGGCTGATATGCCAACTAATAAAACAAAGAATGCTGCAAAGCTGCAGCTGTGTTCTTGGAGACACTTTGCTTTGGTAGATACAGTGAGCGTTCCTATTCTGGGCAAGGTCTTGGAGCAGGTCCGGTGATTGTCCAAGAATGTGGTAGATAAAAAAAATTACTGCAACTGACAACATGAGTTTTTTGGGGGACTTAAAGCTGTAAACAACTATATAAACCAGATGAAAATTAATTTGCTAAATCCTAGTTTTGCCATGGGAGTGGTAAGGGAGGAATAATTAATTCAGATGGAACAAATCAAGTAAGGTCTTGAAAGGAAGTCACAAAACTCTCAAGGCTTTGCAGGTGAGGGATGAGCAAATGAGTTGATCATGGATGTGTTCTTCTCTGTTGTGCTATTTTCAGGGTGGAAGAATAGGAGCAAAATTTCTTCCATTATGCTCTTAAGTATAAACTGGTAGACTTGTGTGGCAGATCTAACTTAGAGAGAGCAAAAGCCCCCACTAATGTATTTTAATGATTATAAGAGCTAAAAATCAGAAATACGTCCTTTAGTTTCCCAGTCTAAGAAATTTCTTTCATAAGATCATTGATGAGATAAAATATTTAAAATGTTTCATGAAATATAAACAACTGTAAATGGCAGATGCCATAACAGCTCAGTAATTTTTTTTTTTTTTGGTCGGTCGTGGTGCTTGAAATCTGGGCCTCAGCGCTGTCCCTGCGCTCTTCAGCTCAAGGCCAGCGCTGTACAGATTGAGCCACAGCACCACTTCCACAGCTCAGTAATTTTTAGGCAGTGCATTTTGTCTGTATAGTTTCAAGTGGAATCTGCCATAGACAATGCATCAGTAAAGGCACCTAATTGTGTATCAGTCACACTTATGAAGATCATGTATAAGATATATTAACATTTGAACTATTTTACTTGATTTAGGCTTTCTGATCACTTATGAAATAATTTTTCTCATACAAATTGTGAAATTAGAATTCACATTGAGTTTTGATTAAATTTCCTAGGTATGAAACACTAAAATTAATTTTGGGTGCTTATCTGTTATCCAATAAACCTTATTATCATTGCTTAAATCCATGTGCCTTGTTAAACTTCTGTGTTTGAGAAAGATTTTATTTATTTATTATTTTTGTGGCTTGGGGGCTTGAACTTAGGGCCTGGATGCAGTCTCTGAGACTCTAGGTGCTCAAGCTAGTAGTCTACTGCTTGAGCCACAGCGCCACTTACAGTTTTTGAGTGGTTAGTTGGAGATAAGAGTCTCGTGGGCACTTTTCTGGAGAAAGATTTTAAAGGTTGTGATTTAGTGTCTCATGTATGAATGGTCTTAAATTTAAGAAATGGGTGCCATAGTCAGAATAATGAATGATTTCTGTCAGTTATAATTCACAAAGTTAAAACTATTTTATATAAATATATGAACACAATTTCTCTGTAATTTTATATCATATTCAAATATTGTGGGTTGAAGCACCATTGTGGACTTTTTTCCTTTTCCTGCTTAGGATTTTTCCATGGTTTTGTTTTTCAGGGGACTTCAAACATGATCAAAGTGGAGATGACCAAATTTTTTTTTTTTTGCTTTAATGGGTCAAACTTTTCTAGATAGATCAATGGAACCCATCAAAGGCATTTCAATGCCAACAGGTAGAAACATAATTCAAATGATGCTTTCTCCTCTTATTCTCTTTATAGCAACTTTTATAGATTACATTTTACCCTTTTCCCTGGCCTAGGTTAGAGAAAACACTACCACGTAGTCACTTAAAACAGTGTCCTAGAAATGACTGATGTCTGACTCCACCTCTCCAGCTCATGCTAATCAATTACAAAAGTGATTAAATATGATGAATATCAGATGAAAAGTCTACTTTTCTCTGCTTCCTTTGCTGTTTCTCACTAGTCTAGGCTGTCTTTAAAGCCATTTGGGCTTTTAAGCAAATATTATGAGTACATTTGATCGTAGCACTAATTTGTTTATGTTATTCAAATATTTGAATTACTCTTCTTAGAACAGATTTACATTTATGATATGACCTTTAAAATGGGATACAACATTTTAAAAAAACAACTACTCACTTGTTGCAATCCTTAGATCTAAATAGATAGGATTGAGCCACCAGCCCTGGCTACTGTGTTTTCTCAATAAACTAATCTTCAATTTTGTGTGTGGGTAAATCTATCAGCATCTTTAATAGTGCTGTACAAAATGCCAGAATTTAATACAGAGTGAAGGAACTGATTGCATTTTTAATGTTTTTACTGCTAAGTACTTCAAGAATTTGTTTTGGTCTGTGGCTGGAATATTTATATGTGCTCAAATTATTGATCATCATGTCATACACACTTTCATATTACCTGCATATATATACATTTGTTGACAGATGGAACAGCAAAGACCAGATTGGAAGTATGTGTACTCTAGTTATTACTGTAAGACTCAAGAGAGTATATAACCAAGGAACTGGCTTTAAATCCAGTGACAAAGGGTGAGCTGAATTGGAGCAAGTCTTAATGGTAGGCAGGCAAGGAAGGCTTCAGATTGAGTATATTGAGTTGCTGACATTTAGGAGGGATTTGCCACCACTATTTTCAGGCCAAATAAAGGCAAATGCAGTCAGTTGGGAACACAACCTATGAAGAATGAGAGTAGGAGTAAAGGTGCAAGCAAAGATTACAGAGAAGCTAAAAAGGAAACCACAGTGTGCCAAGAAAAGGATGTGGTCTATTCTGTAAAAGAAACTATAAAAATTATAGATGACAAAGTGGATTTTGGTATGTATATTTTTAGAAGAGCAATATGGCTGTTATGTGAAACTTAGAGTAGAGAAAGTCAGGTAAGGGGATTTGATGGGAGCAAATGGGACAATAGTAGAAGGGTTTAATGTATTTACTAGGTATGACTTTTAAGCGAAAAATAGGGTGAGAGGGAAGTGTAGAATACAAAATTCTCAAGTTCTTCAGACATGATTGCTTACAGTAGCTAGGAAAACAGGGAGTATTGCTTGAATTTGAGAAGCCTAGACTTAAAATGAATCAATTAAATTTTTCTCCCCAAGAGGGATTAGAGTGATAAAACCTATTCACAATCTAGTTCTGAGTTTGGATCAGGACATATATCAGGAGGTATATACTTAAAATTAGGAATTTTATATTTAAAGTAAACAGCAGATACAACACAGAGATAGGCAAATGCACAGCATTTGTTCACACACACATGGGATATATGCATGAACTGTGATACTTTGAAACCTTTACTTTTTTACATATTAATGTTCTATATCATGTTTTAAAATAGGTTTTTAAGTAAACCTCAGTTAGGGTTTATTAGTATTATCACTTTAACATTCATTTGTCTTTCTCATTTTATTAGAGTGAAATGGTTTAGAAAAATAAGAGAAACAAAAACTGGCACAGAGTATCTTCTTTGTTTCAGTCTCCAGTAGGAATACCTCTTGTTTTTAGGAACTAACTTAGATGGACCACACTGCCATGATACAAATTATTTGGTATCGTCACATTTTTAAAGCTCTAGGAAATAAAACATCATACAACTCCTGTGATTACTGATCTTGTTGTTTTGGTATCTGTTTAAATGCCAGCTTCCTCTTTAAAACTGAATGGAATTTTTATGCCAGCCTACTATCTTTCCTTCTCCCTTCTCTCCCCCAATGCTCTTCCACTCCTTTACCAAAAAGTCTTATCTAAATCTAATAGGGATTGATGGCTCTGGCTGAACAATTACAGCTAAAATCAAGAACTGCTGATTTAAGATGGTCCTGCCCTCCCTTTGCCCAGTATAAACTTATGTGATACTTTGGGCTCTCTAGAGTTTTATGCTGGCCTTGAATGGCCATGTACATTTAGGTCAGTGTAATAAAAATAGCTATTTGCCTATTGGGATTTAAAAACAGGTCAGAATTTTGGTGCTCATGTTTCTATTGCACAATGCAATGCTATTGAAAAGTTTGAAATCCTTTCTAAAGAAAACCAGCTCTCTTCTAGCCAGTTCCTTGATCAGCACAATCCTTGACTGGCAACAAATAAAAGAGAGGGAGCGTGGAAGGGGCACTGCTAGGCTGTAGGTCAAATTTACGTGGGTTCACCTGAGATTTGACCTTGGGCAAGTTTCTTCATGTCTTTGTTCCTTGGTTAATTGTCTCTACAGGGGAGGACAGGACATAACTCCATAAAGTTGTTAGAAAGACTGAAACAAGATAATTCACAGTCACATTTGAGGTCAGACACCAAGCAGTTATTCCAAACCAAGCAGTTATTGTTATGGTCATTACTGTTGATGCTACTTCCTGTCCAAACACAGAAGAGTTGTGTTAGCCTAAATCCCCTGAGCTTCAGTTGCTTCACTTCTATAATGGAAACAACAGCGCTACTTTTTTTTTTTTAACCACTTTGAACCGTACAATATAATGTGAATGTCTCCTGACTAAACTATGAAACAAATAATCATGTGAATGAACAATACCCAAATAGTTTAATTTGGCATAACTTGTTAGAGAGACTTGTGTGATTGTTCATGTTTGCTCTGATATCAGACAGAATGGATTCCTTTTTTGGACTTTTTGCAACATTTTGTTTCTTTTACAATTGACAATAACTTCAACTTTGCCTCAGTGGTCTAAGAATTGATCAGGCTCTATTGTTTTTCCATGTAATTAAGCTAGAAGTTAGAAATGTGTCCAAATCACCTGATGTTTTAAAATGGGGACACCATAGCCTGGGCACTGTGGTTCATGGCTGATACCTTAGATACCAAGAATTCTACCATGGGCACATCATGTCCAGGTATACATCCAAACACAAAAGGAGACTCCATCTCAGAAAATGAAGAGTAAAATGCAGGGAAGGAGTCAAGGTTCATGCGTAAGAATGTGTGCCTCAAGTGTGAGGCCCTGAGTTCAAAATCCCATATCACCAAGAAATGATGATGAAACAAAATAGGAACCATGCTAATTCAAAAAAAGTGTTCATCAATTTGAAAATTTTAAATAAAAATTGGACTTCTCATGAAACTCATGTAAGTAAACTATTATCTTTATTTACAAATAAAAATGAATAAATTACTAAAGTTTTTATTAAGGGAATATGTTATAGATTTCTGTCAGTGGCTACTTCTGTGATTTTTCTATTATGAAAAGTGTAACATGTACTTACTGTAAGCTTTGGGTAAAAGAATTGATGTTTTGCACTTCGACTAATGTCTGTATTTATCACCAGTCACTGGCTTTTCTTTTCTTTAGTGTAAGGAGATGATGATTTTTGAAATAATAAGTAATTCATTTTCTTAGGGACGTAAGCTTTAAGATTTCAGATCCAGTGGTTCTTACTTAAACATAAAATTATAAAAAAATTTACATTATGCTATATAAATATAATCCTATTAAAAATGTTTGAAGCAAAAGCAGTCAAGTAATATCAACGATAAAAATTAGAATGGGGTCTGGGACATTTATTGACTTAATTGACGATTACACATTAAGTAAGTTGGAAGTAAAATCTATAATTTTCTGATTATAAGTTCAACAGATTACCCTACATCCAAAATGGAAATTTATATCTTTTAGTCACATGAGAGAGAATTTTTGGAAGACTATTACCTTTCATTTTCATTAAATAGAATTATGAGCATGGAAGACTTGGTAAAGCAAAATCAGTGAGGCTCAAGAGAAATATGTAACTTTTTCACAGCTCCTATATTGGTAAACATTGGAAAAATGGAATTGAACAGAAAACTAAAGGGCTAAAGATTCTTCTTTTGGGGTTAAGGCTCACAATAGCTAGTTTTCATGAGTAGAAAACAGTGTGTGCAGATATCACTTAGCATAATAAACTTAGTGTTCAATAACATTAACTTTATTGTGGTTCAATTGAAGATATTTAGATTCATGATCAACAGTGGCTCCTGAAATCATAAGACTCTCAGCCCCTCCTTTGAAATAACTCTCAAGAAAGAGATTTCCTAGTATAATCCCTGCTTTCACTGTATTTGAGGCTAGGATACTTGTATAGATTCCTTGGGTTAATTTGTACTCACTACTTAATTAGGGCTTCTGATCTTGTTCTTTGACAGTGAATGGTTTTCATAGAATATGTTTTTTTTTTGTTTTTGTTTTTGTTTTGCAAATCCTCAAAGATTAAAGTGGTACTGACTCCACAGCTCTGAAATCTGTTCTACAGGTCAAAGGTTAGCAACTCATATTCTATTCCTTTTTAGAACAGAGATTGGGAATATAAACCAAGAATATCATAAATGCACCTATGATTAAATGGAAGAAAAGCACACACATATACATATATGCATATATGTATACATACATATATACATATACAAATACATAAACATATGCATATGTATTTTACAGGTGCTTAGAAATTCTTCTTCACCAATGCCGTATTTGTGCAGAAATCAAAAGAAGAGTGCTCCAAAGAAATCTCTTTCTTCATTTATAATGAAAAAAATTGTTATGTGTTCTTTGAACAATTCAGAATCTTGAGGGATACATGGAAGGCATGAAGTCTGACCAATCAGAAAATCTCAAAGTGTTTATCATTGTTCACAGAATCTACTGGTTCCCACCCAAGCTGAAAATGGTCAGTACATTTAGTTTTCCACATTTTCAAATACAAGCATCTCTTCATTCCTGATCACCAATTTCAATGACTTCTGAAACATTTGTTCTAGGGTTTAAGTTAAATATATCTAATTATACCTTAATTTTTGTATTCTCATTATCAGCATTAAATTTCAGTGTGTTCATTATAATATTAAATTTCCTCTGGTAAAGGACATAGGAATTAGTATGATTTAATAAAGACAATTTGTTTGAAAATACATAAGTAATTTCAGAGAATCAAAGGGACTCTATGGCAGAAGGGTTGCCTGGTTCAATGTGACACTGGTATATGGAATGCCTGTATCAATGTAATTCACTTACAAATATTTCACCTCTTGGTTATGCAAGATACAAAGTCCAAGGAGAAATGATAGGATTCTGTACATATATCAAAAGCTAATGCCTTGTCAGATAAAGGAAGAGTAACTTACTAATTTCTAAACTGGTGTCAAGAATTCATACAGAAGGAGAATTTCCTCAAATATGTAAATAAAAAGGAAAGAAATCAGCATCTAAAAAACAACACCCAGTTCTTCTCTTGTATGGAAGTCTCAGACATCTGGTAAAGTTCTATTGGGCTTTCTGCTTACAGTGTCAGGGGAAAGGTCATGTTGGATGCTCTTTCCTATCTCCTTTATGTTTTATTTATTTATTCACTATATTTACAACTGCAAGCCAGATGAAATTTTTTGGTCTTCTTATTTAAGGAAAGGAAGTACACATAGCTAGTATTATACAAAATTGGATTTAAGGCTATTATTTAGATGTTCTCCAATTCTGGCACATGTTTAAAAACAAGAAGTTGAGTTTTACAGACAAATTTACATGTATTTCATACCACGCACAGCATTAACTAAAGTTGTTTCAAATCAGAGAGAAGTTTCTGGGTTTTGTGTGTATGCGAACTTTCTCCAAAAATGCAAGGACAAAAGAAACATGGCCTTCACTCTGAAAATGTTCGTTTAACTCAGGTCTTCTTGTTTTACACTGTAAGAAGCATTGTCTTCAAAAATACTCTCTTTGCGTTAAACAGATGGTAAATCCATTTATTCTTTCATTTTCCTTCATATTGTTCGATTAACAATTTTTGTGCATATAAATATTTTCAATAGAAGAGGAAAGGCTGTAATTGGAGGATAAATAGCTGTAGATGCCCCACGAGAGCCGATCATCAAAATCCCAACAAAATTTTAGAAAATTCAGTGTCTCTCTTTCTCTCTCATATACAAACACACACACACACACACACACACACAAATACCATGTGACTGCTCACAAACAACTTTATGTGCACTGGGTAGATCTTGCTTGGAAGCAAGTAATTGGCTTAATAAGAACTCTGGCTCAGAACAAAAGGTTTTATCCTTTGAACATGCTGCTCAGGTGCCAGATTGGGCCGACCTGGAATTGATGGGGCTTTGATGAGCCTGCATATATGAGCAGCACAGAGGTACAGACGGGCAGGAGCCGGGAAGCAGGCAAAGACATAGACAGAGGGAACGGGCAGGAAAGAACATCAGAATGTATTGTAACCTGACAGAATTCAGTCTGCTCACAGCCAGCCCATTAAGGAGCAAGGATTGGACTCTCAAGCTGAGACATCTGGCCATTTTACCTTGGCCACTGAGGGTGAAATAAATTCAAGCCTTCCTGGATACAGCAACAATGAGAATGACTCTTCAGTGTGCCTGACATTTCCATTGCCAAACTGCACCAGCATGTTGCTATATTTAATTCTATTTTAGAAGTCGATGATCTTTTCACTGTAAACCATTTTAATAGTGGAGTTCTATCTTTGTAATGGGATTTCTTCCTGGATGTATAAGGTCATCGATACAAAGAAAATAACATGAACTTTCCTTTATATGAGATTTGAAGCTGTGGCTAAGTTGTTTATATGTAGGAATATTTTCTCATCGAATAATTGCAACTTTCTCTTCCTAAGGAGGATGCAATGCAAAAGTCCCAGCGAATATCATCTTCACATTTCTGTGCAGATTCCTGCTCTGTTTATGTGAAGTTCTCTGAGGGATGGATTCTAGCTGAGAAACTTTGTTTTGGGGGATCATCGTGTGTGTTGGAGAAAATTAGAGGTTATGTTTAAGGATTTCTATTACATAGATCATAAATAATCTTGAATGTTTCGGTTTAGCTGATACTGTTTTTCACTATGTGAATTAGTCTCAATCACATAGTAAGTGGAGAAACTGCAAAACTATTTTCACTCTTAATTGAGGTTGAATTTTGGTTTGGTAAGCATTAGAAATCAGTTGAATGAATAATGAAAAATCATACCACTACTTTAAATAGATCTGTTTAAGTAGCTGATGATATGTAACCTTTAGGATTTGCTATAACAGCTTTGGAAATTGATTAACTGTCCTGAAGGAAGAAACTATTTAATGGAGAAAACTGGGACATAGACATCTTAAATGACATGAGTTCAATGATTGCTTGAATAATATGAGAGCTCACACAGGTTTATTCAGTGCTGCCTCAAAACATTCTGAATGACTCTGTGAAGACTAACTTCATTTTCTTCATTTTCTTTCTTTCTTTCTGTTTCCAGGCATAGGAACCAATGTCTAGTCAGAAATGTTAACTCTGAGCTATCTTGACATAAATCATTCCTGAGAGATAAATATTTTACTGAAAACAGAGGCAGAGACTTTGGGAAGAAGCAATTGGTAGTCTCTTTTATATTATATATCAAGTCAATTATTATTCTACTTCTTGAAAGGAATATAGGCTTTTGGATGCAGTGAGGATAAGCAAAACTAGGATATTTTTGATCAACCACCCCTCTTCCGTTTAATCTCAGTGGCTAAATACAGAATCCTTTTGCAATTAAATTTCTGACTCGTTTAGCCCATGAGTAAACCTGCCTTCCTCGGTCATGAAGATAATACCTAATTATGCTGTTCTTTACAAATCAGTTAGTCTTCAATTCATCTCTTATTTCCAGGCTAATGCCTATTTCCCATGAAGGGCTCTGGTCTGAGTGCCAGGCTGAAGATTTTCCATGGGTTTAATGAGCGTTCCACCATGTCTTTGCTGGAGCTGAGATATTTCTAGTTCTCTACATTCATTGACAACTTAGGAAGAAGGACAATTGTTTTCGGTTCTTACATTCAGAATGCTCAGTTAACACTTGGCTCCCCAATAATGGATGCATTAGATTTTTCTATTACAAAGTGATTGAGAGAAACATGTTTGGAGGGAACCTGAATACATAGAAAAGCACTTAATCTGAATCAAGGAAAAATATTGACTTTAATACAATCTCGCTGATGTCTGTTGAGATGAATGCTGTCTCATTTTGAGCAAACATGGTACCTAGAATACTACCTGACCTTTGTAAGATTGCAAGATAATTTGACAAATAATTAGAGTCTAATGATTATGTAAAAAGGTAGGTATTGGTTTGTTGTTTTTGTGTTTTTGCAACTCTCTTATAGTAATTTACATTGCATTTCATTAAAAAAATTTAACACAAGTTTCTATGTTCTTCCTGTGTAAAAATACACAATAATATTTAATCATCAATGTTTTCTAAATTAATATTATTATAATAAAAAAGAACAAATTATCCACATCTAGTTTATTTTATTACACTTAATTTTTCTCTAATATCAGTTTTATGGTGTGAATGTACTGTTCACATAAAGGTGGTTGGGCAAAGGTGATCATAGTTTATGGATTTTCATTCACTAATGAGAGACAGAGGATTGGAGAATTAGAGTTATATTTAGGTAACTCAATTTTTTATTTATTTCATTGTAAAGTAGATTTACAGAATTATATAAATTAGGTAATGAGTACATTTCTTTTTGAACAGTGTCACACCTTCCCTCATTTTCTCCCAGTTTTTGTCACCTCCTGACACCCCACCCCACGAGCTGTAGACTGCATTTCACCATACTGATTAATGAGTATCCCTGCTGCATTAGTTCATCCTTTGTCCCACCATTTCTGTGTGCCCCTTAACCCTTCCCAAAGCAGATACATTTATATACAAAAGGTACAAAAATCAAAAATAGTGACAAGAAAAAAAGAAACAAAAAATACAAACAACAACAAAAAAACCAAACACTTTTTTCCATTTCTTGGAATTCATTTTGGTGCACATAATTTTATATGATCACATTTACAAAGCTATTGAGCCTTTGTGATCCGCTCCTAAGAACATTCTCCTTTGGTCTCACTCTGTGGGTGCCTAGAGTCTGGTTTAATTAAGATAACTCAATTTTATGTGACATCTTTTGTATTGTACATTGCTGAATTGTAAATAGTTTTTGCATAATAAAGTTTATCCTATATGAATAAATTAACAAACATATTTCCTACAAAAGATAAATCAGAGATTTAAAAATTATATATAGCCTGGAAACTCAGGAATTTGAAAGAGAAGATGCTGATTTGGAGACAACACCAAGAAATCACAACTCTTCCCTTTCTTTTCTCTCCTTCCCTTCCCTTCTTCCCAACCACTTCACTTTTTTCTTCTCTTCCATCTCCCTTACTTCCCCAAAAGTATTTTGTCTCCTAGTAACCATAACACCATTAGCATTGTCCCTATCTTTTATATTTAAATGAGAAAGCCTCTAATTCTAGGATCTCTAGTTTCATTCTACAAGTAAATAGGTTTCCATGTGCAATCTCCAACTATTTATAATTAGTTCCTTAGCACAACTTCCCATTACTGCCCTTTTCTTATGCCAGGAAGACAAACTGGGGCCAAGACAAGTGCTAGCAATGAGGAGTTGAACAGTCCCTGTTATGAGAGAAACACAGTTCAGCTGAGCAATGGAATGCAGTGCAAGTTCCCATGAGCAAGGTGGCCATGTCCGGATGCATCTCTGGGTTTCAGCTTATTCATCAGCAAATCAGCAGTTCAGATCAGTGGCACCTAGTGAAATTTAGACATCCAGTCCCTTTCAAACCACTTGCTCTTCTTTCCACTTGTGATTCTAAGTTTTCTCATCACATTTATTTCCACACATACATTAGAATCAAATGTTCATACATTATCATCTTGACACTAATATACAATGCAATGAAGCTATCACTTTGTTCAAGCAAAGATAACAAACAGTAAGAATTGCTGAGAACTGGCTGTGCACTGAATGGTATTCATATTTTCATGCGAATTTGAGCTCTATATTGTAAGATATAAGAAGTGAAGAAAGACTGGATATCATATTATAGTATCAATATTTATATATCATATATATATATATATATATATACATGTGTACACACATTTACAGGCATATATGCGTTTCTATATACATGCATATGTTTTCTTGTTTTTTTTCCTCTTTCTTTTTTATGTGAAAACAAAAGTTGAGCCATTAAAAAAAAACACTGTTGGCTTTTGTTTCCTTTCCAAATAATGTCACATCTTAATGATAGTTAAAATCTGATGACTTCTGTTTCTGTTCAAAGTGTAGCATGGAAATAATTCAAAACAACTTTAGGACAGCAATAGCAAAACACTGTTTTGAACTCATTGAGAATGGAGAATCCTATCTTTTGCCATCTGTTGACAAAACATAACTCTACAGACTGGAAGGCTCCTGGATAAACCTAAGGAGTGCTTCAGAGCTGGGAGCTAATTTAGTGAGAACAAATACAACCTAGCAACAGCAAAAAGCCATGGGTGTCCTCATAAAATGCAAACAAAAGAAAGATCAAGAAGTGCAAACCCAGAGCGTAGATTTTTCTTTATTTGCACACATCTGCTTACTGAACACATTCCAATTTAATTATGTAGCCAAATTGCCATCCCTTACAAAACTATTGTCATGGTTTGCAGATTCATCCAAGTGTCAATTTCAGTGTAACTCCCTGTGTGTTCCACAACAATGGCAGGAATTTTCCTCACTTAGTAATTATGTTCCATCTGAGAGTTTGGCCATTTTTTTTCTTATCTAATCAAAGTTTTCATGTTAGTTCTCTAGAACACTAGAACAACACCTGTTGTGGTGGTTGTTAAATGTGTATGTGCATTTGTATGCATATGTGTGTATATATATATATATATATATATGAACTAGTCAGGCAAGTATTACACCTTCCTCTAGATTTTACATATACATCTTCAAAAACAAGTTCATTTTTATAGAAACATTAATGAGATAACTTATATTTCCATTATTCTAAACTTACCAACTTTTCAGCTTATATAATGAATGACAAAACTTGAAAAAACAAATTACTGAAAATGGTAATGATGAGTCAATAAAATATTACATTCAATTTTAAGATTTTTTTATCCTGCAAGTGAAACAGAGGACTTCATCACTGACAGGTGATTTCATTGATTGTTGTAAGAAATATGACTGTATTTATAAAAATTATTGAGGTCTTAAATATGTATCTGAAATGTGACTAGCTTCAGAAAAAAATATTGAAGAGTTCTTCTGTCAAAGATGGTTTATATTCTTTGATCAATTAGTAGAACAGAAGATAGAAAAACTGAAGTCTAGGTACAGGTACACACTTGGAAAGAACAATTCCAGAAAGGATTTATTCTTAAACCTTCTGCTTGACTCAGACATATACTAAATATTGCAAATAAGGGAGTAGAAAAGGTCAGATAAGGTGATGTTAGGGAAATGAACCCTAGAGATGTATTCAAATGTTTTTTTTTTCTTTCATGCGATTGTTTCTAACACATTTATAAGATTATTTCTTTGTTGCTTTGTATGTCCCTCCCCCACAGTATAACCCCTGCTTTCACTGTGTTTGATGTCGGTATAATTTGTGGAGGGGAAGGGGAAAAACAAATCGTTTAAATAGGGATACAGGTGGACCCATTGCAACAATGAGATGTACAAGTTGTTATGTCGAAAAAAACTTTACAACTTTGGTGTAGGGGGGAAGGGGAGGATTGGGTTGGGGGGTGGGGGAAGATGGAAAGGGATGGGAAGGGGAAACAAAGGAGGAGGCTACAATGCTCTGTACAGTATTTTCACAATAAAAAAAAACCTTCTATGTGTACATTCAGTATTTCCTGTTGAAATACCGATTGCTTGACTACAGGAGTGTTATCTTGACTTCCATTCCATGTCATGGAGTATCTTGATAAAGCTGTGAAAGCAACAGATTATCAAGATTTCAAATTCCTTTGAAATTGTGAGAATTGGAAACTTCATTAGCAAGGGTAGACGCAGACTTTGATCTGAATTCTGCATTTTTTTTTGGTGTTTCTAACCTGCAGTCACTTGTGAATACATCTATCATTGTTTCTTTGTATATCTGGAAACGTGTTTTCCAAACTATTACGAGTTGGAGGAAATAAACATGATGTTTAAAGTTTGTGGAAGCAAAACAATGTGAATCTGTTCTGAGCAAGGCTTTGGTGATTACACAGGCCACATGGTACCCTTAGGTGTTGAGGAAAACAGCCAATGAATCCAGGCAGAAGCCCATTCATTTGGCCAATAATTGGTTTCTCCAGTGGCGACAGCTGCTCTCCTGCCCTTATGGCTGAAAATATGGGGGAAAAATCCCTACAGATGAAAAGCGGAAAACAATATTGGTGAGACAGGGAGGATTCCAAGAAAATAAGGCTCAAAGCCAAGTGAAAACATTTTGTACCAACCTGTTTAGGAAATCAGGCCTAAATGATTTTTAAAGAAGTATCACTTGCCCTGTCTTTCTTCAATTATGTATTTTTAATTATTTCCCCTCTGATTTTACACAGCCTTTATCCTGAGCTACCTTATATAAATGTAGTATAATAAGATTAATTTCTCCAGGCACTGATTTAATCATGAATAATTGTTCAAAGTTCTTTGAATGAATAAAAACTTTCTATTGGTTGGAATAGCAGTTCACTTTATCAACATAAGAACCATCTTCCATAAGATATCTGAGTAGAGTTTACTATAGAACCAATTAGTACTAAAAATGGAAAAGTGAATGAAAACTTCAATTCTGCAATCTTCATTTCACACTAATGGGTCCTTGAACGTAACTAAGTAGTTATGCACAAAATAGGAGAAAATATTCAACTAGAGCTTAAATAATATGCCAGAAATAATTAAAATTAGCTATAAAATCTTGCTGTCAACTACTTCAAGATCCTATGATCATTACAAGAGAGATGTACAAAATATCCCATCACATATCATCAGAAAATTCTGGATAGAAAAAAAAAACAAAAAAAAGCAAAAGACACAATAAACAAAAACAACTTATCAAGTGTCATTTTGCTTCTCAGTTGTGCTGAACCATGAAGTCAGACATATGCCATATCACTGGGTGGCATATGTTGTAAACAGAACTAAGACTTATTCTTGTACAATGTGTAAGAGTCTTTTGAATAATATTTCCTAAGAAAACAGGGAGGAAATAAAAATAGTGATTCCTAGAGAACTTCTAAATTATCCCAGTTCTTCTGTTTCTTTTGTTGACTGCAATTATGTCACTTAGTTCATAAAGACTAGTCACCAAAACAGGATGAGCAATAGCTTGCACCAATACCTATTGGATTAAAATGCCCTAACTTTCTTACCTCACCATCGCAAAGATGGTAGAATACCTTGACATTGAGGGACTCACTGTCACCTCCATAAATGATTATGAGAGCAAATAACATAATCATATTTAATTACAAAATAATCAATGAGCTACGAGTAAAAAACTCATCCATCCCATTATAAATGACCAAAGAGTTGAGCTTCTCAAAAGTTTTAACTCTTGAATCTGAAAAGTTGCTCTTATTCTTTGAAAGCTACAGCATATTATTTATTACTGAAGAAATGAGCCAAAATTAAAGGATCCTGAATTGTCACAAGTTTAGAGATTTTTCTCAGAAATGTGTACCACAATATTCATTTTATAATAGGAGTTCAAGAAATATGCTTAAAAATCAAAATGTGAATGACATAATTGAGCACTGTGTAGATTAACGTTTATTATAGTTTATTGATACATCACACAGAATGTCTAAAAATTCAACTGCATGTCTCTTCAAATCATTTAACTTTTTATCGTTTGCTAAATTGATTTGATTTTCATTAGAGCTAGAGGGACTTGGGGGTTAATCTTTATGTGTCCAAAGTATTTTAATGGGAGAAAATTTTCTTGGACTCTGATTAAAATTTTGAGTTCTATTTTATTTATTTATTTATTGTCCATGGTAGGACTTGAACTCTGGGCTTGGGTGCTGTCCCTATGCTCTTCAGCTCAAGGCTAGTGTTTACAACTTGAGCCACAGCACCACTTCTGGTTTTCTGGTGGTTAATTGGAGATGAGAGTCTCCCAGATTTTGCTGCCTGGTTGACTTTGAGCTGCAATCCTCAGATCTCAGCCTCCTGAGTAGCTAGGATTACAGGCGTTTGCCACCGACTCCTGGCTATTTTTTGTTTTAAAAATTATTTTCCTGTCTGCATGAACACAAAGTACTTCTCAGTCATTTGAATGGCTCCAGTAATAACCATTTTCACACACTGCTAAGAGAAGAGTATCCACTCACACTACCTGGAAGTAACCTTGAAAGGACTTCCAGGAAGAGATGAAGCAGGGGTAACATTCAATTTTCTCATGGGATGCTCATTCATATGAGGACTATATTAGGAATTTATCTTTCACGTGACCACACTGATACTGAATTGCATGTTTTTCTTGTCCTAAAATAATAAAGCGTGCTTGGCTATAAAACATTGTTTTTTTTATTGTGAAAATACTACCACCACCCTCCCTCCACTCCCCCCCCCCCACCAAATTGTAAAGTGATTTTTCGACATAACGTCTTGTACATCTCATTGTTGCAATGACTACACTTGTATCCCTATTTAAACAATTTGTTTTTTTTCCTTCCCAAACACAATTATACCAACATCAAATACAGTGAAAAACAGGGATTATACCGAGGGGGAGGGACATACAAAGCAACAAAGAAATATCTTATAAATATGTTAGAAACAATTGCAAAAAAGAAAAAAAAACATTTGAGTCCTTATCTTAGGGTTCATTTTGTCTGAAATCATCTTATCTGACCATTTCTGCTTGTCTCAGACATATACTAGTTCTTGCAAATAAGGAAAACCATAAACATCAACATTCAGTACCTCAGCCCAACGACAAACAGAAACTGGCCTCTGTGAAGCTAGAAATATACATAGAAGCCCTGATACACTTTTCAAACTTTCATTCTGAGGCAATCAGCTTCATAGATCCACTTTTTCTAGCGCCTCATTCTTTATTATTGAAAGTACACTGAGCTTTGCCTTCAGAGTAACTTTTTAATACTCTAATTTATTTATAAACTCAATCAACTTTGAGCCACTGATTGATTAAATGACATTTAATCTACATCCCACAAACTGTGTGGATATGTGCAATGACAGTTTACCAATCAGAAATTCTATCAATCATATAGTGGTGAAATATGCCAGTCACCTTGACATTTTAGCTTGAAGGGGTTTTTAATGAATTTACTAGGCTTGATTATAGAGTGGAGAAATATAAAATTCATTGCTTTTGTTGTGGAGGGGTTAACTTACAGGGTTACAAACAAAGGTATTGAAAGCATTAAAATAACTTTTTAAAATGGTTTATTTTATTTTTAAAAATTTTTTAAAATGGTTTTTTTATAACTGTTTAATAATGTTATCAGAGAGTGTAGTTACTAAAAGCTATGCACATTTTACTGTCAAGTAGAAATTGAGCCTTATCTTTCTCTGAATAGTGGATCAAAAATGGATACTGATTTTATCCAGTGTAAGTGGAAAAGCCAAGTACAATATTACACCTTATTGCTTGACTTCTGCAAATTTCTTCCTAGAAAACAATCAGATATTGTATAACGGTATCAAGATATTTTAATATTATTGGTATTATCTTAATAGGAGAATATATAAATAGCCACAATGTCCAAAGATTAGGCATTTTCTTAAATTGATAACAGAGTCATTAGAAAATTCTTCTTACATCTGAGGCATAATGCCTAGGGCCAAGTATAGAGAGAAATCAAACCAGGGAAGTTGGCAAAGTTGATCTGAAGAGGGTTTTCCAAGCCTATTCTTGAAACACACGCTAATGGCAATGTGAAGTTGCTGAAGAGAATGAATCTGAGGACTGACAGGATCAGGTATTTTTTTTTCTCCACTCACTGAAGCCACAGGCCACGGAATAAATGAAGGCTGGAGATTTCACTGGACAATGCTGTCAGGAAAACATGAACTCATTCTATTTAAAACCTATCTTAAAATCCACATAAACCTCAATCATTTTCTTAAGCACATATTATGCTATGATAAAGAACTTAAGGTCAGAGTGTGCTTTTGACTGAAATCCGTCATTTACTTCAAATGTCCTTATAAACAGAAAGGCAAAGTACCATGGATGTAGAGTTGTGTTTGGAAAGCAGATTGCATTTCTTGCAATTATCCTGGTAATTTTTCTAATATACATACGCATATTACAAACAGCCATTTATGGTATATTATATGCAAAAGTGGGAAGCTTTAGCAACTAATGAAAATAGTACTGTATTCATGGAAACATTTCAACAAAAGTGATTTGGTATAGAGTTCGATGTATGGCCATGTTGTGTTATCTAAAAGTAATAAGACAGTAGTTTACATAGCAGGTACTTATTTGTCTCCTTAAATTTATTCTTCTGTCACAACAGAAATGAATTTTACGTGCAAAAAAGTTTAAATTTAAATGTACCAAGAAGGAAAGGTGGACATGATTATTGACCTGACAGTCCCATCTGCTACTTATGTGTTCGCCTGGTTCACTCAGCCACGAGTCTTGATCCTTCTTTATTCCCCCTAAGAGCAGTAAAGGCATTTCTGCATGCTGTCTCTCCCAGGAAGGGTTGGTAACAAAGAAGAAGTTCCAGAGAGGAGTATGAGAAGGAGATAGGATTCTGTTGGTGCTCATGAGGTCAATAATTGCTAAAATTTCCTTTAGTTTTCATAAGCAAATTTGTTAAAGAGATGTATATCTTTAAAACTTCTAAACACGTATACTCTTTTGCCTTTGCCCTTCAGTAGATTCAAGCAGTTCTGCACCAGAGTTTACTCTATTAAAGCCATGTGCTTTGGGTATGTGAAAGAAATTTTTACAAATATCATGCCCGTCTACACACAATGTTAAGCACACCTGGATTTTCTCCTGCACCAATTATAGACAGAAGTTCTTTCTACCTAGGATCAGTGCTGGAGAATAATTTCAAGATTCATAAACTGGTTAGGTTAGATGCTTCTCAAAATTAAGCCATTAATCTTTAAAAATGAATTGCTCTTCTTTTTCAGCTACGGAATATCATTCTGTTGTTTGAGGATTAGCATCTGATGGGCAGCAGGGCTCTTTTAGAATAATTGGGTAGTCAGAGTGCCACCTCAGATTAATTTACCAGCTAAATTGATATAAAATGACATTGAATGCCTCTGGAAATCTTCAGAAGCTGGTTAAAATCAGGATGAGAAAAAAATATGGTCATTAGGAGGATATACACAAAAAGTTTTGAAGTTCCAAAATAAGGTGTTTAATTTTAACCATAGCAATCAACTTAGAAACTTAAATGCTAATTCAGTATATATGTTGCTGCTATTACAATGCTCCCTTTGGGATATATGATGCATGCCCAAGAAGTTCCAACTTGGGTCTTGAGGACAGTAATTTCTCTTTGTTTTTGCAGAGGTTGTAATGTGAGGAAGTGGGCAGATGGCTTCAGAAGAGAATGTATTTGAGTATATCTCCCAGATATTACATTTCAGGGCAATGCCACAAGAGGTATGTCTGGTTGGGGTGTTTAATCTAATGAATGCATGTGTGGTTCATAACTCATGGCTTTTCCCTTACATACATATTTCTATGCTGAAACAAGTTGCATAACATTAAGAGGGGATAATAATGGAGAACTTTTTCCAGAGTCTGAATACTTGAGAGAATATTCCTTTAACAGAGCAACGCTCTGATGGGAAATAAAAGGCCCTTCTGTCTGCTTTTCTCCAGATTCTATTTGCATACTGAGACATCTTCTTCTTCCAAGCAGACTACCCTCAAGAATATTTACTCCTCACTACAACATATCCATTTGTTCTCAGAATAAAGCCATAAAGACAGAGAAGAAAAATGGAGGTGCAGTAAAAATTCCCCTTAATTAATTGATGGAAGAGGGGTAAGAATGTTCAATGGGTGACATTGTATTGTACTAGATGCACTGTATCAATGAACTGCTTTCTTCAATGGCAACTCTTTTGTGCAAATACTTGAAGATAGGAAAGAAAAAGGAAAGCAAGTTTTTTGATACCAGCTGCATTATATTGAAAGACATATTGGGGAAAAAGCCTAAATAAATACCTAACTAAAATAATCAGGCTAGTGTGGAAATAATGAGAGTAGTCAGGCAAAAACATTATCTTGTTTTTATAAGCTCCCAAACAGTCATGGGAATGGCGAGTAAGCTTTGCAATATGTCTTATGTTTTCTGTTTTAAAGAAAATAAGTGTTTTGAGCTTTATTATTTTTCTTACACAGACTGAATGAAGGAGTAAATGACGAAAAAAGCAATTTTAAGGCAAAAGGAGATATTACAAACTATACTAATGCAGGGAAAATGAGGTTAGCAATAGGGAACAGCGATGTGTTGAGATTTTACCTTCTGAAGCTCTACTCCAGTATCTGCTGGAGGGTGGAAATGTTCTACTCAAGAAGAAATTAGCTAAACGATTTGTTTTTTTCCAACATCAAATACAGTGAAAGCATGGGTTATACTGTGGGGGAGGGACATACAAAGCAACAAAGAAATCATCTTATAAATATGTTAGAAACAATTGGATGAAAGGAAAAAAAAAAACATTTAACTAGGGATACAGGTGGACCCATTGTAACAATGAGATGTCCAAGTCGTTATGTCGAAAAACGAACTTTACAACTTTGGTGGGGGGTAGGGTGAGATTGGGTCGGGGGAGGGAGGAGTATGGGAAGGGATGGGAAGGGGAAACAAAGAGGAGGCAACAATGCTGTATAAGAAATGTACTCGTTATCTTGCCCATGTAATTGTAACTCTTCTGTATGGTATTCTCACATTAAAAAAAAAAAGAAGAAATTAGCACAGATACCCAAAAGCACATGTCCATAGCATGGAATGGTTGAGACATAACAAAAAAAACAAAAAAAACACAGTTTGTCTCTACCAAAAACATACCTGCATTTTAAATAGGCATAAAGTTTCTAATCTCCCCCAAACTAAGTCATCCTTGTTTGCTCCTCAAACTGTGAGTATGCTCATGAATACATATGTTCATCTATGCATAAAGACATATATATGTATATGAATGTTTAATCTCCAATTCCAAACATATATGAGGTACAAAATACTCAGCAACTTACATGAGACACTAGCAAAATCCAGCCTTAAATTATCCAACTAGCCCCACACCACTTTAAACCAAACCAAGACTTCTAGATCCCCCGCCCCCACCATCCCCAGTGCAACAGATGTAAGACATTTCTCTTTACTGTAATTCTAGACAATAATAAGCGTCATGGTGTTGAAGAGCTGGAACTCTTGTGTCAGATGGTTATTTTCAGTCTTGGTTTTAATATTATTTATCTATGGCACTGAGTACAGCGTTTGAACTTAACAACCATCAAGTCTCCCTTCCACATTACATGAATAACAATAGAATTTAACATTAAGGTGCTGTGAAGATTAAGTTAGGACATAGAATGGCCTTTGAATAACATTTGCCAAGGAAAGTGATTCCTTGCAAATTCCCATAAATATGGTCATAATTATTATTCTACGTACTTGATATCTATACTCCTTCTTCTACTTTATTTCTACATTTGATCTGAATACAGGTGGAGGATAACATATCATTACCTTGGGGCAAGAGTTGGATAATGAATAGGAAATTAGAACAACAGCAACAATGTAAACAAGTGACAGGGCATAACAGGCTAAAACAATAGGACAGTATTCCTATAAGGATGCAGAAAATAGGTTTCATGGCATTAGCAACATAGCATACTACAGTGCCACAGGAAGGAGCTGCATAAAACAGAGGCAGAAAATACCAAACAACTGTATTTCAGCCATATTGACAGAATAGCACAGTGGGCTTCATCTGTTCCTTGTTATAAACCGTGTCAAAGACCCTGGTGGGGTGCTGGTCACTGGAAGGGCAAGAAAGATACCTAAAGAGTCACACTTTCACACACAAAACTACTGAGCTCTCTCCCTGAGATAAAGTGTCACCTCTGACGATAACTGAATTACTGGATAAAGTCAGTGTGGTAAGAGAAGAAAGTAACATTTTGAGAAAAGAATGCTCCCATCCTGATTGTCACATTTCCTCGGTGAGATGGATTACAACAGAGAAATTAATGAGTGGAGAGTAGTTATCCTCCAACTTCTTTATCTAGAATCATACATTTTTTTCATATAATAGAGGGCAAAATTTTTTGAAGGTATTTAATACTTTGTCACGAGTATGTAATCGCTCTGAATTCAGGAGAGTGTTGATGATTTTTTTCAGGATTATCAGATATTTAAGTAAGGTTTTACTTTATTACCTATGAGTGTTTGTTTTTTAAGTAAGTTTTTTAGTATGAAAATACTGTACAGAGGGGTTACAATTACATAAGCAAGGTAATGAGTACATTTCTTATCAAGCATTAGGCACTAATGCTTATTCTTAATTTGAAGTCTTTTCTTTTGATGTCTTCAAAGATGGCTTAGGAAAAAAATATCAACCATAAACCATCATTACCCTTACCTTAGAGACCAGTGTTGTTTGAACTTTCCCAATCAGTTAGGAAGTGATCAACACTAAAAGTACTCTATTTAGACCCAAACACTAATCTTAGAAGAAAACTAATTCTATCCAGGAAAAACAGAGAGTCCTTTGGTTTTCATGTGTGTATGGGAGTCCATGGGTACCTGGCTGAGCCTGACGGAGACAGATTGAAATAAAAATGGAAGAGATTTTTACTAAAATCTCAGAAAACTTCCCAAGGTGAGCACATGGACTTCATAAACTGTTCACTGTCGCGTGAAGGAAAGTTAAAGGAATTTAAAACAATGAATAGAATACAAGTAGATTTTAAATCCAGGGAAATGCAAATAAGAGGTGGAGGTGCTCCCTAGCCGGCGGTGGTGAACATCTTGAGTTAATGTCAGTGCGTGATGGTGAGCAGTTGTGGGAGGAGTTATGAGTAAAAATCAGTAAGCACCATCGCTAGCAGACAGCGTTTTTTTGTTGGACACAGCTACGAGTTTGATGTTTTAGGAACAGAAGTGTACGTGCATGAACAAGTAGAGATGAGAGTTTGCAAAGCACAAACTAGTAAGGGCAGTGCAATCATTGATTCATGATTATCTTTTCTGTCTCCCATCAGAGTCTGATTCTCTCTCACATTCTTTTTCTTCTGAAGGACCTTTTCTTAATGTGGATTTTCTCAATTTTATTAAGTAAAGCCTTATAACAAATTGCCAACCACCAGATGGTAGAAGCAATAAGAAGAAATTCCTGGCATCTGTAGAAGCTAGAAAAGTCCAAGGTCAATATTTCATCAGATCCAGTGTCTGTGGCAGCTCTTTTCCTGTCTGCATATGCCATCTTCACATGGAACTGTCTCACGGTACCGACAGACAAACAGACAGACAGACAGATGCCAAGAGACAAAGACTGTCTTATCTCTTCTATAAGGAAACTAATTATACTTACGAAGATTATCTCCAAATGCTTTGCCTCAGAGTACGAACACATTGGGGTTTGGGATTTTGAGAGGACACAAATATTCATTTCAGAGCCTAGGTATAATAATCTTTCCAAAATGAGAAAGAAAAACCAGGAGACAATTGTCAAAAGGATCTGTCATCAGTTCATAGGCAAAAGGTCAACCCTTGAAGTCTCCAACAAGCTCTAGGTTGTCAATGCTTCTGCACCGAAGAACTTTCCCGGAACACAATGAAGGCATAAGAAATAATTGTTGATTGCGTGAATAAATATAGGTAGTAAATTTCTGCCTAAACTTGTCCTCTAATTTCTTCTTATTCATAATATATACATAGAATACTTAATTTAAACTATGGGTGGAGGCTTAAATTGGAATATAATTATGAGTTATTTTAGCTAACGAAACAGACCCTATTGAATGACTCAGATACTCAAGGATGAGATACTCAAAAATAGGTCCTAGCTTTGGAAAAATTTGAAAATAGATGTGCATTTTCATTTCGAGTCCCCTCCCCCACCCAACACAGAAAGCAAACACTATTTTTTCTTGCTTCCTGAGGACATTTTCTATTTGACATACATTGGGTTTGTCTTTGTGAGCCATTTCCAAATTCTGGCAAATCATTAGAAGATATCTTTGCAGGAACTGTGGATATATCCTGGCACAAACTTTTAATTTACGTGCATGAAATACTTGCATTTCATTAGGAAAAACATAAAAGAATAAAGCAAAGTCTTTTTTAATTTTTTTAATTTTTGTGGCTGTTACTGGCTCAGGTCTCTGTGCTTGCTAGGAAAGCTCTTTCCTACCTGAGCCACAATGCCAGCCTTTCAAAGTCTCACAAGATCCTATATTTCATGCTGTCAGTGGACCTTGTCTAGTGTGAAACACCTACCCAACCTATTTCAACAATGGTGATGTCTGCTTCTTGATGATTGCTACATTCTGAAAATAAGATTAAAGTAGGTAATGATTTTGAAGTATTATATGCTCCTACAGATATTCAGTGGGCTTTTCTGTGCTTAGTTCACAATTAACCTTTAAATACTTTAAAACTGTCAAAGAATTGCACTTTTTGACTCCTCTTGATTAAATGTGGAATCTTTAGAAGGTGTGCATATAGTATTAGCAAATTCTCTTAAATATACCCGTGAGCAAAAGAATTTGTTTTTAATTTAAACTAAAAAAACACATGGTTGGAAAAGCTATACAGGAGATATGCCATCAGAGATTCTCCTGCATCACCAGAACTCTGAAACTTCTGGCTTCAGACAGACGCTTTACAGAGACTGGTCAGTATCCAAAAACACGGGTAGAGGACGATTAAGAGCGCACAGAGACTGGGTGAAATCCCACATGTTGAACTTCAGATATACGGAGCAAAGACCCGCAGAATGTCGGCTGAGCAGCATAGTCAGAAAAAGGAGAAAGGAACTTTTCCTAGTGGAGCTTCAGTCGTGGGAGATGGGAGATGTGGAATCTGGGCCACAGCAGATGCTGGAACAGCGTCTCCACCCTGCTTCTGAGCTTGTGAGACGCGCTTTTACCCAAAGGTTTCCCCTCACCAATGATGAGGTGAAAAAGAACAACAACAAAAACCAAACAACCAACCCCAAACCCTTAGAACTAAGCGTGGAGGGCGCTGGGGATGAGTTAGTCCCACCGGGAAAGTGAGTGAGCGTTCAGGAGACTGGTCACGACTTAGACCCAGAGCTCCCGGGGACACAGGTGGAGATGGTAGCCGCTGAGCTAGACTGAAGAAAGACCCAGAAAGAGCATCCATGAGAAACAAAAGCCTGGCCCCTGGGACGAAGGGTTAGCGAGGAGGGCATGAATGTGCGCGAGAGACCAGGGCCAATCCCCAGGTAGGCCAGGGTATGCGGGATCGAGAGACCAGGGCCAATCCCCAGGTAGGCCAGGGTATGCGGGATCGGGCACCCCTTTCCTTGGTTGCTTTCTGCCCTCTCAGAATCACGGGACCTTTGGCATTTACACAGTCATCGGTAGGCATGCTTCTCCTGTCACTAACACACACTAGCAAAACACCCGTGGTGTGAAGGGGTGGTGGATCTCCAGCTGGGCAACCTGCCTTCTCAGGTGCAGCAGCCTCGGGGTAGATCCTCCATTCTCACATTGCTGCCCCTGCTCATGCAGAAGGCTGCGGGAATTCTAATCACGTACATGGCACACAGCATCCAAACAACCCTTCCTGCTCTGTCTTCTTATTTTATTTTATTTTTATCTGTTTATTTTTATTCTTTCCTCCCCTCCCTCCCCCCCCCCCCCCGTTGTGGGGCTTGAACTCAGGGCCTGGGCGCCGTCCTTGAGCTTTTTGTGCTCAAGGCTAGTGCTCTACCACTTAAGCCACAGCACAATCCTGGTTTTTGAGTGGTTAATGGGAGATAAGTCTTATGAGGACTTTTCTGCCAGGGATGGCTTCAAACCATGACCTTCGGATCTCAGCCTCCCGAGTAGCTAGGATCACAGGTGTGAACCACCAGTGCCCAGCTTGCTCTGTCGTTTTATCCCCTCATGGGGAAATGACTCTTCACCTCCAAGTCCCCACACCAAGGACCTGCAAAAAGACAATGCTGAGGACAAACTACAGCATCTCTGTGCTTCCTCCCATCCTCAAAGAACACATATTGACTGGTCTTTTATTCTTTCATTTCTTTTGATAGTTGTTTCCAAAAGGCACCTCTTTTCTTCTTCTCCACACTGCTATTTGTCATCTTTATTCCACCTGCTTTTCAACTGTGCTCTTTCTTGCTTTGTGCTGTTCAGTCTTAGTTTAACCCATCAAATGTCTCGCCTTTCTTTTCTGTCTCGATTGACATTATAGTTGTCCCCAATGGTAAAATTCAATACATTTAAGTATCTCCTTCATTATTCATCAATTACTGTTACTATAGTCTGCTTCCTTTACTCTGAGTGGTACTGGGCACTGAGACCTCAAGAACAGGCTACTCCTTTTGAAGACTGTCTTGTAAAACTGGAAGAGGTAACTATTGGCAAAGGTGGGCAAATTGGACCAGGCAGATATATGAAATATGAAAAGAACCAAGATCCTGAAAAGAATGGAAACCATGAAAAAATAATTTGAAGCAAACACTAGAAGATAGGAAGACCTTACCTATTCATCTAATGACAGAATTAATATTGTGAAAATGGCTATCAGAACCATCACAGGATTAAATTCGATCGCCATCCAAATAACATTGACATTCATCACAGAAATAGGGAAATCAATACTAAAATTAATATGGAGACCAAAAGACCTTGAATAGCAGAAGCAATAGTGAACAAAACAAAGTAATGCTTGAAGATTTTACGATACCAGACTTCAAGTTCTACTACATAGCCATAACAACAAATACAGCTTAGTATTAGCAGAAAATAGACACATATACCTATCAAAATATAGAACTCAGGGAACTAACCCCATTTGGCTAAATCCATCTAATTTTCAACAAAGGCCTAAAAGATTTTGGGAAAAAAGCAGCCTTGTTAACAAATGGTGTTGGGAAACTGAAAAGTGATTCCTGCCTATCATAATGTAAAGAGAAATTAACACAAATTTTATGAAGGCTCTTAATGAAAGATCATTTAAATGTTTAAAATGACTAGGGCAAAACTAAGAATGAGCTGAGGATAAACACCACCACTGATGGACATTTGGACTGACTTTCTAAGTAGGATTGCAATGCCTCCAGAAATAACAGCAAGAATTGACAATTGGAATTGCATCAAAGTAAAAACCTCCAGAGAAAATAAACAGTCAACATACTGAAGAGACAGCCCAGAATGGGAAAAACGTTGCCAGATATTAATCTGAGAAGACATAATATTCGTAAAAAGTAACAAATAAATAGGAAAAAATGGTCAATATCTTTAGCCATAAGGCTGAGTGCCTGTGGCTCATGACAATAATCCTAGCTACTCAGGAAGTAGGGGTCAGGAAGCTGGGGTATGAAGGACAAAATTTCCTGACAGTATTGGTGGAAAAGTTCTTGAGATTCCAACTCAAATTAACCAGTAAATAGCCAAAATTGAAGCTGTGGGTCAAGTGGTAGAAAATCCTCTATAAACAAAAAAGCGAGATCAGAACACAATCAAGTCCTCGTACCAGTGAGTGCATGTGTGTGTGTGTGTGTGTGTGTGTGTGTGTGCGTGTGTGTGTGTGTGTGCGCGCATGTGCGCGTGTGTGCATGTGCATGCACGAGTGCACACACACACACACAATCTACATTGGTACTCCATCTCACTCTAGTCAGAATGGTGGTCTTCCAGAAAACAAGCAAGGGATATTGGCAAGTGCACAAGGAAAATGGTAGTAAAAGAAGAAAGCATATGTGTTTATAAAACAATTCTTAAAATTTACCTGATTTGAAGTAGAAAAAGAGCAACATACATAGTAAAACTCCCAGTGTCAGTAAACAACAAAAAAAATCTTGAATTCAAAGGGTAACTTTCATCCATGATTTGACCTTAGCCAAATAATGTCATGTGAATCCATATGTTTAAACCACTCTAAAGATTATTGCCCACAAATACTTTTAGAAAAATGGCAGAAACAAAACTTAATACTTAGATGAACTGAATATTACTTTTACCATCTGTGCTATATATTAAATGTGTGACTCTTCCCCTACCAAGCTTATACTTTCCTAATTGACCTTCTAATCTAAATACCAAATGATCAACTGTGAATGCCAGCGTGACTAGGACAGGAATTACAAACATATGTACAGTACCTCAGGTTATTATTGTCAAGCCATTGCAAAATATGTTTGTGACTGTTGTATCTAAATAGACCCTGGGTTCATTATAGTTGATAATGATGCAGTTCTTCATTCAAGTCAGGCTTGCTCTGGACACAGTGTAATGTCACTGAGCTATATTAAGTCATTCTGAACATAGATGACAGTATGGAAGGTTATTTGGGAACAATCGCTACAGAACTGACAGATTCCGTAGCATGAGATAACCAAATGCTGGGTTGAAAAAAGGCAAATATGTTCTGTAGTTTGACTTCCTTTTTTTTCTCCTTCCTTGCCAGTATTTATTTATTTATTTATATTAATAAGTTTTTTTATTGTGAAAATACCCTACAGAGGGGTTACAATTACACGGCAAGGTAATGACTTTTTACACGGCAAGGTAAGTGACAAACATCCTCAGGATATTCTATTTTCATTTATAGTTTACATTGACCAATTCTTTCCATGAGATATCAATGTATTGACTTATGGTTCTAAGTGCTTTGAAACAGTTATTATTGGATGCTAACAATAATTGTGGAACAAGAAATGCAACCTCGTAGCATCTGTATCTCCACTGAATTTACTTTGGCTAGGGTTAGTCAGGATGGCATGAGATACCAAAGAGATGGTTAATAGTATTTATTAATCTTTATCATGTCAATTTTCCAATTTCAAAATGATAGCAGATACTAGGACTGAGTCTGTTGGCATGGCGTAGCACCTTGTGGTCAGTCATTGAATCTACGTTTACTTTTTTTAATAATGCTGCTCATAGAGTTATTCTAATGATTTCAGGACTGAATAATCTCCTTTAGAATTAAATTGTCCTACAATTCAACATCCCTAGCCATAGCACATCCTTTATTCTCCTTAAGGCATGGATTGTATTTATTTCCACTGTGGGAAGGAATCCTATTTTTCTGTCAAGATACATGGACATTCTCAGGACCATATATAGGTCATATGATATATTAATAAAGTTGTTAAAAATGAGCTTGTATCAATTTTCTTAATCCTTAGCAGCAAAAACAGATTTATTCTTACTTTGGTGAGAGTAGGTAAAACTTACTAGTCTTAGTGTAAAATAAATCATATATCACAAGTTCCACACATTTCAAATTATTGGGGAATTTCTCCAAATCTGAATACTGTGGATGGATTCAAAATGATGTCATTGTTTGAACCTGCCTGGGACATTTAAAAAATACATCTAGATGTATCCTGAACTTTATCCTTGTAATTCATGGAAGACTCTCTGGCTTGCTCTTTGCCGTAGGAATAGATTGTGGAGGAAATCTGAAAATAAATTCAAGTACATGATCTGATTGATTTCTTTGTGGCATTTTCTTTTGCTGGGAGATCTATAATATTGTAGTCCTTAGCCTTTTTCTAAAATCCTAGGGAATAATCCATTCCATTGGGTCACTTTGGGTCCCTTGTTCATCTGATTAGTATATTATTGATAATTTCTTAAATTATAATGGTATTATTATAAACAGTATTTTTCTCTTAGGTTTTAGCATTTCATATTCCTATTTTGTATTCAAATAACTAGTATTCTTTATCATAGAGATGAATTCAATTGCTCATAGAAAACTTATACTATACTTAGTAATGGAATTAAATTATTAAACATATAATGGATTAGAAAAGAGATTTTACAGAAGATTCTTACTTTTAAAATATGGGCATGCACAACTATTGTCAGTTGGTAAAATGTTACAATTCTTAGAGTTTGTTGATTGAAAATCTGAGGGTTAACATTTAAGCTGTTTGCTTTTTTCATTAAAATATTTGCCAGATTGTTCGAGTTTGCTTTTACTTTATGAAGAATATGTACATCGAGATATTATATATTCTAACAAGAAGGAGAGATATATGAATGGTATAGCAAACTTATTACAGTGTACTTTCCACTTTTGTGGGGTTTGGGGGTGGGACTGTACAGAACATTGGGATTATCTGCTTTTCACTGTCCATCCAAAGTTCTTCTATTCCTGCCAATCTGACTCTACCTTAACCACTACCATGGAAGTTCACTGAGATGTATCTCCCATGTAAGCAGAATGAATGCCATTAAGTACACATTTTGTTTACACCTTGAAAATTCCATAATGATGGTAAGCTTACTTGTTTATAATTTATTATGCATAATGCTGCAAACAGATGTAAACATGTTAACTCAAGTGAAGTTTCATCCATTACAGCACAAGTAGCAACTGGGAGAAACACTGCATGTCCACTCACTATGAGGAAGAAGAGGCAGCTTTGTTTTCCCCCTGCTTCACTTCCTGAAGGCTTAGCAAATGCTGAAAGTTGAATTCTCACTAGTTTGCATCCTCTCACAGAGCATTGTTCCTCTGCTTTTCCACAGCAAATCCTTCCCTTTTCTGCTGGATGGACAGCACCTCCCATAGACAGGCAGCTTTGGGGCTTCTCACACAAGTGAGGAGGTGCCATTGCTTCCAGCACTACCCTCACTGCCTCTTCTTGCCCTTGACCAGTGATGAGGCACCTGCACCAAGCTGAGGGCCCAGAGGAAGAGAATAGACCCACACTCAGCTCTCTCAAAGGAGATTCTATTAAATTCATCTCCCTGCGCCTCCTCCTTCACACTTGGGGCTAAGATCGAACATCATGACTGCCCTTCTGGGGGAACCATGGTTTTCTTTATATATATATATATATATATATATATATATATATATATATATATATATATATATATATATATAAATATTATTATATATATAATATATAATATTGTTATATATTATATATAATATGATTATATATTATATATATACATATATATATTATATATATACATATATATATAATTATTGTAAAGATACTGTACAGAGGGGGTACAGTTACAAGAGCAAGGTCAGGAGTCCATTTCCTATCGAGCATTGTAACCCCTCCTTTGTTTTTCCCTTACCATCCCCAACTCCTCTTCCCCCCCACCTTGAAGTTGTAAAGTTCGTTTTCAACATTAGTGTCTTTACACTTCATTGTATCCTTATTTCAGCACTTTGTTATTTCCCTTCCTCTCCCCAAATTATAAAAATGTCTATACAAGATGCGGGGCACCGGAATCAAATATAGTGACAACAGGGATTATACCATGACTTTCTAAAATAATTCCGTGCAAATATCTGTTTCAAAATCTTAACTGCTGACCAAACCAACAGCGTGTCTGTGGCGTGCAAATCCACTCATAGCTGATTTCTTAAACACATTCTACAAGACATAGCACAGGATCAAATACAAAGTCATCAAACTTAGGGAGAATATTGCCTCCTGTTTTTGGTCTTTCACATAGATTTAAACTAAATATACTTACATTACCAATATTAAAGCAAAATTTGGTTATTTATCCAATAAATAAATTGTCTAAAAATGTCAAAATGTCAGAAAAAAACTAATGTTTTGGGAGAAAAGAACCCAACTGTGAAAGAACACAAATTGTCAAAGACATCTTGGGATATTTAATGTTGGGAATATATGTACTAAAAAGTAAAATAGTTTGTCAATTTTTATATACAAAATGTAAGTATTACATTTTATTCATGAACTTGAAACAATTCTAAATGATCAATTTTCAAATTACATGCCAAATAACAAGCTTACAAAGCCATTTCAAAGCTTTTCATTAAAATGACTAAGGAAATCACAGAGGAAGTTGATTCTGAATATAGCAATAATGTTTAATAGAAAGGGAACAATCAGGTTACTGCGTTTGTTGTAAGAATACAGCCATATGCTATGATTTGTGTGTATGTGTGTGTCTGATAAAATAACAGGTTTTATAGCCTACGAGATCTACCTTCAAAATTGCTCATTTGTTCTGGGACGTTTGAGTTATTGGTCGGTAAATTATTCTGTTACAATTTAAGAAGAAAAAAGAGAAGGCTTTATACTTGCAAATTCTTTTTACTGTTTTTTTAACTTCCATATTTGTAACTTGGGAAATGAAAATACTTTGGCCAAGTGAAGCTAATAGAAGATGGAGTCATACGTGAAGAGGGTATAGGTGGGGCATTGGGAAGAGGATGTAGGATAGAATGTCTTCCACTTGCTTTCTCATCTGGATGTCTATGAATGGGAACTGTTAGGGCATCCAGATTTGCTATGTTCTCACAGCCGTGAGGAATGCATAGTAGAAAATGCTTGTTATAGCTAAAGCTACCATGAAAGGGTCAAAGTAAAGTGGAAATGAGAGCAGGGGAATTAAGTGCAATATTTCATAATACTGTGTATATTAAAAGGCACATTTCATACCACAGATGAAGAAAATGTAAATTTAAGTCCATCTGCATTTCCATGGTTTTGACGAATGACAGTTGATGTAACAACATTAAGGGGAGACAAAAATACGTAATGCTTTTTATGAAAAAGACATGCTCTAAAGGATATCCTATGACACATTCATCAAAATCTGTTTATTAAAAAGAAAAATGAGCAGGCATGATGGGAAACATTACCCATTACAGAAGAAGTCACTAGTTAATGTACATATGTTCAGTTAAAGAAGGTCATGCAGTAAATACAACTATCTTACATCTAGCCTTTACACACTCTTTGAATCATGTGAGGATTATTGTGTTTTACTTTGTTCAAAAAATAAACAACTATTAATATTCGATCTTGATGTTCCCTCTGAACATCCTGACATTCAAATGTGTGCATTCCATTGAAGAGCTGGGGAGAAGAAGCAAAGCTGGTAGATGAAGGACCCACCAACGCTGCATGTGATCAAGTGACTGCTGGGGATATTTTGTGCACACGTCTTCTGGTAGGTCTGGAGTAAGCTGTGTCCATATTTTTTCAGGGCTATGTCATCCACAGGACAACAATAACCTACGGTTTGTTTTGTAGAAAACACTTTATCTGTTATTGAGGGAGGACTAGTACAGCAGCACAACTAGAACAAACGCGGCATGTTCCTATGGTCAGAAATGTAGACTGCTGGTTTTCATAAGCAGATTCAGCATATATTAGATATGATTACAGGTCCTACAGCCCTGAGCACTCTATTGTTTCCTCTTCTGTTTCATGAACATACAGTAAGAACAACTGAGCTCCTTTTGAATTGTTGACAACATCTAAGCTAATCATGAAAACAAATTCAAAATTTGCTTTCTGCGGGAACAAGATATGCTCTTCTACCTATTTCTCAGTTTTCTTAGAACATTGTTTTTGTATTATAATGATAATGCAATTTATAACATCAAACTAAGACTTAGACATACAATTATTCTCATTTCTCTCCACTCCTCATTTATTTATTTCTCAAACACTGATAGCTAATGGTTGTGATTGTAGTTTTGTTGATGGTACAGGTACTCAGGTACTTTTAAAGATACAAGACAACATGTTGAAAATGAACTTTACAACTTGGGCAGAAGGGAAAGTGGAAGAAAAACCAGGGAGAGGGTAACAGTGGTTGATGAGAAATGCACTCACTACCTTATGTGGGCTACTTTAACCTCTCTGTACATCACCTTGAAAGTAAAATTAAATAAAAGAAAGGATTAATGCATCTGCAAATATGGAGTGCCATGCAATCTACATGTGAGGAATAATGGCTTATCACTGTAAATAAATGCTTATCACCTGGAATCATTTTTGATCTTCATTTTTTTCTTGTTTCCAATTCTTGGAGTTCATTTTGTGAAAAAAATTATTTTATTTTATTTTATTTTAAATCTAATTGTATTGTCAAGGTCATGTACAAAGGGGTTACAGTTACATATGTAAGGAAGTGTGTGCATTTCTTGTTGAACTTGTTACCCCCTCCTCATTTTTACCTGCCGCCAACACCCCCCCAACTTGTACAGCTCATTTTCAACATGTTGTTATGTGAGTATCACTTCTGCTGTGGTTCCCCCTTTGTCCTTTGTCTCACCATTCTGTTGTTCCCCTTCCCTTCCCTAATTCAGATAAATGTATATACAATATCCAGGGTACCAAAGAAAAAGAAATCACACAGTACATGCAAAATAACAACAATAAAGAAAAAAACTCTTGTTTCCATATCTTGGAGTTCATTTTGCTTAGCATCATCTTGTATGGTCATACGTTCATAGCTATTGAGCTATTATGCTCATCTGCTAGGACTATCCTAGATATGCATCACAAATGAGGGAAACCATAGGATCTATGGTTCTTTGGGTCTGGCTTCACTTAATACGATTTTTTCCAAGATTTTCCATTCCTTATGAATGGGGTGATGTCATTATTTCTGATGGAAGCTTTTTTTGTTGTTCAATTTATGAGCTAAAGTAGCTGTGTTGATATTGAAGCTTACATCCATAAGCAACTTTAAACCTAAATATTAGTTGTTGAGAAAGCAAAAATACCCTGTTGTCTAATATAGTTACCATCTCAACTAAGACTACTCATTATTTGCCTTCTCTCTATTGCAAGCATATTTTATATGTAATTTTTTGTTCTAGCTGAATTTTTTATAAGTTTTTTATTGTGAAAAGCCTGTACAGAGGGGTTACAATCACATGAGCAAGGAAATGAGTACATTTCTTATGAAGCATTGTTGCCATTTATACTGAATCTTGCTTCAAGGATTTGAGGTCCTCAAGGACTGTGGCTACATCTTATTGAACCCTGTTTACCCTATTTAGTACAGATATTATTGCATCTTTTTCTTAAAAGACACACTATTCAGTGACAAGTAGAAATAGCATAAAGACAGTTTCACAAAGTCACAGAAACAAAAAAAATAGATTGCACCAAATCAAACAAAGGCAAATATTATCCACAGAATTTGCAATTCCTACAAAGACCTTTACTGTTTAATTTCAAGGCCTAATCATGTGATATTAGGCACTAGACCATATGTTTCCATATCTTTAAAACCTTAGTGATATTACTTCTCTTAAAGGTCAAATGTTAAAAAAATCCTGAAAATAAAAATCATCTTTACAAAAGAGTTATGCTACTGTTTTTCAATAAGGAGCTATTTGCTCCTTAGATGAACATAAGACAGGAAAATATACACTTGCATTCCCACAGTTGTATCTAGCTAATGGAACATCTCACTAGATAAAATGCTTTTGACAGTCAGTGCAGTGCTCTGTTTATAAATCAATACTTTTCCTTAATTTTGTAATTTCCCATTTTATTCTCTGTAGGCAAATAAGTCTTTGACATTGCAGAATGAGATAGTTCCACTTCTGTATGCTCTTTGCTATCAAGTTCATTACATAGCTGACCAAACATATTTTGTCAACCTTAGAATAACGTCAAGTTGGAAAACATTGCATTGATCCACTCCTTATTCTATACAGAAATTGAAATTTATAACATAATGCAGCTGCTCTGAAAGACTCTCCAAGGAAATAAAAGAAAGTAACAATTGCTTAGAAATAATCTACAGGGCTTGGCATAATGCCATTTGTAATACAGAGGAATGGAAGATATTTCATTAAATAACAAATAAACCATAAAATATTTGATACATTATCTTTTACATGTTATTTACTCAAGCAAAGCTAATTTTTATGATGGTACCAAAATAGTTTGGTTCCTTAATAGTAATAATTGGAGCTGCCAAGTTCATTCAAGTTCAAGAATTATATATAATTTGGAAAGGTCATTATTTAAAACTCTTCCCCTAGATATTTTGTAATTTTCAGAAATTCCTCTTTAGTCTAAATATTGTAACATAAAATTCCCCTTGAACCTCTCAAATTCAGTAGGTTGCCATTTTGATATAATTTTGTATTATGGGGACAGACATTTTTCTTCTGATTGAAATATATCATACTTAAATTGTGTTGATTTGATTATTCTAATTATTGAAAGCATGGATTTCAGGTTCTTTTACAGAGGTTGTTCAAATGTAAATTATCTGGGAAGAGACACAAGAAAATATATTGAGCACCTGCATGTCTATCGGAAGACATATGCCCCAGAATGTTTATTTCCAAAATGATTTAACAGTGTAGTTTGGTTAATCTATATCAGGAGGCCAGTAGTGATCATTTTGGTGGTTTATATTTATAATTAACTAGTAATATAAATTTGCATATTGTATCTCCTGTTTTCCAAAAACAGAAACTTTAACAGTACCACTGTGGATGCATTTTAATTATCAAAAACATTAGTCTGATTTTTATATGCTCTATAACACTCATAAAATTATTAGTAGAGAAAATGTTGGGTGTAAGGCGAATATGAGTTTTCATATAATGAAATCCTTGTTTTGGGTGAAATGTAGTGGTGAGTGCTTATTTTCCCAGCACTCAAGAGGATTTAAGTTATGGCCACATTTCTTTCAAAAATGAATTGTGTACCTTTTGTGGCATGAGACATAAAAAAGCAGAAATTTTCCCTGTATTCTTCTTCTATCCCTTGTATTTTATCCCCTGAACTCTTTTTATAAGTTTAAAGAAATGTTACGTTTTTTCCCTTGACGGATAATTAAAAATTGCCTGTAGCCATGGCAGCTTGTATTTGAAATCCCTTCAAACAAACTAAAAATCTTGTCACATAAGACATGTTACTAAGTTAGAGACTGGAAAGCAATTCCAAAATGACCACCAGTGGTTTGTAAGGTGGACAGAGAGCATTCCTCCATAAAGGGACAAAGTTCTAGCATGGTATTAGAATGAATCCTCCTTATTCTCTAGATCTGACTTCCATCTTGTATTTACCCATTTGTGTATTTTGGACACTGCAGGGCACATTCTAAAGAGAAGGGCATCAAGAGAAAGTGTGACCACCAATTTTGATAGCTTATTTGGTCTTGCTATTTATCTTTCCTCTTCTTTGCATTCTATTACTACTACTACTACTACTACTACTACTACTACTACTACCACTACTATACTACTATTACTGTTATTAATATTTGCTGTACATAATAGAAAAAGAAACAACAGCAACAAAACCCCAAGCCAGTTCCTGAATGACTCAGAAAAGAACAGCATTTTAATTGAATGAGTACCTAGAATTAGCACCTCCAGCCAGTGTCAGGGTTGAACAAAGACAACATGCCAAAGAAAATATGCCCAAGGGAGGAAGCAACAATGCTTGACAAAAAAAGTGCTCATTGCCTTACTCATGTAACTGTAACCCCTCTGTGCAGCATCTTTACAATAAAATTAAATTTAAAAATGCCAAAATATAACAGCCTGAAGTACCTAAATAAATTTTGCAATAATTACAGGTAAATGAAACTCAATGTATTTCTATGAATACATTTCCATTTAATAAAAAACATACTTATTTACTTTATTCTACCAAAGAACAAGAAATAGTAGCCTTGGAAAATATAATATAAAGCATGTGGTATGTAAATTATGTATTATTTATATGTACGTATATGCATATATAGGTCTTGGACTATAGAGAGGATCACAGAGGATAATATTCTTCTATAAAAATACTACACAAAATTTACTGTACATTTTTTTTACTAAAAGCATGTTATTTTGCTTTTGCTATATTTTAAGTTAATCTTTGATATATTATCACACTACATGACTTATGTAAAATTTATACACATTTTCTAGTTTATTGTAAATTTTCATACATTACTGGGGATGATTTAAATTACCATTAAAATTATACTAGTCCACTTGAAAAACTATCTTTCACTTTAGATAATAGAGAAAATCTATAAAAGTCCTGTGAGACTATTAGAGCAATCTCGGTTTTTGACTGGAAAATGTGTCTAATTAGATCATAGCAATGGAATTTTCAGGTCAAAATAGCTAAATGTTTTCTAAGGTTGACCAGATGTAGCAGCATTTTTTTCTACACAGTGAGCCTATATTATACTTACTGTGTTCCCCCTCTGTAATGGTCCCCCCCCATGTGAAACTCTCAGTTGGAAAATGATGGGAAAAATATTTGCAAGTGGTAATAACCACATTCATATCTGAGAGCAGAGCAGAAATGCTCTTAATCTCTGCTGCTCAAATTTTCTTTCAATGCTGCAGGGTGCTCTACATCAGTGAAGAAAAATATAGAAATCCAGGTTGAGCAGCATAAATGGTGTGTGTGTGTGTGTGTGTGTGTGTGTGTGTGTGTGTGTACATGTGTGTTTGTGTACATGTGTGTGCATTCAGGGCTTTGCGATGGAATGTTTATGCATTATATTCTCACCCAGCCCATGGTAACATTCTTTAACATCTCTAGACATTTTGACTTTCTTTATAACAAGTACAAACTTAGCCCGAATAATAAAGATTTCTCGGCTTATACTCATAGCAATAAGTTTCAATTTCTTATGCTCTACCAGGAGAAGCTATACAAACTAGAGAAAGGATTAATACATTTTCTGGAAGACATGAGGGAAGTAGAGACAATGCAGACCACAGGGTCCACTGGCTAGAGAAAAGAGAAATGCCACAATGTGAACCTGAAAATTGGCACTGCATTTGGTAATTCTCAAACAGCTGAGAGGCTGAATAAGTGAGAAGCGCTTCCAGCAGATTTTCAAAGCTGGAGGAGCAAAGTCTAACAAGGATTAAAGACCCTAGGACATTCCTCAATTTTCAATTGTTTCTTCCAAAAAGATCCATCCATGGAACAGCAGGGGAATAAAAGTGTCAGCCCTCCAAATATTGAAGCCCTTTGCCATAATAGTGCAATTTCTGCTTGGCTCTCACAACCCTAGTGCAATTAAACTGTCCTCCAGAATCAGAAATAAAAAATGTCTTTAAAGAAAGATAATTAAATTCCATAACCTCAAAATATCTCTAAAATATTATAAAATGAAGTATCTAATAAAATTTGCCAACATTCAATGAGAAAGGGGAGAAGGAAGAAACAGAGAGAGGAGGGATCTGAGTTGACAGACTATAAGCCAATTAAGGACAACCAGAGTGCCACTAAGTGAGGCAACTTATCTTCTCTGGGATAGCTATAGGACTGAAGTGTGGATATTAATTTAAAAAATAACAGTTAACCACATCCTGAAGGAAGATAGTGAAAGTATATGATTTCCAGTCTCGGTTGAAGCAGACATCTCCAATTATCCCTGGTGATGGACACAAGAAAGGAAGAATCTGTATCCAGGTCAGGAGGTCATATCAAAGCAAGGCATGTGTTGACTTCCGGTAATAAAGATACCTTATCTCTTAGAGTAACTGCAGTTGGAGTTGCCATCCAATTCTGTGTTCATCAGTCTCCAGTCACTCTCATGAAGCATCTGATTTTTTATGACAGCCAAATAGGAGAAGTAGGGTGGGTGTAATAGGAATAATATGTGCCTTTCCTACTACTTCTAACGGCTGTGTCTCTGGTTGTGACAGATACAGTTTTTGCTTTGTTCCCATTTTTAAAAAAATAAAAAGATAAAGAAACACATTTTTATATGCTTTAGGAAGACTTTCTTTTATACAGGAATTTGCACTACAGGAAAGAAAGCTCCTGTGGACACAGATGCTAATGCCTGAGGGCGGTGTATAATCCAACTGAGACCATCTTGAGAGAGCTCTGGGGAAAATCTGAAGTTATTACTTGAGCTCATGCTTACTCTTGCTTGGCAATAAAATAGGATTCTGGTGATCAGATTAAGCATATATACATGATAAAACTGATTGAAGTATGATATACGCTGAGTTCCTTTTCACAATTCAGGTTCTTTGAACAATTAACATTAAAAAAAACCCTCAACACCAGGCAGCCAAAATACTTCTTGTTGAAAGAAGGTAGAAGCTCAGAGATGTGGGGGCAGATGATTGGAAAGAAGAATGTTGAGTCAAAACTCGGAATGTACGCATGTAAAAACTGGACCAGGGAAATTGAGGGGGTGGTAGCATTGGTGTACTCAGGAAGGGAGAAGGAATAATGGAAAAGGTGATCCTAACAAGATGAGCTATACACAAAAATGGACATGTTGAACGAAATTTCCCTTGTGCATCTATTTAAGAATAAATTAATAGTTCTGAGGCTCTTTTTTCAATGTAAATCTTTGTTCTTTGAAGTAACTTATTGATTCTCTTCCTGGGACATTGGGAAATTTTTGTACTAGATTTGTAAGTAGTAGATTGTGAAGTAGGATGGCATACCACGACTGATCCAAGAAACATCATTTATATTATCTATTTGCACAAAGGCTACCTTTTACACAGGAAATTTGGAGTAAACCCCAAGGTCATGAGGAACAAGGGAAATTTATTGGTTCAAGGTGCTCAGTTCTGTCCAAGTACGACCAAAAAATAATTGTCAAGGATTAGCAAAAATAAGACAAAGATGGAGGAAACATCTATAGTCTTTGAGCCAGAGAGTAAGCATCATGGTTCTATGTTCACTTTGGATAAGAAAAGAGAAAATTATCCTGGGTTCTTTTTTCTACTGTTGAGCCACTTCATGATGCCTGCTAAAATAGTCAAACTCTGCAAGAAGGTAATTTATGCAAAGGCCATCAGTTCTCCTGTCATTTGGAATTGATGGGTTACAAATATGAGGGCAAGCAGCTCAGATATGCATTGATAAAAGAAAAATATGAATGTAGGTAAAGTAGGAAAGAAAAAGCTGGGCATGGTAACACACACTTATTATCCCTGCCTACCAGAAATGGAAGCTGGAAGATCATGATTTCAAGAGGAAGGGAAAAAAAAGGAAGGAAGGAAAGAAGGCAGGCAGGCAGGCAGGCAGGCAGGATGGAAGAAAAGAGGAAGGAAGGAAGGAAGGAAGGAAGGAAGGAAGGAAGGAAGGAAGGAAGGAAGGAAGGAAGGAAGGAAGGAAGGAAGGAAGGAAGGAAGGAAGGAAGGAAGGTAGGAAAAATGAAAGAATGGGAGAAAAATTACCGCGAGTTATCCTGATTCACTGCTGGAGGTAGAAGAGGGAAGAGCTGAAAATGGAAATGTGGCCAGTTTGCTAGTAGTAAAGCTATTTTTCACAGTTATGATCTCTCCAATGGATATGAACCCCCACAGACAGTGTCCCATTACAATTCCTTTAAAAAATAAATATGTAAGCAAAATTTGGGTTTAAGCAGTGGCCATAGTAAATTACTGATTTATATAACAGATGAATTCTGAAAAATAACTTGAAGCATTTCTTTTTTTCTTTTTTTGAGACTTAAAATCTTGAAGCTTCCTTAAGAAGGGATATGTAGAATAGAGGACTGGCTACCCATTGTGTCTTCCATGTCCACTCAGTTCAGAAGTTCCAGTATAGAGTTCCCTATCCAGGATGCCTTGTTCTTCCAGAAATCAATCATCATGGGATTGAATGCATCATCTCTGTGAGAGCTCTCAGGGTTAGGTGGACAGAATTCATATGCCTTTTTCTAGTATCAGGGAAACCTAGGAGAGTTGTTGAACTAAATTTAGGTTCTTATTTTAATGTGAATAATTCCTTTGTGACATATTCTAAGTTGTTTATATATAGTTTATGCTTTTTATTCAAAATAACATATGGGATGTCATCTGTTAATTCTGAAGAATTTGACACTAATGAGCACAAAATACCAACCATGGCGAAATTGTATCTTTTTGATCAAAACCTAAAAACACAATATGTACATAAAAATAATTCTGAGTGGAATTATGCCAAAAGTAACTAAGAAAATCATTAGAGAAAGTGATCATTTTCCATTTTTATTATTCTTTGATTTTCTTATTCTGTATTAGACATGTTATTATAGTGTATAAATTTTAATCTTAATAAAAGTATATTACCAGCCACCAACCTTGTTCCTCCATATTTTTCTTCATGTTATTTCACTGTCATTCCTTAATTATTTTATAATATTTTAATTTACAATGGATAATTTTACCAATTTTTAAATAAGTGTAAAGATGTGTAATTATAATACAATGATACAGTCTAATGCCTAGCATTCTGTATTATTTGTAAATGAACACTTGGAAAGCAACATCTACAAGATGGAAATAAAAAAAAGCAATTTTATTTTATTATAAAGATGCTGAATAGAGGGATCACAGTTACATCAGTAAGGCTAGAAGTACATTTCTTTTTTTTTTGGGGGGGTGGTCTGGTCGTGGGGCCTGAACTCTGGGCCTAGGCGCTGTCCCTCAGCTCTGCAGCTCAAGGCTAGCGCTCTACCACTTGAGCCACAGCGCCACTTCCGGCTTTTTTCTTTTTGCTTATGTGGTGCAGAGGAATCGAACCCAGGGCCTCATGCATGCAAGACAAGTGCTCTACCACTGAGCCACCTTCCCAGCCCCTAGAAGTACATTTCTTGTGGAACATTGTTACCAGCTCCTTTGTTGTACCCCCACTATCCCTTCCCTCCCCCACCTCTCTCATTCAGCCCCTCTCCCCCTGAAGTTACAAAGTTCATTTCCAATACACTGTCCTGTGTTTATCATTGTTGCAATGGGTCATCCTGTGTCCTTGTTTCAGTGTTTTGGTATTCCCCTTCCCCTCCCCAAATTAGATAAATGTATATACAAGATGTAGTGTACCAAAATCAAGTAGAGTGACAACAGGGGATATACCATAGGGGGAAGAACATACAAAGGAAACAAAAAAAAAATCACATAGTACATTAGAAACAACAACAAAGAAAGACCTCTTGTGTTCATATCTTGATGTTTATTTTGCTTAGCATTATCTTATATGGTCATATGTACATAGCTTCTCTGCTCATCTGATAAAATTATCCTAGATGTATATTAATTATTGCAAATAAGGGAAACTATGGGACCTATGTTTCTTTGGGCCTGGCTTATTTCATTCATTTTTTTCCCAAGTCTTTCCATTTCTTAACAAATGGGGCAATGTCATTCATTCTGATGGAGGCATAGAATTCTATTATATATATATATATATATGTATAATAGAATTATATTATATAAATATATATCACATTTTCTTGATCCATTTACCTACTGAGGGGCATCTGGGTTGGTTCCATATCTTAGCTTAGTGAATAATGCTGAGATAAACATAGTTGTGCTGGTAGTTTTAGTGTAGCCTTGTTTGTGATCAATTCCGTAAATGCTCAGAAAGATCAACTTTTAAAGTTGATCTAATCACATTAGCTGAATTTGCCACAGGAACTTATATAAATATTATAATAGATTATGATGAAAGATTTTTCAGCGTTGAATATATTCATTATTATGCTGCTCTATAATATTAGTTTTATATGTTGTCTCCTACCTATTATGACATTAATATAAACTTCTTCTGCTCCCTCCCTTTCTATTCTCTCTCTCATTTTTTCCATCATTAAAGTGAAATCTTGCTTTTCCACTCTACTGCCACAATCAGAGTTAAATATCACTAAAGCAAATCCCACAGCCTTGTACCAGTGGTACTTTTCTACAATCCTAGATTGTCAGTAGGCTGAGATCTGACAATCAGCATTTTAAATCAGCTTAAGAGAACAAACCCTTTAGATGCTTTTCTCCAATTAACCATCAGAAAGCCAGAAGTGAAGGCATGGTCAAGAGGTAGAGTGAAAGCCACAAAGGAAGACAGAAAAAATAAAGCCAAAATCCAGGTGTGCGCCGAAGGTCTGGATTTGAAAGCCCAGTACTGGCACATGCTCACACATTAAAAAGAAATAGATTTTGCAGTTTATGCTTACCAAGTTTCATGGAAACTATATAGACTGGGAAAATTAGATGTGTAAAGCCCAGTTACTATTTTCTGTTCTCAGGATAGATGGCCTTGGGGAATTCCTAAATTTCACAACATCACCTGTACAATTCTACCATGTCTTGAAATAAAGGAAGATTTTGTCTCTTGTGGCATGAATTGAGTTGCACGGGATGAAGAAAAGCTTTAGTTCTGTTTTGAATCCTCAGAAATTCCTTTTGTCTAAGCCCCATGTTTCCAGCGAGAAGTTAAAAACTATTTCTTTCATAAATAATCTCTTTATAGTCAGAGATGATTGTGTGGGCTAGATTTAGTTCCACTAACAGATAAATGCATACAAGCTTTCATTTTCATATCCTTTGCTTTAACGTAGCAAGATGATTCCTGATGAAGCTAATCTTGCACTTTTTCTCCAAAATAAGATCCACGTAATAATTCAAATCCTTCCTAGATCCTGTATAATGGTCTCATGTAAATAAAATTGTATGATGGTTGAATTACTGTATTCCATGGACCTTTGCTCTTAACACCAATAGAAAGTCCATTATTTTGTTCTCAGAATAGCTCCACAGACTGTGCCACAGATCAAAGGTTTTCTCATGAGGTTAAACACAAGTTTTAAGTTTGAACCTTTATGACCCTCAGCAAATCAATTAACTTTTTTTCTGCCCTGGTATTGCTCATGTGTAGCAGAAGTTGAAGGACAATTCTAGCACTGCAAAAATAATACCTTGGTTTACAAACATGTAAACCACACACATACCTCACCAGCTTTCATAAAATGGTATTCCAGTGGCACATAATTTTAAGTATAACTGTTTTTGTTTTCCCCCAAGCAGTTAAATGATAATGTTACTAATGAAATGTGTCAACTGCACCTGATTGTACTCAGCTTGGCATTAGGAGGACAAGAACAATTGATACATAAAAGGCATCAAATAATTGCCTTTGTCAGTTCCTTCAAGTTGCATATAGAAATGCATTGATCAAGGAAACTGTTGAGAACCATTAGAAAAACCCATTCTTAAGAAACGATCGGTCTTGCTCTCCCAGGATCTGCCACTTGGCATTTGAATTTGATGAAATGATTTCAAAAACACAAGCAGCATTCATTTGATCTTTCATTGACCCTCTGGGCACAGGTAGATGGATCAGCTCAGGCAGGACTCTAGGTCTTGTCCACCATAGCTTCAAAGGGTTGGTGACACGTTGCTTGCGAGTAAGGTTTCAAGGCAACTTCGGTTGAAGACGCAGCTGCTCATTTCCTCATATCTATATACATCATGCACTTGTTTTCTTTTGTGGCTTTCAGAGTGCATCATGGCTCTCCCTCACCCCTCTGCTTTGGGCCTGTGGGTGACTTTTAGAGTGACAGCTCTTGGCAGTTTACACTAGCATCATTAGGAGTCTGACATGCTTCCTGACTGCGGCACTTTCAGGGCTGAGTCCTGAGTGCGATTCAACTTCTGTGATGTGTGTTGATCTGTCACCAGCGGGGAGGAGGAAATCTGAGAGACAACGTAGGAGAAGCCTTCCTTTCCACCGAAATAAGAGAGCAGGCAAGGTGCCTGCCACTGCCTCATATTTCTCATTACCTGTGAACACAAGGCAACATTTCAGTAATGTTAACAATTGAATCCTTTGTTTCTGACACTTGGAAACAATGTGCATTTTAGTGTTCTACAAGGAATAAACACGATTGTAGTGTTTTGAAAAACAAGTCTGATGCCTAAAGTGAGTACAAAAATGAATGCCACATAAAAGAACAAAAAACTTGATTGAGGAAATTGATCCATTTCTTATAACATCTTTTTCTCAAAGTATTATTGTTTTAAAGACTTGTGCCAAGAAATAAGGACACATATATAATTTTAAAGTTTAACAAATTCTGTAGTGTTTTATTCCCCAACAATTTTCTGTTTTCTTTGGAAATTCTGAATACTTTTTAGCACCACAAAAATTAGCTCATTTTATTGGTAAATGTTGCGCTAAATTATTTTTGAATACTTTTTTTTAATGAATCTTAATGTTGCAAAATTCTACTCATGTTTATGACTTCAAAAACTAAGCTGGGAGCCGGGCCTGCGTGGCTCATGACTGTAATCCTAGCTACTCAGGAGGCTGAGATCTGAGGATCCCAAGTACAAAGACAGCTTAAACAGGGAAGAGCAGTGTGACTCTAATCTCCCATAGATCAGTAAAAAAGCTGGAAGTGGCAGGGAGCTAGCTTTGAGTGAAAAATTACATGTACAGTGCCTACGTTCTGAACTCAAGCCCCCGGACCAACATTAAAACAAACAAAGAAAACAAAAACCCTGCAAATTTCATGTCAGAAGGCTACAGAATATATTTTTGCTGATCTGACTTTCTCATTTCATCCATACTTTGTAAAAAATTTAAGAAATAGGCAATGCAAATAAAAGTAATAAACTACACACTTATTTACATCACACCAAATATAAAAGATAAAATATTAAATTAAATAATAAGCTCATGTATGCCACATTCTTTTTTAATTTTTATGTTTTTTGTTGTAAAAATAGTGTACAGAGGGGTTGAAATTATGTAAGGTAATGAGTCTATTTCCTATCGAGCATTGTTACCTCTTCCTTTGTTTTTCCCTTACCATCCCTTCCCCCCACCACCTTCCTAACTCAGCCCTTCCCCCACCAGGTTGTAAAGTTCATTTTCAACATAGTGTTTTGTACATCTTATTGTTACAATGGGTCAACCTGTAACCTTGTTTCAGCATTTAGTTATTTCCATCCCCCCTCCCCAAATTAGAAAAATGTATGTATAAGATGCAGGGCACTGACATCAAATAGAGTGAAAACAGGGGTTATACTATGGGGAAAGAACATTCAAAAGAAACAAAAAATTCACATAGTACATTTTAGATACATTAAAATCATAGCAAGAAAGACAAAACAAGTTGTGTCCCTATTTTGGGGTTCATTTCACTTAACATCATCTTATATGGTCATCTGTACATGGCTTTTGATCTTTTCTGCTTGTCCTAGACTTAATACTAGTTATTGCAAATAAGGGAAACCATGGGACCTATTTTTCTTTGGGCCTGGCTTACTTCGTTTAATACAATTTTTTCCAAGTTTGTTCATTTCCTAACAAATGGGGCAAGGTCATTCTTTCTGATGGGGGCATGGTATTCATATATATATATATATATATATATATATATGCATATACACACACACACACACATATGTATATATATACATGACATTTTCTTGATCCATTCATTTACTGGGGGGCATCTAGGTTGGTTCCATATCTTAGCTATGATAAATAATGCTGCAATAAACATAGCAATGCATGTCACATTCTTTATGTCTACACTCTCTTAGAAATGATCTTTAGTTCATATAGAAGGAACTTCAAAGCATAAGTTTATAAGTGTGTCTAAATATACTTTCTATTTTTATTAGAAAACCTATTCATTATTCAAGATAGAATGTAAAACAATATTTCATTTGTGCTGGTCAAAATATAAGGAAAATCCAGCCCTGGCAAAAGTGTCTGAAATTATACATGTTGATTTTTTTGTTTGTATTGTAGGTGAATACATTTATTTTTTGCGCAATAGATGTGTATGAAGTGTGTTTGAATGATTGAAGTGGTAATGCTCTGAAAAAGAAAAAAAGAAAAAAAATGAAAACACTTTCACAAAATCTTCAGATTTGTTCATTTTCTTTCTCGCGCTCTTGGCTATCTTCAACAATGCTTATAGACCTTTATTATGGTGCTATACTCACCTTCTCATTAAGAATCATGTAAATATTGTGGGCAGAAGTGAGTGAAACAGAAATGTATGACTTTGGAAAGATCTCAGTCCAAACTCCTATAGGTCAGTACTCTAATTCTTAGCAATTACTTGTTCATTATTATTTCACTGAAATATTTAAACACAAAAATGTTCAGAAAGTAAAATATAATATTTCAACTTTACATTAACGTGTGTATGTGTGTAGGAGAAAGTATAAGACAACATTAATATGTGCAATATTTGTACTTAGACAATTGCAGTTTTACCTAATAAATTCATGACATTTAATTCAATGTCATGCGTGGATAGAAGATCTCCACTGGGAAAATGATGACAAGGAAAGAAAGATCTCAAAAAGTCTCTCTCTCTCTCTTACACACACACACGCACACACACACACACACACACACACACACACACACAGACACACACACCACAAGTAGAACAGTAGAACAGCCCAGTGCCCCAGGTCTTATGCCTGAAATCCTACTTGCATAGGACACTGAGATATAAGGATTACAGTTCAAAGTCAGCCCAGGCAGGAATGTCAGTGAGACTCTTTTCTCCAATTAGCAGATGAAAAGATAACAGACTGTCTTTATATTCTTCAGTGCATACCAGACTATTAGCACACAGACATATTGCATTGTCTTCTCTGATTCAAAGACAATGTATTGTATAACACATGAAACCACAAATAACACATAAAAGAACATTCTAAGGATGAAGGGATTTATCCTGCATCCCCTGAGGTGCATATCTTAACAAACATTGAAAATGAGCTGCCACTACTGTTTGATAATTGCTTGATTAGCTCAATGAAATAATGTTGAAATTTCTATGTGCTTTGGTGCCTACAGTTTCTGTTGTTTAGGTCGCTATAGCAAAGGTGTGGTCTTGGAATACGTATCTCACATTGTTGCATATTTTTTCCTTTGAGATTGCACATGTGACTTGTCTATGCCTCTTAAAATTTTGCCATTTTGGTGGAGAACAACAGATGCCAAAATATCAAGTTGATTGGGCTAAATTAAGAAAAATTGAACAGGAACCTTTTTAACATATTTGGATGAAGAATAAAACTGTTGTGAAATATGTATTTGGTTCTGAGCCAGGAAAATCACAGTATATGATATTATCTGACTTGTTATGATTTGGAACCTCAATCAAAGTCCATAACTTGGCATCAGAACATAGAAACAGCATCCTCTAGAAGGCTTCACATAATTTAAGTGACCGTGTATAGACAGAGTGACAGAGTATTCATAAATAAATGAATTAAAAGTTGATAGAGAGTGGAGAGGAAATTTCAGTTACAATATGGTCAGTAATTACTTGTGGAAATAGGTTATGGAAAGATGGAGCAGCCAAAGTCTTCTTTCATTATTATACTAACACTTCTTCAAAAAGAATATGATTATGACATAGCCTAGTTACCAACACAGAGATAATAATTTCTTTTTGTTTGTCAATTAAACAATAAAGTAATCAATGAAACACCTCCAGTAATAACTCTCACTCATTTGGTGGAACATGGATTAATAGGAAATTAAAAGAGTATTGGATTCTTATTACTTCAAAGAAATGCAAAATTTTCCACTAATAAATATTACTTGCACCATGATTTTAGATGTGTCTTTTCCTACCTTATAACATTTGTAAGATGAAAGAAATAATGAGTAATTTATAATTTATTTCTGATAATAATTAATACACAGAAAAACTATACACATCTACACATATGTGCAAAGAGTGATATCACTCTTTGTAGAGACTTGGAAAACTGTAAGTGAAGCAAGTCAGGACCAGAGATACAAAGGATCCATGTTTTCCCTTCTAAGTGGAAGCTAGATTTATCTTACAACATTATAAGGAAGTACATTGGGTGTCATGCAAGTGTATATAAACATATTAACTGAAATACGGTAAATTCAAAGGAGATCTCAAATAGTGTAATTCCTTAAAAGGCACAGTAATAGTTCGGTAAAATAAAAATCTAGGAAAAGGGTTCTCTGGAGGAGGGGAATTTGGTCAAGTGAAAACAGGTGGACAAATGAAGATAAGAGGGTGAGAATACAGTCAAGAATCCAAGTAGAAGAATTGAACGTGAAGAAGAGTGAGGAACGCATTGGATAAGGGTGAAAATGTTGAAAGGGGGTTTTGATCCATTGACACAGATGTTGTGTTCACAAAGGGCTTTGTCAAACGTCAACTCCTTTGTACAACTGCTTAGAAATAATGTAAAACATTAAATTCATGACTTCAGAAGTGAGTACCAGTCTACCTGAAGAATGAGAGCTTGGACTTTCTCTTTCTCCCATGTCTGACTTAGAGTGAGACTTCTGCAATAGACCACTGAGCTGTTGTTTGTCTTAGTCATTGTGTCTGCATGTTGGTTTCCCAAGGCTGGGATGCCTCCTTGGTTTTACAAAACAAGCTTTTCTCAAATACACATTCTCATCTGAACTCCAGGCGTGACAATTTCATCAGCAGTGCAGTGACAATAAGTAGTTAGTCACTATCTAGCTGCACATGAGAAAATATAACCCCATACCTCCAGTGCATGCCTTCTGGAACTTTCTTCTTCAGTAGCACAAGCTGAGAGTCAATCACTCAGGCGGGGACCCTGAACAGAGCTGTTCCTTGAATCTCAGTGATGAAACTTCTCCTTTCTATCGTATCGCTTCATACCACACCATATTATTTTTTTTAATTTCTGATGAGAATGAAATCTTTAAAAAAATTAACCGGCAAGAAGGTAGAAAAGAAATGAATGTCAAGGGACAATATACAGCAAAGCAGAAAGGACACCATGGTCAGCATGTGATGAGATTTGACATTGTTTATGTCACTAATACAACTCATTAAATCAGAAGAGCATGCCAGGGAAGTGGGAGGCAGCTTTCCCAGGCAACGGAACCTGTAAATAGATGTTTGCGCTGAAAGCTATTTGCAATCACCTAACTATGATTTCCATGCGCAAAATCTGAGTACAACATAAATAAGGTGAAGAACATATGGTCTGTTAGAAAAATAAAATGAGTACCTAGGTCTTACTATTTTTGAGGCTATGTGAAAAAGAAAGCAAAACATACTGCTGATGAAAGTTACTTCAGAAAGAGGTGAAAGGAGAACTCCCTTTCTTTCCCAACACTGCTTTCTCACTTGTATTGATTATTGGTAGACTCCAGGGGTGTTATGATTCTTTTTATTCTTTCCATGGTATGTATGGTCAATAATTAAAGCAGAGCTAATAATGAGGTTAAATATCAACGTAGGGGGAAATCACCAAAGTAACATAAAGATAATCACAAATCCAGAAGAATAATATTTGCAGGCAAGTAGAACTTAATGTTATAAAATGAAAAACAAAGTCTCGGTTTTCAAAAGTAGAGAAATAAACTTCAGACTACGATATTCAGGACGGCATTATATTCAAATGAAAGATTAAGAAAGAAGACTTGTAAGCTTATATTATGTCAAAGTTTATAGGAAAATAATAAATTCCAAATCTAGAGAAATGGAAAACAAAATGTGGGAATATATAAATGACTAATGTTCCTTTACCAACTGTAATTCAGTACATAAGGATATTCTTATATGTTATAATATTGTATGTATCTGTGTCTTATTATTTAATGGTAGAATGGTTTTGAAATCTTAATGATATAGATGTTTCCTGTCTTTTACTCTGTCTGAAGCATTGGAAATGAGAAATGTCTTAGATTTATTTATATATTCTAGTAGGCGCCTGACATTCTGACTTATCTGAGATAGAAGGGGGAAATTGCAGAGACAAATCTCAATTCTGAGGATTGTGAGGATATGTAGGAAAATGAGCACTTTGATACAACACAGTTGAGAATAAATTACGATGAAATTTCTGAAGAGCAAACAGTAGATTTCTAATGAATGGGCACGGGCTATATTTTAAAAAGTAATTACAATCATAATCACCCAGTGTTATTTATGAAAGCAAAGCTTCAGTTGCGGCATACACAAGCAGTGAAATATCTGTTAAATAATTTTTGGTTATTATTATAGCTGATAACTTAGTACTCAAAGTTATATTTGAAGATACAAAATCTTGAAGAAGGTATTCAAAATACTTTATCTGGTGAAAAGGGAATTACAGGCCTATTTTTAATAATCCAATTTCAGTTCACTCAATGCAAAAGCATTGTGAAAAATTAGCATCCTGGACATCAAAATACCAATGGAAATTCAATTTTAGGTGAGATTTTTTTGGCTTGTCCTTTTTAATATTTTTGCCAAAAATATAGTAGTTATCTATTATGTAATCACAAAGGTATAATGAGAATAAAAGCAATTTGGTCCTTAACTAAGATTTGACACATTGAGAGTACTTTACACTAAATCTTGTTGACTATTTTCTTCAGCCGCTTGACCTCTGTCTTCGATGTTCAGCCTCAGTCTGTTCAGAATCTCCAAATAGTTTTCTGTGCAACTTTGAAATAAGAATTTATGTTCCAAAAGGCTTTGTAGCAGAACTTTCCATACTTAGTCATAAGGATAACTGACATGCTTTTTATAGATTTAAAAATTTGTAACTTACTTGCTATTGTAACTTACTTGGTATTATACATATATATATATATGTATTATACATATATATATATATGTATAATCAGATCTCCAGATTTTTCTAATGATTACACATGTATAAAAAACAATAACTTTAACAAAATGCACCTGTGAATTGATTTCATAGATATCCTCGAATATATGGAATATAAATAATCAACTGCTATACTTTAGCTCTTCACTGGCAGCTTAAAATAGAAATCATTATATGTGACTGCCAGGTGAGATTTAGCAATCAATTCTTGACAGCAAATGTTCCAACTTGGAATTAATTTCCTCTGGAATTCTCAGAAATTATATTTTATCCACTCCCCACTATGCAACACAGATAGAAATAGCCTTCTCGATGGCAGAGTGACTGTGACCTAAAATTACTTTTAATTTATATTTTCAACTGTACATATCTCAGTAGTATTTTTGAACAATATACTTAAACGTAGTATTAATTGCATTTTTAATTTGAGGATACTGTTGAAAGCATGTATGATGTTAATGGCATTAAATATCTGTCTATCTCTCTATATATTGTTAACGAGACTAGGTGACATTCAGTCTTCTCAATGACACATGATGTTAACTTGGTAAATATTGTTTTTATACATTTTTCCTAGGAAATTATGAGAAGCAGGAGTGGTACAAATATCAGAAGTGTACACACAAATTATAGTAGCATCATGTAGAAAGAATTTGGCTTCTTTAACCTCTTGTACTAGTTATTTTCTCAAATAACAATGTTTACTCACTACATGAGGTTATAATTTTTTCTCAATATGTAGGTTATAAGACAAGGAGAAATATGACCCTTATCAGAGACTGCATTTGATGACGTTACATTGGATGGGGGTCTGAGTGGCATTGGGGTAAGGCACAGCTTTTAGCCTAACAGAGATGGGTGACATAATGTATCACCTAGAACAGATGGTAGCTTATCTATCACATGAACTTAATGATTAATTTCATAATGAAGCAATCTGACAGAATAACGAATGGATTTTCTGATTTTCCATTTGTAGAGAGCTGAAAAGATCAATTCACTTGATTACTGCTTTACATTAATATTATCACTTAACACCAGCCTTCTTGCTCCATTAATAACACTGGCCTGACATTGTGTAGAGAGAGAGAAAAGAAAAGCAATTTACTTACTTAGCCAACTAGCCTATTTGACTTGGATTCACGAAGACAAATAAATTCTTAGTAGAGATGGTATCTGTCGTGAAACATGGGACTTTGTACAAATAGAAGATGTTTTTATTAAACAGAATTTTCTATTAGATAACATAATTAGATGCTAACTTCTAATCAAAGATGGCTTATTTTCATAAAACTTTACCCTTAATAGGAGATGCATTTTCCTCAAGGGATATCTAATTACAGTCTCCTAAAGTTTGAAATTGTCATCAGCTTGGGGGTTGGCTGGAAAAAAAACCCAGACAATTAAAAAATTAAATTTTTTGAAATGTATGTTCAGTCCATCCGCTCAGGAATGTAGCTGCAGCGTTTATAGTTTTCTGTAGCTGCATAGTGCACCATTGTTTTTTGTAGCTATAGTGTATAGTTTTCTTCTCCAACTCTGTGTTTACCTGAGAAACACAGGGGGTTGAATCTGAGAAGGAAAGAGAAAATCCTTGAATGGGTTGAAGAGAGAAGAAAAAATAAACCAGGACGAGATACAGAGCTCTCAATGGTACTTGGGTACTTGATGGACTAAGGCTTAAGGCAGCAGGAAATTCCAGGGGAACCCAAATCGGGACAATAGGCTTAATAGGATCCTCCAGAGAGGTAGCCAGCTCCATCGATTTCCATGTTTCACGCAGGCTCACGGGCTTCTCTCATGGTAGGGGCAACATTAAGTGTGAAATGCTTAACGTTTAAACTAACCACTACTAGCTAAACTTTGAAATTGGGAACTATGTCCTAAATAAAGGAACAACCCAGCAGCCACACTGTGGTGCGGTCCTGTGTAGAATCAGTGTTCATATGCAGAATGTACTCAAATTTCTTGTGAAATCTGATCAGATACATAGTATTATGCATAGTATAATACACTGAGAACATTATTTTGAATAAAGAGTAATACTAGATATTTACATTAGAAGGATCTAAATTTTACACTAAAGTTGTGAGGAGTGTATTTTAATATCAATTTTTCAGAAAAGGAGCATGCAGGTAAGAGTCTTGAAACAGCGAGCAACCCTTGTCATGGCACAAAAAGCTTTTACTTGATAATCTTGGGTTCAAAGCCAAAATTCTAATGTGTCTATTTGAGAACCAGTATTAATGCTTCTCTCCATTGAATACATTTGTGCCATTACGTATCCAATGTTTTACATATAACATGTAATATTAAATATTATGTTATCTACATAATATACTGTATAATATATAATACACTATATATTACATAGCGTATTATATATTACATTATATCACATATAATTACATTTTATTATATATAAAACATATAAATATATTACATTATATTATGTTATATATAGAGAAAGAGCGACATATAAAACACATCCACTTGTTACCTGGACATTGCAACCTAATATGGATGCTATAATTTATAATGCTCTTGTAGTATCCCTACTGTACTAATCTTCATGTTTTCCATAATTTTTGCCTATTCTTTCCAAGAATATGGAAAATAAATCACATGCACAAATAACCATCTATGTTTAATAATAATGATGAGAAACTTCTATAAGAACTTAAGGAAGACTATAAAAGGAATAAGATTGGCAATAAATGACTTCAAAAAGTAAAGCAAAAACTCTTTTCAATTGATTTATTTACATGTCATCATTAAAATTTTATTTTCAGAATTAAGGTGGTTCCAAGGTGGGTAGCATACACCTGTAATCCCAGCATTCATGAGGCTGATGCGGTAGAATCAGGAATTTGAGCTCACTTGGGATATACAGAGTGAGGTCAGGCTCACCTCTCAAAAAGTTCAAATTCCAGTCGTACGTTATTATGTACACCTCTGGACCGTTTGTATTTTGTTTGCTATGAGCCTTCTGAATTACAACTTCACTTGAAGCTGTTGTAGAGAACTGCTGTGTTACTCCCGTTCGTTCTTCATATCAGTAGTGCTCGTATTTTCTTTTTTTTTTTTATTTTTTTTTAAATTTTATTTTATTTTATTTGAGAACATACTGTACAGAGGGGTTACAATTACATGGTCAGGATAATGCATACATTTCTTACCAAGCATTGCAGCCTCCTCCTTTGTTTACCTTTCACCTCCTTTCCCAGCCTCCCCCCTCCCTCCCACCCAATCATACCCCCCCCCCGACATTGTAAAGCTGGTTTTGACATGACATTTTGTACTTCTCATTGTTGCAACAGGTCCACCTGAATCCTTAAAAGACTTGTTTGTCCCCATCTCCTCCACATGTTATACTGACATCAAATATAGTGAAAGCGGGGGTTACACTGTGGGGGAGGGACATACAAAGCAACCAAGAAATAATCTTATAAATGCGTTAGAAACACATGCATGAAAGAAACAAAAACATTAAAATACATATTTGAGGGTTCGTTTTCCTAACATCACATTCTCTGACTTTTTCCGCTTGACTCATACCTATACTAGATATTGCAAATAAGGGAAACCATGGGACCTATGTTTCTTTGGGCCTGGCTTACTTCACTTAATATAATTTTTTCCAAGCCTTTCCATTTCCTAACAAATGGGGCAATGTCATTCTTTCTGATGGAGGCATAGAATTCCATTGTGTATATATACCACATTTTCTTGATCCATTCATCTATTGAGGGGCATCTGGGTTGGTTCCATGTCTTAGCTATAGTAAATAATGCTGCAATAAACATAGTTGTGCTGGTAGCTTTAGTGTGGTCTTTTTTGTAAACATTAGGGTAAATGCCCAAAAGTGGGATTGCTGGGTCATAGGGGAGTTCTATGTGAAGTCTTTTGAGGCACCTCCATACTGCTTTCCAAAGTGGTTGAACAAGTTTACATTCCCACCAACAATGAAGTAAGGTTCCTTTCTGTCCACATCCCCTCCAGCATCTGTTGTTGTTAGAGTTCTTGATTTTTGCTGTTCTAACTGGAGTGAGGTGATATCTCAATGTTGTTTTGATTTGCATTTCTTTTATGGCTAGGGATGTTGAACATTTCTTCATGTGTCTATTGGCCATCCTTCTTTCTTCTTCAGAGAAGCTTCTCTTTAAGTCTTTCGCCCACTTACTTATTGGGCAGTTGTTTCTTTGAGGATTTGTTGTTGGGTGGTTTAATTTTTTGAGTTCCAAGTATATTTTAGATATGAGACCCTTGTCCGTTGTATGGCTAGTAAAGATCTTCTCCCAGTCCGTGGGCTTTCTATTGATCTTGCTAGCTATGTCATTTGCCCTGCAGAAGCTCTGCAACCTTATACAATCCCATTTGTCCAACCTTTCTTTGATTTGTTGTGTTTCCGGGTCTCTACTCAGAAAATTTCGGCCTGAGCCAAGGAGACCCAGGGTTTCTCCTATTCCATCCTGTAATGTTTTCAGAGTGTCTGCTTTGAGTTCAAGGTCTTTGATCCATTTGGAGTTGATTCTGGTGCAGGGTGATATATAAGGATCTAGCTTTAGTTTTCTACATGTAGTTAACCAGTTTTGCCAGCACCATTTACTGAAGAGGCTGTCTGTCTTCCATTCTATTGTTTTAGCTCCCTTATCGAAGATTAGATGGCTATAGGTCTGTAGGTTCATTTCTGGGTTTTCAACTCTATTCCATTGGTCCTGAGGTCTGTTCTTATGCCAATACCAAGCTGTTTTGATTACTATGGCTTTATAGTAGAGTTTGAAATTTGGTATTGATATTCCTCCAGCAGTGTTCTTTCCGTTGAGGAGCGTTTTTGCTATTCGGGGTCTTTTATTATTCCATATGAATTTTTGGATTGCCTGTTCTATTTCCTTGAAGAATGAGGGTGGAATTTTGATAGGTATTGCGTTGAATTTGTAGATAGCCTTGGGAAGTATTGCCATTTTCACGATGTTAATCTTTCCAATCCAGGAGCATGGGAGGTTTTGCCATTTTTTAAGTTCTGTGTTGATTTCCTTTTTCAAGATTTTAAAGTTTTCATCATAGAGGTCCTTCACTTCTTTAGTTAAGTTAATTCCTAAGTATTTTATTTTTTGTGGGGCTATTACAAATGGAGTTGCTTTCCTAATTTCAGCCACACTTTTCTCATTGTTGGCATACAGAAAAGCCATTGATTTTTGAGGGTTAATTTTATAACCTGCTAATTTGCCAAAGTTTTGAATCAGCTTGAGTAATTTGGGAGTGGAGTCTATGGGATTCTTTAAATACAAGATCATGTCATCTGCAAAGAGGGAGAGTTTTATTTCTTCTTTCCCTATTTGGGTCCCCTTTATGTCTGCATCTTGTCTTATTGCTGTAGCTAGGCATTCTAATACTAGATTGAAGAGAAGTGGAGAGAGTGGGCATACTTGTCTTGTTCCTGAGTTAAGAGGAAATGGCTTTAGTTTTTCACCATTGAGTATAATGCTGGCTGTAGGTTTGTCATATACAGCCTTTATTGTATTGAGGAATGTTCCATGGATTCCTAATTTTTCCAAAACCTTCATCAGGAAGGGGTGTTGGATCTTGTCGAATGCTTTTTCTGCGTCTATTGAGATAACCATGTGGTTCTTATTCTTGCTCCTGTTGATGTGATGAATAATATTAATTGATTTGCGTATATTGAACCAGCTTTGCATCCCTGAAATGAATCCTGTTTGATCGTGGTGTATGATTTTTTGGATGAATTGTTGAAGTCGGTTGGCCAAAATTTTGTTGAGAAGTTTTGCATCAATGTTCATCAAAGAAATGGGTCTATAGTTCTCTTTCTTTGATGAGTCCCTGCCTGGTTTTGGGATGAGGGTTATGATGGCTTCATAGAATGTGTTCGGTAGTGAGCTTTCTCTTCCAATTTCATTGAAGAGTTGGAGGAGAATTGGTGTGAGCTCTGCTTTGAAGGCCTTGTAAAATTCCGCTGTAAAACCATCTGGTCCTGGACTTTTCTTAGCTGGGAGGTCTCTTATTGCTGTTTCTATTTCAATGCTTGATATGGGCCTGTTAAGATAGTTTAACTCATCTTGGTTTAGTTTTGGCATGTCAATATTTGCTAGGAAGAGGTCCATTTCTGTCAAGTTCTCAAACTTATTAGCATAAAGTTTTGAGAAGTATTCCCTTATAATGTTCTGAATCTTGGTTGTTTCCGTGGTGATGTTTCCATTCTCATCTCTGAGTTTATTAATTTGGGTGTGTTCTCTTCTTTTTCTGATAAGATTTGCTAAGGGTCTGTCAATTTTGTTAAGTTTTTCGAAGAACAAACTCTTTGTTTTGTTGATTCTTTCTATAGTTTTTTTGGATTCTAATTCATTTAATTCTGATTTAATTTTGATTATTTCTTTCCGTCTACTGGATTGGGGTTTATCTTGCTGCTCTTTTTCAAGGAGGTTTAGATGTGTCATTAAATTGTTAGTTTCAGATCTCTCCAATTTGTTGATGTAGGAGCTCAGAGCTATAAACTTGCCTCTGAGTACTGCCTTTGCTGTGTCCCAGAGGAGCTGGTATTTTGTGTGTTCATTTTTGTTGAATAGCATGAACATTTGAATTTCCTTTCTAATCTCTTCCATGACCCACTCATGATTCAGCAGTGTGTTGTTCAGCCTCCATGTGATACCGGACTTTCTTTGGTGGCTTTTGGTGTTGAGTTCTAATTTTATTCCCTTGTGGTCAGAGAGAATGCAAGGTATAACTTCAATGTTTCTGAATTTAGACAAGTTTGCTTTGTGGCCTAAAATGTGGTCTATTTTAGAAAACGTTCCATGTGCTGCTGAGAAAAACGTGTATTCTGATGCTGCTGGGTGAAATGTTCGGTAGATGTCTGTTAAGTCTAGTTGATCTATGCAGCTGTTTAGATCTGCGGTTTCTCTGTTGAGTTTTTGCCGCGTTGATCTATCTAGTGGGGAGAGTGGTGTGTTAAAATCCCCAACAATTAATGTCTTTGGATCTATATGGGATTTGAGGGAAAGTAGTGTTTCTTTGATAAATTTGGGTGCTCCATTGTTTGGCGAATAGATATTTAGAATTGTAATATCCTCCTGAAGGAGAGATCCTTTAATTAGTATGTAGCGACCTTCTTTATCTCTTTTCACGAATTTTAATTTGAAGTCTATTTTATCTGATATTAGGATTGCAACTCCCGCCTGTTTATGGGGTCCGTTTGCTTGGTAGATTTTGTTCCAGCCTTTAACATTGAAAATGTGTTTGTTTTTACGGGCAAGATGTGACTCCTGCAGGCAGCAGATAGAAGGGTCTTGTTTTTTAATCCAACTAGACAGTCTATGTCGCTTAATTGGAGAGTTCAGTCCGTTAACATTAAGAGATAGGACTGAGAGGTATTTGGGAGTTCCTGCCATGTTATCCACCTTCTTGGGGGCTGCGAAAACTGGGTTCTTCCTATGGTTCTTGGATTCTCAGTTTGGGTGCAGTTTCTTGGCCTTTATTGCGGTCTTGTTGGTTTTCTATGTGTAGGACATCTTTAAGAATCTTCTGTAGGGCTGGTTTGGTGGAGATGTATTGTTTCAATTTTTCTTTGCTATGGAAGGTTTTTATTTGGCCTTCAGTTATGAAGGAGAGTTTAGCTGGGTACAGTATTCTTGGTTGATAGTTGTTTGTTTTTAGGGCATGGCATACATCATTCCAGGCTCTTCTTGCTTTGATTGTCTCTGCTGAGAAATCTGAGGTGATTCTAATTGGTTTCCCTTTATAAGTGATTACACTTTTCTCTCTGACAGCTTTAAGGATCTTTTCCTTGTTCTGAGTTGATCCTGTGTGGATTATAATGTGGCTGTGGGATGTCCTATTCTGGTCTGGTCTATTTGGGGTTCTAAAGGCTTCTTGTATCTGGACAGGCCTATCTTTTTGCATGTTTGGGAAGTTCTCTGCTAGGATCCTGTTAAACAAATTTCCTAGACCATTAACTTCTGTTTCTAGGTGCTCCTCTACACCCATTATCCTTAGATTACGCCTTCTGATGGTGTCTTCCAGGTGTTGGATAGATCTATCATATTTCTTGGACTTGTCTTGGATGGTTGTATGTTCTTTCTCTATAATATCTAGGCTGTCTTCAATCCCTGAGATTCGATCTTCTGCATGGTCTAACCTGCTGTCAAGACTCTCTACTTTGTTTTATATCTCTTTTCCTTCTAGTTGGTCAGCTTTGATGGCTTCAAGTTCTTTGTTGAAGCTCTGTTTTAGGTCTTGTATGAATTTCTTTACTTCCTTAATTTGGTGTTCAGTGTTTGTCCTCAAATCACTTAGTTGATTGGTTATGGTTTCTTTGGGCTCCCATTCCTTCTGTTGGGTTCCATTCAGCATTCCCTTTGTGGTCTCCCTGACTTCCTTCAGCTCTTTGTTAATGGATTCCATGAATGCCTTTAGTGATCTTTGTGTGTTCTCTACCTGGTCTCTCAATTCCTGTATTTCTCTTTGATTAGCTTCCTCCCGTTCGTGGGATTCCTGCAGATCTCTTTGAGTATTCTCAGCCTGCTCACGCCATTCCTCCCTTTCTCTTTGAGTATTCTCAAGTTGTTCACGCAAATCCTGTATCAGTTTTTGAGTAGCTTCCTCACGCTTATGATATTCCTGTATAAACTTCTGGGATGCCTCCTCTCTCTCCCTATCATGCTCATACAGAGTCCTTTGTACGTTGTCAAACTTTTCATTTATCATGTTTGCCACCAGTGTTTGTAGAGCTGTTTGGAAACTCTCCTCTGGATTATTCATTATCTCTTCTAACCCCTGATTATCAAGATTGGGAATTGAGATACCCGAATTTGCCATTTTTCTTGTGTTTTTCCGGCTTACTCTGCCCATTTGAGATGAAGATAGCACCAGTTTTGTGCTAGAACACTATCTTAAGGCAACCATCAACCAAAGTTTGCATTTGTACAGTCAATAGTCTACAGATACAATCTAGTTCAACAGATACATCTATTCGACATCAAACAACTATATGTTAAAGGGCTTCAAACCGCAGAGAAGAATTTGGAAAACCGGAAATTATTAGGGTTAGTGAGAGATGTGGGTAAAAAATAGGAATAGATTGGTGTGGGGAGGCACAGGGAGAGTTAACTATGTCCTAATCACAATGCAGGAAATAGGTTGGGTAGGATGCAAGTAGAGAGAGAGAAAAAAAGAAGAAAGGGAAAGGGGAATGAAAAGAGACCAGAAAAAAAAAAAGAAACGTAAAAATTAATGTTATTTTAGAGATTAAAGGACCATCTATTTATAGAGGAATATGAATATGTTGAGAGAAAGGGAGGGACATAGAGGAGATGTGAAAAACTTTAAAAAAATGCTTAAAATATTATATAGGTATAAAGAGGTAGTACTGCTATTAATGAATTTAAGTCTCAGAGGTTTTGAATTGAGTAATAAGTTTGTGGATTAAGTGTGTACACAATGGGGGATAGGGTCTACTGGTTAACTACGGGTTTATCTGAGTATGTGCAGGACAAGAGTTAAGTCATATAAAGAAGAACAAAGAGGAAAAGATGGAAAGGATAGGAGAGTGAGAAGAAAAGATCAGAAATTCAATAGAGCTAGACAAAAAACAGAAAGATAATTAAGAATGAAAGAAAAAGAGAAAGAAGACAAGAAAAGAAAGGAAAACACACATTCACGTATTCCTAAAATAAAAATTATAAGAGGAGAAAGAAAAAAAAAAAGTTAATGGAAAACAATTATTTTTTCAGAAGAGGCAAAAATTAAAGATTAATAAAAGTTTTAGAAAAGCAAAAAAATTTTTTTTATATATATAATGTAACATAAGATGAAAAAAAAACAAAAGAAAAAAGAAAAGAAGAAGAAGAAGAAAAAAAAAAAGTTCTTTGATTTTTTTTTTTTTTTTGGGGGAGGGGTGGGACGAGTCCTGTATCTCCCTTTTGTCTGTAACCAGAGTCTGGTTGGAGTCTCTGGTCAGCTTGAGGTCCTGTGGCTTGATTGGTTTCTTAAGTCAGTTTGTTGGAACAGGCAGAAAAATGCTCTGCTTTACCCAAGATTTTGAGGTCCCCCTCCCAGGTTAGTTTACTGGGAGGGTGATCTGCTTTGAGAATCACAAAAGAGGGGGATGCAGTGATGAGGCTAGGTTCTGGGTAGAGTTGAGGCCTTTCTACAAACAGTAGCTTTTCCCTGGGGCTATTTTGTGGAAAAAACTCACAGCACCCAGCCTGGAGCCATTCTCAGGGTTTCTGTTTTTCAATTGATTGTGGTGGCTGCTAGAGGGAGGGGCAGCCTCTGGCTCTGGTTACTGGGTGAGGAGAGCCACTCCAATGGCTGGCGCCTAAGCTGGGTGACTTTTCCCTGGATGGAACTGAGTCTGTGAGGTCACTTCGCCGTTAAGTTCTTGTGACCTGCTAAATGACTCGTTTTATTCCAAGGCCTGAGCTTGAGCTAGCCGCTCCTCCGGGCTTTGTTGGTATCCAAGATGGAGATCACCGGTGCTGGGGGGGGAGGGGTGGCCTTCCCTCCTCTGCTCCCAGTGAAGGAGTGAGGAAGTCGGGCTTCTACTCACGCTGAGTCTTGGATCCTGGGTCGTCTCTGGTCTGCAAAGTGCAGGATGAAGTTGTCCGCTCCTTGTCAGTTCTTGCTGGTGTTGAGTAGAATCCGCTCGTCCGCTGCATCTGGCTCCTTCGTCCCGGACTGTGTCTCAGGTATGGCCCCCGCAGCGGCGGTGGTCGCTGCCACGACCCTTCCGCCGCAGCAGCAGCTGCTGGCAGGCGCTCAGATGTGTCTGCTTGGCTTCCCCTCTCTTGACTAACTCTCTGTCCTGTGATGGCATACTTGGTGTGATTCTCTGGCTTGAGACTGTTCACTGGAACTCTGAAACTGTTTTCTATGCAAGAGCTTGTTCAGATTCCAGCTTCTCCTCCGCCATCTTCCCAGAACCGCCTGTATTTTCTTACCTAATAAATGCCACACATTCTTAGTCATAAACACTTAGGTTTCAATGAATACACATCACATGTCACTGAAAAATTGCTCCTCTGTTTTTTTCTTTATGATGAACAAAAGGGAAAACCTAACCTATCAAATGTCATAATACTGGATCCTATGTTTAGCCTCATTTGACAGCTCTTGTTTAACAACTTAAGAAGAAAAAAGAGAAGACTAGGAGGAAAATGAAGGCTACCTGGAACTTGATGAAAGGTTATCCCTTACTTCCTTCCTACAAGGAGAAGATGGGTGAATGCTTTCAGGTCAGGTGATCGACTTCAGCATCGCTTTGTTTAATTTCAGTGTTCTAATGAGTTTCATTGGCAACCCTAATTTTTTCTTGTGAATGTAAACTGATATTTTTGTAGATAGACAATGGATAAAAAAAAAATTTCCAAGTTGTTCAGATTTACAGAGAGACAAATACACAGGCTGGATTGGTTTAGTAAGACATGTATTGATGTTGTGAACAGCATTTAAAATAAATTACATGGTTAGAAAATGGTGCATGACTGTAGGTTATAGAGTGGTTAGAATTTTAACATTGAACCGAACGGAGAGCAATCATACCAACAATAAGTGGTGATTTAAGAGCTGATCTGGGAAATGCAGAGTCTTAAGGTTACACAAATACGGAAAGAGGTTGCATTGTAGTGAATGTCTGTCTTCTAATTGTCCAGGGAATCTTTGAAACTTATTGTTAATTTTTCTCCAAAAAAGCACATTATTGAATGCTAAATTCTCTTCTAATGCCAGTGGAAATAAGGCATATTTCAGCAAAGCTCATACTAGTCATATTTTATACACCCTCTCACATATGCTGTTAAAATATACTTGCTTATATATCTAACATGCTCATAGAATTAAAAATAGAAACAGAATCAGAGAATTTCAAGTTGTTGACTACATCTTCATCTCTTTGAGTCAGCTTGGTTTAGAAAAGGAAAAGGCTTTGAAGAGAGAAATGTATGTAGAAAATTAATTAAAGAAAAAAGTATAATTTGTACTTCATCAAATGATTTTGTCTCAACTGTTGTCTGATTAGGTTATTTGAGGAAAAATAAACAAAAAAACTGAAAGAGGGTCTGCCACAATAGGTCTTTTGTATTTAGATGGGTAACAACAGGACTGCAATGATGATTCAAAGAATTAACTATCATTGAAAAGTTAAGTCTTAGTGACTCCTGGAGACTTGTGATGTTTTTTATGTATAATAAGGTGGTCAAAAAGTGTACTTTTTAAAACACTTGTGTGAGACATAAAATGATAATGAACAATAGATCAATGAGCTTTTGTTGAATAATCATTATAATCTTCATTCTATATGTTACAATAGTTTTTATTTATTATAGTCACAATTCTGGTCTCAGTAAAGCAGAGCCTAATCTCCAAGCAGCCCATTGGAGGACCTTGAAAGTCTACCCTCTAGACCCTTTCCCTCTCTTGGCTTCTTTCTACAGGCATGGGTGATGCACATTGTCTTTTGAACAGAGCCTGAGGCAGAGTTATTACTTTATCACACTATTCTTGGCCAAAGTAAATCAAGGCTCCTTGCATTCAAAGCTTTAGAAAGTAGAATCTACTCCTTGTTAGGCAGGAGGTGCCGTAAATCATGTGAACACAAGTCATGTGAGGGATGAAGAACTGGAGATACATTTATTTTGCAGACACTTTAACAAAAAGAACATGTATGGAAAGAAAAAGATGGTTTCACATTTCCTTATAGCTTCACTAGACCATGGGCAGTCTTTCTCTATTTTTATTTTTATTGTGAAAATACCATACAGAGGGGTTACAATGACATGAGCAAGGTAATGAGTGCAATTCTTATCGAATATTGTTGCATCCTCCTTTGTTTCCCCTTCCTATCCTGGCCCTCCCTCCTCAGCTCGCCCCTCTCCCTCCAGCTGAAGTTGTAAAGTTTGGTTTTGGACATAACGTCTTTTAGTCTTGTACATCTTATTGTTGCCATGGGTCCTCCTGTATCCCTTGTTTGAGACTCTTGGCTTCATTTTCCTTCAAGGGTTTACCCTTGGGCAATTTGGAATTAAGAACTTTGTACTTTGAAATGATTAGAATCCTCTCAGTCTCTTTATAACTTATCAACCCAGGAGTGCCTATTTTTAAATACAAAGTTTATCTCCAAAATTAGATGGTGTGATGATCACTAGAATCGTGTTTCTACCTTCCATCGCTTGTTCAGATGTGAGGCTGATAGACCATTTCTATAAAGTACCGCTCCAGGAAGCCTTGAGAATATTTTAATCTTAAAGATCGAAGTGACATGGATTTTGTATTAGAAAACAAAGAATACTTGTTGACAGATAAATAATAAAATAGTCAACGAAATTTGAATAGAAAAGATTTTAAAAATCCTTGAAAGCTTATTATAGCTGATTTTGTGGTAACTTACTGAAAAAAAGTATCTGTGAATATTAGACTTTGTGCAACCTCAGATAGAAATGTTCTCAATTATTACATTGTACAGACACATACTATTCCTTTTTTAAAATGTGTGTGAGTCCCGTGATCTTAATTTAGGACCTGGTGATGTCTCTGGGATTTTATATTCAAGGCTACCACTTGATCCACAGCCCCATTTTCAGCTTTTTTTTTTCTGGTGATAATTAATTGGACCAGACTGGCTTCCAACTGCAATCCTCAAATCTCAGCCTCCTAAGGTTGAAGATGTGAGCCACTGTTTCCAGGAAACTTAATATTTCTGTCATCAGTGAAAGTTCTGCTGGATTATTCCTTTCAGAATTTTGTATGTTATTGGGAAGTTTGTTCATCATGGAAATCAGAATAATGGTCTTCCAAAGATACATTGCATGGTGAAAAAGGAGTTAAGACTTGGGATGGCACTGAATCAGATAATTTTAGGGAAAAAAAAGAACAAAAAAGAAAGATTATTCTCTTGTAATCAAGATGGTCCAGAAGCAGGATTGGTGGGATGTGATAAGGATTTATCTTGCCTTTACCACTTTGGAAGATGAAGAAAGGTGGACATTGGCCAAGAAATGCTGGTGTTTATTGTAAACAAATTTGCAAAGTCAAAGAAATGGATTAGCTGTTAGTGTCTTGTCAAAGAACTACACCTCTGTTGCCCTCCAGCTTTTAACCCAGCATCCTACGCTACTGAATTCTGACCTGGACCAAATGATAAGATTGTGTTGTTCTAAGCAAATATATTGTGGTGTTTTTTTTTTATGATAGCAATTGCATACTAATGCACAATATTAATGTAAGTGAATTGCATTATATGCTTACTAAAAGCACCTTATACTTGTATCCTCTTTTTGTTATAGAAAAGAGTTTTCTAGACTATTTCTTCTGCTCATCCTTAGGTTAAAACATGTGGAAATTGTCTCTTGTATCTCTAATGCATTTCACATAGTCAAAGTCTGCAGCATGTTAAAACTTTGATTAATGGAACACAATTAATAAGAGGTCCATTAAATCGAAAATTTGTGGGATTTTTTCCCTTTATTTAACTTAATGGAGGGATGATAAATGTAAGACAATTTGTAAGAGAAATTCATGCCAAAAGGTAAATATATGTTCTGGAGAATGAATCTATGCAATTCAACACTCTAGATTTCTTAGGAGAAAAATAAACCATTAGTAAAACCACTTAAATTATTTGTATGACTCTGTTTAATAGTATTAAATAATTGCTAATGTGAACAGTTTCAACTAAGAAATATTTCATCAATGAGAGCTTAAACAATCCATTTGAAAAGAAACACTTATGGTTGGTTTCTTCATTCTTTCCAAAGGCAAAAGATATTTTCAGTGAAGATTTTCCTAAAATTATTCTAATTACATCTACTGCAATTCCAAACTTTGGACATCAAATATTTACTAGCTCCATTTCTTCAATTTCAAAATTATAATTATTATTTTATTATCTTTGGAAGATGTATGTGTCTGATATTCTATGCTTATTAAAATTGCTTATGGTTTAAAATTTCTTTTGAAAGTCCCAAAGAATCATACTTTTTGAACTTTTGGAGTTGTGTTATGGATCAGATGACATTTTCTTAATATATTGTTTTATATAATAATTATTTATATGTTTGTTGATGATAAAATATTTATTGATCTTTACCTTGAAAATTCATTTTTCCTCATTAACCTAAATGCAGAGATATGTAGTACACTAGGTAATAAATTTACCTGAATTTTTAGGTTTAAAACTTTTAAATGCTTAAGCAAAAAATAGACTAAAATTTAATTGTTCATTGAATGAAACTATAACAGCTACCTCTGAAATTCTGGGATCCAAATGGAAGTTGGAGCCAAGGGCAGTTTGTTTTACCAAACACTGGCATTCTCTGGTAAATGCATGTCCTTCTGGCTCTCAGGTAAAAAATTTTACACTTGGGGCCCATGTTGATGCTTAACTCATTAAGTCTGAAGTTATGTGCATTAAGAAATAAATCCCAGTACTGAATAAATCTCCGGAGACGGAAGCAAGAGGGTTTTCAATTTAAAACCAAACTAAGCTATGGTCTGTGATGCCTGAGCTATTATGTCTCGTTATAAAGAAATCAAAATCACACACACACACACACACACACACACACACACACACACACACACACACACCCACACTCACACACACTTAAAAAGTGAAACAAAAAAGTTTTACTTTAGGAAACAATTTCATTTAACTTAAATTTCCAGAGTGAAAAATATCACATCTCTATTTAATGTTATAGCTTGGTCCTGAAATATCTCTCAATGCCTTGTGTCAAATAAGAAGAGAAAGAACAGTCCATTCTCAAATGACATCTGTTTTAGTCTTGAATATTTCAGCCAAAAGTTACTTGTCCAGCAGCTCCTCCATTTTTTTAAATCGAGTTTCAAATTGTTGGTGCTGTTCTTAACCAATTGAGTAGAATCTCTGTTTCCTAAGGCCACTGTCTTTTTTTTTTTCCTGGTCCTGGGCGTTGAACTCTGGGCCTGGGTGCTGTCCCTCAGCTCTGCAACCCAAGGCTAGCATTCTATCACTTGTGTAAGGACACTGTCTCATACATTTGATCACTGTCCTCCAAAAAGGCCACAACAGTTTTCAATACATAATAGATTCTAAATGTCTGTTTTTTAAAGAAATAGATTTTGTTTTTTACTAAAGAAGAATTTTTTAGAAAATATATCTGTAAGGGGCTGGGATGGTGGCTCAGTGGTAGAGCGCTTGCCTTGCATGCCTGAGGCCCTGGGTTTGATTCCTCAGCATCACATAAGCAAAAAAGAAAAAAAAAGCCGGAAGTGGCGCTGTGGCTCAGGTGGTAGAGCTCTAGCCTTGAGCTGAAGAGCTGAGGGATAGTACCCAGGGCCAGAGTTCAGGCCCCACGACCGGGCCCCCCCCCCAAAAAAAAGAAAATATATCTGTAAGTAGTTGTACAAAGGAGTTGCCATTTATTTAACAAAGCGGTTTACGAATACAGTGCATCTTGGTCTATGTCACCCCTTTCCACAGCCTCACCCATCCTTCCGGCCTATCCCCTTGCTCACTACGTTCACTTTTGCAGAATATAGACTGGATTCCTGTCTGCCTTTTCTCCCACTTCTCCTCTTCATTCTGCTACCCCTTGTCCCTTGATTTCCAAGTACTCACTTCCTGGTGTTCATTTTGTTGAACTTTTACTTATTTTTCTTTTCTAAAGAATTACATTATTTCAATTCTTCCTAGAATGTAGAAAGAATAACATTGAGTCATTTGTAAAGAAATGGAAAGACCAGGAAAAACATTATGCTAATTGAAATAAGTCAGGCCAAAAGAAACAATGGATGCATATTTTCTTTTATATGTGGAAACTAGATTTAGTTTATAAACTTATAGGTAAATATGTTGATGGGATGTAAATATATACAAATGTATTAACTGAAATAGAATTTATAGCATGGAGTTTAGGCAAGAACAATTTGATTTTATAGACTTAATAATTAAGCAATGTTATTGGAATTTATTAATTTATTTGGCATTTCTAATAGTCTTTCTGAAAGAAATGAAAATATTTTTGGCATAGGCCAACTGAATTATCTCTCTCTCTCTCTCTCTTTCTAGTTTTATTAAGCTAAAATTTCAATGTAAACAGTACAATTTGAATAAAAATACTTTACTTTGATAACTAATTATAATCATTTATACCATGACATCTTTCAGTACACTGTAGACTAATTAATTGCATTTTCAATTTATTATGATAAAAAACATTTAATATCTTCTCAAATACCTGTGGAGTGCAATTAGGCTCCAGGACTTTTGATTATTAATAGCTATACCTACTAACATAGCCTTTCATCCGTTAACAATCCCATAATGACTTTGCCATTTTATTTTGCTAAACTTTTGTTATCAGTGATGCAGACATGATTTCATCAAATACACAAAAGAATAAAATATATATTTGTTTTCTAACATTTTCTTCCTAATTTCAATCATTAGAATTTCTTTCGTCCACTAAAAGTTACCACTTTTCCTTATTTTAATATTATAATTAGAATGTTTAAATGTTATATGATCTTCATACATCTTCTATATATCATAAAATTTTACTTGCTGTTTACTCAAAAAGATCCCTTCTATTTGCCTTTTAACTGCAGAATAAAACAAATAACTTCTTCAAACATTATCAATGTTTATATGCAAATAGTTAAAAAAAATTACACTCCTGTTTTAACATGCTGTGTTTACATTTCATTTTGTGTTTAAATTTTTGGGGCCACAAAATATTTTTTTTACAACAGGTTTTGGTTTGAATGATTTTCAAGGTCTATTTTAAAGGAGAAATATTCTGTCTCTGTCTCTGCCTTTTCTTCTGTCCTTGTTGCTACCTCTGTCTCTGTTTGCCTGTCTGTCTGTCTTTGTCTTTCTCTTTCTATACCTATTTCTGTGATTCTTTCACAATTTAAAGTAAGATAATTTTAGCCATCGACGAGAATTGTAGTAATGGCACAGTGTCCATACCTTGTTTTTTTCTTCTTCTTGTTTGCCAGTAATGGGGCTGATTGTTGGGGCCTCAAGTTTGCTCAGCAGGTACTTTAGCACTTAAGCCACAATTGCAGCCTGTTTTAATTTTTTTAAAATATAATCTTTAAGCAGTTGTACACAAAGAGTTGCCATTTAGCAGATCAGTTTATTAATCAATAAATCTTGATCATCACCACCCTGTTCAACATACTCTCCCATCTGTCCCAGCCCACCCAGTCCTCCACTCTTCTTCATTTTGTAGTATATGTTGAATTTTTAACTGCATCCTTATCCCTGTCTCCTCTTAATTTGTCCACTTTTCCCCCTTGATTCCACTCTACCCCTTTAAAGTACGTGTTTCTACTGTTTTATTTTGCCAAACTTTGGCTTGCCTTTCTAATGAATTACATTCTTACATTTTTTTTACTGTAAAGGTGACATACAAAGGAGTTCATTACATAAGTCAGGTAATGAGTATATGTTTTGCAACAATGTCACCTCATCTTTCATTTTCTCCGTTATTTTTTTCATCCAGACTCTCGTCTTCCACTCGTTGTATAGCTCACTTTCAGCAGTGTCTAGTGAATATTACTGCTGAATTAATTCACCCTTTGTCCTACCCTTCATTTGACTTCTTCCTTGAATTTTCATATTCCATAGCCAAGGTATAGAATTAGCCTAGATGCCCTGGAGTCAAATAGTAGATCAAGAAAATGTGGTGTGTATGTTCGATGGAATTTACTCATCCATTAGAAAGAATTACATAGTACCACTTGTAAAGAAATGGAAGGACCTGAAAAAAAATACTTTAAGTGAAATAAGTTGGGCCTGGAGAGACAATGGATTCATGTTTTCCCTTATGTGTGGAGGCTAGATTTAGCTTATAAACTTAAAAGTAAAAATGCTGAGTGGTATCCACACATATAAGCAGACGTAACAACTGATACAGTGGAGATTCAATGAAGAACTGATATAGTATAGTTATTCAGAAAGGTTCAAGTTCAGCAAAATAAAACTCCATACCTTTATCAGCTAGTTCTGCTTAGATTGACATATGAAATAAATAATGGGAAATTCTCAAAACTAAGAAGATGATCTTGTGAAAATCCCACTTTAAAATACAAACTTCATTCAGATTCCACCATGTTTTTGTCTTTCTTTCCTAGATCAGCATACCACGTTGCATTTACCTGCTGTCTCCTCCTTCCTATTACACTTCCGTCTCCTTCATAACCTTGGCATTTGTGAAAGGGTTCATTAGGTATTTTCTAGAATACCCACTTGATGCTCACCAAATGATCCACAGGTAATCGTGCCAGGGTTTTTCTCTTCGGGGAAGGGCCTCGCAGAAAAGATGAACCATTCACAGTGCATCATGCTGGGGCTCATAAGGTCAGTGTCTATTAATAGTCATGGCATAGTGCTTACTTGAGTAAGGTGTGGCCTGTCAGGGTTTATTCATTATAAAGTCATTATCTCTACTCTCACACTCACTTAATACTTAGGGCAAAATAAAATATTCTGAAGTTGCATGAGCATTGCTCTGATTTAAAATCTGTGCTACAAACAATTGAAAAACAAATATTTTCTAACTAGGTGTAGCTTTATGGATCAGGGGAAGATGTTAGTCATGCATGATATTTGTCCTATTCTCTATATCCCCGCTCTGGGAAGGTAAGATCTACTGAAAACATCCAAGTCCAGGTAAATTAAACAGAACTCCAAACGTTCACCCTCTGTGAGATCACAGGAGGATATTTAGGAGAGGATCACAAGAACTCAATAGCTATGTTCATATGACATGACCTTATCAAATGATGTTTTTTTAAATGAACTCCAAGAAATGGAAATAAGAGGCTTTTTAATTATTTTACTTTTTTGGTGTTTTATTTTGATCCCTTCTCAGTTCTTGATTTCTACAGTTTTTGTCTTGTATGTAAGTTTAACTGTTTGGGGATAGTATAGGGAAGCACAAAAATGGTGGGACAAAGGGTGAACGGATGTAACAGATACTGTTTGAAAACGAGCTATACAACTTGTGGGGGAGGGGCATTGGGAGGAAAAACCTAGGAGAAAATGAAAATTTTATAAAGAAATATACTCATTACCGGAACCCCTTTGTACATCACCTTTACAATAAAAAAATAAGATCATGACAAGCCTGGAAAAGCCATGCATGTATTGTAGACTTGAACAAGTATAAAGGTCTAATGGCAGGAACTGTCAGTTTTCTACCTCATAGGGTGCTGGGGGGTTGTTTTTTATTCATTTTAGGCCAACCTAATTTTGGATGTAGAGCTCTTCTCAATAGAAGTGTGTAATCTAGTTTTCTTTTTAACTAAGTTAAGTCATAGGGGAAAAACTCCTACCTTTCTAAATATGTGTTTATCCATCTTCATTTCATCAATAAAAATAATTTCTTACTTCATGTCAGTTGATGCCTTTTGGAAGAATTTATATAGGAAAAATCTGAAGTTGTTTGTGGTATCTCTACCATTTCTTTAGAACTCCAAATAACTGTGCAGAAAATAGATTCCTTTCTGGATTAAGATATTTGAATTATTTTTTACCAATTTCCTCTGGGATATAAAACAAATAACCCCATGATTCCATTTCCTAACTGATGAGAGATTTGGAAGTAATTTGCAGATAATGCAGCTATTGTTAACAATCCCTACCCTATTTCTCTTCTAATTAATATCTAAGTTATGTCACTCTCCTACAGAACAGAATTTCACCATCACAGTTTTGAAAACACCAATTTGATCTGAGTGGAAACATGATTGAATTTCGGAAGTAAATATTTTCGGGGGTCCGGATCTATCAATGCATAAAAACAGCTCTATGCAAGATAAAGCACCATTTTATTTGCCGTCTCTATTCCCCAATTTTTGACAACATTCATAGCATCACAGCAATCCTTATCCTCCTTACTGGCAATGGAATCTGTCAGCTCTTCCCCAGTGGTGCCATTTAAACCTGTTTTTTTCCCTCTCCATCCTGGAGGCAACTCTCTGTCTTGCAGTCACCGTCCACTTACTATATCCTAACTGGCCTGCAGCCATTTCTTCCACTCTGCTGGTTCATATCCCCTGAGATTCCTCACAGCAATAGTGCACAGTGTCACCAGTCCGCTCAAGCACATCCAACTCCGCAGGGGACAGAGACGTTATCTGAAACCATCAACCCAACCCCTTCTCCTCTGGCGCTTTCTCCATCAAATGTGCGCTTCCGTGTTCTCTTCCCTGAGGTCTTTCTCTTTCTATGAGCCGTCTCCCGTCTTTGTGCAAGGGTTCATTGTACTTGATAGATGAACCTGCTACTCTCACTATCCTCTGATAAATAATTTCTATCTGTATTTTCTTCCTCAGATTATTCTTTTTAAAAATAAAAAAAATTGCATTCTCTCTCCATGATCTCATCTATTCGGAGCCGCTTGTCCCCTTTTAACTAATTCTTTCATGTATCAGTTCCAATATGGTATTCACCTTGCCAGGAATTACCTCAGCTCCACACTCCAGATTCTCTGCTTCCGATAAAGAATCCTGGGAACAGGTGTGGGGACCATTGTCAGGCTTTGCTTAACTCCATAGTAACAGACAGACACTTCTATCTTAGGAACAGCTCATTGGAGTGTTCACTTCTATAATTGCCAGTATTTTCCTCTCCCTCAAATCTCCTAAACTTTTCTTCTCTTTGGCATTCTCAATACTCCAGGAGGAACTCAGAACATGTTATCAATAAAAAAGAGAATAAATGTATTTGGAATCAAGACCTAAATATATTTCCAACAAAGAAAGAAGACAGGAGCCTTCTCTATTGTCAGCTCCTCTGTCTTTGTCTTTTGAAACTTTGGCCAGATATTTTTTAGCTTTGAGAGAACAAATGAGAGTACAAAAGTAGGCTATATTATTAGTTACTTGCAGAGAAAACACTACATTTCTAACATAAGTGTAGGACACTTTCTGATGAATGAAGGGAAGTAAAGTGTCATCGATTGAAAGAGCTTAGGATTTTTTCTGCTCATTTTGTTCCATTCTTTTTTTTTTACACTACTATACAGAAAATGGAAAACAATAGTGTTTATACTAACATAATTTCCAAGTAAAAGGTGAAAGTAAAACACATACCTTTGGATGGAATGCATTTTAAAGTAAAATATTTCTGAATGATATTTTATTTTCTGGAATGACCCCTTCTTAACCCAAATACACTGCATATTATTGGATAAGAGGAGATACCTGTATATTTACAACTGCTTACACATAAACAAGCACATACCATCTCCACAATGGTCTTTAACTTCAGGCCATCAGAATAGTTATTGCAAAAACTTAGGACATATTTGGGAGGTGAATGGTATCTAAAATGCAAACTATAAAATACCAAGGAAGTAAATGTGAAGAAGATCTTAGAAGATAGAAAGAGCTGTTGTATTCTTGGAATGGTAAAATTCAAAATGTAAAATTAGCTGTAATGTAGAAAGCAATTCACTATAATATCTATCATAATGTATTGGGAGAGATGGGGGGAATGATGGGAGGGTGATAATGATCCAGATGAACTGGACTTATTAACTTAGAACATATTTTTAAAAATTCACATGGAAATATATAAGACCTAAATAGCTAAGGAAATGCTGAGCTTACAAAAGCAATGTTGGAATTATCATCATGCCTACTTAAAACTATACTAGTGATCCATTGTAGTAAAATCACTGTGCATGCATAAAAACACAGAGACCAGTAAATAAAACCCAGATATAAGTCCATGCAACTGCAGACAAGAGAATCAAAAGCATATATCAGAGGAAAGATAAGTCCCATCCGTAAATTGTACAGGGAAAACTGAATTTCTACATGTAGAAGACTGAAACTAGATCCTTCTCTTTCATTCTGTCCCAAAGACAATTCAAAATGAACCAAAGACCTTTATATGAGACCTGATATTTGAAACAACTGGAAGAAAATAAAAAATGTTTCAGGTGTATGTAGGTAAGTACATCCTGAGCAGGTTTCCAAGACATAAGAACAAGGACTGAAAAATGGAATTTTGTGAGATTAAAATGATTCTGACTTCAAGGGGAAAATTATCAGAGTAAAGTAACAGCTCAAGAGAAATCCTTGCCAATCACTGATGTGAAGTGTTACTAATCTGAAAATATACATAGTTTAAAAATAAACTCTGAGAGCCCGGTGACTGTGGCTCATGCCTGTAATCCTAGCTACTCAGAAGGCTGAGATCTGAGGATCATGGTTCAAAGCCAGCCCAGGCAGAAAAATTGGTGAGACTCTTATCTCCAATTAACTACCAGAAAACTGGAGGTGGAGCTGGGGCTCAAGCGGTAGAGCTTGAGATGAAGAACTGAGAGATAGCACCCAGGCCCAGACTTCAAGTGCCATGACCACCAAACAAACAAAAACCAAACAAACAAAAATAAACACTGAGGAATAAAATAACCCAATAAGTAAATGGGTGAATATATTGTAAACTTTCAAAGGAGGAAGTACAATAGAAGGAAGAAATGAAAGATGATTAATATCTTTGGGCATAAAGAAATGTAAAAGAATCATTATTGAGATTCAATCTTACTCAAATAGTATTAAAGAAAAACAAACAAAATAAACAACCATAAAAAGTTGGTAAGAATGTGTGTGCGGAGGAGAGAGAGCCCTGTAGCCACTGTTGGTGACCATGCAAATTAGTGTAGCCCACTATGGAAACATACATGAAAGTTCATCCAAAACAAATGTAGACCTGCCAAGTGAGGGTGTTACAGCGCTTTATCCTGAGCGCTTGCGAGCATATAACTGAGGTAACTGCACATTTGTATTTATAGCAGCAGTAATCATAGTAGCCCAATTATGGAATCAACTTAGGTGCTATGACCAGCACCTATTGTTCTATTCAACCAAAAATGAAAGTATGTCACTTGCAAAAAAATGGATATAGGGGTTCCGGGAAGATGGCGGAGGAGAAGCTGGAATCTGAACAAGCTCTTACATAGAAAACAGTTTCAGAGTTCCAGTGAACAGTCCCAAGCCAGAGAATCACACCAAGTGTGCCATCACAGGACAGAGAGTTAGCCAAGAGAGGGGAAGCCAAGCAGACACATCTGAGCGTCTGCCAGCAGCTGCTGCTGCGGCGGCAGGGTCGCAGCGGCGACCCCAGCCGCGGCCATACCTGAGCGCTCACACAGAGAGTCCGGGACGAAGGAGCCAGACGCAGCGGGCGAGAGGATTCTACTCAACACCAGCAAGAACCGACAAGGAGCGGACAACTTCATCCTGCACTTTGCAGACCAGAGACGACCCAGGATCCAAGACTCGGCATGAGTAGCCCCACTTCCTCACTCCTTCCCAGGGAGCAGAGGAGGGAAGGCCACCCCTCCCCCCCCCAGCACCGGTGATCTCCATCTTGGATACCGACAAAGCTCGGAGGAGCGGCTAGGTCCAGCTCAGGCCTTGGAATAAAACGAGTCATTTAAAAGGTCACAAGAACTTAACGGCGAAGTGACCTCACAGACTCAGTTCCATCCAGGGAAAAGTCACCCAGCTCAGGCGCCAGCCATTGGAGTGGCTCTCCTCACCCAGTAACCAGAGCCAGAGGCTGCCCCTCCCTCTAGCAGCCACCACAATCAATTGAAAAACAGAAACCCTGAGAATGGCTCCAGGCTGGGTGCTGTGAGTTTTTTTTTCACAAAATAGCCCCAGGGAAAAGCTACTGTTTGTTGAAAGGCCTCAACTCTACCCAGAACCTAGCCTCATCACTGCATCCCCCTCTTTTGTGATTCTCAAAGCAGATCACCCTCCCAGTAAACTAACCTGGGAGGGGGAATCTCAAAATCTTGGGTAAAGCAGAGCATTTTTCTGCCTGTTCCAACAAACTGACTTAAGAAACCAATCAAGCCACAGGACCTCAAGCTGACCAGAGACTCCAACCAGACTCTGGTTACAGACAAAAGGGAGATACAGGACTCTTCCCACCCCTCCCAAAAAAAAAAAAAAAATCAAAGAACTTTTTTTTTTTTTCTTCTTCTTTTCTTTTTTCTTTTTTTGTTTTGTTTTTTGTTTTTTTCGTCCTATGTTACCTGATATATATAAAAAATTTTTTTTTGCTTTTCTAAAACTTTTATTAATCCTTAATTTTTGCCTCTTCTGAAAAAATAATTGTTTTCCATTAACTTTTTTTTTTTTCTTTCTCCTCTTATAATTTTTATTTTAGGAATACGTGAATGTGTGTTTTCCTTTCTTTTCTTGTCTTCTTTCTCTTTTTCTTTCATTCTTAATTATCTTTTTGTTTTTTGTCTAGCTCTACTGAATTTCTGATCATTTCTTCTCACTCTCCTATCCTTTCCATCTTTTCCTCTTTGTTCTTCTTTATATAACTTAACTCTTGTTCTGCACATCCTCAGATAAACCCGTAGTTAACCAGTAGACCCTATCCCCCATTGTGTACACACTTAATCCACAAACTTATTACTCAATTCAAAACCTCTGAGACTTAAATTCATTAATAGCAGTACTACCTCTTTATACCTATATAATATTTTAAGCATTTTTTTAAAGTTTTTCACATCTCCTCTATGTCCCTCCCTTTCTCTCAACATATTCATATTCCTCTATAAATAGATGGTCCTTTAATCTCTAAAATAACATTAATTTTTACGTCTCTATTTTTTTTCTGGTCTCTTTTCATTCCCCTTTCCCTTTCTTCTTTTTCTCTCTCTCTCTACTTGCATCCTACCCAACCTATTTCCTGCATTGTGATTAGGACATAGTCAACTCTCCCTGTGCCTCCCCACACCAATCTATTCCTATTTTTTACCCACATCTCTCCCTAACCCTAATAATTTCTGGTTTTCCAAATTCTTCTCTGCGGTTCGAAGCCCTTTAACATATAGTTGTTTGATGTCGAATAGATGTATCTGTTGAACTAGATTGTATCTGTAGACTATTGACTGTACAAATGCAAACTTTGGTTGAAGGTTGCCTTAAGATAGTGTTCTAGCACAAAACTGGTGCTATCTTCATCTCAAATGGGCAGAGTAAGCCGGAAAAACACAAGAAAAATGGCAAATTCGGGTATCTCAATTCCCAATCTTGATAATCAGGGGTTAGAACAGATAATGAATAATCCAGAGGAGAGTTTCCAAACAGCTCTACAAACACTGGTGGCAAACATGATAAATGAAAAGTTTGACAACGTACAAAGGACTCTGTATGAGCGTGATAGGGAGAGAGAGGAAGCATCCCAGAAGTTTATACAGGAATGTCATAAGCGTGAGGAAGCTACTCAAAAACTGATACAGGATTTGCGTGAACAACTTGAGAATACTCAAAGAGAAAGGGAGGAATGGCGTGAGCAGGCTGAGAATACTCAAAGAGATCTGCAGGAATCCCACGAACGGGAGGAAGCTAATCAAAGAGTAATACAGGAATTGAGAGACCAGGTAGAGAACACACAAAGATCACTAAAGGCATTCATGGAATCCATTAACAAAGAGCTGAAGGAAGTCAGGGAGACCACAAAGGGAATGCTGAATGGAACCCAACAGAAGGAATGGGAGCCCAAAGAAACCATAACCAATCAACTAAGCGATTTGAGGACAAACACTGAACACCAAATTAAGGAAGTAAAGAAATTCATACAAGACCTAAAACAGAGCTTCAACAAAGAACTTGAAGCCATCAAAGCTGACCAACTAGAAGGAAAAGAGATAAAAAACAAAGTAGAGAGTCTTGACAGCAGGTTAGACCATGCAGAAGATCGAATCTCAGGGATTGAAGACAGCCTAGATATTATAGAGAAAGAACATACAACCATCTAAGACAAGTCCAAGAAATATGATAGGTCTATCCAACACCTGGAAGACACCATCAGAAGGCCTAATCTAAGGATAATGGGTGTAGAGGAGCACCTAGAAACAGAAGTTAATGGTCTAGGAAATTTGTTTAACAGGATCCTAGCAGAGAACTTCCCAAACATGCAAAAAGATAGGCCTGTCCAGATACAAGAATCCTTTAGAACCCCAAATAGACCAGACCAGAATAGGACATCCCACCGCCACATTATAATCCACACAGGATCAACTCAGAACAAGGAAAAGATCCTTAAAGCTGTCAGAGAGAAAAGGGTAATCACTTATAAAGGGAAACCAATTAGAATCACCTCAGATTTCTCAGCAGAGACAATCAAAGCAAGAAGAGCCTGGAATGATGTATGCCATGCCCTAAAAACAAACAACTATCAACCAAGAATACTGTACCCAGCTAAACTCTCCTTCATAACTGAAGGCCAAATAAAAACCTTCCATAGCAAAGAAAAATTGAAACAATACATCTCCACCAAACCAGCCCTACAGAAGATTCTTAAAGATGTCCTACACATAGAAAACCAACAAGACCGCAATAAAGGCCAAGAAACTGCACCCAAACTGAGAATCCAAGAACCATAGGAAGAACCCAGTTTTTGCAGCCCCCAAGAAGGTAGATAACATGGCAGGAACTCCCAAATACCTCTCAGTCCTATCTCTTAATGTTAACGGACTGAACTCTCCAATTAAGCGACATAGACTGTCTAGTTGGATTAAAAAACAAGACCCTTCTATCTGCTGCCTGCAGGAGTCACATCTTGCCCGTAAAAACAAACACATTTTCAATGTTAAAGGCTGGAACAAAATCTACCAAGCAAACGGACCGCATAAACAGGCGGGAGTTGCAATCCTAATATCAGATAAAACAGACTTCAAATTAAAATTCGTGAAAAGAGATAAAGAAGGTCGCTACATACTAATTAAAGGATCTCTCCTTCAGGAGGATATTACAATTCTAAATATCTATTCGCCAAACAATGGAGCACCCAAATTTATCAAAGAAACACTACTTTCCCTCAAATCCCATATAGATCCAAAGACATTAATTGTTGGGGATTTTAACACACCACTCTCCCCACTAGATAGATCAACGCGGCAAAAACTCAACAGAGAAACCGCAGATCTAAACAGCTGCATAGATCAACTAGACTTAACAGACATCTACCGAACATTTCACCCAGCAGCATCAGAATACACGTTTTTCTCAGCAGCACATGGAACGTTTTCTAAAATAGACCACATTTTAGGCCACAAAGCAAACTTGTCTAAATTCAGAAACATTGAAGTTATACCTTGCATTCTCTCTGACCACAAGGGAATAAAGTTAGAACTCAACACCAAAAGCCACCAAAGAAAGTCCGGTATCACATGGAGGCTGAACAACACACTGCTGAATCATGAGTGGGTCATGGAAGAGATTAGAAAGGAAATTCAAATGTTCATGCTATTCAACAAAAATGAACACACAAAATACCAGCTCCTCTGGGACACAGCAAAGGCAGTACTCAGAGGCAAGTTTATAGCTCTGAGCTCCTACATCAACAAATTGGAGAGATCTGAAACTAACAATTTAATGACACATCTAAACCTCCTTGAAAAAGAGCAGCAAGATAAACCCCAATCCAGTAGAAGGAAAGAAATAATCAAAATTAAATCAGAATTAAATGAATTAGAATCCAAAAAAACTATAGAAAGAATCAACAAAACAAAGAGTTTGTTCTTCGAAAAACTTAACAAAATTGACAGACCCTTAGCAAATCTTATCAGAAAAAGAAGAGAACACACCCAAATTAATAAACTCAGAGATGAGAATGGAAACATCACCACGGAAACAACCAAGATTCAGAACATTATAAAGGAATACTTCTCAAAACTTTATGCTAATAAGTTTGAGAACTTGACAGAAATGGACCTCTTCCTAGCAAATATTGACATGCCAAAACTAAACCAAGATGAGTTAAACTATCTTAACAGGCCCATATCAAGCATTGAAATAGAAACAGCAATAAGAGACCTCCCAGCTAAGAAAAGTCCAGGACCAGATGGTTTTACAGCGGAATTTTACAAGGCCTTCAAAGCAGAGCTCACACCAATTCTCCTCCAACTCTTCAATGAAATTGGAAGAGAAAGCTCACTACCGAACACATTCTATGAAGCCATCATAACCCTCATCCCAAAACCAGGCAGGGACTCATCAAAGAAAGAGAACTATAGACCCATTTCTTTGATGAACATTGATGCAAAACTTCTCAACAAAATTTTGGCCAACCGACTTCAACAATTCATCCAAAAAATCATACACCACGATCAAACAGGATTCATTTCAGGGATGCAAAGCTGGTTCAATATACGCAAATCAATTAATATTATTCATCACATCAACAGGAGCAAGAATAAGAACCACATGGTTATCTCAATAGATTCAGAAAAAGCATTCGACAAGATCCAACACCCCTTTATGATGAAGGTTTTGGAAAAATTAGGAATCCATGGAACATTCCTCAATACAATAAAGGCTGTATATGACAAACCTACAGCCAGCATTATACTCAATGGTGAAAAACTAAAGCCATTTCCCCTTAACTCAGGAACAAGACAAGTATGCCCACTCTCTCCACTTCTCTTCAATCTAGTATTAGAATGCCTAGCTACAGCAATAAGACAAGATGCAGACATAAAGGGGATCCAAATAGGGAAAGAAGAAATAAAACTCTCCCTCTATGCAGATGACATGATCTTGTATTTAAAGAATCCCATAGACTCCACTCCCAAATTACTCAAGCTGATTCAAACCTTTGGCAAAGTAGCAGGTTATAAAATTAACCCCCAAAAATCAATGGCTTTTCTGTATGCCAACAATGAGAAAAGTGTGGCTGAAATTAGGAAAGCAACTCCATTTGTAATAGCCCCACAAAAAATAAAATACCTAGGAATTAACTTAACTAAAGAAGTGAAGGACCTCTATGATGAAAACTTTAAAATCTTGAAAAAGGAAATCAACACAGAACTTAAAAAATGGCAAAACCTCCCATGCTCCTGGATTGGAAAGATTAACATCGTGAAAATGGCAATACTTCCCAAGGCTATCTACAAATTCAATGCAATACCTATCAAAATTCCACCCTCATTCTTCAAGGAAATAGAAGAGGCAATCCAAAAATTCATATGGAACAATAAAAGACGCCGAACAGCAAAAACGCTCCTCAACGGAAAGAACACTGCTGGAGGAATATCAATACCAAATTTCAAACTCTACTATAAAGCCATAGTAATCAAAACAGCTTGGTATTGGCATAAGAACAGACCTCAGGACCAATGGAATAGAATTGAAAACCCAGAAATGAACCTACAGACCTATAGCCATCTAATCTTCGATAAGGGAACTAAAACAATAGAATGGAAGACAGACAGCCTCTTCAGTAAATGGTGCTGGCAAAACTGGTTAACTACATGTAGAAAACTAAAGCTAGATCCTTATATATCACCCTGCACCAGAATCAACTCCAAATGGATCAAAGACCTTGAACTCAAAGCAGACACTCTGAAAACATTACAGGATGGAATAGGAGAAACCCTGGGTCTCCTTGGCTCAGGCCGAAATTTTCTGAATAGAGACCCGGAAACACAACAAATCAAAGAAAGGTTGGACAAATGGGATTGTGTAAGGTTGCAGAGCTTCTGCAGGGCAAATGACATAGCTAGCAAGATCAATAGAAAGCCCACGGATTGGGAGAAGATCTTTACTAGCCATACAACGGACAAGGGTCTCATATCTAAAATATACTTGGAACTCAAAAAATTAAACCACCCAACAACAAATCCTCAAAGAAACAACTGCCCAATAAGTAAGTGGGCGAAAGACTTAAAGAGAAGCTTCTCTGAAGAAGAAAGAAGGATGGCCAATAGACACATGAAGAAATGTTCAACATCCCTAGGCATAAAAGAAATGCAAATCAAAACAACATTGAGATATCACCTCACTCCAGTTAGAACAGCAAAAATCAAGAACTCTAACAACAACAGATGCTGGAGGGGATGTGGACAGAAAGGAACCTTACTTCATTGTTGGTGGGAATGTAAACTTGTTCAACCACTTTGGAAAGCAGTATGGAGATTCCTCAAAAGACTCCACATAGAGCTCCCCTATGACCCAGCAATCCCACTTTTGGGCATTTACCCTAATGTTTACAAAAAAGACCACACTAAAGCTACCAGCACAACTATGTTTATTGCAGCGTTATTTACCATAGCTAAGATATGGAACCAACCCAGATGCCCCTCAGTAGATGAATGGATCAAGAAAATGTGGTATATATACACAATGGAATTCTATGCCTCCATCAGAAAGAATGACATTGCCCCATTTGTTAGGAAATGGAAAGGCTTGGAAAAAATTATATTAAGTGAAGTAAGCCAGGCCCAAAGAAACATAGGTCCCATGGTTTCCCTTATTTGCAATATCTAGTATAGGTATGAGTCAAGTGGAAAAAGTCAGAGAAGGTGATGTTAGGAAAACGAACCCTCAAATATGTATTTTAATGTTTTTGTTTCTTTCGTGCATGTGTTTCTAACGCATTTATAAGATTATTTCTTTGTTGCTTTGTATGTCCCTCCCCCACAGTGTAACCCCTGCTTTCACTATATTTGATGTCAGTATAACATGTGGAGGAGATGGGGACAAACAAGTCGTTTAAGGATTCAGGTGGACCTGTTGCAACAATGAGAAGTACAAAATGTCATGTCAAAACCAGTTTTACAATGTCGGAGGGGGGGGAGGGGGGGTATGATTGGGTGGGGGGGAGTGGGGAGGCTGGGAATGGAGGTGAAGGGTAAACAAAGGAGGAGGCTGCAATGCTTGGTAAGAAATGTATGCATTATCCTGACCATGTAATTGTAACCCCTCTGTACAGTATGTTCTCAAATAAAATAAAATAAAATTTAAAAAATAAAAATAAAAAAATAAAGCAACTGGCCATCCAAAAAAAAATGGATATAACCAAATATCATTTGGTTAAGTGAACAAAGACTCATAAAGACAAAAATCACATGCTTACTTTCATATGTAGAATCTTGGTCTAAAACATACAGACATAACATAAAGAGGCATGGGTGAAGACACCAGTGGGAAGTGTGAAGGAAAGAAGCGAGAATGTGATCGCTTGCATTAAATACATAAGCAAAAGAGTGATCGATCAAATACATACGTACAAGATTTGTAAGATAGTTTTGCAAAGGAGAATTTGAAGGTAGAGAGAGAAAGCAGTGACACAAGTGGTGAATACGGGTTGAGTGTATCACACACCTTATGGAAATACTACAAGGAAATTTCTCACTTTGTACATGAATATACCCTTATGGATGCGATCTGAGGGTCATGGTTTTAAACAGGCCTGGGAAGGAACATGTGTGGAAACATTTATTTAACCACCAAAAAGCCAGAAGTGGAGCAGTGGTTCAAGGGGTAAGGCACTAATGCTGAGCAAAAGAGCTCAAGGATAGCAACCAGGCTTTGAGCTCCGACCCTAGTACAGCACAAAAACAAAAGAAAAAATATCATCTTAAAACCTGGTTTGAATTCTTGTTGTTTCAATGCTCCAGTTTTGATTCTCCTCTTGGTGTGTATTTCTGTACCTTATTCTACTACTAATATGCCCAATGGATTGTCCCTTAATTTCTCTTTGGTTGATAATATTATATTAAGTTCATTTTAGTCAGGGATTTCTTACTCTCCGGGTCTGTAAATGCCCACATTGGAAGCAGGAAGACTCCTCCTAGTCTTTGTAATTCCCTGGTATTTGATTTAACTGTCCGTTGGAAGTGGCTGTCCATCACCGGCATTAACTTCCACCCAGAGCACACTCGATCTGTCTACTGGCTTTCTCCACCATTTTTCTCAATGAGGAAGCTTTCTCTCCTAGAGGCCACAGTGCCCCTCACACCTTATGTGTTCTGATAGCTGTAATCTCTCTGTGCTGGATTCCTGAGCCAAGCTATTCTCTAGAGTACCTGTGATAAATAATTCTGTTTATAAACTGAAATATGGAGACAAGATGTGTGGCATTTCTGCCTCTGGCCATGTCTCTATCATTCATAACTCACAATTTGCACATTACTTACAAACTGTTTTCAGTGGATCAAGATGTTTTGAAAACTTTCATGTTACATATTGGACATTTGTTTTCTGGTGAAATTGAAGTATAATTAGGTCTCTACTGAGAGCAGATCAGTTCAATTAAATTTCCTGCAGTCTGTGCCATGCCTCATACTGAGTAACGCAGATAAACAGAAGCAGGCGATAGGTCCTACTGTACATACACCATGTGATCATAAATGACAAGCTTACAGTGGCTAGATGCTTATGCAGCACACACCCTTCAACCTTCCCAGACTCACACAGCACTACCTACACATCCTGAATGTCATACACAAGACAACTGAGCTTAGATAAATGAATCTGACCCACTATTAACTGGCAAAACAAGGTTTAAACACAAACATGCTAAACTCAACAACTTGTTTTCAAGGTTTTTTTTGGTTGCTGCTGTTAATCTGTTTGGTTACCTTATATTTAAGTCCTGACTTAGTACTAGAAGTAAGAAGCACTAAAAAGGATAACAGTAACTAACTGGTTTTAAAAAATCTGTTAAGTGAAATAAGACCAGCTCAGAAAGAGATATTGCATGACTTTGCTCATAGGAAGAATCTAGACTTAAGAAAGTAGTAATTTGATATGATTCTAAAAGGAGGATTACTGGGGAAAAGCTAGTGGGCTGTGCATTGGAAAATGGGGTGATGGGTGAAGATAACAGAAGTATATCATATAGATTAATATCTGTGATCATATACTGAACAAAGCCACCAAAACTATTAACAAGTTCCAGGGAGGAAGGAGGGTGAAGAAAGTCTTAGGAAATGCAGTGAATTTGACCAAGGTAAGAGCTTTAAAATTACAATATGCCCATTTATGCAACTAACTTACACTAATAAATGTTTTACAAAAATATTTTTAAAACACACAAAGAAAAATTACAAATGATCTGCCAGTCATGAAATAATCAAATGAACTTTAAACTATTGTTAGTTTCATGTGTTTAAACTGGGAGGGATGAAAAACATAATTTCAGTCAGAAGAAAAAGTATAATCAAAGGCACAAGTAAGGAATATCAGATGTTTCACATGTGGTAATTTTTAAACATACTGCATCACCCATATAGCATAAGCTACAGCATACTGCATCACCCAATTTTGTTCACTCAGCAGTAATTGGTAAGCTTGCATGGAGAATTTATTTTTCTCTGTCTGTGGTATTATATAACTATTTTTCCTTAATAATTGAGCTTCTTCTAGTTTCAAATACAAGGCCAGGTATATTTTATCTCTATACTTTATACACACACACACACACACACACACACACACACACACACACACACACACACACAAACTTTCATTCAAGTCAAATGTTTTTCAAGTTAAACAGTATTTTCTTATGTTTTGCTATTAATTGTTCAAATTTCACAATTTAATTTAATTATTACAAGTTATTGTCTTAGCAAATGAATATTTTAGCTAAGCATTCTCTCGGGTTATATGTAGGCTTTAGTTTGTACATAACACATCTATAGGGGGTAATTTCTTTGCCATTAATAACTGAATTAATAATACTTCATGAGGTTTGGAAAATCTCAACACACACACACAATTGCACACGAAGGCACAACACTTACCACATAATCATTGGTAATTTCTTATCTCTTTTTGTGGAGTAACCCATGGAAACCAAAGCCCAAATAACACCATACAGGAAAATAAACTGTGGTTAGATTTTTATTATTTTCATTAGGTTTTGAAGGACCTGAAAGAATGCCTGTGCACATCTGGAAGTATTCAGATATAAGGGAGAGAGCAAGCAAGGGGAAGTGAGAGAGGCAGAGATAATGACTGTCAGCGGGCAGGGGCTGTTGATTATATTGATACATCAGGATACTATGGCAGGAAAGGAGGAGCACTACTTACGCAGGAGCAGGTCACTGTGAGGAGCAGGAAAAGACCACCATTTATTCAGTGTAGGCCATGGCAAAATCGAAAAATGTGATTGGAGGTTACTTCTGGCTAGCCAAAGGTTCACTCAGAATGCCCCTTCCCGGGCATTTCCAACAGAGGAGTTGGTCAATAAAGGAACTAATGGTTTTGCCTTCTTTATTGTAGCACCCCTGTCCCATAAGCAGCCCCTGCAAGACGGGATCTTTTTCCCAATAAGTCCATTGACTACTCATTCTCTGGATGTGATGCACTCTCTTGTCAGTATGGATGCCCATGATTATGAAAATAACCTTAATATTCATGAACGTCCATGGAACACACTCCCCCAACCTGCTCCTGCAACAGTGAACTCTTTATGCACCTCAATAACATAATAATTAAGATGACACATAGCTTCCAAAATAATTTAAATTTAAGAATTTCAAAGCAGATGTGCTCTGTTTCATGGCAGATAAATTTTGTCTCTTTCTGTCATTCCCTGAACATTAGAAATGTCATCACCTTTGAAAAGGTCACATTGACTTTAAATTAGTGAAGAATTAAAACAAAAATACTCTAGAGTGCCTGCTAAAAGTGTATTTGTCTCCCCAAATTTTAAGATGTGCAAGTAATCAAATTTGGCAAGAGGGCTGTTTTTGTCTATTTGACACCTTACATAAAGATATAGAAAATCATTTTCAGTTCAGTGCTTGAAATTTACTGTATATATACATATATGTAAAATGGTCATATATTAATATCATAAAAATACATCTTAAAATCTGTTTTCACATATTTCAAATAGAAAAAGTATAATTTTCCATAGAACTTTAATACACACTTGCTAGTACTTTTGCTCAATGATTCCTTTGTATTTACTAGTTTTAGCATAAATTCTCTGTGGCTTTTGTTGACTTGTGTTTGTCAACACATTGGCTTCTGTTGGAGAAAAATGTACCATTGCCTGTAAATAAATGGTGTCATTGGAAGAAAAATGAGACAGTTCTTTATGTATATTATTTATACTTTTATGTTGTTTATATATTGTGGAGAACTCATGCAAGATTCAAAGCTTAGAAGTTATTTTTAGGTACTTTTTTTTCCTAGGCCTTTATTTTTTACGTTAGAGAACTTTGAAATTTCATCTCAACTCTGAGTTGCTTTTCTTTTCTCTGTTCTACCAAAAGGAAACTTACAGGGAAATCACACCTGATGAAAGTGATGGTGCTTTTCTCAACTGCTCCTTGTTTTACGTGAGCAATCATATTTTCATTCTCATGTCCAATGATTTAAATGCCACTTTAGAAGATTTGAAATTGAGGATAGGAAGTTGAACCCTGTGTACTCTAAGGAGTCTTCAGAATGAGAGGAAATCTGAGAAATAATGTAGTTGATACTGAATGCAGGTATTCACTGCTGCTTGAGCTTGTCATAGAATACAGAGAGGAAAGACAACACTTCCATGTCTTAAATCTGAGTCATAACACTATGAGGTGACTGAGAGAGTGTACAGATGATACAAAACTTACAAATTTATGTCTTTAAGATTGGGCAATAGTGATACGCAATTATTAGGAACCATCAGATTTTGAGATGCGATCTTTTTCTGGCCTAGCAGTTTACAGGGTACTGCTGTCTTGTGGTGAAAGTAATCGCCTTTCCAGTGGTTGTAGCTCACAGGGAGATAGCCAACCACACACGCATGCTTAATGCATTGAAGATTCTGTTGGTCCCAATTATGGTGTTTTTGATTATGGTAATTTTGTGTGGACATTGCCAATTGTAAGTCAAAGAGCAACTATATAATTTTGTATGACCTATCATACAGTATACTATAAAATGGTCCATTTGGCTGATTCATTTGATATTGGGCCCTGGAATTTCTAATCACACAATCAAACAGTACTCTCCTAGCATTGTTAGCTACAAACCACTCTACTTGTTGTTGTTCTGTGAACTAACTGGAGTAGGCCACCAGCTGAAATGAAATTGTCTAAAACTTTTGTATAACCATTGTATATGTAAGGAGACATCAGAAGTAACTAGCACATCATTCTAAATTCCTTGTTCCCTATTTCTAAGGAAATCCTAATTACTATAGCTGGTGATAGTTATGATGGACCCTTTCTAGATCATCTCAGATATATTAGAATAGCAAAGATGGATTGGAGATTCTTTTCTACTAGATATCTGACTATTATGGGCTTCTACTCAAAAACAGACGTTATGAGCAAGGCAATGGGTCTAGCTATTTGGTAGGCTAAAACTCGGTGGGTGGTGGTTTAGGGTCAGCCTCAGCTGATAACTTTGTAAGGCCACTTGCCTATTATCCTGAGCTATGTGAAAAACTGTGATTCTGAGGTTGGCTGTCACAGGCCAGCCCAGGCAGACGTGGGAGACTCCATCTCTATGGTGGTGGGTTCTTGTGATCTCAGCAACAGCAGGAAGCCTAAACATGGGTAGATTGTGCCTAGCTGAGAATGAGTTTCTAGTCTACAATGTGACTCAACCATATCCGGGCAGCCTAGCAAGCACGAGGCTCTGGGGTTAAGCACCTCATCTAAAAAACATACACCATAACTCAGACACAGATGCATGTCCTCAGCTCTAGGAATCTCCAATCTAGTCATTTCAGATCGGAATTCTGTTTAAGAAAGTCAGCTTATTTGTTTCTGTTAGATGCAGTACTTTCCTTTTCTGATGGTTGCATTCTGTCTCTATAATGAAATCTTAATAAGAATTGAAAAATAGATCTCACATTTGTGTAGAGTGATCATTCCTTCTGGGAGTCACCACTAAGCGTCTTTTCAAAGGCTTGAGCTAAGGAGAAATACATGATGTAAAAGAATCAATATAAATCAGATGTATGATAAAACCATATTTGTATTACATTAGAATCATGAAAAAAGAGAGGAACACAAAATCAATGAAAAATTTCTACTGCAAACATTAAAAACATAATAACTCATTACACATGAGTATATTACTTACATTTTATAGCTTCCCACTTTTATAGCAGAGTTTTGGAAGGTATGTTGTATGCCTTTGCAATAATGTTTTCTTGTTGCAATTTGTTTGTAATACTTATGAAACTGTAATTAATGAGTTATTTTCTACTTGAACTGTGCATAAAATTAATAATTCTCTAGAAAGTTTTCAAAATAGCAGGTTAATTGGTCTTAATATGACATTTTTGAAGATTGGGTTACATAGTTTTAAATACATGATACATTAAATATATTGAATTGTCAGTTAGCTATGTCTGAAGTTTTACTTGTCATATGGACTTAATTGGATGGATATCATGCTACATAAAATATTTTTATACAAATTGATGTAAATATTTTCCTTTGTAATGCCTCCATCTGTTCATTTCTGTATGTATTTACTTAGTTAAATATTAGTAATGTGGACATTTTCATTTTCTTTTTTTTCTCTTTTTTTTACTGTTAAGGTGATGTACAGAAGGGTTACAGTTACATAACATAATAAGTACATTTCTTGTCGGATTTGTTACCCTTCCATCATTTTTTAAGTTCTGAAAGTTAACTGTCATAAAACATTTTCCCTTTTTGTACATATAGAAAGAATAGAGTACAAGAGAAGGCCAGCTCAGAGCAATAATATTTATAAGTTGTTAGCAACAATGATGTTCAAACACTTGAGATTAAAATTTGATTCTCATTTATTTTGCTTGTATGTGTATACCAGTATTAAGGTTTGAACTCAGGGCTGCATACTGTCTGCTAACTTTTTGTTTAAAGCTAGTTTACTTTTAAGTCTTAACTACAGACACAGTAATTCATAATGTCATTAAGCAGGAAATTTGCAGTAAAGAGAATCACACTTGTTACCCCCCTCATTTTTCTCTTACTTTCTCCCTTCCCATCCTCCCAAGTTGTACAGATCATCTCCAACATATTGTCTTGTGAATATCACTTTTGCATTGGTTCTCCCTTGTTCTTGGTTTCATCATTTTGTTGTTCTCTTTCCCTACCCTAATTCAGATAAACGTAGATAAATGCCCAGGGTACCAAAATCAAATACAGTGACAACAGGGGATAAGCCATAGGGGGAAGAACACACAAAAGAAACAAGAAATCATGTCGTAAATTAAAAAACAACAGCAACAAAGTAAAAATCGTGTGTCCATGTCTTAGAGTTCGACAAGAAATGTACTTATTACCTTACTTATGTAACTGTAACCCCTTTGTACATCACTTTGACAATAAGAAATAAATTACAAAAAAGAAAATCAGCAATTAATCATACAAATTACAAATTGATCATTCAATATCTTCTTAAGATTGTTAATGAAATAAATGAATAAAAATCCTGAAATCTAGGTGTCTAGATTTATTATCTTTCTATGAGCTTATGCTTATATAAATTAAAAATCCTTCTCTCACACATGAAATATTCAAAAGTGTGATGATGTAATGGAGGGATAGAGAACTTAAGGATGCTGGTTTATGGAAAGCGAAGAGGCCAAGAGGGGCAGGTATTGCACTCCAAATTCATCTCCATTGCCTACTTTGACATTTATTTCCTTCACTGGGAAAATATAGCTGTCAATAATAACTAAGTTGAGAGACAGAAGGCTCAGCTGAAGTGGTAGAACTCCAGATATGAGCAACAGTGTTGGGAGCGCAAGGCCTTGAGTAAAACCCCAATACTAACACACACAGGTAATATTAATAATAACCACCATACAAGCTTCCCTTTACTGTTGCTTAGGAGCTTGATTTCATTGTTTGTTTTATTGATACCTTTTCATGTGTTTATACTTATGTTTGAGAACATAAGCCATAACATAATATAACAAGAGAGCTGTTTGCTGGAAACTAGTCTTTGGCTAAAAAATAAATTGGTCTCATAATCTTGAGTATCAGGGACAGAGGTGTTTGGAGGAGATAATTGAACCCAACATGATATAAACTGTCTAATACCCAAGTCAAAGTTTCTATATTAAAATGCTAGTACACCACATAACAGAATGAATTTCAGAAACCCAAGGAAAACACGGACTTCCTATTTTCTAAGACGTTCAGAATCACAGATACTGATAGGCTAATGCCTGAGAGTTCTTCAGTCGCTTTCATTTGATTTCAAGGTTGGAAAAAAACTTTTTTCTTTTTAAAAGAATAAGGTAAAAAAGGAAAGAATTCTATCTTCCCAGATTTTCAGAATTACTTTTTCCAGTGGGGCCATTCGCCACGCGGGGTGAATTTCAGCATGCCTCCCGACCATGGGCCATTCAATGACAACTTGCGTTCCCCACCACCTTTTTCTCTGACTTAAAACAGAAGCTGGGCATGTGAACATAAAGCTACGTTTGTGAAACAGGGGCTGAAGGTTAGGCAGGACTTTGTAGTTTTATCCAGGAACTAATCAATCTTCCCTGAATAACTAAGTTCTTCTCATTGTGTCTATCAGAGAACCTGGAGTCCATATCTCTACCTCCTGACCCTCACTGGGGAAAAGCTGTCTGATTTCCTGGGCACCAAAGGCTGCATCTCAGAGGCAAGCATGCTTCACTCAGAAGGGCAATGGTGATAAAGACAGAAATGATCCCTCTCCATGAGGACTTTAGAAATGTATTAAAGTGTTTGTATTTTCTCCCTGGCATTTGACAGAATTCTAATTACAATATTTGGCTTCTGTTTGGAATTTTATGTTCAGTGATATAAAAATGACAGTGTGACTAAATGCAGTCCCGAGAAGGATTTCTTTTCAACTCTATTACTTTATTCTTATAGATTTTGAAGATCAATTATGCCAATTATGTTTGCTGTTTTATTTACTGACTTACAGGCCAGTCTACAATATGTGATGGAAAGCATCTTTAAGAACCGATATATTACCTGTGAGTTTACTCAGCTGTAGTCTCTTACCTGCACACAAATATGGAGGAGGACATACAAAACAAAACAAACAAGCAACAAGGAAGGATGACCTTGACAGCAAAGTAGGTTTCTAATATTTCTCCTTGAAATGCAGAGGGTGATTTGACAATGAAATGTTTGATTTATATACGTTTGTCAGAAAATAGTTTAAGCTAATATATACTTCAATTGAACATTAAGATATAAATAAACACATGGTTCAATTATAAATTATATCAACTGTAGAGTTTCAAAACGCTCTCATGGGTCAGTGAGATGACCTCATAGACAGCGATATCAGTAGAAATTATCTAACTTTTAAAATTAAGTTCACAGTTCTCCATGGAGGAATGAGTCTATCTTCAGTCCCATTTACCTTCTTGCGAATCTCTGACCAACTCATTACAATAATTAGATTTTCTTTACCAATCAAAAAAATTTTAGTGAAAACAATAACTTTTTTTTAAAAATGGTCAGATTTATTTATTATTATTAGAATATTATGATTTCCCCCAAAATATCTGACATCTGCTTATGAGAGTCATTTCTTCTTATGATTTCATTTTGAGGATAAAATAAAAACAGAAATGGGACAAGGTGGTAACCAGCACAAAGCCAGGCTAGAAGCATCATTCAACTATTAGAGTACCAAGCAAGCAAGCAAGCAAGCAAGGGAAGCACATGGTAATCCCTGAGTACAAACCTTGGTACTGCAAAAATGGGGGGAAAATCAGCAAGAGAAAGAAGTAGAAAATGTTAGAATGTATTTTTAAATTTTCATATATTTATAGTTTTTTAGGTTTTTCAGATTTTGCATATTTCAATTCTTATTTATTTCTCAGTGCTTACAAGATCTTTAGACATAAAACTATTTTCTCCAGTAATTTTAAATTATATTCTTCAAATCTATTCAGTGCCTATTTAGAAAGAACTAGAGAATTCGCTGAAACTCAATTTGTGAAGATACGCTCTCAATTTAAATTATTAGGAATCACATGAGTGGCAGTCTAGATATATATTTAAGATGACTTCACAATGACAACAGATCAGCCAAACCTCACCTTGCGAGCAGGTGAGGTCCTGCTATGAAAGTCAGGATCTGCCACCTCTTCTAAAATCTTCTCTGTTAGAGGACCTGGATGGAAAGAAAAGAAAAGAATGAGATGATTATTCTGTGCTTGCTTGACTCTTCTTGAGCAGATGTCTGTTTTGCTGCTGCCCATGACCTTGCACACCTGACTCCAGATTCTGCAGACACTGAACATGAATTAGACCAGCGCTTGTCCATAGGGCTTAGACTCCTTCATCCTTGGACGAGGACTGCCGTGCAAGTGTCTCTGGTAGTGGAACTTCTACCTTCATAGCTGAGAGCCACTGTTGCTTTCCTTCATTCTTCATTATGCATTTGGCTACACTCTTATTCTATGAACCAATCTGATAGATCAGTTAGTAATTATATACAATTTATATATACTTTTCATTGGTTCCAACAAAGCTAGTAAGTTCCCTCTTACAGTATATGTGCATGTGTATATATACATATATGTGTACCATTTTCTTCCAGAAAAATATGTATTTCCTTTGACTAATATAATAGGTCTTAATTTCATCATAGGCTCAAATAAAGTCTAATTTTGTAACTAACATAGAAGAATCTACACAACAATAAAGCATATTTTTTAATTATAAAAAGGGACACACCTATTCACATTTGCGCTGGTGAATCTAACCCCTCTTTTTGGATGGGAAGGGATGGGAAGGGGAAACAAAGGAGGAGGCTACAATGCTTGATAAGAAATGTACTCATTATCTTGCCCATGTAATTGTAACCCCTCTGTACAGTATTTTCACAATAAAAAAACTGAAAAATATGATAGCAGGTTCTAATGTTTGTCTGACATTGACATTCTGCTATGTTAAGATTCATCAGATCTATTTGTATCAAGATATTTTCTAACTTATAGAAATTGTATTTTTGAAAATGATGATGAAACCAAAATTCCACATGATAGAAGCAAATGTGTAATTCACTTAAAGGATAAATGAAAATTGTCTGAATGATCTCTGTGCTGTTATTTCAATGGAATTATGGCTCTCTAGCCAATTACACACTAAAAATATTTAATTCCAAAAATCTATTGAAAATCAATGGGCTCATATGAGAAACATTTTTCCCCTGAAAAACTCCTGTAGGAACTACTTCTACAGCTTATTTGTGATGATTAAATGTTTATATGGACTCTCTAAGATGTTTGCTGGTTTCAATTTTCCTTCCCCATACCTAATATATGTACTGTGGGAATTTTTTTTTCTGATGGAGTTTCACAGTTAGCTCTTAATTCTTACATGTTGTTTTGTGGTGCTGCCTGCTTCTTAGAATTTATTTTGTTAAAAAAGACTTTTTAAATTTTTTATTTTATGGAAAAGATACTGTACACAGGGGTTACAGTTACATGAGTAAGGTAATGAGAACATTTCTTCTCGAACATTGTTACCCCTCCTTTGTTTTTCGCCTACTTTTGCTCCTTAAGACAATTGAGTTGAAAATCAGCCTTTTAAGTAAAATGGTCAGATCAATATTCAATGGAAATACGCAAAATTAACGTGAAAATCTTATTAAACCTTTTGATGTATTTAAGTGAGCCTTGTTTTTCCATATTCGACTGAGACAGTTTTTCACAGTATTGACCCATCCTAATAGGAAATAATTGTATTACTGGTGAGGAAGCAAAGATCACTTCGTAGATAGTGCGGTACAGAGGAAATTTGAAGAGGGGAGATTCGGCCCCTGCCCGAGCGCCGATCAGTTCCTTCCAGGTGGTAAGTATGAAGTGGTTCATTTATTTAAAGGCCTGCCTGCCCCTGGCGCTCTCCTCCCCATCCCACTTGGAGAAACTCCAAAGAAAATGCGCTTAGAAGCCACTATGGAGGAATTTCAAATGTGCGCAGATTCAACTTCCCAAAGGTCCCTGGTCTACAAGACAACACAAGCCCATCTGAGAACTCTCTCTTCTTCCTCGGCACTATTCTGATGCTTCTGGGTACAGTCAGCACTTCTAACAAAACCAGTATTTTGGCACCAAAGTACCTTCTGCCAGAATGATTCTACTAGATGACTCTGTCTCAAGAGCCCCTAAGAGACCATGGCTGCACAATGGTGAGAGACAAAATGGATATACCCCAACCTGTCTGATATTAAGACCTAGATGGGTCCACATGGCAGAAGGACTTGCCCTGTTGAGATTTCTCTGTTCCCACTTCTTCTCCTTAACATATATTTTCTCCCATGTAGCTTCTGTGTTCTTCCCAAAAGTGATTTTTAAGTTAAATCTTGGGAGTAAAACGTAGTGGCATAGCTATCTTTGCAAAACTTCATGGTGACAAGACATGCAGGTTTCTGTGCTTCAAAGTTCTAGAGATCTATTAGTCAACACATTTAAATACCCCACTAGAAAAAAATGCTTGTAGTTCTTAGAACTTTTCTAAGAAAAATTATTCTATATATTAGAAAAGTATGCCTGGGCTTGAAAATTACTTTTACTTTTCTTTAATGTCAAGTCATATACTATTTTACTTTATTTAGGGTAGAGAGAATATATAAATGGGTAATAGCTATTCTAGAAAAAATCTAAACACATTTTACATTCAAAATACAAAGCAGTTCCTTGAGATCCATTGAAGAATGATACATTCTTTCAGAGTTGGAATTTCTATTTTAACCACCATGCAGTATTTAATGCCACATAGACCTGAAAGTCAAGGAGATCAAGCCTTGTAACAGTTCTGCCAGGTGCTAGCAAGATCACAGATAAATTACATAATCTCTCTCAGTGTATGATTTTCTTTTGTGCAGTGGGTTTCTCAACTTATTTTTTACGATGGATGTTTTTAAAGTTAGATGCTAATAAACCAAGAAGTATAGTACTAAACAGCAAGACCACAATGACATAAATATTGCCTTCATGAATAGCAGCAGGAGTCAATATCATTAGTCTTTTATAGAATTGAGAAACTGGTAAAACTGGGACTATTTGTAACTATCAATGTCTAAGATACTGGAGAAACAGTAAACTCACCCAATCTGTTGGGGATGCAATAGCACTATATTATAATCTAGGTGGCATTAGTGAACAATTTAAAAACATATCTAATCCAATCAAATACGCATAGATATCTCTCAGAATCAAAACACATGTAGCTCCTAAACATATCATTGAACAATGAAGATTTTTAGTAAGGAATATGTGAATCTGGACAATACTGTGTTAATTTTTTGGGTGGTTAGGGGGTCAGTCGGCTTGAACTCTGTTCCTGGTTGTCATCCCTCAGCTCTTCAACTGAAGACGAGCACTCTACCACTTGAGCCACAGCACCACTTCGGGTTTTCTGGTGGTTTATTGGAGATAAGAGTCTCACAGACTTTCCTGCCAGGGCTGGCTTTGAACTATAATCCTCAGATCTCAGCCTCCTGAGTAGCTAGGATTACAGGTGCCAGCTTGTTTTAAAAATCATTTTGCTACTTAAACTATTAATATGTGAATATCAGGCAGAGGAGTAAATAAGCAATACCTCATTTCTCTTCTATCATGCATAAATGCAACCATTTTGGAAAGTCATTTGGCTTTACTTCTAAGAGTTGAATATTCAAATACATAGCCAGAAAGTTCAAATCCATGCTTGCTCTGGTGTTAAATGCCATCAGGTAATTGTAACAGTTAGTACACAGAAACAAATAATGATAGCAGCCCTACTATTAATAAAAGTGACCAGGAACTAGCCAGAATGCTTCATATCAGATGGAGTAATCCATTTTTCACAGATTACACATCAACAATATACATCTGTATGGATGAATCTTAGCAGTTTAATTTTAATATGGATAAAAGTAATTTTAGGAAGTAATGGCACGATGCATTTTTCCTGAATTTGTGGACATTCTCCACTTTTAGGAATACACGTTGAAGTAAAAGCTTTATTCATAAAAAATAGATAATTTGAATGAGCACAGGCAAAGTTAAAGATGTACTCGGGTAAACCTGTGCAATTTATGTTCAAAGTTCTATTTTTATTTGTAGCAATATTTCTGTAGGTAATTATGACACTTTCAATGAATAACTGAAGAGCAAGTAAACTTAAAAAAATTCAATCTAAAGTTCGAGTATAGGGCAATTTCATTATTACAAAGAAATGCCTTGTTCCAAATGTTCTGCCTTGAAAATTACATGGGGGAAAATAGCATTCTCAGTTATTGATAGTTGAAATATTAACAAAGTTGAGCTCTACTGGCATCTACATTTGCTACATTCTGATATTGCCTGGAAGTATAGGTAGATTAGTCATGTAATTAGCTTTAAGTTCCTAAAATTTCCAATTGCTATTCTCTTAATTTTTCAGTATTAATATACTAAATGCATTTCGTATTAGAATAGGATATTAAAGAAGTTCTTGCTATGATTCTTTTCCTTTAAAATTAACTTACATTGTGAATAATGTGAAGATCACCATTTAAATTTTCTTTATAATTGCTTCTTAAATTTTAAATTATGCTTAAATTGCTATTCAACAGCTGAAGAATGAGAATGATATCTCATAATGGAAGAAGGATCCCTTAGAAGAACCTATCTTATAAAGTAACTAATGGCATTAGTTATGCTGTATTATTTGTATGTACATATTTCATATTCTAGGCATCAGTGCTGTTAAGCAACATATGTTAGTGTATTTTTGATATTTAGTTGTGCTATAAGGAGGTTTAATGTAAAGTCAATCGTATTTTTTTTTCTGCTCCTGTGTTATGAACTCAGGTCTTAAATGCTGTCTCTGTGCATTTTGCCCAAGGCTATACTCAATCCATGTGTCAACTTCTGAATTTTTGGACATTAATTAGAGACAAGATTCTCATGGAATTTCCTGCCCAGGCTGGCTTTGAATTGTAGTACTTAGATCTCAACCTCGCTAGGCAGGATTTCAGGCGTGAGCCACCAGCACCCGCCTCTAAAATGAAACATTTTTAACTTTAAGAACTTTTTTTTCAGAATTTTCTTACTTAATATTCACTTTGAAGAAATGAAATTAAAACTCAGAAACAAATATTTAAAAATGCATTCAACCTCAATACCTTACATAAGGCCTTAGCATTCGCCATAGAAAGTAGGTGAATATTGCCAGAGGGAAATACAACAGGGCTTTACCTACCCAGTCAATGCCACTCACTGCTGGGTACTGGCAGAGTCAGGACAGCTTCACAGATCTTCACGCCTACCTGATTCTCTGCAGCAGAATAGAGAAAGTTAATTTCAATTATGGAATGTTGCTCAAAGTGAAAAGTGCTGTATCCTTTTTTGTTCCTTATCAGCAATTTATAATTCACAGTTCCAATAGAAAATATTTGGACAACTTTTACCTTGTTGGTCATATGAAATGGGACAAGCTAAAATGAAAACGTCATGTTTTTCAATCTTTTCATTAGCTTTAAATGTTGATACAAAGAAGTTGCCATTCCACAAAGTAATTAATGAATACAGTGCATCAAAATTCAATGTGTATCCTACAAAATTAAGAACAGTGAGAGAAGGGCTGTGTTACGAGGGGTGCGTAAGAGTGCTGAAAGGCGTGACATTGATCCAAACCTGCCATTTTTTTTTTAAAAGGAACATCTACTGACAACTTTTTTTTTCACTTCAAGGTCTTGTATCAGAGCCAGCAAGCTGTCAACTCCAAAGTAGCATCACCCTTCCACAGTAATAGCTGAATCTATTTTTTCTAACTGGGAACTCACACTTGCTCAGCAGGTACTCTCCAGCTGAGCCATGCATTCTCCCCTGCTTTGTGTTGACTATATTTGGGAGAATATCTTGCTTCCTACTAGATATGTACCTAATCATAACCTAACCATTTTTGGGTTTCCTGTCCAGTTTGTATTCATTCAGATAAAATCTCATGAATTGTTTTGCCCTGACTTGCATGGAACCAAGATCCTCCTAGTCTCTCGTAGATTAACTCCTATATAGTTTAGAAGGGCAGTTGTACATCTGCAATGTAAAAGGCATTTTATGGACTTTTCTTCTGTCCTTCAAACGATGATTCACCCAGCCTTACTCTACTGAGTGCTAGGATTATGGGCAAGAGGTACCAGTTCCTGACTACACAGCTATTTTCAGTAAATCCAGTCTAGATATTATATTGTTTATTCATGCTTGTATTCACATAACTTCATATCTGGAGCATGCTATACCCAGACTTGAAATTATCTTCCTCTGTCTCCCTCCATAACCGTCAGTTGTCTACATGAGATACTGAATGATATACTGAATAATATACTGAAATATATACTAAAATAATGTTCAGTGTCAATTGCTGTGGATGAAAGCTACTTGCCTCTGCAGAAAGTCAGCTTTGACTCCTGTCTTAACAAAACATCCAACTGGATGACATTGTATGACTGAAATTAGGGAATGTTTGAGATATATTTCCTTATTTTTAGATTGAAGACACCAGACAGGAATATAGGGCACTTAACAGTAATTGAATTGAATATTATTAATTATTATGTGGACTCACCCTCCAGTAATCCTTAATAAGGATTACAGACTTCTGAAGAGTCAGTGTGTTGTTCCCTTTCTCTTATAAATATCCATTATTTGAATTGGAAACTGAAATTGTAATTCTCTCCAAAAAAGTACATTGGACAAGTATTATAACAAAAAAACTTGAAAGATATAGGATTTCATACAAAGGGAAAAAATCCACCCAAATTAAATAAAATTTCCAATACAATGAAATAAAATATAAATAAAAGTATAGGTAGAGTTCAAATTATAATAATTCATTTTATGGGAGATGACAGTATTTGGTGACTAAATTTTATAGATTATTTCTTTTTTTTTAATTTAATTTTATTTTATTTGAGAACATACTGTACAGAGGGGTTACAATTACATGGGCAGGATAATGCATACATTTCTTACCAAGCATTGCAACCTCCTCCTTTGTTTACCCTTCACCTCCCTTCCCAGCCTCCCCCTCCCCCCCACCCAATCATACCCCCCCCCCCCACACTGACATTGTAAAGCTGGTTTTGACATGACATTTTGTACTTCTCATTGTTGCAACAGGTCCACCTGAATCCTTAACGACTTGTTTGTCCCCGTCTCCTCCACATTTTATACTGACATCAAATATAGTGAAAGCGGGGGTTACACTGTGGGGAAGGGACATACAAAGCAACAAAGAAATAATCTTATAAATGCGTTAGAAACACATGCATGAAAGAAACAAAAACATTAAAATACATATTTGAGGGTTCGTTTTCCTAACATCACATTCTCTGACTTTTTCCGCTTGACTCATACCTATACTAGATATTGCAAATAAGGGAAACCATGGGACCTATGTTTCTTTGGGCCTGGCTTACTTCACTTAATATAATTTTTTCCAAGCCTTTCCATTTCCTAACAAATGGGGAAATGTCATTCTTTCTGATGGAGGCATAGAATTCCATTGTGTATATATACCACATTTTCTTGATCCATTCATCTACTGAGGGGCATCTGGGTTGGTTCCATATCTTAGCTATTTACCCTAATGTTTACAAAAAAGACCACACTAAAGCTACCAGCACAATTATGTTTATTGCAGCATTATAGATTATTTCTTGTAATAGATAAAAACTGAACTGAAATTCTATCATTCACACTACAGAAACAACGCATGCCTTTCAAACAAGCAGGAGAGAAATAAGAGGCATTGGGGAATATTTTCTAAAATATCTGCACACATGTTCATAAAATATGATCTAGAAATTATAAATATGATGAGATATTTGATATTATTATAATTTAAACATAGCTTCGTAAGATACCAGTCATTCAGAAAAAAAGAAATAACCAAGGTTTAAATAAAACTACCCAACCTTGAACAAGAGGATACTAGGAAAGCCAAAGGTGTGCCCTTTGTGAATTCTCTTTTTTGTATTATTAAGGTGATGTACAGGGGGGTTACAGTTACATAAGTAATGTGATTATTTTTCTTTTCTAACTTGTTACCCCTTTCCTCATTTTTCTTTTTTTTTGGGGGGGGGGGTCCAGTCGTGAGGCCTGAACTCTGGGCCTGGGCACTATCCCTAAGCTCTTCAGCTCAAGGCTAGCACTCTACCACTTGAACCATAGCACCACTTCTGGCTTTTTTTTTCTTTTTGCTTATGTGGTGCTGAGGAATTGAACCCAGGGCCTCATGCATGCAAGGCAAGCGCTCTACCACTGGGCCACCTTCCCAGCCCTACTCATTTTTCTTGCTCTTTTCCTCCTCCCCAATCCTCCCCCACCAAGATCATTTCCAACCTACTGTCTTGTGAGTATCACTGTTGCATAGGTTCATGCTTTGTCCTTTGTCTCACCATTTTGTTGTTCTCCTTCTCTTCTTTAGTTCAGATAAACATATATACAACAACCAGGGTACCAAAATTAAATACAGTGACAACAGGGGTTTTACCATAGGGGGGAAAATACAAAAGAAAAAATAAATCACATAGTACATTGAGAACAACAACAAAGAAAAACCTCTTGTGTCCATGTCTTGCAGTTTGTTTGTCTTAGCATTATATTATATGGTCATATGTACATAGCTATTGAGCTATTCTGCTCATCTGCTAAGATTATCCTAGATGTATACTAATTATTACAATTAAGGGACACCATAGGATGTATGTTTTTTTTTAGGTCTGACTTACTTCACTTAATATGATTATTTCCAAATCATTCCATTTCCTTACAAATAGGGTGGTGTCATTCTTTATGATTGAAGCATAGAATTCCAACATATGTAATTCAAACATATATATATATATATATATATATATCAAGAAAATGCTATATATATATATATGGATCAAGATATATATGTATATATATGTATATATTTATATCAATCACATTTTCTTGATCTATTCATCTACCAAGTGGCATCTGGGTTGTTCCATATCTAAGCTATGTTAAATAATGCTGCAATGGACATAGTTGTGCTGGTAGCTTTAGTGTGGCCTTGTTTGTGGTCATTTGGGTAAATGGCAGACTTCTCTGAAGAGGAAATAAGAAGAGCCAATAGACACATGAAGAAATGCTGAACATCTTCGGCCATAAAAGAAATGCAAACCAAAACCACAATGAGACTCCATCTTATCCCAGTTTGAATGGATATAATCAAGAAATCTAATAACAATTGATGCTGGAGAGGATGTGGCCAAAAGGCAACCCTACTGTACTGTTCATGGGAGCATAATCTTGTTCAATCACTCTGGAAAGCAGTATGGAGGTTCCTCAAAAGACTCCACATAGAGCTCCCCTATGACTCAGTAATATCACTTTCAGGCATTTATCCAAATGTAAATTCTTTTTGTCTTATTGATGCTGTCAATACCAGTTTGTGAAAGAAGGGGAAATTATAAAAAAAGAGAGGGGAATTATAAAAGATGCTTCTGATCAAGAAGCATGTATGTTAAAAAGCTTAAAGGCTATCTTTAAATGATTAAATATATATGATGTTAAAATGAACCCCTTTTCTGCAACTCTTAATAAAAATAGGAAAAAATTCTCAATAGATGAGATCTCTTCCCCTCTCATTAATAAAGATACATCTATTCTAATTAGTGCTAATCTCTTATTTACTTCCCTCACAGACACATCAGAAATGATTTTTCACCATCTATCTGAGCATTCCTTAAACCAATCAAGTTGATGCATGAAATTAACCATCACAGTTCTACAGAGCAAAATGTTCTGGGTTGAAATTAGAGATATATTGGATTTCTGTTCTTTTGCTAGTACTGAGCTTTGAGCTCATGGCTTTGAAATTGCACTGCCATTTGAGGCAGTCTACTAGGTTTTTTTTCTTAATTCTTTAATATTTTCTTTTAAAAATAGACTCTATCATTGACAAATTCTCAGAAGTGGAGATTAGTATATGCAATACATTTGGGCTCAATTTATAAAACGATTTATAATCCTGAAAAGATGCATTGTGGTGAATAAACAAACAATTAAAGTCAAAAATACATTTGAACATGTTAAAAAATATAGCTACTCAAGAGTTTGCCTAGCGTCAGCCTTGGACAATGACCATTCTACATCCACTTTTGCAGCTGGATTTGCAGATGTGCACACTATGCACAGTCTTGAACAATAAACACACATGTAGAAAATATTTTTTAATAAAAAGAAATTTTGAAAATGTGTTAGACATGTTCAACTTGAGATACATGGAAAAGTTTAGGTAGTATAAAAAGAGTACAGACAGGACTATCATAAAATAAATATTAATAAAGCCAAAAAAAGGGGACTGGGAAGGTGACTCAGTGGTAGAGTGCTTGCCTTGCATTCATGAGGCTCTGGGTTCGATTCCTCGGCACCACATAAACAGAAAAAGCCAGAAGTGCACTGTGGCTCACATGGTAGAGCACTAGCCTTGAGCTAAAGAACTGAGGGACAGTGCCCAGGCCCAGGAGTGACAAAAAAGAGATATAACCAAAAATACCAAAGAGAACCGGAAAAGACTAGCAAAAGCAAGAATAGAAAGAGGGCATGGAGTTAGTCTGTTAGACTGTGCAGTGTTTTCACCATATATCTGAATGCTCCAGGAGGTCCCAAACTTACTCCAAATTTTAGTATAGTTCCCTTGTGGGAAATGTTATTAAGCACTGACATTATTGTGGCATAATTTCTGAATTAAAATTATTCTTCCTGAAGAAAAATTAAAATGCTAAATCAAGAGAAAAAATTCAAACAGAAATTTCCTTTACGATGTATTAAAGTAACTAGGTATCTCTGGAAAAGATCCTATGCGCCAATAAATATGGCTATTTTATCTCTTATCATTCTTTACTGTAATAATGTGGAAATGTAGTTCCTGATTTTATAAGCCCTTATAAATCATTTATATTCTCTTTCATTCAACTGAAATCATGTGCAAAGGAAACAAAAAGAGAATCCTTTTGTTACTGCATCCCAATGTCTGATTAAATTATGGATATTAAAATTCTAAAATTGACAAATAATAGAACTACTTTCTTGAGATCTTATGCCATAATCCCATCAAATAGAAGAATAAATATAATTCATAGGGCTACTAGAAAAAATTACATAGATTAATTTTAGTGACAACACTCATGCTTAATATTCAGAGTAAGATTTCTGGAATGTTTCCAGCACTTATTTTGCTTCAGAAGGTATTAATATTAAACAGTTAGCCAATACTTTTTAAAGAATTTAATATTCTTATAACCATCCTAGAAATTTGAAATCAAATTGTGTTTTACAGAGGTAAAACAGGAATTTATTTTACTTTCTTCATGACTGCAGAGCATAAAAGACACCTCCACGCAATACATTAGTGCAAATGTGAAGAACCAGCATCAATCAATCAGAGGGAAAATGCCACATATTTTTGTGACCAATTAAATACAGTTCTTTCTGGTTCCTATTAATTCCATTGCAAGTATTAGGCAGTGTACTAAAGTGTCCTAATATTGTAGTTACTGTATACTTCAGGGTTGCACATCATGTATGACTTTCTCATGAAGTAAAACCAAGTCATACATACTACCATACTACAATTATTCTTACATTGCATTAGGATATCTGATGTGTTTCTGTTAAAAATCACTCATGTCTTTATTTTCCCCAATTATTCACCAGACTTTGTCTCTCAGCAATTTTATCCAAATTTAATTTGCATATTCTGTTCTGTACTTGGTTACCACTTTGTTGTCAAAGCTAGTATCTAACATTCTTACAGGCAGAAACTGCTGTCTGGGACATAGTCACTGTCTAGTTGGAATCTTGGTGTTAATGACAGATACTTAATTTCAATTTTTTATCCCATTTTTCTGATGGCCTTCACAGTGTACCTTCTTATGGAATCTTATGGAAGTTGTCCAGAACCGGGGAACCATTCATATTGGAAGATTAAACTCTACCAAAAGATAGTTTTTCCATAGTTTTAAGAAATAAAGACATTCTAGCTCAGAAATTAATGAGGTCTCACTATCAAAGACAAAGCATGCATTTGAACTACTTTGGCTGCCTTTCAAGTTTGGACTTGTCCCAATAAAACTTCTCTTTTTGTCTGCGGCCTTAAACTTAATGACTTCTTCTTTATGGTGGAAGCTCAGTAAAAAAGGGGCAAGATGTTTGCCCAGTTTGAGGTGAATCAAAGTAGAATACAAAGCCAAACTCTACTATATTCATGTTGTCAGGTCTTGAATAATAAAAAGAAGTATTCTGCGCTTTTAGTGTCTGCATCTGTAAAATGAGATACACTGACTAACAAATTACTTTGTGGGGCTTTGTGGAAAATGAAGTATCCCTCATTTACAAGCTAGGATTTACTCATAGATGTGTAGTTATGGTGGTTCTGTTGGTTTTATGCTTAGTGTCAGATGTTCGTATGACAAGAACCCTATAAGCTTAATTATAGACCAGTTTAATTCCCCAGATGTTATGATAAGTACACAGTGGGAGAGAGATTAAAATGGTCTGCCCCAAATTGTGCATCTTGTGATTAGCAGGTACAATGCTTTACAAAGAAGAAATGTTCAATAAGAACTGGTAATTATTATTGGGAAGAGGAAAAGATTTATGGAGAAGAGAGTATTTAATATTTGCAGACACCTGCCTTCTAAGAATGGACAGATTTGATAGAAAAAAAATTGAAGGAACAACTATGCAAGGATCAGGGCTACTGGAGCACTTCACACTACCACGGCTGTGTCCTGCGCCCTATCTTCCTTACACAATCCAATTTGCTCAGTCCCAACTGTCTTCACATTTATTTATCTAACAAATGTGGAGTGCTCATGTAGGTAAAGAGAGGCATAATAAAAATGTCTGGTGATGATTATGAAGACTGTAGCTGTCTGTTTACTCCACATTTCATGGTAAAGATGGTCCACCCGCAGCTCTACCCTCTGCACTGTGCAGAGAGGAACTTTGCTCAGCCTCCACTCAGGGCTGAGGCTCTGACTGGAGAGAGGAGGGCACTTCTGAGACAGTCTATGACATTCATTAGCAAAAGCCTATCTTACAACAGAGAGCTCTTTCAATCGACCATTATTTTACTCTTGGGCGTAATAAAGCAAACAACATGTAGACTACATTTATCATGAAAGCAAAAATGAACAGTTGGAAAATCTGTCAAAGTACCTTTAAATTGTTCAATAATAACCAGTTCTGCTGTAGCTAAAACTACTTATGCAACAGAGATGACAAGGAATGAAGTCTGAGTTCATCAATAGTAGTTTTACATCTCATCATTGGCAAGGTAAAAATAAGACCCAGAAACAACTCAGAGTAGCACAAAAGGAAGCCCCAGAGGACAGAGCACCTATAGATGTGTTTGCAGACAGACAGCAGGAACTGAAGGATGTAGGAAAATACAGCACTGACACATTTGTCTTGCACACAAGTGCAGAGGCAGCTTAGAAATGAGAGATGAAACTTTAGATTTGGAAGGAAAAGTGACCTCCTCAGGCGTGTAGGGTTCTTCTATTCCCTGCATAGAATGAATGGCTGAGAATCCAGTTACTTGTGACAATGCCAACGCCTAGCTGACCATCTCCAGCTGTGGTACACACCTGTAAAAGTTCGGAATTCCACAGATAATTGATTCGATACATGTAAATAACGGCCAACGGTGGCTTCCTCATCTCCATGCTGATTTCACCCATGAGCAATGGGTCTATATTAAAAATGTAAATTAAAACTATCTTGTTCTTCTGATGTGAAAGATGAGTTTGAACTTTAATGTGTTAAGATGGTTATTGATATAGGTGTCTAAAATGCCACAGAGGACATAAATGGAATTAACCAAGAGATGGAAACTTTTTATACATTTTCTGAAAAAAAAAAGAATTGGACACATGCATAACATATAAATATTTCCAGAAAGAAAGCAGCACAGGATAGTTTCTGAATGTCATTTTTCACCTAATTATTAATAAACATTCAATTAAAGTAAAACCAAAAAAGGCTTGAATGTTTATAAGTAAAAAGACTATTCTGAATAATTTGAATTTGAAATTTTGTACATTTTAAGTTATTTGTTTTATCCCATAGAAAGCCTACTTTCATTTGGTCCATAAAGTTTATTTTCTCTCTCCTCTCTTTTTTTCATTGCTTTTTAATATATTTGAAGGCAAGATATTATTTCTCTCCTTTTATACCTCTTGATGGTCCCGATTGCTAAGCAACTAAAAAAATGGTGTCTTACTAGAACATAACATATTCTTGAATAAGTAAAAATATCTTTGAATCCATCTGCTATAACCACACGTTAGTAGTGTATGTATGACTTGACTTTACAATTATTTATATATGAAACAGGAATTTCAAAGTTTCTTATTTGATAGCAGACTCTTACATATCTAGTGTCAGTTCATAGGCACCAGCAAGTGAAAAATAACTCTAAAAGTTTTATCACCTACTACTTTCAACCATTACTCTGAGAAGTTGTTAATAATCCACAACATTCAATGTACTTTTTAAACTTTGGTGTCACTTCCAGAACTCCTTTCATAACAATGCTAATTAGCAGGGAATGATTAGAGAGTGGTAATCTTATATAAAGCAACAATATACAGGAATCAAGTCCTAGACTGCTAAAGCTTTTGCTTGCAGATGAACTTCGATTTGATTTTTTTTTTTATTGTAAAGATACTATACAGAGGGTTACAGTTACATGAGTGAGTTAATGAGTACACTTCCTCTTGAACATTGTTACCCCCTCCATTGTTTTCCCCCTACCATCCCCTCCCTCTCTCCCTTCCCCGAGGTTCTTTTTTTTTTTTGATTGTGATTAAGTGATTACATAATTTCCAGAAATTCACAGTATTGTGGAATAATGATGCTCATTTAAAGTCACAAGTTCATTCTAACTTTCCTGGAGCAAACTGTCTATCACAGTCTGTAATATATAATGGTGTTCACATGTTATATACCCTATATGTGATCAGCAGCATGGGGATATTTAGTAGTGGTTCAACCAGATGAGTGGGAGTTCTTTGTTTCTTAAGTCCTGTTAGTTTTGTCGTATCACCTAACATTTTGGATTTAGCATCCACTTATCAGGGAGACCATGTAGCATTTGTCTCTTTGCTCTTGGCTTACCTCGCTCAACATGATTCCTTCTAGCTCCATCCATTTCCCTGCAAATGCCATTATTTTGTCATTTCTAATGGCTGCATAATATTCCATTGTGTATAGATACCACAATTTTTGGATCCATTCATCTGTGGTGGGGCATCTAGTTGTTTCCATATCCTAGCTATTGCGAACAGTGCTGCAATAAACATGGAGGTGCACGTGTCCTTGTATATTGGTTCCTGTTGTTCAGGGTAGATGCCTAGAAATGGTATGACTGGGTCATAAGGGAGGTCAATCTTTAGCTTTCTAAGGACCCTCCAGACTGCTTTCCAAAGTGGTTGTATAAGTGTACATTCCCACCAGCAGTGTAATAGGGTTCCTCTTTCTCCACATCCCCTCCAGCATTTGTCGTTGGCTGATTTGTGTATGTGGGACATTCTGACTGGGGTAAGGTGGTATCTCAGGGTTGTCTTTATTTGCATTTCCTTCACCACCAGGGATGATGAACATATGTTTCATTCCTCCCAGAATCCCCACGCTTGGAATGGTAAGAACCTTAATTTTGAGATTTCTCCTTGGCACAAAATCCTGTAGTAAATATTTCTTAGAGTCACTTAGGCCTTTTTTTGTAAGCAAGGTGAAAAGTAAACCTTTCAGAGAGCCACTGTGCCTATCAATCTATAAGGGCATCAGAAAAAGAAGATGAAGTACCAGAGTATGCAGAGTAAATAAGTATACAGATAAAATAATATAAATATGCATATATACATACACAAACACAGATAGACCTGAGACACAAAAACATAGGCCTTGAAGATTAGTGGTCCTGTGCTTTGTTTATTTATCTTATGCTTTTAAGGGTAGGTAATGCTCTTCTTTCCTGTTTTATGTGTGTGGTAAATAAATGTCACTCGGTAAACAGTCATTGATGGAGCTCTGCTCAGTATCTTCTCCAGTTCCTGTTCTGGTAAAGGCTCCTAATATTCCTTGAGGGAACCCTGAGTTATCACATGATAAAAGTTGATGACAATGTGACTTTATTTGCATTGATAAGGAAGCTATCACATACAGAAATTAAATGATATATGCAGAAGTCAGGATGTAAAACAGTACTGTGGCCAACAGAGCCAATGAACTAGCTTTCCCCACTCCACTATTAATAGGCCACCGTTTGAGCTCATCCACCAGCCCCAGGGAAGGGAATACTGGTGGATCTTCCCAAGTTCGTGACAAATTAAGCCTAGAGGAAAAATTGTTCTTTCCATGTTACCATACAATGTATAAATGATCCCAAATAATTCACAAAGAAAAGCAGAAAGGACAAAGAGATCACAACTGGATCCATACTCAAATAGCTAGAAAGATAACTATTGTGACTGAGTTTCTGTGGGTTTTCAAGTTAGCCACAGGCAAAATGTAGAATGGATATTTGTTTCATTATGGCTTCACAAAGATATAAATAATGAATGTTTAAAAACAAGCTATTTTTCAAAAGAACAATGTAATGGTAGTTCTCCATATGATAAAAAAAAATGATGGTTTACAATGATTATTTTTTAAAAAAAAACAAGAACTGTGACATCTTATTGCTGTTATCATAAGCCTCAAGAATTTGCTTTATAAAGTATTTTCATCTGTCACATGATAATAATGTGCTAGTTAGTCTTATTGGTTATACTTTTATATGAGTTTTATTTTTAAGTGGATTTGGTCTTTAAGCCAGCAATATTCTAGCAAAGAGTTAATCTCTAGTACCAGTTCTAAACATATTTAAACAACATTGCGTTTTTCCTTCTCAAAAATTCCTGAGAGTAATTAATATTCTTTGACATTCTTCTAATATCTCACTTGGATATTCTCATGTATTTTCTTATCCACTGGATTGAATTTGAAATATTGATATTAAAATGCTAAAAGCTATTTCATATTCATTATACATAGAAACTATCATATTCATTAAAAAATCCTTTATAACTATTCTACCTATATACTCTTCCACCTCATTGAAATGCATCTCCATTACCCTCGACAAATTATAACTCAGTGTGCCTAATCAATACAAACTATATGCGTGTGTCTACTAAAAAACTAAGACAAATAAAAGTTTTCAATTGAAATTATTTCCTGGGCAGCTCCCTTCTCTTTCTTTCTCAGTATATTTGTGTTATAAGTATGTCTACCACATACTTAATTGCATTCTGAAAACTCTAGTTACCATGAGTCTTGTAAGGAGGTGACATGAAAGTAATCCTTTCATAAACAAATTAACAGGAGTCTTTGGTGCTATGTGTCATTGTAAAAATTTAAAAGGAACCACAACTCAACCAAAAATATTCCGTTTTATTAGGTTAGTCACTAAAATCTGATTGAAACTTAGCATATACCATGATGCAGGTGAGCTGGAATTTCTTCAAAATACTGACCGATTTCTTCACTGGTATTATGCATTTCCTACAGTGACACGACACATAAACACATTAAAAACTCATTTACTGATTAGCGTTCAAATCATTATCAGAGATAATCGCAAGCCTTAGGTGTAATACTATTTTTTGATTTTTCATCCATCTCTTACTGTGTACATAACATAGAGCTAAATATTTGTAACTTTCATTCCATTTCTCTTGTTCAGCAGTGATACTAAATGTTCCAATTTCTGGGGTTTTGCCTATTGAAAATGCCACTCATCCAAAATTATTTTGAAAATTAGACCAGGTCCCTGTGGGATACCTTCCTGAATGTTGAGTGTTTTTTGTTTTACACAAGTGATCCATCAGTAAGCACTTTTATTGTCTTCCAAATTTTCTTTTCTTTTTATGTATTTTTTATTGTAAAGTACTGCACAGAGGGGTTAAAGAACTGTACAGAGGGGTTACAGTTACATGAGTAAGGTAATGGGTACATTTCCATTGTTACCCTTCCTTTGTTTATTCCCCTACCATCCCTGCCCTCCCCACCTCCCCAACTTTTCCCTCCCCTCCAGGAAGTTGTAAAGTTAGTTTTCAACATAGTATCTTGTACATCTCATTGTTACAATAGTTCAACCTATATCATTGTTTCAGCATGGTGTTATTTCCTATACATTTTTCTAATTTGGGGAAGGGAAAGGAAATAACCAAATTTTCTTACCATGCAGACATAGTTCCTAGAATTTAGGGTGAAACTAATCTTGTCTATATCCAATTATCAGCTCACATTGACATGCAACATATCAGCGTCCATGCCATCATTTTCTTCTGGGATCTGGATGAATTGTCTCAATGGAAATTATTTTATTTAGGAACCCATATAGATTTAGCTTTTCCATGGTATTTTAGCTGTGTGTTGACATTAGCAAGGAAATCTTTCACAGCTATAATGCTGTAACCAACCAGAAAGTGTAGCTGGACATTCATTGTCCACAGTCTTTTCTGCCCGTAAGTCATAATTTCCACAATTTAGAAGATCTCAGCATTTCTATTTGTATCCATATTCCATTGAAATAATAAGTGCTTTTCAAATAAAGCAGCTGTTAATTTTCTTTAACAAGTTACTTAAGTGACTGGATGTTTCTCATCTCTGTGCACTTCCACAGTAGATATCTAATCAGTGACTATGAATGAATCAAGGTAGAAATTTAGCATCTATTTGTTATGTTGTTATTGTTGTTCTGAGACAAAATTGTAGGGACAGTACTGCCTTAGCTTGATGACACTGTTCCATATGTATTTGTTCCTACAAATCTAAGGTATCTAAGGACTGTCGTATTTAGTTATAATTCAGGACTGGGGAAGGTGAACTAAAGACTAGAATATGGGCCAAGCAGTAAACCTTGACCTTCCTTCCTCCTTAAAGGTTTAGAGTCATCAAACATTGGCTAATGCTACCCCACGTGATTCTCTATACTTTGTTACACATCTACCTGTCTCTCCCTGATTGACTCATCCAGCAACAAGGTAAGTTGGTGCTGTCTCTCCCGTCAACACTAATTCGGCCAAGGTTCTACTTTCTCTCCATACTCACTCATGACTCTGATCCCTTTATCTTGATTTCTCCCTCCCTATCTTCTCTTTCACTTATAAAACACATTTTATTTTTCTATTCACAAAATAATTTTTAAAATCTAAGCCAAAGTTAAAAACTAAAGATTCTATTTCAGGATCAACCCACTTGTGTTTATCCCTATTTATTTAATTATTTATTTAGTCAACATTCTTTATGAAGAGTAAGATAGATGATATCCATAAAACTCTTACTGTAATGTCAGAAATAATTACGATTCAATTAGCTTTTTTGAAATCCTGCTATTTTAATTCAAATTGTTCCCTGAACATAAATTATTTTATTCCAAATTTAGTTTAATAAAATCAAAACAGCTCAAAGAGGAAAATGACTGTATAAGACACTTCAGGAAGTTTGAAAAACTAGGATAGCAGCAAATCATATAGGAAGTAGAATCTTAATAGACTAATTCTGTCTTTTTCTTCCACCGTTAGAGGCCAGGGGATGAGAGTAGAGATTCTAGAGTTTATTGGCTTTGTTTTACAGGAAAGACCAAAGGTGCTATCTGAGAATATTCGTATGAGTTCCAAGGAGGGAATTCTGTTTTGGAGGGGGGAAAAAAGCAACTATTACAGACCGGAGTAATGTCAGCATTTGAAATTAACAGTACAATGTTTCTCTCAGGAGAGCATCATGAAGCCAGGCAACATGACAGGCATGGTGCCTTCCTGCATCAGATTTACAAGGTTTACATGCTGTTCGTCCTGAAATTAATTCTACAGTATGCTGCTTATCAGCTTGAAGCAGGAAGCTGGTGAATATAGAGAACTGATTTTTTTTTGGGTCTAAGATTCAAGTTGGGTGGAAAGAGTTGTGATCAGAAGCTACATCTCACACTGGCAGAGCTGCTGCTAAAGAAAAAGCCACAGGGAGCCCGCACGAGGGGCCACAGCCAAGCCTGCGTGAGGGAGGGCCTCGGCCAGGCCCGCGCGAGGGAGCGCCACGGCCAGGCCCGCGAGAGGGAGGGCCACGGCCAGGCCCGCGCGAGGGAGGGCCTCGGCCAGGCCCGCGCGAGGGAGGGCCTCGGCCAGGCCCGCGGGAGGGAGGGCCTCGGCCAGGCCCGCGCGAGGGAGCGCCACGGCCAGGCCCGCGCGAGGGAGGGCCACGGCCAGGCCCGCGCGAGGGAGCGCCTCGGCCAGGCCCGCGCGAGGGAGGGCCTCGGCCAGGCCCGCGCGAGGGAGGGCCTCGGCCAGGCCCGCGCGAGGGAGGGCCTCAGCCAGGCCCGCGTGAGGGAGGGCCTCAGCACCCTTTTGTGCTCCAGAAGAAAACTCAGGGTTCTGTCTTCACCACTGGATAACTACCACAGGAGCCCCAATGAAACTGATGGTAAAACAGAGCCTGAAGAAGTGCCCAGATGCCCAGAAATGAGGTTAGCATGCGTTAGTAGGGCCCAACTCACCATGCTGGAGCCATCATTTAAGAAATGTTAAGGTAAAAGAGAAAACAACGTACATAGCATCTTCTCCATCTTGTTACAACAAATACTCCCCAGAAATGGCCTGGGGGGGGGGGGGGTTGGGGCAGGAAAAAAAAAAGAAGTTATTCCCCCAAACAGCTGAGATTCTGTAAAGAGATACCAGAATCACCTTGGGGTGGGCGTGGGGGTTGCACCCTTTGACTCCTAATCATGTGAGGTGATCAAAATAGTTACTATGTTTAAGAAAACATGGTAAGAGTTTTACGAACATCATCTAATTTCCTTCTTTCTCTTCATAATGAACACAGTCTTATGTCTATTTAAAAAGAAGTCCACTCTGTTTTGAAGGATTTCAGAGCAGTCTACCTACGACCACAGTCCAGAGAAAGGATGGTAGGTGAGAGCCTGCCAGTCTCCATTTTCCTGCCAAGTCTCTGTTCTTCTTTCTCAGCTTTACTGACAACTGAGCTCACTATGGAAGCCCAGACACTTCAAACAGAACTCAGACACTGAAAATAAACAGCCACCTTGCTCCTTCAGATGGCAACTGAGGAAAACAAAAAGGTATAAGAGGCAAAATGGAATATCTTTGAGGATGAAATGAGGGAAATGAAATAAAGAAAAAAGATAGGAATTGTGGCAAAATTACATGCGTGAGAACATACATTGTGTGCATATATGAACACAGCACGTGCACACTCATGTATGTGTACATACATACACATATATGCATTCGTATATACTCACATATATGCCTGAACAGACACACACATAGACACACACATTTATATATTTTCTAAGTTTGGAAGTTTGGAAACACTCTGAACAAGTGGCATATGAACCTCTGTGTTTCAAACTATTGTATTTTATAATCCTTAATGATTAGGATCTTCACATACTTTGGTGCTACTGTTATTAAACAACAACAATAACAAAAGGAATAGAAAGGACAGTTGCTTAATTTCCAGTGAAGCCACACACACACACACACACACACACACACACACACACACACACACACACACACATATATGCATATATAATTTTTTCAGGAAAGCAAATATTCTTTTAGGTATGAGTTTTAATCAAACCACATGAACTCATGTGGTTAATTAAATACCACCAGTGTTTCTTGTTATCAAGAAACAGAAGCTTCCAGAAGTTTGTGTTGAACACTTTTGTCCCATGGGAAATTATGGAATGGGTCTCCTTGTCCCTAGTCACCACTGAGCATGGTGCTGGCCTCATGGTCAGTAATGCTTATTATCAGGAAATTTTTCTTAAAGTTCTTATGGCACTTCCCTTGATATGTCCAATTGAACTGATGTGAAAGAAGTGCAAATATTAAAATGTGCTGTAACTAATATTTTAGTATTCCTGGAAGTTACCACAAATACATTTTTTTCATCCACAGAGGAATAAGATCTTTGTGGACGCTTCTTAAATGGTGTCCCCCCTGTCAGCCTTTCCTAAAGTAGCATTTTCATTCTAAAAATCTTGACTAATGACACATCCATGTGACAGCTGAAGGAGCTTTTTGACTCAAGGCTGACAAGCGATTTTAAAAAAAAACATGACCCCTAACTGTGAAGGGCTTTGTGTTAAACAATCATTTTATTAACCTTGACTTTTGTTTGATAGTGTACAATGTGAAAATAATGAACATATTGTTAAATATTGAAAGGACAACTCTCCATTGTCAATTATTATATGCACAACTAATTTTTAGCACTCAACATATAGTCTTTCCAAATAAAGGCTACATAGCTTCATATATATATTATATAAATACACATCAATGGATATATAATACATTATAATACATATAATACATATCAATGAACATATAATGAACATATAACTACTCATCAATGGAACTGATGTATTTTATAATAGACATGCATATTCATATACATGTATGCTGTCATTGTGTATTTTCATTTTTTTCCTTGTGGAGATCCATGTCAAAAATCAAAATGTGATTCTCCACATTATTGTGATAAAAAGTACTTGCTATAGATTTTTTTCTCTTCTACGGTAGTACGGTGATTTTTTACAAAGTTAGTTGAACTTTGTTCCAAGGAGTATTATTTCTATATTTAAAGTTTACCTCACACATTCTTTTGCTCTGCTATGAAACTTTAATAAATTAAATAAATAAATTCAATAAAATTAAAAAAATGAAATTTCCCCAGCCAATGTCATTAGAGGGGAAGCTTCAATGCCTTGCTAAAAGTTTACTCATAATATGGAGAGAAGTACATGTAAGGAAGTAGAAATGCATACTTTGAGAATCTGAGATTTACTTCTCCAGGGAAACTATCGATACTTCACAAAGATTACTGATATGACATTATGCTTTGCTCTCTTTGAAAATTATAGTCTGTATAAAAAGTATAAGATTAGGAAGCAATTGGGAAGCAAGTATTATCTTAATTGAGGATGCTTTATACCAAAAAATACTGAATTCCCCGCTGTCTCTTTGAAGGCTAAACATTCTGCTAGACTCTCTTGTCATTCTGCTCATAGTTGTTGCTATCAGTGCTTTCCATAGTGAATGTGATCTTTCATATCTGAGTTGTTGCTTTTACACAACATTCAGGGTTTATTCTGATTTTTCACACCAAAATATAGAATAATCAAAAATAAGGGCTACTGTGTTAAATGCTACCATAAAATAATTTTATTTCTTAAAATCAGAGTACCTTCTTCCCAACTACTTAAGGTAGATTAGGCTAGTCCTTGTATGATGTGTTCATTCATTCATTTATTCCATACTGTTTTTGTTCTCTCTCTCTCTCTCTCTCTCTCTCTCTCTCTCTCTCTCTCTCTCTCTCTCTCATCATTTTGGCATCATTACTGTATTACAGGATCCCCTACTTACACAGAAAACCAGAAAAGATGTAATGAATGGCAAACAGAATTCTCATTGTCTTTAGCCTCCATATATTAACAGGCCAAATAAGTTTCTTCAAAATCTTACTTCTTTTCTCTGTTCCATGTAGTAAGAAGGAAAAAGAAAAGAAAGAAAGAAAAGGAAAAAAAAATAAATGCTTTCTAAAATGAAAAGAGGGTATTTCTTTGCCCAGATTTCTTTTAGACCATGGTTTAAAAGTTGAAAGAAACTGACATTTAAAAAAAAATGAGTGCTGAGAGATCTTAGTGCTTCAACTCCAGTCTTTTCTAGCTAGCTCTTGAAACAGATGTGTTTATTCAGGATGCAGCCGTATTCATCTTCATCCAAGCAAAGTATTTCAGTTGTAAAGGATTTAAGAATAGAAGTGGAAAATGATTCAGAGTAGAACAAGGGAAGGACGCAGAATATAACAACCTCACTCTCTCTTCCTTGCTAGTTTTATTTCTGGGCTAAAGATTCTAGAACATTCCATCTAGTGGGACTCAGAAGCCCTCTTGAAGAACCTGGTGGCTTTGCAATCTGTGGGATGAGAGTCTTTGAACAGGTGTTGTTGGAACTACCTGTAGAAATGCTTTGATATTTGATGTGACTTTAGGGGAAGGGGCAGAAAGAAAGTAGGGCTGCAATCTTTGGCAAGAAAGAAGGAGTATTCTCTGAGATGGAGTGTTTTATTTCTTTCAATAGCGATTTCCCACTTGTCACACACCCCACGGACACTTTTTGCAACATTAGAGTGGGGATAAAATTTTCTCTAAACAGTGCTAACAATGAAGGGTTTGCAAGGGAATATTGTGATGAAAAGACCTGGAACCGCAGCCAGATTGTGTCTGAGTAGCTAGAGCATAGTGTCTTACCTTTGCCAGCCGTGTCTCTGGTCACTTTAATTTACAATGAGCTATATTGCCATATTCGGTCTAGAGCTAAAATATCTCAGTGGCACTAGATTTCATAAATCGAGTTCATAATTAGGTTTAATCTTTTCACAGATGTAAAATTCTCTCACTAAATGTGCCTCATAATTCTTGTTTTTGCTAATAGGTAATATTCACTTTAGCAAAAAAAAAATAGAACCCTTCATTATTTCTGATATGAAGAGTCCATATCGTTTTTTTATATCAATGCAATTTCTAGGTCAGCCAAAGTTGACTTTAAAGATTCTAGCACCAGTCTATAATTTAAACAATGAACATATGTCTACTTTCCTAGCATTTCTAGACATAAGCTGGAAACGATGTTTTTAAAATGCCCATAATTCTTAATCAGAAGTTCCAGGAGTATGGTTAAGGCAGTTACTGGTGCTGAGAGCGGCGCAAACTAAATTTTCATACTAATAAGCATCATACAAAGAACACAACAGTGATGATATTTGGATCATATCGAAGATGAAGAGAGTGATTCATCACATATTAAAAGATGAAAATCTGATGTGTCATCTGTACTTTGACTCTCACGTTATTTCTCACAATGACGGTATACAGGCACTGATGGTGGAAAAATATGTAACCTAGAACACCTATGTGCAAGGTCACCCCTCAGTACCAACAGCATTATAGTTCTCCATAATTATTCTTTTTTATTGTGAAAATACTGTACAGAAGGATTACAATTACATGAGCAAGATAATGAGTGCATGTCTTATCAAGCATTGCAGCCTCCTCCTTTGTTTCCCATCCCATCCCCCCCCACACTCAATCCTCCCCGCCCCCCCACCAAAGTTGTAAAGTTCGTTTTTGACATAACGACTTGTACATCTCATTGTTGCAATGGGTCCACCTGTATCCCTATTTAAACGATTTGTTTTTCCCCTTCCCCTCCACAAATTATACGGACATCAAGTACAGTGAAAGCAGGGATTATACTGTGGGGGAGGGACATACAAAGCAACAAAGAAATAATCTTATAAATGTGTTAGAAACAATCACATGAAAGAAAAAAAAAAACAAAACATTTGACTACATCTCTTAGGGTTCATTTCCCTAACATCATCTTATCTGACCTTTTCTGCTTGACTCAGACATATACTAGATATTGCAAATAAGGGAAACCATGGGACCTATGTTTCTTGGGGCCTGACTTACTTCACTTAATATAATTTTTTCCAAGTCTTTCCATTTCCTAACAAATGGGGCAATGCCATTCTTTCTGATGGAGGCATAGAATTCCATTGTGTATATATACCACATTTTCTTGATCCATTCATCTACTGAGGGGCATCTGGGTTGGTTCCATATCTTAGCTATAGTAAATAATGCTGCAATAAACATAGTCATGCTGGTAGTTTAGTGTGGTCTTGTTTGTAAACATTTGGGTAAATGCCCAAAAGTGGGATTGCTGGGTCATAGGGGAACTCTATGAGGAGTCTTTTGAGGAATCTCCATACTGCTTTCCAAAGTGGTTGAACAAATTTGCACTCCCACCAACAATGCAGTAAGGTTCCCTTCTGTCCACATCCCCTCCAGCATCTGTTGTTATTTGAGTTCTTGATTTTAGCCATTCTAACTGGAGTGAGGTGGTATCTCAATGTTGTTTTGATTTGCATTTCTTTTATGGCTAGGTAGGTTGAGCATTTCTTCATGTGTCTGTTGGCCATTCTTCTTTCCTCTTCAGAGAAGTTTCTCTTTAAGTCTTTAGCCCACTTATTTATTGGGCAGTTGTTTCGTTGAAGATTTGTTGTTGGGGGATTTACTTTTTGAGTTCCAGGTATATTTTAGATTCCATAATTATTCTTAATACTACTCACTCTACCATTTTGTCAATGGAATTTTAAAAAACCTCTTAATCTACAGATCCTTGAAATATATTAAGTACTGTTTCTTTTCAGTCTTCATTAGTAATCATTTCTACTGTAATGTCCTGAAGTTGATGCATAAAAACATTAAAATAATCACCAGGATAAGAGCATTATCTTTCACTTAGGTTCTATTGTGCTCTTCTGTTTTACTCTTCTCAGTATCACTCAATCCTTCCTATCCCATCTGTACCAGCTGCTGACCATCATACAGGCAAAGAAAAATATTACTGAATTTATAGAGAACATATCTTTACTCTGTCATTTGCTCTTGGATGCTCTCATTTGATGGGTATTCTCCTTCATGGCTCTTGTATAAACAGTGTGGTTAAATAATGAAAAATATGATCTATATTAAACCAATATCCCTACAACTTTCTTGATTTAAGTACTCATTTACTAATACTTACACACTGGAGCTTTTGAAGCATTTTACTGATGCTCCCTGATGCCATGTGCATAAATATGCATCCAGACATTCCTCCAACATGTCCCTATACTAATGTCCTCATTTCCAGCATCCCAGGGTCACGACCCCACACTGCCTGTGTCACAAGACATCTTGATCAGTTTGGGACTGGCCAGGGTCTGTGGTCCATTTTTATCCAGTAGAAAAGATTGAAAAAGTACACATACTTTCACACTGATGAAACCATGCAGAGGTATGGACAGAATGAACGAGAGAGCTGTAATTGGGCTAAGAATGCTGTGTGCTGAAGACCTGAGAAATTCTGACAAATAGATGACAAAACTGCTTGTGAAGATGGAGCCAGACACCCAGTGCTCGTCATAACTGTTTTTATCGGCTAAGCTGTTAACCCTTACCATTTCCCGGTTCCCTGTACTATTTTCTCAACAAACACTGTGAAGCTTTTCTATTGACTCTTTACCACAGAGGATTTTCATTTTTGTTTTTCTTAGCAGATAACAGAAAGGAGTTCATTAGCTAACATTTGCTTGTTGACACTCTTTGACCAATCCTAGAACTTGAAAAAAATCTAAGGAGCTAATTTGAGTCTTAAAATGAAGACCTCTATGTAATGAACAGGGTCTCAAAACCTGACTCTGTGTGTGTGTGTGTGTGTGTGTGTGTGTGTGTGTGAGAGAGAGAGAGAGAGAGAGAGAGAGAGAGAGAGAGAGAGAGAGAGAGAGAGAGAGAGATGAACAATTATTCACCTACAATGATGAGAGTATTGATGGTTTGTCTTGATAATAATTCTTCACCTTCCTTCTGGCATTCAGCACCACAATCTTGCTGAAATTAACTCATGCTTTCAGAGGCTTCTTCTAGCTGATTTTTCATCACAACACTGTTGGGTTATCTTTGTGTTTGTTTGATTGTTTGTTTCTGTTTTTGTCTAGCATCACCATGGCTTAGTCTAGATGTTGCCTGACTGCTTCCTCCATTTTCCTGTGCAGATGTTTACGACTGTCTTGCATTTCCATCAGTGAGCCATGTGGAGGAGCAGCTGCAGGCCAGCCGTGGCCACATGATCTGCCAGGCTCCCTGAGCACAGCGAATGAAGCAGGCACCCAGGTCCTTTGGGAAGATGGCAAATTCACTCTGAACCAGGGTACGTCTAAATTCCAACTTAAAGAAGAAGACAGGGAAGCAGCAACCATGCCCACCCAGCCCTGCACAACCTCAGACTTTGGACCTGGTACAAATGCCATTTGCTGAAAAGTGCATTCTGTGTCTTCCTTAAGCCATACTTAACAACTGGTGACAAGACAATATGGCCCTGGCGCCCAGCCAACCGCCACCACCTCCACGATGCTTGTCATAACATTAGTTTGCAGGGCAAGAAGCGTGAGGAGAACAGCTGACAGTAAGCGATGGCGCAGCTGTTCTGTCTGCTCCTGAGGAGGTGGGGACCGCCGGGGGCCTGAAGAAATGCCCTCAAAAAATGGACCACAAGGCACAGCTTCAAGTGGAGAGCTGCAGGAACAGCATGGAAACACTGGAACAATGCAGAGCAGGCAAGCCTAGTAACGAATGAGGAGCTTTGAGGACCACTCGTAAAACAAGAGTGTAAAATGTGAAGATCACTAGCGATCAGTCATTCAAGGCAGTGCCAGCACTCTGTGTGAAGTTGGATGCGTTTGTAGTCATGGTGAACCTCAAACAGACACCCTACCCATAGCCTCTGTCTGTTCCTCATGTAGCCTATAAACATGGCTTTCCAATCTGAGAACAAAGTGTAATGCTGTCTGAGTACTCATTCTGGAATCCATGAAAGGGGATGTGGATATACAGTAACTAATGTGTCATAACTGTGTTAAAACTGCAGTCTTGTGTGCTGGGAAAGCATTCAAAAGCAACATTGTGTTTTATTTGGACACAATAAAGTCCCTGGCTGATTGCCGTGGAACAATGAGATAGAAAGAAGACAGTGGGTTAGCAAGATAGAATAATTGAAATGCTCCAAGCAGCAATGAGAGGAAATTTCATAGCCAGATGTCCTCCTAGCTCAGAGGCGTGTCCTGAGAGTTTAAGATGCAATTCAAGATTGACAGATAAACACTCTGGTGGTTGACTCATAGGAAAATATTTGACAGATAGGTCTCAGTAAATTCCTATTTAAAAATAATATTTAGATCTTGTTATACTTGTGATGCATGGCTGGCTCGGGGGATATCATTTAACAATATTCAATCAAAGCAGTTGGAAAATGCTTGCTGTTTCTTAGGGCTCTGCCATGGTGTCCTTTGTGAATAAATGCAATTAATTGTTAAAGCCACATCACAGTTTTATAGTGATGGGCAATTTTATTTTAAATGTATTTTTTGTTCACTATTACAAGGAAAATGAGACAGAAGAACATTATACATAGTCCCCGAACTTGGGTTCCCTGAAGTTACGTGAACACTGGCACTTCATAGAGCTCCTTCGAGAGCCTCTAACCATTAGCACGCAACCTGGAGCCTCTTTTTGATCCACTTTTGTCTCATCTATTAATGTTTGGGGGTTCTATGTATTATGGGTTTTTCTTAGTTACAAACGGATCTTTTAATTCCGTCTGTAATTACCCAAACTAAATCCTTTGCAGTGGAAATGATGTCTTTCTCTTTTGCATATTATAGATATTTGTACCATGCCTATAAAGGTGGTAGGTGAAATGAGCCTGTAAATAAGAATCCCACATAAACAAAAGCAGGTCGATTCATTCTGTGGCTCTGGGTGGAGAATTTAAAATACCTCTTCACTTGTTATTGAATGGAAACTTGTTTATGACCCAGAAGTCCCTCATTCCAGACCACAGTTAGTGTAACATCGAATTTCAGTTCAATGTCACTCTCTACCCCTCCCCACAGTTCCTTGGCTCCTGTTCTACCTGAATTCTCTGCATTTGGCAAAACTTTGTAGCATCCCCATAGTGGAGGTGATTATCTCATGCCATTTACAGGTAAATCAAACGTATCTACTTGTGAACATCTAAGACTCTCGTGCGCAGTGATCTCCCTCTGCCCATGGAAACAGGCACCAGTGAAGAACTTTCCCTTACCTTTAATGGAACATTCTAATCTGAAACTTTCTAGTAGCCTGTCCAGACTTGCCAGATCTTAACTCTATTATTTTAATAGAGAATTTGCTTCTAATTGTTTACCCTCTTCTCCTTCCTAGACCTGATACTCTTACATAGCACTGGGAATCTACAGCTGTTTTTCTTTTTCTTTTTTTAAGAGTTCTAGTATCCATCTGCAGCAGGCCTGTGCACAGTACTTGTGATTCTCCTATAGGACCAAGGGGCATTCTGGAAGCTCTTTATTATCGTTTGGATTTCACATACATACACAAATGTCAGCTCAGTGTTAAGTTGCTGGTAGATCTCAACTGTGTGTCTTCCCTGTTGATTTAGGCTCATCACCTTAGCGGTGCCTAATGCAAAATAAACTCATAAAAATGTTGGCACATGGAATTCATGATGGAATATCGTCATGAATTTTCTGAATATGAACTGTTCTGGTTTGAATTTTTTGTCAAGTACAGGGTTTTTGTCCGTTGCTCTCAGAGCTGTAAGCACTCACTATTTTAAAGAAAATTTTCTGAGCTGAGGGCAATCCTGGGAATGTGCAAAACATTTTTCTAAAGCATTGAGTTTATCAGCTAGACTATGTGTCTTAATAAAGTGTAGCTCTCTGTACTCAGCCTTTAGTCCTTGATTTCTTTTCATTGCTGGGGGTGGGGGGGAGGGGAGGTTGGTCATGGGGCTTCAACTCTGGGCTTGGGCGCTGTACTCTTCAACTCAAGGTGTGCTCTCTACTGCTTGAGCCACAACCCCACTTCCGGTTTCTAATGGTTTATTGGAGATAAGAGTCTCACAGACTTTCCTGCCTGGGCTGGCTTTGAACCGCGATCCTCAGATCTCAGCCTCCTGAGTAGCTAGGATGACAGTCATGAGCCACCTGTGCCCGGCAAGTCCTTGATTTCTGATCGGATCATCTGAAGATTTTTTGGTCTAGTAGCTTTGGCTTATGACTTTGATATCTGAAATCTGGCCTTCTTACACCCTTTATATGTTATTTGAGTTAGTATTTATTCTAAGAACCTTTTTTCTGTTTCTTTTTTACTTTCCTCCTTTTTTCTCTCCTTTCTTTCCTTCTTCCTTCCTTCCTTCCTCCTTCCTTCCTTCCACACTTTTTTCATTCATTCTTGTCTGACTACCAGGGCTTTAACTCAGGGTCTTTCACTCTCATTTAATTTTGTTGCCCACTGCTGATAACCTATTACTTGAGTCACAATTCCAGTCCTGCATTTTGCTGGCTAATTGGAGATGGAATCTCTTAGAGTTTTTGACCTAGGCTGACTTTGAACTTAGATCTTCTACATCTTGACCTTCTGGTCAGCTATGATTATATGTGTCAACAAATATTTTCAAGTTTATTCAGGTTATTTTTTTCAAGTATGGCAGTTCCCTGACAGTGAGATCAGAGACACAGGAAAATAGCACACAGTCACAATTTGCATCTCTACTAAGAATGCTACTCTGACATACTGGTTAATTGAAAGAGTAAGTCTTTAGCAATATAACTCATATCTACAATTATTCAGAGCAAATTTTCTCATGTACAGTTCAAGAAATTTTACACATTATACTAACCTTGAAAGTAAATTTTGTACTAATAGCCTTCTATACATAGAGGAATCTTACAAGGATGTAAAAAAAATCAACTAGTTGAATTAACATTACAGTTTCTAGATATCTTCAGCAGAACTATGGAGACCATTTTCTTTCAAGAAATCTTCACAATTCTTTTAAATGGGATCTTTGGAAATGTCCCCGGAGCCCAGATACTTATGGTTTGGCTTTCATCCTCACACTTTAAATAGTTTAAGACAAATGGAAAACACCACTTGTCAGTGCTAGCAATGTTATTCTTTAGATCTGAGAATGAAATATCTCATTCAGCCTCATCGAACTTATAATTGATAGTCCTTTGCCTTTAGGTTTAATTAGTATGTACTAACAGTCACATTACTAGGATCAGGGGTGCCATTCTCACACATGTATTATCAAACTCAGTCTTCCATTACTTACCCCCATCCCTCCCAGTCTCCAGTGTATTTGTTCTGCATGCCTGTCTACATTTTCTGCTTCCACCTGTGAGAGACAGCGTGAAACACTGCTCCTCCCAGGAGACAATAGATCCACCACAGAGCTGAGCCTCTAGCCTAGACCTCATTTCAGCTTGTTTTACTAATTAGCTTATAGCTCTCATTGGGTTACTGCTTTCCCTATACTTGTAAATGGAAGTATTTATTTGTATAATTTCTGTATCTCTCCATGAGTTTTGAATCAATTCATGAATTGTGGCAAATAAATAGAAGAGCTTTTCTTTAAAATCTGCTACCATTTCACCCTGGATCCTGGAATGAAGACACATGCAGTACACTGGAGCCCAGAATAGAGCCTGCAGCTACCACTTTTGAACGATCGGCTCCTTATGTGGAGTAGAAACACACAAGTACCTTCACTCATACTCATGTGCATGAAAAACAAACAAACAAACAAAAAAGCTTACTGTTTTCTGATGATGATCTTTGGCTCCTCTTGTAGAAATTTTGCATCAATTCTCAAGTTTGAGAATTATAATATTCTAAATAAGTTCATAACATAAAAAGGTCATAGGCAATAGCATGGCAGGTGCTGGTGGCTCATGCCTGTCATTCTATCTCAACAGGAGGCTGAGATCTGAGGATCATGGTTGGTTCAAAGCCAGCCTGGTAAGGAAAGTCCGATGAGACTCTTATCTCCAATTAATCACCAGAAAATCAGACATAGAGCTGTGATTCAAAGTGGTAGACTTGTTAGCCTTGAGTATTTAAGCTCAGGGATAGTGTTCAGATGCTCAGTTCAAGCCCTACCATCAGCTAATACACAAAAACCATGAGTCACAGGCAAGAAGAAAATGAGGGAGGAAGAAAGGAAAGACAGAAAAGGGGGGAGAGGAAAGGAGAAAGAGAGAAAGAGGGAGTAAGGGAAACAGGGAAGAAGGGATAAATGGATGGAAGGAGGCAATGATAGGAAAAGAAAAGAAAGATCTTTTCCAATCCTTAAATTGACCAAATAATTAAATTTCTAAATATGCTTTCCAAAGACAACCATAGCAGTAATGATACATTCTTCCAAGTTTAGGGGAAAGCATTTGTGAAAACTCTTAGAAACTTAACAGACAATCTCACATTTTGGGTGATGAATTTATAAGAAAGATAATTTTGTCATTGCTTCAAGTCTTTGTGGCTTTAACCGGTCAAACACACTGATAGGAAGGACAAATCTGGTGTTTAGGGAAGACTTCCTTTTACTACTTATAAAATTAACCTCAGGAAATCTGTATTTGTGCTGTTATGTTATTACCTTGTTATGCTTACAGGCTCTGACTTTCATAAGCTTAGTATGCTAATGATTCCTTCACTTGGGATCCATAAAATATATATGAATTATTTTCCCATTGACTGCTAGGCTTCCCAGATTTGTCTCGTTCCCTGAATTATTAATAGTTCCAGCCTCTGCTCACAGTTGCTGCCCTCAGCATCACACATTTATGAGATAGATATCTGCCTGGATCACTGTTAGATGTTGTACAAAGTGAGTTAAAGAGACCTGACCCCTGTAATCTACAAAAAGTCAGTCTTGTAGAGAGAGCTGTGAGTGACATGAGCAAAATACAAAGGGATAAGAAAAATTCTGGTGAATAAAATAACGATTCCATGGGAAAGGAAGGAAATTGATTTCTATGTAGTTGTAAGAAAATGTAAGCCTCTTCAATGTTTAGTGTGAGAGCATGAAAAAGACCTTATTAACCCAACTACAATTTTCCAAGATGACTGGATAGAAATGTCTGGAAACATGGAGACAATGAGTCTCTTTGACAATAGTAATCGAGGGCACAAACAGACCAGGTTAGCAAGGTGAAGCAGCAGGAGAGTTGAGTTCTTGTCAACCAAGTATAATTCAGTCAGTGCCTACCGCTAACTGCCTTTGGATAGTTGACTCTTAAGCATTTATCCTGGGGAGATTAGGTAGAAGTTCGAGCTTTTTATGTCTCATTGAGCTGCCAAAAACAAATCTGTGCTAATATACAAGCAGACATCCTATTTTTTTCCTAAATTTTAGAAAAATAGTCTGCATGTAGTATAATGGAGTTAAATAAACGAGGAACAAAAAGCTGTATCTCATTCCATGCTATATTGACATCATCAAAAGAAAAGAATCACATTATTTTTGACAGGAAATGATCAAAGTTACAGTTGGCTAATAGACAGCGTTGAGGGGAATTATGTGACTTGTGTTTCAATGAAATCTGAGAAAATGTAGTTCCCAGATGGTAGGCCTGTGCTGTGGCTTCCTCCTCTCAGCATATTCTATAATATTGGATAAATAAGTGCAGATTGGTGGTGTATAGATTAGAGTGTTGATGTATAAAATGCCCATCTATTTGCTATATTGAATGTGCTCCGGGTCACCACATTTTATATAATTGGAGGTTAATTTCAAGCCTGGTATTTCTAACTTATTGATTTTTGACAGAAATTCTCAGCTTTCCAGAGGTGAATGAAACAGAATATTTCATGTACTTACCCCAGACAGCATTGGAGGAAACCAAAGCCATGAAAATGTCTTGGTTCAATTTAGTGAAGATTTATCTTTGCAGGAAGATGTTCAATTTCAAGTAAAACAAGAGTGGAAATAATCTTTTCTTCTATAAACCTTACACCTGGAAGACATCTGTTTAATATGTTCTGTTTGCAAACTTCTGGTCTGTATAAACCAGCTTGAAACCAGCAGCCATTACGCATGGTTGCAGTTAAAAACTCACCAAAAACAGGATCATCGGAGTGAGGGTATTTCACTCCTCTCTTTTAATGCATCTTGCCTTGTTTCAAATTCTACCAATTAAAACGAAACACACTGTAACTTCATTTGCTGGCTGAGAACTTTTCAACATTGAAGACATATATTTTACATTTCAATTTGTCCCAAATAGCCCATATATTTTTCTTTGCAGTCTCAAATGACAGGCTTGTAAGGGGAGACTGTCCTAACTTCTCTGAATATATGCATGAAAATTTTAATCAATTTATCTGAGCAGGCATATGATTTCCGGTATAAGGCTGCAATTCAATTATAAAAATTATTTGTTTTACGTATGGGTAGGAATTGGAGGGGGTAAATGAAGAAGAATGAAGAGAAGGATGGCATGGTTAAGAAGCATTGTACCTACAATCTGACTTAGGAAATGTGTATATCCCTAGTACAACTATGTAATAATAAAAAAGGCAATTATTTATTTTAAATAAATTCTACATAAGTGACCAATTTCAGAAGGGAAACACATTCAGTGTCAGATGTGCTGTTACTATGTCAAAACTGTCCACATGATTAATGAGACAAGCAGGAACCTTTTTCTCTAGCTTCTGCCCTCATGTGTCCTGGTATGGATGTTTCTGTATCATTAAACTAGTGATATGTCCTTTCTTACACCATGCCATTTCTTGCACTTTGCTTTTCTGAATCTGCTTCCATTATCTTGTTGTCTGATTTCCACTTCCTAAGATTAAATGAGTTCTTTAATCTAACCCAGGTGTAAGTGCTGCATATTCTCTCTGCTCACTGGTGGAGCTTGTGTCCTTATTAGAATACCTGGTATTTCTACATATCTCTTTTCATTTTAATAATATGGATATAATGCTACAAAGTCTCCTTGTAAACTATTTTTGACTTTAAACTTAGTAATTTGGAATTTTTATTTATCATTGTCTCAGTTCAGTAACCTTTTCATAACACTCAGAAAGAAAACTAGGACATATGTTGTTATCATGTCACTGGATCACCCATGTTTGACACTTACCTTGCTGTGCAGATAAGGAAATTCCCCAGCTCTTTATAATTGCTATTAACCATTTTCTAAATAATAAATTCTAGCTACATTCTTGTCCTAATCAATTAATAATGTTAATGTTATCACAGTTATTCCATATTACTCAGTTTTTATATTAAAATGAGAACACATACACTTCCTAATTGATAACATATCCATATTAGAGCACATACCAATAGATAAAGTGACTGGGTTTATTAAACATTCCTACTAATACAAGCAACACATCAATACTGTATTCTAAAAATTGAATATTGTTAGTTTTTCATTTTAATTCTGCCATTATAAACCCTAGGAGTTATTTTAAAATAAAAATTATTTTTTGGCAAGCTTCAGGTTAGTATTTTTCTCTCCCATTTACCACACAAGAAACACCCAGAATTTAGAAGGCAGACAGGAGAATTAGGAAGCTTATTTTTTTCTGTCATTAATATGGTAACATCGGCAGACTATGGAATGCTGAAAGTTGTATTAATGTAAGCAGAGGTAAAAGCAATTTTATACAATTGGTACCATTTACAATAATAACCAAGTTTATAAGGGAACTCTTTTTCCTGGTCTCTGCAAAAGTAGAGAATGTGTAATATATAAAACTTATTTGAGATTTAATTCTCCATCTGGATAATAAATTGTATTTTTTCTATAAATTATTCATCTATTTTAACACTGATATTTTTTTAGGTCTTAGTATCCAACATGGAAAATGTCTAACTGAGAATCAATGGTGAGCTCATTCTCAAACTCTACATCTGCACAGCACAAATCCTCAGGCACGGGCCTCACCTTCTAGCAACATCAAATGCTTGAGTATTTTGGTCTGAGTTAGGCATAGGTTTGGCCCCCTGGGGACTAACTAGACTACGGCCAACACCCACTACTGTACAAACATGGATGAAGAGCTGAAGAAAGCCTCAATTAGTAGAGCTCTCACTGAATGAGTGCAGAAAGCACACATGGAACTGAGAGTCATTCTAAGCTAAAGACAATTCTGGACTGAAGCACGATCCTGGACCTCATCTTCATGTTCTCATTTCAAACTGTGTTGTATTCTTTCACTATCAAACAGGTATGTATTGGCTGCAAAGAAGTAACACCATATATAGTAGGCCTCAGTGACTATGTGAACGTTTACCTGCAAAGGTTTCCTCTTTCCTAGAGACTGTTGTGGTAATCATCGGGGATAATATGCTTTTATACCTGGTGCTTCTGCCACTGGTTCAACACGTCTCCAGGCTCAGCTCCCTTGTACATGTGAAGGAAGAGGAAGATTCACCAAGTATCACAGAAATAAATGCCAAAGCCTCAGGGTGAAGCCAGGGTTTTAATACTAGAATATTGACCCTCATCACACAATATTTCCAAAATAAAAATCTGTAAAATTTAACAGCTTAACTAATTTACAAAAAGAATAACAATATTAATAGCATATTCTAATTTAATTCTACTTCAACCTAAGAGTAACATACAATTTCAATCTTATTTATTTGGTGGTACTGCAGCTTGAACTTGGGGCCTCATATTTGCTAGCAATCACTCTTAACACTTAAGTTATCATAACAGCCTTTTTTTTCTTTTACTTTAGGTTCTTTATTAAATAGGTCTTACATATTTCTGTCTGGGGTCAGCACCAGACTGTATTCTTTAAACCCCTATCTCTCAGGGAGCTGGAATTACAGAAGGATAGGATCATACCTGGATTATTTGTTTAAATGGTGGCTTCATTAACATTTCCTTTCCTTCCAGAATGTTCTTGAACCACAATCCTCTTTATGTATGTCTCCCAGAGAACCAATATAACAAGTATGAGCCATCACATTTCCAATTTCTTAAAATGTTTTTCAAAGGCCACTATGTCCCGTATAGATTTAAAAAAATGCTCATGTATTCTTTTCCAAATATAACATGAATTTGTACTGACCCACCTTTCATGAATAATACTTATGACTGGAAAGAAGAGACTAAATCTTGTGTACAAGTGGTCACGTATAACATTTTCTCAGCCAAAGTGAGTTTTAAAAATGTGCTGGTATTTCTGAGTGTTCCTTGTAGTGAGAGCTTGATTCGGTCTCCAGATTCAATGTCTGCATCCCCGCACACTGACTCCTCTACAGCCAGCATGACTTTGTAGCTAAAGAACTGAATCATAAGAACTGAAGAGAATCGCTTGCAATTTCCAGATTTGATGGAATCAATGACATCTTTTTTATTTAAAGAAAAGGGTTTCTTTGACGGATGTTATAGCCTACTGTCATTAATCACATTTAATTTTATGAGTGCGTGGTAGTGTGTGGTGCACCTGTGCTAGCTAAGTAGCAGGGCGTTGCTGCTGTGGAATCGGCATAAGGAGTTCCTTGTGCTGCTCAGGTGGATACCTGGCCAGAAGGGAAGGGACAGAAGGACGAAAAGAAATCAGTTATGCTACTCCAGAGAGGTCGAGGAATTTATTAGGAAAAGATACAAGCAACAGGACTTGATAAATAAAAGTTGGCAATAACAAAAAAAAAGACCTGAAATAGAAGCCAAAATGTACTCTGTGACATTCAGTTCCCATGTAATGTTCAGGACAATGTGTATAAAATGTGAATTAAGATGGACGGGAAACAGAATTTTTAATATTTTACTACATGGGTTTTTAATCTTGTAGGAGAAAGGGGGATGTTTGTATTTTTGTCAGTTTAACACTATCATGAAGTTTTCAATTACACATAAAACAGAAATCTGTGTATTTGATTTTTTTTCTTATTGTTTCTTCTTTCTATTTCCTTACATCTGAGGCCAGGTTTTGAACTGTTTACATTCTGTTCACTGGTTAGTACTCTGAGCCATGCCTCCAACATGTTAGTTTTTATCTTGACTACTTTTAAGCCACTTGAGCACCTGAAGAGTTCCATGAAAATGATCACCTTATAGTTCATGATAAAAAAACTAGTACATAAAATAAGGGAAAAATCAAGAACTGACTGAGCAAGTAAAGAGTAAAAGGAAAAACGAAAGACAAACAAGCAAAAACTTTACACTGAAAAGTCAGTGTAGAGAAAAGTCCTGGAACTGGAAATAAAAATCAGTTCTGTTTTTCCAAGCATGGAAAAAATGAGGGCAAATTGTATGAATCATATAGGATTAAAATTTTAAATATTTATTATAGTTGTAACATATACCAAATGACACTAATAAATGCATTGTGCAAAGTAGAAAATGTGTACCCTGTCTTGCACTGTAATATTTGTCTTCAATCATTAAACAAAGGAGGAGGCGGCAATGCTTGGTAAGAAATGTACACATTATCCTGCCCATGTAACTGTAACTCCTCTGTACAGTATGTTCACAAATAAAATTAAATTAAATTAAAAAAAAAAAAAGACTATATACATTTATTAAGTTCTCTTCAGGATTCCAATAAAATTTTGATCACTTTCCAATGTGGTGGGTTGTTGAGAAATTTTACTCAGTTAACCTCAGCTTCTGTTTCAGTAACATTGTTGACAAGTTTAGTTTTATAAGTTTAATTTTATCTAAGTTAAAATGTTTTTAATGTACTATGTGATTTTTTTTGTATCTTTTGTATATTCTTCCCCCATGGTATAACCCCTGTTTTCATTGAATTTGATTCTGGTGCTATGCATCTTGTATATACAATTTTCTAATTTGGGGAGGGGAAGGGAAGGGAAATAATGCTGAAATAAAGATGCAGGTTGATCCATTGTAACAATGAGTTGTGCAAGACACTATATTGAAAATGAACTTTACAACTTCGGTGGCGGAGGGGAGGGAGGTGTTGGGGAGGAGGAGAGGGAATGGTTGGTAGGGGAAAACCAAGGGATGAGGTAACAATGCTTGATAAGAAATGTACTCATTACCTTACTCATGTAACTGTAACCCCTCTATACAGTATCTTTACAATAAAATATGTATTTTAAAAAGTTAAAATTAGCTATGCCTATGTTAGATGACGAAGTGATATCTGTATAGCATGTAAAATAAATTGATTTGTCAATTCACCATCCATTTTAGCAATGGTATTGAATGATCATAAGCTTTTGGAAAGGAACTATCCTGTAGTATGTTTTGTTTCACTTGTAAACTATAACTCTCTAAACTATTACAAAATTTAAATATGGAAATGGGAAAAATTCATCATATTTATGCAGGTCACATTCATCTTAAATTCATGTTAAAAACTGCCAAAAGATTAAACTTACAAAGAAATCAGACAAACACCAGTATTATAACTAATGTACTTTTTTCCTGGCTAGCATATATTCTTTAAAGCTACAAGCAGGGACTATAGAAGTAAGAATAACTGGGCATGTTTTTTAAGACTAATGCAGTTGTAATTTGAGAGAGAATAGGCTTTTATTGTACTCGTTCACTCTTTCAGGTAAGACCACAGTTCCTCAAAGCTAAGGCCATTTTTTGCCTTTGAATCTCTCTCAGTTCGTGGGGCCTTCAGGTACCCTGATGTTATGTTATGGTAATATGAGAACAAATGACACAGGAAGGAAAAGAGGAAGACCTTCATGAAAGCAGAATGCCTTTTCAATGCGGAGACCTCAGTGCTGGAAAGATGAAATGTGGCATGGATAAACAGAATCAGTGAGAAATGGCAGCTCTTCCTATAGGAAAAATGAAAGGAAAAGTGCTCTCCACACCTGAGAGGGAGAGTTGAATCTGGGACTTTGCTTTGTTTAAAGCATATAGATTTTGCTGAAAGCTACTAGAAGAAGAATGTAGAAATGTTTGCTCAAGTCTGTGGGAATATCGATCTTAGAAAGAGCAAGGGACACATTTTCAGTGTATAGTGATATTAAAAAATAATCTTTCCAAAGAATAGAAATGACTGAACTGACAAAGGCCATTACATGAACTAATGACTATTTTTTCCATATCTTCATTTTGCACAATTCCCTGAAACACTAAATGTACCTGACCACTTCCTTCTTAAATCATCTCTTCTTTGGTTTCCATAGATTTACAATACGTTATCCTTATTTAATGGATCTTTCCATTTACGGTCTCTCAGTTCGCTTCCTCCAGGTTGGACTCTACGCTTCTTTCTTTCCTTTTATTTACTTTTATTATTAAAATGATTACAGGAAATTTGCCATTTCATAAGTCAAGTAATTAGTACAGTTTTGGGGGGAATATCCCTCTTTCCCTTGCTGTCTTCCAGTCTTTCCATCCCATTCCCACCTACAAGTCGTATAGTTCATATTCAACATAGTGGCTAGTATCACTGCTGTTTCTGTTCCCCCTTTGTCCCTCCATTTCTGTGTCCCTCCTGCCTTCCTCTTTCTTCAGTGCTGTGATTGACTGTGAATTCTATTTTAAAACTCAATTTCACATGTCCTTGGTCCGAACTGCTCTACATACCAGAACACGTGTACTTTTTGTTCCTTTTTTAAAACTAAAATGACAAGAATGCAATTGTATTTCTTTCCTGAAGCTGCTGTTTCCATTCACTGGAACTGAAGGTCTCCTAAATCTGGCAACTGTGATTCTGCTATAATCAACATTACCTGGCATTTTCCTTTGGAGCCTCTTACAATTAGTTTCCCTGAGTCTCCATTTCGACTGCAAGATCACTCGGTTTTCTATTGATCCTGAAACTAAAATAGTTATTTGGTTTCAAATTAGCTCATCTTTTGTGTTTTTCCTTTGGTTACTAAAAAAAGGCTTATTCACTTTGCTATTTTCACTGTATTGCAAGAATATTTGTCTGTTATGAAAGAAACAAAAAATAAGGATGCTTTCATCACATTTCTTTATATTAATCAATTTTATTATTATGGTTGATTGAATATACGATTACCAAAATCTCAGTGTGCGTCTTTTCAATAAATTGGACCCAATAAATTATTTTTAACTTCTAATTAATTATTTTTTTCTATTTTAAGGATAAAATGTAATCAATAATGTTTAATGTTGCCAGGCAATATTAAACTGAATGTGAGGAACATGGTTCAATGCTAGCCAGAGCAGGAAAGCTTACGAGCCTTCTAATTCACCACCTCAAACAAAACAAAACAAAACAAAAAAACAGAAGTTGAGCTATGGCTCAAATGGTAAAGGACTAGCCTTGAAGAAAAGAGCTGATGGACAATGTTCCGGTCATGAGTTCAGACCCAAAGAACAGCACACACAAAAGAAATGCGAAATCTAATACAATAATCAGTAAAGAATCTGATATGTCGGATAAACTAGGCTTAGAATTATGGTTCTGACACCGCCAAATTTGAAATGCAAACTCATACAATGACTTTTTGTCTCCTGGCACAAAGCAAGTACTCAATAAATGGTAGAAAGTGTTTTTGTTCTCATTATCATCTTTACATGGACCTTACCTAGGAGCCATAGACCCTGTATAGTGAACTTACTGTCTGAAGTCTTCCACTTACTGCTGTCTTCGTATTTCCCAGTGAGTTATGGAATGGCTCAAAATTGTCCACTCACGCTGGAAACATATTTATTAATTGTTTATTTTATCTTTATTGACACAGTGGGATACACAAGCATTGTAGCCTCCTCCTTTGGTTCCCCTTCCCATCCTTTCCCATCCTCCCCCCGCCCCCCCCCACCCAATTCTCACCCCCCCCCACCAAAGTTGTAAAGTTCGTTTTCAACATAACGACTTGCACATCTCATTGTTGCAATAGGTCCACCTGTATCCCTATTTAAACGATTTGTTTTTTCCCTTCCCCTCCACAAATTATACCGACATTAATTATGGTGAAAGCAGGGTTACACCATGGGGGAGGGACATACAAAGCAACAAAGAAATCATCTTATAAATGTGTTAGAAACAAATGCATGAAAGAAAAAAAAACATTTGAATACATATCTTAGGGTTCATTTCCCTAACATCAACTTATCTGACCTTTTCTACTTGACTCAGACATATACTAGATATTGCAAATAAGGGAAAGCATGGGACCTTTGTTTCTTTGGGCCTGGCTTACTTCACTTAATGTACTTTTTTCCAGGTCTTTCCATTTCCTAACAAATGGGGCAATGTCATTCTTTCTGATGGAGGCATAGAATTCCATTGTGTATATATACCACATTTTCTTGATCCATTCATCTACTGAGGGGCATCTGGGTTGGTTCCATATCTTAGCTATGGTAAATAATGCTGCTGTAAACATAGTTGTGCTGGTCGCTTTAGTATGGTCTTGTTTGTGAACATTTGGGTAAATACCCAAAAGTAGCATTTCTGGGTCATAGGGGAGCTCTATGTGGAGTCTTTTGAGGCACCTCCATACTGCTTTCCAAAGTGGTTGAACAAGTTTACACTCCCACCAACAATGCAGTAAGGTTCCCTTCTGTCCACATCCCCTATAGCATCAGTTGTTATTAGAGTTCTTGATTATAGCCATTCTAACTGGGGTGAGGTGGTATCCCAATGTTGTTTTGATTTGCATTTCTTTTATGGCTAGGGAGGTTGAGCATTTCTTAATGTGTCTATTGGCCATCCTTTTATTCCTCTTCAGAGATGTCTCTCTTTAAGTCTTTAGCCCACTTATTTATTGGGCAGTTGTTTCTTTCAAGATTTGCTGTTGGGGGATTTAGTTTTTTGACCTCCATGTATATTTTAGATATGAGACCCTTGTCCATTGTATGGCTAGTGAAGATCTTCTCCCAATCTGTTGGCTTTCTATTGGTCTTGCTAGCTATGTCCTTTGCCATGCAGAAGCTCTGCAATTTCATGCAATTCCATTTATCAACCTTTCTTTGATTTCTTGTGTTTCTGAGTTGCTATTAAGAAAATTTTGGCCTGTGCCAAGGAGACCCAGGGTTTCTCCTATTCCATCCTGTAATGTTTTCAGAGTGTCTGCTTTGACTCCGAGGTCTTTGATCCATTTGGAGATGATTCTGGTAAAGGGTGATATATAAGGATCTAACTTTAGTTTTCTACAAGTAGTTAACCAATTTTGCCAGCACCATTTACTGAAGAGGCTGTCTTTCTTCCATTCTGTTTTTTAGCTTCGTTATCGAAGATTAGATGGCTATAGGTCTGTAGGTTCATTTCTAGGTTTTCAATTCTATTCCATTGGTCCTGAGGTCTGTTCTTGTGCCAGTACCAAGCTGTTTTGATTACTATGGCTTTGTAGTAGAGTTTGAAATTTGGCATTGATATTCCTCCAACACTGTTCTTTCTGTTGAGGATCGTTTTGCTATTTTTAGTCTTTTATTGTTCCATATGAATTTTTGGATTGCTTCTTCTATTTCCTTGAAGAATGAGGTTGGAATATTGATAGGTATCGCATTGAATTTGTAGATAGCGTTGGGAAGTATTGCCATTTTGGAAATTCATTTTTTGAAACAAAGTATTCTTAATTCCTTTGAACAGTTTGATAAATCGTTGCCTCTATTAATAACTTACAATAATAATCCACAAGGAGAGCCTGGGCACAGACCCTGAGCTCTTCAGCTCAAGGCGGGCCCTCTACCACTTGGGTCACAGAACCACTTCCAGGTATCTGGTGGTTAATTGGAAACAAGAGTCTCGGGGTCTTTCCTGCCTTGGCTGACTTCAAAATGCATTCCTCATATCTCAGCCTCCTGAGTGGCTAGGATTACAGGTGCCTGGCTTATATTACCCTGTTTTTAATTTTAATTCTTGAATGCGTTAGGATGGCTTGAACAATCATTGGAGGTATCATTAATTTAACCCGGAAGATTTTTTTAAACTTTAGAGAAAAGTGCTGACATGCAGCCAGAAGTGCTTCAATTGACACTAATTGGGGAAGTACAGTGCTGCTGTTTTTCTCATCCTGATTGGATCTTTCTGTGTGCAGTGTGTCTGAGTCTAAACCAATCTATCACTGACTCTCTGCTACTGCAAACTACTTTGTGGAAGTGGAAAACTTTTGTTAGACACTTTGCATTGTGAATTCCAGTACAACTTTTTAGTTCCTTTACATTTTTCTATGATTTGTCTCATTTTATTTAAAATGAAAAATTTGATAGTTTATCTATTTTTACTCTACATGCAGAAAACTGATACTTACCTTATCCTCATATTACAATGCCTAACAAATCTTATACATTTTCATATCCAGCTTTTTCAAATGTTTTCATTTCATCTATTTCTATATCACTCAATGACAGTAGTCATTTATTCCAAACACTGAGCTTCTTGGAAATGTATTGTCTTCTGCTGGTTTTATTCTCACCTGCTCTTACCTTTATCAATGATAGAGTATGTTACACACTAGGAAATAATGTTTGTCACTTCCTGCAAGATGAAAACTTGTAGGAAGCATTCTGTATCAGGATTCTGACACACAAAAAAATTATCAATTTAAGCAAGAAGGAAGTCAGAGCACTCCATGGTGCAAGATTTATATACTGTGAATCATTTTCACTCTACATTTCTTCGAAAACCGATTTTGTCCTTCTGGTCTTTAATACAGATTTCTTTTTACCATAAATTAAAAAAAAGAAAATACTTTCATTTTTTTGCCATCATTTCTCCAAAATTTTGTTCTAGAAACAATATTGATGCCTGAGAAGTGTGGACTTTCTATTCAGAGTGTCACCCAGGACCACCTAGGGGAAGATGGCAAGACAGAATGAGATCCTCAGGAAGTGTGCTGAAGGAAATGTATGTGAAACCTGTAGGCAGAGAGGGCCAGAAAAGATCCTTCAGACTGAACTACGGGTCTGGCTTCTGCCTAAGGAGATGGTTAGAAAGCAGTATTGGTGTAGAAGGTAGCACAGTGCAGGGAAGGCCTGAGATGTCTTAACCTGGCGGGCCAGGAGGCTTTCATCAACACGATCCCCTTAGAAGACTCTAGCAACAAGGAATAAAGGGCCATGCTCAGTAATTGGCTGGGAACAGCCAAATGGAAATACGGTATAGGAGAAAAATAACATACACTCGAACGTATGGCAGCAGGGCCCTATCCGTCAGCCATGTCCTGCTGGGATGTCTTAAGCAAGATATTCATGGATCATCCACATAGGTATCTCACACCTACAGATTTTCACCACTTATTTTCCCTTGTTCTCTTTCTATCCTTGCATAGCCTATCATCTTTGAATGAAAGATATTCTTAATAGAAGGCAGTACTTATTTCTTTTTCTATTCTTCATGTGCTCTGCTAAGGAATAAAGCCAACATCTCATACCTGATTCACATATGCTCGACCACTGAGCTACATTCCCACCCCCCCCAAGAAAACAATTCTTTCAGTTACATATTAGAGCTGTGTTCTTTCTCTTGAATCAAAATTAATTTTACTTGGTTATAAGTGAATACATCATTATTCTCCTCTCTTAGCACAAAAGAAAACAGATGCACCTCTTGCTGATAAACTCAGCTTAATATTTGACTGTAGAAAGACCTCAGGATAGCTAGTGGGGAAACACTATACCTCTCTCAGAAGCATCTTCAATATAGTCTCTAATGATCTCTCACTGATACTTTTATGATAAATCTTTTTATTGTTATAAAGTAGTTGTACAAAGAAGTTGTCATTCTTCAAAGCAGTTTGTGCATACAATGAATCTTGACCAAAGCATCTTGTGACTTTATCAAGATACAATGTTCTGTTCAACATTTTCACCATCCCTCACAACCCATCCCTCCTCACACTCTTCTTAATTTTATAGGATAAACATTGAATTCTTGACTGTGTTCTAATCCCCTCTTTTCTTCTTTATTTGTGCCTCTTCAGCATCTTTACAGAAAGTATCAAATAATTTTATTTAAAATAGAGCAGTGCACAGAAATACATGACTTTACGTCCTTACACATGTGATGAGGGGAAGACACTTTGCTAACAGCTAAATCATTTCTAGAAATCTAGCCCATTAACTAGGTATACATTTTATTTTAAAAAATGACAACTTTGAAATTTGTTTTGCTAGCTTCTAAAGTGCACACTTTTTAAAATTCATGTTTCCTTCTATAACTCAACTGAAATTACAGGAAATTTGAGAAAACATGTTAAAACTATTTACAAGTCACCTTTTGTCACATGACTAATAGCCTAAAAGCCTAAGCTGAAGGGCGCTGGCCTCCAAATGAACCTTGTTTTTATATGTATACCAATCATATTTGAGCTACTGTGAGAAGCACACTGAAAATATCGGTGGCATTACAGGAAGCTTTTTTTTCTTACAACGAAGTCCTCTGATAATTGAAGGTGGCTTTCTCCCCACTGTCATTCAGGGATTGAGCTGTTTTCCCTGTCCCCTAGGGGTCCAGAGGCCTCTCCAATGTAATGCCAGGGATAAGAAAACAAACACTGCTGAGAATTACCACATTTAGTAGCAAAGGCTTCAGAAAATGTCTTATTTGTGTTCTCACTGAAAACACTTTCACAGAACTCTGCCTTCTGCATGCTTGGCTTTTGTGTAATTTTGACTCAGCCCCCAGTCACCAAAATCTGTTTTTCCTTCTCACTGTATCTGCTATTGACAATATCGGGCATTTTTTCTAACTTGCGATTTCAGTATCGAATGACATTGTTATATTATATTATGTCACACTGAAACTCCCAAGTTTTGACACTAGAAGCATCTAGGAAACATGAGTGAAGCATAATGGTGGCTGAATATGAAGTAGATGAAGAAAAATGAAGACAGGAATGCCAGTCCTCAGCCTGCTTTCAGTGAGCTTCGGTGTTCTGATGAGGAAATCTGTGATTCCTAAGCAATAGCAGTTTCTAATAATCTGTTCTAATCTAATTGTTGAAAAATCCTTCAGAGAACTAATTATGAGGAAATAAATGTTGCTGATGAATAGTATTTTCACATGAAATTATATCATGCAGGATAACAATCTACTCATCATGGATTTTTAAAAAATCAAACTTCATGATTTTACATGGTAATATTTTTTTCAGTCTGAAAATGGATAAAAATCAATCTACATCAAAAATCTGACCTTGTTAATACTGTCTAGTAAAGCCTTTTCTTTGATATTATTCTTGCTTTTCACTCATTGTAAAATGTATTCTACTTATAAGACTGATGATTAATGGCAAGCTTTTAACAAAACAAAGTTATTATCAAATATAGACTAAAAAGGAATTATTCAGAAAAGCCACATATTTATAATATGTACATAACAAATATAATCTCTGTAGCATATATTATATTATTATATTTTATATAGTATTTATAATCATTGTATTAATTTTTATTGTTGTATTATTTATTTTATTATATATTTATATCTGACATATATATACATGTATATATGTACATATACGTATATATACTATCCATTGATTATGATTGACTGATGTTGCTATTTAGTTATTTTTCACTGATTTAAAAAATGTATTCTTTCTAATTACACCGTGATTAGATCTAAACTTGAGTAATTTAATTTTCATTACTGAAGTCATCATTGTTTTTCTTTTTTTGTTGGTCTTGGGGCTTGAACTCTGGTTCTGGGCACTGTCCCTGAGCTTTTTTTTGTTTCAAGGTTAGCTGTCTACCATTTTGAGTCACAGATCCACGTCTGACTTTATGGTGGTTAATTGGAGATAAGGAGTCTCAAGGACTTTCCGTGCCCAGGTTGTTTTGGAATGGGGAGCATCAGATCTCAGCCTCTTGAGAAGCTAGAATTATGGGCCTGAGCCACTAACACCTGGTATCATTTTTTTAGTGAGTCTTCATTTTATTTCCCATACAATAAATAGCAATAGAAATAAAAAGACATCTTTTTCAAAGATGATTTTAAGGCTTAGCTTAATGGTTCCAAAGGAAAATTGCAGTGTTTAAATTTTAGAGAAGGATGTCAGATCTTTATTACATTTAAGAAGCTAAAGTATCAAACAAACTAGCATGATTCATCATGTAAAAAGACACAACCCTTCTTAACATATAACATTATTACTCTTTTGTCTTTGTGACAACATTTGTACAATATAGAAAGATTGTTTAAACTTTTCAAAAAAGAATTAAGAACATTGAAAACTGAGTGTAAAGACAGCATGTAAGCATTACATTTATTTATCTGATTAAAGGACAGAATAAACAAAATAAGCACAGCACTAGATTAGTTTTATTTTTTCCCCTTGTTACCATTTCTCTTTGTAAGACATATTTTCCATCTGCATTGTGCAAAATAAAGGATGCTCCTTCTATGTTACAGAAAACTGGCTCCCAAACCTATATATTCTAAAGATAGGAAATGAAAAAAGCTCAGGAATTATCCGAAGAATGCCAATTACTCTTCCTGGATCTTTTGGGTGATCCCCAAAGAAGTTCTTTGGCAAAAAAGCTTTCTCACTGTTTTAATTTAATAGTTAACAGTTCTCACAACTGCAAATTGACAAGCAAACAGACAACATGTTGTAGGCTTGAGCTTTTGAGGGACTGTCAAATTGTTTCTGGTCGTTTGGTTATTGCAAATTTATTTGTGCAAAGACATTGTTTGTGAATAGAAGTTTGAGCTTTGTGTACATGCAAATTATCAGGTTCCCAGGTGCCAGTATTAACTGAGCATGCAAACTTAATTGGTTACCATGTTTGAAACCTCAGACTGGGAACTCAGTGGGGTGAAACAACCTTTAATTTATACCAAAGCATAAAAATCACAGCACCTGTACCTTGTTTCTCCTACATCTAATGGCTGGCAAGTTTTAATTGGCAAGGATTAGTTTTAATATCATAGCTTTTTGGCTTCTTGGTTCATGAACTTGACAATGATTAAGACATCATGTTATAAACAGATTCATGCTTCGGGATTCTGCATAAAAATTACTGAATAGTCGGAGTTTAGTGCAATTTAAGAAAACAAAGATGATACTATGATCAAGTTTATGTGAGTCCAAAATGTTACCGTTGAGCTTTCATTTTTATCCTTAATGAATTTTGCATCTAATTTTTTACCAATGAGAAATGTAATACAAGGACCAACAAGTGCTGTGTTTTATCAGCATGAAAATTTGTTGGGACCATAGAAAGAATGCTTTCTCTTTTATTTTTATTTTTCATTTCTTTTCTTTCTTCTTTTTTGCCATTTGACAACAGTCTATGAATACAATGTAGCCGGATCACTGTAACTCCTTTCCACATTCTTACCCATTCTCCCTCAACCAGCTTTCCCTCACTCTTCTTAATTGTGTAGGATATACTTACTTTGTATTTTTGACTGCATTTTCCTCCTCTTATCTTCTTCATTTGTCCACCCTCTCTCTTTTCCCCCACCTTAGTCCACCCCATTCCAATACCCACTTCCTGGGTGCTTATTTTCTTAAACTTTGACTTTGCCTTTCTAGGGGATTACAGTATTTGTGTACTCCCTTGAAGCTACTATATTTCAGTTAATACATTTGTTTATGCTCAAAGTATATTTCCTACATAGACAACAAAGCATTTTTAATACTGGAAAAAAATAAGCACACAAATAAAAATGACCATTATACTTATTTGTCTCTGTATCTAACATTATTTGTGATTTATTAATCAGAGCAGTGGCTCTGTGGTAGAAATATTCATGCTTTATTAACATAACATTTACATCTTTTGTGATGCTGGACCCGGAGTAGAAGTATTATGTGGTTCCTCTCTATAACTTAGAGAATGAACAGCATGACAGCTAGGTTAATCTATAGAGGTAGAAACTCCCTTCATTATTCCCAAGCTGTGTTTGCTCAGTTGAATGAGAAAAAAAATGGATTATATTAAAATGCATAAACAATGGGAGTATGGATTGGCTAAGAAAATAGGAAGTTCGTAAAGGACACATTGGAATACAATTTGAAGGCTTTCCACTCAATTAAAGTGGCTAGGAAGTAACAGAGTAAATGGATCATGCTGGGAAGTAATCTAAACTCTTCCAACACTTTATAGTACATCAGAGCTTTGTCAAAACTAAAGAAACTGCGCTATTGACAATAATAGACTTGGAGATAGAATGTATTCATTCATTCATCCTTTGTTTGTTTTAAGACAAATGTTTATTGAGGATTTCATTTAGCTCAAGCAGTGTGTTAGGCCCTGAAACTATATTAATGCTCTCACATCAGTGTTAAAGAGCTAGGACAATGATCGAACTTTGTCTTCATTCTATTAAGACAAATATGTCCCACTGCAGGTGGTCTGAGTGCATTGTTATTTATTTTCCAGAAAATTGCACAGTGTACAACCAACTGTCAAGTGCACAGAGTTCTCAAGAAATTTCCTCCTGGATCACTTCACTTCCACCTTACTGGTTAGAATACAAATCATCAGATTTCCAAGGAAGCTGCAAAGAAGCAATGAAACAAACATGATATCCTTCGTTCACAGAAGAATTTGGGAACTCTAGTACTAATTGTATTAGAGTATTGAAAAATCTGTTTCATTATGTCAGGTTATTGAGGAATACCAGTAAATACGTTTTTCAGTTGAAGAATGCAGACAATATCATTTAAAAAAATTTTTAAAGCTAAGTGGGAGTAAGTAGCATTAAACCACTTACTCATTTTTGCTCTGTATGTTTTCTGTTTGCAAATTGGAGGGCATCTTGATTATGCCTCTATTGTGCGAAACACACTTATCAGTCCAAGTTTAAAGTATGGACTTAGAGACAAGAATTACAGCAAAAATGAGGATTTAAAGGTGGTCTTCCAAGATCAGTGTCCCTCAGGCCCACTCCATGAAGTTAGGACAAGTAGAAATGAATCCCTGTGCACAAATTCCATCCCCCAGATTCTTACTGGTTGAGTACTGTGTAGTGAATATTCTTTTCTGGCTGTGGCCTATGTTAAATGATTTTCTATTGTGTAATTTTATTAGGTCCACCTTCTGAGGGTGGTTGAATTTTAGAAGTGTACTCTTTGTTATCTCCACAACCTCCTGTTCTTTGGTGGTGGAAAGGCTCTTTTAGGTAAGTGCTTTTTGGCGTGTACATAGTTTCTTTCTCCATTTTTTTGTTCTATTGAAGTCCATTTCCCCCCTTGTTAATTGGCCCTCCTTTATTCCTACATTACATTGCACAAACTTTGTCATAATCCACAAGTTGCTATGTAAATATGCTACTGGTAATTTTCCACTCTGGGTCAAATGGCTCGAATTGAAAATGGGCCGGCACTGACTCAATTTTTAACCCTGGTAAGATAATGAATTGCTCTTGTCAACTTGATGCTAACCTCCATTGACTACTGTTGTTTCCTATGCCAATAATACATTATCTTGTGAATACACCGAGGTAGGCAAACAAGAATATGCCTTCTCACACTTGTACCGCATCTATGAGCATGAGCCACTAAACAGTTTGGTAGTATGATATCAGCATTGTGGGGATGCTTTGAGTACTGTGGAGACACATTTTGCTTTTGATATGAAGTGACATTTTCCTAGTGTGGATAGGAGAGGTGATTTGTGCAGGTGGAATGGGGCATGGCCCTTGGGGACAGCATTTCCTTCAGAGGACATTAGGTCCCAATTAAATACAGACGAATGAAGTGCTTGCAGATGAGGCAGCTTGCAACATCATAGCAATGGATAGCAACTGCTCATAAATAAGTAATTCAAAGACAAAATGCTTACAATTTGGTTTTCTACATATTCTAACAAGTGTCTATATTTTTATCATTCTTTTGCCATTAATGCTTTTGACATGAAGGAATAGATCTAGCCTCTTACTTGGAGGAGTTCATATAGAATGTAATATTTCGTCATTGGTTTTAAGCATATATAGTGTGTACTTCACAAAGCTAACGAAAGTAAGGTGAACATCTGGTTCAGAGGCCTGCAGCACAGGATAGTCAATAAATCTGAAAGGATATAAGATATAGATAGAAAGACCTAGCTGTATGTCTGTCTGTCTGTCTATCTATCTACCTATCTCCTAACACTATTTCAAACATTGCTCTGCTTAATATTAGAAGGATTTAGAGAAATTTCGACAATAAAGTTAGATTTAAACATAATCTTAAATGATTCAGTGTATTTTCATACTGGTGATGAAATTTAAATCCATCTGCCTGAACAAATATCAGCAAAGACAGAATTGTGAAGGTTCAGAGTAGTATGTATACATCTAGGCAAAATCTTACCTTAGAGTAAATGGTTATAAATCCTTTATGTAAACATGAAGAGTCTAAACATGATGTCAATGGCAAAGTGAGAACTTCCAATTATCTGTGTAGAAACATGTTAGTCAGCCTCCTATACTCAAACCCACCCCAGTGCTTTATCTACTAACATATAGAAAATAATGGAAACAAAAGGGATCACCTGAAGTATATGGCTTGGCAAACACTACAATGAAGATAACATTATATGTCCAAGTGGGTAGTTTGAGCAAGAAAACCAGACACATGGTCTTGCAATGTGCGTAGAAAGCAGCGTGAGGGAGGCCAGGGAGTTCTAGATGTAGAACAACCCAATGGACATTAAAAACTGAATGAATGCATGAGGACTTGTGGGAACACAGAACTATTTCTATTGAGTTGATTGTACAGAGCAAGTAAATGGAAAAGGAAGAGAATGAGTGAAAGAGAAGCAGTGGTAGTTTGGAGATACAAAGGGCTTCTCTGGAGAAAGTTTTGGGAGCTTTCTGAAAAGTCTCTTTCAAAGCCAGTGGTGGCAGCCGAAATGGCTGCCGATCAGGTTCCACCAAGGCAGTGACATTGAAGACTACGCAACTGCATACTGGCACCCAGCTTGCCAAATGCAATGTCTGAGCATCCATCCAGAGAACAAGAATATTTCCTGAGCAGGATATATACAGCATCAAAGGAATTGGTTTCATGCACAAGAAGAATAGGTAAATAATCATAGAAAACGATTTGAACCTAATTCCATGTACATGCATGCAGGCATTTTAATTATGCAAAAAGTAACCTGAACTGATGAAATCAACGTGTTCCTGACACATGGATCACATTTCAGAACCTATGAGAAGTCAAATATGTGATCTCAGCAGGACTTTTTCCAAAAATGAAAGCACATTTTACTTGTGCTTTTCATTCTGCACATGCTACACTTTCTAAGGCTTATGGTGTTCCAAAATCAAGTATAAAATGGCAGGACGATCCAGGATCTGCCAGAACCGCTGCTGAGAACTAACAGCTTGTGAGCCTGCCCATCATGGTGCTAAGCTGAGGGACCCATGGGCTCCACATAATAACTCAGCCCTCGCATCAGCGTCCTTGGATTACTTCAATGTATGAGTGTCATATTCCTGTTGAAAAAACAATTTCGCAATGTCAGTGGTTTCAGGTTGGTGATGTCAAAAAGTGACACGCGAAGGTAACTTCTGAAATTTTTTCTCAGCTTATGAGCAAGCAAACTATGATGAAGACAGATCCAAGGATCTGATCAAGGACAAGGACACACAATGAATATTCATTTTTTAACTTCTTTTTTATTAGATGCCAAAGTTCATGCATTGCTTGCTTTTCAAAGTGAGACTACTTTGCCAATCTTTGTAGATTTATAGCGCACTGATAGATTTATTTTTCCTGTAAACTCCAGCTTAACAGGATATAAGATATATGTGTGCATAATATACATATATATTCAGCATGTGTAAAGTCAGTTTTCCTAATAATTTTCAAGAGATATTAAGTGTATAGTTATTAGTCACTGAATTAAAAGTCAAAAATTTAAAGTATCCTTTAAAATATTTCTGTAGTTCTTGAGAAAGAATGAGCAATACTTTATATAATCATATTTAAAAACATACATATTTTTCAACTTTTTTACAATAAAAAAGCATACAAATAAACATACATATTTTTGAGTAATTGCTATAAACAGCATGTTTAATGAATTGTGCTTGGACAAGTTTGTCTGTGGTTTTCTTTACATGCACAGATATGTTCTTTCTTGCTGTAGCCAAAGAGAAATGATATATAAATTAGGCATAGATGGAATATTGAAAAAAATTCCATCAAGAATACAAACTTTTCTAAGACACAGTAAAGTGACATTCCTTCCAGTGGACCACATTATACAAAGGACTCAGTGCTTTCTTTCATAAAAAAAATAAAATGCTTCTGTTTTACAAAATACTAAAAGAAATGTATTCCCTGGAAATGCTCAATTAAGCAATTTCTTTCTTCTTTCTCATATTTGAAATAATCATTCTGTATGTGTTATTGGAAATATATATATATATATAAATATATACATATATATATTGATTACAGATATCTCAGGTATGTGGCATTACTTGGTCTTGAGCTATTCTTTAAGATATCTTAATAATATCTAAAACATTCATAGTATGTGGTTATAGGTGATATAAGATCATGCAATTGTCATTGTGTCTTTAGTGACAACTCTGTATTTCATATGTTCTGCTAGGCATAGTGATTTAGTGTTCTGACTAAATGACCAAGAATAATTCTCCTCTCATGTCTGCTTGTCCTGATTTCCCCAGGAATTTATCCATGTTACCTGGTCTTATTGTGGATGCTTTACTTTCTTACTGCAAACTGTAATCTATTGAGAACTGAGCCCTTTTTTTGGTATTAAATCTACATTGCCTCTATTTGCATTCCATTCCTGCATGTCTAATATCTGTTCACCCATCAAATATAATTACAATAGGTGACTTGGAATTTACACACCTGGAAAGGTCATTGGAGTGAGTTCCAAAGCATCACACCTTTACTAATATCATTTCAGTGCTGTCAGGAAGGCCAGCAGCTTAGCTGCCGTTTAATTTATTCCGTTTGTATGGTATTAGCACCCTTAGTTATTTCCATGATTGGTGTGAACATAGCCCAAAACACGACTTAAGATTCCTGAGCACTTCCAACCTTATTGCTGAAAGTTTATTATCACAAGTTTTCTGGGGAGGGGGGCCATGGGTGACAGCTCAACCCCTCTCCCCAGTGCTCAGTGCCCTGTACAGAATCAGGGGGAGCATTCATCACGGAGACATACTTTACTCCAGTTAGAGCACCATCCTTTCCCATCATCGTCACTGCCAGGGACAGGAAGGAAGGTCTAATCCACTATTTTTAACACTAAATATCAATCATTGTTCCATCAGAGATTGAACATGAACTATTAATCACTGAGAGGAATCATGACTTTGTGCAAAATGAAGTAGATGAAGTTCTCCACAAATGCTATGCCATGACCTCACTTGACTGATGGTTGGATGTGATATTTCACCTCCACATACCTATGATAGCACTTATATAAATACTTTACTGTGTGAACACATGTTTGTGCACAATCCCATGGGGACACACAGAAGCCACACAGAAGGAGTCACTCAGAACATACTGAATATATATTTGTTCACATATATTAGAAATATGTATATATCATATAATATATTCAAATATATTAGAATATGTCACATATATCATATATATGTATATATATCATATATGCATCATATATATGGTAGATAATATATGTATATATAATATAGACTTAGAGATATATATTACCCAGATTATAAATGTTCCTTAATTTTTTGTGGAACTAATATGAATCAATATTAAATAAAAATTAATGTGGAAGACAAAATATCACTGGACTAACAAATTCTGCAGATGACAAGTGGCATCTTCCCTTAATGACATATAAAGTGTCTATTGGCCTAGCTATCAATTCCTGCTGATGGGGTGTTTACCCACACTGCACAGATAGAGAGTTTTCAAATTCAAAGGGAAAATAACATATATACTTTAATATAATGGAATGTTTATACACATCTGTACAGATCAGAAGACAGCATGCTTCATTTCTATGATTCCATGTTGCTTTTCTTGACATGACACCTGCACAAAAGCCTTGGAAGGTGAAGTTGTGAAGTAGTCTCTGGCATTTTTCACAGCAGAGAATCAGTTTTTCTGGTCACTGGGCAGCAAACATTCTATTGAGTTGTTGTTACCAATAGACATACAGACAAAGCCGGGGACAAGGAGAAAAGACCCAGATATCATTCTGTCCCAATCTAGAAATGCACACTAGACTGCTGAATGCCAGTGGGGAAGTTTCTGATCTGAAATATTTAAAGTTTTCATGCAGGCAACTTAAAGACGCTGCAAGGGCAGACACCCGTGATGAGGCATGTTCATATTTATGGAGAAGTAGACATGCATTGTGTGACTGCCTGGATTTCTGTGAACACTGAGGCTGATGGTCGTTCTGATGATAGTTCTTGATGACTGTATGACACAGCTAGCTGCCTGTGGTACAGAACTTTATGTGAGTTCTGCTCTGAATGCCGGAAATCCAACCCACTTACAAGGATTCCTAACTGCTCTGTAAAACAACAGCTTCGTTTCTATTTAGGCTTCAGAACAATTACTAGCAAGTTATAAAATTATAAATGCTTATTGGAAGTAAAATAAGAACAATTTTATGTTTGAAAGGAGAAAATGAAAAAAATAATTTAATAGGTATTTATCTGAGTTAATTATTCTGCATAGTAATTGGTGCAGTGCTTTTTTCCCCTTACTGTCAGATGTCAGGAAAAAACAAACCCAGAAACTCTTTCTGTAAGATAATACAGGCACTGTCATTGGAAAGCCTGCTCAGATTTCTATGGATTTGATGGGAGATTTTAAAAGGAAAATAACCTTACAATAGATGCCAATACACAACCTAGTTAGAACTTTAGATAAACAAACCCTTCCCTTGAAGATCGCTTTGTTACAGAAGTACTGAACAACTATTATAACAGCTGGGACCAGATAATTGAGTTAGATGCCTTGCAGATGATAAATCTAAGTTAGATTCACCCATGATTTATGCACAGGATGAGGTAGGAAGACAATGATAAAACAAAACTAAGAAAAGAATAACAATGACAATATTCTATGAAGGGAAATAAGTGAATGAGGAAAAATGAGGGAAATAAATGAATGGAGGAAAAATCCTATCTTCCTGGATAAAGATGTGAGATTAGTTATTTGTTTTAAATTCATCATCTTTGCCACCTACTCCTGAGAATTCACATGTTTTAAAATGAAAGAAATGACCAAATGCCCAGGACTCCTTCTTCTTAGAAGTAGGTTAGAATCAGCCATGTATGGGCAGTTCTGCAAGACAGGAGGACAAAGGAAAGGTCACTATGTCAGCTGTCATTTTTAAGTGCGGATGAGTAGATAGGAGGCTCAAAGATCAGCTGGACGATTGTGTGTGTGTGTGTGTGTGTGTGTGTGTGTGTGTGTGTGCGTGTACATGTCACACATGTGAGCAATGCAGACTGAAATAGAAGTTAGAGCTTTCAGGAGATTGCTGAGAATGACGGTGGCTTTGGGGTGAGATCAGTATCTCTCTCTTTTTTTCAGTTGGCTACATGACAGGCCTTTTTTCCCCTTTTGAATCTCTTGCTTTGGTAATACAGGCCAGTTTCTCTGACCTCGATCCGCCCAGCCTTCTGTATCAGCCTCTGAACCTTTTATTTTAAGCACGCTCTAATTGGTAAGCATCTATTCCCCAAGTGCACTCGGCTTCATATAAATACAGAGTTTTGTTTGTTTAGGCAGAAGAGGAAAACCTTATTCTAATTCAGAGTTGCTTTTAGGACTGAATGAAGTCTATGGAGAGGAATATCAGAGCGGCTCACATGTATCCAGTGTGGACCTGGCAAGTCTGGTAAGGGGTACCAAAAGTAATCCTCTGAAATTCTGCCACTACAGTGTTTTCAGTGCATGGGGAAAAGTTCTGAGTGTGTGGTGGCAGTTGAGGAGGTATAAGTGGCAAATCTTTTACGCACTGGAGATTCTAAACATGCAGTGTGGTTAGGAAGTGGAAGTAATAATCCAGATTGGAGGTGGTGATCGTCTGCCTTGATGAGGTAACTGTGGATTCCTCTGCCTTTGTGGACTGTGTTCATCACACACTAGGTAGTGTGAAGGTTATATTCAGAAATTATTCCATATTCCAGAAATAAAAGAGAAAAAACAATGCTTGGTCTACAAGAATAAATAACACACAAGAGAAGTAAACAGCACACATTAGGGAATTCTGAGTCATGAGAGAAAATCACAACCCATAAGAGGGACTGGAAATGCTGGAATACAGGTGGGCACTAGCAAATTGGATGACCAGGTTAAAGGCCCTGTTCCTCTGACCTTCTGTTCTGCAGACTTGGAGGTTTTTGTTCTAAAGGCAGGAGGTTTTCTACAAGAATACATGGCAATGATTTCATTAAACTTGTAGTTAAGACTTCCACAGTGTGATTTTGGGTTCTCTTGCCTCTAAGTGAATAGTGACAAAAAGTTCCAACGCTGGCTGGTGATAGATTCTGATCATGAAGGGGATTCAGGCTGTGACTTTTCAGTAGGTGCATGATGTCTTGTACACCACTTGGGACATCTTTCAATATTAGAACTTCATATAATTAAAGGCAATCCAAAAGCCTGGCAATTTAGGACTGTTAATAAATTAAAACACTGATGTACCTTGACAAGTTAGGAATTAGGACCAGCTGATAGAAATACTGAAGACAAAGGGAAATCATAGTAAGTAGGGGAAGAAGGTAGTTACATATGACAGCTAGAAATCTGTGGACAGTTACTGAAATAAGGACTGCAATCACAGTAACTATTTATTATCTTGATATAAAGGTTTGCACAGTCTCTATCACTTACCTTATTATCTAGCCAACTAACATTAATTTATTGTCCTCAGAGCACTTTATTATGTAACAGACATATTGACATTATGTCATGGTATTTACATTGCATGAAATTATGAAAATTTAAAAATGCTATCCAGAACTTTACATTGCCTTCCTGGGAACACTGGCAGTATGTGTGATAGTAAGAAGGATGAACTTAGTACCCTGTCAGGTGGAAGTACAAGATTATTATTTTCTATATTTATAGGTGAAAATAAGCCTGATGACTCTATATGTCAACTTGACTGGGCTACAATGCCAAAATATTTGGTCAAGAATTATTCTGGATATTTCTAGAATATTCCTGAATGAGATTATTATTTGGCTTCCTAGACTTTGAATAAAGGAGATTTTACTCCATTATGTGAACAGGCCTCATTTGGTCAATGGAGGCAGAACTGAAATGCCTTGTATTCCCTGAGCAAGCAGAAATTCCCCAGCATACCACCTTAAACTTCATCGCTAAGCCAGCATCATCCAGTATACTGCCTCTGCATTCAAACTGCAACTATTTTCTAATTTCTAGTTTAGGTATAACCTCTCTTATTAGATTTTGGACTCGAAACATGCATATAGATAACAGCAAATTCCTTAACATACACACACACACACACACACACAGAAACACAGATAGACACTATGGGGTTAGTTTCTCAATTAAGAGGAAGTATTAATGGGCTAAGGTCTTTAGATCAATCTTTTTATTGCTTATTTTATAAATACATAAGATAGAATATAATTATGGTTTGGAAAACACATTTTTTTGTTTTGTTTTTGTCGGTCGTGGGGCTTGAACTCTGGGCTTGGGTGCTATCCCTGTGCTCTTCAGCTCAAGGCGAGTGCTCTAACACTTGAGCCACAGAGCCACTTCTGGTTTTCTAGTGGTTTATTGGAGAGAAGAGTCCCACAGACTTTCCTGCCCAGGCTGGCTTTGAACTGTGGTCCTCAGATCTCAGCCTCCCGAGTACCTAGGATTACAGGTGTGAGCCACATGTTTTTAACATCGATTGAATATCATTAATTGAATAGCAAGCATTTGGATACAATGCTCATGTACACTATAGTACTTTATTAATTAAGTATTTAGGAGATAAATTACAGAATTTTTATATATTGCATATATATTCATATAATACATATATGAATATATTTATGAACAGATATATGAACATATATATAGAATATATTTCTATGCATAAATTTTCTCCTGAATTAGTTAAGATAACTTTATACTAGGATGAATTAAAAGCTGTAGCCCAGTTAAAATGTGTTTGTGCTTTTCCTTTAGATAAAATTGTTTTTTGACTTTCCGCTCTGTCTTTCATTCCTGTCTTTGCTTACTTCTTCCTCTTTCTCTCTTTCTTGTTTCAACACTTCTCTTCTTCTTCCCTCTTCGCTCATCACCTAGCCAGCCCATAATCACAATAACAGATATTCATCAAGAATTTGCTATGTTTCTTAAGCTAATATGCACTTCAGAGATTCTGAGGAACAACATAGCTTTTCCTAAACATTCTGAGTCATATTAATGAGAAAAATGTAATATTTGCAGGACAATTAAAGGGTAAGTACAAATGATGTTTAATTTTGTCAGAGCAATGATCACTGTAGGCAAGATTAAAGTCTGAGAAATGGAAGACTGGCAATTAAAAATACTTTATTATTTTAACTCATTAATGAATTTTCCCACGGTTTTTGTGGGGATACCACTAACAATCTATTTTGTTCTCTTCTTTATATCATATAGGATGGCTATGTGGAGATACCTGGAAGTTATATTCCTTTCATAGGAGGTTTTAGGACACTTGAAAATAGTTCTTTCTGATCTTATCTCTGGACAAAAGTAGGTCATAGAGACTCTGATGAAAGGCAAAGAAAATAAAGAAAATAACCTTGTTTCTAATGACCACAATGCCTACTTATATGTCTTTCTTTCTAATTCTTTCTGCATGGATATGTATTTTTGTGTTTTCATATATATGAATAACATACATCATATATATATATATATATATATATATATATATATACACACATATGGATGATCTTTTATTCCCATTCAGATAGTACTTAAGAATAATTCCTAATGTGGGTAAATGCTTTAGGTTTAAATGAAAGTGGACACAGAACCGTTGAGATAAGGACGAGGGGGCTGCAAGAGAAACAGGGTTCTAAAATTCCTATAAAAGTGCTCTGAGCATTGTTAGCTGTGAAATAGAATATGGATTTAATTTGTTTTCTAATTTGTCTTCCCACCCCCTCACTCATTCTTTTTCTCTACCCGAGCACATTGTTGATCATAATGTATATGCTTATTTACAATTTTCTTGCTTTTACCATGAGTTCTGTATATTGCAGAAAATGAAAACGCACTGGACTCCTATGACTGCTTTTGTACTGTGAACCAATTCGGGCTATCTATGAAGAAATTAAAGTTCACAGCATAGAAATGCAGCCAATTGTTCACTGCTATTGTTCAAGTTAACTTTCACATGGATTTAAATGGAAAGTTAGTAGATGCTATCTGCTTACACAATCTCCTCTTTTTCATTCCTCAGTTTTCTCTCTTTGAAGACAAGGTGCTCTGGACCCATCCCCTATTCAGGAATGACCTAAAACATTGCACAATAGGAGGCAGACCTTGCTTTTCTGAGGCTCAGCTCTTATTTTATTTAACAGTTACACTTTGCTGCTGGTGACCTCAATTCGCCAAATCCTCTTTGGAGGCTATTATTGCTTTTCCTGCCACTGCCTTCTGGTCATCAGTACCATCACACTCTTGTGATCATTGCGTGTGTGTGTCATGCCATTTAATGACCTCCTTGCAAGACTCACGCTGCTCCATGATCCTATCTGCCACACCATCTAGCACAAACAGCACACTTGATGCAGCTTTCTGTTAAACCATTTATTAATTTCAATTCCGTCTATAAATTTTATATTATTATCAGATGGTTATTAAGTTTTAGTTGGAAAATCAATCCTGCTCCAGGTCACCAATAATCATTGGATTATTAATTATGATATGTTTGGAAATGCCATTCCAGATATTCCAGAGAATAAAGGCAAAATCAGAAGACAATGTTGGGTGCAACAAAGTCTGTGTTCTAAACACAACCGACAGCTGCGAAACTCCATCTAGGTGGCTGGCTTTCATACCTGAAAGGCTAACTTCTCCTGCAAAACATTTCTTCTTCTGCAAAGCTGATACCTGCAATTCCTCTGAGGAGGAGAGGTGGGGTTTTATTCCACCATAGCCCTGAACGCTAACAAAGTGTAAGGACATCGGAGAGGTAGTTCCTTGATTCATAATTATCCTGTGCTATACAGGAGTGAGATCAAACCTTTGCTTGCAAGGAGGCTTTGTCATGAAGGGATGAGGAACCTTCGAAGGAATGAAAGTGACGGTTCCTGAGGGAAGGGACAGTGTGAAGCCAGAGAAACCTGATCACTCAAGGCCCTTGTTCCCTGCTTCAACATGATGCCTAAGGCCACCTTGACAGCAGGACCACGTTCAGGAAGTTTCTGCAGAAATGAGCTCTGGTGTTCTTTGAAGCTGAGGAGGGACAGAGCTAATGAAAGAACCATCCCCTCCTTCTCTCTTCTTCCCAATACCGATTATTATTTCTGTCTAGAATCTGAAGCTTGTCTTAAATCGTCCCCCTAGTAAGAGATAAGAGAAAAGAGGAGTGAATTGCTTCAATGTACCCTAATTCTTCCTGTAAATGTTTCCAAATCCATAAGAGAATACTGTAGGAAGCACAGCTAAATACAGGAAATAATCATGATTTTTTCCCCTTGACGAGAAAAGGCCCGAAGGATGACAATTCTTTTCAATCCCTGGAACTCTTTAACCACTACATTGTTTCCAAGTGTATTTGGTCACGTATAAAGAGCAGCCATTGGTTTAAGATGATGATGAGATAGGATGACGGTTTAGTATTTTTTACTCTTAAAATTCTCTGAGATACTTTGATTCCATCTTTGGGCTGGACATTAGCAATTTAAAATACTCCTAGCTTATGTTCTTCCTTTGCTGTGTGTATTCAATGACAAGAATTTACTACTCCAGGACTCTTGTACCCAGGCAAATAGTTTGATTCTTTTTTATTGGCTTCTACTTTTTTTTATTGTAAAGGTGATGTACAGAGGGGCTACAGTTACATAAGTCAGGTAATGAGTACATTTCTTTGAACAGTGTCACCTCTTCCCTCATTTTCTCCCAGATTTCTCCCTTTTGATTTCTCCTTCCTAATTTCCCTCCCTTCTCCTCCTGCCCAAGTTGTACAGTTCCTTTCCAACAAAGTGTCTGGTGAGTATCACTACTGAGTTAATTCAACCTTTGTCCCACCATTTCTGTATTTCTCCTACGCTTCCCCAAATTAGTTAAACTTGCATACAAGACAAAGGGTAAAAGAAATCAAAAACAGTGACCAAAGGAATGAAAGAAGAAGAAAAAAGAAAAAAAAAGAAAAAGAGAATGTAAACAGTACAATAAAAAACGCATACTTGTTTCCATTCCTTGTAGTTCATTCGGTAAGCATCCTTTCACATAATCATATATGCAATTTCATATATGCAATTAGCTATTGTGCCCTTGTGATTCTCTCTTAAGAAAATCCCTCTTCTGCTCCATGGTGTCCTTCCTAATGAGTCGTGTCCAAGTGTATTTTTTTTGTCTTTTACTATCCAGTGGGTTTACATGTGGTTTGATTTTTCACTAATGGAATTTCCTCAAAGACAAATGTTTTAGTGAAAAACACTAATTGCTACTAAGTACCTTAAAGTTATTTAAGCCTCCCTCCTCCAAATTTAACCCTTTCCATCTTCTCATATCCTGGAATCTTGATTTTGAAAATGCTTATAGTCAATGATGTACCCACAACCAAATTTCAAATTCTCAATGAACGGTGGCTTGCATTCCCTGCTCTGAAGATCCCTTTTCTTGCCAAGATAATGGTCTCAGTCATCTCGGCAGCAGGCTGTTGAGAAGAGCGTGAGCCAGACCACCTGAAGGTAGAACACAGGAGCTATGTTTGCCATTTGGGTACAAACAGACACTGACAACAATGAAATGCTAAAATAGGATCATAGTGATGAATATTTTAATGTGCGAATTACCCCCAGCACCTTGAGATGTGTCTTTAATTGATGTGTATGAAAGAATTAATGTGAAATGTATCTAAACTTAGAAATTAGATTTTTAAAGCTGCTTTAGAGGTTTTATCTCATTAGCCATTGTCTCCTGACTTCTTAACTAGACCACCCACCAATTCATGATCCCTTTTCACGAGCTGCTGATGGAGACAATGCAGAGCAAAAGAAAAATCAGCCTTCTGGAGTACACAACTGTCAAAATTTGTATTTTAGCATTAATCTGACAGTATATAAAACTCTGATTTTTTCTGAAACTGTGTCAAAAAGAAAGCAGATACATTGTCATATGTATATATACTGTGAAGGTATAGAAGGTAAGAAAAAACACATGTAATTTCTGATCTGAAAATTGCTAGTACAATATTTGATCTCATGATGTTTACAAAACATGCTTGAGCATGTAAGATGTCATTTGTCAAAATATAAAGCAAAACATGGCATAAAGTTTTCTAAATATATATTAGGTGTGTATGTGTGAAATAGTTGCTCAAATACTCAAATATATGAGATCTATACCAGAATACATAGTAGCTTTGACAACAAATATGAAATGAATAGAAGGAATTCCTTCCCTTCTAAAGATGTTCCTTCTACACAATATCATCCACACTAAGTCCCTATCATGTCCACTATCCTAAATTTATGTCTACTTGGTCACTACTCTTAAATTATAGTTTTGATTTTCTGACGTTAATGATGAACCATATGTATCTCATTCTTAAAATACCACATGAATAAAGAATATATAAGAAATAGCAATACCACAGGAAAAAGTTTTGGAAGTTGCAGCCATATCTATTCAATTTGTACTTCTAGATTTTAATAGAATAATAGATGGTAATGTATATGTGATGAACTGACAAATCTCACATATATTATCAATGTATACTTATGTAGATACTATTTATCATGCATACATTATCTATCTATCTATCTATCTGTCTGTCTGTCTGTCTGTCTGTCTGTCAGTCTGTCTGTCTGTCTATCTACTTACTGTCTATCCTTTACCTAGTCATGTATTCCATACAGTAATACATATCTTTCATTTTCAAGGGCCATGATACAAGAGCATGGATAATCACATATTGAAAATGTGCAAAGAAAATCATTTAATCACCCATTTTCAAATCTTTTGGAAGATAACATTTTATCTAAATAAAGGACAAAAGAAAGTAGGCTCAGGAATATTGTACCCTGGAAATTATAAAAAATACAATTTTAATTTAATAATACATATTAAGTAAAAGCCAATGTGTAAAATAGTACGTGAGTTAACATTTACTTGATGATGGATCTGTCTTAAAGACATTCTCTTCAGTACCTTCTGATTAGATGCGATCTGATCCGTAGTGACTTTGTTCATCTGCTTTGGCAGAGGTACTCCCCCCATCACGCAAAGCATAACTGCATCCATCACATCCATCCTTAGGTGTGTAAAGAAATGAGATTCGTGTGCAGTGTTTCCAATTCAGCAGCAAGCACCTCAGAGAACCTACACTTGCTAATTAAGTTTTCAGTACATTTGAGTTGAACTGAATCTTGGACTAAGAGCAAATTCATGTAAAAGCCAACTAAATCATATCCTTTTCCTCATTATATGATTTGCTATATCACACATATTCATGCATGCATACACATAGGAAAACCAGCCAAGTTAGCTGTACTGTCAATAAGCAATATAATCTCATGAGACCAACATGCCACATGAGTTATTATTGACCAAATGTCACTATGTGATGCATGGTGCTATTTCATGTATAATATCAATTATATTAAGATTGCATTTACTTGTTATATATGACTGATTTCTTATAACAAGCCTATGGTTAATATGAGTACCTTTTACATACAGTGAAATTGAAACAGTAAGAGGTGACAAGTTCAGGGTGGGCTAAAGCAGGATTTGAATAAATGTGCCCACTCTGTCCACTACACTTCCCTGCTCGCCGCACCTCACAAAGAAACACATTCACAATCGCACAGCTTGCATTTCTGCAAGGCTTATTTTCTATATGCATATTCCCATATTTCTGTTTCTATTTGTCTACTTATCTTCATACCTGAAATCCTAATGACAAATATAATACAAGCTATAATGGCCATACTAAGAAGGTGCAATGCTCTCTAGCCTTATCTAAGAGAAATGACCTACAGACGATAGTTAAGTGTATATTTGTGACTTTGCATGGATAAAAAGTGCATCAGGAGACCTGAAGTTTAGTGCTCATAGAGACAATGTTCAACATGATAAAATAGTGGGAACAGCAGAGAGCTTGTTGCAGAGCAAGGGACCAATACACTGAAGAATAATCATGAGAGAATGCTGTGTCTGTTTTGGTGTACCAGGAAGCAGTCCCTAATTTATTGGGGAATTGAAGCCAGAAGCTATAGTGAAATTTCAGGGATGAGAGATGAGAGAAAGTTAAAACAGAACAAAACAAAATAGATCGAATGAACTTTTTTCTGCCTTTGATGAGACCTGGACCTTCCCCTTGGGGGTACTCTGGGTAAAGGTGAGGAACAAATGTTGAAACTTTAGAAATAAAGGTCAATGTACTGTTTCACTAAAGACTACTTATCATTGAAGAACATATTTTTGTGGCCTCACAATCTGGTACAAGTCTGAGTGAAAAGTGTCAGATGGCCCTTCCATCTGACTCTGCATTCACCTGTCAATAACCTTGCCTTGGCCCCAAACCATTCTATATAACACCTGAGTATGCATAGGTATGAAAACAAAGAACGTTGTTTTATCATTTCTGTTCACTGTCTGTTACCATGAAGATGACCTCTGAGGTGTCTTGTAACTCCAAATTGTTGAGGGTGCTGACCCATGATCCTCTCCTCAAGCCAGCAGTGGTTTTACCCCCTGAATGCGCCTCTGCTAATGCCCTGAAATTTCAGCAAAGTGGTGATTTCATTGAAATAGAACATGCCATTAGGCTGTCACGAGAAACAAAGATCGGCACGCCTCCCAGGTGAGAACTGGGGGGATTTGATGAAAATCAGCCTTCATTGCCAAAGGGTCAATACATGATTCTTGCTTCCATCATCCCTCATTGAACTTGGGAGTGCTGGACCAACACAAAAAGCACATTCCTTTTAGATTGCTTCCCAGTCTATCAAAGCTTAATCTCTTGGGGACATCAATGTCTTATCTATATTTTGTACTTCTTGATGTGTTCTTGTGATCTAAACATTGCTCCGGAATTATCGGCTTAGTCCTCCCCATAAATTGAGTTCACATTACTCCTATTGGAAAGATATTCCTCTGTATCAAATGAACACTTCAGTGAGCTGCGCCCATTTCATTTTCAGCTGATTTAATCCAGCAGCTGGGCTCCAATTTGCAAGTTGAATTTTCCCTGCTTCAAAATGCCACAGCCACAAACTAATATAAAATTTGCTTTCTTTAATTCTCCTAGGATTTGATATCTTGCAACAGAGGGGGTTGGGTAAAAGAACATTCACATCTATTTTCTTGAAGGGCTTGAAAATTATCTTCCCTTAAAAATGGAGAACAATTTCAAGTGATGTGCATGCATGTATAAATTTAAACTGCATATGTACACCCAGAATAAAATCACAAGGCAAGATGATTATGTTTCATAATTGAAGGTTTTGCATTCAACGTATTTCCCTACATCATATTTTATGACATTTAAAATACCAAAATCCAGAAAGTCTGCATAAGTAGAGAAGCCATAAAAAGTATTTTAATATAGTAAAATATATAAACACTAAAAAGCTTCACAACCATTTTTAATATCCTCTAACCCACAATCACCTAAGGGATCATTGTTCATACATTATTTTACATTTAAAATCCTCAATTTAAATATAAGTTCTCAGAAGTGCATATGCACATGGCAGCCATACAGTGAGAGACTGTCAGTATATATTGAGGTGTGATTTTTGTCAGTATTAGCTTCAATGAATTTCTTATCTATAACATGGAAGGAAGAAACAAATAGTTTTATAAGAAAACAAAATATGTGTATTTGTTTCCTATTTAGACATAATGATTTTCATTGTTAATAAATACATCCCTTGTGTATAATTGTTAATATTTAACACATTTCAAAAATATCTCATTTTTCACTTATTTAAAGAATCTAGACATATAGTGTAGATGCTGCATATCCATTTGTATGACATGAATGTTTCTGTGGGTTAATGGAAGAGAAGAAAAAGGGACTAGAGTGATAGAAGATGACTAACATCAAAATACACTGTGTCTGTGAATGAAGATGGTATAAGAAACTCACTGAGAAGCTTTAATTGTAGGGGGAGTGGGAGACAGGGGGAAAGAAAACAACAGATGAGCTTAATCTGATTAACTTGTAAAGTGTTAACAGGTGAATTAGGTGGTGCCACTCCTTTTTCTACCATCAATGTACTCTGAAAAATATAATTAATCACTAATATAAAACAGCTTTACTAGTGTGGGAATGATGCAGATCACAGCATGAATAGAAAAGCCTGCCGGAGAACGTGAATAGGATGGGTATGGTTGAGATCATTTATATGCATGTAGGATTAGAGAAAGTTTCACAAATGCTTTAAAAGGGGGGAAAGGATAAGAGGGAGAGAGAGACCAAGACACATGGACAAAGATATGGAGAGGGCATTTGATCAGGGTGTATTTTATTGTGAGTATGGGTGTATGTATGTAAAAGTAGCATTTACTAATAAAAAAGTTTTTTTTTGTTTGGGGGTTTTCCTTTTTTGCAAAAAAAAACAAACTTTAACTAGTTACATGGACATCTACATAACTCCCAAGTATGTGGTACAATGTTGGGGTTTGTCTTTTAGGAACCTCACCAATGCCTCCCTACCAGTACCATGAAGAGCTACAACAGCAGGCGACTCAAAAGAGCTGGATTCTGCAGACCTTGTCTTAGTGCTGTCATTTATACACGCCAGTATCAGCCATCGCTGTCCCTCCTACCAAGAAAAGCACCAGAGCATTTCTAAAATTCTCTGAAATAGCAAAAATACGTGCTTATATAAAGAAAGTCATTAGATAGGATGTTAGTGCCTGTTTGGTTTACTGTCTTACAACTTGCTTCAGAACTGAGTGTTTTGCTTTCTTTTACTTCAGCAACACTTATAGACTCTGGAATGTTAAACACATACAAATAGAGAGGACAATATTTTAGGTAATTTAATTTCCTAGATCCTCTAACAGACCAGACTGTGGGTCCTCACACATTTTCTGCAGTTTCTACAACTCTATTGCAATGATATTAAATCACTTTTGTTTGCCCTTTATTAAAACATTTTTCAGAAGTTTGATATATAAATCTATGGCAGAGTTCTTGCCTAAAATATGTGGAAGTCATTATTATTATCGTTTTCCCCATAGAAGTAAATCTTTGCCCACATTTGATCGTTACTCATGTATATAAATATCTGTATTTAATAAACTTTTCACAAGTTCTTCTATACAAACTGATTGATCCAGCTACAAATATTTCCATTATAATTTATAATAATGGTTTAGTCTGTTGTTAAGGACAAGAAGAGGTGCTAAAGAGACCTTGTCTGTGTTTTTCTCGGGTAAGCATATTTCCAGTGAGTAATGGATAATGGATTTATGGAGGACATCGGTTAGGTTGTGCTCCTGTGAATAACTAAGAAGACAGAGAGATGAAGTAGGTTTCTTGAAAACTGTTAATAACACCAAAAAAGGTGCAGTCACCTAGAGGTCAGGAAAAAGAGTCTTCTTCAGCACTTTGTCAACTCATTTTTGGAATAACTGTCTCAGGAGACAGAAGTGAGAGCCTGGCATTTGGAGAGGGAATATGCGAAGTCTGTGTAACCTTGGTGGCAGAATGGCCTTCCCAGCTTACCTCCTGATTCCCCCAGCTGCCCCTATCCACAGCTGAGCCTCCTTCCACTCCATCTGTAGTAAAGCCCAGAGTTAAGCTGCAGTGTGCAAACAGCCAGATGTCAGTGAAACTGTCCACAGCTCCAGTGCAAATCTTGTCATTCATCCGGTTTAACTAATTAAATATTACCTGACATGAAACCTCATAAGAGGGCTCCAATCTTACTCAGAAACACTAATTTTTTATTGTCCTATTAAAAAATATATTGGGCAGGTGATCGGCAGAGGAGTTAGGGTTACATAACTAAGGTGATGAGTGCATTACTTTTTGAACAGTATTACCTTCTCCATCATTTTTTTTTAGTTTTTTACTACATTTCTATTGTAAAAATACTGTACAGAGGGGTTACAGTTACATGAGCAAGGTCATGAGTAAATTTCCTATCAAGCATTGTTGCCTCCTTCTTTGATTTTCCCCTACCCTCCCTTCCCTCCCACCTCCACAACTATACTCCCCACCCCAGCCACCCCCCTGCATAAATTGTAAAGTTCATTTTTTGACATAGTGTCTTGTACATCTCATTGTTGCAATGGGTCCACCTGTATCCCTATATAAACCATTTGTATTTTCCCTTCCCCTCCTCAAATTATACCAACATCAAATACAGTAAAAACGGGTTATACTGTGGGGGAGGAACATACCAAGCAACAAAAAAAATCACATGGTACATTATCAATACGTTAGAAACAATAGCAAGAAAACAAAAACCACTTGTGTGCCTGTCTTGGGGTTCATTTAGCTTAACATCATCTTATCCGGTCATACGTACATAGCTTTTGACCTTCTCTGCTTGTCCCAGACAAATACTAGTTATTGCAAATTTCTTACACTTCCCCACAAGGCCTGGTTCCCCTCCCCCTTAAATCTGTATTTCCAGTATAGTGTCTAGTGAGTATCGGTGTTGCAATTGTTCACCCTTGTCCCACCATTTCTGGGATTCTCCTTCCCTTCTCCAAATCAGATAAACTTAGACACAAAACAAAAGGTACTGAAATAACAACAACAAAAACAGTGTCAAAGGGAAAAGAAACACCGGCTTCAGGTTTGCTCTCATTTGTAGCAAGTAGACGACTAGATTATGTCTAGGATATTCTCAGCACAGGATCACCATGGCTCAACACCTATGTGAATGTGACCATATAAAACGATGCTAATCGAAATATACTCCAAGAAATGGAAACAAGAGGATGTACTATTTGCAGTTCTTTCTTTTTTTCTCCCTCTCCCACCAATTTGGTTTATTTCCTGTTGACACTGGTTTTTTGATTTCTGTATCCACTGCCTGGTGTATAGGTTTTCCTAAGTTCTATTCAGACAAATACACACATGCACACATATGTATATACTTGTTAGAAAATAACATAAATATCAAATGTTTTAACATTTCTTCCTAATTATATGGAATGATATATTATACATATAATATATATTCTTGCAATGAAATACTAATCAATAAAATAGTATATAGAAATCTCACAGATAGTAAATTTGGAACTTTTTTAAATAAGTTTTTTATTGTGACAATATTGTACAGAGCGTTTACAGTTACACGAGCAAGGTAATGAGTATATTTCTTATAAAGCATTGTTGCCTCCTCCTTTGTTTTCCCCTACCATCCCTTCAGTATGCAATTAGTGGTTATAAATCAAAACTTAGTCTAATGCTTTTGTTTCACAGTTTTAGAAATTTGCACAAAAAGCTGTCATGGAATCATGCCTGGCTATTGCTAACAGCAAAATCATCTATTCCTTCAATTGATAGAATTTCATTTTCCCTATCAGGTAATAGGAAACAACCTAATAAGCATTTGCATTTAGGTATTGGGTAATGTGCTCAAATAAATTTGAAAAAATGTATTTACTTGTTAAAAGAAATATTATTTACATGTATATGGGCATGTATATGATTAGACACACACCACTGTCTGCCAATCAATCTTCAATGCCTTAGCTAGTTTAAATACAATCTTTTGTCATAAAAGGAAACATAGTTTCCATATGAAAGGAAAACAATATACCTCAAATTTCATAAGAAGTTATGTCTCACATTCTAGAATATTAAATAACGATCACTAAACAATGGTTCATATCTATTTGTGTACATATACACATGCATTTTATGTCCATGCTAATATATTTTAGGAAACACTTCTCAACAACTTATTTCTTAGTCTGTATAGATAGACACTATATATAGTCATATATACATAGACATAACTATTTACATACATTAACATCTAAACTCCATACCAATTATTTTTGTGTTTTTGTTTAATTCCAAACAAAGTACACACAAATTACTCACAAAAATGTTCTCTAACAGCGATTTGATTTAACAATACCAATTTGATATTTCCATTGCAGGATACAGAATGGTAGGTATAGTTTATGAATAAAAAGACAGAGAAACTCATATATGTCAAATTGAACAACATGTCTCTCTCCAATTATTCTTACAGTGATTAATGTAAGAAAACAGAAGAGACTACCATTTCGTTCTAAGTATCTTTTAAAACAGTCCTTATTAATTTGTTTAATGAACATTAGTAAGTACATATATATATAGAGAGAGAGAGAGAGAGATAGATATATATTCTAATCTTAATTTAAAAGTTACTTAGGAACCGTAAGATTTTCTAAGTAACATACGAACACCATAGAAATGAGCGAAGGAAAACATTGTTACTCTAAAAAGACTGCCACCCCCAAATCCACCTGGGTAAAATCTCCTCCTCAGATCCCCTGCTGGGTCTTGCCATAAAATGACAACCAGAGGAGCTTTTGTTAGTGTCAGTGTAACCCAGATTGAATACACATTTTTAGTCTGTGCTTTATAAAGAGGGTGTCGTGTGAGGACACACACTTGACAAATGTTCATTGACATTTGCAACTGAAATATCAAAATTAATTTGTAAATAGAGAAAAGTAAATTACACACACACACACACACACACCTCATAGCATCAATGTAAATTGAATCAGTCTTATCTAGTGGACTGTTAACCCTTTATAAAAGTACATGCTTCCCAACAAATGAAATTCAGTTTATTTAATTTCCCTTTGTTGCCTTGATAGTATGTAAGCTGTCCAGACTCAACCAGTACCGTATTAGAAAATCCCCAAACCAAGAAAAATTGGCATAAAGTTCACCTGAAAGTCTAGTTGTTACAGGAATTACAAAAAAACCAGTTTTATACAAAACTGAAGTTTGATAGCATGAGACTTCATAATTTGTCATAATTAAAATTTTATGTCTATATTGTAGTGGGAAAATATTTACAGTAGTCTTATTTTTCAAATTCTGTTTTAAATTTTCTTCAAGTAGTTTACAGAGGGGTCTTAATTTAATATGTCAATCTATGAATGTAATGTATCTTGATCAGTGTCACCATTCCATCATTTTCTCCCTGAGTGATATTGTTACATTAAAAGAAACATATAAAAAAACAGATCAACAGGGATCATAATCATGGCTTTTAAAACTAGTCAGTATTTAATATATCAATAATAATAATTATTATTATTTCTTAGTTGAATATATAGAGAGATATATAAATATATATATTAAATATGTGAATATATCTACATAAGCAACTATACACATTAATATTTACACTCTATAAAAATCATTTTTGCATTTTTGTTTAATACCAAGCAAAGTATACAAATTACTCGTAAAATTATTTGACTTAATACTAATTCTTATTTCCATTCAAGGACACTGAATAGTAGGTATAGTTTATGAATAAAGAGGCAGAGAAACTGGTATGTGTCAAATTGTGTAACATATCTCTTCCCAATCATTCCTACAGTAATAATAATAATAGTAGTAGTACTTATCATTATTATATGTTACTATATATAGTTATAAATAACATAATTAGTATCATTTTAATTTTTAGTGGAAAATACATAGAATACATTAATTTTAATCAACTGTTCTTACTATCTATCCTTTATCTTCCATACTACCCTTAATCTTCTAGCAAGACATCCTGTATTGATGAAATGGCTTCACATGTAAGCAAGCTGTGTTAAACAAGACCCAGGAAGGTAACTGATATAAGAACAGATTAAGGGGATACTTATTTGCATGATGTGGTGCTGGAGTCTGTTCGGAATTTCTTGATACCAATCAATCCTGGTAGCAGCATAGTGACTTTCTTGACAAAGGAAAGTTCATGCTGTAGTACACTGCTACATTGTCAGGGCATAATCATGGTGGTATTAAACCATCTGTTATTTTGAATAGATGAGGGTTTTGTGAATTGCTCTTTGTGTTACAAGTGTGTGTATTTTTATACACTCTGAATTTTAACTGAGTGTAAAGACTTTGCCATATTTGAGGGAAACTATCATGGGCATGCACTCATGCAGGTAAGTCCTGGAAAAAAAAGAGCTGAAAAAGCGACTTCAAACTATTACAGGATTATTTTTTTAAATGAACATTCCATTCAATCTTCTCTTAGACCAGGTTTTCAAGAAAAGTACGAGCTTTTATGTCTCCAAAGTTATTTTGTTAAAAGCTGGACAAAAATAAAAATGATAAAAGCTTTAAGAGGCTTCTTTTCTTTTGTATAAGAGGGAATACTTAGATTTCAGATGAATAAACGAATGCTTCTCATTTCTGTTCTGGGTGAACTAACATTCCACTGGCCTAGATAACTCTTTCTCTGGTAATTCAGTATTTGTAGCAAACTATAGGACACGAATGAAATAATTTAATAGTGATTTTAGTTAGAGTCTGTTGAAAAATTTGAAAAGATGATGAAATGTTATGTTCAATTACTCATTCTAATCTGATAGCCCACTAATAATTCTGAAATGTCAGCATCATGATACTTACCCAACATTTGTAATGATCACTTTATTATTTTCTGCATGATATACTATTACCCTTGACTATGCAGTGGCTACCAAATACAAACCAAAATTTTTGACAAAGCGATTAGGTTTCTCTTTCCCATTTGCTCCTCCACTCTATTTAAGGAGTTATGAGAAATTCCCACTTACTTATTGACATGGAATCCCTATGAAACATAGGAAGAATCTCAAAAGGAAAGGATTGGAATCATCAGTTCTGGCACAAGGGAGGCTTTAGGTCTAGGGATATGCACAAAGAATGGTATGCATGCTCGAGTTGCTCGTTAAACACTTCATCGAATGTGTACAAAGGGAAATACTTAGATTGTAAAAGAAGAAGTGAGCTCATTGTGAAAGTGGAACCCACAAGAGCTTGACCCCAATGAATGACGTGCTTCTCAGCAAAAGAGCGTTCCAGGCAGGACCTCGGAAGGAGACGCACTCTGTCACCAGACAACAAGCCAACAGCTGCCTTCTTCTCGAATCTTTCCGTTTCAGGAAGAGAGGGTTTCCACGTGACTCACTTTCTATAATATCAAGGGTGAATTGAATTCCAAGATTCATTTCTGAAAACAGGAGTCTTAATGCTGCAAGTTCTTTAGCTCACTTGCTATTTTTTTAATCATGCAGGAACTCTGTACATTGCCTGTGGATGATGCCTTCCATGCAGAAGCCCCGGCAGCCACTCTTGAACCAGTGAATAGCCCTATGCAAATACTACTGTTTATTGTGCTCCATCAGAGTCAGTGACCAGGAGTGACAGCTTCACACACCAAGTTCCGTTAAGCATTAATGTCGCCCCTTGAGTCCGGATGGGCATGCAGGAAGGTGTAGCTATGCGAGAGAGCCTCTGATTTGAAGGGAAGGCCAAAGCAATCGGAAAGCAGTCAAAAATTCATACTAAATGAAACCAGTTATTATCTATGAGGAGACACCAAAAAACAAGTGTTTTTGAAGATAAGGTGTTGCAGTCATGAAACTAACAGGTTATCCCAGTACAAAGAAATAGCCCTAGTAAAGGCACAGATGGAACAAAACCACAGATAAAAATTAAACACTTAAATTTAACAGATATTCTTAGACACGCTTTTATTCATTTATGAGCTATGAACTGTTATCATTTTAATTTCAGAAATGAGTAACTTGAAGCATATAAAAATTAAGAGATACTCTCTAGTTTACAGTTAGTGGGAGGCTCAATGATAACATTCAACTCAGTAACCTGAATATGATTCAATTAGCCAGCTCCCGAGAGAACTGTGAATACAATGTTGATGGCTAGCATGGACATGAGAGGCAGCTAAAATCATAAATCCTCAGCAATGTTTTATAAGATATTTGTAATAGAGTGAACTAGCTTGAAACCGAGGGATCCACTTCCTCATCCAACACTTTGCTAAACAGTTTGCAATTCTCTTCCTATCTAGACCAGGACAATGAGCACCATGCTTTAACATGGGACACACTAGTTATTTTGACCAATGCAATGAGAGCATGTATGGCTCTATGGATTACATAGTATTAACACAGAGCACCAAAATGTGTCCGAATTTCTATCCACCAACAACCAACCCAACCTGATAATGATGCCATTTTACTCACTTTTGTGACTAACAGGGTTTAGTCCTGTTAGGACTCTGTTTAGTCCTGTTTGGACTCTCTCTCACAGACTTTTCTCCAACAATCTTTTTAGATGCCAATCTTACATCTCATGTTATGACTTCTACTTCTTATCTATTGTTTATACATTAGGGATTTTTGAAGTGACCTTTTTTGTAATATTTGGTTGCTGGAATGGTTCCATAGAACATGAAATATAATTCCTGAAGTCTTTCCATTTACTAGTACAGCCAGGAGGATGTCACAATTGATGCACCTGAACACTCAGATGAAAGAAAGCATACTCCATTTAATAAAAAAGGAGAGCCAATCTTCTGTATCACTTCTGAGACCTCCAAATACTCAAGCAATTTGGAAATTATCTTAGTCTTGTCCTTTTGAACTCTTTTTTTTTTTTTTTTTTGTCGGTCGTGGGGCTTGAACTCTGGGCCTGGGCGCTGTCCCTCAGCTCTTCAGCTGAAGGCGAACGCTCTACCACTTGAGCTACAGCGCCACTTCTGGTTTTCTGGTGGTTTATTGGAGATAGGAGTCTCACAGTCTTTTCTGCCCGGGCTGGCTTTGAACCACGATCCTCAGATCTCAGCCTCCTGAGTAGCTAGGATTACAGGCGTGAGCCACCAGCGCCAGGCCCTTTTTAACTCTTATAGTGACTTTTTCTATAGGTCCACTTAATTCTTCATCTTCAACTCAAATGATAGCCCCTCTGCTTCCAGTGACTAGGGCAGAGTGTTCTACTTTACTAATCATGTATTTTGTTTTATTGGCAGCTAGACGCCTTTACCTGAATCTATCCAGGAACTAAACATAGTATCATTCACATACAAAAAGATTCTTATTCTTTAAAAGATTCCAAGCATTTTAGAAACTATGTTCTAAAAACATGAGGCTTAAGTACAAACACGTGTCTTATTATAAACAAAATCTTTTAAGTATATTCTACATTTATATGTTCAAATTATTTTTTCTTATACTTGGAAAAAATTTCTCTCATTCTAAATTTCAAAAGCTTGTTTTTAGACATAATGACTTGTACATCTCATTGTTGCAATGGGTCCACCTGTATCCCTATTTAAACGATTTGTCTTTTGGCCGGGGTTGGGGGGGGATGGGGGAATATGGGAAGGGATGGGAAGGGGAAAAAAAGGAGGAGGCAACAATGCTTGATAAGAAATGTACTCATTATCTTGTCCATGTAATTGTAACTCCTCTATATAGTATTTTCACAATAAAAAAAAGAAAAAAGAAAAATAAATTTGAAAAGCTCATTAAAACATGTTTTGTCTCTAATTTTCCTGTATTATCTACTCTCTGTTTATCTGTCTACCCGCCATCTGTCTTTAGCCTATCATCGATTAACTTCACACTATAACATTACAGTTATCCTTAAACCTCTACGTCTTTTGTGCCAAATTTTAAGCAACAGCTGTTAGTCAAGTAGCCCAATAAATATTTATCATATAAGTGAATGAAAAATTTTATGCGAACATCATATACGTATTCTTTGAGTTGTTCTGCAAAACATGTTGATAATCTAATTGTTGTTTATGTACTAATTGATGAATCTCAGATAACATCTGTTTCTTAAAGAAATATATATATTAAGTGAATTAATTTTTATTCATAGTTTGCATATAAAATATGTTAAAGAAGAAATTATTTAAATTAAACTTATGGTTTGACTAGCTACTGGAGCAAGATGCTTACTAATAGTTATGATAGAGAAAGAAATAAGAAGATGATATCTAATGATAGAAATTCTCTGTGAATCCTGCGTGGAGCTCACATAACTCCTCAGTTTCAATCACTGTACCTGTCTAAAAGCATCTCTAACTGACCCGACTAATTTCTAATTTGATAATTCTAGAGGCTATGCTACCTCACAAACATGCTATCTTTAAAGACAGAAACAACTTTAAGACGCTTCATGTATATGTACACTAATGACAATACATACATACAGACATGGCAGGAGCAATGAAAAATTGAAATCACATAGTTTAAAAAGTAAAAGGCCACCAACTTTGTAATTGTCAAAGAAATATTCCTTTGAGTCTTTTAATTGATTCCCTTCTTTCATGGATGTAAAGGCCCACAATCTATTATTATTCCTGGTTACTTCAAACCAATTGTCTTTATAGACTGTCTTTCACTCAAGTCTTTTTTTTTTATTCTGCAGATTTGAAACTTTATTTTTATTTATTGTGAAAATACTGTACAGAGGAGTTACAATTACATGGGCAAGATAAAGAGTACATTTCTTTTTCTATTTTTTGGGTCCGGTCGTGGGGCCTGAACTCTGGGCCTGGGCGATGTCCCTCAGCTCTTCAGCGCTCTACCACTTGAGCCACAGCCCACTTCCGGCTTTTTTTATTTTTGCTTATGTGGTGCTGAGGAATCGAGCCCAGGGCCTCAAGCATGCAAAGCAAGCGCTCTACCACTGAGCCACTTTCCCAGCCCCAATGAGTACATTTCTTATCAAGCATCCTTTTTTTCCCCTTCCCGTCACTTCCCATCCTCCCCCTGCCCCCACCACCCAATCCTCCTCGCCCCCTCGCAAGAAAGTTGTAAAGTTCATTTTCTAACTAACGACATGACAGTCTTTAATGGGTTTGAGATATTTTATTGTGGTGATTTTGCAATGTCTTTGCAACAAAGTAAGCAAAAATAGTAAATGAACTCAAGTATCGCAAGGCTATAGAGAAAGAAAAAATATAATTCTCGACTTGGGGGTTCACATGTCAGATGAATGACATGGTATGCATCCTATTTTCAAACTGTGTACATATGTATGTGTTTACTTTGCTTTAGTTACTGATGGAGAGACTCTTGGTTTTGCCCAGGACTGGCCCCAGACTGAAATCCTCCTATACTCTTTCCATGTATTCGAGATTACAGACAAATATCAGCACATGCAGCTAGTGTGTTGAAATGGAGGGCACACTCATTTTTTGTAGTAGCTGGCTTAGAATCCTAACCTTCCCAGGCTCAGTAGCCAGAAATACAGGCATTTATCACCACATCAGAACTGACATCATGTATTTTAACACTGAGAGAACACTCCCTTTGCCTGGCAGAATTTCATTCAGTAAGCAAATGGAGATCTCGCTTCATCTGTAGATCTATAGAAAGAGGTCTGTGATATCACCATAATCACTTTAAAGCAATCTGTACAGGACCCCAACGGCACAATGTCAGCTGAGGATGGAAGACAAATGAATGTGAAGTTCTGAATTCAGTCCCCAATGCCTGGCCCAAAATACATACAGCTATAACACTGTAAAAACCCAGAAACACAACAAATCAAAGGAAGGTTGGACAAATGGGATCGCATGAAATTGCAGAGCTTCTGCAGGGCAAAGGACATAGCTAGCAAGGTCAGTAGAAAGTCCACGGATTGGGAGAAGATCTTCACTAGCCATACAACGGACAAGGGTCTCATATCTAAAATATACTTGGAACTCAAAAAATTAAATTCCCCAACAACAAATCCTCAAAGAAACAACTGCCCAATAAATAAGTGGGCTAAAGACTTAAAGAGAAACTTCTCTGAAGAGGAAAGAGGGATGGCCAATAGACACATGAAGAAATGCTCAACCTACCTAGCCATAAAAGAAATGCAAATCAAAACAACATTGAGATCCACCTCACCCCAGTTAGAATGGCTATAATCAAGAACTCTAATAACAACAGATGCTGGAGGGGATGTGGACAGAAAGGAACCTTACTTCATTGTTGGTGGGAGTGTAAACTTGTTCAACCACTTTGGAAAGCAGTATGGAGGTGCCTCAAAAGACTCCACATAGAGCTCCCCTATGACCCAGCAATCCCACTTTTGGACATTTACCCAAATGTTTACAAACAAGACCACACTAAAGCTACCAGCACAACTATGTTTATTGCAGCATTATTTACCATAGCTAAGATCTGGAACCAACCCAGATGCCCCTCAGGAGATGAATGGATCAAGAAAATGTGGTATATGCCTCCATCAGAAAGAATGACATTGCCTCATTTGTTAGGAAATGGAAAGACTTGGAAAAAATTCTATTAAGTAAAGTAAGCCAGGCCCAAAGAAACATCGGTCCCATGGTTTCCCTTATTTGCAATATCTAGTATATGTATGAGTCAAGCAGAAAAGGTCAGATAAGGTGATGTTAGGGAAATGAACCCTAATTATATGTATTCAAATGTTTTTTTCTTTCATGCGATTGTTTCTAACACATTTATAAGATGATTTCTTTGTTGCTATGTATGTCCCTCCCCCACAGTATAACTCCTGCTTTCACTGTATTTGATGTCAGTATAATTTGTGGAGGGGAAGGGGAAAAACAAATCGTTTAAATAGGGATACAGGTGCAACAATGAGATGTACAAGTCGTTATTTCAAAAACGAACTTTACAACTTTGGTGGGGGGGGGAGGATTCAATAGGGGGGCAGGGGGAGGCTGGGAAGGGATGGGAAGCGGAAACAAAGGAGGAGGCTACAATGCTTGATAAGAAATGTACTCATTATCTTGCCCATGTATTTGTAACCACTCTGTACAGTATTTTCACAATAAAATATATATATTTCAAACCTTAAATACTTTATTTTGTCATTATTATTACTGATATTAGAAAAATTAATGTGTAATATGACCACAATATGTAAAGATCTTCACTGTCAATATTTTTATTAGGCTACTTTATTTGGACTCAAAAGAGCTGACTTTCTTTCTTATTCATCTTGGACTTGCTCTTAGATTTTAGCTTTCTGCATTTAAATCTTATCCCAGGCTTCTAATATTTGAATAAAACCACAACTTACATTTCCCACTGAATAATTTTATTGAGTATACATGTTCAAATATCGCAGGCATTAAAACTAAGCTTCAATTTCAAAAAGAATTTACTGTGTTTTAAAGTGGATTGTGTTTGATATCCTTAGAGACTTAGATTTAAAAAAGTGTTTTCAGCCTTTTTACCATTTGAAAATATATCAATTTTCAAAACTTTACCTTCATTACTAAACTTCAACTGTGTAGAAAGCAGAATTAAGCAAAAATAAACACATAAAATTAAATATATTCTTGGCTTATGATGAATAGAATTTATTATTTCCAGCTCGGATTTGACAGTTTTACCTTTCTAACTATAGGAGGTAAACACTTGCTTTACAATGAGTAAGTAAGAATAAAAGGCAATATTGCATTGAGAACAGATGTTGTAGTTTCTGGATATTTCCTAGTGGTACATTATGATAAGGATGTGCATACTAAAAGATTCTTCCATTTTTCATAGAGGTATATTTGAATTTTGTGAGTATAAGTTTATATTATTGGAAAACACAGAGGGAATTGAGTGTTGTTTTTGCCTGTTTTATTTCAAACCGTAAGACTACCTTCACTAATAAACTCTTTGTGATTAACCATATCTCAAAATTATCATTCTAGTATTTTTTTAAAAAATGAGTTCAGATAATTAAAATTATAACTCTTACTATTTCTTCTATATTGTCTGCTCTTATCCTGAGATTGTAAACTCTATCTCTCCTTCATACAATTCATTTCTGCAATAAATAGTTTTTGGTACTTTTCAGTGTTTAAGTTTTCATAATAGTTTATGAAAAAATCAAATGTAATCCACAATCATATCTCATATTTTCATTCAGTCTGAAAAATATGAAAAACGTTTCTCGTTTTTACGCACATATATACCTGCTTTACTCACTGGTCCTGGTGGACAAAGTGAAAGCAAATGCTCATATATCTTTCAGGAAGTTACCACCTGTTTAAATCAATATACTTTTCAATCTTCCTTAACAGGACTGCTTTCAACAGTCACAAATTTAGACACTACTTGATAGTGAATTTTTTTCTCTTGCTTTACTGCAAATATTTTCATGGTGTTTTATACTAATTTAAAATGCTATAGCATCCTGTTTACCAATATGATCTTCATTTTCTTGGGTTTAATAATTATTTATTTAAAATACTCTACTGTTACAATGATTATATAATATTGTCCATTACCACAAAGAAAATCAGAAGAGAAAAGGAATTATGTGTGTTCACAGATGACTTCCTTCCACATGTGCACAGTCCTAGAGATGTCTCCAAAAAGGAAAATTCCTTCAGAATACATGAATTTATTAAAACAAGGGAACAAATTCAATAGACAATGATCTTTCCCATATGAATTCAAAGATAATATGTAAAAAGAAACTGAAAAAAACACACAAATTTCATGTACCATCAGAAACAAAATATTTAGATATAAAATTTAACGTAGAAAGTTAAGCACTGAAAGCTATAAAACATTGTTCAACAAATGTGGAAAAGTCACAAATAGGAAGAATTTTTTGTGAGTTACAAATATAATATTCTTAAATGTCCATATTATATAAAGTGACACAAGGATTTAGCACATCTCATATTTTCATGTATATAAAAACAAAATGTGACATAAATATACAAATGACTCTCATTTCTCATGCACCAAAAAAAGAAATCAAATATAATAAAGCAACATTGACAAGAAGGTCCTGGAGGCCTCTTTTGCTCTGATTACAAATTGAATTTAAAAACTAACAAAAATGTGGAAATTTTAGACCAATAGGAATGGAAAATCCTAGGAACGTACACAAACATATGCTGCAACTAATTTTTTTATAATCTTAAAAAGAAAACACCATCTGAAAGAAGATGTGGTGAAAACTGTGTATCCATGCATAAACACATGAAGTCCACCTTAAATCCTAGCTACTCAGGAAGCTGAGATCTAAGGATCATACCAGCTGGAGATTCCTTGAGATTCTATGTCCAGTTAACCACTAGAAAACCAGAAGTGTGGCTGTGGCTGAAATGGTAGAGCACTAGTCTTGAGCAAAAACTTTTAGGGACAGCACCCAGACCCTGAGTTCAAACCCCGTGACCTACTTCCCTCACTAAAAAAGTAGGACTCCGGGCTTTTCTAATGCTATGACAAAATCATCAAGAAGGGTAACTTTCAGAGAACAGATTTATTTGGCTCACAGTGTCAAAAGGTTCTTTTCATATTTATTGTTTCTATTATTTCTGGATTGGGGATGGAGGTGATAACCATGGTGTAAGGACAATCAAAACTCCGCTCTTCATGGTGGCCAGGAAGAAGAAAGCAAGCCGGAGGGAGGCATGCCCCAGTGTCTGCTTCCTCCTCTTTGCTCTTCCTAATCTCCACCGCTTGCTATTATCACATCAAATGATCATCAGGCTATCAATGCTTAGATCAGATCGCTGGTACTCTCATCATCTCTTATTGTCTTCTAGATGGGAACCAATACTTTAATACATGAGACTTTTGTAAGGAGAAATATTTCTTAACATAACTATATTAGACCAGAATATATATCATGTACATAACTCAAATTAAAATGGATAATAATAATAATAAGCTACAAAGGTCCTGGTGGGGTTGCTGACTTGGGAGAAAATCTTATTGTTGTCCTTGGCAATGATATTTGTTTTGAAGTTGAAATTTTAGTCAAATAAATGAAGGTAAACACATAGCACATCCTCCACTTACAAGCTCTCAGGAACAAAGGAATCATTCAAGGAAAGGGAACCAACCTAGGGTCTTGGAAACCATATACCACAAAGGATTAATTTATGAACTATGAAAGGAACCTATCAATGACTAATATCAGGAAAAAACAAACAATTAAAATAGATAAGTTGCTGTTAGGCGAAATGAACCCCAAGATAAGGACTCAAATGGTTTTTCTTTCTTGTCATTGTTTCTAACATATTTATAAGGTGATTTCTTTGTTGCTTTGTGTGTTCCTCTCCCACAGTATAACCCCTGTTCTCACTGTATTTGATGTTGGTATAATTTGTGGAGGGGAAGGGAAAAAATAGGGATACAGGTGGACCCATTGCAACAATGAGATGTACAAGACGTTATGTTGAAAAACGAACTTTACAACTTAGGCACGGGAGAGGAGGATAGGGGGGTAGAGATGGGAAGGGGAAACAAGGAGGCAACAATGCTTGATAAGAAATGTACTCATTACCTTCCTCATGTAATTGAACTCCTCTGTATGGTATTTTCAAACAAAAAAATAAAATACCTAATACCCTACTAAAAATGGATAAACCTTAATAGACAATTTCCAATGAAGATATAATCATGATCAATCAGATTCTGCAAAGATGATTGATATTATTGGACTCCTTATGGCTCCATTGAGTTATTACCTACAATTGCCATGTTATTCAAAAATTAAGAAATGTCAATAGGAAATAATGCAGGTTAAATGAAACACTGAAAGATTTTTAAATTGTACAGCTATTATGATGAATTCTATGGATGTGGTTCCCATATTTGCAATTGAGCTAATGTGTTATCCAGTGTTTTATATTTTAGGTATATCCCCATAAGAAATAAAATTAATATTTCATAAATATAACTGAACTACTATTCTATTGGTACTACCACTTACTATAGGCAACACATGAAAATAACCTAAGTCCACCTTGAAAAATGAAAGAATAAAATATTGTATATATGTATATATATATATTTATCTGAATTAGGGAAGGGAAGGAGAGCAACAGAATTGTGAGACAAAAGACAAGGAGGGAATGAATGCAGCAGTGAGACTCACAAGACAATATGTTGGAAATGATCCGTACAAACTGGGGAGGAAGGTAAGGGGTAGGAAAGAGGGAGAAAAATGAGGTAAGGGTAACAAGTTTGAAGAAATGTATTTATTACCTTATTTATAGAACTGTAACCCCTCTGTACATCACCTTGAAAATATAAAAAAACACATTATGGCAATAGGAGACATTGTACTTAGTGAATATATGGACAAAATTATGCAATATTATGCTAAAAGAAATAAGTCAGAAAGGGTGAGAAAAATACCATATAATTTTCTTGAACACATAAATAGTAATATAAGTATAGAACACTAACCTGAGTCATGAAAGGAGATGACAAATGGAAGTAGGGTAAAGAGTACAAATTGAATTTTGCTCTTTTAAGTAAAGAATGTGAGTGAAAATTGTAGGCTGACTGTATCATGGAAAAGACAAGAGTCAAATAAAATCAAAACAGAACCCCATTCTTGGTACAAAATAGTCAATCCAAGCGTTGCACTGGCTGGTTTTTTTGTATTTTGTTTTTGTTTTTGTTTTGTATCCACTGTCCTTATTTTTTAAAGTGGAAAAACAAAACTAGCTAAATTTTGAAATGTGTTTGCAATTTTAATGACTGTAATACAATGGTAATGGATGTAGAAAAGTCAAGCATATTTTGATTAAACAATACATTGATTTAAATAATTCATTTAAATATTCAATACTTATGCATACCATATTCAAACAGGGTTGAAGGAATTTTTAAATACAATGTAAAAACTCTTTACACTGATTCTACTATACACATTCAATGATAATTGGCATATTGGTAACAAAACTATTTTCTTTCTCATACAAACTAAATGGAGGAAGTTATTGTTTCCAATACAAAGCCAAACTTTATGGGGAAAACAACGACAAAAAAATCACTGTATTTGCTACATTCTCACATTAAGTGAATGGAATAAAGGATGAATCAGCAGCTGTGAAAATATTGGAGCTTTGTCTGAAATGACATGTCTTGCGAAAGTGAGAAAATTGACAATATTTTCAATTACTTTTCACAGCAAGAGTCCTTGAACAAATCTATATCATTGGGTTCATATGCTAAGTTTGATGTTCATGCTGTTTCACGGTGCAATGATTCAGAAAACACGCAGATCTGTTACTTCTGTTACAGAGTTATATGATGATTCAGAGAATACTAGCTAATCTTATAATGTAATATTCACCTGTGTGATGCGGGGTTGTTCAAAATTAGCACTACCATCACATTCCTGTACAGAATCATGATTATAGACATCTCTGCTCAATGTTTTCATAAATAAACCATTACAAATAACTTGTAGTTTCACATACATATAGCCTGTCATCACTCATTTCTGTTCCAACAAGTTATTTTTTTTACTTGTGCAATGTTAATAATATATGTGATACTCTGAATTGACTTTCCTTTGTTCAGAATAAATATTTAAGCATTCTCTGTCGAGGATTATTTTGATATACCAAATAGATCTCTTTACATCTTGTTCTGAAGTACTAAATTAGTTACTGGTCTCGTGAGAAACTCGACATATCTGTGGGTTGTTGTGACTATGACAATTTAGTGACCTAAGTAGAGATTCTGTGCCAAGAGATATTCAGGGAATTAGTGGAGTGGCAACTCTGTTTATTACTGTCCCCAGCAGTTATTTTTCGCTCACCAATAAGTTATCTTTTACAAAGAAAAATATGCTCTACTCTTACCTGTGTTTTCATTTCGGATGCTATTTTATTATATTACTCTAATGGCTTTTAAAAAAATTTTGCTTGAATGGCTTTTAAAAAAATTAGATCTCCTAAGGAAGACTTGTACTAGCTTTTGTGTATCTTTACACTTGCTTTATCATTTCTGGTTTTACTGTAGGGCTATATTGTCATTGAACATAGCCAAATGGCAGTCCACAAAATACTTAAAACTTAGCTCCCCCTTGGAGATAAGTTGTAGAGCTCCATGGTAACTGGCTCGATCTAGGAATCCACTTTAGGAAGTATACCTTGAGCACGGCAACGTCTTGTGTTCTTTCTTTGGGATATGATGTTTTTGTGTAATTACTATCTTGACAATGGGGAAAGGAAGGTTCTAGTAACTTCCTCATGTTTTTTTTTTTTTTTTCTGGTGTATTAGATTTTATTTCGTGAAGGGTCAATACAGAAAGTGAGGAACATCCAGGTAACTTTAAAACATGGAGAGCAAAGTCGCTCATGTTGATGTGTACAGAAAACTCTAACAAGGAAGTGCTGAAGCTAATGTGTTGCCTTTTCCCAAACTAAGAGAGTTCGTATGGATACACTGCTTCCATCTCCAAAAGCAAGGATATTGCAGCACCTGATAGGAGTGGGTAGTAGTGGTCCTTCTCCATATTTCAAGAAACTTTTGTTTTTCTGGTAACTATCCCCTGCACAAAAGTAGATGTGAGGTTGTTTTGCGGTGTTGACTATAAGGCACATAAGAGGATCAAATAATTCTCAAAACTTTAGCCAATGTGTTCCAAGGGAGTCCAGCATGTCCACAGACATGCATCTTAGCATTATTTTATTCATTAAAGAATATCAAGGGCTATTCCCTCAGACACCACATTTCTAGTTTTTCTTTACATATACTTTAACAAGTACTAGATTAAACCATTTGGGGATAGGTTAGTAATACCCTATTACCATAGAGATATTTGTATTTGTGTGTGTATACATGTGAATGTTATGGGAATAAACAAGCATTCTTTTAAAATATAAAGTATAATACATGATTCAGAAGAAGACAGGATGTAGGCCAGTTCTATGCAATTATACTGATACGTATTTTCTCCTAAATGTTCAATATTTTTGTGTGTTCTTCAATTCTCAAGAACATTGTAACCACACATATACAAATTACATTTGTGCAATAAGGCAACATAGCATACTAAAATAAATTTATTCAAGTTCTATTGGCAGGTTCAATCTAGCTGGAGGAGGTAGGATCAATGGAGGGGATATAAAAGATAAACATGACCAAAGTCCTTTGTATAGTGTTCCAATATAAAACAATAAAATCTGTCAAAATTATTTTTAGAAGAGGGCAAAGAGACTAGGCTCCGGTGGCTCATGCCTATAATCCTAGCTAATCCTATAGTCCTGGCTACTCAGGAGGCTGAAATCTAAAGATCTCAGTTCAAAGCCAGCCAAGACAGGAAAATCTGTGAGACTCTTATCTGCAATTAACCACCAGAAAACCAGAAGTGGAGTTGTGGCTCAAGTGGTAGAGTGTTAGCCATGAGCTGAAGAGCTCAGGGACAGTGACCAGGCCCAGAGTTCAAGCCCCATGACCAATATTCCCCTCCTCCCCAAAACAAAAGAGGGCCAGGGGGATGAGGAAGGTGGACTGCGTGAATTTGACAGGCTATATTGTAATCATGTGTGGGGGAAAAAAAACTATGGCACCCCCTGTACATCTAATAAACATACTTTAACTATATATAGTATATGTGTATATTATGTATATGCACACATACTTATACTGTAACGTTTAGCTCAGGACCTTATAGGTATTCTTTTATTAAGCCCTGCTCCAAGCCCTTTCTGGGGGAGAAGGATCTATCATTTATGTGCAGGCTGACCTTGATTCAGGTCCTACCCCATGTAGCTGGCATTACAGAGATGCACTACTTGGTCTGGCTTTTATCGATAGAGAGGAGAGCATGAAAACTTCTTTCCAGGGCTTTCTTCGAACCACAGTTCTCCAAATCTTCACTGAGGAGTAGGATTATAGGAATGAATAGCCTTACCCAGCCTCCTGTAATATTTGACATTAGGTGGAATGGCCATTGAGATAATATAATTTCTGCCTCTGTTTTATTTTTGTAAAAACAACATCCCTGTCCTTAATTTCTCAGGACAGTCTTAGAAGTGCAATTTTTAAACTATTTTTAAGCCTCGGGTTATTTACTCTTCTATGTATGTAGTCAGCTTTGGTGAATCTGTGTCAATTCAAAAGCATACCAGAGCTTGGATTGAAGTCAGTCTCCATTTCATGTTTTCATTTGAATTTGAGTCTGTCAGGAGTGATAAAGAGTGATGAATGTGACACTGTCATGTTGGAAGATCATTAAATGTCACTCAGTGTCCTGGCAGTAAAGTGGCTGGCAGGAAGTCAATGATGCAACCTCGGTGTGGAGAACAGGGAAGGATCTGGGCAGCATGGAGTCATGCAAGCTGTGAATAATCAATCAATCATTCCATTCAAAGGAAGACTGCAATGAGATTTGAGGGCGATGCTGGGTGAGTAGCCACAGATTTGGGCATGCAGCTTGTAAGTGTTTTGATTTACACTTAGAGCTATCTAGTCATCGGCAGCTGGAATAGTAAACTAGAAAAGCTACATCTTTGATCCGTTCTTTGACTATCTCCGTGACTGGAGGTGTTCTTTATGGGCTTTAAGTTTTAAATATTCTTAAAAAAATTTTGTAGCTTCTCGGCAAAAATAGCCTTAAGTTACCGGTGTAGAGACAATCTATTCGAGGCACAATTTACACACACTGGTGCAAAAAGCCCTCAGTCTCGGAGCAATGGCATTTCCCATCTTCAGAAGCTCTCCTACGGTTTGTGTGTAATTTATTTATCTTTCCACTCTCCTTGCTGCTGTTCCATCTCTATGAATTGATTCTCTAAAGTTCCTACATATAAATTTGTACTTAAAACAGTGTAGAATTGCTTACATAGTATTAATATTTATCTCCCAAAAGCTTTTAGAGCCATCATACCAAATATGCAGCTCTTGTTATGTTTACCCAGTACTTCAGTCCATTTGTGTCTTAAATGTAAGCTCAGAAATGAAAACATTGCTATTGAGTACTACTAGGAATCTTTTAGATTGATAAATCTGTTTAATCTAGTTTGCTTCCATTTGATGAAAATGGAGAGTGTAAAATGTACCAAGTGAGGAGTGAGCAGCAGTGGATGGTGGTGGACGGCTGCATTAGCGAGCAGCAAGCTATCTCCACACTCATGGGCTTCACTCAGGCTGTTTGAGAATGAGTTATGAATTTGTCGATAAAAGTGCAAGGAGAACAATATTATCTATTTCCAGTCATAACCGCATTTTAAAAGGCCTTTTACTAGACTGCACAAGTAGCAGATATTCTAAATCAAATCCTAATAGCTATTTGCAGAAATAGAATTAGAAACCATTTTTGCCCTAAAATTGATGTCAATGCGATTCAGAGAATTTAACAGGGTTCATTCAGCAATGTCCAGTGTAACATTATCGTGCAGTCTCTTGGGAAGAACCATCGCTTAAGATGAAAACAACTAGCCCGATATCTTAGCTGAAGATCAGCAGCAATTAAAATTATCTGATCAAATTCCCTTATTCTAATTTTGTAAGCAATAGGCAGCATTTGGACTGAAGCTCAGATTCGCAGCTAATTTTCCTGTAGGAAGGACGCAGAAAGTCTGGGAAGCAAGGTGATATGCAGGTTTCTTAGCAGCTCTCTTTCTTTCTGCAAATCAAAAATGCTATCTTGATGAACTATAAATGGATGTTCTAACTGACTAGGCCTAGTTTATATGACATTTGTCATTCAGTTCTCCATATTGTCGCTAGTCATCAACTTGCAATCAGCATTCACTTCCAGCAGCCCTTTCTTCTACTGTCTTGCAAATCATCTGAAGTATCTAAATGCATATGATCAATTATATGGAAACTAAATCAGTACTCCCAAGACTTGTCCAAAGCTAGCAAGGGTATTTTTCGTTGTTTATTTTATTTTAGTTTGTTTATTTATCTAGTCAGTCATGGGGCTTGAACTCTGGGCTTGGGCACTGTCCCAGCACTTTTCAGCTCAAGGTGAGTACTATACTGCTTGAGCCACAGTGCCACTTCCAGTTTTCTAGTGGTTTATTGGAGATAAGAGTCTCACAGACTTTACTGCCACGGCTGGCTTTGAATGGTGGTCCTCAGAGCTCAGCCTCCTGAGGAGCTAGGATTACAGGCATGAACCACCAGCACCCAGCTTAGCAAGGGTATTTTAGAAGCACCTGTGTATCTCTTTGTATTGTACACACATTCTCTGGTTAGTTGCACTTTTACTTTGATCTTCATGCAACTGATGAATTACATCAGTTTTCCTAGTTTTGCAATTATAAAACTGAGTCTGATATGTGGTTTGACTTGTTTTGAGACTTATATGTTTTGGAGGTATGTTATGAGATTTATTCATAAAAGGTGATATGTTTAGCTCAGTTTATTTACTTCTCCTGTTCCCTAAATGTACTCCTGAATAACCACTACCCTCTTTATATAGACATTTCCCTGTATTCAATTTTCCTGATGGAAGAGGCAAAGTCAAAAGCGGCACAAGATTTACAGTTTTTCTTGAGATCTAATACCTGCTTTGGGCTTCCTTTTGTTCAAAGAAGCTTGGAGTATTCTTTGGCATATAGTGCATTAAAGAAATGATGTTGTTTTAAATATCAACATTAACTGATATGAAGCTATGAAACTTTTTTCTCATTCTCTGGATCACTTTTCTTACTTGAAATATGCCATTGAGCAAGTCTCACGATCATAAACATATTTTGTTGGAAAATAAACCAGTATTTATTCTGGTTCATTGCCTCAAATGATACCAGTCTTCTAATAACTCCTATCAGAGAACTAAAACATCTCAAGAATAAATATATCTCAGTTTCTCCAGAGTAGCCATTCCACCAGTTGAATGTCATCAGATGACCCATATTAACACCTACCAGAAAAAGCAAATCAATTATCCAAGGCCTGCTAAAATGTCTATTCTTCACAATCTCATTGTCAGAAAAATGATTCTTCTTTAGTCCACTAAATTTTGGCATCATTTGTCGCTTCAAAAAATAAATAACTAAACAGAATAAGAATTTTGCATCTGGAAGAGTTGATTCTATAATAAAACCCTAAAATGTGCAATATTTGTTATGGGACTGGGTGCTTGTCAGGACCTAAATTGACTTTGTTAGTGAAAATGAGAGGAAAAAAATATAGGAGGTAACAAATGGGTAGGATTATTATTTGGTAGATTCTACAGGAATGTGAAAGATGAAAACATTCCAAATGTATTCAGTGTCCAATTTCAGGAGATTGCTGAGTGAGTATTGGAGTTGATACTTACCATCTACTGAAAGAATAAGAGTGATGGATGAATAACAGGGCTCACTTTAGATTTTTAATAGAATTTTGATGACATGTTAAGAGGTCAAGACCATTTTTCTACCCAGAAAATGATTCTGAGAGAGTCAGAAGCATGCATTGAAAAAATAAATCCAGGTCACTGTGAAGATATTTTCTCAGTGGAATGATGAAGCCAAACTTGAGACTATGAAATGCTTTTTGAGCTCTGCCATTTGCTTCACCTGATACTTTACAGACTGTCAGATAGACAAAGGCCTTGAAAGGATCTTATTTGCCCCAAACACTCTGTCTGTTCATAGCAATGGTTTCGAAACACCTCCAGGGCATTTTCCCAATACAATTTGATAAAAAATATCCCGGTAAAGAAGAATTTGTCTCAAAGAGATTTATGGCTATATCCTTCATTTCATGAAATGAACTATAATTTGATATACAGAACACTCAGGAATTTAATGTAGATTATAGTACTTTGAGCTAAAATAATGGAAACAACCTTACATTCCCAATGTTTGCCATTCAAAAATAACTTAGGAAAATTCTTCAGTTAAAAAGAACCTACTTATGGGCTGGGAAGGTGGCTCAGTGTTAGAGCACTTGCCTTGCACACATGAGGCCCTGGGTTCGATTCCTCAGCACCACATAAGCAAAAAAGAAAAAAGCTAGAAGTGGTGCTGTGGCTCAAGTGGTAGAGCGCTAGCCTTGAGCTGAAGAGCTGAGGGACAGCGCTCAGGCCCAGAGTTCAGGCCCCACGACTGGACCCCCCCAAAAAATATATATATAAAAGAATCTACTTACTAAATTTCCAGAACAGGAACTCAAATGCTTAGAGAAAGTAATCAACAGCCATGTAAATTTAACACTGATTAGTGAGTTTGAGCTCTACTAAGCAGGGGTGGTAACATAAGCTCAGTTGGTTTTCAGGGAACATATATACACTGAAATTATGCAATAGTGATTTTTTTCCCTGTAAAACGTCATTGCAACAGCAGAGTTAATTAGATTGCTACAGCCATTATAGAAGAATTTAAAATGTGCTTTTTAAATTCACATGATCTGTGAAAGAGAAACGTGATTAAAGCAATTAGAGGAGAATAATCCATTTGTCTGAAGAAAAAGAAACATAAATGCTATAGAAATAGGTATCACAAGCCGGGCGCTGGTGGCTCACGCCTGTAATCCTAGCTACTCAGGAGGCTGAGATCTGAGGATCGCGGTTCAAAGCCAGCCCAGGTAGGAAAGACCATGAGACTCCTATCTCCAATAAACCACCATAAAACCGGAAGTGGCGCTGTAGCTCAAGTGGTAGAGCACTTGCCTTGAGCTGAAGAGCTGAGGGACAGCGCCCAGGCCCAGAGTTCAAGCCCCATGACCGACAAAAAAAAAGAAATAGGTATCACAGTGGATGTATGATTTATATACCCTGTTTGTGAATTTAACAAGTATTTATTGTGTTTAATTGTGTTCCTGGCAAGACACACATGAGGACCAAACATGGATGCCATCTCTGACATGATGATTCTTACAGTTCATTAAACATATTACCACTAAGTAAAGAATATATAGGATTAACTTAATGCAGGGGAAAGTCCTACATTTACCGAAGAAGTTTTCACCAAGCTGGGGACACAAGCCTATCAGGAGAAAATATTATTTAATGCATATCTTAGATACTAAAACTGTAATACATAGGGTAATAAGGAGTGTAAAAACCTAGATCCTATTTAATGCAAAATGAAATCCAGGTAGGTAAGAAATGGCACATGGTATCTAAAATTCAACTGGACATGATAACTTATACAGGACTTTACATAGTCACACATAAACAGTGAGACTGAAGGTGTAACTCCTCTAAACATTGAAAATGCTATTTATGGAAACAAATCCCAGGAAATGGAAAGGAGGCTTTCTGTTGTGGTTGTTGATGGTGGTGATGATAGTGGTGTTTGGTTTTGGTTTGTAGTGTGTGTGTGTGTGTGTGTGTGTGTGTGTGTGTGTGTGTGTGTGTAAAACAAAAGAAGAGTGCAGTGAGAGGAAAAGGATAAACAAATACACTCATGGTATTTAGTATGCACTGTAAAATGAATTATACACTGCGTGGGCAGGGATGGAAGGGGAAAAGTGGGGGAGGGAAGAGCAAAGGAGGAGGTGACAATGTTCAAAAATGTACTCATTACCTGAGTTATGAAATAGTAGATCCTCTGTATACCTTAATATTAATCAAATTATATTAATAAAGACACAAAGTAATATTCAGACTTCCATAAAAATCTTCTTAAATGTAATGTATTATTACTGTTATTATTTGTTGTTGTTTAATTATTCCACATATTTTTAAAAACATACTTCTTTGATATCACAGTTTTTGCATTAAATCATCTTCTGTTTCTTGACATGATTTTCATAAAGTCTCATTTCTATTTTGGGAGGAGACTTGAAGGAAGTTATGGTTTTATCTACGAGATAAGATTGTATTGTTATCAGCCTATACTAATTGCCTGTGTCCTTCTGTCTTTTCTCTAAGATAGGTAATTAATTATCTGAATAGGTAATATAAAGTTCACTAAGATAGTAAATGTTTTCCATCATTGGAACAGAATGTTGGTTAGTAGTCAGAAATAATGTGATGAAAAACTCACGAGGAACTACTTGGCTAATGTTAGTCTTCTTTAGTCAAATGAAAAATGACATAGAACCATTGTGTGAACTCAACGTTAATATTATGTATTTACCACTGTCAATATATATGCCAAGAATTTTCACTTTCTTATTTCCTTTTTGTCTTTGGCATGATAGCATCTCTTCATTTTTTTCCTATTAAACTGAGTGTTAATTCTAGGCTGCAATGTGTCTGAGAAATGTAATTTTCAACATGCTTTATTAATTTTTTATTACAAAGATAACCATATCTGCAAGTGTCATAGATGGAAAATACCTAGTCCATGGTATTCTTATTTCATATTCTCTGGCATACTGTATGATTATATATTCCTTATTTATTTTCTGAAGATGATAAATACCTGTATCTATTACTGATTTTTAAAACTACATAATTATAGGAAGACTTGATTTGATCACTTATATTTTATTCTTATCTCATCCTTTGAAAGATAAATTGGAGAGAGGCAGATAGAATTTGAAAAATAAAATTGTGCACTTTAGTTGTAATATTACCAGAGTTGAGGTCCTGGCTGGACTCTCTTTACTTCACTATATTCTATTTTGCTATATTCTAATGATTCCAGGTGGCAACTTTGTATTTTTCACTTCTGCTATACTTTAATTTTTCCTCAAGATGGCCACTAAAAGTTTCTAAGAGATTATCTTTTGCATGTATCAGAATTTTGTACGCTGAGAGTTTTCTTAACTTCTTTTAAATGTTTTGATTAAAATGAAATCGTGTCACAAGTATGTGTCTACTAAATGGTAGACAGATTCTTGTTACCAGTACTCCATCAGTAGACTTGATTGCATGTATTGAAAAGTCATATGTTTGTTTCCCTTCTTCCTTGCTCTTCTGTGTTTCCTTTATAATCCATCAACAATTGCTTATGAATTAAATCCCTTTGTTCCAGGACTTACGATCATCTCTGAGAATGCTGACATGAATATGAACTAGTTCTAGACCTAATTCTAGCTTATAGTCCAGTGGGGAAATACTTGAAATTTTCTCAGATAAACCATTGCTTTTGGCTATCTTTCCAATCAAGTAAGAAAAGAATAAGCTTTTATATCTTTGTAACTAGCATATACCCTTGTACTAACCAAACATGATATAGTTATCTAAAGCTGTAGATGAGGCTGTCACATTTACACCAAAAGGTAGACTTTTAGAATGTGTGCATTTTTAAAACCTTGTAGTAAATTCTTAAAAAGCTAGCTCCCATTAACAACTTAAAGCTTCAGTCAAAATTTTTTGTTGACCTAGAGTAATCTATTGGTGTTTAAAATTATAATTGGAGTGAGCATGACCCATGTCAGAACTGAAGTATTTTAAAAGCATACTCATATATAAAAAGGCACACTTGTAGTTTACACAGAGGAGAGAAATTACATGTAAATGAATTTACTTACGATGTTTTAGGAATAAGCTGTCACATACATTATAAATTTCTGGGCATTAACAATTTGTTTGTGATCTGCACCTGAAGTGAAAAATAGACAATGTTTATATCTGTGTTTATTTAGGATTGAAATTTAATTAGATGCTCAATTAAACTCAATTTTAATAATTTAACTGTGAATATTTAATAATAATTAAATTTCAACATTAAATAATTTAAAATATACTTGCAATATTCAGTCTTGTAATTTCTATTATTAATAATTCATTGAATAAAAGATTCTTAATAATAAGCTCACAAAATTTAAATACCACTCATAAGTAACCAGAAAATAAATGTAATTGCAAAGCATGGAATTTGTGTCTGTCAGTGGTACTTCTAATTAACATCAGCATTTTTAGAAATAAAAAATACGGTCATATATTCTTTCTACCGCCTTGATTTTCTGAGTTCATGGAAGCTTAATAGATTTATTATTCAGAAAAGCATTTCTCTTTGCAAATTCTTATACACTTACATGTACACTTTAGATAAGGAATCCTATCTGTAAATATCAATTAATTATATTTTACTTCTCTTTCTGTCAGGCTCAGTGGCTTATGTTTATAATCCTAGGTACTCTAGAGGCTGAGAATTACAATTTAAATTTAGCTGAGATAAACAAAACAATAGACTATTATCTCCAATTAGCCAGAAAAAGTCAATACTCAAGTTATGATTCAAACGGTAGAACCCCAGCCAGGAGAGAAAAAGTTGTGGAAGAACTTGAATTTGAACCCCAGTATGAGCACAAAGGACAAATGAATGTAACTTTAATAATAGTAAATACTTTACTTGCCTGTAAAACTCTATGATAATTTCAAGTTATTAGATATGTTTATTTATTATAACCATTATTTTATACATTTAGATAAAACTTTTTTCAGTAGATTCTAAGGCAAGAGTATATATCTTCAACAGAATTTATGAAAATGACTAAGTAATTTCTTTATATTGCATTTTGCTTGTGTTGATTCAGTAAACATTACTACCATAAATCATAAAATAGTAAATATTGAGCTGTAAATGAAAAGATAATATGAAAAGAAAGATCTTACCTAACACTAACTATGAAGCCAGAAGCAGAGCCCATGCCTTTCGGGCTTTAGTCCAATCTCAGCTTTCAAGAACAATGCTCCCGGAGTTCCGGGAAGATGGCGGAGGAGAAGCTGGAATCTGAACAAGCTCTTGCATAGAAAACAGTTTCAGAGTTCCAGTGAACAGTCCCAAGCCAGAGAATCACACCAAGTGTGCCATCACAGGACAGAGAGTTAGTCAAGAGAGGGGAAGCCAAGCAGACACATCTGAGCAGCTGCCGCTGCGGCGGCAGGGTCGCAGTGGCGACCACCGCCGCGGAGGCATACCTGAGACACAGTCCGGGACGAAGGAGCCAGACGCAGCGGACGAGCGGATTCTACTCAACACCAGCAAGAACCGACAAGGAACAGACAACTTCATCCTGCACTTTGCAGACCAGAGACGACCTGGGATCCAAGACTCCGCGTGAGTAGAAGCCCCGCTTCCTCACTCCTTCTCTGGGAGCAGAGGAGGGAAGGCCACCCCTCCCCCCCCAGCACCGGTGATCTCCATCTTGGATACCGACAAAGCTCGGAGGAGCGGCTAGCTCCAGCTCAGGCCTTGGAATAAAACGAGTCATTTAGCAGGTCACAAGAACTTAACGGCGAAGTGACCTCACAGACTCAGTTCCATCCAGGGAAAAGTCACCCAGCTCAGGCGCCAGCCATTGGAGTGGCTCTCCTCACTGGGTAACCAGAGCCAGAGGCTGCCCCTCCCTCTAGCAGCCTCAACAATCAATTGAAAAACAGAAACCCTGAGAATGGCTCCAGGCTGGGTGCTGTGAGTTTTTTTTCACAAAATAGCCCCAGGGAAAAGCTACTGTTCGTTGAAAGGCCTCAACTCTACCCAGAACCTAGCCTCATCACTGCATCCCCCTCTTTTGTGATTCTCAAAGCAGATCACCCTCCCAGTAAACTAACCTGGGAGGGGGATCTCAAAATCTTGGGTAAAGCAGAGCATTTTTCTGCCTGTTCCAACAAACTGACTTAAGAAACCAATCAAGCCACAGGACCTCAAGCTGACCAGAGACTCCAACCAGACTCTGGTTACAGACAAAAGGGAGATACAGGACTCTTCCCACCCCTCCAAAAAAAAAAAAAAATCAAAGAACTTTTTTTTTCTTCTTCTTCTTTTCTTCTTTTTTTCTTTTTCTTGTTTTGTTTTTTTTCGTTTTTTGTTACCTTATATATATATATATATATATAAATTTTTTTTTGCTTTTCTAAAACTTTTATTAATCTTTAATTTTTGCCTCTTCTGAAAAAATAATTGTTTTCCATTAACTTTTTTTTTTTTCTCCTCTTATAATTTTTATTTTAGGAATACGTGAATGTGTCTTTTCTTTTCTTTTCTTGTCTTCTTTCTCTTTTTCTTTCATTCTTAATTATCTTTTTGTTTTTTTTTCTAGCTCTACTGAACTTCTGATCTTTTCTTCTCACTTTCCTATCCTTTCCCTCTTTTCCTCTTTGTTCATCTTTATGTGACTTAACTCTTGTCCTGCACATCCTCAGATAAACCCGTAGTTAACCAGTAGACCCTATCCCCCATTGTGTACACACTTAATCCACAAACTTATTACTCAATTCAAAACCTCTGAGACTTAAATTCATTAATAGCAGTACTACCTCTTTATACCTATATAATATTTTAAGCATTTTTTTAAAGTTTTTCTCATCTCCTCTATGTCCCTCCCTTTCTCTCAACATATTCATATTCCTCTATAAATAGATGGTCTTTTAATCTCTAAAATAACATTAATTTTTACGTTTCTATTTTTTTTTCTGGTCTCTTTTCATTCCCCTTTCCCTTTCTTCTTTTTCTCTCTCTCTCTACTTACATCCTACCCAACCTATTTCCTGCATTGTGATTAGGACATAGTTAACCCTCCCTGTGCCTCCCCACACCAATCTATTCCTATTTTTTACCCACATCTCTCCCTAACCCTAATAATTTCTGGTTTTCCAAATTCTTCTCTGCGGTTCGAAGTCCTTTAACATATAGTTGTTTGATGTCGAATAGATGTATCTGTTGAACTAGATTGTATCTGTAGACTATTGACTGTACAAATGCAAACTTTGGTTGATGGTTGCCTTAAGATAGTGTTCTAGCACAAAACTGGTGCTATCTTCATCTCAAATGGGCAGAGTAAGCCGGAAAAACACAAGAAAAATGGCAAATTCGGGTATCTCAATTCCCAATCCTGATAATCAGGGGTTAGAACAGATAATGAATAATCCAGAGGAGAGTTCCCAAACAGTTCTACAAACACTGCTGGCAAACATGATAAATGAAAAGTTTGACAACGTACAAAGGACTCTGTATGAGCGTGATAGGGAGAGAGAGGAGGCATCCCAGAAGTTTATACAGGAATATCATAAGCGTGAGGAAGCTATTCAAAAACTGATACAGGATTTGCGTGAACAACTTGAGAATACTCAAAGAGAAAGGGAGGAATGGCATGAGCAGGCTGAGAACACTCAAAGAGATCTGCAGGAATCCCACGAACGGGAGGAAGCTAATCAAAGAGTAATACAGGAATTGAGAGACCAGGTAGAGAACACACAAAGATCACTAAAGGCATTCATGGAATCCATTAACAAAGAGCTGAAGGAAGTCAGGGAGACCACAAAGGGCATGCTGAATGGAACCCAACAGAAGGAATGGGAGCCCAAAGAAACCATAACCAATCAACTAAGTGATTTGAGGACAAACACTGAACACCAAATTAAGGAAGTAAAGAAATTCATACAAGACCTAAAACAGAGCTTCAACAAAGAACTTGAAGCCATGAAAGCTGACCAACTAGAAGGAAAAGAGATAAAAAACAAAGTAGAGAGTCTTGACAGCAGGTTAGACCATGCAGAAGATCGAATCTCAGGGATTGAAGACAGCCTAGATATTATAGAGAAAGAACATACAACCATCCAAGACAAGTCCAAGAAATATGATAGATCTATCCAACACCTGGAAGACACCATCAGAAGGCATAATCTAAGGATAATGGGTGTAGAGGAGCACCTAGAAACAGAAGTTAATGGTCTAGGAAATCTGTTTAACAGGATCCTAGCAGAGAACTTCCCAAACATGCAAAAAGATAGGCCGGTCCAGATACAAGAAGCCTTTAGAACCCCAAATAGACCAGACCAGAATAGGACATCCCACCGTCACATTATAATCCACACAGGATCAACTCAGAACAAGGAAAAGATCCTTAAAGCTGTCAGAGAGAAAAGGGTAATCACTTATAAAGGGAAACCAATTAGAATCACCTCAGATTTCTCAGCAGAGACAATCAAAGCAAGAAGAGCCTGGAACGATGTATGCCATGCCCTAAAAACAAACAACTATCAACCAAGAATACTGTACCCAGCTAAACTCTCCTTCATAACTGAAGGCCAAATAAAAACCTTCCATAGCAAAGAAAAATTGAAACAATACATCTCCACCAAACCAGCCCTACAAAAGATTCTTAAAGATGTCCTACACATAGAAAACCAACAAGACCGCAATAAAGGCCAAGAAACTGCACCCAAACTGAGAATCCAAGAACCATAGGAAGAACCCAGTTTTCGCATCCCCCAAGAAGGTAGATAACATGGCAGGAACTCCCAAATACCTCTCAGTCCTATCTCTTAATGTTAACGGACTGAACTCTCCAATTAAGCGACATAGACTGTCTTGTTGGATTAAAAAACAAGACCCTTCTATCTGCTGCCTGCAGGAGTCACATCTTGCCAGTAAAAACAAACACATTTTCAATGTTAAAGGCTGGAACAAAATCTACCAAGCAAACGGACCGCATAAACAGGCGGGAGTTGCAATCCTAATATCAGATAAAATAGACTTCAAATTGAAATTCGTGAAAAGAGATAAAGAAGGTCGCTACATACTAATTAAAGGATCTCTCCTTCAGGAGGATATTACAATTCTAAATATCTATTCGCCAAACAATGGAGCACCCAAATTTATCAAAGAAACACTACTTTCCCTCAAATCCCATATAGATCCAAAGACATTAATCGTTGGGGATTTTAACACACCACTCTCCCCACTAGATCAACTCGGCAAAAACTCAACAGAGAAACCGCAGACCTAAACAGCTGCATAGATCAACTAGACTTAACAGACATTTACCGAACATTTCACCCAGCAGCATCAGAATACACGTTTTTCTCAGCAGCACATGGAACGTTTTCTAAAATAGACCACATATTAGGCCACAAAGCAAACTTGTCTAAATTCAGAAACATTGAAGTTATACCTTGCATTCTCTCTGACCACAAGGGAATAAAGTTAGAACTCAACACCAAAAGCCACCAAAGAAAGTCCGGTATCACATGGAGGCTGAACAACACACTGCTGAATCATGAGTGGGTCATGGAAGAGATTAGAAAGGAAATTCAAATGTTCATGCTATTCAACAAAAATGAACACACAAAATACCAGCTCCTCTGGGACACAACAAAGGCAGTTCTCAGAGGCAAGTTTATAGCTCTGAGCTCCTACATCAACAAATTGGAGAGATCTGAAACTAACAATTTAATGACACATCTAAACCTCCTTGAAAAAGAGCAGCAAGATAAACCCCAATCCAGTAAACGGAAAGAAATAATCAAAATTAAATCAGAATTAAATGAATTAGAATCCAAAAAAACTATAGAAAGAATCAACAAAACAAAGAGTTTGTTCTTCGAAAAACTTAACAAAATTGACAGACCCTTAGCAAATCTTATCAGAAAAAGAAGAGAACACACCCAAATTAATAAACTCAGAGATGAGAATGGAAACATCACCACGGAAACAACCAAGATTCAGAACATTATAAGGGAATACTTCTCAAAACTTTATGCTAATAAGTTTGAGAACTTGACAGAAATGGACCTCTTCCTAGCAAATATTGACATGCCAAAACTAAACCAAGATGAGGTAAACTATCTTAACAGGCCCATATCAAGCATTGAAATAGAAACAGCAATAAGAGACCTCCCAGCTAAGAAAAGTCCAGGACCAGATGGTTTTACAGCGGAATTTTACAAGGCCTTCAAAGCAGAGCTCACACCAATTCTCCTCCAACTCTTCAATGAAATTGAAAGAGAAAGCTCACTACCGAACACATTCTATGAAGCCATCATAACCCTCATCCCAAAACCAGGCAGGGACTCATCAAAGAAAGAGAACTATAGACCCATTTCTTTGATGAACATTGATGCAAAACTCCTCAACAAAATTTTGGCCAACCGACTTCAACAATTCATCCAAAAAATCATACACCACGATCAAACAGGATTCATTTCAGGGATGCAAAGCTGGTTCAATATATGCAAATCAATTAATATTATTCATCACATCAACAGGAGCAAGAATAAGAACCACATGGTTATCTCAATAGACGCAGAAAAAGCATTCGACAAGATCCAACACCCCTTCCTGATGAAGGTTTTGGAAAAATTAGGAATCCATGGAACATTCCTCAATACAATAAAGGCTGTATATGACAAACCTACAGCCAGCATTATACTCAATGGTGAAAAACTAAAGCCATTTCCTCTTAACTCAGGAACAAGACAAGTATGCCCACTCTCTCCACTTCTCTTCAATCTAGTATTAGAATGCCTAGCTACAGCAATAAGACAAGATGCAGACATAAAGGGGATCCAAATAGGGAAAGAAGAAATAAAACTCTCCCTCTTTGCAGATGACATGATCTTGTATTTAAAGAATCCCATAGACTCCACTCCCAAATTACTCAAGCTGATTCAAAACTTTGGCAAAGTAGCAGGTTATAAAATTAACCCCCCAAAATCAATGGCTTTTCTGTATGCCAACAATGAGAAAAGTGTGGCTGAAATTAGGAAAGCAACTCCATTTGTAATAGCCCCACAAAAAATAAAATACCTAGGAATTAACTTAACTAAAGAAGTGAAGGACCTCTATGATGAAAACTTTAAAATCTTGAAAAAGGAAATCAACACAGAACTTAAAAAATGGCAAAACCTCCCATGCTCCTGGATTGGAAAGATTAACATCGTGAAAATGGCAATACTTCCCAAGGCTACCTACAAATTCAATGCAATACCTATCAAAATTCCACCCTCATTCTTCAAGGAAATAGAAGAGGCAATCCAAAAATTCATATGGAACAATAAAAGACCCCGAATAGCAAAAACGCTCCTCAACGGAAAGAACACTGCTGGAGGAATATCAATACCAAATTTCAAACTCTACTATAAAGCCATAGTAATCAAAACAGCTTGGTATTGGCATAAGAACAGACCTCAGGACCAATGGAATAGAATTGAAAACCCAGAAATGAAACTACAGACCTATAGCCATCTAATCTTCGATAAGGGAGCTAAAACAATAGAATGGAAGACAGACAGCCTCTTCAGTAAATGGTGCTGGCAAAACTGGTTAACTACATGTAGAAAACTAAAGCTAGATCCTTATATATCACCCTGCACCAGAATCAACTCCAAATGGATCAAAGACCTTGAACTCAAAGCAGACACTCTGAAAACATTACAGGATGGAATAGGAGAAACCCTGGGTCTCCTTGGCTCAGGCCGAAATTTTCTGAATAGAGACCCGGAAACACAACAAATCAAAGAAAGGCTGGACAAATGGGATTGTATAAGGTTGCAGAGCTTCTGCAGGGCAAATGACATAGCTACCAAGATCAATAGAAAGCCCACAGACTGGGAGAAGATCTTTACTAGCCATACAACGGACAAGGGTCTCATATCTAATATATACTTGGAACTCAAAAAATTAAACCACCCAACAACAAATCCTCAAAGAAACAACTGCCCAATAAGTAAGTGGGCGAAAGACTTAAAGAGAAGCTTCTCTGAAGAAGAAAGAAGGATGGCCAATAGACACATGAAGAAATGTTCAACATCCCTAGCCATAAAAGAAATGCAAATCAAAACAACATTGAGATATCACCTCACTCCAGTTAGAACAGCAAAAATCAAGAACTCTAACAACAACAGATGCTGGAGGGGATGTGGACAGAAAGGAACCTTACTTCGTTGTTGGTGGGAATGTAAACTTGTTCAACCACTTTGGAAAGCAGTATGGAGGTTCCTCAAAAGACTCCACATAGAGCTCCCCAATGACCCAGCAATCCCACTTTTGGGCATTTACCCAAATGATCACAAACAAGGCCACACTAAAGCTACCAGCACAACTATGTTTATTGCAGCATTATTTACCATAGCTAAGACATGGAACCAACCCAGATGCCCCTCAGTAGATGAATGGATCAAGAAGATGTGGTATATATACACAATGGAATTCTATGCCTCCATCAGAAAGAATGACATTTCCCCATTTGTTAGGAAATGGAAAGGCTTGGAAAAAATTATATTAAGTGAAGTAAGCCAGGCCCAAAGAAACATAGGTCCCATGGTTTCCCCTATTTGCAATATCTAGTATAGGTATGAGTCAAGCGGAAAAAGTCAGATAATGTGATGTTAGGAAAATGAACCCTTAAATATGTATTTTAATGTTTGTTTCTTTCATGCATGTGTTTCTAACGCATTTATAAGATTATTTCTTTGTTGCTTTGTATGTCCCTCCCCCACAGTGTAACCCCCGCTTTCACTATATTTGATGTCAGTATAACATGTGGAGGAGACGGGGACAAACAAGTCGTTTAAGGATTCAGGTGGACCTGTTGCAACAATGAGAAGTACAAAAAGTCATGTCAAAACCAGCTTTACAATGTCGGTGTGGGGGGGGGGAGGGGGGGTACGATTGGGTGGGAGGGAGGGGGGAGGCTGGGAAGGGAGGTGAAGGGTAAACAAAGGAGGAGGCTGCAATGCTTGGTAAGAAATGTATGCATTATCCTGCCCATGTAATTGTAACCCCTCTGTACAGTATGTTCTCAAATAAAATAAAATAAAATTTAAAAAAAATAAAATAAAATAAAATAAAATGTTGCAATATATATCATAACCCAATATGTCAATGTGATCCAAAAATATCTTTTCAATTGATGGTTATAAGAATCCAAACTTTTATTTTGGAGACTCAATCATATTAAAAATATTTTCCCTAAAAAAAAAAAAAAAAAAAAAAAAGAACAATGCTCCCCTCGGACCTCAATAAAATACTATCTCTTGGACTCTTTCTCTGCTCCCTGTCCCAAATCCTGGCCTCTATGCCATTGTCTATGCCCTCCTCTGTCAGATATTCAAACCACTAAGTCCATTACTTATACAACCATTTGAAATGGTTAGTTGAGTGATTTGCATGAACTGAAAACATGCGGAGATGTGAAACAGCTTCTGTTGAGGCGTGGGGTCAAGCGAAAGGCCGAAGGGTAGCAGAAGGGTGAAGAAAGTAACTATTTTTGAAATATTTTATGAACACATGGGAAAATGGGATAATGACGCTTGGGGAGATTATTTTGGAAATGAGGGTGGCAGGAAGAGGAAGAGTGATGGGTTTGCTAAATAATATCAGAACAAAACACTCTTTTAAAAAAAAATTTGTAAGGATGCTATACAGAGGGCTTACAGTCGTATGAGTAAGGTCATGAATACAGTTCTTGTCGAGATTGTTACACCCTTGCTGCTTGCTCTCCCACTCTCCCTCCCCTCCCCCACTTCTCCCCCCACCGAAGTTGTAAAGTTCATTTCCCACATAGTGTCTCCTGAGTATCGTTGTTGCATGGGTCATTCTCTGTCCTTGTTCAGCATTTTGTTAGTCTTCTCCCCTCCTCAAATTAGGTAAATTTATATGCAAGATGCAGGGTCAACAGGGATATACCATAGGAGGAAGAACATACACACACTTAGACAACTAACTGACCTTTAATAAAATAGGAAAAAATTAAAAATGTTTAAATCTTCTATAACTTCCTTTTGCATATCTCTTTTTGTCCATAATTATTTTTATATTTTGTTTATGTGAGGACCATGAGCTTATAGGTTGTTTGTGGTCAAAGTCCAAGCAAATTAATTTTGTAAAGAAAAACATCCATGTAAATTTTTTAAAAAAATCCTATTGTGGATATTAAGTGTCAACTAGAAGATGATAGTAACATAACCTTAGAATGAGCATGAGACCAGCAATCCTATTTATGCTATTTTTAATTGGTTTGTTGACTGAGTTAATTTTTCTTTACCTTCATCTATTTTAAGCTCTGATTCTTAGGGTCAGTGTTGTTTCAGGAGACTTAATGTCCCTTTTTCAAATTGCATGTTTCTTTTTACAATAAGAGGCTGAGTCTGTACGTGCTAGATTGTGACTCAAGTGCATCTGCTCTTTACAAATGAACCTGAATTATACACAAAATGCCTGGAGGTAACAATTTTGCATTAACACCCTCTATTTGTCTATTCTACTAATTCTTCTTTTCAAAAAATCTTAACCTTATTCAAAGGACTATCACAGACTCATAAAAATAAATAGCATATTAATATAACAGATTTTTTAAACTTAAGATGAGTAAGATTCTAATAGACTCCTTATCCAGTTTTTTTTAATTTTATTGTCAAGGTGGTATACAGACTGGTTACAGTTACATGTGTGAGGTAGTGAGTACAAATTTTGTCAAATTTGTTACCCCCTTCTTCATTTTTCTCCCACTTTCCCTCTCTCCCAATCTCCACCACCCCAATTGTACAGGTCATTTCCAACATATTGTCATGTGAGTATCACTGTTGCATTGGTTCATCCTTTGTCCTTGGCCTCTGCTTCCTTAATTGAGGTATATATAAATATAATACCCAGGGTACCAAAATCAACTACAGAGGCAGCAGGGAATAAGCTATACGAGGAAAAAAAAAGAAAAAAATGAATCACATAGTTCATTAAAAACAAAACCAACAGGAACCTCCACACTACTACTTTCCAAAGTGGTTGAACAAGTTTACATTCCCACCAAAAGACTCCACTTAGAGCTCCCCTATGACTCAGTAATCCCACTTTTGAGCATTTATCCAAATGATCATAAACAAGACCATACTAAAGCTGCCAGCACAACTATGTTTATTGAAGCATTATTTACTGTAGCTAAGATATGGAACCAACCCAGATGCCCCTCTGTAGATGAATCGATCAAGAAAATGTGGTATAGATACATAATGGAATTCTATGCCTCTATCAGCAAGAATGACATTGGAAAGACTTGGAAAGACTTGGAAAAAATTATATTAAGTGAAGTAAGCAAGGCCCAAAGAAACATAGGTCCCATGGTTTCCCTTATTTGCAATAACTAGTATATGTCTGAGTCAAGCAGAAAAGGTCAGATGAGTTGATGTTAGGTGAAATGAACCCCAAGATAAGGATTCAAATGTTTTTTCTTGCAATTGTTTCTAACACATTTATAAGATGAATTCTTTGCTGCTTTGTATGTCTCTCCCCCACAGTATAACCCCTGCTTTCATTGTATTTGATGTTGGTATAATTTGTGGAGGGGAAGGGCAAAAACAAACCGTTTAAATAGAGATACAGGTGGACCCATTGCAATAATGAGATGAACAAGTTGTTATGTTGAAAAACGAACTTTACAACTTTGGTGGGCGGGGGTGGGGGTGGGGTATGGGAAGGGATGGGAAAGGGGAAACAAAGGAGGAGGCAACAATGTTTGATAAGAAATGTAATCATTACCTTGCCCATGTAATTGTAACCCCTCTATACGGTATTTTCACAATAAAAAAAAATTAAAAACAAAAACAACAAAGGAAAACCTCTTGTATCCTTATCTTGGCGTTTCATTTTGCTTAGCATCACCTTATATGGTCATATGTACATAGCTATTGAGCTATTCTGCTCATCTGCAAGATCTATCCTAGACATATACTAATTAGATGTATGGGCTGACTTAAGTCCCCAAGATGTAAACAGTGGTGTAAATACAAGTATGTATTTTGTGTTTAAGACAGATTTATCTGAAGATTCCATTTTACAATACACTCTCCAGATGGTGCCAACGAGAAGTAGATTTGTATTTAATGTGGTTTTGACAAATGTCACCTTACGTGAGGCTCTAGGTTTTCAGTTTGCACAGAGCTGTGGAGAAGGAGGTAAGAAGAATCTAAGTCAAAATACCACAAAATATACTGTTTGTACACAAAATGGAGCCACTTGTCTCAAACATTTACTCTTTCCCTTCCTCCTCTCCCTCTCACTGGTCTCCACCATCCTAGGCACTACCACTTGAGCCATGCCTCCACCCTTTTATATATTAGTAAGATTTCAAGTCTCCTGGGTTTTTGTTTATTTTGTTTTGGTTAGGGATCTTGTTTATATCTGTAGCATCCCTTAACTTCTGCTCTATAACATAATGCAATAAAGCAATCATTGCATTTTATTGGAATATAGAAATGCACAGTGAATAATATAATAAAGGGAAAATGAACTTCTCCTCTGAAGGTCTCATGAAATCAAGTCAGCTGTCTCTATTTTCTGAAATCACCTACTAGATATATTTCATCTATTATTTTCTATATGAATTCTATAGTCTTTAAAATGTTAAGGTGATCATGGTTGCTATAGATAACTCTTAATGTCAACACTGAAAACCTTTAGAGAAATTGCATAACAACTTTATGTGTTATCTGTTTGGATTTAGGGCTGAAAACTAAATGCTTTATTTCACTGTGGAGAAAGTCAAGTGAGGAAATTGAAATTAATCCTCAACACATTTTTAATAAAATTTGCCCCTAAGAACAATTTTTGTGATCCTATAAGGTAGTTATTTATTCTCAAGAAATATATCTCATTCAGTTTAAACATCAATTATTTTGCAAATAATAATAATAAACCATGAGCAGTGACTAAATAAGATATCTAACTTCCAGGTAATATATGTTAGTGGTAGTCATGGAAGTTATGTTTAGAATTTGTCACTGTGTCAATTTTAATCATGAAGAAAAATGCTTCAAAAATATACCAGAAACCTTTTTTTAAACAACTTCATCACAGTCAAAATATGCATGACTTCTTAAATGTTTATTTTGAGAACTTCAGGACTAATATTAGTCTGAAATTCTTCATTTATGGGATGTGGAGTTTATGATTGAGGCTCAAATGTGTTTGATAAAAACCAGTCCTTCATAATTCTACTCTTCAGTTTGAAGTGTTTTATTTGTGACAAGAACTCTTCTTACAAGCACTAGAGAAGTCAAGATGAGAATTTGTACCTGTAGCCACTTGGAGCAATCTTTTGAAAATTTATTGTTATTAAACATGAGCACCATGAGATAATCCTCAAAAACTTACAAACTTAGTTAATGGTCAAAGGGTGTAGAAGAAATGAAAACTTACTAGGTACTACTCAGACAAATTGCCAGGAACACATGGAAGAATAATATATAAACAAAATATACACAAATAGTTTCTGCTCTCTAAAATAAAAAAAAAAAAAGATCGTATAGATTTTTTGTAAGTTTAAAAGGAGATTATCTAAATCTAAAGCGAGAACTTGTTCAAGATTCCCTTTCTTTGCTAAGGTGGGGCACAAATGAATGAAGAAACAGAGGTAAATTTGCCTCCACAATTACCAATCCCTAAAATTATGGAAGGATTGGGGAGGGGGGCAATTAACAAAGCAATCACAATTGGGGCAGCACAGTTAACTTGCTTTTTGCAAACAAGTCATGCACAGCTTCTGGAGAAATCTTTCAACCAGCTATTAGAATGTTGTTTTTGTCAGCCTGTAAGTAGTAGGTTGGACTTTTGGCACAATGTTTGAAAAACTACCGTGTGATGATACATTTTCAGGGGGAAAAAACCCCTCAAGTCATCTCTATCTTCTTTTATATTGTGTAGGACCACTCTGCATATTGTCATGATTCCAGGACTTTTTTGTACAACAGTCAAATAATATTATATACACAGGGTTACCATGTTTCAAAAGTCACGTGATTGTGTCAATAATAGATGCAGCAAAAGACACTGAGGGAATTTAACTTGACTTCGCCATGTGACAGGCGGTGAGGAAACCCGGGCTATGCTGAAGACGGAAAGCAGTGTGTTGCCACAAATGCAACTTGAAGTCAGGGTCTCCCACTCTTTTTAGGCTTTTTTCATTCAAAGTTGGCACTCTACCCTTTGAGCCCCAGCTCTGCTGCAGGCTGTTTTTCTTGTTTAGCTGAAGATTTAAGTCTCTTCGACTCCTCTGGCCAGTCTGGCTTCCCTGAGATTCTCTGACTCAGCCCCCAGGGACTGCAGGTGTGACTGGCCGGTGCCTGACCTGACACGGCAAGGTACAAACAGGGCAGAGACGAGGAGAGTGAAGACCAACACAGGAGACAGGTGTGATCTAAGTATGTTGCATGTGTGCAGACAAATGCCACAATGCAGCCATGCATTTAACATGCTCTTAGAATAGCAGTTGGATTAATGTGGAAGAAAATTCTTTCAAAATAACTCGGATAAGCAAGTGTGGGAAGAAAAAAAAGGTGTTATAAGAAAGTTATATTTGTTTTTAAAATTATCTTTGACCTTATTATTGAAGATACAAAGAATCCTATAATTAATCATCTCTGTCTTGTAAAATGGTGTAGAGAAATGCAATCTTCTAGAGAAGACCTCCATGTTTTAAACCAGGAGATGATTTACAGGAAGATTTTCAAATGTTAACAAAAGATTATTTTAACTTCTTGCAAAAAAGAATTGAAATATTGTCATTTCATAAGCAGAGATGATTCTGAGGCTTAAAGGATGAGACGAAATCCCATTTTAGTACCATAGCCAAATTTGTGGAAAATTCTTACAATTAGTCCTAGAATTGCTCACCTTCTGTCAGCTTGTGTCTTTCTTCTACTGGGATACATTTCCAGAAGCCAATTAAACAGCAAATAGAGCCAGGAGCAATCATCAGCCTTAATTCCACAGTCCCTTATTAAAAGATGTGCTATAGCAAACAAAGAGAAGAAAAATTAAATAAAACCAAATTGAACCTAAAGTGAATTTAAGAAAATCTGAAATAGGAAATATCTTTCTGAAGTCTGAGAGTAAGAAAACATGTCATAATATTATTTGATTTTCAACATATGGGTCAGAGGAAATTATGAGAGCTCAAAGTAATAAAACGTGAATTCATCATAAAGTTTTAAAGCACTAACAATGAACTAAAACTAGCAGAATGAATTGCGTAAGAATACTGAGATGATTAAATGTCAACAAGCACAAATGAACTAAAATACTCAAAACTAATTACAACGATTAAAATAAAGAAAGAAATAAAAGGAACAAATGAAGGTCAAATTAATGATGATTTATCAGAATGTAAAACAAAAGAGGATTAAGATATAAATACAAAACCAAAGTTCTGGCTAAATAAATATCTGTTTTAAAGATTTCAGAGAGAGAACACATTCATGAAGACCAGTCATTACCAGCCATATCCTGAGATCTTCCTGAAGTTGAAACTATTAAGTAAAATTAATATAATCACTGATTCATTTTATTCACACTATTTTCCCAATCACAATATTTAAATTAACGACACAAATTACTTATTTTGTTTTTTCTCTCTCCCTCCCTTCCTTCCTTCCTTCCTTCTGTCCTTCCTTCCTTCCTTCCTTTCTTTCTTTTCTTTTTTTGTTCGATGTGATGCTTGAACTCTGGGCCTGGTCACTGTCCCTCAGCTCTATAGCTCAATGCTAGCACTCTACCACTGGAGCCACAGTGCCACTTCCAGTTTTCTGGTGGTTAATTGGAAATAAAAGTCTCATGGATTTTCCTGCCTGGGCTGGCTTTGAACCACGATCCTTAGATCTCAGCCTCCTGAGTAACTAGGATTGCAGGTGTGAGCTTCTGGCGCCTGGTTTCATTTACTTTCTATTAAAGATCACTTTGTATTGCATTTCTGTTACTCTTCCAGTTTCATTGTTATTTTTTAGCATTTTGAGAAAATTGAGCCTATTTATCACAGGTATGTATATGACCATGTCTCCAAACTTGTTTTCTGTCATATGTTAATGGTAGTTGAAGAGTCTTTTTCCTAAAATTATATTTAATTCTAAAATGTGCTTGGAATATGATGAGACAGAGTATTTTTGATAGTACTAGATTGGAAGTCACGGCTTAGCCCTGCTATGCAGACGCTCTATCTGTGGAGTCTCACCACAACCTTGCAGAATTCTTATGTATTAAAATGATGCTACACTGGCAACATCAAGGTTGACATCTGGAAAAAGACCTGTTGTTTCCATATGTCAACTAATGTACTGTGTCTTATTTTATTTCATTTTTCTTTTTCCATTGGTTCATCCCTGGGAATCTCTGTCTTTGATTCTGATACTCTCCATCTTGTAAACACATTTATGTGATTTGGGAAAGGGAAGGGAAATAACAAAATGATGAAAGAAGTACAAAGGATGACCCACTATAGCAATGATACTCAGAAGACACTATGTCAAAAATGAACTTTTGGGGGAGAGGAGGAATGTGGGGAGGGAAGGGATAGTGGAAGAACTACAATGGACTGGATAGCAATGTTCAACAAGACATGTACCTTACTCATGTAAATGTAACCCCTCTGTACAGCATCTCGACAATAAAATAAAAATTTAAAAATGCTAAATTTCTAGAGAAAAGTGACATCTTATGTTAATGAAAATTTGATGTGGTTCTTGTTCACCAATAGCATATAGTTATGATCCTTCCTTTGAAATATTTATTTCTTAATATTTGTGAGTTTTATACTATATAATTTAAGATGTCATGTGAAATATATTGAGTAATTATTATTATTCTTTATTTCTAATTATTTCTTCATGAGATTAAAAAATTAGAATGCTAAGAAATACATCAATCAGATTTATTTTTGTAACTTCAAAGGCATAGAAGCTAGGAAACATAATTCTTGGTAAAAAGAGGAAATTAATACACAGACTAAATAGCAGCAAAATGTCCTGATCTTTCAAAACCATCTCTCAATAATATAAAAGTTTACATTTGAATGATATGGGTTAGCTTTTTGCAAACTATAAAGGTTTGGATTAATTTTTTGCAAAGGTAGTCTAAATGACTAAGATCTGACTCAAAAGAGACAAAAACAGTTCATCATAGAGTGGCTAAAGCAATGAGTAATTTCCCCTACAATTTCTTTTTTCTTCTGTTCTTTTCATGTTTTTTCTCTTCTAAATATAGGCTCTGGCTGTCTGTCTGGGCATCAAATTATCTTTCACAGGTTTTGATTGAATTATACCTAGAAAGCTATTGGTATTTTAGATCAGATTCACAAAATCAGGTTTGAACTGTTAACTTTCACACTCTGATCCTTGAGAGTTTATTACCAGAGCAATCCTATATAGAAGTGACATGAGTTCATCTTTGCAACCTAATAAAGAAGAAAAATATTACATTATAATGAATTAAATATTATAATTTAAGCAAGTTAAAGTGTTTATTGATGTGCATCTTCCTATAATGTCTGATATATTGCTTTACTCACTAATAACTATCTTGAGCAATTTATTAAATAATTTAGTGGATAGATTTATTGCTTATTTAGCAGAAATAAACTGTGAAGATTGAGTTGAGCTATTTTAATCATTATTTACTACCATTTCATATCTATTCATTGACTCAGCCTTCCTTTTCTCAGCACTGTGCTTTATACATAGACTAAGTGAAAGTGGAATTACACAGAAAGTATGGCATATGTTCTTCATTACTATGCTGTGATATATATATTCAATTATTACAAGTGAATAGAGAGATTTGTAGCGAATCTTCAATTCCTTAATTAACTTTTTGAACTCATTTAAGTCTCTTCAATTTTTTACCTACATTCAAAGAAAATCAGGATCCTAAGCTTTCTTCCTAGTAAAATTTTCTAATTATCTATATCTAAAGGCAATATAGCCTTTTGAGGTTTTACTTTCTTAAGAAAAAATACTATTTTTTGAAAGAAACAATGGAAAATGGAATTGCATGCACCAACTATACTTTTTCAAGAGTTCTCTTAAACAAAACATTCACTCAGATCTATGGAATATCTTTAAATAATTGTTGGAATGAGAGGTATATAAAGAAAATTAAACAGTTAATGGCTATATAATTTATGAGAGTTAAGTTATTTAGTATAATTTTATATTTGCCCTATAAACTTTGACACAATGTGGAAAAATTAAGAAGAGCATATAATAGATCCCAGAACAGTTGTGTTGGAAAATAGACTGGTCGTACAACATTGCCAAAAGCCAAAAGGCATAGATGATATTAAAATATATGGCCAAGTAATAAATGCTAAAACAGCAATTTTCATCCTGTAGCACATTAACTAAAGTCTTGAAGCAGTTTGCATTCCAGGTATGTATCAAATGGCAGATGTCATGTAAAATATATTCACTGATGGAGATTGCATATCAGGGAGAAAGGTTCTTAAGGAAACTTCCAAGGTGAGCAGCCATAACAATAAATCAGCTAAATGATTCTCCTTTCTGGCTGATGAACAGAAATTCTCTTTAAGATCAATCACCATGAACAAGCTGACATTGAAGTAGCTGGACTGCAAGTCTTGTGCCAGGCTGTGTGGAAGATTTCACACATCCTTGAAAGGCAACAAGTATAAAAATTGCACTCTGTTCACATTGACAATTTGGTCAGAGAAACAGAAAAATCTGGGAAGACTAAAATAGCATGCTGACCTTAACAAAAGAAGAGTTTAAAACTATCAAAAACAAAAGTATCATTTTTTCATTACTTCATTAAAGATGAGAGATAGGATTTAGAAGCAAGAGAGAACAAGAATCTATTTCAGAACAGAAGGGAGTAGAATTCCATTTGTATTTATGCCACGTTTTCTTGATCCATTTGTCCATTGAGGGACATGTGGGCTTTTCTCATATATTTTCAATGGTAAATAAAACTGCAGTAAACATGGTTGTGGTGGTGGCTTTAGTGTATTCTTATTTGTGCTCTGTTGGATAAATGCTCATTTTACTCATCCATCAGAAAGAATAACATTGAATCATTCATAAGGAATGAAATGACTTGGAGAAGATTGTGTTAAGTGAATTGAGCCAGATCAAGAGAAGCACAGGTTTCATTGTTTCCCTGATTAGTGGAATCTAGAATGTGCTTATAAATATAGAAGGTAGCATAACAGGTAGCACTCTAGCAGTTATAAATGAATTAACTGAAGTATAATAGAATCTATGGAAAATTCAAATAGTATAATTCTTTGGAAATACTGAGTCAAAGCTTAACAAAATGAGTACTAGGGACTAGGTGAATATGAGGCAGGAGGGGGAGTGTAAAGAAGAGAGGGCTAGAAGAATGAATGGAAGAAATGTGTAGAATGAAGCCAAAAATGTATATGCCACAGATCTCAGAAAAATAAGAGAAGGAGGAGGTAGAAGGGGGGGTGAAGATGTTGAAGGATCAAGATGCATTATATACATAAATTGATTTGTTTAAATGGTAAAACAAATTAATACATAACCTAAAAATAAATGCAGGAAGGTGTGGTGTTGGAGGGGTGGGTGAAATTGTTCAAATGCTCAAGAGGTAATGCATTCATAAACTGTTCTGTTGAAAGGCAATCTCTTTTTACAACTGCGTAAACAAAATAACAAGATACTTTTTTTCTTTTACAAAAACAATGGAAGGAATTCTGAATAGCAGAACTTCGTTCTGCAGCAGAAGATCCAAAATCTCTCCATCTCACCTCTAGAAATAAATCAAGGCAGCTGACTGCAGATGTTCATTCCACTGAAATCTCTATCACTCTTGTCCTAGGCACAATGTTTAGAAGGCTACAGGGAAACCTTCTTGCTATGGTACAAATTGTTACACATAAAGAATTGCCAGCCAGGGCTGGGAAGGTGGCTCAGTGGTAGAGCGCTTGCCTTGCATGCATGAGGCCCTGGGTTCGATTCCTCAGCACCACATAAGCAAAAAGAAAAAAGCCGGAAGTGGCGCTGTGGCTCAAATGGTAGAGTGCTAGCCTTGAGCTGAAGAGCTGAGGGACTGCGCCCAGGCCCAGAGTTCAGACCCCACAACTGGACCCTCCCCCCCCCCCCCACAAAAAAAGAATTGCCAGCCACCTCAGAGACTCTTACTCCTAAAGGATAGAAATGCAGGTGCACAAAAGCACTGGTAAATTAAACTAAAGAAATCAGCCGTTCTGAGGATGGAAAAATACAATTTTCCACTGGAATCACAGACTAGTCACATGATTTACTCAAAAACGAAGTAGGTGACAGATAGCAGTCATTTCAGAATGATCTTTACTGACAATTAGGCATACTTGTCAGAGTTTTGAGTATAGTATGTGACCATTGTTGCTACTTCCGTGGACAAGGAACCTAGGTTGTAATCTTGGATCTGCTACTAACAACTTCTTAAATTTGGGGTGGGTTTTTAAAGATAATTTTTAACTTCATATTTCTTAATTTCAAAGAGGAAGCCCTATGTGAAAAAACGCTAACGTGCCATCATCAGTTTGTCCTGTAACTCTAATAACTGGAAAATATTTGTCTGTCCAAAAAAATACATATCAAAGGAATAGATGTAATTTTTTAACAATGTCATGCAATTTCTATTTACTTTGATTTCAATTCTATAACTTTATTGTATGAATTCTTCTCAAACATCTTCCATCCTTCTTTCCAACAATCCACCAGAAAATCGGAATTATTTTGTAACTATTTCTTTATTACTTTAAAAAGTACTCAATTCATATACATCTGAATTATATTCGCATTTATTTTAGAAAACTGGATATGGGTAGAAATCCAGTGATTGTACTGCAAATGTTTGAACAGATACAGACAGGTATTCTTCCCAAGCTTCTAAGGTCAAAAATATTACCGAGGACACTTCAAATTTGTCATATTAATGCTTTTGTTAATGAATAAAACATGGCATATTTTCAAAACTGTGATTTATTAAATGTCAAACCTTTGTAATATTGTAGGCCTTTTAATTTCCTTTCCTCATAATGGACACTACTGCCAAAAATCAAGAACAAGGGAAAGTTATTTGAAAAGAGAGTACTTGTACTAGGTGAAGAACAATTTCCTCTACAGGTAACTGACCACACAAAAAATATGTATGTAATAAAACAAACTCTTCAGTTCTGTGCTAGCCATCCTCTTTGATATTTGATTCTTCCATCCACAGGTGTGTGATCATGATGACTTTCTAATAATTTACCTCCTTCCCCTGAAAACATTTTCCCAACAAAGCTGATGTTAAATTTTATTGATAAGATGCTATCATGACAAGTGACCTATATCTCTGAAATTGAATACGCAAAGAATCACTGCATCCCTCCATAGTAATCTCAGATTCAAGGAGGAAGGGGTTTGAATGACCTTGTAGAAGAGCCATTTTTCTTACTTTTATGTCAACGTATTCTTTGTTTAAGGTGTAAAAAGTACACCCGGGGGACTACAGATTCCAACCTGTGCCTTTCAGGCAGCTTCATTGTGCTGTTTGCTCTGGGGAGGAGAAAACCTTAAAGTGTGCAGTTGAGTCTCAGAACAGCCCCGCGAGAGCACTAGAAGACAGTTATGGTAGACAAAGAAGCACAGGCGTTTGATTATAAATCAGACTCAAGTATTATAATAAAGTTTATAGAAGCCATATCAACCATAGACACTCTCCACAGAAGGAACTGTTTATGTCCTTTTTTTTTTTTTTGCTTTCATATAGTGGCCGTTTTTTTTTAACTAGGACAGTAAAACCTGCTGAGTTATTGTGAGGTTGCTGCAATCTGAGCCCTGAACAAGTCCTCATAAACTAGGAGTGAGTGAGGATGTGTTCATTGAGACACTAAAAAAGAGACTGAGCACTGTAGCTCAGACCTTAGGAGTTATGTCATCAAAGTTTTAGGACTTGCGTCCTCAAGGTTAGTGTGTACTCAGCTTGTCCGTGTCCCCCACACTTGCAGCAATCTGCTTGAGGTGCCTGCCTTATGTAACCAAATGTGAAGGTTGGTTATTCTGTTTTTCGTTGGTGTCTGTCCTCTCTGCCACTTCCCCCACGTCTCTCATTCCCTCCTCCTCTACTTTTCATTAAATTTAAACAATGAACGTTGCTAGACGTTTGTAATTGACTTATATTTTGATACTTTACTGTGTTGATCTTATTCATTCTCCTTTTTCATAAGCTTCCATTCCCTTTGAAACCTTCTTTACTTCATTAAAAACAAAAACAAAAACAAAAACAAAACCCTCTTCTAATATTGACAGATAAGAGAAAATAAGTGATAGTAGTCTTTTCTGACTGGGCTTTTTAAAATCACTCTGATTTTCTCCAGTCCCGTCTGCTACCCAGGTGGCAGCATACGTCAATTTTATTCTTCCTCGTTCCATTGTGTTTACGCACCACGTTCTTCTCGCCCATTCAAGCACTGACGGACAAGGAGTGTGACCCGCTCATGCTGCCACTTTGACTGTGCACATACGGTTATCTCTGGTGAAATCTGACTTTTGGCTGTATACACCACGGGGGATGAATAGATCGTATTTTTAATCCTTTAGTACTTTAGTTCTGTTTTACCTTTTTCCCAGGAACCTCCATACTGACTTCCACAGTGGAAGGACCAGTTTACTTTCCTCTAATTAGGAACATGCGGGAGTCTGACTCCTTCTTCCGAGGTCTCCCTACAGCAGCACTGTCAGTCAAATGTTTGTTAGGTAATGAGGCCTCCGAAGAGAGAGGTGCCTCTCGGTGGGGTTGCACAGCATTTGAAAACTTCTCGGCACTTGAGTTGGCACATGTCTCATGAATCCCAATGATACATGCAGACAGAGAGGAAGAACACAGCTGTCTCCCAATAGATAAGGGTGTGGCTGAGGCTATTTCTGAGGCTTGCCTGTTATCTCCTAGTCTATACTTACTTGGGTAGCAAGCCAATCAGATAAACCTATAGACTATGAGGTGTTAGTACAATATGCATTCTGGGCATTGGAGGTGTGGTTCAGCTTGTAGAGCACCTGGTCAATGAGTGAAAATTTCAGGTACCAAGTTTGAGTGCTGGTCTCAGACCTGAAAGAAAAGAGAGAGAGAGAGAGAGAGAGAGAGAGAAGGAAGGAAGGAAGGAAGAAAGAAGGAAAGAAAGAAAGGAGGGAAAGAGGGAAGGAGGAAAGGGGAGGGAGGGAAGAAAGAAAGGAAGGAAGGAAGGAAAGGAGGGAGGGAGGGAAAGAGCGAGGGAGTGAAGAAAAATGGAAGAAAAATATTCATTCTCTAGATACTACACTTAACATATTGAATGTAGCTCTTTTTCCAGATCAGAAATCTTTTACGATGCCCTCTCATGATGTTGTAAATAAATTGGGAGCTCCACTCCATAGTAACTGTGTAATCAAACATGTGTCCTCAGTCTGTTGGGCGAGGATCTTTAGTTCAGTGGCAGAGTGCTGCCTCAGTATTTGTGAAGTCTAAGTCAGATCTCTGTCATCACAAGAGTGAATCCAAACAAACACAAATCATTGTATACCACAGTATACTGTGGTGCTAAGCTAGTATGCTTGAACATCTAGGTATATTAAATGAAGTTCAGCCTGGGATAGTTCCAAATTTTTAAAGGATATATATATATATATATATATATATATATATATATATATATACATATATATATATATAGGTTAATGTATCATTGGTTATTAACTATTAACAGATTATTCACTACCAATAATATTATTGACAATGTATTAATATATTTAATATATTATATTTAATATATTTAATAATAATATAATAATTAATAATAATATATTTAATATATTAATATATTTAATAATAATAAATGGTATATATAAAAATCATGAACCATATATGACTATGTACCTCTAGTCAGTTATGATATTACCCCATCATAGTGAAAGAAGCATTGGTCCATTTACTTAATACAAATACCCTCCAAGATCATTTTAGCTATCCTTTGCACTACAAACTGTGACAAAAACTTGTTAGACATTCATTCCACCCATCTGAGAAACCAGAATCGTGGCTTGGCCATCTGTATAAATCAGCAGTATAAACTGTTCAGTTCCTCCCCTCCCCGGAGCCCCACCGTACGCTTAGGACACACATGTTGCCTTTGATGCTGATTATTCTCCACTAAGTTTGGCTCTGCACCCAGTTTTTCTATTCTTCATGCAGCTCAAGAATGAACAAATGGATTTGGAGGGGAGAAATTGCTCTGCACCCACAAGCAAGATTTATATTCCATTTTGATTTTAAGCAAGGCAGCTCTTGCTCCTATGAAATCAAATAATTTCTAGCCATTTTACACACACACACACACACACACACACACACACACACACACACACACACATCCCATATGAGGTGTCAGTTTTACTATAACTGATGCCATATACTTCCATGTAGGTACTCCTTGAGTAAGCACCACAGACACATTGCATCCTCGGCTATTTCTGTGGGTGATTTCTTTCTTTTTTTTTTTTTTTTTTTTGATCTGGTCGTGGGCCTGAACTCTGGGCCTGGGCGTTGTCCCTCAGCTCTTCAGCTCAAGGCTAGCGCTCTACCACTAGAGCCATAGCGCCACTTCAGGCTTTTTTCTTTCTGCTTATGTGGTGCTGAGGAATCGAACCCAGGGCCTCATGCATGCAAGGCAAGCGCTGTACCACTGAACCACGTTCCCAGCCCCTGTGGGTGATTTCTTTTAACTCAAACTGGAGTCAGCCTAAACCAGAGCATCTGTTGCCCCATTGTCAGAACTGCACTTATTTGGTTGTCACCTAATGACACCATAAGAATGGGGGGTAGGGCTGAATTATTAGAAAGACATTCTCACTTGCTAGTGTGCCAAATTCAGTCAGAATCGTTCACTGTCTTCTCTAATTGACATAAGGATGGCATGGTAGAATATGGAAGATTGAGGGCTAAATGACACACCACTTTTCATTCTCTGTGTCCAGTCATGTCTGTTATAGTCTAAACCTTATCTTCCAAGTGAGTTTTGACATTATTTGCTCTGTGTATGCCCAGTGGAAGCAATAATATCCTTCCTTTCACATTCTGACTACATGAGAATCTCTGCAACTCTTCTCTGAGATGGAAAGCAGAAATCTACATACAGTTACCAGATCAATGGAAAGATTAGATGTTCGTCACCCCAGACTGACCAGAAAGCTCCTCAGTCCATAGCTCAGTCAGAAGATACTAGGGATCAAGCTAGCAAACTGTCCTTGAACATGTTTCCTATATCTTGGACTGAAACTACTTCCTAAGTGGATACAGGTAACCGTTCAATTTGGAGATTCCTTGATGCCTGACTGGCAGTGTAAGTTTGGTCATTGGGGAGTTGGGGAGGGAAGGGATGGTAGGGGGAAAACTCCAAAGGAGGCAGTAACAATGCTCGATAGGAAATGTACTCATTAACTTACTCAGGTAACTGTAACCCCTCTGTACAGTATTTTTACAATAAAAAAGAAAAAATGTCACAAATGAGAAATTACACTTTTTTTTTCTTCAATTTCTTATGTTAAAAGGACAGGATCACATTTCTATGAGGGCTGATTTCTCCTGAGACTTCTCCCATGAGAAGGTCACCATCCTTTTGTGTCTGTTCCCACAGTTGTCATGTCTCTTTGTGGCCTAAATTTCTTCTTCATGAGTAAATTTATATTAAGGCCTGATCTTATTTGACTGCATTGTTCTTCAAAGGCTTTTGCAAGGACCTGAGCATTAAGATGAAACTCATGAATTTGGAGGGCACAAAATCTTGACTAGTATAGTTGTTGACCATGTTCTTTGTTGATATGCATTCGATATACATGTTGCAACCCACATCTTTATGAGTTCTATCTTTTAATATTTTTTTGCTAAAACTATAATGGAGATGAGATTGTACCTTAGTAGTTAGCTAAAAAATACCCTGTGACATTTCAGACTTCCCAGCATAAGACATGAAACACTTAAGTCAGGGACAAAGGATATAATTAAATTGAGAACCACAGACAAAGTAGTAGCAATATTTTTGTGACAGTTCTTCACACATGAGTTCTCAAAACAGACATAAAGGATCCAGAATGTCATCTGCTCATGAAGTAGTTTCTATTATAAAGGTGAAAACTTCAGCTTAGAGGAACCAAAACGTTTTTTACCAAACAGCATGATAAGCATTATAGCCATTTTCTCTCTTGAAGGGAGATAAAAACTATCATGTAAACAGAACTACACACAAAAAGATACTTGGAGATCCATTTTGGAAATAAAATATTATCTGTACTTATAGTACATTCATAAACATGAAAGACACATGAATAATTGTCTTATAAAAGATATTTTATGAACAAAAAATTTGAATTTAAACTAGGCAGTGTTCCAAAATTTTTTAAGAGCAAAATAATAAAGAGATACTGAGAAAAAATTAAGACTAAGTAAAGTGAGAAATATAGGAAGATTGTTTTTTTTCTTAAAAAAGCATTGCTTTTGCAGCCCATTTTTCCTGTATGAAAAAGTATTTTAACAAGTAACAATGGTTGGAGTTTTACCAAGAATAGACATTTGCTAAATTAAGTTTGTAATGATTTATTGAACAAATATACCAAAATAGCCATAGAAGGAGAGAAATTACAAATTTCCAATTAAGAATTTTTGTTTATAAAATGCTTAAAACTAGAGATAAGCATTCATTTCTTTAAAATGTTCATTTTATTTTAATTTAGTTGAAATGTAAATCCTAACCACAGCTAGAAATTGCTCATAATATCTAATGGATATGGCAGGAATTTATAAAAACCCTGTGATGTTTTTACTTAAAAAGCAAACTTATGCAAATCAGCATGAAAATAAAATATGAGGTGATCATTCTGTGCATTGGGAATTTGACAAGAATATCTGCTCAGTCTTAAGAGAAAATTAAATTTTGGGATTCATGAGTGAAGTAAACTGAGAGCATTTGAGGGACTTGACAATGTTTCTGAGCTTGACAAATAATTTTTATGCTATTAAGTTGTAGCACAATGCATTGATGCTCATGTATACCTTGCACAATTTTATTTGGCACTTAAAACACATCTTGGGATGTGAATGTAGCTCAGTGGTAGAACGCTTGCCTAGAATATAAGAGATCTTGCTTTGAATCTTCAGCAATGCACAATTGAAACAAAACTTAAAACAGTGAAACAATGTTCCTTTAGTAATAAAACTTTTCATGTTATTGAAGCACTCAGAAAATAAAGGTGGGAGAAAAGAAGAAGGAGGATAAAGGATATAAAAGAACCAAATTCCTGTCTAATATTTTCTGAGGACAAGCACAGAAACATACGGATAATGTTGAAAGTTCTGTGGTGTACCAGGAAAAAGCTCGCACGCTCCTTTCTCCAGGGCTTTGCAATCCGAAGGCACACTGTGCTCCCTTTGTTTCTGTAGTGCTCATTACCTTCCCTCCTCTCTGCCTCTTTCCTCATTACAATCTGGTTTGCCCTTGAAACCACTTAGTGGAATGAATGAGGTTGTGTGGAAGCATATGGATATCAGATGGGAGGAATTTAAGGCACCGTCAAAGAGGAACCCAGGGTTTCCAAATTAGATGCATTTTTTATTTGACACTTTTTTGGGACCCATATATTTGGTTGCAAAGGACTTAAAAATCTGATTAATGATACTGTAAATAAATCAATAGCGGTGTCAGGATCCCCAGAATCAAATTTATGTGAAAAGAATTTGTTAAGGAATGACTCTCAGTAAAGCCCAGTAAGGACACAGCGTAGAGCAAGATGTGAATATGAAGATGCCAGGGAAAGATGAATTTGTACCAATCCCGAGCCTCTGGCTGCTCCCACAAGAGAACTTTGCAGTAGAAATGGTCCTCCACATGTGCCGCCAGATTTGGGGCCAAAGTGATGCAATTTCCTGTTCCAGTAGTTATTAGGCAAGGGATGGCATTAGGGACGTAGAGATGGAAATAAGTAGAGACAAAGGCTGAAATGTGTCTAGCTCTCTGTACACAAATTGGCTAATAGGCTCTAATAGTCTATAGTTCTCTATTCAGTGGCCCAGCACGGGTGGTCGGAAGCACGAGTTGGCACTGGGACACAAAGCCTTGTGCTCAGCAGACAGTAGCTCATCCCCTCCACACACAGCCCAGCCTTTTTTATTTTTATTTTCTGCATTTTTATGTTATAGTTTAGGTTGCTCTCCTATTTGACCATAGATTTTGATCCTCCTATCTGTGGCCCCTGGGAATCAGGTGTACTCTCTGCTGTAGAGGACTTGCCGTAACTAAACCTATACAAGTTCTCTCAGAATTCAGTCACACCTGCAGCTACTGAATGGAACAGGAGGAGGACTATAAACAGACACCATGGTCCTCTTCTTAGTAATGAAACTGCTTTTTCCTCTCTTTATTGTAAAATGATGTGTCTGGGGGAGGGGAGATTGCTTCCCAGGGGATTAAATTCCGGTCATGGTGGTGAACTTCCTCTGTTAAAAGCTAGTTAGTGCTCTACCACTTGAGATCCATTTCTGGCTTCTTTTGGGAGGTTTGTTGGAGCTAAGGGAGCTAGCTGGCTTTGAACTGCAAACCTCCGGTCTCAACCTCCAGAGCAGCTAGGATTGCAGGCATGAGCCACTGTTGCCCGGCTATAAAGTAATTATTTCATAGGTTACATTTGACATGCTATGCTCACACATGCACAGTTATTAAGATCTTGGAGAGGGGTACTTACTGACCGGATAACGGCTGGCATAGAGAAGAAAATCACTTCGGGAATAGCTGTTATCTCTCTCTTAATGAATTGCTGCCCTTTGGGGCAGGAAAGGATCAGTGTAATTAGATTTCCCAGTGGTACTGGTTTTGTTCTCATTGATGCTAAGGCCTAGGAAGCTGCTCGTGAGGCACCAGCCATAGCAAGAAAACTGTGGTGTGATTTGGGCAAGAACTGAGCCTTTCAAATCGCCCGGTAATAAATTGCAGCAGTTCTCTCAAGGCAAGTTCTACTTAAATCCTTGTTAAGTATAAACCTGAAAAGACATAATGACCCTTTGTATTCTTGCTGGGCTATTAGAGAATGTTTGCAAAGGCCCTCAGATTTTCACTCAGAAAACTAGCTTTGGGTATTTTCTTTTTACTTAAAAATTATCTTTCAGTAGTTGTGCAAAGGTGCTGCCAATTAACAAAGCAGTTTGTGAGTAGAGTACGTCTTGATCAATGTCACCCCTTTTAACAGTCTCACCGATCTCTCCCCTTCTTGGTCTTTCACTCATCTTTATTTTGTAGGATACACATTGGATGCTTGTCTGAATTTCTCCCCTCTTCTCTTCATTGGCTCTGGGTTTTTGAAACTTGTTAAGGTTTAGACACAGAGAATACCATTTCATGTCATTGGAGTGGTTGGTTTTAACCACTGCCCTGCTATTGAGACCTCATTTTATCATCTTTTTTCCATTTCTATAACCATACCCGTTACCTATACCCATCTGTGTCTATATTTACATACATACTATATACAAATACACCTACAACTTTAATTTTAATGTTCCTTATGCAGAAGGTTTTAATAATAAACTATATTTTGTAGTAGGGATTTGAATAGCTTCTACATAGAAGGTTTGATATATTTAATGAATTTCAAAATGCGCCTTGCATTATACTATTCTATATAATTTAGTTCTATTTATGTATTTGAATTGTAATTGCCCTATGTTCACATATGTATATAATGACACACAAACTGTTTTCTAAATTATATGCCATTCCTACTTATTGTATTATAAGAAATACATTTCATAAAAGTGTTTAATTTAGAATTAATACATAGTAAGAAAAGGTTCATTGAATCTTAACCTAAGCTGTACTATGTCTTAATACATTTTATAAATAAATGTTTTCATAATTTGTAGGTCTATTTCAAATCCTCTTTTCCCTCATAGTATGCATACTTACAGTAAAGAAATAGTTTGTGGGAGGAAAATTTGGACTACCAAAATGTGTATCAAAAATTTTTGATAAATGCAGGTAGACCATCATATCTACATAGGTAAATTAAACAATAATAGTACCTATGGCCTCTCTCTGTCTCTGTCTCTCTCTGTATCACATACATTTGATGCATAGCGATATTTCCAAATTATCAAGTCAGAATTTCATATAATCTCATAAAAGTAACTCAACTATTTAGCATACAAATGAAAACAACACCTGCTAATTTAAAATTTGATATTGATGTATGCTAGCAAGCCTGTTCTTAGCTGTATTTTCACAGACTTTCAAAAGTTAACATTGATTTTTGAAAAGTACATAATGTTAAATTGACTGGCCTATAATTTAATAAAGTTCATAAAAGTACATGTATGCATATATATATGTATGTATATGTATATATGCATCTATCATCTATCTATGAATGTTTATATACTTTAAACTATGAAGATAATTTAAGCTCACAAAGGCAGAATTTTTAATATTCACCAAACTGATAAGGACATATTACAAGCATATCAAATCAACTAATCTGTTACAATGAAACCATAGCAATAATTATAGAATCTTAATTAATACAGAAAAACAAATTAATACAGAGCAAAACACTTTGGGACTGATGATAATAGAGTCATCAGATAACAATTTACAACTTTGATTATTGTAATGATCTGTATTGTATGCTATTCTCCTCCCAATTTTAAAAGAGCTAATATTGTTGTAAATTTTCTGAAGTCTAATGGACTCGGTGTTCTTTTTTTTCTTATGATATCCCTGTATATTACTACTATAGCAAATAGAATGCAAAAATACAGGGAATACAATTTACTAATGATAATTTCTTACAAAGTTCATTCTAGTCAAAGCTAATCATTTCTTACATATGTAGCTTTTCAAACCACATCAGTAAATGTGACTTCTGACAGAGAAGTAACTGGAATGACACAAATATCAATTAGCCAGATTCAACCCTTCCTGGGCTTGTGTGTATTTCAAGGCATTATGTTGTACACAATAAGTAAAGCCTTAATCTCTCAGTTTAAGCGAATACAATTGATTTTTAAAAGTTGATGTAATTTTAAAAAATCTTTATTTTTCTTCAGTGTGTGATTCCCATATTTGGGAAGTAAAGCTTGGTAAGAATAACTAGCAACAATCTTCAGATGTAATGCTACAGAGGTCTGTGTTTCAGTAAGCTGTGGGCAGGCAGGCAGCAGGTTAGCTGAAGATCAGCCACCAGCAGTGTCTCTCAGCTTGACTAAGTTCTTGCCCACAACTTCACAATGGCAAGAATCACTGAGAAATCCCCCATCTTCCAGGACCAATGGAGGTCTGACGAGGTTACTGCCGAGGAACAGATCTGCCTCCTGCTAGGCAGTGATGGACGCAGCAGAGATTTAAAGCTTTGACACTTAAAAAGAAGTTGTCTTGAATCTTCTGTTTAAAGTTCACATTTGGGACATTTCCTCTTTGAAGCTCAAAAATTGAACCCTGAGTGGAATTCGTAATTGTCCTTCAAGATCCTCCCATGTACATCCGAATAGATCAAATATGGACCCAAGTGCCAGCCTAGACTTATGGTAAAGAGTGGTTTTTGAAAATGTGTGTGTGTGTGTGTGTGTGTGTGTGTGTGTTTTCCAGGACATTATACAAGGTAGGAAAAGCCTCAGTAAATATCAGGACAAGATGTTGGGACTTGAAGGTCACTATCCTGTGAAAATCCAGCACATGTAGAGTCTTTCTGTATTAGAAATTGTTATCTTGACAGACTTCACACGATGACCTTGAGTGATCTCCAGGGTAATAGTCACACAACAACATTTTTAGTAAGCCCACAAAAATAGTCTGAGAACTACCTGACAGTTATGTTCTGTCTATAATGCAACAATGTTTATGTTACAAACGTTACTCTGTGCAGTTTGCATTCATTATTCATGAATTTATTTAGGATAGAGCTTCTGTAAGAACTGCATATTTATAATTTACCTTTAAAATATTCTACCAGTGTTTTCCCTTCATCATTTGTAACTCCTGCAGAGATTACTGAATATATCCCAAACCTAGAAGGAAGCAAAAACTTTAAGCACCTATTATTGTGTTACTAAACAACTGTCAAGGAAGCAAAAGAAAAGGTCTGCCGATGAATAAAGGGAGGAAGGAAATTATAGAAAAAGGGTAGCAACTTCACAATACAGCCCTGTAGAACTTCAGTGGCTATTGAACCGTCATTGCTAACCTGCAGAAAGACAAAATAGATGCAGTCATTTTGTTGCTTTTTGAAACTCATTTGGAGGGAAAATTCTGTACCTTAAATAATGATTTGATGTCTGACCTCATGAACCTATTCTGCAATTAAACCAGTCATTAATTTTTACCCTCAAGTAAATGAAGAATCAGAATTTTTCCCTCTGCCTGTGAAGTCTTGATGAAATGGACCATGGCCAGTGAGTCAAAGCGCTGTGTGTGTCCAAATTCCGGGCACATCAGGATGGAATTTCATCCCACAATATCACAGGGAAGTATCACATATTCTGTTTTGGAAGAAAATTGCATTGAAAATGTTCTGTACTGAACTTTAGGGAGGAGAGCACTTACACAATCATAAAAGTTTCAACCTTCTCATTACATATGTAATTCCTAGTCTTCCAATGTGGTCCTTCTGCTAGTTCATGCCAAGGTCCTGCACCATATATTTCTTCAAGTCTCATCATGCTCTACAGGTTCAGTCCTTCACAAACGAAATACATGAACACTGAGCAATCTAAATTTGAGAGAAGCACCTTCCCTTCTCTCATTGTACGCTGTCTCTAAAATTACTGTTTACGATTTCCAGTAAAGAGTTTGTGTTGCAATTTCTCTCTCCTCCTTTAGACAGCACAAGTGTATGTGCAGACTTGGTGAGTTTTGATTTGGTATTTTTATTATCTGTAAGTAGTTGTCCAAAGGAGTGGCCATTTAACAAAGCAGTTTATGAATACAATGCATCGTGATCGATGTCGCCCTTTCAACGTTATCCTACCTCCCTCCACTCCCCAGCCCTTCCTTCAATCTATTTAATTGGAATTTTTGCTCTAGCATACATTGGAGGTATTAACGTCTGAGAAAGGAGCCTCAATATTGGACTTTCCCACTGTGGTCCACACGAATTCAGCCAGGTAAGGTTATTCAATGATACACCGCCACCTTTGTAACTCCAGGTAATTGAAGGCGAGCAGATCCTCGCCATCTGTAGCTGATTTTGCTTTCCAGTGATACGCGATGTCATTTCTAACCGCCTTTTGTGTTGTCCATTTGCACTCTGAAATGGAATCAACGGAGCCGCAGTTAGGAAGCAAATGGACACAGGGAGGCGATTCTCAGAAAAGCTGGCGCGCTTGCTGCTCCCAGGTCGCCGCCTTCCCTAGCCTGCTGTCGCCTGCCCTTGTTCTAGGTCCGCCCCAGCCCCCCACACTCTTGGCAGACACAGGACGCATCAGGACGCTGGCCAGCCTCGGTGGCTTGTGTAGCAGATGTTTGGGAAGTCACATTTCTGAAATGTATACTCTCCGGAGAATAGAAGACAGGGTTTAAAAATAATTTTTCCACGTTACGCGGTGTTTTTTCCTCCCCTTCTGTCAGAGTAAAGCACCTGAAAGGCGATTCTAAAGGGACAAATCAGAGAACCTGCATATTCTTTGCTGATATGATTAGGCATTTATTGGCGAAGAAAAGATTCCCAAATTTAAACTCTAACAAGAGATGGTATCTCCTCCATTTGCACAGGCAGAAAATCCTCAAGTGCTCCAGGTATTTCAGAGAACTCAAAAACAAAACTGGAAAAAAATTCAATTTATCTACCGTCATATAGCTTCTTTAGTAACATATGACAAATAATACTCTCTTTGTAGATTTTGCATTTATGCCTGAATATTAAGGATTGATCTAGGTTTCATTGTTTATATTACATATGACAAGATGGTTAATGTATACATATTGATTATATATACTAAAACTTATAGTTAACATACAACATATAAGAAAAAAGAAAGCTAATAAAGGAACTTTTAAACAGAACATTACTTATTTTGGTTTAGAGTAAAAAAGCATGATTTTAATGAGGAATTCATTGTGTCAATATACTGTTTAATTTTCAAAAATCTCATTAAAATTACAACAAGAATTACATTCTGTTAACCATTTAATCCTTTAAAAGCAGCCCTCAATCCTATTTCAAGTTCTACATGAAAATAAGTAAGATGTTTCTGGCTAAAAGAACATTCATTGAAAAACCTAATAATCATTTAAGACTGGTTTCCAATAATATGATTCTTAAATTATAGTACAAGAAATTGTCATTATGGTCAATTATGAAAATATTTGAGATTGCTCAGTGCAATACTGGTATTTTGATGTACATATAAAAATAAAGTTTCTGTTTTGCTTATTACTGTTATTTTAATAATATTTATATTTTACTTTTCTTTATTAATGAGATCAAAAATATTGCTATTTATTTTCCTCTAATGACATAGCTGATCTGTTTGTGCTCAAAACATTATAGGATCTGTTTCATTAAAATAAACAAATATATTGGCTATGATCAATGGAGCACATTTGAAATAGTAAAAAGAGATTGTTGGTTTGCTTGTTCTGGGATAATGAAACAAGTTACCTCAAAAGTGGGTGTTACTTGGCGAGTTGGAAACAGTTTGCCATTATACCTGTCAATTCATTCATTTAATTTATGTACAGTTTTTCCCTCAGTTCTTTAAGAAAGTACAAGTGTTAATTTTCTACTGTTAACATGATAACATTAGGCCTTAGCATTATATCATTGTGTAAAGAGAAGTAAAATGTTGCAGTACATAGAAAAAATGCATTAAAATAATTTTAAGAAGTTTAGTTAAAAATCATACCGGTAGGACTGGGAAGGTGACTGAGTGGAGAGCACTTGCCTTGCATGTATTGAGCACTGGGTTCGATTCCTCAGCACCACATAAGGAGAAAAAGCCAGAAGTGGCGCTGTAGCTCAAGTGGTAGAGTGCTAGCATTGATATGAAGAGCTGAGGGACAGTGCCCAGGCCCAGAGTTCAGGCCCCATGAGAGACAAAACAAAAATTATATTGATGTGTTTATCTCTATGAAAGTAAATATATATACATATATAAGAATAAAATTATAATATGAATTTAACCTGTGGCAGACAACTACTATTGTGGACCATTGTGACAATTGTTCAATCTCAAGTATGCATAGGTTTTAGTTGAAAGATAAATGAAAATATCAAAAACCAATACAAAACTGTCTTCAGAAAAGCAAACCCTTTGGAGGAACTTGGACAGTCTTAGTTGATGTACATATATAAAATTGGAAAGAAAAACTGATCCATGTGACATTGCTGTGGGACTTTGGCTTATGTCAGAGTTTGGCATCATATTTCCTTGATGAGTGAATTTAGTCTTCAAATATTCTATTTTAAAAAGAAACATTCAGACCAATTTGGTAGAGATAAAATTAGAAATGTCACAAGATACTCATTTTCCCAGTGTTGTTCTCAATAATATACATAAATGAAGTGCTAAGTAACATTAATAAGCATATGTGTATCTATTTTATTTACATTTAATAATATAGAAAATACTTCTCTAGAAAATCCATAATTGCAGTATTATTCTGACACTTATAAAAAACTTATAAAAATATTCACACTAACCTAATGTTAAATGAAACAATATATTAAAAGTATGATTCATCATCTACATTGCAATCAGGTGAGGAGTTTTGAAGGAATCCAAAGGTAATCTCTAAAATCAATGAGTTAACACAGCAAAGAAAACAGTATTGTGCTTGCTCATTTCAGTAGATAAGAAAATGTACAGGAAAGGTTTAAACCCTTTCTTGAATAAAACAGAAAAACAAACGATCACCAAATGACTCAGAGAAAAAGTCTTTAACCTAAAAATGATGATAGTGTCCAAATAGAGCTAAAATCTAACTGAATGTTAGATATGGAATATACTTTTGTAAGTACTAGACCAGAGCAAAGGAATTGATAAGTGAGATGCTAGCCAGTTTAGTAAGAAAAATAAATAGATAAATAAATAAACAAATAACTGACATTTGCAAATAAAGAAAACATATCCTATATACATAAGGTGATGAATCATGGAAATAAAATTTAAATATTTCCTTCAACTCATAGCTTCAGTAAGCTTAGAAGATATTTTATATTTACACTATGTCATCCTTTCTTTTTTTTAAAAGAAGCTTTAACTTTGTCAGACAAGTCATTATTGAATATTTATTTATTTATTATTTATTTATTTATTGGCCAGGTCTCCAGTTTGAACTCAGGGCCTGAGCTTCTTTTGATCACGGTTAGTGCTCTACCACTTGAGCCATAAAAGCATTTCTATCTTTTTCTGTTTATGTGGTATTGAGGAATCGAACCCAGGGCTTCTATGCATACTAGATAGGTCCTCTACCCCTAAGCTACATTCACAGACCAGACAAGACATTATTTACCTCAAAATAATGACATATAAAAAGAATGACAAATAACCTATGAACACTGTGTATGAGACCATTTCATCACAGAAACAATGCTAAGGGAAGTTTCTGTAAGCCATACTTTGTGAGAGTGGAATTTTCTGGCATGAGATGCTATATAAGATGTATAAAGAATTCTGTACCCCAGCAATGAAAATACAACAGAGTTATAACACATAAAAACAAATATGTAAAATGTATTATCAAAACAGATAAAAGATAAAAAAAATAAGCATGCATCAAGAAAGTCACTATCAATTATAATTAGGAAGAAGCAATTCTAGACTTCTCTAAATGCTCAGTAGAAATCATAGCACTGAACACAGTGCCACTTAATTAGTATTCACATAAATTTACAACATAAATGCCAAACTTTGTATTCAATACAATAGAGTTTGACAGTTTCTTATAAAACTCAACACATGCTTATTGTACAACCCAGCAATTTCCCTCAAGATAAACAGAAACTTATGTTCATACAAAAGTCTATAAGCAAATATTTATAGAAATTTTATAATCACCACACTCTAGACACAACCCAGATGTCTTTCAAAAAGTGGATGGGTAAACACACTAAAATGCATGCATACAATGAAATACTACTGAAAAAAAATAAAGTTTCTGTTTATTCACACAGTCACACAGCTGAATATTAAGCATATTCTGCTTAGAAAAATAGCCAAATGAATGGCTAAGGGCTTATTTAACTAATAGGGTATTTGCTAGCATAATACATGCAGACCCAAAATTATACTTTTCCATGATTCCACCTAAATTAAATTTGCAGAATGCAAAATTGAGAGGGCAGAAAACAGATAAATTGTTCCAAGGGTTAGTGTGCCTGAAAGGAAACTGAGCCCAGATGATCAGGGCAGGATAATATTTAAAGGGTTGGAAGAGTTCCATAAGGAAACCAAACACAACTGAACCTGAACTACTTTTTGATTTGTTGAATTTTATGTCACAGTCTATGAATCGTGATTTAAGTAATTTTTGAAAAGCAGTGAATCATGGGGAAGATGAAATGGATTTCTAGTCATAAATAAAACAATAATAAATAATATACTATAACTGTGAACTTAACCAAAAATATTTGAAGCGAATAAAACTTTTTGAAAGAAATACTGCAGAGAAAGATATAGGGGAAGAATTCACTGATGAATTTTGAGGGGTTTTGTTCCCTCCTCTCCTCCCCACACTCCCTCCATTGAATGTGGGGCTTAAACTTAAGGCCTGGACACAGTCCCTGAACCTCTTTGTGCTCAAAGTTAGTGCTCTACCACTTAGCCACAGCACTACTTCTGGTTTTTGAGTTGTCAATTGCAGATAAGTGTCTCATGGGGACATTTCTGCCCTGGCTGGCTTCTAACTAAGATCTCAGATCTAAGTCTCCTCTATAAGCTAGGATTGCAGACATGAGCCCCTGGCACCTGGCCTATATTTTTGTGTTTTTTTGAATTACAAGTAAATATTCAGCTTTGTAAATTTGTTTCCCATAAGGGCAATGTTTATTAGTTGTCCTATTACTTTGTCTATATCTTAAGACTGAATATTTTTATACTACATTAATCATATTAATTGTATTATGAGAAAACTTAAAGTGGGTGGACATAAGGGACAGGCATATCAATTCAATGTAGGAATATTTTTAAATTTAATTATTAGAATATAAAATGGAGTTCAATAATAGAGCATTTGTTGGCATGTAGGAGACTTTTGTATTTCTCCTCATCATTGCCATAATTAAAGAAAAAAGAAGGAAGGCAGGAAGTAAGGAAGGAAAGAATGAAGAAAGGAAGAAAAGAAATGAGGAAGGAAGGAAGGAAAGAAGGAAGGAAGGAAAGAAAGAAAGAAAGAGAAAGAGAGGGAGGGAGGGCAGGAAGGGAGTGAAAGGAGGGAAGGAGAGAGGAGGATGGCGAAAGGAAGAGAAAAGGAGAAGAGAGGAGAGAAGAGAGGGGGAGGGGAGGGGAAAAAATCAAAAAGAGATGGGAAGCTAACTTGAAAGCAGAAATATTTAATGTATTGTGTTGATGTTTTTCATTCTCCCTCTCCATCTAATACAACCCAATTAATCATTTTTTGTTAATCCTTAATGTTAGAATCAGCTCCATATTGATTTAATCCTCCTAAATAAGGCTTGGCAAATGAGACTGACTCATGTCCCTTAAAGTCTCTGAGAACTATGGCATGCCTGGTAGAAAAAACATAGATCCTTGACCATTTCATCATTGAGTTGGATTCCATGAATATATTTCTTCTAAAGATTGTTGATATTTCATAAGAAACAATCAATGAGGTCAGATTGAATAAGAATAGTATTAGGGAATCATCAAATTATATAGCCTATATATCAAAAATGTATACAATTGTCTTAATGAAATAATTCAAATACTGCTTTATTAATGTTGTAACTTATACCATACAACTGAATTCAGTTACCACAGACTTCTAAATGTGCTTTATCTCCAAAATAATGTCCGTAATGTTATTTTGCTGTGTAGATAAATATATATATATATATATATATATATACATATATATATATATATACATATATGTATTTAAATTTGTTTTTTGCCAGTCGTGGGGCTTTAACACTGGGCCTGGGTGATGTCCCTGGACAACTTTTGTTCAAAGCTGTGCTCTACCACTTGAGCCACAATAACACTTCTGGCTTTTTTTTTTCTGTGATTGATTGGAGTTAAGGAGTCTCATGAGCTTTCCTGCCATAGCTGGCTTCGAACCAGATCTCCTATTTTTGAAATGGGAAGCCAAATATATGAGTTTGAATTTACATTTCCTCAGCCAGACAGAAAAATGCTTTTGCAAACCAAAGTGCTAAACTGGTTACACTGCTGTAGCCACCCCCCAAATCTCTGTGCAGTTGTCAAAAGTTAAAATATTGTTCTTAGTCACATCTAACCATGGTAACCTCTTTGTAAAATAAGCCAAGGTTATAGGTTCCTGGCTAGGTAGGATCAATGCTCCTGAGTCAGCTTGAAGAAGTAACAGAAGATGGACCTTCGCCCATAAACCACCCTTTAAGATCAAGGGTCCAGAGTCAGTTTTAGAAAAATGAGGTAGAATAGATTTTTAAAAGGCATGAAAAATAGTGATAACAAGTGTGCAAGTGTAAAAACTGCACCTGTTGGAGATGGTTGCAAGACCAAGCCTACTGTGTCTGTTTACAAAATATGTAGTTAGTAAAGAATTGTCATCTTGGTAAAGTGTCCTGGGATATTGTCTAAGTTGTCTTAAAAACCAGTGGAGCCACAGACTGCCAAGCCTATGTAATGTATCCTTAACCAGTCTGCGTAGAAATTTGCAGTCCAGCATGAGTTGTGACAGTCCCTTGGAGCCACTGAGAGACCCTGCTGCTGCTATATGATCAGATGCATAAACAACACCCCAAGTAATATGTGGGCTAAAGACTTACAGAACGGCTTCTCAGAAGAAAAATGACCAACAGACACATGAAGAAATGTCCAATGTCTCTGGCCATAAAAAAGAACAAGTCAAAGTAACACTGTGATTCTATTTTACCCCAGTTCCAATGGCCATTATGAAGAAAACTAGTAACAGATGCTGGCGCTAATGTATACAAAAGGGAATGGTACTTTACTGTTGGTGGGAATATAAACATTTTTAACGACTCTAGAATTCCATATGAAGTTTCCTCAAAAGATTAAACATACAGCTTACCTAGGGCCCAGCAATACCACTCCTGGGCATGTATCCAATGGAACACAAACCAGGCCACACTGAAGCTACCAGCACAACCATGTCCATTACAGTATTGTTTGCCATAGCCAGGATATGGAATCAACTCAGATATCTGTCAATGGATAGATGTTTAAAAATTAGTAAGTTTAAAAGAATGATTTAGAAACATTTTTTTCACTCTAGAATTTTAAAAGTAGATTAGTTAGATATGCATGAAGTTAGATATGAAATAAACTGGGATTATTTCTAATGTCAGTGTTCTTATTGTTCATAGTAATTTAAATTTTGGTGCTGTGATACTAGTAGTGAATGATTTAATGTTTTCTCAGAATTTGCTGAACATAAATCTAAGTGTAATACCTCAGCATTACATATCAACCATCTGTACAGCAGACAGAAAGTTTGCTAATATAAATTATTTGCATAAACTTTATTTTGAGTACTTAAAATAGAGATTACATTTAATCATTCCTATGGAAGACAGAAAGTTTTTTTTAGTAGTATATTTGGTGTAAACTTTATTTTGAAGACTTAAATGAAAGTAGACACTAGTAGAAAAGATGTTCATATTACCTTCAAAGTGGCATGGCTTTTACTTTTGGTATGTCACTTTCAATCCACCGAGATGCTGTGCTGACAGCTGTGTCTTTGCTTGAATGACTTGGGCCAATAGTGGTAACATGACTTCCAGTGAAAGCTCAGAACCACACCAACATGTGATGTGGTTAGGGGATTGGGGTGATAGAGTGGAAGGCTACCTATAAAGATGCTGGAGATGGAAAACAGCCAGGCAGGTGATTGCTTATGTTTGGATGACACTGATGAAAGCGTACCAAAGCTTGGGGGAGCTCTAGTTGGCCATACGCTGACATCGCCAACAAGAGAGAGGCGATTCTGAAGCTCTCTGTATAATATCCTCCTGGACTCTGCCTTTTGCCTAATGGAAGATTTTCATCTGTATCTTTTACCTGGAAAATAGCAAAAATAATTAGTCTAATAGCTTTCAGTTAAATGAAAATAGAGGAGCCTATTAAAATTGAAAGGAGCTGGGGCTGGGAAGGTGGCTCAGTGGTAGAGCGCTTGCCATGCATGCATGAGGCCCTGGGTTCAATTCTTCAGCCCCACATAAGCAGAAAAAGCTAGAAATGCCACTATGGCTCAAATGTTAGAGCACTATCCTTGAGCTGAAGAGCTGAGGGACAGTGACCAGGCCCAGGCCCCACAGCTGACCAAAAAAAAACTAAACTAAAGTAGCTTTGAGAACTTCCTGAGCTAGAGATTGTTGTCATTCACAAAGGCAGGTTGGTTTAGACTGCTTAATTTTGAATTTACTACAATCTTCTTTTCATAATATATTGATACTCTATTAAAAATATGTCTTGGTTCCATGGCAAGTTATCTCATCCTTTGAGACTTCACAAACTAAATACAGCAAAATTTGTAAAAGTTCACATAACAATTTCAATTAAAATATTAACAAAGAAAGGCTCAACAGCTATGTGCATATGATCATACAAAATGATGCTTATTAAAATGAAATCCAAGAAATGGAAACAAGAGGATTTTCATTTCACTTCGTGTAGTCCACCCTCCAACCACTCACCCCCAGCCCTGCTTCTGTTTATTTCTCTTTGTCATTGTTTTGGATTTCTGTACCCTTTGGCTTGTATATGCTTACCTGATTTGTGGAGGGAAGAGGAAGCATAAAAAGGAAGAGAAACTATGGGACAAAAGGTGAACCAATTCAACAGTGATACTCACTAGACACCATGTTGGAAATGAACTATATCATTTGGGAGGGAGGAGGGTCCGAAGTGGAAAACTGGGGAGAAAAATGAGGAGGGGGTGACACTATTCCAAAGAAAATGTACTCATTACCTGACTTCTGTAGCTCTAACCCCTCTATGCATCACCTTTACAACAAAATTAAAGATAAATTAATGATGGGCTGGGAAGGTGGCTCAGTGGTAGAGTGCTTGCCTTGCATGTGTGAGGCCCTGGGTTTGATTCCTCAGCACCATATAAGCAGAAAAGGCCAAACGAGCCACTATGGCTCAAGTGTTAGAGCGCTATCCTTGAGCTGAAGAGCTGAGGGACAGTGACCAGGCCCAGAGTTCAGGCCCTATGACTGATCAATCAATCAATCAATAAATAAAAATAAATGAAGGAAATGAAAGGATATTGGGTTGAATTATAAATTGTGATAGTAAAAAGGCAAATTTTATTGGAAAAGTGGAGAAAAATAGAAAAAAATCCATTTTCTCATCTTTTATCTACAGTGACCTTCCTCAAACAAATCCCAATGGATTTGTACAGTTCTTTCTTGAAATGGAATCGCTGAGACTGATTAGTTATTCACACAAGAAAACTTCTCATTTTCTTGAATGTGAGCAAATCGCAAATCAACATGGTGATGACTACAGCTCAAAAATTTTTAAAATTTAGCATTTAATGTACATGTGTGCAAATGTAAACATATATGTATATGTGTGTATATCATTTTCCATATGCTATAATTAACCAAATCTTGAACAACCCATGAGTTTTTCTTTGTGAATTTCCTTTCCCTCATTGTATGAATATGATTAATTATTGAGTATATTCAGTCACTAATTATTCTATATCTGCATAATTATTTATATACTATTGATAAAATAAGCATACAATTCAATTCCAATTATACTTAATATGGGAAATATTACTATGGTGGTAGAAAAAATAAAAACAAGAAAAACTCGTGTTTTTTTAAATCACTAAATAAAATCAGATGAACAATGACAAAAACTGTAAGTAGAGATAATAATCAGACTTCTTCCTTTGTAGGACATTTACTCCTTGATCAATCACATGGTAAAAGAGCAATCTTTAAAGCCTCTAATGAGAACATTTCTAATGAGATGTTCTTGATGATAATTAATACTGAAGCCACTGATACAACCTAAAATTCAGTTGGCTTATTTAAAAAATGCATGTTGTTCTGCCTCCTCTGTGTTTATTTTTAGACAGATGAACTATTTTCTCTTTGTTTTGTGGCTTTGGGAATAAAACACAGGGTCTTACTCTTCCTACAAGCCCTCTACCAAAGCCTACAACCCACCTCTAAATATAGTCCTAAAGCTCAGAATAATATCTATACTTTAGGTATTAGTCTTCTGGATTTGAGGGAAGAGGTAACTCAAAGTATGTAATGAAATTTTAACAAAAATAATTCTTTTTATTTTTATATGTGTCACCTCTACATATAAAGAACCCAGCAAACCCATTGCTGGCAAGCATAATTAAACAAAGGAACTAAATTATTTTTACTGCTAGATAATCCAATAGACTTCTTAATGTTTAATATAATGAGTTCACAAATGGAAGGAAATATAAACCAATTTCTCACAACATACTTAACTGAATGCCTTAATACTGCCTTAATTGTGTTTATCCAATTGTCCTTTGGTTATTATTAATCTCTTGCTACTTTTCACAGTCAGTGATTAATATAATCCAATTCAAGGGCACTTGTAGCAAGCACAGCAATTAGATATGCAGTGGCCTGGCCTATAATCGGGTAAAGAAAATGTTTTAGGCTGTTTTTATAAAAACAATAGCAATTGCCAAGTAATGTTGGTGGTGGCATGTTTATTAAATATTTATGGGGCACCTCTTCTGACATGACATTTATACTGTAAACTCTTTCCTTGCGCAAATACAGAAGGACTCATTTCCATATCTCAAAGTGCCCTGGCTTTAAAGGGAAGGTGGAAATAGACTCTAGTTGGATGCCCAGCTGAATGTACTAGAAGCAAGGAGGGCACAGAATTTCTTGAGATATGAGGTGAGAGGCCATTGTGCTATACAAAAACGATGAAGTTTGTGAAATGTGGCACTGGAGTGAGCGGTGATGAGCAGGTGAGGGATGCTGAGGTGGATAGAGAAAATTTGCATGCCAGCCTTGTGGAATCTTTAAGAGAGAATCAAGGTCTGACAATGTTTCTGATAGAACCTCTGTGAGTTTTATTTAGAGCATATCTATGGAGCTCAATGGGCACATAACCAGACTGTAAGAGACTAAATGCCACGCAAGAGGTTAATTATTTAATATCCATTTACAAAACACAATAAATAAGAATAGACAGATTATCATTTCTTTATAAGAATTGTCTTAAAGATCTTAATCATAAGGAGAAAAAAACCCTTTTGGATGGAAAACAATAAATTAGTGCATGCTAATTAGTAGTGAAGCTTGGTATACCTAATTATTCTAGTGCATGTTAATTAGTAATGAAGCTTGGTATATCTAATTATTTAGAAATCTATGTACATTTTATCTGAAAAATGCTTAGCACTTTCACTATAAATACCAGAAGCATTTTTTTTTCTGGTTGGTCATGGGGCTTGAACTCTAGGCCTGGGCTCTGTCCTTCAGCTCTTCACCGCAAGGCCAGTGCTCTACCACTTGAGCCACAGCACCACTTCTGGCTTTCTGGTGGTTAATAGGAAATAAAGAGTCTCACAGACTTTCCTGCATGAGCTGGCTTTGAACTGTGATCCTCAGATCTCAGTCTCCTGAGTAGCTAGATTTACAGGCATGGGCCAGTGGCACCTGGCTATTGGAAGCTTTTATTTATTTTTTCCTTTAAAACAATGGTTTGTGTTACTCTATGTGGAAAGGTGTACAAATTCTGGGATTCAATTATCCCCTTCTCCAATATCTTAAAATACTCATCTTATTGCTTGAAGGAATCTGAGCTAAGGAAACCAGCTGGTGGCAGCCAACCACTTGTAGAATAGAATGAAAGCTCTCCAGGGCTTAAGGCCTGAACTTACCACTGCAAAGTCTACTGATGACTTTGATGAATGTATGAGCAGACAGAGCAAGAGCAAGAAGCAAGGAGCAAGCATTGTCAAATTTGTTCAATTCTTCTCTCCGTCCCTCAGCAAGAACCAGGGCCAAATGGAGGGTTCCATTCTGAACTAAATGAAATGATGTGTATGAAAAGACTAAGATATGATCTATGCTTCTAATATTTCCTCTAGACCTTCTTATAACTTTTGTGTCACTTTGATATCATGTGCACTGGCTGTGCATATTGGATTGTAGGTGGGCTATGCACTATAACATTTTATTCTCATGTCCAAGTGTCTAGTGTAAAATTCAAAATAGCAAGTCTAGTACAGAATACTTGGAAAGACCACTGAAGCTGGATACTGCTTCCTTACCTTCTATCTAACGTGAAGAGGATGGAGATTTTACCCATGCTATGGAAGTAGTCACCATATAACTAGCAGTGAATATCTTGTGTTTAACAATGACTGGCTGTTTGCCTCTGTACTGCTAATGAGTTCCAAGGGTGGGAAGCAGCTCAGTGGTATGAACAAGACCCTGTGTTCTAGTCCTAGCAGTGAGGACACAATGTGTCACTGCATTCCTATTACATGCTGCTTGTTATTAATTACAGAATAGTATTACTATCAATTTTTACTTTGGTAAACAGCATGTCCATATATTGGGTTTACCTTTTAAAAGAAGCCCATGTGAATCATCAAAATATGCATGCAAAAGCACTTTGCTCTCTATATTCCTGGACTCTGCCTTTGGCCTATTGGATGATTTTCATCTGTGTCTTTTCCCTGAAATAAATCAAAATAATGTGTATAAAAGCTTTCAGTGAAATCAAACTTAGCATATTATTTTTGCAACATACCAAGTATGGCTATTTGTTATTGATTTGAACCTAAATTCAGTAATATCATCTTCCTCAAACTTTTTAATATTTAGTAAAACTCTATATGTATATTTAATCAAGAACATTTAATCATGCTTTATAATGTTAAAAATTCTCTACCTTGAAACACCTTAATGCATGCAACCCAGTGACAAAGCCAAAGAGAAAAAAGTAAGTGAGCTTAAATATATACTCATTTTGAGACACAGAAAGATAAGAAAGAGGAAGTGACAAGATCTGTGCATGAGAACATGAGAAGAATGAGAGAAATCAACTAAGAAGTCAGAGAATACACACAAAGAAGCAAAGACCAAGGCAGAAGCTGGAGATTGCACATATCCAAGGAGGAAGAGACAAAATACAAGGGTCCAGATAAAGCTAGGGAAACTCAGCTCTGATAAAGAAAACAATGAAGGACTGATCAGGAAAACACATGCAGCCTATGAAACAGGAAAAAGTAGTAGCAGAAAGGTTAGCAGGGTGAAGGCTAACCAGGAAGAAGAATGAAGATGAATAGGGTCAAAGGAGATTGTTTTCACATGTGAAAATAAAGCAATAAAATATGTTGAACTTTTCTTAGGGAATGGAGATGAGAATAGCAAGTGATGCAGGGAATGAAATTAATTGGGTAATCCTGTGTACATGGCGGAAATATCTTAATGAAGTCCGCCCTCCTGTGGAACTAATGTATGCTAGTGAATGATAGCATTGAAAACAACCTACCAACAACCAAAACATAACAATTATAAACAGATAAGGAAACAGAAAAGACAATGGAAATGAGGTGAGAATGAGAGTCAGAGTAAAGAACTTCAAGAGGGTGGCTAGTGAAGACACTAGAGAAGAAATACACCAATTTTTTAAAAAAAGAACAGTACAGTAATGGAGTGTCAATGTGTTTAGAAGAAAACAACTTCACTGGTCCCTCTCATTTTTGCCTTCATTAAATGTTACTCAGTGGATTGATGAAAGATAATTGAATCACTAAAACCAATACCAGAATTTAATAATGGGTAAAAGAGCTTAAAGACTATATTACTTAGTAATTGCCTGAAGACAAACCAAAAATATTGACAGCTCTTTTGGGGACGGAGGTGGCCTATTGATTAGGGCTAGGATGTCAAAAATATCTCAATTTGCTTTTCTTTCCATGTGTGTGTGAAGAAATAAGTGAATAATAACAACCACGATCCATTTGCCTATATCTTAATATTCACTATATAAATGATTACCTAATCTCCTGTTGGTGAGGGAGGTGATCTCGTGGGAAATAAGAAGGAATGACAATTTTCTCCCACTTTTGCCAATAGAAGTACAGGAAAGAAAGATGAATATTAAATCCAATTTATGCTAATAAAAAGAAACCATGAAACAAAATGTTCTTTTATTTTTTAGGAGAGCATTATATATCTGAATACACCTATGTCAGAGGAACAGGTAACCCTGGCCATGATATTTATAATATTTTCCATTATTTTCATAAGAGCTGTGCTCGTTTGGATTCTGTAAGAATATATTACATGAACAGACAAGGCGGATGAAACAACAGGTACTTATTCCCATAGTTCTGGAGAAACCCAAGACACAGGTTCTGCTGAAGGGGTTCTTTCTATTTTGCAGACAGTGGCTCTGATTTGCTGTGTGCGAATAGTAGAGGTAAAGTTCTGGACCAGTCTAAGGGCAATACGCTATCATGGTGCCCCTGAACTTAACATCTAGGGGAACACATACACTCACTCCCAATACCAGGGGAAGGCATTTGGGATTAAGTGAACCTGTAGTGTTACCTCAGGTGTGCAGTCAAGAGCAGCAGTCATGGCCGCCGCTATGGCCGCTAGTTGTGTGGGTGAAGGAAGGGGAAGTTTTGTAAGGATGCTCAAAGGAAACCAAAGCAAGAATAACTTTTTTGTGCTTGTCTTCCCTTGTACCTCTTCTTATCTTTCATCCCTTCATTTTCTATTCTCCATGCTTTACCCTGGCAACGGCCACTATGTCTTGTGACTGACTATTCCTTAAACAAATATCAGTTTTTAAAAAGAACCACTTAATTACTTCATCAGGATAGCCAGGCTTTTATAAGCATCTATTAGCCAGACAGATGGGCACAAAAGTACTGAAAGAAAAAAAAAAGGATGAAATCGAGTCACGAAGAAAGGGGAAATAGAGTGGGCAGAAGAGAGGAGAAAGGGGAAAAAATAATTGGATAAGACACCTTAAATAATTTGATTTGAATCGAAACTTGATAGCTGTGCCAAAAATAATTTGGAAGTGATACCATTCTCCATAGTGAGCAGCCCCCATAGGGCACAGGGTGTCACTTTGAATATTTGTATTTTTAAAAGAACACAGAATAGTCTCCAATATAAATAACTATCCAAGAAGACTCTAAAATTTAAGCATAGATGAAAGGAGATTATATTTAAACTGAAGAAATTAGCTCTGGTGACTAAAGATAACTCCCTTTCCAGAGATATAAAAGCCACACTATGTTTCTCTCCACAGCACAGCTTCCTGAATATTCTCAATTCCAGGTAAGAAAACTTATAAAGCACAGCTCCTGAATAGCTCATGCTAGGAGCATATCATGTATATTATACTCATAATATAATAAATCATTAAATTCGTACCCCAATTTAAGCCACTCATCCTAAAGACTATTTCACAAAAGATTTCAGCACAGGAGAATTTCAAATGAAGAAGAAAAATGAAATTTAAAAAAACCCAATTATTCCTCTTATATTTCACAAATCCTTGTGAAGTTCCCATTATATACTGATGCTGTTCCTGGCAACGAGGAGAAGAGCTTATATGCTGTTAGTGCAGGGAATTCATGTTACTTGGAACTAATGAGGTGGTAAAGGGAGAGATGCATGCGATTCCATGTGGCTTGAGATAATCCATACACACTAGGTCTGCCAGGGTGGAAGAATGATAATTAATGTGCGATCTGTAAACTGCTTCATGACAAGGGAGTTAGAGTTCCTCCCGAAGTTGACTCTCAGTCAAATAAGAAATCACATTTAGACAAAAAGGATTATCATAAAATGTTGGGAAGCTTAAGAAGCCCTTGAAACAAGGGAAAAGATCAGTTCCCATTCAAGATGGAAGATTAGGTAATTGTTGCACCAGAGAGTGAGTCTCAGGAGAAAACAGAACCATTATAGATTCTAGAGGAAATATCCCGTACTTAATAGAAGGAGCTTCAGCGTAGCAAGTAAATCAATTAGTAAAACAAAACGCAAATAAGAATAAGAACAATAACCAACCATGCTTTGTGTTACAATTCGGATCTTTACTGTTACCCAAAGTCAGTATTTCGAGGTTAGGTGATCAGCCTGTCCTGCTAATGGGAAATAATGGAACATTAACAGTGTTGTGGCCTAGGAAAGGAAATTAGATGAATTAAGCTTAAGGGTTATCAAACACTCCCCTCCCTATTTCTCTCATTGCCTTGTGGACACAGGGAGGTGTCCCCATATTCCTTGTCTTCCACAAGCAATGGGACCAGTGGCAATGGGAAATTGTAATACAAATCCTCCTCTTGACTAAGGTATATTGTGATAGCTTCAGGAATCTGGCTAACACACCCTGGAATAATTGGCCCTTGCCAGTGACATTGAACAGCTCACCAATCTGTGTAATTCACTCAGAAGATTTGAGGTGATTTGGTCTGTGATAGACACTTAAAGAGTTATAGAATGGTTATGAACTCAAATACTATCTAAATCTTAGAGACTTTCAATCAAGTTGTTGTTTGGCATGGATGTTTGTAGGATTGTGCGTATGCATACATGTTTTAAAATTCCTTAAAATTACAAGCCACAGAGTGAGGGGAAAGTATTCTGAGTGAAGGCTTCAAAGATAGTTGGGCTTTAGAGTTAATAAATTAGATATCAAATATATTGAATCACAATGAATAGACTCACCTTGCTCTATGCCCAGATTCTCATGTGTGTAAAGCAGTATCTTAAGTAGAACGAAACTCATTTTTGTTATGATAATTGAATTTTTGCATAAGCTCCTTTTATTTGATCTAACATCATTAACTGTTCAATACTAAATATTGAGACTTTTTGTAGCTTCAATCTGCAGAGCAATGGTGAATATGTCTTTCAAAACAAATAAATGTTAGTAGAAGTTATGTTTCAATCCTCTCATTCTAATTTCTTCAAAGAAGTATTGGTAGAACACCCAAGGCTAGGTGATGGAGTTGTAAAGAAGCAGGCTCACAGATGTGTTGTGGGTCATTGTTGTCTAATATTAGTATAGATAATAAGAAATTCTCTATTAGGGTCATGAGGAGGACCAATACTTTCTTTTCCAATCTTCCTTTAAAGTAGCATCATTGTTTGAACAAATATAGCTAAAAGAACATTTTCATATAGCATTTTCTAGTGTTAATGCATTGATAGTCAAAAGAGGCTCTTTTTATGAAAACAAAACAAATGGAAGAATAAAGTAAGGCTCTAATAAAATAATCTTTAATGTTTAAACCTTCCTTGTTTGCAGTCTTAGACCTTGACTTTGTAATCTATTAGTGATACTAAGTATTCTTATTTTATATTTCTTTGTAGTATTATTATATGTTCTAAAGGTGTTGCAAAGATGTGTTAACATCACACAAAGTAAGAAATTAAGACACTATAAGATAATTTTTTAGAAGACTGTTACAATACTGGAAGCAGCAATACAAATAAATCTTAACCTTCTCAGAAAACATTTTCAAATCTCTTTTAGAAAAGATTTTTTGTTGTTCCTGTAATTGTTCAGAGAAATGAAGTAAAAGTCAAGGCCATGGTGAAGGTTTGTGGTGCTTTGGAGGTGAGACAAGGAGGATACTGATTTGAGAATTATTCAGGCCTCATTTTGTTCTTTTATTATCAAAACAATTGCAAAATGAGCCAACTTTAGAATGGAAATGAACGTAAATGGAACCCATTGGAGCATGCATTTGACAGATGCATCAGATACCAGTGAGCACTCACACACAGTTGAGGAAGTGATGCTGAAATATTTATTGAATGCAATTGCTGGTAATTAAGTGGGATTTAAGGTGGGTTTAGTTTTTATTTACTTTTGATCATTGCTCAGTGTCTAGTCATTTGCCATCCATCTCTAGTACAAGAACACTTGCCTTTATGCTTATCAAATTACAGTTGAAGTTGATTAGCCAAAGAATAAATCAATGTGATCAAAGATCAACTACTGTTATTTTGAGTTTGTCACAAATCGAAGATCACTGGGGACTTGCGACTCCCACATGTATTCCTAGCTACTTGGGACACAGAGATTGAGAAGATCATGGCTTAAGGTCGGCCTGCTCAGAATGTTCACAAGACTTCATCTCATCCAACAGCCCACTTGGTGCATTGAGACTTGCCAACCATCCCAGTACATGGGAGTGTAAGAGCCAGAGGTTCTCAATTCCGGGCCAGTCTGGGTAAAAGTTAAGACAACTCTATCTCCACAGACAAAGCTGGGCAGAGTGGGGCACCACTGTCTTTGCAGCTACATGAAAAACAAGAGTAGCAGTAAGGTTCTATATATGGCCAGGGCAAAAAGCAAGACTGTATATGAAAAACAATCCGAAGGCTAAGGGTGTAGATTGCTTAGTGAGATGTCTGCCTAACAAGCACAAAGCCCTGAGCTCAAACCACAGCAACACACACACACACACACACACACACACACACACACACACAGAGAGACTTGGAAAAAATTATATTAAATGAAGTAAGCTAGGCCCAAAGAAACATAGGTCCCATGGTTTCCCTTATTTGCAATAACTGGTATATGCCAGAGACAAGCAGAAACAGTCAGGTAAGTTGATAGGTGAAATGACCCCAAGATAAGTGTTCAAATGTTTTTGCTTTCATGCAATTGTTTCTAACATATTTATAAGATGATTTCTTTGTTGCTTTGTATGTTCCTCCCCCACAGTATAACCCCTGTTTTCACTGTATTTGATGTTGGTATAATTTGTGGAGAGGAAGGGAAAAAACAAATCATTTAAATAGGAATACAGGTGGACCCATTGCAACAATGAGATGTACAAGTCGTTATGTCAAAAAATGAACTTTACAACTTTGGTGGGGTGGGGGGGAGATGGGAAGGGATGGGAAGGAGAAACAAAGGAGGAGGCAACAATGCTTGATAAGAAATGTACTCATGATCTTGCCCATGTAATTGTAACCCCTCTGTATGCTATTTTCACAATAAAAAATGAAATAAAATAAAAGTATAAGAGAAGAACTCTTTGTGATTTGTAAATACAAGATCATGTTACTACCATGTTTAAAAACATGGTAGAAATCTGATCAAGAAAAAAAGCAAGTTCCTCTTTTTGGAAAAGGAATCCAACAAAATATTAAAAGCTTCATATGTCTTCTGGTTTCATTTGAGCACCAGGGTGCTTACATATATGAATTCAGAAATGTTTTCATTTTGGTTTCTTTTATTAAAAACATAATTAGGCACATTGCGGAATAATGGTATTTGACAGCATAATTTCAGATTATATGTAAATAAGTTATATGACCAAATTTTTCTTTTCTAGTTTTTATATAAGCTAATGTATTTGTGCACCATAAAGTATTTAGGTTTATGCTTATAATCACCAAATATATTTCACATTTCATCAGTGGGCTATGAATGTACATTTGCATATAAATTTACCTAAATAATTATTAGATTTGTGAAAGAAAGATGGCATTTGTCTCAATTACTGAGATCCAATTATGGTTTTGTTTTGTTCGCTTTTCCTTTTCTATGAATTAGTTATTCAAATATTTGCTAACTTCCGTTGATTTTTTAATGACCTGCAGTACTGTACTGCTCAATTACAGGAGGCAGTTTGAGAAGTGCACATTCAGGTGGTTTCACTGTTGAGTGAGTGACACAGATGTGCTCACACAAACCGAGGTATTGGAGGTCAAACGCCCTCCCAGGTGTCTCACTGTGACCATGAGCTGCAACACAAGACAGCGAAACTGGTACAGCTGTTGGCTCATGCCCTACGTTTATACCAAAGTCTGTTTTATAGGAGCAGGGATAATGCACTCCAAAAACTGTCAAAAAATTTACAACAGCGCCTGTATAAATGAGTACAATAGACCTTTATTATCAATTCTCATAGTGTACATCATTTAATGTGCTATAGTTTTACAATATCAGTAACAGGGTACTTTTGTTTATATTAGTATAACCTGAGACTTCAAACAATGCATTATATTACTTGTTATGATTGCTTGAAAATCAAAAGGTAAAGGGAATTTGGGGGTCTATTATAATTTTATGGAATTGTTATCATTAAAAATATACAGATGCTTAAACCCTCCCCTCTCATCTATATTTGTAAGGCAATTATCTATTAAATTACCACACAAACATTATCCTTTACCCTTAGAAATTTCAAATGGTGTGTAGTTTTTGGCACATTGCAAGCATGTTAATCTATACTCAACCATGTCAAGTGTCTGCGTTTACTTGCTGTTTTGTTCTCATGGCCTAAAATTTCTCCAAGTCTCTGTGACTTTTAGTTTGCTTGCTCGCTAAAGAGCCTCCTCACCTCAGGTGGATACAAATATTACATTATTCTGTATTTCAAGGTTGAAAGTTTATTAGAATGTGCAATAATTTAAAATATGGTGATACGTGATACAAGTGTAAATCACATTGCAGTTACTTCTTTCATCAGGTGCTGGGTGCTACCCACTGGTTTTTCCATTACATGCCCTATGCATATTCTTCACCTGGACCTGATTGCTGGCGGGGGTGTCTCTGCTCTTGTAACAAGGGGCTGGCATGGTGGACAGACACTTGCCCATTCCAATTCACCAGGATGCAGACAAAACTCTTCTTCTGACATTGACCTCAATGCTGAATCATGAGACCCAAGTTTACTTTACATCCCACTTGCTTTAGCTTGGCGGACATCTCTGTGTCACAGCAAATCATGAGCAGATACCGAAATCAAGCGTTGAAGAAGGGATTTCACCTTCATGGCGATGTGAATGATGAAGACTGGGATGAAGAAATCAGATGGCAGTTCAACCTCAAAAGTATCTATCTCCAGACACACGAGTTTCTGACCTTAAGGATATAGGACTCTAAATATAAACCGGAGTGGAATGTAAGCTGTGCTGCAATTTTTAGAGATAATCCCCAAACAGCAAATGTCTCTACAAAGACTGAAATTTGCACTTCTGGACTAAAAGGAGAATTTCATATCCATTTCATAGAATTCCATATCTAAGGCATGGTTTGGGAAAAAATTTGCAAGAGTATTAAATATGACTGTGTAAATGAAGTAACTTCTCTGCACTGGCCGTTATATTGTGCATTTGGATTTTCTCACAGTTCTGTGGTCAAACACGCATCATAGTTAGGAACTGTAGAGAAGTAAAGAATCTAGTTTGGGATCTTTTGATTTTCCTTACCTAAATTAAGAAATGGGAGATTTCAAAATATTTGTTCTGTTTGTTTTGTTTTGTTTTGAGTTGCATCTAATAACATGACTTAAATGTGGTTAAATATAATTACAGATTTGGGAACATTTCTGTAATAACAATTTCAATTTTTTTATTTCTGAGGCTATCATGAAATTTTCTCCCTCACACACGGATAGACACGCATGCATGCACTCACAATTCGCATTTGACTTGATTGCAGCCACATGGCTCTAAAAAAGAAAAAAGAATCAGTGAAAGTTAAATGTGAAACAAATATTCCATAGACCATTTAAAATGTTTTATCAAGTGATCAATGTAGAGGTAACAAGCTGGCGCCAAGAAAAATGCCTACAGAGCTTTGCCAAGGCGCCAGATGCTCCTACTGCTAAATTATCTCTTGCAGCTTGGCACCCACATCTTACAACTGGCACGCCCACTGGTGTCTTTCATACAGCACTGCCTTATGCTTTAAACTAATTATTTAAAAATAGTTGGCTTCTTAGTCAAAAGTGAATTCTCTGTGTACATTTTCTTTGGTACTCAAGAGAATCAATATTTTTTGACAAGGCATGAAAGATAAAATAAAATGTGTGAAATAGACTTGCTTAACCTAAATACTTAATCTGATTTACAAAAAAAAAAAAGATACCATTCATCCTTGCCAGCTCTCGATATCATTGCTTATGTTTTTCATTGACTTAGACCCTTTTGCAAAATCGTCCTGTAAGACACCAATAAGTAGGTGCAAAATTGAAATGCAATCATCTGGTGCCTAAAATATTCATATGGAATTTATTGTATACCTAGACATCAAAACAAAAAAATGTGCATTTCAAACTTGTAGTCTGAGTGTTTTAATGTTTCATGACCATATCCTGAGACAAATACATTTCACACAAGGAAGTGAACATTTGTTTCATTGATTTGTACATAAGTGAAGGTATGGTGGTATATTTTAGGCAGTTAATATTCTTCCTACCATCCTTTGACTTTCTACAAATTGTATTCTGAGGTGTGTTACATGCATGCAAAAACTTCCCACCAAAGTTATTGAATTTAAGAAAAGATTTCTCAGTGTTTCAGGGCAAAATTAAACAATCACTTTAGTCTTGATTTTCCACGAGCCTATTAATTTTCTAAAATGTGTGAACAATCTTTCAAAACATTGGCTCTCATACTTTTCTAAAGATAGGAAAAGTTTAGGAATACTTACTTTATTTCTAGATCTGGTTCTCTCGCATGGTAGGGAGAGCCACACCAAGTCAGGGGAAGCGCTGGAATGGAGCAGGGAGACAGGGCAGATGGTGCTGGAAACACAGAAGCATGCCAAGGCTTTCCAGCACTCATCTTCACAGTGTATTCAAAAATATTTTAGAGGTTAAGTGAAGATTTTATGTTGGATAGATTTTTTTAAGGAAGAAAAGAGTTTAACATGCTACATAATAGCAGCTTGTGTTGTTCATGATCATTGTGTTAAATGATGCTTGAAGAAATACGAATGGTTAGACATAGTGACTCACACCTGTAGTCCTACCTACTCAGGAGGTTGAGACCTGAAAGATATCATACTGAAATCAACACAGCGAAAATATCCAGGTGATTCCTTCTCCAATCCACCAGACTGAGAAGAAAAAAAAAGTTAAATGAGGCTGAGGACCATAAACAAATAAACAACAACAACAACCATTTTATTGTTTTCCTAGAGGAACCTTTAAAAATAGAGTCTGTTTAATCTAATGACAAGCATGTTCAGTAAGTTTGTACCTTGGACTAAGATTTAAGTCATTCTGTGAGGTAGATGAGATTTTCATCACGTTTGAAAGTTAATTGGAAAAGATGCAGCATTAAAGTTTTACCCCAAGTGCTCAGAATAGGCAGAGGAAGGATTTCCATCTAAGGAAAATTGTGAGAAGCCTTCTGTCTGGAAAATAACTGGGCCAAAATTGACATTTTGAGTGTAGTGTAAGCAGATCACCAGCCTAGCAAGCCTGAAGCCCTGAGTTCAAATTTCAGCACTGTGAAACAGAAAAATAGAGGGGAAATATGGAAAGGTGGGGAGGGAGGAAGGAAGGAAGGAAGGAAGGAAGGAAGGAAGGAAAGAAGGGAGGGAGGAAGGGAGGGAGGGAGCTAGGGAGGGAGGGAGGGGTTGGAGGGAGGGAGGGAGAGGGACAAAGAAGGAAAAGGAAAGAATTAAGGCCACCATCATGTAGAAAGAGTGAAAGATAAAATATTGTCCTTTACTTTCTGTGCTACATGAAGTTTTTAGTGTTAAGCAGATAAGATCTGAACTTGCCAATAGACAATATAATTCATTATCTACCATAAGGAAACATTCTCTGTATTTACGCTAATGATGATCACCTCTTGGGATTTACATTTCCAAATACAATCCCAATGCTGTATTTAACATAAAATCAATCCATATAATAGCAAAATGCAGTAATCCTTAAAGAAATAGCTTTGACTGGAAAACAAATATAGACTTTTTGAAATTTACCATTGCTATTAAAGTACCTATTTGAAGAGATTTTATAGTACAGAATTATATTCTTTATCCAGACAGAAGACTTTTCCCATGGGGCCTTGTTTGCTGGAAAGAGCACAAGGTGAGAAAATATCAGCAGCTGGAGGGATAATGAGTCCACTTCACTGAAAATGAGTTCATTATTATTCCATGGATGTGGTCTCCTAATTCACAGTTGTATTACATTTATACATAAATAAAAAAGGTATTATATATGACTAAACCCTGATCTGTAAGACCATTTTTTTAAACATAAGAAATAAAGTGGAAAACAAATGCAAATAAAGCTAGTTGATAATGGGAAAAATGGGTAATAGAAAAAAATATATATATATAACATGATGAATCCTACAAGAAAAAAATAAATAAAAACATAAACAAATATGTGTGAGGGTCTATTTTCTATAATCTGGTATTAGCAGTGTTTTGTCATTTTATCAGCTATGAGTGAAAAGATAACACTAGATCATTAAAACTATCAATATGTCTTATGGATCTTTTAAGTCTATATAAAAGATGCCAATGCACACTAAAATAATGCCACTTGTAACTTATTAAACGTAATTAGATGAGAAATCATAATTTATTTTTTACGTATGAAGGATTGCTTGTTGCAGTGGATCCAAGTTTGAAAATGAAGTATAGAAAACAATGCTGATTTAGCTAATATTAAGATGTTGCATATCAGAAATGTGAAAAATATTAATGCAACAAAGCAATTAAAGCATTCTACAAATGCTAATTTAAGTTATTTAAATAAAATAACCATCTCATAATAACTTTAATATGACTCATAAAAAATTCTACATTTTAGGTAGCATATAAATTCTATTTTCGATATTTTTAATCATATAAAATATGTAAAACACTTGAATAGTTTTATGATGAACAATTTCATATAAGCCAAAATATAAGAAACACCAGTTAAGGTATCATATCCAAAATATTGCTGTCTACTTATTACTATATATATATATACATATATATGTATGTATGTGTATATATATATATATATATATATACATATATATATGTATATATATATATATATATATAGTTGGGTTTTTTTGCCAGTCATGGGTCCTGAACTCTGGGCCTAAGTGCTGTCCCTCAGCTCTTCAGCTCAAGACTAGTGCTCTATCACTTGAGCCACAGTGCCACTTCCAGTTTTTCCTGCTTAGGTGGTGCTGAGGAATCGAATCCATGGGCCCATGCATGCATGCACTCTACCACTGAGCCACCTTCCCAGCCCGTATTTATTACACTATTAAATGTAAGAAAATGATTTTACCTCAGAGTTATTGAATAATGAAAATATTAAATACATAAGTCAATAAATGAACTTTAAAAATAATTGCAACTTTATTAAATTTTAAAAGTTCATGTGATCACTTAGGAAATTTGAACGTTTCAAATATGTATGATCTAGCCTTGAGAATAAAGCTCAGGGAAAGTACCCAGGCCCTGAGTTCAAGCGCTATAACAGCATACACAAAAAAAGTTCATTGACTTATATTGACATGTGGTAAATATTTTAACAAAATAACAAATCTGTTTCTTTTTTAAACAAACTAAAATTAATATAATTAATGTAATATAAACTGCTTTTTAATTTTTTAATTTTATTAAAACTAATAATAAAATAATAAAATTTACATTTTGCTACAATAAAATGCAATCACAATCACATAATTCTAGGAAATAAACTAATAGTAAAATGTGTTGAAAAACCTATGTCATCCAAATTTTGAAGTAAAATTTATTTGCAAACAATTTTTCCTCATCATTAATTTTTGAAATTTTATCTCATATGACATGTTCATCATGCACTAGGAATCAGGAACAAACAAACCTGAAATGAATCCAATGAAGAGGGGTGGGGATTGGGGGGGGGAGTTGAGGAAGTAGGGAGGGGAGGGATGGTAGGGGAAAAACAAAGGAGGAGATAATGCTCAATAGGAAATGTACTCATTACCTTACTTATGTAACTGTAACCCCTCTGTATGGTATTTTTACAATAAACACACACACACACACACACACACACACACATATATGTGGACAGAGAGAGAGAGAGAGAGAGAGAGAGAGAGAAACTCTACTAACTAGTACTTATCAACAATGTGTACCCCTCCTCCAGGCTATGGTATTTGTATCCAGATTAAAAATGTATTGATATAGCTTTTTCTCTGGACTGTAAGGTCAACAAAAGGATAATTTTATTAAGACCTCCTCACAGAATTTACTGGGTAATGAAATCAAGAGTTTTGTACTCTAACTCATTTTATTTATTTACAGTTGAGAATTTGTCTCCTAATTAAGGTGTGCAATAAATAATTTTTATTGTTTTCTCCTGTTATTTGTCTCCATTATTATTTTTATAAAGCTTGTATGTAATCATCAGCATATTAACCATAGCTACAGAAAATTTTAGCTTTTTTATAAGGCTTAGCAAGTCTTTTGAATATAGAGGAATTGAATCTTGCTACATTCAATAAATTCCACACTGTGTTTCTGCAGGATTGGCATGTATCTGCTTTACACTATCTTCAGCCCCTCTGCCTTGGTCTCTGTCTCTCTGTCTCTGATTGTGTTTCTGTCTCTTTCTGTCCTTGTCTCTCTCTTTCTCTCTCAGTACACTTGATAGGTCTTTTCCAGGAAATCCTGGCAATACAACTTTTAGACTGGGTCTGAACCAAGGAGATATACCTAATTAAAAAATGTCACAAATGCCATCATGAGAACTTTGTAAACGACGTAATTCCCTACTTATTTGGAGTCTGATTTTCTTATGATTGATGTGTTATCCATTGTCATGTTAAAGGAGGTGACTTCTCTCCAGAATAATGTATTTCTATAACATATATGCTGTAAATTTGGGCCTATGTAACAACATATGACATAAATTTGGATGCACATTGATATTATTTAAAGTTGGGAAACATGAAGATCCTTGCAAATATTTAGATTTGTTTATATCTCCAAACACACCATATGTTTTCAACTATTGTAAATGTCCCCACAGATTTCTTCTGCTATGGGTGTTTTCCATCTGAATAACATTCTTTTACTTAGGAGAATAAAAATAAGTTAAAGAAGGATTCAAAATATTAAATAATGAAGAAAATCTTTAGCAACTAATAAGGATATGAGTTAAAAATACATTGCTTGAAACATTCCTTATTATTCAAAAAGAACACACTTAGCAAGTGTATGAGCAAGCAGAACATGGAAATCCTTAAGGGACCAAAGTACCACATCTTCCAATTGCTTTTGGATTTATAAAAGTGGTTGGCCAACTCTTTTCAGACAATATCATATTCCTAAACATATTTCTTGAGAAAACACTTAGCAAAATGACAGATACTGAAGCTACACCCTTTTTTCCTTCTTCTTCTTTTGCTCATTAATGTAACCTAGAGTTCCATGGTCTTCATCAAATATGAGGTCTGATCTTCCCAATAAATGTCTACTTTGATAGGTAGTAGAGAGGAAAGGGAGTACTGTTTTTTAAAAAACAAAAAAAATGTCTTTTATATACGTTTATCTGATTGGGGAAAGGGAAAGAGAACAACAAAATGGTGAGACAAAGCACAAATGGTGAATCAATGCAACAATGATTCTCACAAAAGACTATGTTGGAAATGAACTTTACAACTTGCGGTAGGGGTCAGAGGGAGGTAGAATATGAGGGAGGTGGTAACAATGTTTGTCAAGAAAAGTACTCATTACCTTACATACCTAACTGTAATCTCCCTGCACATCACCTCTACAATAAAATTAAATGTAAAAAGTCTCTTGTCCTAAATAAAAAGCTGAGGGCTGTGGAAGAGTTTCTAAACTTGTTTAACACTTTATGCCAAAGATTGCTAAAGACACAGAACCTCCCCATATTCCCATCCAGAGAAATGTTTAATGACAGGCAGAGAAGACCAGATTGGCTGCAATTGCCATTGTTCTGTATGGGTGATGTCTGATTAATAGTCCACCTGCCACTAGCTGAATCTTGATAGCTATTATTGGAGAGTGTATAATGTTCAATTGTTGCATTAGTCTACATATCAAGCTAGGCTTCTATTCATTTTGTTCAAAAAGTGCTTTGAATCAAAGGTATTGTTCAAGTAGGGGTCTGATTTAGCACAGATTTACTTTGGTTCTGTGTTTGTTGTGTTGGTTTTGCAGGAGTCTTTGCACGACGCTCTTAGATTTGATTGCAAGCATACATTCCTTGTAATTTTAATTTGATATCAGTGAGCATAAACTCAAGTGCTTTTAGTAAAGTTTTAGTAACTGTAAATTGGATTTTAGATTTTCTTTGTAGATATTGGCTTAAAATACACTTAACTAGAGGCAGAAGCGGATCTCACATTTGGTAACTTGTAACAACTCCTGGAGCTGCTAAACACATCACTAATAAAATCAGAAATGAAGACTGATCATTTGGTCTGCCAAAGGACAGATTATTTTGATTCTTGCTTTGACAAATTTTTGACAAGCAATAAGGGAATGGAAGTGTATGTTCAATATTTAATAAAGGTCTATGTTTTAATATATACACATAAAGAAATTTTTGTTTTGAAAGATGTTATTGTCTCTCAAAAGATATCTAAGAATATCTTAAATATATATTCTGGCTCAACAATGAAGTACTGACATATTCAAACTAGAAAATCAAAAGATTGCTTCTTAGGCACACAGACTATGTTCAATGAAAGATTTTCCTACATAGCAGAAGGCTATTTTGCACATACACAGGTATACATATTTGTATACATGCATATATGTATATATACATACACATAAGTACATAAATAATTATAACCCAATCACCTCTGATAGTATATATTGAACTAGACTATGAAATTTCAATTGAAGCCTTATCAAAACCTATCTAAGCATTCTTGCTTAGAATTATTTTATTAGTGATGTATAGTATTATGAAAAACTGAAGTATATTGAACTCCTCTCTCCGAATATTTAACTCAAGTAGGAGTTCTTGTGTAAGAAGATACACACAATGACCGAGTTCTGCAGATTTTTTAGTTCCAATAAAGCCATAGCATGTTGGAAAAATATCATCTAAAGAATTTTATAGAAAGTATTAGATTTCAACTCAGCCATATACAATGAAAACATTTATGTGTGGCTGAAAAAAGGAAGAGTAGGTATCATTTAGTAAATGAGAAAGAATGGAAGTGATATGTAGATCCTTAGCCCAAAAGGTATGATTTAAAGGCACATTGGCAAGCGGTTGCATGAATGAGGTCACAGTTTGGCAGGGAGCATTTTCCTTGCACATAAATTATTGGAAACGAGTTTATGGGGTGCGTTCTGACCAGTTTATCAAGGATATTAAATTAGATTGAGGAGAGAGCATTGTTATAAGAGATTATCATTTACTAAACAATTTCCTTGAGGAATGTCCTGGTGAAAAATGGAACTTCAACCCTTGCTAATGTAAGTGTAACCCCTCTCTATGGTATTTTCACAATAAAAGACTTATTTAAAAAATACAGATTTCACATAGTCAGAGGAGGGAATTCTAAACCAGAAAGCCAGTTAGAACTTAGAACAGAGAGTGGGCATAAGAGCATATGAGTATAGGAATATGTTTGTAAGATGTAAAAATAAAATCTTAATAAAGTGGGTAGAATTCTAGAAACAACACTAGTAGGCCTGGTGTGTAAAAGAGACATGAACATAGAGACAGTGTGAAGGAAGAAGTTGAGGGCTGCTTGAGGTAGCCCAGAGAAATCAAAGTTAAAAATCAAAAGTGTCAAAAGAATGATTGCATTGAGACTAAATTAATGGAGGAAAAGTTATCAACAGCGTCATCATGTATAAAATATAATTAGAGAGCACTATTATTTAAAATTCCATCACTCAAAGTATATGTTCCATATCTAAAATATGTTTACTTTTAATTAAATCAGCAGACACAAAGGTAATTTTTAATTCACACAAGGAACATTATTTTATGTCTATGTGGGGAATATTTAAGCCTTAGCATTTTGACATTTGAATATAACATTGTGTGCCAGTACAAAGTTATTACCCTAAAATGTTTTTAAATTATTCTAACATTCAATCTACATGTACTGATCAGTAATGTTGTCATAGATACATGAGCTACTTTATACCTTCAAAATATTTATATGTTAAACAGTTAGATAATATATATTCTGTCTATAGTTACAAACAATTACATTTTCCCAGACATCCTGTAAATGTCATGTTCAAATTTTTTAATAACTTCCCTTTTTCCAAAAATACTACCAATCACAAAAATAACATAGCTTCTAGGCTGAAAAGGAACTATGAATTATTTTTAAAACTACTACCAAAAGGTCCTGACATTAAATCTACTTGTCAGATGGGACATTGTCCAATTCTAAATGGCCTCCTGAACAGAATCTATTACTAATACACAACCACCGTGATCTAGCTTCACTGTCAATGTACAGTAATTGGTGGCCAGAAAAAGAACTTTTTAGTTTTCACCTACAGAGTGAGAAGAACAAAATTATCTTATTTATAGTCATAATCACAATCAGAAGAGCTATGTTCAGTCGGGGTCATTTTTATGGTAATCAAACTTAGATACATGAAAAATACATTTCTCATTTTCATTCTTCAATGAAACATTTTTTTTAGATGTGTGACATGAACTACTAGCAAACTTCTTGGTGGGCCCTTCTTGATGAGTTTCAATGATAAAAGAGTCTCCTGCTGAGGTAATAAAGGTGAAATTTCTAGGATGTGAGAGATACAATTATTCAGAAATATCATCAGGTCTCCTTGCTTGTAATGCTCATTTCTCTCAGGTGCATAAATTTCCAATTCACAAACCATGTTCAATATCATCCAATCTACAGTGAATAAAATGTTGGGTTTTCTAAAAGACATGTAAACTTGGGTGGGGGAATAGTATATTTTCAGTGGCACAGCCATGAATAATGGAATTATTCATCTAGTTATGTAGATAACTAGATGCAGAAAGGCCTTTTAATATCATTTCTCAGATTTGTCTCTTATTGAAAGTTCTTAGCCATTATTTCTCTCATTTTTGACAGTTCTTTCTCACTCTTTTTGTCTCATGATAGTTATGAAAGCAAAATGCAAGCTACAAATTATGGTAATTCAATTTGCAAATCTATAATTGAAATGTCTAATATTTTAAAAGAAATATACATTATAGGTCATTAATAATCTATTTTTATGTATAATTATTTTCTTAAAACAATTTTTAAAGATACATTTAGAACACTGGTGGGATGATTGGATTCTGAATAGATTAGTGATAACAGACATAATATAAATAATTATGGCTCTTGATAGATTGTTACCCTTGGTTCATCTATAAACAACTTTCATTTGTTCTTTTCCAAAATTTTTTCTACCAATACTAAAAAAGTTATTTGTTTAACTTTATATTCCCTTAACTTGTAACCTCTCAAAATACAGATTTCATTAGTATTATTTCTTTTTTTTATGGTCAGTGATGGTGCTTGAACTCTGGGCCTGGGCGCTGTCCCTCAGTTCTTCAGCTCAAGGCAAGCACTCTATCACTTGAACCACTGCACCACTTCCAGTTTTCTGGTGGCTTATTGGAGATAAGAGTTTCACAAACTTTCCTACCTGGGGCTGGCTTTGAACCATGATCCTCAGATCTCAGCCTCCTGAGTAGCTAGGATTACAGACATGAGCCACTGGCTTCTAGCTGTGGATTTTATTTTATTTACATACATTTCTAAAATACACTTTTATATTTTTATTTGTCTGATACATTTGGAAATGAATGTCCCATCATGTATAATTGTTGCAATTTTTAATTTTAATTTCATTTCATTAAAAATCTTCTTGATTTTCTTCCTGGTTAGTTCATTTATTGTTTCAGTCAACAAATATTGAGTACATTCTGAATATCTTTATAAACTTGCTCACTAAGGTAAACTTTAAAAAAATCCTAGAACTATGTTCATACTAGGTTCTATTGCATAGAAAAAAATATTTTAATATACTTTTAGGTGGTGGTATACATTTGGATATAAAGACCTAGTTTTAGATCTATGAAATTTTTTCTTTTTTTTCCTTTTTTTTGCCCCCCCCACCAAAAGTTGTTAAGTTCATTTTGACATAACGACTTGTACATCTCATTGTTGCAATGGGTCCGCCTGCATCCCTAGTTAAACGATTTGTTTTTTTCCCTTTCCCTCCACAAATTATACCAACATCAAATACGGTGAAAGCAGGGATTATATACCGTGGGGGAGGGACATACAAAACAACAAAGAAATCATCTTATAAATATGTTAGAAACAATCACACGAAAGAAAAAAAAAACATTTGAATCCTTATCTTGGGGTTCATTTTGCCTAACATCAACATAACTGACCTTTTCTGCTTGTCTCAGACATACACTAGTTTTTGCAAATAAGGGAAACCATGGGACCTATGTTTCTTTGGGCCTTGCTTACTTCACTTAATATCATTTTTTTCCAACTCTTTCCATTCCCTAACAAATGGGGCAATGTCTTTCCTTCTGTTGGAGGCATAGAATTCCATTGTGTATATATACTATATTTTCTTGATCGATTCATCTACTGAGGGACATCAGGGTTGGTCATATCTTAGCTATGGTAAATAATGCTGCAATAAAAATAGTTGTGCTGGTAGTTTTTGTATGGTCTTGTTTGTGATTATTTGGGTAAATGCCCAAAAGTGGGATTGCTGGGTCATAGGGGAGCTCTATGTTGAGTCTTTTGAGGAAACTCCATGCTGCTTTCCAAAGTGGTTGAACAAGTTTACACTCCCACCAACAATGCAGTAGGACTCCCTTCTGTCCATATCCCCTCCAGCACCTGTTGTTATTAGAGTTCTTGATTATAGCCATTCTAACTGGGGTGAGGTGGTATCTCAATGTTGTTTTGATTTGCATTTCTTTTATGGCTAGAGAGGTTGAACATTTCTTCATGTGGCTATTGGCCATCTTTTTTTCTCTTCAGAGAAGTCTATCTTTAAGTCTTTAGCCCACTTATTTATTTGGCAGTTATTTCTTTGAGGATTTGTTTTTGGGGGATTTAATTTTTTGACCTCCATGTATATTTTAGATATGAGACCCTTGTCCATTGTATGGCTAGTGAAGATCTTCTCCCAATCCGTGGGCTTTCTATTGATCTTGCTAGCTATGTCCTTTGCTATGCAGAAGCTCTGCAATTTCATGCAGTCCCATTTGTCCAACATTTCTTTGATTTGTTGTGTTTCTGGGTCTCTATTAAGAAAATTTCAGGGGCTGGGAAGGTGGCTCAGTGGTAGAGCGCTTACCTTGCATGCCTGATGCCCTGAGTTCGACTCCTCAGCACCACATAAGCAAAAAGAAAAAAAGCTGGAAGTGGTGCTGTGGCTCAAGTGGTAGAGTGCTAGCCTTGAGCTGAAGAGCTGAGGGACAGCGCCCAGGCCCAGAGTTCAGGCTCCACAACCAGACCCAACAAAAAAGAGAGAAAAGAAAGATTTGGCCTGTGCCAAGGAGACCTAGGGTGTTTTATTCCATCCTGTAATATTTTCAGAGTGTCTGCTTTGACTCCGAGGCTTTGATCTATTTGGAGTTGATTCTGGTGCAGGGTAATATATAAGGATCTAGCTTTAGTTTTCTACAATCTGAGGCACACTCATATTGAACAACTCTAATATACATGATACGATTATATACACTATAGTCATTTTCTTTCCTATTTTTGGATATGAGATTTGTTCTCATTTTTTATTTAATGTGTAGAGTGCTACAGTGCCTATTGATTTCTTTGCACATTGGAGACTGGTTTGCATTGATTAATTATGTTAAATTTAATTTATATGAATATTTATTTTTTCCTCTAAGTAAAAGCTGCCATTTCTATTTTAAATATGGAAAGAGAACACATCCGTTTGTTTTCTGTATCTCATAACACAATTCCATAGACTGGGTAAGAGAGCTTCATTTCAGCTGGCAATGTTGGCCCCAGTGCAAAGTATGGAACTGGTGATGGCCTTACTGGCAGAACCTAAATCAATCCAGTTGAGAGAGGGAAGGAGACACATATTTAGAGGAAGAAGATTACATTCCAGGGTCATATACAACGTCACCTATTTACCAGTTAATTCATTTATTCATTAGTTTCACATGTTCACAAGTTTAAAGATTCATAAGTTTCACCAGACTCCATCTGCTTAAATCACTTAGATTTCTAAGCTGTAGATAACATTTCAATGAATTTTAGAGGTTTCAAATCATATTCAAGCATAGCAACAGGTCTTTTTGCTAATTCTCCATATTTATATGTAGGTTCAGATTTCGATGTACACGTTTATGTGAGGATCAGATATCAAATTAGATTTCCTAAAACAATTTGTTGCTTAATCTAATTAGCCTTTCACTAAGTAACAATTTATGTGTAATAATTTTAATTCATTAATTTAATTCAATAATTTAATTAATTTATTACTATAAATACAATGACAGATGAGCAAGACATAAACATTTTGATTCATATAACAACAATAGAATATTAGGAGATATTAAAATTAATTTGAAGGAAGCATTAATTACTAAGGAGCTCTACTATTATGCAAATATTATATAGGTCTTTTCTACCTCAGGAGAATATATATTTGAAAATTTACCATTTTATTAAGTAATTTGTTAAGGTATCTCTGGAAATAATTTTTATGGCACATCTAGTAAAATATCCATCTAGTTGCCAAGTACTGGTGCTATGGAAGGAATGCTGCATTCAAAGAGAAATCAATTAATATTGATTTCCTATTGGGTTTCCAGATGTGCAAAGTTTCTTAGAATCTTAGGCATATGTGACATGGGTAATGGAGGAAATGTGGCAGTGACGAGATTAAGCTCTAAATTTTTCCTCCTCTTTGTAATTGACAATGCTCTGAGTACCTTATCTCATATATTGAAATATAGCTTTCTACTTCTGTAAGAAGAAATGTGCCTTTGCTAAGATGACTAAAGAAAAAACATAGAATGAAGCAGTTTCTTTTTATATTGTAAAATTCATTTTGTATCCTCCCCCCATTTTTCATCTTCCTTTCTTTTCCTCTTTTCTTTTCTTTACTTTTCTTTCTTAATCACTTAATTTCTTTTAATTTTTGGTTGGTTGTGGGGCTTGACTTCAGGGCATTGTCTCTGAGCTCTTTTGTTCAAGGCTAGCACTCTACCACTTTGAGCCAGTGTCATTTCTAGTTTTTTGAGGGCTAGTTGGACATAATAGTCTCACAAACTTTCCTGCCTGGCCAGGCTTTGAATCACAATCCTCAGATCTCAGCCTCCTGAATCTCAAGGATTACAGGCGTGCACCAGGACTTGGCTTTAGTATACCCCTTATTGGTGGTATTCACACTGGAAATAAGTGAGGCAATGCAAATGCAGTTTCAAAGGAAACTCGGTGGTTTTTATTATTATATATGTTCAGGAAAGTTATTTTTATAAGCAAATCCAAATGAATTTATTTATCTCATGCAATTTCTATAAAATGCAAAGAGAGTAATTAAGGATAGGGCTGATTAAAATAAGAAATGAAAAATGAAATAAAAAGGTTAGAACTCAAGGAAGTGATCTTGTTTAACAAATATTTCTGTTGATAAACATGGCCCTATGCTTTATTTGAAATGGTCATTCTGCTAAGTAGAGACAAATGAGGTTTAGGTATGTAAATAGTTACACTATGTTATCTTCATAGTTATTAAAAACTTGGAGAGAGAAGAAACAATAACTAGAAAAGAGATAAAATTAATTAGAATGAGTTACTGAAGTTGAATTTCATTCCAAAGTACATTATAATCGGTAAACTTGGTTTTTACAAGTTTATAGCTAAACTACAATACACTTTAAAAGTTTCATATTTTCTTGAAGATAAATGGTCTACATGCATAGAAAACTGCAAGCAGAAAAGAATGTAAGAAGAAAAATACATAAAATTCAGTAACCTAAACATAATCTACTTTGAATAAACTCTATGCTTTTTCAAGGTTTTATTTTTTATCTCCTTGAAGGTTTTGTATAATTTATTATATAAACTAAATACACTATGTTAAATATAAATTATCTTGGGTTTCTATTTGGTCTTTACTATCGCTCTGAAATTAAAGTATGTCTTTCAATATTTCACATATGAGAATACCAACACAACGTTACCCAAGCCTCTATTTTGAACTATTGAATTTCGCCAACTTGTGCTTTTTTAGAAACATTATTATTAACATGGCTGTCTATTTCTCCAGTAATTTCCTTATAACATATTTATAGAAGTACAATGTATGCAGTATGAATAATTTAATATTCTTGATTCATTTTGCCATATTACTTTCTAAATTTGGTAGTCATAGTCACACATAGAAGTTGTGTATAAATGTCTTTCTTACTATAAGCACATTACCATTTCTAACTGGTAACTTGCTTGGCAAAGTCTTTAAATAGGCCGATCTTGGTTTAGGTTGGATATGAACATAGACAAATGTTACTTTATGTCCCTTATGAGAGCATCTTTCTGGTATTAAATCCCAGAATCAAATCCTGTAGGTTCCTGAGAAGTAAATCTCCAGACTATTGTCTCAATGAATTGAGTTGAAAGAGAGACCACAAAAGAATAACATAAGCTCTGCTTTCACTGTATTTGATGTTGGTATAATTTGTGGGGGGAGAAGGGAAAAAACAAATTGTTTAGGGATACAGGTGGACCCATTGCAACAATGAGATGTACAAGACATTATGTCAAAAAACGAACTTTACAACTTTGGTGTGGGGGAGGGGTGGGGGGGATGGGATGAGGCAACAATGCTTGATAAGAAATGTACTCATTACCTTGGTCATGTAATTGTAACCTCACTGTACGGTATTTTCATAATAAAAAAAAAAGAATCATATAGTGCATTATAAGTACATTAAAAACAATAGCAACAAAGAAAGATAAAAAAAAGCATGTACAGAAGCTCTGAAAATGGTAGTGAGGACTGCTCTTTGAGTTTACTACAACAAAATGAATATATCTAGTTGCCTTTGGAAATCTGTGTTTTTATTTTGGAAACCTAAATGAAATATTGTGTTGACATAACCACAAGATGAAGAAGAGGAACTTTTCATCAATTTTGTTTTTGATATAGAATTGGTTTGGAATAATGAAAGCAAAATAACACCAGAACACACAGGAAAAAGAAAGATGATTTTAAACAAGCAGCTCAAGAAGTTCTTTTTGATATTTTCTTTCAGAAGAAACAAACATTTAAAGTACTGATTAAATAATAAGTAAAGTATTAAATAAATAATTAATGGCCTAATTTATAGTGAAAAAATTCACATAAATGTGTAATTTGAATGTAATTGGAATTAAGTAATCTGATATTGATTTAAGAAGAAATGAAATATAAAATACCTACAAAATGCTAGGTGTGATGTCCTAGGGAGAATGTTGCACACTTGTCGATAATCCATTCACATTCAAATTTTTATATATAGGGGTCGTTAACATTTTGCCTTTTCTCTGAAAAGCGTTCTTAATTTTCTAGACTCTATGATATAATTCAGCTTCATATTTCTACATGTGAAATCAAAAATAAGATTGTAGGTGTAATGGTTTAAAATTTGATTACTCATTTAAATGAGAGCTACATTAGCTCTTTGAGATAAAGTTTCTTCTGACTCCATGAATAAAGCCACAAACTTCCTGCAAAAGTATGCATGGGACTTGGGTATCAGATAACAGGGAAGCTGACTGTGGAGCGGTAAAAGTATCCCCGGGATAATTTGGAGTGGAAAGAGGAAAAGTGTACTGTGGAACCATCTTTCTTAGGTTTCAGTCCGTGGCTATCTGCCCTTGTGTCCCGAGGCGCGCATCACCGGGGACGCTCACAGCCACGAGAGCATCTCCTGTCCTGGTCTAGAGGAGACGAGGAGGGGTAGGGGTAAGGAGTGCGCCCACAGCTCCACGGCCACCGGGAGACCCCACGAGGCCCTCACCTCTGAAGACGCGGTCAGTTTTGAGCAACACCCCTTAAATACTGTGAACATGTGGACGTGGCTTGGAATTCCATCTTCCCCCATCAAGCAGAGACACGGCTGGGACCCCAGAGCCCCTCCTCCAGCGACAGCTCCTACCAGTTCATGTGGACATTCCTGGACACGGCGTGTACGGTGGGACCAGGCCAAGGCTGTGCCACCGCCCAGGGGAGCGGCAGGAGTGTCTGTCACGCGAGGATGGGTAGGAATCACACAGGCTAGCTCTGAGTGGTCGTCAGAAGGAGGGACAAGGCAGGAAGACTAGGACAGATAGATTCACTCAGCCTGCCTCACCCTGACTGGCCATCATGCCCGAGGAGATTCATTTGAGTAGATGGCTTTGTACTTCGTGAAGGGCTGGGGACATTTACAGGAAATGTGGCTACGTCTTTGGACACCAATATATCAGTGGCAGATTACTGGGAGATGACAGATGCAGGAATCACATTCAAAGCAGAGCCCATGAAAGGAGGAAAACTGAGCAGAGATTGGGTAGGGAGGGCTAGGAGGGAAAGGTGGTATCAGTCAAGATATGTCATGCTTGTAAATTGATTTGGTAGCTGGTAACCACTTTGTAGAACTACTTAAAAATAGGACTTCTGGGAAGATGGCCGAGGAGAAGCTGGAGGCTAAACAAGCTCTTCCATAGAAAGCAGTTTTGAGTTCCAGTGAACAGTCCTACGCCAGAGAATCACACCAAGTGTGCCATCACAGGACAGAGAGGCCACAGAGGGAAAATCCAGGCAAGGAGACAGATCTGAGCACTTGCCAGCAGCTAACCCGGACGCCGAGGCAGCTGCGGCGGCGGTGGCCGAACCCACCATACCTGCAAAACAGAGTCTGGGATGAAGGCGCCAGATCCAGCGGACAAGCGGATTCTACTCAACACCAGCAAAAACCGACAAGGAGTAGATATCTTCATCCTGCAGTTCGCAGACCAGAGATGACCCAGGAACCAAGACTCGGCATGAGTAGAAGCCTGACGTCCTCTCTCCTTCTCAGGGAGCAGAGGAGGGAAGGCCACCCCTCCACCCCCCCACTACCAGAGATCTCCATCTTGGTTACTGACAAAGTTCCGGAGATACAGGATTTTTCCCACCCCTCCCAAAAAAAATCAAAGAACTTTTTTTCCCCTATTTTTGTACCTTTTATAAAAATTTTTTTTTAATTTTTACCTTTTTTGAAAAAAATTGTTTTCTAGTAACATTTTTTCCTCTTATAATTGTTATTTTAGGGGTATATGTGTGTGCATTTTTCTTTTTTAATTTTTTTTTGTTTTCTGTTTAGCGCTACTGAACTTCTGATCTTTTTTCTTTCTTTCTTATCTTTTTCACCTTTTCTTCTCTTTCGTTCTTCTTTATGTGACTTAATTGTTGTTCTGCACATCCTCAGATAAACCCGTAGTCGATTATTAGGCCTTATCCCCCATTGTGTACACACTTAATCCACAAATTTATTACCCAATTCAAAACCTCTTACACTTAAATTCCTTAATAGCAATACTACGTCTTTATGCCTATATAATATTTTAAGTATTTTTATTTTTAAGTTTTTCACATCTTTATATCCCTCCCCTTCTCTCATTATATCCACATTATTCTCTGACTATTTTGCTTTCGTTATGCATAATATTTTTAATTTTTACTTTTCTATTTTTTCTGGTCTCTTTTTTTTCCCTTTCTCTTTCTTCTTTTTTTCTCTCTCTCTACTTTCATCCTATCCAACCTATTTCCTGCTTTGAGATTAGAACTTAGTTAATTAAGTTAACTTTCCCTGTGCCTTCCCACATCACTCTATTCCTATTTTTTACCCACATCTCTCCCTAAACCTAATAATTTCTGGTTTACCAAATTCTTCTTTGTGGTTCCTAGCCCATTAATATATAGTTGTTTGATGTTGAATAGATGTATCTGTTTAACTAGATTGTATCTGCAGACTATTGACTGTGCAAATTCAGACTTTGGTTGATGCTTGCCTTAAGATAGTGTTCTAGCACAAAACTGGTGTTATTTTCATCTCAAATGGGCAGAGTAAGCCGGAAAACAACAGAAAAATGGCAAGTCCAGGTATCTCAACTCCCCCTCATGATAATCAGGGGACAGAACAGATAATGAATAATCCAGAGGAGAGTTCCCAAATAGCTCTACAAACACTGCTGGCAAACATGATAAATGAAAAGATTGAAAACATACAAAGGACTCTGTATGAGCGTGATAGGGAAAGAGAGGAGGCAAACAAAAGGTCAATGGAGGCAAACAAAAGGTCAAGGAAGGAAAAGATTGAAAACCTACAAAGGACCCTGTATGAGTGTGATAGGGAAAGAGAGGAGGCAATCCAAAGGTTTATACAGCACAACTATGTTTACAGCAGCATTATTTACCATAGCTAAGACATGGAACCAACCCAGATGCCCCTCAGAAGATGAATGGATGAAGAAAATGTGGTATATATACACAATGGAATTCTATGCCTCAATCAGAAAAAATGACATTGCCCCATTTGTTAGGAAATGGAAAGACTTGGAAAAAATTATATTAAGTGAAGTAAACCAAGCCCAAAGAAACATAGGTCCCATGGTTTCCCTTATTCGCAATATCTAATATATGTGTAAGTCAAGCAGAAAAGGTCAGATAAGGTGATGTTAGGAAAATGAACCCTAAAATATGTATTCAAATGTTTTTTTTTCTTTCATGCATTTGTTTCTAACGCATTTATAAGATTATTTCTTTGTTGCTTTGTATGTTCTTCCCCCGCAGTATAACCCCTGCTTTCACTGTATTTGATGTCGGTATAATTTGTGGAGGGGAAGGGGAAAAACGAGTCGTTTAAGTAAGGATACAGGTGGATCCGTTGCAACAATGAGAAGTACAAGTTGTCATGTCGAAAATGAACTTTACAGCTTTGGGGAGGGGGAGGATTGGGTGGGGGAGTGGGGGGAGGCTGGGAAGAGATGGGAGGGGAAACAAAGGAGGAGGCTACAATGCTTGATAGGAAATATACTCATTATCTTGCCCATCTAATTGTAATCTCTCTGCACTATATTTTCACAATAAAATAAAAATTTTAAAAAAATAATAAAAATATCATTCAAAAATAATCAGAAGAAATGAATTTTGTATTTATAATGTGAGAAGATCTGCCATGAGTTTTATGAATATACTTGCTGTGAGAGTTCTATTTCTAAGTTAATAAATATTTTTTTAATATTAGCCATCATGGAGAAATACAAAAGAAAACTCAAGTTATTTATTTTTTCAACTGGCTACAAAGCCACTATTATAATAATTTCTGAAAGTCCACTAATTAAGTCTCTGGATACACATTTCATGACTCTTCAAATAGAAACTGCCTTAAAAACAATAGATGGAGAAAAGTTAAAATTTGAAATATCTTCAGGGATAACGATAAGTTTAGCAGATATAATTTCAAACAAGAAAAATATTCAGTATCTTGGGAAGCTGAAATACTAACTTTTTATTTCTCTCTTAAGAGAATTGACTATAGATATCAATTGTTCTTTGTTGTTTGTGTTTCTTTCTTTTAAGGATTTTTTTCAATAAGGAAGAAAACACATACACTCTAAATACTAAACAGTTTCCAGACTCATTTTATGGCAGAAGAGAAAGAAATAGTTACTTTTCTGAAAACAAGTTTTATGTATATTTTAAAGTAGTACTAAAAGAGGAGTGTCTAGGCCACGGTCCCACTGTACAAAAGACTGCATTGTAAACCACAGTCAGTGCTAATTCATTTTGACAATTTTTACAAGCACACAGGTATTCATTTCATCCTTAGTCCTTTTGTCCTGGCTGATGATTTTCCTCACAACTGGAAGGATGCTGTCTATTTCCAGAAGTCTAGAGCAGCCCATCATTCCTTTTAATCCTTGCACTTAAATCAAGGCTTCTAAAGTTGAAAAGATGGCTCTGTAAACTCTCAGTGTAGAAGGAAACTTCCTGAAAATAGAATATGCTAATGTAGACTCTTCTCTTCCCATTCTTTTTTTAAATGTTTTTTATTTTGAAAATTCTGTACCGAGGGGTTACAGTCACATGAGCAAGGTAATGAGTACCTTTCGTATCAAACATTGTTACCTCCTCCTTTGTTTTCCCTTCCCATCCCTTTCTTCCCATTTCCACAACTACATCCCCCTCTTGCCTAAACTGTAAAGTTCGTTTTTTCAACATAGCATCTTGTACATTTCATTGGTGCAATGGGTCCACCTGTATCCTTATTAATACCATTTGTTTTTTTTCCTTCTGCTCCACAAATTATACCAACATCAAATACAGCGAAATCAGGGGTTTTACGGTGGGGGAGGGACATACAAAGCAACAAAAAAAAAATCAAGTGGTAGCTTATAAATACGTTAGAAACAATAGCAAGAAAGAAAAAATCCACTTGTGTCCTTATCTTGGGGTTCATTTCTCTTAACATCATCTTTTCAAATAAGTGAAACCACGGGACCTATTTTTCTTTGGGCCTAGGTTACTTCAGTTAATATAATTTTTTCTAAGTCTTTCCATTTCCTAACAAATGGGGCAATGTCATTCTTTCTGATGGAGGTATAGAATTCCATTGTGTATATATATATCTTTTTCTTGATCCATTCATCTTCTGAGGGGCCTCTGGGTTGGTTCCATATCTTAGGGGCCAGAGCAACTCACTGACTTATAATCCATACCTTATGAAAACTTCTTTGTCCTACACAGTGAACAATAAAGGGAACAGGAAAGAGACTGAAGTGCCTGTAGACTCTCACACACCATCTTGACTACAGGAAATCAAAGGTAATTTGGAAGCTAAGAAACTAAATCACAAAGGAGGGGATTTGGCACCAATAATTTTAGTGGAGAAAATTTAAGAGCATAAATTTGAAGTTAGGCATTATTCTGCAAACTCTCCATTATACATCACTTGTCAATATCTGCGATAGTCTGTGGCAGTGATTTTAAACAATAATTACTTTCTTTCTAAAGTTGTGGGTACTTTTAGGGGGAAAAAAAAACTTAACAGCCCAGCATATAAAACAAGCAAATTGGTACTCCTTTTGAAATCCTTTCTAGTAGAAAGAACATTGAAATTCCACTTAGCAATGCAAGCCCTCTAAATAACTGAAAATCTTAAAAGAAAAAAATGAAAAGAACAAGAAAGAAAAGCTTATGAAAAGAAGCACATAATATCAGGCATAATTCCTGAGATGGTACTAAATGAGAGATTTTTCTAAGTAAGAATGTCCATATCAGCTGTACAACAGAAATACAGAATCCCAGGTCAAAAACACAAAGGAGAGGCAAATTTGACAACCTTGATTCACTTGTACAATCTGGAACATAGATCGCCATTGCAGGAGAAGATAAAATAATCCAATATAGACAATAATAATTCAGATGTCTATTCTCTGTAGATTAATATCATCTCTCTATACATTTAGACTAATGGCCACAGGAAGTCTTTGTCTGTAAATCTGTAACTAATTTCCTTCCTATTGGGAACACTATGAATTTGGTCAGATTTCCTTTATTAATGATGTCCTGGCAAAGAGCAAGCCATCATTTGTAGTATATATTTTGTCTGTAGGGGAAACTCTTTGGTGATGATTATTGTTTTAAATAAAAACATTGAACAATTTTGAAAAATTATGTCATTCTCTCACTAAAAATCTAGAGTTATTTCACTTTCCTTAAAATGTGACTTAGTTCTAGGTCTTGCTTTGAGCAATCCAATGACACAAAATCAAGGCTGCCTGGCAAGAGAGACTAAATAGAGAAGAGATGATATTAGAGACATTCCAGGAAGAGAACTCTATATCGACTGAAAGAGACAGTTCACCTTGAAGGCCTGAGGGGCACGGCTACACTGCAGCCTTTTTGGTTTTTCTCTTTAAACGTATATCACAAGATAGCCAAATGGATTCTAAGAAGGGAACAAGTAACACCCAGTCAAGCCCTTAAGTTGTGAAAACAATGACAAATTGTTTTGTTCTTTTAGGACAATTTTGTACTCATTAACCAACAATAAATAGTCTTATCATGCAGCACTGTAGAATCTCCACTGAAATGAAGGGAATTATTAAACCCTGAAATACAGTAAGTGGAATATTTACCAAAAGGGCAGTGTATTGTAAGGAATACTGATGACTAAATTAATCATCAAACTTACAAGATAGGCAAGGATAAGCTTTACAAAGTAATGTTAATAATGTCTGATTTCCAGCTCTGGAAAATAGAAGACTTAAAAATTATGTGGCTGTGTAGAAAACAGAGAAGTTCGAGTATGGCAGAGTTTATTTACTGAAGGATCACAGAAACAAAAGTGAAAATAAAGCTTTAATGCAATAGACATGATCCAAAACACCCAATATAGAAAAGAAACTAGGAGAATGTTTGACATTAAAATGAATCTTTTAAAGAAGAGGAAGGAAAAACCATTCTTTTCCATACCAATGTTGCTTTATTTTTATTTTTATAGGTCGTGGGGCTTGAACTCTGGGCTTGGGCACTATCCTTCAGCTCTTCAGCTCTGGACGAGTGCTCTACCACTTGAGCTACAGTGTTTCTTTCTCCATACCAATGTTAAGAAGAAAGTTTGAGAACAAATTAAATATATAAAACTAAGGTATGTTAGCAAAACATAAATTTAATTGAACAAGAGTAACAATAAACCAAAATTCTATTTTTTTGAAAACAGCAACACTTACCCAAAATTCCATTTTGTGAAAAGACCAGAAATATAGACAAATCTTCAAGTAATGAATAGATCTAGCCAAAGAGATAAAGGAACATAGTATAAATATTTAGTATTTAAAATAAATTTTGGTCAAAAGCACCATCCTTACACACATTGAAGTCTAATAGTATATTTAAATGTGATCAAGTTTATTATATTTTTAAAACTTTAATTTACAAAACTGAATTGAATAAATTAGAAAGAAATATCTGAAAGCCACTCAAAGAATCAGTTCAGTGGTTAAAACCATATCCTTAAAGGAAACACCAAATTAAAGTGCTATTAAAAAAGTGTTCTGACATAGTTCCCATCTCCACAGTAGAAGACCAAAGACTTACAGAGAAGATGAATGAATTGGATACAATTTCGTGGGAGAAATCCATAACCCTTATGCCAATGTAAGAAATAGACACTAAGGAAAATGAAAAGCCACAAGGGAAACACCAAAGGATATTATGAAATCTTATAATAAAAAATAAACATAGATTGGGATTGTGCTGAATGCCAGACAATGTGTGAAGGAAAATGGCCATGTTAGTAGATTACAGTGTAAAACACACAGGATTATATCCAAATGTGTCAAAATATTCATTAGTTGATGTTCAAAATTTAAACTCTGTCCTAGGTTTATTGGTAGCTACAAAAAATTGCTAAGGAAAATGAAAGAAAACCTAATAAGTGAATGAATCCCTAATGACCATTGAATAGGACAAAAGTAATTTTTAAAACTGGATGATTAATTGTACTCCATAAAAATTAAGAACTTTTGCTCTTTGAAAACCATTGTTAAAATAATGAACTGATAAACTATACTGAGAAAAAAATAATTGAATGTCAAGTATCTCAAATAGAGACAAGTTTAGAATATATAAATAAATGAAACTTCAAAAGGAAATCCAAACTCATTGGGAATAATTGCCAAAATATTGTCATAGTCTCTACACAAGAGATGAATGAATGGCAAAATAAGCACTTGATAATTATCCCCAAGTTCTTAGTGTACACACCCTTGACCCTACTGCACCTACTAATTTGAAAGTCTGAAATTTAAAAACTAAGTATGTAGCCAGCTGCCAGTGACTCATGCCTGTAATATTAACTACTTAGGAGTCTGAGATTGAGGATTGTGGTTCAAAACCAGCCAGAGTAGGAAAGTTCTTGAGGCCTTTATCTTCAATTTACCAGCAGAAAACTGGGAGTGGGACTGTGGCTCAAGTGGTAGAGTGCTCTCCTTGAGCTGAAGAAGAGCTCAGGAACAACGCCCAGGTCCAGAGTTTAAGCTCCACAACTGACAAAAATAAATAAATAAATTAAAATAATTAAAAACTAAGCATTTCATGCATTGGCACAAATGTAAAGTAGCTGGAACTCTTGGGGAATGTTCATGGGATTGCAAATTTGTATATCTGCTTCTGAAATTTTTAAGTATATATTCATCTACATAATTCAAGTAGCACACTCCTAGGTTTTGTACAAAAGAAATAAAAGGCCTTTAGCATTTAACATTTAGCAGTTGTGTATCTCCAGAGCAGAAACAACCAAAATGTCCATAAATACTTGAAAGGAAAAACAAAATTCAATTTGTGAAACAAAAAATTGACAACAGTGCAAATATAAACTGATAAAAAATATGTGGTAGAGATGAGAATATAACAGCAGGAGATTATGGGTGTCTTGAATATAAGCACGTATACTCACATTTAATAGTTTAAGAAGTCAATGTAGACAATGTGCGACATGTTATAAAGGTATACACTTATACAATAGAATTTATAACAATGAAAACAAATGCACTTCCAATGGTACCCACTAAGCTAAAGCCATAGATGCATATCCTACAAAATTAAGAGGGAGAGGGAGGGGAGGGATGAGTGAGAATATGGAAAGGGGTGACATTGATCAAGAGACATTGTATTCACACACTCCTTTGTTAAATGGCACCTCTTTGCACAACTAAAGATATTTTACAAAAGAAAAAAATATTACACACCAAGGGCCTGATCCTATTATATAAACATAAAGTTAAATTTAAGTACTATCAGACCAAGTAGCTGTTACATAATGCATAGTTCTGCTCTGTAACAAACAGCCCTTATACTGGTGTGCTCCCGGCCTCATCAGGTGCTATGAGTTCGTCTTGTGAATGGTCACGTGACTGCCAGAGCCTGAGCTTGTTTGCACTGCTGCTCTTCAAGCTTTGCATTGCATTGAGTCTAGATATGCATCTTTGGGGCTGAAGCAATGCACACTGCCTTGTCATGTTCTCCTCTGACAGATTCTTGCTGCCTATGAATTGAGGAAAACCCTACAGATGCTTTAAGCTCCTTCCTTGGTCACGTTTACCTTCAGTTGTGCAAGATGCCATGGACTGAAAAGATGATAGAGCTCTAGAGAGAGTGTGCCGACCAATAATCCAATCTAAAGTGACATAAACCATATTCACTCTGGCCTAATTTTCGTGGATTTCTAAGGGAAAACTTCTTTTATAGTATTTCATGTCAAAGCACAAACAAGCCCGACTTTTGCAAACCTAAGAAAGTGAGTTCCAGCTCTACCTATTATGTAAGATAAAGGACGTTAACTGGTCATAGGAACCTCTGATTATAAAGAAATTCATCTAATGGAAATAGCGACACCAACCATGAAGTGGTCTGATAATTATCTGGGATAATATATACAGAAAGAAGGCAGAGAAGGAAGTCAATGAATGAATGATTTCCTAGTGTGTTCTCCAAGTATTCTACTGTGTCCTCCATGGAGGTTGTGAATACTATCATTAAAAATGAAAGCATGTTTTTGTTCTGAGAAAATGACAGTTCCCTCTGACCATTTCCTCTTGGAGTGTCTGCTCTGTGTACAGCAAATGACTGTGCAAAACCACAACTTAAGAACCACTTTCTTATATTTACGAGACCTAGACTACTGATAGTTTGAAGCCTTTGTATAATCAACCTCTATTCTACAAGCTACCTCTCTTTCTCCAAACTTCTGTCCAGGTGCATGTGCAACTTGAGCATCTCCAGGTGATCAAATCGGCTCTGACATTTCCTATTCTTCATATGATTAAGAAAATACCTGCTTCCCTGCTTGCTTCTCTGCTTACCAGATTAGACACAACAGCTCCACAAACCCTGAAGACCTCACAATTCCAGCGTTCTCACTGGTCCCGGTGAGATGCTGATTATTAGGAGATAAGGTTGAAGTACACTAGCGAACACAATGTAGAGAGGAAGGAACAGCAGGAAACAGAGCATGAAATGCTAACTAATGCACTGTATTGTGGTGTGTGTGTGTGTGTGTGCGTGTGTGTGTGTGTGTGTGCACGCGCACGCACATGTGCGCGTGTGCACGCACGTTAGACTTTTTGGTGATCTAAGCCTATATTACTTGACAAGCTTGTTACAATGTCAATCTTGAAATTTACAGCAAATAATTTTTCCAGTATCCATGTTTCCATTTTCTGTCACACGCTTCAAGGATTGCGAGCCTGTTGGCAGCTTAAAAGCCTCTGTTGAAGTTAACAGACTCTCATTTCTCCTTTCACGTTTGTTCAAGCAAAAGACCGAAACCTTGATGAATGCCTTTAACTAACACCAACTTATCTTCAGACTCTAGGCTCTGCACCTTATGAAAGGGAACACCAAACTCCCAAGGACCTTAAATATGATCAGCAAAAAGTCTGTGCTTTCTCTTTTTGATAAACATTATACAAGATGTCAATAGAATATGTGGGGGCGGCTGATGATGTCTCAGAACTTGCAGTTACTGAACACCCAGATCACTGCATCCTTTAGACTGAGAGAGTTTGAGAGAAAAGCGTGACTCAAGGGCAAGGGATAGAGAGACAATGAGAAATGCAGGCCCACTTAAGCCATTGTGGTGCGGTAGAAATATTACCTACTATGGAATAAAATAGATTTCTGCTCAGTTCCCCAATCTGTCACTTGTTAGCTCTGTGGACTTGGGCAAATTACTTCGTGCCTCTGAAGCTCAATTTTCTCACTTATAAAATGTGATTAATAACGGCAATCTCTTAAGAGTTTTATAAATGAGAAATTCCCTGTACATCCCTTGACGAGGTGCTAGGTGCACAGTAGGTAAATTAATTAGGTTACACTTTAAGCTGTTATGGGAAGATATAAAAATATACAGCACCGCATATAGTTGACTATGTATTTCTATTTTCCGTGACAGTCTAGTGAGCAAAGGGCCCGCTAAGGACATGCAGCAATTCTCACCAGGCGACTCAAGGTCAGACACAGCATCCTTTCATCTTGTGTTGTTGCAACCTGGAGAGTCCTGTTGTCTTCATGTCCAAAGCTGAGCTCCATGGTTTATCAATCAGATCTCAGCAAGAAACATAACCCACAACCCCATGCCATATTTTAAATGACTTTGATAAAAGGTAGTACCGCAGTAGGAATAGGGCAATTTAAACATAAAGGAGGAGGAGAGAAGGTAGGTTAGCAAGACTAATAACAAAGAGGTAAATTGGGTGAAAATACATTCTGTATATTTATGGAAATATCACAATGAAAATTCTGTATAATTAATGCATGCTAATAGTAAACCAAAGAAGAAAGAGAAATAAAAGAAACAACTTGTTTGGAAGAAGGCAGAGCCTGGAGAAATTTGTGTCTCAGGACACAAATTATCCCTCCAGAAGAGAGAAAGGTTACCCAATATACGAGGGACAGAACCTCTGATAGAGCTGTGATCTTATGTGGTGGGCCCGTCCTGGAATGGATGGGGGTGGGGAAATGAATTGCTGGCCTTCTCCTCTCCTTCTCTGTCGCCTGTGCATATCTCCAGTGGGGAGAGGAAACCTTTTCACCCAGAAAGGAGTTGTGAATGCAGAATCTGGCCTTCCTCCGAGACTCATTCAAATCAGCACCTGACTTTTCACTGCTTTTTATGTAGACCGTATTTGGGAAAGTGCACTTAAAACCTGCACTTTTTGTTTCTTCCCCCACCCCCAAATCCATTTATTTCAGAGCTAGCCACTCAATTAACTGAGGATCTTAGAAGAATCGATATTCCTGCAGTCTTCATGACACTAAGAAGAATTCTCAAATCTCTAGCTACTCTGAACAGAAAATGTTGTCTTTGGTTGATTCTGCTGCTGTGAGTGTGAAAGGAAGGGAAACAACTTTTTTCCCTTTAGTACTATGAGAGACAATATTTCAATATTTAAAAATGAATGATCTCTTTAAAATGCCCAAAACTTAGTAGTGTGCTTATGAATTTGTATTTGGGAATTTGGAGCTCATACATACATAACTGTTGAGTCAAACACTTTGTAGGCCGCCATATCCCTTTGTTAAGCACCACTGCAATATCCCTGTGACCCTTATTGTCTTGTTTTCAGAACTATTTCTCTGTCTCTACTTCTTAGATTCCGATTCCTCACTCTGATCAAGAACCTAACCTCAATGTCTTCACTCCATGTCACACGAAAGAGCTGACCCTGAAATTTCCTGAAATACTGATGTTTTTGATAACAGCAAGGCATCTTTTATTGCCTTTGTGAAGATATGCACTTCCCAGCCTTAATACAGGCTACAATGAAACACCATCTTACTTTGCACATAATAGATCCATTATTCTAATGCTTAACTTTCCTTTGGAATATTCCAGAAACACGTCAATATTTGATCCTCAATGGCATTAGATTAAGTGGGGTGGGGCCCACAGAGATTTGGGATAGCATCTCCCAGGACTCATGATGAATTCAGAACCCTGCCAGCTTTCATGACAAAAAATTCAGGACAATGGTCGCCGACAACATTCTCTTACACCTTCACAGTATAATTTCAGGAGCTTAAATAAGCCCAGTGTGTATGAAGCCTAAGTCTTCTAAAGAAAATGAGAGAAAGTAATTAAGAATTGAAGGAAGGTGGTGAAAAATGAAGAACTGGACACGGTCCTTTGGGAAATAAGGTCTGGTGGAATGGAACCGGACGGGTAGGCACACAGGATCTAGAAAAATAACTTCTTCCCCTCTCCAGTACTTCCCATTGACTGACTCAAATAAAATACAGAGCATCTGGGAATTCATTACTCCCTGACTTTCCAGGCAAAGATGGGAGGCCAAGATTAGGGGCAAAGATCATTTCAGCCTCCTAATGAATTCCCCAGTCTGATCGAGGAAGATATGCTCACAAGGATGGAGGATAAACATCGCAATGCAGAAACAAAGGCCTGGAATGGGAGCACAGTGTTTTCTTTTGCATCTCTTTGGTCAAATTTTAGGCACATGGCCATACCATCTGCAGGAAAGAATGAGAAATATAAATTCAAGCTGGGTGTCCATATGCACAGCAAAAATTGGGAGTTTATTTACTAAAATAAAAGAAGACAGTGCTTATTAACGGGGAATTTAGCAATGTCTCTGGTAGTGAATTATCAGGGAAAGTAGCTGGAAAGAGAAAGTAAGGCTATTTGAATGAAAGGCGGTTCCATCTGCAATTCAGCAACTATTCAGTTGCTGTTTGATTTGAGATTTCAGAACTTAAGAGAGGAGGGAAGAAATATTTTGTGTACATTCTTTAATTTGCCAAGAATGGTTGATTTCCCCATTGCAGTCAATTCTCTCCTGTGGATCACCTGCTTTGGGTTCAATGGTAGGTATAACCAAATTATGAAATGTATATAACATAGATGGATAGATAGATACATATATAGGTATTATATACATATATTCTGGTAGGATATATGTTATATATTATATATACACATATATGTATATTTATATACTCTGATAGGAAAATAAGTTTAGCTATTAACTATAGCAAAAGTAATAGAATTCCAGAGAATGGACATAAAATTTGCTCACATACTTTAAGCACTTAATATGCATCATCACTGAGAAATTAGCATATGTGTTAATGATAATTCTGTCCACTTGTCACTTATTTTCTGGATGGCGTAAAAGTTAAAACATATCTATTTCAATTATCTTTCGATGTGAGAAGTTTAAATGATGTTGTAGATTGAGATGTCAGGGAAGTTCTGTCTGAAAACACAACTACTTGAATAAAATAATAAAGCTCAAAGACCTGCCAGATTAATATTCAAAGCAAAGGGAAAAATTAGGACACACACCTAGAATGATGAAATACGTGGTCAATTGCATGCGGAAGAGAAATGTGTGAATGGATATCAAAGCAAGGTTTCACCATGAAGGTCCATATCCATTTGTAGACCTGGGACTTTACTGAGTGTGAAGTGCATCACCTGGGAAGCAGGTGGAAACAATGAGTGTTGTTCTAAATGCATCACTCTGCTTTCTGTAGGGAGATAATGATGATGATCTGGACGGCTGGGCTGGTGGTGATGGAGAAGTGGTTGGATTCTAGATATGTTTGTGCAGTATGGCTGCTAGACTTGATAACTATTACTGTATTGATTGGAGGTATAAGAGAGAGGGGAAAATGATACGGAAAGGACTCCATTCAATCAGGATCAAGGGACTAGATCATGCTGGGAAAAAGAAATATAATATAGCTGAAAATCATATGAAAATTAATTTATTCAAGTACCATGCACTGAATTTGAGAAGTCAGCTAAGTTATTTTGAAGTTTGAACTATCAGTTAACAAAGGGTGAACAAATGCAGCAGTGGCACTCACTAGACATTATGTTGAAAATGAACTATACAACTTGTGGATGGGAATTAGAGGGAAAACTGGGAGAGAGTGAAGAAATGGTTGACATTGTCCAAAAAGAAAGGTACTAATTACTTGAATTATGTAACTGCATTCATGCATCACCTTTACAATTGCTATAATTATATATGTATATATATCTTCTGACCTAGCTTATCAAAATCTCCTAACATATGTTTTGCTATCAGCTCTTCTGCGTACATAGTAATGAAAAAGAATAAAAAAAGAGAAATAGATCATTTTGAAGCTAACACCGAAGATATTGCTATAGCCATCTACAAGGAACAAAACATACTCTTAATAGTTAGACATGGCTAGTTTTTATGAAGAATACTAGACAAATATTTTAGCTAATGTATCTGCCAAATTCCATGATGAAGGAAAGCATTGCAGCTTTAAAAAATATATCACACTGTCACTAATGGCCACAATTCAACTATTGTTCTTAAATTGTTGAGTTCTACTAAAAGATGAATTTCTTCTGAGAGGTAATTTGTCCAGTCACATTTCTGTTTCAAAAAGGTGAAATGCTACAAGAGAAAACACATGATAAGTTCATGCCTTACTATTTTACTTTAGCTTCTATTTACTAAAAGACCAGATTCATCTATTTTAATAAAAACATATGAATTGCCTGATTTGAGAAACAGAACTGCCATGGACTTAAATTCTTTGCTGCTCAGTGATTTTTGTATCCTCTATTTGGCTTTATAACACTGAGGATTAATTAAATTTGCTAGGAGCTACTGGTAATTATGAAGGATGTGTCAGCCTTTGTTAAAATATTGCCACCTTAATGTGTCTCCTGAAAAAAGTATTTCTTACTGCAAATGTGGTGAAGGAAAACATATTTTTTATAAATCTCCTCTTGGAAGTAAAATATACCTGCAGTACCTATTTCTTTAAAATAATATGCAAATAATAAACAAGATAGGTAAAATAAGTTTCCACCTTGCCATATTGGCAATGAAACTGAGAGGTATAGCATAGATTAGTCTCACTGGAAATGGGAGATGTATGAAACCAAGGTATATGCATACTTATTTGCATATGTTAGAAGATATTGCTAACTCTGGAAATTCTTATGAACAAATAAATTCATGTTTAATTTCTTGTAACAGCTAAGAAAGTAGCCAATAAAGTATCTTGTATGTGAAGCACTAACTCAATATTTTAATGTCAAGCATGTGATCTTTAAAGCTCACCTTCAAATATATCACTAGTATATACATCATTCTCTCTCTCTCTCTCTCTCTCTCTCTCTCACACACACACACTCTCTCTCTCTCTCTCTCTCACACACACACACACACACACACACACACACGTACAACACACATTCTCCAGCTAATTCCCTATTTCCCACTTCTACTGGCCAGAGCTCAACTCAAGTCTTGTTTTGGGTTAAATATGATATTATTAGCCAGCTCCTCTCCAGGTATGAGATTTTTTTTAATGTAACTTCTTATTGTATGATGATGACATTTGATGTCCATTTAAGTGAGTACGTGAGTTCCAATATCTACTGCTCCTGAGTATTTGGAGTTGGAATTTACCTAGCTTTAAAGACCAGAAGTAGATACTAGCAAAGGGTGACCCTCAGTACTTTCATTTTCCTGGTCTCAAGGCCTGTACATTGTTCCTAAGCTTTTGTCCTCAAAGCTAGTGCTCTAACACTTTGAGCCACAGCTCCACTTCCAGTTTTCTGGTAGTTAGTAGGAGATAGGAGTCTCACAGACTTTCCTTTGCAAGGCTGGCTTGAAACCATGATATGTAGGTCTCAGCCTCCTGAGGAGCTACAGGTGTGAGCCATGGCTGTCCATCCCACAGGTACATTTTGTTTGTCAAGTAGTCCCAGAACCCTTCCTAATTCTAGTAGAGGAGACAGATTTTCTAGTCTTCGTAGTAAGACACCTTTGCATCTTTCTGTAAGGCATCTCAGTTCTCTGAGGAGGTGGAAAATATTCTTCACTGGTCTCTGTCATTAACTCCTGTAATTAACCCTGATATTTTGCAGCATAAATTGGACAACAATACTTTTAAGGTTTTGTTGATGTTTTTCTTTATAAAGAATGCAACTGAGAACCTAAAATACTTAGTTCTAAAAATGAATTCATTGATTGCAATTATATTGTCTTTTAGATTGTGCTTAAGAATGAGTTAAAAATCCATGCTTATTAAGCTTTAATAAGGAAACATCTATGCATTGATATCCTCTTAACTGTTTCATAGACCCTGTGACCAAATATGACACTTGCCTTTCTTACCCTGATGATATGGAAGAATTACATGTGGAAATAGACATATGACAAGGCAATAAATAAATAAGCCTGAAGTCAGCCACATTAAAATACTTAGGGCTGCTATACACTTGTGCCTCCAAGCCAAATAAGTACCAAAATTTCCCTTTATACATCTTGTGTGCATGTTGGATCTCATCAGACACACTGAAGACATTTTTTCCCCTGCTCCATAGCTGTCTCCTTTGAATACCTCATTCATCTCACTGCTCTGGCAGTATTGGATCAACAGATTGATCATTTCTGTTTGTATCTCCAGTGCAGATTATCCATTGTAATTCCACATAATTTATTCATTCACTTGCTAAATATTTCCATTTAGAAGACTTAAAATGCTCCCCATTCAGTATTTTCACACTAATTCATGTTGCTTGCCCCAATCTTGATGTTCCTCCTTTCAGTGATCCTTGTTGAATGAAGCAAAAGACGAACACATATCTACTTCTGTGGTCTTCATCCTCCGCCCTTCATTGGTCTCAATGATACTTTTATTGTGGGTATGATGTCATTTTTCCTTGTTGTTGTATAAACCATCCTCAGTGCTTCTGCAGAACATTTTACTAAATAACAAAATTATCTCAACTGTACCATTCCTAGGAAAATATATGTAATGAATTTATAAAAGCAAAAGGCGTTCTGAATTGTCTATGTAAAGACAAGTGGGAATCTATCTTTGGAAGGTAAGTCATTTATAAAGATGCTTCAAAATGCACTAAGAATTGCTCAGGATTTTATAAAATATTATTTTAGAAAGAATTACATCTTGTACATATTGGATAGTTTCAGGATTTCTTAGTGACTGTATATGCTTTCTCCAAAGGAAAGCCTAAATTTAGGACATCTCTGAATTCAGATCATAAAGGCAGTCAAAGTATTTTATAGTGCAGTCATCAGGAGAGAGAAATGGCAAAATAGCACCAAAGACTGTTTCTTACAAAGTGTAAATCATGTAACAAGAATAAGGTTTTCTGTTTTCTCTATTATCAATACAGCAGAAAGAATTTTCCAAGACAGGTAACACAGAACTAGACAGGGCATTCTGAGAACATTTCAACGTTAACTACAGATGGGACAAATGTAGTCTTTTCTCCTTTACCTATTTAGCAGTTTGAAGTAATCTTACCCGGTTTCCATAACTTCCTGTCACACAATAATTTTATTCTTGATTCATTTCTTACAAGAGGAAATTCGAGAAACACTTGCTCTCCTGTCCTCAGCTCCAATGAGTTTTTTTCTAATTTACTTTATTGTGTTTTAAAGGCTATATTGAACAGGGTTACCTTTACATACAACAAGCAATAAGTACATTTCCTTTCAAATAATGCCATTCTTGCCCTCATTCCCTCCCAGTCCCTCCCTCCCATCTCCACCCACAGGTTGTATAGTTCATTTTCGTCTATGTCCAGTGGCTCCACTGCGGCACATTTTCACCGTTTTCCCTCTGATTCTGTGCCCTCCCCCAAACTTCCTACAGATGTACACGGGAATACACCATATATAAGGCAAAGCACAGTCATCAGAAAAAAACAACCAAAAAAATCCTTTGTTTTCATATCTTTGAGTTCATTTTGGTATGTATATTATTTTATATGCTTGTGAAGAGCGCTTGGGTATTGCACATTTGTGATTCTCTCCTAAGACTATCCTCTTTTGGTCTCATTGTATAGGAGTATCTAAAATTCTGTGTAATTTGTCTTATCTCAGTGTCTTTTAGATCTAACTTCCGCATATCAGGGAGAACATGGGCAATTTGTCTCTCTGATCTTGGCTTACCTCACTTATCATGATTTGTTCTGGTTCCATCCAGTTCCCTGCATTTGACATTATTCTTTCTAATGGCTGTGAAAAATTCCATTGTGTATAGGTACCATATTTTTTAGATCCACCCATCTATTGACTTTTAATGATAAATTGAGAAATAATTTTCTGTTTACTTTTCTATTTTCTCTAGCATAGTATCATGTTGTTAGGGATTATGTTGCATATCTCTTCATACATAGTGTATAAATGTTTATGAAAACATCATAGACATTTGATACATCCTTTTTTAATAAAACAGAATGTAAATATATCATTCATGTAAATATTAGAAGAAACCAAACACTCACTGAGTTACTGGAGATGATGAGAACAGAGACCACAGTCTGAGGAGCAAGTGAATAAGCATAATATGTCATTTAAAACCAGGCATGATTTTTAAAGCTAATATTTGTATTCCAGTTTTCAGAAAATTGATTTACCAGATGAACTTTTAACTCATGGAGAGTTCCACCTAGAGAATTTTGGCCACAGTTTATATCAGTATATATAGCCCAAGGAAATACAACGCACATAAAGACTCGATAATCATTGAGACGGGCACCAGTGGCTCATGCCTGTAGCTACTCACGAGGCTGAGATCTGAGGATCATGGTTCAAAGCCAGCCCAGGCAGGAAAGTCGATGGTATTCTCATTTCCAGTAAACCACCAGAAAACCAGAGTGGTTTTGTGGCTCAAGTGGTAGAGCACTTGCCTTAAGCTGAAGATCTCAGGGACAGCACCCAGATCCAGAGTTCATGCCCCATGACCGACAAAAAAGAATTTAAAAAAAAAACTTAATCAAGTATACTCACAGATCCACACCGACTTGAGAAATATTTGTAAGCAGCACATATTCTGCTTTTTTGTTTTGTTTTGTTTTTTCTTTTCTGGTCTTGAGGCTTGTGGGTGAACCTCTTTGTGCTCTACCACTTGAGACATAGTGACACTTCCTGCTTTTTCTGAGTAGTTAATTGGAGATAAGAGTGTCTCAGATTTTCCTGCCCAGGTTGGCTTAGAACCCTGATCCTCAGAGCTCAGCCCCTGAATAGTTAACATTAAAGGAGTGAGGTACTAGTGCCGGTGAGCAACCCATATTCTTAATTTATGGCATGATTGCTAAAATTTCCTGATTGCTTTTTGATGTTATGTATTTTTGAAAGTTGCTTTCACAAGTTACTCTTTGATTATGACACCATTTGTGGTTGCTGATAATGGTTCCGGATATACATGTTGAAGACAACATCACTAGTATTAAACCTAGAAGTCATCATTACTTGTGAGTAGAGAAGCAATAAGTAAAAAATTGAAATGATAACTCTAATGGCTTTAAATGCACCATACCCAGGATAAATCTGTAAAATTCATGAAAAGGGACTTTTGACTGCTTTATTCATTTAAGCAAGCATTTTTGAATCATTTTTCAGGTAAATTACACATAACAGTTATGTTTTAAGTGAATCAAACATATTTAGAAAGAAAAAATAAACAGTTAATTCCTGGTATATGACATTTACACAAGTATTTTCCCATCAGATGTATCCTTTGCACACCTACATTATACTAAAACCTATTCTACTGAATTTAAAAGATGTTTCCTGATGTACAGATGTCACTCAAAGGGTAAGAAATAAGCCAAATTCTCAATGTGATTTTTATTTTATTTTCTTATTTAGTAAATCTTTCTTTTTTGCTTAAATGTTTAATAATTAACATAAAAGTTAACCAACTTTAAAGAACCAAGAAAACATAAATTTGTTTTTTGACTAAAACATGCTTAATAGCTCACAGAAAAAAATGTTAGGTGCAAAAATAAAAATAATTATAAGTGCTGACTTACACTTGAACATTTGAACAGAACATTCAGAAACAAGCTCAAGAGTTGTCTATAGTACACAGTACTCAACCTGCGATTTATATCTTCAATCCTGATCCAACGAGCCAAGTTATAGACACAAGTCATACCTGAAAATTAGTTCAGTACATATGCTTTGCTTCTGAATGTGTTCACTTTGGATATTTGTATAGAAATAATATGTTTTATATCACAGTGTAGCTACTACAGAAGAGGATTTTTTTTAATATATGTATTCTTCTCATGTGAAACCTTTTATTTCACATCAATAGAGAAAATGGCATATTCTAAAATAAGAAAGAGAAGTCTTCAAAAGCCAAATTAACTAATATTTGGAAAGGGAATATCTTTTATAGTCAAACGCCCATTAGATTTCAACTCTGCCTTTGATATATTTTATGTTGGATATTGCCAGAAATACTTAAAAAGTGGGTGTATCATTGAGGTATAAATTAAACAGAAATATGGCAGACAAAAAATTAAATATGTGAAGATAAATTTCTCACAGATCATTAAAATAGTATTGACACTATCAAATATGAATAATTTAGGAAGCTAAAAAATAAAACTTATAAATTCATGAGAATTTTCTATATGCAATACTAAAGTTTCTTACTGTATTCCAAATGTAAATTAATCAAATGTAAAAGAAAAACAGTAACAAAACTGTGATGGATAGTTTAAGCTTTCATTTTTATTATTAGCATGATAGCTTGTAACTAAATACCCTGAAAGAATTTTAAATGTTACCATGTATTTAATTAAAATTCTAGTTGTTCTAATTAAAATTCTGTGTTTGCTACTGCACTGTGTGTTTGAGGTATTATCCTGAATTTAAATTTTGCATGCTAGCAGAATGTCTCATATGTCTGAATTTGAGAGATGGGCTAATCCTTCTATCCCTTTGTTTCTCAAAAAGCACACCTATATTTGAGTCGATGATTGATAAAAAGGATTTAATGCTAGAATTAATAGTACATATCTATCACAGCCCTATTTGTTTTTATTGTTTTTATCTGAAAATTTTAGCCAATATTATAAAATGTCATAAATAATTTTATAAACAAAATCCTTTTTTATGTCCCATAATTTTGAAGGCCCCAAGCTCCTTATCTAGGACGTAATGAGATTTGGGGTCTGGTGGGGGTCAGTCCCCTTACTACATGCTTTCATGCTGCTGTGGAAAGAAAATCTGGGCTTCTTTGAACTTATTTTACAAGAATGCTTATGAAAGGGTGCTGGGAGAACTTCATCCTCACTCTCTCCTCTCACAATACCCATCCATTTATATGTCGGGACTAAACTTCAGTGTATGAATGTGGAGGGGTAGAAGTATGAAATCACTCCAGCCTTCCATACAGCTAAAACACAAGTGAAATAGGTGTCTATTGACCAACAGTTGTGAGAGCTGAAAATATAAAAACTGTAAGGTACAAGAAGTAAAAACTGTAAGGTACAGTAAGCATAAATTTCTTCTTTGGGAACCTTAAGGAAAGCAACCTAGAATTATATACAGTTGCTTCTTGACTGTTGGTAATCTAGGCCTTGGTAAATCCATTATGTCCTCAAAGTGTCATAGAGTTAAGATTGTACTGGATATGATGCACAACACATAGGATATCATAGCTTAGTTTAAACTATTTTTGAATGTGCTCAGAATACAGATATAGCCCGATGGTTAGAAAAAATCATCTATACCCAAAGCCTATTTGATAATTAAGTGTGGAACATCACAGTAACTGGCATTATTTTGAAATTGAAAACAAAGAGGAGGGTTTTCTGAGTCCTCACCATTAATATAGGTAGACATTAAAGTGGATTGCTAGTGAAGGTTGATTGCTTTCAGACTTAGAAAGAAAAAAATCATAAAATCAACATATTTTAAGTTGGTTATATACATATACATGTTAACATTTCATGTTTACATTATTGTTTAAGAATAATCCATCTTTAAAATAGTATGACCAGAAAATTAAAATTTTCCATTTCTTCACTAAATGGGACCCAATGGATTTATCTATATCTTCAGTACCCAGATATTGTTTTACATAATTATAGGAAATAATCAATATGTGGCAGTACATATTCTATATATCATCAAAATAAATAAACCCACATTGGTTTGTAATATTTCAATAACATAAATGTTTTCAGCAACTTTTGGAAAACACTAGAAAAAATTAAAAAGGCACTCACTAAATCAATAAAAAGATATCACAATCAAAATAATAATTAAAATTAAAAATAGGTCTGGATTTTGAACTCACATCAAAATGCAGTTCAAACAAAAAAGACTGTCCATAAGTGTTTTTTTTTGTTTTTTGTTTTTTTTTTACTATTTATCATCTTAAAAATGGCAAACCAAATTATTCTGAAATAGGAGGTGTAGGAGATGAGATCATGATGATACCAGCAATTCAACAGAGAGTTTTTAGTCCTTACACACATGATGTAGCGATTCACAAGATAACTTTATAGATCTTCCTTCTCATGTCTTAGATAAACACCTGAGCACACATATGTGTGGTAAGGACAACAGCGTGCTGACTAGTAGAAGCTGTGAAGTTGTTGCTCCTGCTCCTCATAGGTTCCACTGGAAGACTAGAATGTTCCCAAGTAAAGGTGCTATGACTGCAGGAGAGAACAAGAAATTCAGATACTGAGAAGTTAGAAAACTAAAACCATGGCAGTAGCAGTACTTAAGGTAATAATCATAATATTATTAAGAGTGATGGTGATGCAATTTGACGAAGTGCAGGTATGAAGTAATAAATATTAAAGTTATGGCATTTCATCAGATACAATTTAATCAAAATTAAATACTCCTCATTTCTCTATTTTTTAATCAATTTTATATTTAAACTTTCAGAGAAATATTTAAGTAAATTTTTAAATGAAATAAATGTCAAAGCAAGAAGCTCTTCTTGCAAAAAACAGCCTTGAATTAAAAATATATTTAATAAAATAAAATATTTATATAATTTATCCCTATAATATCCTTATAATTTAACAACTATAAAGAAAAAAATAAACCTGGTGCTGGTGGTTCACACCTGTAATCCTAGCTACTCAGGAGGCTGAGATCTGAGGATCAAGGTTCAAAGCTAGCCTGAGGAGAAAAGCTTGTGAGATTCTTATGTCCAATTAAACAACAGAAAGCTGAAGTAGGGCTGTGGCTTGATTGGTAGAGCATTAGCTTTGAGCAAAAGAGCTCAGGGGAAGCACCCAGGCCTGCTTGAGTTCAAGCCCCAGGAAGGGTAATAATTGTGGAGGTGGGAGGGAAGGGATGCCTACGTAGGGGGAAAACAAAGAAGGAGGCAACAATGGTCGATAGGAAATGTACTCACTACCTTGCTCATGTAACTGTAACCCCTCTGGGTAGCATTTTTACAATAAAAACATACATAAAAAGCCCATTTATTTACAAACTGATTAATAATAATAATAATAATAGTACCAGTAGAAGAACATCATGACATCCTTCTGTTTGTTTTCAAATGATGATGATGATGATGATATAGATAGATAGATAAATAGAAAGATAAACACAATGTATGGTGTAACCTAAACAGTTTTGATTTAGGAGAAGATAACACTCCTCACTCTGTTGTAGTCATGCAGTCTAAAAATTTGTTTTGATCACTTTAAGAGGGGATGTTACTTGAAATTCCTTGTCAAATTAGAGCTGTTTGAGTAAAGGTGAAGTTTTCATTTCTAAAAGGTAAAATTGTGAACTACATTTTCAATAAAACTTCCTCTTTCTCAAGAGAACAATAATGAGTGGCTAACATTAAAACAAATGCATTGTAGAGCTCTAAGAATTCAGTTGGTTTCATTTGGCTGACTTTTGAAAGGGCATCTCATCAACAAATTACGTATTGAGGTCTGATTCTTTTCCGAGGGACATAGTCTGTATGTAACTTCACATTTTATAGCACTGTAATATTTATAACCAAATAGTAATGACCAGAGTAACCACATGTACCTTTTTTTCCAAAGACTGTCACATAACCTTGACATTTTTAAAGAAACCTTTAACTTTCATCATCTTTTTTTCTAATCTAACAACGTTAATATTTTAAAGAAACTTTGTAAGCATCAGTTAAAGTAGGGATAGGTCAGTCACTGCTCTGTGCTTTTAGAATAAGAAAAGAGGGAAATAAAAGTTCAGCTTCATGGAAAACATTTCCTGAGTATTTTGGAAAGTTTTCACATGTGATTCCAGCAAGTGTTTACAAGACGTGAACACATACATCTGGAAGCACTTGTAGAACAGTAATCGCCTTCTGATAATAGTGTGGCTCTCTGGCTTCCCAGGACCTGTCAAAGCATCATGCCATCCGGCCTGAGCTGCCTAATTCCATACTGAACACTTTTCTTATTTTTTCCCCTCATACCTGTGAGAGGAATAGAGCTAGGCACTGGTGGCTCATCACGGCAGTCTCAAGTATATGGGAGGCTGAGAATAGGAGGATTGGTGTTTGATGTCAGCCTAAGCAGAAATGAAAAGGAACATCAGACCTCTTCTCAGGTCATGGCTGGACACTGCACATGGTAGTTCTGGGCCTGCCAGCTCTAGTAAAGCTCTCAAGATGCCAGCGCCATAGAGAAGCTCGACACTGTGGCACTTGCCTATGATCCCAGCTATGACACAATGCCAGGATGGCTACGGTAGACAGATGACAGCTCAGGAGTGCTAGGGAGGAAGACTCTATCCTACAATTGAACAGCGGGAGGGAGGGAGAGGGGAGGGAGAAAAGAAGGAAGGAGGGAAGGAAGGAAGGAAGGAAGAAAGGAAGGAAGGAAGGAAGGAAGGAAGGAAGGAAGGAAGGAAGGAAGGAAGGAAGGAAGGAAGGAAGGAAGGAAGGAAGGAAGGAAGGGGGAGGGAGGGAGGGAGGAAGGAAGGAGAGAAGGAGGAAGAGAAGGAAGGAGGGAGGGAGGGAAAGAAGGGAGAGGGAGGGAGGGAAAGAATGGAGGGAGGGAGGGAGGGAAGGGAGGGAAGGAGGGAGGGAGGGAGGAAAGGATGGATGCAAGGAGAGAAGGAGGAAGGAGGGAAAGAGGGGGGAAGGATGAAAGGAAGGAGGGAAGGAAATGATTGATGGAAGGAGGGAAGGAAAGGATGAATGGATGGAGGGAGGGAAGGAACAAGAAAGGAAGGGAAGGAGGGAAGAAGGAAGTAAGGAAGACAAGTTGATCTAAGGATGTAGCTCAGGTCCCTCATGCCAGGCTAAAGCATGTGAGTTCAAACTGCATCACTGTAAATTTTAAAAAGAATGAACAAACAAGTGAACAAATAAACATCACAGAGTAAAGAGAATCTAAGTTGCTTTGCACAGTAATTTCACATTACTCAGTGTGGACTTCATTTAAATACAACCTACAGCAGAGCCGCTTTTGAAATAATGCAAATAGTGTTTTATTCAGCCAAGAATTTTTCCAGAGACCAAGCTTGCAGTTGCAGTTCCCCTACACTTCCAACTTTGGTAATTAAATTAATCTTTCTAATACGCATTTTTACCATCTGGAATATTATACCAAGACTAGATCACTGGTTTTCCATCTGCTCTGCAGAGCTGTGAAGGCTGGAGGAAAGGGAACTCAGGGCCCCACATGGACCAGAATAGAGGAAGGGGGCCTCGGGAACCCCACATGGACAGGAGGTGTCCAGGAAGATGTGCTCAGGGCCTCTGCTTGTAGAAGGATCAGCTTCTTTCCTCTGCTTTTCATACTGGAATTTATTCAAAGATCTCTGAGGCTTATAAAGACTACAAACTGGTGGAAATATCTGAAATAAATGATCTCTATGGTTTCTCTTGGCTTTCATCATCTGAGAAATGTGTTTTCAGTCTCATTGTAGTCATTTCATCAGATTAAGGCACCTAGACCTCAACTTGATTTAATGCTCTGTGTAAGGACGGGATATTGTTTTATTTTTCAATGAAAACATCTTGTCAGAATATCTTCAGAATGGACCTCCTGTCACTTATTGCATAAGGGATAATCAGGAGAGTTGAGTGTATTCCACAGTGTCTATTTTTTAAATTTAATTTTAACTGGAGGAGATATTTTTGCATATGTTCTGTACTTATCCTGAAAGAAAGTACATTATGACCATGAGTTTGGTACTCTATTTTAGTCAGTCTTCAAAATTCTACCAGAATAGCTTTGTTTTACAGTGATGATTCCTTGTTCTTAAAATATTTCATTGGAAAAGCAATGTGAAACACTACAACCATTTAAACTGTTTACAACTGACTAAAGCATTATAATTTTGAGAATATTTGGTATGAGCCTATGCAAGTACAAACATTTGACAACTACCATACAGAAAATTCTTGAACAATGGGATTCAGTGCCTCACTTTTTTACTCTGCCAGTTTCTGAATTATTTTCCTGTGAAGCTTCATCTGTATGATCTTTAAAGCATAAATATGTGTATTTTGTACAAAGATGTGTGCCAATCAGATAGCTCTCTATGTTCTGACACATTTTCAGATGAAGAAACTTAGAGTTTTTTCTAGAAAAAATAAAAATTAATTGTAGTCAGAAAAAAATTAAAGACATGATAATGTTTACTGAAATTAAATTAATGTCTCAAAAGAAAAAAAAATACCCAGAATTGCAATTGTTGGATCACTCTGGGCATTTACCCAAATGTCCACAAACAAGGCCATTCTAAAGCTACCAGAACAACGATGTTTATTACAGCATTATTTGCCATAGCTAAGATATGGAACCAACCCAGAAGTCCCTCAGTAGATTAATGGATCAGGGAAAATGTGGTATATATATATGTGGAATTCTATGCTTCCATCAGAAAGAATGACACCACCCCATTTATAAGGAAATGGAAAAACTTTGAAAAAAATCATATTAAGTGTCGGGCTGGGAAGGTGGCTCAGTGGTAGAGCGCTTGCCTTGCATGCATGAGGCCCTGGGTTCGATTCCCCAGCACCACATAAGCAAAAAGGAAAAAAGCCGGAAGTGACACTGTGGCTCAAGTGGTAGAGCGCTAGCCTTGAGCTGAAGAGCTTAGGGACAGCGCCCAGGCCCAGAGTTCAGGCCCACGACCGGACCCAAAAAAAAAAAAAAATCATATTAAGTGATACAAGGCAGACCCAAAGAAACATAGGATAGTCTTAGTAGATGAGCAGAATAGCTCAGTAACTATGTAGATATGCCCATATAAGTTGATGCTAAACAAAATGAACTCCAAGACATAGACACAAGTGGTTTTACTTTGTTGTTTCTTTAATGTACTATATTTTTTTGTTTTTGTTTTTGTTTTTGTTTTTTGGGTCCAGTCATGGGGCCTGAACTCTGGGCCTGGGCGCTGTCCCTGCATGTTCTTCCCCAATGATATATCATCTGTTGTTACTGTTTTTGATTGTGGTACTCTGGTATTGTATATGTTTATTGGAATTAGGGAAGGGAGGGGGAACAAGAGAATGGTGAAACAGGGAGTGGGTAACAAGGTTGACAAGAAATGTACTCATTACCTTACTTCTGTAATTGAAATCCAACTGGATTTTCCAGCTATTAGATGCATACCTCTTATAGATACATATGATATATTGCCTGAGATACATTATATATCATATACTGTTATATTATAATTAATTTTGTATGATATTTATATATTTGTTATTTCTAATATATGCATGTAAATATGTATACATTACAGAATATGCATTATATAGAGAGGTAATTGTTTAATGAATATAAAAATAATTCATACAATATCATGTAAGTTCAAAATTGTATTTGAATCAACAGGTCTGTTTGGATAAGAACTGAACAATTATTTTCAGAATTTATAAGAGTTCTCATTAATTTACTGAAGAAAATCAACTTTTGAGAATCTGAATTTCATTTTTTTGCTGTTTATATTTTTTTCTTGCCACCATGGCATCTAATAGTTGGCTCTGAATATCCACAGGATATTTGTTCTGAGACCTTCATGTGCACAAAAGTCTGTGTACATGTTTCTCAATCTTCTCACACATATTCTCTTTACATTTTAAACAATCTCTAGGCTGCTCACAATATAGAACACAGTATAAATGAAACATGCACAGTTGATATCTTTTGTTGTTTAGTGAAAAATGATTAGGAAAAGACAGTATATATATATATCACATTTTACACTCTCACACTCCCTCCAGAATCCACTGTTGTGATTTCAGGTACTTCAAACTACTGACAAAATATATTACCACATTATCATTTCAGTCATTTTAGTGAGAAGTGATATCTTATAGTTGCTTAATTAAGAATGTCTGCTTGATATTAATATAAAATATTTTGCTGTCATTTTATAGATTACCTTGTATAACAAAGTAACCAAAATAATCAGTTTGTCTCTTCATTGTTATAATTCTCGATAGATCTTAAACAGCATTATATATCTAGATTTATATATACACATATGAATAATTTTTCCTGGCTAGCATTTGTCTATAATTTCCTTCATGCTTTCTATGAATAGATATTAAAGTTTTTATGAAGTCAGTTTATCCACTGTTTGGTGATCATTTCCCATGAATCTGGAATTCTGAATATCATCTAAGCTAAGGATATTGGCTACTTTCATACATGAATTTTGCAGTCTTCTTCAGTTCAGGGTTCCCATTTGTATATTCTGGGGAAAATAAGTTAATATCTCTTCCTCTTATTCCTTAGATATTTATGGATTTTTTTCAAAAGTCTTCTTCCAGATTATAGTTCAGAATTTTTTGTAGACTAGAAAAAGAAAGTGAAGGCCTTTCTCCAGAGAGGAAAGTATCGGATTTGCCAGCATGTCCTAATACACTAGAGAGAAGGTCTTCAGACATGGGAGATGCCTGTAGAGTATCCCTTTTGGATCGGAGGCAACTTTACTACTTTTATGGCACCCAACAAAACTCAGGACACCATGAGAAATGATGTGTAGAAAATGAAGGCTGCCCTGCTGACTGTAGCACATCATCTTGGTATGTTTAGCACTTTTGTTCCTCTGCTGACCAAATGTATAGAAGTATGGACAGTCAAACAAATAGATTCAGTAGTTGCTGCTGCTTAGGAAGTACTCAGCTGCATGATATATCTGGTTTTCTAGGGGCTTGAACTCCGGGCCTGGGCGCTGTCTCTGAGCTCTTCATTTCAAGGCTAGCACTCTACCACTTGAGCCATTGCACCACTTCTGGTTTTCTAGTTGTTTACTTGAGAGAAGAGACTCATGGACTTCCTGGGCTGGCTTTGAACCATGATCCTCAGATCTCAGCATCCTGAGTAGCTAGGATTACAGGCATGAGCCACTCATTATTGTTATTGTTGTTCAGAAAGCATTTCCTTATACCAAATCAAGAAGGCAATATGGAGATCTTCCCTAAAGCTTCACATTTTAACATTTACATTGTTTCTTTCGAAAGTTTAAAGATAGTGTGTGTGTGTGTGTGTGTGTGTGTGTGTGTGTGTGTGTGTGTGTGTGTGTGTATCATTTTACCTAGGAATGGAGCTCCAGTGTATTAATAGGATATTCACTTTCATGAGCATATCTGGTTCTAGCAATCCTCGCAATTAGATTATTTCTAATAAATTTCATCTTTAACAACTTTCCTTATAACTATGCCATTCTTAATCTGTCATTTTTTAGTTATTTATAAGACCAGACTATTATCTCTACTTCCGATTTAATTAATTAAATAACTTTCTAGCCAGGCCCTGGTGGCTCACACCTGTAATCATAGCTACTCAGGAGGCTGAGATATGAGGATTGTGGTTCAAGCAAGCCCTAGCAGGAAAGCCTGTGATGCTCTTATCTCCAGTAATCCACCAGAAAACCAGATGTGGCACAGTAGCTCCAGTGGAGAGCACTAGCCTTGAGCTGAAGAGCTGAGGGACAGCGCCCAGGCCCAGAGTTCAAGCTTCATGGCCAACAAATATATATATATATATATATATATATATATATATATATATATGTATAAATATATATTTATATACTTATATACTATATATAAGTATATAAATTATATATAATTATATGAATATATTTATATATATGTATGCATATATATATATGGTAAAAATAAAATGACTTCCTAACTGTATCCTAGACCTTGTCAGTCCTCCATCCCTACCAATGTACTTGATTCTAGAAATTCATTTACATGAATGTTTTGCTGCTATTTTAAATTTTCAAAACTTTTCTTGTCAGTATCTTTATTAATTCCCATGCAAGAAAATTTTCTTCTAGCCATCATTCTAAAGGTTAATTTGAAAATTCTACTAGTATGTTTTAGGTAATTATTTATTTTCATAAATGACTTTTGATGTATAAATTTACTAAGCCATGTAAACAATGAATTACCAACTCAATGCCTTTCTCCTATAAGATGTTTGGCGTATTATAAAATGCACAGAATAACTTAACAACCTAAGTTCCATGATTTCTAAAAAAATATAAATTTTCATTTGTCACTATCAATCTGGAGTTAATGTATATCCTATATAACTGAGAATAGTGAGGTAAGGGGTGGATAGGAAGAAAAGAGTGAAGATGTTGAACAAGGTGACATTGATGAACACACACTGTATTCATAAATCGCTTGGTTAAATGGAAGCTCCTTTGTACAACTACTTAAAGATAATAAAAAGATTAAAATGAAATGGAACAACATCAATATTTTATTCATTGCTACCATGGTCACACAATAGGGCTGATTTTATGAAGAAGGAACATAGAATTTCACCAGGAACAACTCTTATAAGAATAGTTTTTGAGAACCATACAACCAAGTAAAAAGCTTAGACTGGAGAAAGGGGTAAGGTAAACCAAGTCATTCACACCACGTATGGCTGAGCATTTAAAAAGACATGTGCATGCATGTGAGCTTCAGGAGGGAAAGTGGATACGAGAATTATGTTGATATTTCACTTTAGACAAATTTACAGTGATCAATACTGGCTGCTATTAGTTGAGGAATGATAGGATATGATTTCCCATCTTAGAGATATGCTTGGTTTCTGAATGGGGAATAGAAAAGGAAAGAGCCCCAAGGAATACAGGAGTTGAATAAATCATTCGTTAGGGTTTCAATAGTACAATTTTTCCCGTATCTGTCATCAGCCATGGAAATTCACAGGGTTTGGACTTTAGAAAGACAAACTTATCCCCTATTATCCTCAACACTGTGTCAAATTTATTAAATGCACCTTTGGTGTCCAATGATGAGCAAGGATGAGTTTTCTATGTTTTTCTCAAATGGACCTGGTTTGTGAGTTAAGCCAAGATAAAACTATTTATCAAGAATCAGAAACCATGCTTTGCAATATAATTCTCCTTAGAATATACTACTTTGTACAGAATGGATGTCAAGCAAGACTGCAGGATTTGATTTAGTTTTAACTATATGTAATAGTTACTGACGCTTTACAAGTGTAATGTATTACATAAATAATGCAAGCTCAGTTCAGGCTTGACTGTCTTATCTGCCTCACACAGTGATGATAAACAATTTAAGGCTTCCTTTCTCAGTCTCTAAAGTTTCTTTTATATCCCTCAACTCTGCAGCTGAGTGGTGTCATGAAGGAAAAAAGGAAATTTTTATTCTGACAACTCAGATATCCTTTGCATTTTCTACAAATGAATGAAAGGAAGATATTGTGTGAAGGGATTTGATTTGTAACACAATAGCTGCTTTTCCCCAGCTAAAGTGGAGAACGTGGAACAAATTTACATTAAGTGTATGCTCTTATGAAGGAAGAAATAAGCATTTAAATTTGAAATATGTCGAGCAACTATTTTTATGAAGGGAAAGTCGTTTTGTTCAGTAGTGATTTTTAGTTCCACTGAATAAAGGCTCACAAGAAGCATTCATTTTCTCCTTCTGTGTGTCTTGTTGGTTAAGCTTTAAATCTTAAACCTTCCACGTCGCCCCTTTCTTCTCTAAAAGGTAGGTTTCAGACAATGCTGGCTCTACTGCTACATTTTACAACTTATTGGTAATAAAGTATCAAGGAAGTTACTGCATGATATTTTAGCCATCTGGAAAGATTCAGAACCAACCAAAGTATCCATTCATCAACCTATCTCACATACATATTCATTTAGTTGATGAGAGATCTATTAGCTGCACAATGTAGAGCTCAAGAATGGATTTTGTGCACTCACAGAATTTTTGTCTGTTAATAAAATGTTTGAAAAGATCCAGAAAATTTAAACCAACTAGTAGTCTTGGTTAATAGAAAATCTTTGAATAGCAGATTGTGGGATCGACCACACATGTACAATCTGAATAGCTTCTCGAGCCCCAAAAGAAAGGTTCAGTTGTATGTGGATTGTGTGCTTTACTTTTCCTCCTCTCAAATATAGAGATTTTGGTAGATGCCCATGTTGACAGCAATGAAAGACCACTACAAGTGTGGAAATGATATAGCATGCTCTTACTCTTATTGGCCATCTATTTCTTATGGTTTCAACAATGCCATATTCGCCATTTACTTTTGTGTTCAGTCAGGGAAGCATGGCATACCATACAACTTCTGGCAACACAAAAAATTACTTGATATTTAATCTCAAAAGAAAAAATCACAATGCATGACAATACCTGTTTCACAATCAATAAATTAGATTGCTTTTCTCTGCAGTAAATTGCAAATCTGGGTCAAAGTCCTTTTTAAGAAGGTTTACTGGTTTCCCTCATAGTACTTACAATGTGTCTATAAATCTACAAGTGAACACACTGGACAGAACAAAAATAACATAATAATAGTACTAGAACATGGAAAATGATGCAGGGCTCTAGGAATTTATGCCAGGTGAGGCCAAAGGAGGATATTCTTAGTCGTGGATCAGAGACGCTCAATAGTTATGTACATCTGATCATATAAAATAATGTTTATCAAAATGAACTCCAGGAAATGAAAACAAGGTTTTTTTCCCTTTGTTGCTGTTATTTTTTTCATTTCCTCTTGTCTTGTTTGTTCATTTATCTATCTCTGGGAGGGTAAAGGGGAGCATATAAATGGTGGGACAAAGCAGCAATGAGCCTCACTAGACACCATGTTGAAAATGAACTGTACGATCTGTGGGTGGGATGGGAGGGAAAAACTGGGAGAGAGCAAGGGAAGGTGTGACATTGTTCAGAAACTAATGCACTCCTTGACTGACTTACATAACTGTAACATCAGCTTTATAATAATAAAAAACTGCAAGAAAGAAAGTATTAAATATTGATGGAAATCTCCAGATAATTCACCTTTGTAGTTGATAATTTCATTCAGTCATATTTCTCTAAACTCATTTCCTAGGGTTCTTTTTCTTACATTTAGTGTGTCTACTTATAATGCTGAGCCGCTGAAACTGGGTACAGAATTCCCATGTAGCACATCTGAATGAGAGAGTTTGCCTCACTCCAGGAATTTCAGCTACTAGTTAGAAACCAATGGGTAGATGAGCAAAGGAGAGTGTGAATGGGCAAATATTGTCAAAGGTCTTTATGTGATCCATGAAAATGAAACAGTGAATGCTAAGAATGTCTTAATGAGGAGAGGGATGAAAGGAAGAATAAAGGTGAATGAGACTAATGGCATAGATGGTTGTGATCTAGAACTACCACAAAGAAAACTCCTTGTATGACTAATACAGACCAATAAAAATGTAAAAATAGGTGTAACAGCCAAGCTGAGTGTGTCTCAAATCTAATTGCTTCAAAAAAAATAAAACGTTAATTTTAAAAAGGAGTGACATTGAGCAAGAGTCATTACATTGATAAGGTATTTTGTTCAGTTGCAATTCCTTTGTATAATTATTGAAAGTTAAAAATAATACCAAAAATAAAAAGATAGATTGTACTCATAGGAGGCTACAATACTTGATAAGAAATGTACTCATTATCTTGTCTATGTAATTGTAAACCCATTGTACAGTATTTTCACAAAAAAAAAAATGTTGAATTGAAACCTCTTTGTACAACTACTTAAATATAATAAATGTAAATGAAGGAAAGCTTTTGTGTGAAAAACAACACACATGACTAATTTAAGCTTGATTTTTGAACACAGCAATGAAGATCATAACATTTCTATATCCAATTATAAGAAAAAAATTAGCACAATTTTAATATAATCCAACCTGTGCCCTAAACTTCATTTTTTTTTCTTTTTGATTTTGCTGTGGACAATTGAAATGTAACATGAATAGAGTTTACCTTGAGCATTAAAGGAAGCAGAGAAAAGAAAACTTTTTCTGCATGATACTCTTGGTTTAGTCACTTGCATCCATTATAGCAGAATAATAAACAGCTGGATGTTCTAGTTAAAGGTATGTAAATATGACATGCTTCTTCTAGATATCTCAGATAAAAACCCTCAGCTCAACTATCCTCTTACTTCAGTGTACAAAGTACTAAAAGCCAATGGATAAATAATAGACTAGGAACTGTTGTGTTAAAGAAAAAGTAAGAAAGGAAGCATAAAAGAAAGGAAGTAAACAAACAGCAAGAAAGGAGAGAAGAGAGGAAGGAAGGAAGGAAGGAAGGAAGGAAGGAAGGAAGGAAGGAAGGAAGGAAGGAAGGAAAGAAGGAATAAAACGTATTATACCCTTAAATATAACTGTTTAAAAATAGGAAAGGAAAAAATAGTGTGTTTCCTCTATAAGGGAAAGAAAAGTCTTCCTCTGTTGTACAACACAGTGTATATTGCCTCATCAATATGCTACACAATATTTTGATTGTTATCACATATAACACAACACTGTTGTCTTCATTATGGTGAACATATGATCTTCATCCACATGATGCTGTGGAAGGTGAAGGCTCTATGGTCCTGCCCTAATCGCTGTCCTTCCTAAATTGTCTATATTCTAGGTTAATATATGTACAATATAGGGTTTAATTCATGCCAATTTACTCCATGTCATAAAATACCATTATACTTCAAATCATATTAAATATCATACTCAATTTACACTGTTCCCAATATGACACAGCTTCTATTTATTTACTCAGTTTCAAGGTGAACAGATAATCTGTTCTTCCATGGCTCAGCTCTGATCTTTCAACATAGCTGCACCCGGCTTTCCATTTGCTGTCCCAAAGTGAGAAAGATGACACACAAAATCCTGTCATTGTAACTGCTTTTTTGTTTTTTAAATGTTATTTTATTGTAAAGGTGCTATACAGAGGGACTACAGTTACCTAAGTAAGGTAATGAGTACATTTCTTTTGCTGCTTTGTTTTCTGATGAGAATAGCTAGATGCTGTTTTTGAACATTTTCAATCAAAGATAAATGAGTCAGAAAAGAATATAATATTTTGTTTCTGCTTAATGGAAAATCATATTTGAGTCTCTCGATATAAATTGTACTAAAATTGGAAATAATTGACAAGAGATGAAGAAGGAATAACTAAATTACTCTCCCTAAGGATTTATTTGATTCGTTTGGATAGAGTAGGTAGATTTCTCCAGCTCTAATGTGCTGTGAGCCATTGCTTACAACGGATAAACTTTTCTCCACTATGAGCTAGAAGACCTCCTAAATCAAGGTTTCTATCTAACATACCATTATTCTACAATTCAATAATTTTGACTAACAAAACACCCCTTAAGTCTTAACAATGTACAAATACCAGGATGTGATACATTATTAAATTTTCTTCCTTCATCCGGCCTGTTTTTGAAACAAAAAAGAAGGTCTACATCAATGCTATGCAAGAGAAACACAGTGCTAGACAGCAGCTCTAACACTTTAGCCACACCTCCATACTCCTGTGCACTGGTCATTTTTGAGGTAGGGTCTCGCTGCTTAAGGTAGACAAATCTCATTCTAATTACACTTCTGACGTTAGCTGGGGTGAATGGCAAATGACTCCCATCCACCTTTAGGTGTTGAGATAGGGTCTCATGAACTTACTTATTTGGGTTGACCTGGATCTCCAATCTTCCCCATCTTGTCACTTGGGAAGTTAGAAGTGCAGCATGGTCCATCAAATTGTCTGATTATTTGTTCTTTCATTGCTTCTTGTTCAAATTTTTATATATCCTACTCTGCATATTCATACTTGATAAGATAGATAGCTTTGCAAAAATTTGGAAGCATTCTGTGGGCTGTCTCTTCCTTCTGATAAACGTTTCCTTTGAAGTAGAAAAGACTTTTAATTTGATGCAATGCTCACTTAGTATCTTTTAAAAGATCTTGTAAAGGTAGTCTATAGAGGGATTATAGTTACATAAGTCAGCTCATGAAAACATTGCTTCTTGAACAGTGTCACCTCTTCTCTGCCTTTCTCCCAGTTTTCTCCCTCTCCAGAGTCTCTTCCCCCACAAGTTGTATAGTTCACTTTTAACATGGTGTCCAGTGAGTATCACTGCTGAATTATTTCACCATTAGTCACACTATTTCTGTGCTTCCCCTTTCCTCCCCAAATAATATAAACTTGCATACAAGACAATCTAAAGAAATCTATAACAATAACAAAAGGGTAAAAACAGAAAAATAAACACAGTGCTTGTTTCCATTTCTTGTAGTTGATTTCAAAAAATACCATTTTATATGATCATACACACATAGCTATTGAGCCCTTATGATCCTCTCCTAAGAACATCCTCCTTTGGTCTCACTGTGTGAATGTTTAGCGTCTGTGTAATTCATCAAGTCCAAGGGTAATTTTTTGTCTTTTACTGTCCACTGGGTGTAGCTGCAGATTCAAAGGCACATTGTAAGTATTACAATTGTTTTAAGGGTTTCTGAACCTCAAGCCTAGGAGTTTATCTAGCTCCAGTTGTCTTTCAAAGGCTTTGCTTCCAAATGCAAACACACTGGGGTATAGAATTCAACATTTGAATCATGGTGGATACAAATATCTAGTCTATACTTCTATGCTCTGGTCATCACCTGACATATGAGTTCAGGCCCTCCATGGTCATCTTATGCTTTACGCTGGCATCAAAGAATGAGGGAAATAAGAACTGCTTTCCAGCATACTGGACCCATAACTGCAGAATATGCAAAATATGGTTGCAAGAGTTAAGTAGAAACATATGTTCCCTAAGAAGATTTAATGAGAAATGAACTGGAAATTGTTGTACCTTGGAAACAGCAACTACCCTCTTTGGTCTACTTATCTTCTTTAGTGTTTTTAAAGTCGAAATAAGGAAATTATCTTAATTAGGAAATATTTTAATTAAGAAGAAATAGATCATTTGGGGGAACTTAGCTGACTAGTTTGTGATTTAACTTTTCAAGTATAGATTTCTTTTTCTCCTTTATTTTCTGAGCTCCTGTGCTACAAGTAATTGACTTCCTGTCCCTTGCAAAAAGAGGTTGATCAGGTAGAACTGCTCAGATACTTAAATATTGTTGTCCATTAGATTCTCTGGTACTGATCCAGGCTTCTAAGTTGATTTAATTCCTTGCTGAATTTTGTCAAACTGGTAAGAACTTGCAACAGTAAATGACTAGCAAACCTCTTTATTCAAATATCTTGCCATTACTCTGTCTGCACATTTCGAGACTTACTTGATGCATTATACTTAGGTAAATTGAGACATATGTATTTAAGACCAAACAAATTGTGTCTGTGCATGCGCATGAGCATGCACATGTGTATATATCTGGTTTTTAGTCCACTGATTCTTCACTGGTTCTTTACATCACAGCCAGTGATGGTCAGCTGCTGCATAGTGTTGTACAATTATGTTGATGTGATTGTGGGATTCTCCATGTCCCCATTATTCATTTAGAGTCAGTTTCCATTATCAACGAATTACTGAAGTAGAGCTGGACAAATGTATTCTAGCTTTGTTTCTAAACTCCTGAAGACATTCCAGGGCAATTGAATGAGGTTAATTTCTCCTTTAATAAATATCTAAGTGTTTCTTTGCATCACTAAAAGGCCACTTATATTATAAAGTATATTTCAGGAGGAAGAAGATGAGAAAGATGAAGACAATGTAGAAAGTATAATAATCTCACAATCCTAGAAAAACTGTAAGGTAATTTCTGAATCTGATTGATAAAACATTTGGGGGACTTAACATCATTCTTGAAACAGAGGTTCATGTTAAAACAGGGATGTCAAGGAATGACTTGAAGTGGTAGATAAGGGCTCAGCATTTTTTCATTAAATATAAAGAATTTTAGAGTACCAATCATAATGCCAATGCAGCAAAGTATTCATCTGCATCCATAGTAGTCATCTCCCCAAATTCACACATCAAATCACAAAGATGCTCTGGCTTTCATGAAACCAAAAGTAAAAAATATTGCAATTTAATTATCCCAAGTAACTTTGTGTTATATTATTTTTGTATGTTTAAAACAAAGAAGAGATTTTTTTTAAGATTTAAAAATTGTTAGCACAATGTGATTAAATGCATCACTTAAACAATTTTCAATAATTTTTAGCTAAAAACCAATATTTTTTAGTGTAGGATACAGTATACTTTGCAGTGAGTCAACAATTCAATTTTATCCACTGTCTGGTGAATGTGTTGAATGGCTTATTTCTTAAAACCACTATGGTCTATGAATTGAATTCAGTGTTTGGAAAGATGTCCATTTTCTACTATAACTGTTTTATGGGATCAATAGAACTTTTATGAATATGGTAGCTTTGTTTTAAATGAAGATCTCTTATATTTCAATGTATAAAGAAACAAATGTTACCAAGTAAAAATAATCCATAAAAATAAATAGAAAACAATTATTAGGAAGACCATGTAGATTCATCCAGAGCAAAATTATATTTTTTGTCAAAATTAGTGTGATGACAGAGAAGTAGGTTATTACTTAGTACTTTTATTTCCATAACTTCACAATAAATTGTGTTTACAATTTTAACTGCTTATTGTATTTATCTGATAGTCTCTGTATGTCAATACATTTAATTTCCTCAAATACCCAAATTAATTTGATTCTGATATTCTATTTTCATACATCAAGAAACTGAGAAGTAAGGCTTTCCAGTGTCACAGAGTTATATCTGTTAGACCTTACCCAGTTGGATATGACATTAAGAGTCCAACTTCTCATAAACTTTGTTTTATTTTTTGCTAATACTATAAAAGTTAACCTTGATTAATTCTTGAAGAAATGTGTGCTGCTTATAACTAGAAAAATGTACTTTCAAATAATGATGACTTGTACCCACCCATTACCACAAACGAGAACAGAACCTATTTGGCAATGAATTATGTGTCCCATACCCTTTGTCATATTAAAAGTACCATATTTTTTCCTCATTGAATTGGGAAGTGGTGAAATGAAGGTATCATTGTCATGTTTAGTATATTTTAATCAGACGTGATTAAGAAAATATGCCACAGCTTAGCCTTTCACAATAGAAATAGAGTTTGTTTTAGAATCCCAACAATATTGACTGACGTGTGTCCAAAATGTTAAACTGATGAATTAAGCAATGTGACTCATGTAAGTTAGTTCCTTTCCAGCAGATATCATGGCTACCATTGATTTACTTTGTGAGATACCTTTCCTCACCTTTCCTCACGAATTAAGTAAAATCAATTAAAATAATAGTGTTAATAATTCCATATGCTTTTGGTGAACAGGATAACATATCATGACAAAGCCATAGCTATCATTTTCTGTAGATGTTTTGTGGAAGTTAAACTGTCCATTGGATAACCCTTGAGATATGATAACTGTGTGGATAAATGAATTAACAACTGTTAGGGTCCATCAAGACCATCCCAGGGGACCACATGGAGGCAGGCAGGCACAGAAGAAACATTATTATAAGGTTTATTATAGGGGCCATAGCTCCCCAGGGAGAGAGAGCAACATGGCATCTGCTCCTATCCAGGTGGGTAGCTGTGGCCACTGGCAAGGTCCTTGCTCTGGTAGGTCTGGGTGGGAAGAGTGAGTGGCCCATGTATCGCAGGAACTCTAGGGCAGGGAGGAGCTCAGGACTAGGTGGAGCTGAGGACCAGAGATGGGGATAATGCTAACAAGAGCAAGAGACTAAACCAGATCCTGCTTTATATTTTTATGGAAGACCATGGGAGTATCATTTATTATGACTACTTAAGAACAATCATTTCATAAGATTTTCCCTCAGTGAAATAGAAGTCATCAAAAACAAGCTTTTCTGAGTAAAAAACAAAAATGCAAGCCAGTCCTGTGGCAGGTGCTGAGATTACAAATAGGAATGAGGCGTGATGCACCTATGTGCAGAGCATACTCTTTGCATAAGAAAAGTGAGTATTTAAGCCACCTGTTACAGATTAGACCCCTGTGGGTATGCAAAGAGCCTCACTACAGAATCTAAGTGAATCCCAAATTACTTCCCAAATGACCATTTCAAGATGACAGTTTCCCCCCAAAATTTAAGCAGCATGTCTCTTTCCTTTTAGATGAACACTCTCAGAGAAACAACATCAAAACCAAAAGCCAACAGACCTGGTCTCATTATGTGGAGAGAACAATTATGACCTGGAAAAACCAATGTGTTTTGGCAACACAAAGTTTTGTTAGAGTGATTGATTATTGAATTTTTAAAGTATGTCTGGCTCTTGAAGATAGTTTATAGTAGATGAATTCTTAATCTCCGGTTTATACAGCCCAACTCCCAAGAATATTTTCAGAGAGCCTGTGGACCTAAAAATAGAAATTCATAATGAATTGAATTACTCTTTTGTTTGGTAAATGAATTATTCTTTTGTTTTTGTGAGCTAATCATACAACCCACCTTGAGACTGTACCCATCATTTTTTTGAGTCTATGAACATCAAACCTGGAGGAGTAAAAGGACTTTGTAAAGCTATCTGTGAGGTAAAATACTGGATGAAGTCACTGCTAAGACACCACTGGCTTAGTACTTTGGTCCTGCTTTCTGCTTTCACAGTCTTGAGGGGTTGGGCATAATGTTTCCAGCAGAAAACAAATTCAGATCTGTGTGCAGATGTTAGTGCTGTGTGGTTACCTAATACTGCAGTGAAAATATCAATGTCGAAAAAGTAGACTTCAATGCAAAAATAGACTTCAGTGCAAAAACCAGTGCTAAAAATAGATGGACATTTTATAAAGTAACATCATTTACCTACTCAAGAAAATTTAAGTTTGATAATGAAACATCAAATTTGACATAAGTAGGTAAAGAATATACAAGACAGTAATTATAGTGAGCTATTTTTTCCTAACTCTCTAAGAAATTCATAAATGATCACACTAAAATTAATAAGGTAAGAAGATCTGGGTATTATTGTTTGTTAGTAAACTTGACTTAATTATAAAATGATTGCAATCTCTCAAAACTGCAAAATAGGTATTCCTTTCAAGCATGCACCCAACATTTACAAAACTTGACCATGTGTTATGTCATATATCGTGGCTTCCTGGCATGAACTTTATAATGAAATTTATAATCACTAATTCTAAAGCTATAAGGGTTCCAATTCCTAATGTAAAAAGTAACAATAATATAATAAAAGTAATAATTTTATCAGTGCTTTCGTTAAAACATAAGAATTTACTATTATGCTATAGTGGTTGCCTTTTTAGAGATCTTTCTTAGCTTAATGCTGGCGGCTCATACTTGTAATCCTAGGAGACTGAGATCTGTAGATCATAGTTGAAAGCCAGCCGAGGCAGGAAAGTATATGAGAATCTTGTCTCCACATTGCTATCTAAAAGCCAGAAGTTGAGCTGTGGCTCCGGTGGTAGAATTTTAGCCTTGAGCAAAAGTGCTCAGAGGCAGCATTCAGGACCTGGGTTCAGGTTGGCAACTTACAAAGAAGAAATCCTTTCTGAATAATATTCTCTGTGCACAATGAACGTTTATGTAGGAATTTCTTTAAATTACTGTAAAGCAGTTGATGTATGTTGCATGTGTGTGTGTGTGTGTGTGTGTGTGTGTGTGTGTGTGTGTGTGTGTGTATACATGAGCAGATATAGGGTTTGAAATCAGGGATTCATGCTCTTGGTGGGTAATTTCACTTAAAATTGGTACTCCATTATTTGGGCTTTGTCTCCAGTACAACTTTTGCAGGTTCCTTGCAAGTAAACTTTTAGAGGTTTCTATCCAATCCCACTTTAAACAGTTATCATCAAATATCAGCCCCTACCATAAGCCACTGGCATCCAGCCAACAGGTTTGGATTCTCTCCCCATGAATATCAGCCTTCATGTCCTATATATTGTCAATTCCATGAATGCAACTTAATTAACATTTTATTGTGAGAAAAATCTCTAAGTCCCTTAGTGAGATCTTCAGTAATATTTAGTCTTGAATACCTCATTTACAAATAAGCTCTGTCCCACATCACATCGTAAATGCTATGCTATTTTTCTATTACTGCCTAACAAAGATGCTAATTTAGTATCTTCAATAGCATGCACTTACGTCAGATTTTCAAATCAGAAACCTGCCATACGTGATCTTGTCTTTGTGCTCAAGTTGACACAGGAGTGAGCACTGGCTTCTTCTCTGTGAGAAGTTCTCCTATGGACAATCTGCAGAGAACAGTGTCTGAGAGGCTGCTTGTCTCTGACAGCTATCATTTCCTTGCCTGGGTAAAGCCCAGGTCCCCTTCCTTGCTTCTTGTAAGGGGAAGGATGCTCTCTCCTTGCAGAGCCACTTGCATACATCAGGGTACTTCCTTCCAGGCCAGAAACACAACTTTTCCTCTTTCTATGGCTAATCTCTTCCACTTCCTCTTCAGGCACCAGCTGAAGAAAACCTCCTAATTTTAAATGCTCATAGTACGAATTCAGGGCCACTTAACAAAACTCTCCATTAAACCCATTGCACTGCATGATCTAACCTAATCACGAGTGACAGCTCGTCCCGTTCTAAGTACTGTAGTGTGGGGTGGGAGATAGTGTTGTGGGAAGCTTAATTTTTAGATTTTGACTGTTCACAGATACTGTGAATGCTTTGTTTGAATACTTATTGGCAGAGTAATGGCAATGGGCTATATTCTACTATTCTAGATAAACAAGGTTTGAGGTCTCCAGACTCCTTTTAGCTAAAAGTAGACGAAAATAGAGGCTGCAAACAAAAATGTAGGATGTTACCATCTTGTCCAACAGTGAAACTGGATGTTTTGATGTAACAAACTGATTCTTACCCAATATATTCAGTAAATAGGAAATGGTGCTTAAATATGTTTATTACTATGAGGTATCTACCATAGGAGAAAGCACAACCAAGTAATCTTCCCTGAAAATTTGACAGCCTATGATTCCAGGACTTTGAATTTCCTCATAATGTGTATGTAAAAATAATGAATGTGAAAGAACGTGCATTTTGTTTCTGCCAGGCATTCCTGTAAGGAAGCAGAAATTCAGTGAACCACACTGAAGATGACCTAAAGTTTCATAATTGAACAAAAGGATGGAATTATCTGAAGAAACAAATGGTGCAAGTAGAAGGATTGAAGTGGTTTTAGAATATTCAAGAAGACCTTGGTGTTCATCCCAATAACTCACAAAGCCAAATATACACTTGTTCTGTAATAGTAGATATTAGAAGGAAATGAATCTAGGAGGGTAAAATCGTAACTGTCCAAATGACATTGATTGATGAATATTCAGTTCAAGCTTTTTATACAAGACTGTTCTGCATGTGTCTTCAAACTACTTGTTGAGTAATACAAATTACGTAAGATTTTTTTGTCTAATTGAAGAGAGAGCAAGTTCATAGTTAATTAGAAATTATAGGAGGTTATCACAAATCCATCAATACTAATATGAATAAATTATCATGGATTATGAAATATGAATAAAATGTTAGAGAGTCCATACACAGGAACAGGGATGGATGCACACTTTTGTTCAGTGTGGGAAGAAATGTAGGAGACAGAATCAGAGAAGCATGCCACGCCTAGCCTGGGAAGTGTCTTCGCAACCTCTTGAATCTTCCTGTGTTCAAAGGAAAAGTTTGGCCTTTTAAAGTTGAGTTATGAAACAACGACCTGTACTAGAAAGCTAATAAAGGCAGGAGGAAGAAGAGTAGAATGGGAAAGCACAAGGACCCATCGTGAAATTATTCCAGATGTTCAAGTGACTTAAAAAGAATTTGTTATAAAAAATGGATTAGACAACAAAGATATAATGCAGAATGGGAGATTTTTGCCAGCTATACATCAGACACAATATTCAGAGAGAGTTAAGAACTGAACCCTCAAAGAATCAACAAACCAATAAAGAAAGGACTAATTAACTAAACAGAGGTATCACAAAAGAGCACATAAAAATGGGCAAGAAACATATGAAGGGATGCTCAACATCTGAGATCCTACCTCACCCCAGTTCGAATGGTCATCAACAAGAATGGTGTGGATGTGAGCCAATGAGAACCTAATACACAGTTGGTAGAAATGAATACTTGTTCAACCACTCTGGAAAGCAGTGCAAAGGTTCCACCAAAAACAAAACATAGAACCACCCTAGGATACAGTAATTTCACTCCTGGGCATTTTTCTAAATGATTACAAACTAGGATAGAATAAAGCCACAAGCAAAACCATGTTTATTGTAGCAGTATACACCATAGCCTTGGTATGCAATCAGGCCAGATGCCCTGCACGGACAAATGGGACAAGAAAATGTGGTATATCTACACAATGTTATTTTACCCATTGATTAGCAAGAATGATACTATATCACTCACAAAACATGTAAAGATCTGGAAAAATTCATGTTAAGTGAAGTAAGTCAGGTTCAGAGAGAAAGGTTTTATATTTTCTCTCCAATGTGGCCCTAGTTTAGCTTATAAATATGTAAGTGAATATTGGATAATATGTAAGTATATAAGAAAATATTAGATGGTATACAGTAGATTCAAGAGAAGAACAATGTAACAAAAGGATAGATATAGATATAAATATAACGGGAAGCAGCTAGAGGATAAAATTATGTACTTTTCTGTTTGAGTCTCTATATCTTTCACTGGAAAAGTGGCTTTATATTCAGACAAGTTGTGATTAATCCCAATAAATATTTTTAGCTGCAAATATGTGCTATCATTGCTTATACTATAAGAATACTTAAATGTTTCACTCATATATCATTGAAAATACATGCTCTGTTTTTTGACTCAGAGGAATTGACATATTCCATAATTTTTACAAACACATTACCTATATATGTATTCATATATATAAATACTTTCATATATATGACTGTATATTCACATATTTACACTTATATATTTATACATATACTTTATACATACAAATATATGTTTAAGTATGTATATGTATATATATTTTCAAAATCATAGTACTCTTCCATAATAATGTAATTTAAAGAATATATATTTCTTTATAATCTTGTTTTTGATAAATATAATAACATTTCATAAAATACAAAAGTGTTACGATTAAATGTTTTTGTATTATTATGATTCTAATCAACGCAGGAATCATCCATTGCATTTGGTGTGAATTCTTATTAATATTTGCTAAAGAATGATAAGAAAACAACTTTTTCTTATCAATCATATGGTTTTGACAACACAGACTTATTTTGAAATTATTTCTTATTATGATTAATTTCAACCTCATGTTCTGTCAAAACACAACTATTGAAATTTAATATACACAATCCCCCTTGCGTCACATCTCTAACCTTGAACGCAAATCGATAAAATGATGAAAATGCAATATAAACCAAGCATCTTCTCAGATAACTGACAGTCTTATTAACTTCCCACAATCACATGCAGATAGATATTATTTGATTATTTAATAGATGAGAAATTGGTTCACCACGACTATAAAAAAACTTATTAAAAATCTGTTTTTCGATTGGAATCTGATTTATACTAATATCTTACTGCATCCTCAATGTTTTCATCCCAGTACTTTCTCTAAAAAAACCTCATTTTACATAGCAGTAGAAAGGAGAATGTTGACAAGAATTGACAGTCAGGTCAAAATCAAATTAAAAAGTTTCTTCACATGAAAATAAACAATTATCACAATCAGGATACTGCCCACAAAATGGAAAGAAGTCTTTGCCAGTTTTAATGGCCCAAGAATTAATGCCAAGACTGTATCAAGAAACTAGAAAGAGTAAATCTAAATAGCAAAAGACAAATAATTAATAAATGGTCAAACAAAGTGAATAGAGAGATCTTAGGAGTGCAAATGTATAATAAATACATGAAGTATTCAATGTACTCAGCCATAAAAAAGAAACTCAAAACTCCAACTCACCCTAGTTAGAATTTCAATCATAAGAGGAAAGAACAAATGGTAGTGGGATGTTAGAAATCAGAATTCTCAGGTAAGAACGTCAACTAGTTCAACCGTTACAGAAAATAGTATGGAAGTTTAAGTAAATAAAAACAACTAACCCATACCTGCTATACCATTATATGACCCTGATATACCGTTCTTGGACATAAATCTGAAGGAAAGTAAGTAAACATACAAGAGAAATTCTTCAATACCTACATTTATGGCCACAGTATTCACAGTAACGAAAGTATAGAATCAGCTGACGTGCCCAACAACTTACGATGGGATAAAACACATGACACACGGGTGTAGAGTTGCAATCTGCCTACTTCCCTCAGTCGATGACAGGTATTTATTCAAATAAGTATATAAAGAGAAAGCATCAATAATGGATGTTTGAATTAATAGCTAATTTTCAATTAATCACTTCAATACTTAAGAAAATAGTCATAATATTTTCTGTTATGTGTATCAATGTATATTATCTATTGTGTAAATTATATTAATACATTTACAAGTTGTGTACACCTAAATTTGCATCTGCCTTTTATATATTACTTGAAATATATAGTTATATAATATATATATACTAAATAAACTCTAAGTTATGTTTACATATATTCCAACTGTAAGTTACCTTGATAATAAATTCAATTTTTAAATGATACAGCAATTGCAGCACTAGCTGAGCTACATTGAAACAAAGAGATCTTGATTGTCATATTGATTGTAAAAATTGTTGAAATGTTTCGGTTTTGTATTCATGAAAAATATTTTTAAATAAATATAAATCAAGAACCACTGAAGCTTGGTATACATTTCTAACTGCAGCCAATTCAGTGTTTGCCAGCTTATGTACAATTACTCCACAAATTCATTCCTGTTACAGTGATTTAGCAAGGTTCTGTGTCTATAAGCTTTAATTACCTGTTTAATCAGGCTGTGATTTCACCCAAGTAGGTTAATTTTTTAAATCCTACTTGGAAGAAATATTTTGACTAAATTTGAAAATTTGCCAACACCTAGTGTTGTAAAAATGAAGTAAATCAGACAAGCCAACTGATATTAAATGTCATTATCTATAACTTGTCTTACTTAGTTCTGATAAATCAATAGTTTTTCTAAACACAACTCTTGTAGTTAATTAAAAGAAGGTCACTAGACCAAATGTTGTGTAATTCTAGTTGTAATTTTTTCATGACAATTTGTTGTTTTTGCCTGTTTCAAGAGCAGACGCTTCAAAATGTTCCTTGAGACAAGGCTATTACGTAACTGTACAGTAAATTTGACTTTGCAAATGGGAAAATGGTCTCTTGGATTTCAGTTCTCCTAGGTTTCTGGGCATAATTTATCACTTATTTTATTCTGGCTTGTCAACATTTGTGTATATTTATATGATATTTGAGCATAAAAGCAGAATGTGTGCTTAATGAGGATAGATGATCTGATTAGTTATTAAGACAGTCCCTTAGGGGTGGGAACACACCATGCCATGAAAACGCTAATTAATTTCCAAATTCAATACTCAGGAATGTCATGTTTGTGGAAAATACTTTTTACAATTATATAAGAAAAGCAAGACAATTATTTCCAAATATCTAATTGGGAAAGCAAACTCAAGTTCAGTCACAATTCACTCAACAGGAGAGGAAATATTGAACATCAGTGCCGTAATGGACAATACTGGCTTTCTCTTAGTAGGTACACATTGATTCCCCGAAGAAGCAGAGAGCAATCCATTCTGATGATAAATTTAAAAAATCGTAATATTTTGTATTTCAATGAATTACCTAAATTTGGAAAGTTTATGATTAAAACTAAAGATAGACCACCTAGCAACTATTATATGTGAAAGTTTCATGTTGTATTCCTCAGCCATGTAGTTCTTTTTATAGTAGAGAATATCTATTATTATCTATGAAGCAAAATGGTATTAAGAGAATTGAAAAACCCTAAATCATGCAGAAAAATTGTACAAATTTTCTCATCATTAATAGAATAAGCTTGTTATGCCAAAAAAATAAATCTTTGCTGAAACTCAAAAAAATTGAAATAAGTGAGTCAGTTATACTGTGATAGGTTTGTAGACAAATGTGCAGAAACATAAATTATTAAATATTAACAATGTTAACTATCAAATAAATTGCTAATATTTTTTTCAAGTTTTGAGCGGAATTCATGGCCTCCTACCCTTGCTGTGCTTTTCTATGCTAAGACCGGCACCCTACTACTTGATCCGTGCTTCTAGTTTTAGCTTTTGGCTAATTCATTGGAAGTAAGAGAATCTCAGATTTGTCTGCCCCGGCTGTCTTTGAACCATGACCTCAGATATCATCCTCTTGAGCAGTTATGTTGATAGATGTGGTTCACTGGTGCCTAGTTACTTATGTTATTTTTATGTAATTTTATGTAATATAGTTGATGATTGTCACTCAGAGTGTACTATCTTTTATTTCATCAAAGTGGCCAATGTAATGAAAAATGGTAAATTTTAATTAGTATAAGCATACACTGTTGTGTAAACTCATGTATATTTAAATGAAATAACATGTTAACTAGTACTTTACTATTATTTATACAAAATCACAATAGATTTAGTAAATAATTGATTCAATAGATTTCAAAGGAAACTTAACATTGGTTATGAGTTATTTTGAGTTACCATTTCTGAAATCGAGTTCAGTTTTCTTATTATAATCATTGTAGTTAACCTCAAAGTATTTCAGCTTAGACAGTGTGACATTAACTGTGTTGGTTTAATTTTGTTTTGTGCTCAATGAAGGGCAAAGCACTCTCCAAATCAGAAATCCATCATGAAGAGATGATTAATCAGCATGCAAGGAGATGCTTGCTCAAGAGATCACAGCTAGGTGTGCTTCAATGTCCTGTGCTTCAACTAAACAAAAGGGGATTTTTATAATTAGCAGCATCCATATTAAACACGAAATGTTGTTGGTGAAATTAATGATTGGATAATCAGCATAGTGTCCATTAAAACCTGGCAATAAGTTTTCCCTGTTGTCATTTGTATCAAGCACTGGATGTAATCATTTGTGGTTCTAACCTTTATACTTAAAGAAAATGGTCAATTTATTAACTATAAGAGGCCCCGCTACTGATCCCTTGATCTTCAAGAGTTTGCAAGGTGGAACAAAGTAGTTCAGAGACAATTAAAAAATATGGAAGTGGGTAATGAAAAACAGTATTTGAAAATTTCAATAGCTGATTGCCAGTTGTAAACAGAGTAGGCTAAGGAGAAACAAGCAAATAGGAGGTACAATGAACACAAACATCCAGCTAGCTTTAACAGAAAAGTGCTAGTAACTTCATATAAAAACAAGTGTGCATGGAACACTGTCAGTAAGCACATGGTATGTAACACAATAAGCCTATTGAATGCATAACATTGAAATCATATAAAGGATTTCTATAAGCCAAAATAAGCAATTTAGAATTCAAAAACACTGGAAAGAAGAAATTCATAAATATCCAGAAATAAGTCAGGGAAAATTTGAAAAACTAGAATATATATCTTAGAACAAATAAAAATATAACAAATCCAAATTAATGGGAAATAGTAAAGTAGTATCCAAACAAATTTGAATGTTCAAATATTATACTGCAGAAAAATACATTAAATAAATAACCAAAATCTACTTCTTGAGACATGGAAAAGAAACTGCAGCATAAATTCAAATCGAGCAGATGGTGGAACATAATGACTAGAACATAGAAAAATGAAGTAAAGGAAAATAATCAAGAGAATCATGTAGCCAAATGTTAGTTCTTTAAAAAAAAAAATCAAACATAATAGGTGAAAAAAATCTAGATTGACCTACACAAAAGTAAAGGTTACTATAATTGAAATCAGAACTGAAAAATGGTGACATTGCAATTAGTCTTTTAAAATAGAAAGGATGACAAACTATAATTATTACATGCTGAATGTGAAATGGATCGCCACGGGTTGCAGGTTGACTAGTCTTCAGGGATCAATAGAGGTTCTGGAATCTTTGGGGGCTTTGACCCCTTTTGGGAATGAAGGTTAATGAGAGCTGTGATGATAATAAAAAACCTAAGCTAAAGTGGAAGTCATGGGATGTGTGAGTATCTTTGAAGACAACTGCAGGCAATGAGTGAGCCAGCGCAGGAGAGAGAAGTCATATGTGTTGCACCTATAAAAGGGACAGGGAAAGGGCTCTCTCAGCAAGTCACTTCTCCTACTGGACACAGAGCTGTATGATGCAGCTTGCCTTGTGGATTATGGTTTGGTTTTGTTCCAAATCCTGCCTTACCATTAAACCCTGCCTTATCTTTAAATTTGGACTTTTGACAAGTTCTGCAACCATTAACTAATACCTAAGGGAGACCCAGAGACAGACTAAATGTGTATTTCATTATATTATGGCTGTTAGCATGCGCAGGCCAGTGCCAGAACATGCGCACTCTACCCCCACTGAAGCCCCTGATTTGAATTATCATATATACATATGAAATATATACATAAAATACTGTGTATATATATAATACTATATATATATGTATATATATATAATACTGTACAGAGGGGTTACAGTTACATGAGTAAGGTACTGAGTACATTTCCTATCCAGCATTGTTACCCCTCCTTTGTTTCTCCCCTACCATCCCTTCCCTCCCCACCTCTCCAACTCCTCCCTCCCCACCCCTGAAGTTGTAAAGTTCATTTTCAACAGTGTCTTGTACATCTCATTGTTACAATGGGTCAATCTGTATCCTTTTTTCAGCATTTTGTTATTTCCCTTCACCTCCCCAAATTAGAAAAATGTATATACAAGATTCAGTGCATCAGAATCAAATACAGTGAAAACAGGGGTTATACCATGGGGGAAGAACATACAAAAGAAGCAAAAAAAAAATCATATAGTACTTCATAAGTACATTAAAAACATCAGCAACAAAGATAAAACCTCTTGTGTCCCTTTCTTGGGGTTCATTTTGCTTAGCATCAACTTATATGGTCACATGTACATAGCTTTTGACCTTTTGTGCTTGCTCTAGACATATACTAGTTTTCGCAAATAAGAGAAACCATGGGACCTATGTTTCTTTAGGCCTGGTTTACTTCACTTCATAATTTTTTTCCAAGTCTTTCCATTTCCTAACAAATGGATGATGTCATTCTTTCTGATGGAGGCATAGAATTCCAACACACACACACACACACACACACACATCACATCACATTTTCTCAATCCATTCATCTACTGAGGGGCATTGAGGTTCCACCTCACCCCAGTTAGAATGGCTATAATCACGAAATCTAATAGCAGATGCTGGAAAGGATGTGGCCAGGGGGATCCCTGCTGCATTGTTAGTGGGAATGTAAACTTGTACAACCACTTTGGGAAGCAGTATGGAGGTTCCTCAAAAGACTCCACATAGAACTCCCCTATGACCTAGCAATCCCACTTCTGGCTATTTACCCAAATGATCACAAACAAGGCTACACTAAAGCTACCAGCACAACTGTTTATTGCAGCATTGTTCACCATAGCTCAGATTGAGAATTTCTGTAAGTCCCAGGGGGTGCGAGTAGCTGGAGGAAGTAGCTCACTGGGTTCCAGCCCTTTCCCGGTCACTCTACCTCCTTTCAGCTTTGCCCTCATCTCCTCCCCATCCCGCGTTCTGTGCTTCCTCATAACAGAGCCAGAAATCACTGAGCCCAGTGACCCAGTGAACGGATCTGCTGAACCTGTGAGCAAAGTAAACCTTTGTGCTTGCTCTGCTGTCGATATTTGTTTGCCACAAGGAGAGTCACTAATTCAAAAGGCATCCGAACTGGAAATTTAAAATGAAATAAATGAATGACACATACATGATTGAGTGGCAGACAAGGATTTTGACTTCTTGACTTGTTCTTCCAATGCTATGTGTGTTATGTGTGTGTGTGTTTGTGTGTGTGTGTGTGTGTGTGTGTGTGTGTGTGTGTGTGTAAAATCAGTGAGTCAGGAGCGGGTGGCTCACGCCTGTAATTGTAGCTATTCAGGAGGCTGAGATCTGAGGATCACAGTTTGAAGGCAGCCTTGGCAGGAAAAAGAAATCCTATGAAACTTCAATCTCCAATTAACCACTCAAAAACTGGAAGTGGCACTGTGGGTCTAGTAGTCTAGTGCTAGCCTTGAGCACAAAGATGTTCAGGGACAGCACCCAGGCCCTGAGTTCAAGCCTGACAACCACCAAAAAATAAAAACGAAAAAATAGGAAAATAAAAATCAGTGTTTGAGATTCAAGTTCGTAGCAATGTTGGCTTTAAAGTTGAAAATGTGACACTATGTAAGAAATGGTACGCAGAGCTGGTGACTGGTGACACAGAGCTGGCTTTATTTTCTTGAGTTTTCAAATTCACTACTATATGACACTTCTATTCAATCAGTGAGAAGAGTTCATTAAATCACACCAAATTTCATCTTAGAAAACTATAAAACTACCGATTTGGTAGCTCTCTTAAAATACAAAATAATGTGTTTAAAAATATTGTGTCTAAAAACTTAGAGGCAATGTATGACCTTTGGCAAAATCTCCGTCTCAGGATTATGCCAAAACTAGCTATGCAACACTGGGAGGAATCCAAAATTAAATATTTTGCCAAAACGATCACCCTGCTCGAGGGTAAGTCATGCTTGATTTTCAGGAGGACACAGATGCAGCAAGCACTAAGCATTTACTTCTTAATGTCTGTGAACCATGTTAGAGGCAGAAACTGCACAGGTGTCACAAGGCTCCAAGATGGGTTATCTCATAGGAGCATACCCCGGAACACACATGATTTATTCCTTCTAAATGCCTCATAATTTTCTAAAGCTGTTGAATATCTGTGGTATCTGGAGATTAAAAATAGAACTCATTTTACCCCCAAACTTAACAATACTTTTCTTTGTATTGATGGGCAAGAAAGACAAGCCTCCAGCTAATCAATTAAAAATAGAAAATATATTTAGATTGTTTCTTTACTGTTAGTTTGTGATCCAGGTGTTTTTTTTTCTTCTTTTCTGCTAAGAGCTACAAACATCTTGCAGATACTGCTATTCATGGAAAATATACTAGAAAATCCCAATTAAATATTGATATCAAGTATGGAGAAGTCAATGTTCAGTAATATTAATCATCAAAGTGTATGCCATTGCTATTGTATTCAGATTAGTAATAGATAATAACATTCAACAGACCTAGTAATTCAATATTCTATTCTTTATTTACTGCTTATTTTGTAATAAGGGAGACAGAAAATGCATAGATACATTCCATGCAGGAGAGTAAACTTATTTATCTTAGTCATTTTTGACAGAAAATATTATTGAATATAAAATCTCAATATTCAGGAGGCTGAGAAAGGAAAACAATGGAAAGGGAAAACATTCTTGACCTCTTCATTTTGCTTAGAGTCCAAAGTAATATCGATTTTAAAAAACAACAGCAAAAGAAACACAAAAATCAATCCATGTAAAACCAGACAACAGTAGTTCAGGTAGCATGGAAACCTGTGAGCCTGGCCGGAGTTCTCAGCGCAGAATCTCCAGGGGATACATTTCTCTAGCCAAACTCATCCTCTCATTTCTCCCATCATCTCTTTATTCACATCCTTCACTTAGAACCTCTTGATTGCTAATAGGAAAGGCATGCTCTTCACATTTACATCTGGAAAACTCCAACATGGTTGCTGGATAAATTAGACTCATGCATGGTCAAAAAAAAAATGTACTGCTCTACACACACTCAAAAAAGACTGGTTCCCTTACTTAATGCATGAATTTCAGTTCGGATTTGTACTTGCAAATATGTTGAGTCTATAGAAGCATGTATTTATGCCCAAACATAATATGTTGAGTCTATGCAAGTGCATATTTATGCCCAAACATAAGATATAAACAAGAAAAGTTATACAACAAGCTGGCTTTCAAATTGACAGTCATGAGTCTAACCCCTCATGCCTAATTGTTCAGAAGACCAGGTATTGCAGTACATTAAACTAAGTGCAAGCACTAAAGAAGAGTAATAGGTTTACAACCTGAACAGACCCCTGGCAGGTTGGACTTTTACCTTCAATTTCTTTATCTATAAAAGGAAGACTGTTGTTGAAGCACCTCTTAAATAACTAGTGAATAACTAATAAATAACCCCCTAAATAGCTAGTATATAACAAGAGTGTACATCAGTTCCAGATAAAAAATATGCTCAGTATATTTTAGACACTTTTAAAATTACTATAATAATAAAATACCTCCCAATTGTGCAACCCATTTTTGTATGGGGCTTAGATTTCTATTGCCAAAAACTACATATATAGACTATCATAATGCAAAAATAAATCTGTTAACCTGTGTCCTCCTGTTCATTTTCTCAGTGGCAACATTTGGAGATGAACATCAGAATGAAGATTCATTTTTACTCTACGGTCATTAATGGATACTGATTATTTGCAAGGTTGATTCTCTGGGAAAGCTGTAAATAAATGGATCCTTCTGATCATTAATTTTCTTACAGATAGAAGATATCTGCAAGCTGTGATGAATATGTAATGTGAGATACAGTAAGGAACTAGTGATTGGGGTATCAAGGATAAAGAAGTGGGTTCCTGCTTGCTTTAGGATTCTGCACAATAATTTGTAGACATTGGAGAATCAGAGGAAAATCATTCCAGATTCTGACAGTTAAGCAAAGTTCTTGTGAAAGGAAGAAAGAATAAACTAAACTTTGGATAAAATATGAATCTAAAGTCTTTGGATTATGCCATTTTTTCAATGGTATAAACGTTTCCAGATTTTCCACTAGGTGGAGTGGCAAGTGCTCATCTCCTGACCCATCTTCCAAAGGATATTCAGACAATTTTTCTCCAATAATTTTCGTATAAAGGCTTTCAGTGGAACAAAGATTAAGCTATATAACTCCATAGTAAAATTTATATAGTATATTCTAGTAATAATTTGTCAATTTAAATTTACTATTAAAATAAAATACAGTATTTCTAGGTGAACTTTAGATTGGGAACTCAACGTTGACTTTGTTAGTCTTCTGATTACTTGCACTAAAAATTTACTTTTTTATGTCTGTAATATATATAGAGAGAAAACAAGATAAAATGGGAAAGCCAAGACTTTACATAATATTCCACTAAACTAAGTAGGAGAAAGATTTGGGAAGCCTAAAAGAAATTAATGAAGAAACCAAATTAGACTGTCATCTTTCTGTACAAATGAACCACTGTGAACACAGCAATAGCTAATAGTGATTCAAAGGAGAAGAAAATCAAGAGAAGGAAAATGCTTGCAATTAAGTAAAAATAAATATATGTATACACATTATTTTTGTTAACACATTTTAACTCAGCTGAGCATTTGTCAAATATAAGCAAAGGGCACAATTACAAATATTCCAAAAAAGGAAGATTTGAAAATTATTTTCAAATTTAGATCCTTTAAAAGATTCAATGTGAAGTATGCGCTGAGAGGAGACTCGAGCTGTACAGCTTCTTTCCAGGCTTTGCTTGTTTCAGGGATTTTAGGAAAAAACCTAAACAAGGTTAACTTGACCTTGGCTCCAACCAGCCCAGTTCTTGGAATAGAAAGAATGCCTCTAGGTCCCCCTCCCCTTAACAACTTAACCCACCTTCATTGTTCTATTAAGGACTGACCCATTAAACAGATAGCCAGTAATCTGGCTCATACTGGCAACAACAGGAGCTTACCATAAACTCTGCCTTTTTCACTTGCTTCTGTTAAACTCCACTAAACTCCTCCTTTGTGTATGCTTACCTTAAGCTCTGCCTTACTGTTGAATTCCTGAGTCATTTAAACCAAAAGTGATAGGCTGGTTTAAACAGCCATTATGTGACAAAGTGTAACCTCATTGGCCACCTGCGTGTGGTCTAGTATGACTGTGCAATCTTTTGGGTGTATGACAATCGCATTGGTCACCTGCATGACCAGACTTGACTTCGTGAATTTTGCCTTTAAAAACCTAAGTATGTGGCCGCTCAGGGTCGCAGTATCAGCTCCCCAGCCTGTGCTGTGGCCCTGGCTGGTCAGTGTAGGAACCTTCTCAATAAAGTTGCTTCTTTATTAACAACTTTGTTGCGGTGGGCTCTGTCACTCTGGACGACTAGGTGGGCTTGCCTGCCTGAGTAGGGGTCTTCCTACTACAAATGCACTTACAATATTTTTCCTGACAGTTCTTGAACTGGAACAAATCCAAAGCAAGTGTATTCTAATGTGAATAAACAACAAAACCATATAAAAGTATAATTCAAATTTAAGAAGGGAATATTTTTATAGAATAAACACCACAAATAAACACTTTGTATCTCTTTAACTTTGCAGAAGATCTTTCTGCACTACTTGACAGAGCCTAAAATCTTCCCGACTGCCCCTTCCCTACTCCAAGTTTCTACACATTCATTGTACAATGCAGCAGAATATAAAATCATTATAGAAAAATCAATAGCTTTTTATACATCAATAATGAAGAGGCTGAGAAAAAAAAAAGCAGGAAAACAGTTCAGTGTGCAATAGCTTCAAAAATACCTAAGTTTAAATCTAAGGAAGAAAAAGCCTTTTGCAATGTTAACTACAAAAAGTGGAAGAAAGAAACTGAAGAAGCCAAAAAAGTTGGAAATCTTCCCATATTCATGGACAGGCAGAATTACAATCTTGAAACTGGCCATACTACTGAAAGCATTCTATCAATATGCAATGCTCATCAAAATTCTAATGATATTCTTGAAAGAAATAAAAAATGAATCCTAAAAACCACATCAAAAAACAATCCCATTGTACATAAGCCAATCAACTAGCTCAAATAATTAATGCAATCTTTCATTCATATATATGAAGAAATAAGCAAAGATGGAGAGTGAAAAATCATCACTCAAGAGAAAAAACTATAAATCAAAAATTGCTTAATGTGAAAATCAAGAGGAAACAAGAATAATTATTATCCCATACATAATCTCATAAATGTATTTTAGCATGATTTTTAATAGTGATTTGATGATGTGGTAAAAATGGAAACTACAAAAATGAAAGTAGGAGAAGAGTTGACTGAGGGAGCATCAGGGAGAAGTTTGGGATCCAAAGCACAGAAGCAAGGGATCAATCCTCCTTTTGCTGAGTTGAAGGTCACCAACACATTGTGAAGGTCACCAACACATTGTGATGGAGAAGGAGAAGCCAGGGAAGGGCTTCAGCAATTGGGGGAGCAATTGTTTTCAACACTTGCACCTAAATGCTTCTATTTAGCTGAAGAATAAGTGTCATATTATATTTTATCAAATTAAGAATGTTCAAGGTAGTAATCCATTTTATTTGAGGAAAGCACAGATGCTAACAAAGGCTATAAAGTAGGTAACAGTGATTATAAAGTGCATTGGAGAAATATATATATATATATATATATATATGTATTTCTAGCTGCATCATTTACAAGACTTTATACATTTGTTTTAAGGAAATAAGCAATTTTTTCGGGCATTTTTTTTCTGATTCTTAGTCTTAAACTTGGGGCCCAGGTGCTGTCCCTGAGCCTCTTTTTGCTCAAGGCTAATGCTCTACCACTAGAGCCATAGCACCACTTCTGTATAATAAATGTGTGTGTGTGTGTGTGTGTGTGTATGAGTGTGTGTATGTTTAAGTATAGAAATTAAACAGATTGAACTGGAATTCTCTTCTCTGTCTCAGTCACCATTTCTGTCTCTCTGTCTCTGACTTTGTCTTTGCCTATCTGTCTGCCTCTCTCTCTCTCTCTCTCTCTCTCTCTCTCTCTGTCTCTCTCTCTCCCTCTCCCTCCCTCCCTCCTCCCTCTCTCTCATGTGTGTGTGTGTGTGTGTGTGTGTGTGTGTGTGTGTGTGTGCATGTGTGTGCATGTTTCATTCATGGATGAACAGATGTTTAGGCAACCCAGTCATGTTGAAGATACTGGCAAATAATTAATTGAAGCAGTTGAGTATGGTAGCCTAACAGTAGAAATTAGGAAAATGTAAGAGAACATTGTTACTAGAAGATGACAGAAGCCAAAATGAGAGAATGTTCCGACATTCTTGGAGAAGCATTGTACAGATGACGAGGAGACATGAGAAATATAAAGGTATTGAAAGACAGTGGCTATTATGTTATTTTACAGGTCCAGATATTCTAAGTGATGTCACCTTTCAGTATTCAAGATTGTAAGAAGCTAGATTCAAAAGCAAACAAATTCTTTCAGAAGTGAGCTGGTTAAGAAAATAAAGCATGCTCTGACTACTGAAGCCATACTGAATGACTATTAAGAGAGAAATTATTGTGAAAAGAAACCTGTTCTCAAAGAGCCAGAAGAAGTGAATCATCAACTACAGAAGACAATATAGAGATAATGCATTATGAGTTAGCAGGGCTTTTAAAGCATAATTAAATATCACTCACTGACAAAAAAGTGACAAAAATATAGGAAGTATGACATACATTTTCTTAATTTATTAGCTTTTAGGGTGAAATACAAAGGGTTGGAATACAGATGGCAATATTAGCACCTAAGTGGATATTTATTGAGTGGTCACCCTATTCACAAAGAGGAAGATCGGACGGTGGAATATCAGATCTACACAGTCATCAGGGAGCAAGGTTGATGGGGTGTTCTCTGTCTCATTGCTGTGGGATCGGAAGAGGCTTATTCCACTGTCACATAGCAGAGAAAGAGACAAAGGGAGGAATATCAAATCATGTTCTCAGTACCCGTTAATACTGATCACATTTTCAATGTGTATAATCCATGCAAAGCCATATGCCCCTGCTACATGAAAGCAAGCAAAGAAATCTGGGGAAGTGGTAAATGTCATTTCCAATAAGTGACAGGATAAATCAGCTAAGTTCCTATGAACTATAGAATGTCTTGGGAAACTTTTCTATATAACACATCTAGTTGTTATGATCTGAGAGATATGCATACATACATACACACACACACAAATTGTGTGTTAATATTGGTTCCTTGATTATTGCTTCATTCAAATCATATTGATTAGCAGTTTGTTTCAAAAATATGTATTTTTATGTATTTCGATTTAATCTAGTAAATAAGGATGGAATGATTTTGGAAGAAAGTGTTATGCGATGGAGCTATTAGCTACTCTTATAAAAGGATGTTACTAATAATCTAATCTGCTTGTTTTACTCCCTGAATAAATAATGCTATATTATTGTATTTGGATTGGACCTTGAGAATCATTTTCATCAGGCACGGATCACCATGCAGCTGTACACTCCAAAATAGTAGTTATAAGAGACATACTTTTATATTGGATAAGAAGAAAGATAATAAAATTGTCAAAATGTATTGAGGGAAAAAATCAGAAAGGTCTCTTCAAGATGTTGACCTTTTCATTTCTGAATCAGACTGACTTACCGAAAAAATAAACAAAAATGAGATTTCAGGACACACAAGCAGTATAATATCCAAGATGGGTAAAGAGAATTGATTCTGAACCACATAAAAGCTGGAAACTGAGCAAGAAGGAGAGGGAACTTGCTAGGCTGTGTCACTTGAGATTATTATTATTTTTTATTAGCTAGGTCCCAAATCAATACCAATATTCTAATATTTTTATTTTCCTGCAGGATGATAAGTTATTGATGTTTTAATAGTATTTAAGCTATACAAATTTATGCCTATTTCTCTCCTTATAGAATATCCAATCTTAAAGAGCATAGAAATTTTATAGTGAGGGATTTTCAAATATTACCCATATTTATTCCCCAGTGTTATCATTTCCTTTCTTCTATCAAATAATTTACCCTATTTTCTTTGTTTTAAAGTATCCATCCCTGTCTCAAACAAGAATTCTTAGTGCTTCCCAACACTCTGTGAACAAGACTTAGGCTTTGGATCCCCACATAATGAAACATTTTAAGTTGTGATATCAACTTTCAAGATTTTTGATAAATTTACAAAAGTCTGTCTATATTAAACCCAACCTGTCCATCCCTGAACTACTCTGTGAATGCTATTTCAAACACTTCAGCTGTTGTCAATGGTTTATTGCAAGGAGAGGATGACATTTCAATGGTAGACTTCCTTCAAAATTAAAGAGTTTTCCTTAGAGATGGCTTCTTTTGTGCTGAGGTTGGAATTTCATATCCTCAAACAAAATGTCAGGCTAGCCAGGAGTAGGAAGAAATGAATGTATCTCATCTGGCGTTTCTAGAATGTAAATTCCCACAACAAACAGCTGTGCACTTGCACCTTCCTCCAGGAGTGTGAAAACCACACACAGTGGGAACGAATACAGTACCACATGCGTGCCCAGAAGCTCGGTGCAAACACGTATTACTCTTGACCTCTGGTCCTCATTCATTTATGCTCAGCTGAATGCTAGATCATCATCATTTGCTTTGAGACTGGGTGATGGTTATAAACATGTATGGTTTCTTAGGAAGCTTAACATTCCTGTAAACACTAGCTTCCTGGATTTCCCAGCTCTCACCTATTCCTAGTTCATCATGCTGGATTTTGTGAATCTAGACTTGACTTCACAACCTGATCATTAAACCATTAAACCATTGAAATATGTTCCCATATGTACATGTACTCTCTCTCTCTCTCTCTCTTTCTCTCTCTCTCTCTCTCTCTCTCTCTCTCTCTCTCTCTCTCTCTCTCACACACACACACACACACACACACACACACACACGACTATCATAGAAGTGGTACACTATTTCCAAGAAAGTGGCTATCTTCTGAGCAGTCATGCTGTAATTTTTCTTCAGTTCTCAAAGATCAGGTAGACTTGTGATTCATAGAAGTGAAATCTTCACATTTCTTTATGATGATCCATATGAGTTCTTGATGTGGAGAAATAAATGCTACAAACAATGGAGCTTTTGTTCACCATGCAGGTGGCCAGACTCATAGATGAAAATTTTATCCATGTTGATTCTTATTGAATCTACCAGAAGGTACAGACCATGTGAGGGCTTGTTAATTGTGTTACAGATGTTCGTGTGTGATATTGTACAGCATATTACTCATTTGGACATATATGAGCAATCTATATCCAACAATTTCATCTCAAATAATAAGTGTGTAAAATAGATCAAAACTCAAACTCTATGACCATGGTGAACACAAAGAGTTGATCTCCCCAGCTTCTCCATGACAGCATGTCTTAGCAGAGAACCTTTGAAAGCTCTTTTCATGGTAAGATGCTCTCTGCCCACTGGCTGCTCGCTTATTTTGTGGTTGCATTTTTTATTGGTAGTATAAAGGTGAGATACAAAGGGGTTTCAGTTTTGTAAGTCAGGAATGAGTACTTTTCTTTTTGAATATTGTCACCTTGTCCCTCAATCTTTCCCACTGGTTTCTCTTTTAAAAGGAGTTGAATATATAACATTGTTGTTACAATACTTAACATGTGCCGTTGTCTCTTAACTAATTTAAAAACGTATTTCATAATATTGACTATAGTCAAAATGTTCTAGAGCAGATATATACATCTTTTCCATCTTGCTGAAGCATAGCATCAGATCCATAATTAGCAATTACTCATTTTACATTCCTCATGGCTCTTAGGAAAAACTATTTCACTGTTTAGCTTGTCTATAGCTATCGAAAATAGTCAGTGATGGATGAATAGGTAAGTGCGATATAGATACATGGACTCCTACTCCACAGTTAAAAAAAAAGAAATGTTATACTAAGCACCAAACACATGGATAAACCTTGAGATTACATGATTAGTCACAGAAAGACAACTAGTTCCCCTTCTATGAGGAATCCTGCCAATGTGTATGCCCCTGCTGTAAGTGAAAGATAAGTTACTACCAATCTAGAGCATGCTCTCAGTGAGTTCCCTCTATTTCCATATTTCTCTAATATTCTATGGTGTTCCCACACAAGTAAATACATCCCACATGAAATTACCATCAGGGCTCCAAAGAAGAGAAAGACCCATTGCCCAGCTCACTGGGGCTGACATTCCGAGCACTTATTAATCCATGGCACACAATCTCCTTTTAAGAACAAACTAATCCTGCATCACACCTAGCCTGCATTTTTGTACCTCTTTCTTTAGCATATTTGTCTTCCAAGTTGAAGGAAAGCTGCTTTGATTCATCTTGCTCTCCTATTTACTTCTTCCACTCATATGACAGAGTTTTATTTTCATCTCAGAACAAGTCTGGAGACTTCTAATGTATTTAATTCAAACATTTCCTCCTGTTGGCAAAGATTTGAGAAGGAAGTAAAACTGACCAGATCACATTTTTGGATGAGATATAAGAAAGGCAATAACAAGTTCAAGGTTATTAGTTTCCTTACAAGGCTGAAATTTAGCATTCTGAGTCAATCGATTACACCAGAGAAAACGATGTTGAAGGGCCTTTTAGAAACTCTGTAGATCTTTTTTTTAAAAAGAGTTCTTTTTAAAATTTTTTATTTTATTGTAAAGATGCTGTACAGAGGGGTTTAAAAAAGTTCTTAATTTTGTAAAATAAATAAGTTCTGTACCACAGAATCTCTCCATGTATATTTGCTCTGGTTTAAAATTCAGCTCTTGAATAACTTTTCTTTTCTTTCTTTTTTTTGTCGGTCATGGACCTGAACTGGGGGCCTGGGCGCTGTCCCTCAGCTCTTCAGCTCAAGGCGAGAAGTCTACCACTTGAGCCACAGCACCACTTCTGGCCTTTTCTGCTTAAGTGGTGTTAGGAATCAAACCCAGGGCCTCATGAATGCAAGGCAAGCGCTCTACCACTGAGCCACCTTCCCAGCCCTGGATCACTTATATTTTATAGTACATACATTCTTTCATTGATTCAGAAATATTTATCTGTGGGTTACAATAAGCTTCTAATGTAATATCAAGATAAGATAACTATTCTAGGTGCATTTAACTTCCATTTTCATTAGGCAATACATTCCAGTCTATTGGCCTATAATGAATGGCAATAATCAATGGTGGAACTTATGAGTAAGAGATAGATAGCAAATTAAGGAGAAAATAAAATATTTAATCATTTTTCAAAAATGTCTCTTCATTAATTTCACAGACACAGCCTTTACCAACAGATTATTTTTATATAAATATTCTTCAGTAATTACATTCTTTTGAATAATTTTGCTGTTAGAAAATTCCATAGCCAAATGCTTAACTCATTCCAGATCAGCTTTCCTCCATCCTTTATGTAGTGTGGATGAATGGCTGAGCAGTCTCCACAATTTCCCAATGATTACTTATTTCTAAATGCCAAACTCTCCAGAACTGCAGTGTGGCTCAATTGGTACAGCGCTAGCCTTGAGCACAGAGAGGCTCAGGGACAGTACCCAGTCCTTGAGTTCAAGCCCTAGGACTGGCTCACACACACACACACACACACACACACACACACACACACACACACACACACACACACACACACACACACAAAGCCAAACTAATTTTAAAGACTTTTTCTGTCTTTAAAAATGAGATGAGCTTTTGCTCCTGTGTTTTGTTCACTGTGTATTTACATGTATGCATTGCTTAAAAATACTCTGGGGTTAAGAGTGTGAGCAAATCTTTAACATGGAAAAAATGGCTTGAAGAAAATTGAGAATGTTGTGAAGTCTGTTTAATCCTGTTTAGACTCCATTGTCTTGAGTATATATTTATTTCCAGCTGACAGCTACTCAGAAAATGAAGGCATAGGTATTTTGGTCAGTAAATATAGTGACATGGTACCCCACAAGTATGATCAATACATATTTTCTGCAGTATCAATACTCATTCACAAATGACAGAAGAAGATAAGCCTGGCTTATGTCCCTCTTCACTTGTGGTTTGTGTGGGACCATCTCACCCCCTGCATCTGCGCTTGTCAGGTACATCCTCTAGAATCAGTCAGAAGTTTCTGTGGGCATACACATGGCATGAGTGAGTACATCAATGTAAAGGAGCTTCTCATTTTCATCCTGTCTTTGTCAAGAAAGGGATGGTAGGGGAAAAACAAAGGAGGAGGCAACAATGCTTGACAGGAAATGTACTCATGACCTTGCTCATGTAACTGTAACCCCTCTGTACAGTATTTTCACAATAAAAAAGTTATTACAAATAAAAAATAAAATAGAAAATGTTGAAAAAAAGAAAAACAAATGTTTAAAGCAAAAAATGGATGACACCTGCACTTCAATCACAAATACACATAGTTCAGCCAATTTCATTTTTCACATTAGTCAAAAATGAAAATAATGGCTTGAAGATTTGTGAAGCCAACCACACTAGTTCACCAGTTCCTCTGAAAGTACAATTCCCTTTAAGTCATTCCAATGAAAGGTTATTCACATAAACTTCACTGAGGATTTTGTTTCCGCAATTTTATTTGTTAGAAATATTTAATGACTGTATTTTGCCCTTCCAGTTTCTTATAAACTTAATGTCTGTTAGTCCCATCATTTTATGTGATGCCTCCTATTATTTCATTTTATTATTTAATTTTTGTTTTTTTTTTTCAAATCAGGTGCCATAAGTCAGAAATAAGGATATTTTGTTCAAGTTCACAGAACCAGCTCACAGGAGAGCAGACATTTCCATTCACCCTTGTTCACTCCGTATTTTCTTCACTTCGCTAGGTCTCTGATCATATTTCATATGGCCAATTTTTGTGCCTTGAGCAAAACATGACACAAGAGAAATAAAGAAGACACCCTGTTGGGAAACCAATTGCATTTATCCATATCCTCCTGATGTAGGGCCTAGTTTTAATACAATTATTTCTAGAATTACAAATATGGTTCCCTAATGTATGTCTCTTGGCCACAACTAATACATCAAAAATTAAGTTTGAATTTTTTTTTCAAATCGATCTGATGAGAACAAATTGAAATAGGGAACTGAATAGTTGCTACCTAATGTATTTTTCCAGAGAATAAAAGCAAAATACAAATTAAATTACTAGCTGATTTGAAAGGCTATTTTACTCTCCCTGCTTTTAGCCATTGAGATACTTTCTTAGGTACAAAGTATCAGATATGATTCTATCTATTTATCAGACATTTCTCAGGCTTTTATTCTTTACTTAAATTATTGCTGTCATTCTTGAATACAAAGAAATAAAATCCGAAGCTATGTTAAGTAATAGAAAATGCCAAATAGATTTCAATAAATAATCTTGATAGTACTTAGAATTTTTAATTAGTTCAATCTGTGTTCATAGAGAGTACAATTACATCAGGGCTTCAGAAAAAAATGTCCCATGATTATACATATTTTTAAAGCTAAGAAATCCATTTTTAATTAAATATATACTTTTATTTCCCTTAAGGTCAAATTCAAAGACAAAATCTATATGTAGTTGTATCTATGCATAGGTACATACATGTATAATCTGTGTTGAAAATTAAATAGGAAAATATGTTTACGTTCATTTCACGTTTGCTGTGTCCTTGAGAGAACACAGAAAAAATCAAACTAGACATAATCAAAGAATCGAACCAGACATAATTAAAACAGATTTTAAAAATTTAAGCAATTCTTTTAGTGGCATAAGTCAAATGCCAAAGATGTCTCTGATGACATAAAAACATTTATCCTATAAGCATGAATGGATTGCCAAAGTATTTGTTCCCTAGGTCATATTGTATGTTTGAAAACTTAAGCAGTCTATGCTACTTAGAATCTGACTATTCTACCTGGAAGTCCCTTACAAATAAATAGAAAACAATGACTCTAATTAAATGACATCCATTCTAATGTTGGCTTATAAATAATCATCAATTGTCCTCAGTCATTTGTGCACTATAATAATTACCGTAACAAGTATTTTCTGAATATTTTTACGAGGCAAGAATTTTCCCCTATACCACCGATTTACAGTAGCAACCTTCTGAGATGAGCATTACTGTTGAGGAGACTGAGACACAGAGAGAATGATTTCTTCAAATATAGGGCTGCTGTGAACGAACAGTGACCTGGAATTCAGGGCCAGGATCTGTGGCTTTAGGACCTGCAATCCTGGCCTTCACACATGCCCATTGGATGGCTAACTACATGTCTACTTAATTCATTTGCTTCACGCCTTGAGCAGTAACCAACTGGACACACCAACACATTATGGAGGTAGCTCAATAATGATAAATCCCATGAATTTTTTCTAGTAATTGAAGTACTCTTTCTCATTCACTAAGGTTTCTAAATAGAACTTATTCACCAGATGATTAGAAGTGATCTTAATTAGAACTGAATAACTGATATATCTTCAAACCCTATGATGTTGCATCACAAAAACCTGTTACTCACCAACAACTGTATTTCAAAAGTATGTTATTAAGAAAAATTTCTGTTTCAACATCCTGAGTTACAAAAATACATGAATTCAGCTCAGTTTTATAAAAGCCATGCTTTGGGGAAATTTTAGTTGCATACTAGTATATTTCTAGTGGAAATTTTGTATTCTGAAGAAGTAAATTCCTGTTTTAAATGCAAACTGTGAGCCTATAAATCATTGCTTATTAATGCAAGAGAAAAATGCATATTTTGAAAGAATTCTTTTTGGTGTGTCTAAAAAAATCTCAAATTTTATTCATTCGATTCATTTAAAATACATTCCAGCAAAGATATCACAAAAATGAAGTTTATACACAGCATGAGTTATGCAAACTCAATCATGTATACAGTCAGTCACGTATATAACGTTATGTCAATCATGTACATAATACTGCTCTGAAAAGGGAAATACAAAATTCTGAAACAGAAAACATTTCCAATACAGTCATCTTAGAATCATGTAAGCAATAGCCAAATACTTATCACTGACAGGTGATTAATATTTACATTGCCTCAAAATATCTTTAGAGTTTTTTAGTCATAGTGCTAAAATAATATATTTGGAATTCTACCATAAAATGTAATTTTAAATCTATGCTTACTGGCAAAGTATAACTTCAGCTTCCATTTCAATGATATTAAAACAATTAAGCCAGAGGATTGAGTTGAAATGGTAGTAAATGAGAAATATACAAATCTTACCTTTTGATGGTTTTGATAAAATAATTTTTCAATATAATGGCAATTTTGACAACTGTCATCAAAAATAAAAAACTTACATATTACAACATGATTCAAACCGTCAGCTGTCCTTTAAACCAGTTCAGGTACCTTTGGTGTGGAAAGACTCCACTTCACTCCACCAGCAGTCAGAATGAAGAAGTATAGAGACTCAGAGATAAATCTCAAAATTATGTCGATAACACATCTATTTTAAATTTGAAAATTAATCCATTTGTAAGTTATCCTTTGTAAGTATGCTTAGAGAGTTATTTCTTTTTAGCTACTAAAAGGAAAAGGAAAAGACAAGACAAGAAAAGAAAACTAATTTGCTATTGGTAATAAGATTGTCACAGAAAATGTTTAACTTCTTTAGATAACACTAATGACACAATCTTTGATTTTATAAAAATTAAAGAAATCATTAGTATCTTCTCAAAAGAAAAATACTTTTAAATAGATATGTTCACAGAATATAGTCCAGTTTTCAGTTTGATATATCTCACTTATATAAAACTGTCCCATTATTTTGATATTAAATAATTAATTTTCAGCTATTAAGAGAAGCCTAAAGCTATGGTTGTACATGTTTAAGTCATATTACAAATCTACTAATCTTTGACCTACATAGATATAAAAATCAAAGTTTTTGTCATGAAAATGATGGCTTTAGAAAAAGTTAAAAATGGACAATATAATAAATTCCACTATATAAACATAAAGAAATCTGCTTTTTTAATATTTGGAAATTTATGTTCTATTTGAAGCCTGTCAATATATAGCATCATTTAATATGTTTTCTCATAGTTAGTTTATAGTGCACTTAGAATTCAGTAACATATCTATTTTTACTTATCATGACAGCTTGTGGAATTTGCATTTCATTATAGATGACTATATTCAGAAACCCTATTTGTAAGGATAGTCTGAATTTATGAACTATCAGCAAGTCATAAGTTAGTTTTCAAATACTTTCAAATACTTCAGTCATCAATTCTTTGCCAAATGAATGTGATGTTTCCTTATCACACATGAACTCGTTTGTTTAGTAACTTTCTACCTTGCTTCATAAACAGGACATTTGCTGGTTGAGACAATAGCAAAACTGTTTTGGACCAAGTGAAAACAATTCTTGTACTAAGTGGAAACCTCTGACAATGGCCAGGATCTATGGCGCTATTCCTTCCTTTTCTCGGGTTCATTTTGTTCTTGCTGGCTGATACTAAGATTGACATGACGGACATGATAAATGAAGAGCTCACAATGCAGCTGTAAGTTAGGAAACCCTGCTGACAAGAATCCTGTATGGGAATGAATGGCTGTGGTCTTATCAGTGCTGCAAACTGCCTATCTGTCCTTGGACAAATTTTTTGGCTTTATTATGATCTGATTTCTGTATGTTTAAACTAAGGGAGAGGTGAATTGTTCCCTTGAATAGCTTTTGTTTCTGTGAATCTATCATCTATTGATAAAGTGATGTGCCTTTTCCTTCATGAATGCATGAGTTTCTTCTACCACCTGATGAACATCTCAATCCATAAGTCTCCCTCACAGTAGGGAGTTCTCAGTGAAATACTGAGCTGTCAGACATTCTCAAAGGAGGTTCTGTTAAATATTATACGTGTTGCTTGAGCACAGGTCATCTGGCTTTCTCAGGTTTATGTGTCCTAAGGAATTATTTCTTATTCTCAAAAGAAGAATATAAGATTGGATGGTAGCACAGTCAAAATTTCTTACAGCTGACGTAGAAATCTGACTTGTCCTTCTGCAACCTTTAAAACTAATCTTTGTATGTGAAATGCACCATGCATGTAATTATAGTATAGTAGCTCAGGGTGAAAAACAATTTAGCACTGTCTAGTGTAGATATGCATTTATCTTTTATCTTCCCTATTTTCATCCTATTTTAAAGGTATAATTTATACCAATCTGGAAAACCTTATTGAATGAAACGTGATAGGTTTGATTATCATCTGCATGCTTCTAGAAGTCCCTACACTCTAGTTAATAAAAATACCTTTTACCCTAACTGGATTATTTGTTTATAAAGGATCAGAAGACTTTAATAGATCTTTCTCCAAAGAAAAATTACAATGAACAACTGTTGTTTTTTTAAGATGCTTACCATCATATCCAGGGAACTGAAAACCAAACTTTGCTATCACTTCATGCCTTAGGATATATCTTATTTATCTTCTAATGATAAGAATTTCTGAATAAGAGGAGCAATACAAAATAACTCTCACTTGTTTGTGGGACAAAAAATTACTATTATCGAGGAAAATAATTTTGAGGCAACTAAACCTTTTTTTAAATAATCATTGCAACAGATTCAGAAAACCTACTCTTTGGATTACAGACAAAAGAAACAAAATTACTATCTCAAAGATAACTTTTACACTTCCATGTTCAATGCAACATGACTCACAACAGGAAAATTATTGAACCCTGTAGGAGCTTTTGGTAAAGGTATATATGTATGTGTATATATGCATGTTTGTATGTATGCATGTGTATATAAGAATACATGTATCTATCTCTATACATACATAAATATATATGTATATGTCCACATAAATACCCTAAAACAGAGAATGTCTTCCTATTGACCACAACACAAGTGAAACTGATGCTACTGTGTACTTGGTAACATATACCAGACACAGAAGTTTAAACACCACATGTTCTCACTTTTAAAAATATCAAATTCAGGGTTGGGAAGATGGCTCAGTGGTAGAGCGCTTGCCTTGCATGCCTGAGGCTCTATGTTTGATTCCAGCACCACATAAGCAAAAAGAAAAAAGCTGGAAGTGGCGTTGTGGCTCAAGTGGTAGAGCGCTAGCCTTGAGCTGAAGAGCTGAGGGACAGTGCCCAGGCCCAGAGTTCAGGCCCCATGACAGGACCCAAAAATAAAAATATCATATTCATAGAACCAAAGAGGAGAATGCTGGCAAGCATGGTCTGCTTTGGAAAAATTGGAATATTAAATATTTCCACTTATATAAGTCCGGGAAATTCTCTGTACAAAATGGTCCGTGTAGTATGCAATGCAATGCTAATTCTTATTTAATAAAGTGGGTATATATTCATAACACAAAATAAATACATAATGTAATAATATTGTGGAGTGAATAAATCCTAGTGATCCAATACTAGTTATTCAATCTTTCCTTGATTCATTGTGATTCTAGATCTTTACTTAGGAAGCTTCAACTTGTGCTTAGAAAGTCTAGTGTTTTCCCTATCCCTTCCTGTAATATTTTCATGGCATTTGGCCTTACATTTAGGTTTTGATCCATTTATAATTAATTCTGGTGCAGGGTGATAAATGAGTATCTAGCTTCAAACCGAAGAGCTCTTGCATGTCAAAAGACATAGCTAGCAAGATAAATAGAAATCTCACAGAATGGGAGAAGATCTTTGCTAGCTATGCATCTGGCAAGGGTCTTATATCTAAAATATACTTAGAGTTAAACTACCCAAATAAACCCTCAAAATGAACATCCAATCAATAAATGGGATACAGATTGAAAAACAGACTTCTCAGAAGAAGAAATAAGAATGTCCAATAAACTCATGAGGAAATGTTCAACATTTCTAGTCATGAAAAATGCAAATAAAAACAACATTGAGATTCCACCTCACCCCAGTTAAAATGGTCATTATCAAGCAAACTAACAATAACAAATTCTGCTGGGCATGTGGCCAAAGGAAACCCTATTACACTCTTAATGGCAACGTAAACTTGTTCAATCACTAGGAATGAAGTATGGAGGTTCTTTCAAAGACTAAGCACATAGCTACCCTCAAACCCAGAAATCCCACTCCTGGAAATTTATCCAATGGATCCCAGACAATGCTGCACTAAAGCAACCAGCACAACCATGTTGACTTCAGCATTGCTTACCATAGCCAAGATATAGAATCAACTTGGATGACCCTCAGTGTGTGAATAGATCAAGAAAATGTGGTATATATAAACAGTGGAATTCTACTCATCCATCTGCAAGAATGATATTGTATCATTTGTGAGGAAATGGAAAGACATGGAAAAAATTATATTAAGCAAAGTAAGCCAAAGCCAAAGAAACAATTAACATAAGATGTGTGGTTTCCCTTGTTTGTGGTAACTAGAATATGCCTATAAATCTACAAGCAAACATACTGAATGATTATATATCTATCTCTATCTACTTATCAATCTACTATCTATCTATCTACACAAACACTCGGACATGATAAATTCTAGAGAACTCTAGACATTCACACACCGAGACCAAAGAATTATATACATAGGAGTGTTGACAAAGACTCAATAGCTATGTCAATATGATCATATAAAATAGTATTTTATGGAATGAACTCCAAGAAAAGGAAACCACATATATATTTTTTAAGTTTCTGTTGCTGCTTTTAGTTTTCTTTTCTTTTCCTCTTATTTATTACTTTGTATTTGGGAGGAAAAGGGAGTATATAAAACAAAGGATAAGCAAATATAATAGTAGTACTCACTAGTCACTATGCAGAAAATGAATTTGTGGGTGGTGACGAGAGAGAAAAACTGTAAGAGACCAATGAAAGAAAACATGCTTCAAAAAGAATTGTACTCACTCCTGGATTGGAAAGATTAACATCGTGAAAATGGCAATACTTCCCAAGGCTATCTACAAATTCAATGCAATACCTATCAAAATTCCACCCTCATTCTTCAAGGAAATAGAAGAGGCAATCCAAAAATTCATATGGAACAATAAAAGACCCCGAATAGCAAAAACGCTCCTCAACGGAAAGAACACTGCTGGAGGAATATCAATACCAAATTTCAAACTCTACTATAAAGCCATAGTAATCAAAACAGCTTGGTATTGGCATAAGAACAGGCCTCAGGACCAATGGAATAGAATTGAAAACCCAGAAATGAACCTACAGACCTATAGCCATCTAATCTTCGATAAGGGAGCTAACACAATAGAATGGAAGACAGACAGCCTCTTCAGTAAATGGTGCTGGCAAAACTGGTTAACTACATGTAGAAAACTAAAGCTAGATCCTTATATATCACCCTGCACCAGAATCAACTCCAAATGGATCAAAGACCTTGAAGTCAAAGCAGACACTCTGAAAACATTACAGGATGGAATAGGAGAAACCCCAGGTCTTCTTGGCTCAGGCCGAAATTTTCTGAATAGAGACCAGGAAACACAACAAATCAAAGAAAGGTTGGACAAATGGGATTGCATAAGGTTGCAGAGCTTCTGCAGGGCAAAGGACATAGCTAGCAAGATCAATAGAAAGCCCACGGATTGGGAGAAGATCTTTACTAGCCATACAACGGACAAGGGTCTCATATCTAAAATATACTTGGAACTCAAAAAAATTAAACCACCCAACAACAAATCCTCAAAGAAACAACTGCCCAATAAGTAAGTGGGTGAAAGACTTAAAGAGAACCTTCTCTGAAGAAGAAAGAAGGATGGCCAATAGACACATGAAGAAATGTTCAACATCCCTAGCCATAAAAGAAATGCAAATCAAAACAACATTGAGATATCACCTCACTCCAGTTAGAACAGCAAAAATCAAGAACTCTAACAACAACAGATGCTGGAGGGGATGTGGACAGAAAGGAACCTTACTTCATTGTTGGTGGGAATGTAAACTTGTTCAACCACTTTGGAAAGCAGTATGGAGGTGCCTCAAAAGACTTCACATAGAACTCCCCTATGACCCAGCAATCCCACTTTTGGGCATTTACCCTAATGTTTACAAAAAAGACCACACTAAAGCTACCAGCACAACTATGTTTATTGCAGCATTATTTACCATAGCTAAGATATGGAACCAACCCAGATGCCCCTCAGTAGATGAATGGATCAAGAAAATGTGGTATATATACACAATGGAATTCTATGCCTCTATCAGAAAGAATGACATTTCCCCATTTGTTAGGAAATGGAAAGGCTTGGAAAAAATTATATTAAGTGAAGTAAGCCAGGCCCAAAGAAACATAGGTCCCATGGTTTCCCTTATTTGCAATATCTAGTATAGGTATGAGTCAAGCGGAAAAAGTCAGAGAATTGATGTTAGGAAAACGAACCCTCAAATATGTATTTTAATGTTTTTGTTTCTTTCATGCATGTGTTTCTAACGCATTTATAAGATTATTTCTTTGTTGCTTTGTATGTCCCTCCCCCACAGTGTAACCCCCGCTTTCACTATATTTGATGTCAGTATAACATGTGGAAGAGACGGGGACAAACAAGTCGTTTAAGGATTCAGGTGGACCTGTTGCAACAATGAGAAGTACAAAATGTCATGTCAAAACCAGCTTTACAATGTCGGTGTGTGGGGGGGGGTATGATTGGGTGGGGGGGAGGGGGGAGGCTGGGAAGGGAGGTGAAGGGTAAACAAAGGAGGAGGCTGCAATGCTTGGTAAGAAATGTATGCATTATCCTGCCCATGTAATTGTAACCCCTCTGTACAGTATGTTCTCAAATAAAATAAAATAAAATTAAAAAAAAAAAGAATTTTACTCATTACCTGATTCATGTAAGTGTAGCCCTCTGTATATCCACTCTACAATAGCCATTAATAACATTAAATATTAAAAATAATGTTAGTGAATCAATATAAAATACATGTAGGAACCTTGATAATTTTTAAACTGATTTTCTTAAGGCACATTTGATCTAGTTACAAAGTTAACTGGGAGCATTTTCCCCCAGCGATGTCTAAAATTGAGAACAAATACATTAAAATAATAAATTCCTTTCAACTTTGTGGTTTAAATGATTATGTCCTCTAGTGTAATATAAATTCCATATTTTGTGACATTTGATAATAATGTACCTTTGTATCTTATTTGGATTGAATATGTATAAATGAATTATTAACTACAGAAAAATTGTACTCTAAGCAAGCGCCCAATCCTTCACTAACTATAGCTACTGAAACGAACATAATCTCTATTATTCATGCTGATTTCTTCAAGAGATGCTGGCCAGGGCCCTATTTTTTTCAGGAATGAACATTATAAAAAATAAAGCAGCTGAAAATTTCATATTTGTTCATTGAATAGTACAGAAGAAAACGCTTTTCTACTCAAAAATACCCAAAACAATCAATTCCTGAAATGCCATTTAAGACTCCTTAGAATTTTTCTTTAAAAATAATTTTTCTCAGAAATCAGCTGCCAAATAATCAAAAATCACTCATAACATTTCTAATGTGTGAAAACACTGTCTGACGAAGTATAATGCACCATAGGAAGAGATATATAGTACACGCAACCCATCTTATTACACACACTCCACAGAAAAAGTTGGCGAAAGACTGCACTTACTGGCGATACATTATGTTTTTATATTAATTCTTCAAGTAGCCTTTTGCTGTTGAGTTTGGTATTTCTCTAGTTTTAGGCTCACTTTCCATTTTTTCTATTCTCAGTATTAATATATACCTGTTTTGTTACACGCTACATATGAATTATGCAGTAAACAAGCATACCATTTGTCAAAAAAACTGAAGAATTTGGGAGGAGAATTGAGTGAGATTGATAGTGATAGTACCTTATTGGCTTCTGATCTTCTTATCACCAGTTACCTGGGAATCTTTTATCCTTCAGTTCTTTTGTTCAAGTCTTATAACTTTATCTTCTATATGAGAAAGTTCAAAAGCAGTGATTACAGGTCACGACATACATTTTAGATTATGACATGTTTTCAAAACAGAGAAATGGCTCGGCCCTTCCTCCAGAAAATAATCTGAGTCAAGGCCAAAGCTGGTCTCTTCAGAGCGCTGCAGCCCGCCTCTGCTCTATGGTAGACACACTACATACACCTCTAGCCTCGCTTCTCCCTCACACTGATTGTGGAACTGGAACTGGAAAGTTACTGACTGGACACCACTGAATCTCAGTTCCCTGACCCAGAAATTCAGCACATTAATACTTAACACCTAGAGATGTTTCAAGTAGTATTTTCACTTTTATAGAAATAAGTAAATACCATGAAGAAAATTATTGTGCAAAAGAGGATGCAGACAACCCTTGGTGAGTATTTTAAAGGATTCTTAGAGAGTTTTATTAGTATCGAAACTGCAGAGGGTAAAATCCAAACTAGAAATGGAAGGAGGCGACTGGAGATAGACACACATAACAGGGAGAGGCAAGGCTCAAATAAGTCGTGATGCTTTGGTCAGGGCCTCAACATGCTAGGCAGGTGCTCTTATTGCTGAAATACAACTCCAGCCCTGACTTTGCCAGTTGCTTCTGAAATGTGATTTACTTCTTACAAAGGCATGTGTGGATGTCATTTGCCTTATGTGAGGCTAAGTGTCAGGCTAGGTAACAGCCACATAGCACCTCAGCCAGCTCTGCAGCGAGTATGGCCCTCCAGCTTCACTCTCTTGTCTGGCATCAAAGTGTGAGTAATATTGAGTAACAGTTTTGCAAAAACATAAGCAATTTCACTCACTATCACCAGTGTTGTTGCTAAATACAAATTAATTTGGTAGTTTTGCTTTTCTATCAACTGTGCATTTCCTACCAACAACATAAGAATATTGAGTTCTTTTATAAAAAATATTCCTAGGTTACGGATAATAGCTTTTACCTATTGTTATAATCATCCGGTTCCTTGTGGGATATAGTTAGAAGTCATTAAAATATGTTGATTCCACTTGTTTGTTTACCTATATAAAAGTCTCATTTGCATTTGTTTATTATGTATGTATGTAAGCATTAATTGTGTGGGCTTGTGTGTTTTAAATCATTTGATTTTATAAACTCTCATGGAGTCACTTTTAAGAAGTAATTTTTTTTTCTGCTACAGTTGTCTTCTTTTATTTATACTTTCTATCATTTAGTGTTTGACATGGATCTCTATATCTATGTACTTATCTCATATTTAAAGTTTTTTTAACTATTTTAAAAATAATTGTCATATGATTGTATTCTTTTGTAGTAATTTTCTGCTAGTAATTATTATCTATGTAAAAAGTGCATCTGTAATTTTGCCACTTTATTCCTTATCTCATGAGATATGGCTAATGTCAAAGTATAACAGACTAAATTTGCCCACTGAACATAATGCAATGGAAATTGGGTTACTGGTAACCTATCAGCTAATTCACAACTGAGAGAGTAGCACCGATTGTAAGTGATGAAAACAATAACAGGACAATTCTGGAGAGCGAAAGAACCAAATAGTTCTGTTCGCTTAAGAATGCTTTATATTTCTCCCTTCAAGTGCTTCACCTAATAATCTGATCTGATCCCTTTTCTTCTCTACTAGCTAGTGCTGATTTATAACCAGTCTCAGATTCATTTTACTAACACTGAAGTCCTCACAAGGTCTCTGGGAACAGCAGACTCCAAGATTCTGCTATAGCCTATTATGTTAGGTTTAATCTTCCTGGAACTCTTGACGGTGGCTTCAATTGCTTCGCTCAAGATCTTCAGGGACCAATTTACTAAAGTCATATGTGATAAAGAAGTCCGGATTATGGGTTATTACAGCTGTCTCTCTGATGCAGGAATGATTTAAGTTAGAAAAAAATAAGACTAAATACATAAATTCTCAGGTCAAAGTATGGGCTGAAAATGGAAAAATTCCTGAAGTAATGTTATCTTATTTTATCTTTTTTTTTTGTTGGCTCAGATTGCAGAAGCCCGAAACAAGATTCAAAAACGAAAATTGATGTGGTATCTAAATGAATGAATGAAACCACAAAATTGGACACCTATTTGTGAAAGTCTGTGCCTTCATTGAGAAAAAAAGGAGAACACTACCGGCTGGAGTGACAGATAAATTGGGGCTAACCCGAATGACTTCAAGTATCTCAAGGGCTCCAGGTTTTCTTGCCTATAAATCAATTATTGCTGTGCTGGAAGAGGTTGTTCTTTCTTTTGGAAGCCAGCCTCTCTGCTCCTTCCTTTCCCACTTTTATTTTTCCCAATCTATAGCAAGGGTTTAATCCCAGCACATTTGGATTCAACCTTGTCATAGACAGAAGAAAGACGTATGGATGGAATCATGGAGTTTTAATTTTTATTTAATAAAAATTCTGTACAGTATTAGAATCTGAGGATCTCCACTGAAAAAAGAAGAAGAAACATCAAATATATTTGGCTAAATTTGCAAATTCATGTGTGTTTACCAGAAGTTGCAGATCTGTGGTTTTATCACACAAATTAGTCACTATTTCACTAGTTTGCTCATCATGCTTATGGAAATGTAGCTCAGAAAGAAGCCATATAAAATCAAATTGATCATCCATGATTCTATGTCAAAATATAACCAAAGAAATGTCACACCATTATCAAATAATTATATTTGTAAATATTTTTACTGGGTTGTGAGATGTTATTAATTCTTGAATACTCAAGATTCTACTGGCATCTGTTCCACAGATCAAAAAAAAACGTTTTTCAAAGCCAAATCATAGGTGAAAGCTTGCCTATACTCTCCTTTCAGAAAACCTAGTGAAAAAACTCTACATTGTAATCAGTTCTTTATTGTTTAATTACAGTAGGTTTTTGAATATTGGCAGATTCCTTCAACTGGTGACTTACCCAGGGCATGTGTGCTCTTATTATCATAGAAAGGGCTAACCTTGAGAAAGACAAAAATACATTTGGAAGTCTCCACTGGGATGATTTCTATAACAAACCTATTAGCTTGCTTTCTTGGCGTAAAGCGTTGGAACTCTCAAATAATACAGAAAATGTGAGCAATCAAGTTAACCCATGCTATTTTAGTACGTGTCTATTCCCTCACTTCTCTATATTATTACACTTTAAACATTAGAAGTTGTTCATTTTCTCTTGGTAAAGTGCTCCATCACTGCCTCTTGCTGAGTCAGAGTTTAATCCGAAGAACAAACCTCTTCATTCCACAGAGAGAACCTCTTACTAACTTTATTATATCAGTGACATTATGCCAAAAAGATGGAAAGCAGGATTAGTAGATTCCCTCAGCGAGTGGCCAAAAAACAAAAGAGAAGAATCTGTGAATAACTTCAATCTACCATTTGACTTTGTTAATAAAGTTTTATTGGAACAAAGCCAGGTTCATTCATTTCCTCATAGCCTAATTGCTTTCATGCCATTATGATAAAGATGAAGTTTTTAGAAAGCCCCCAAACTGTAAATTATTTACTACCTGGCCCTTTATAGAAAAAATTTTACCAGGACTGTCCTACATTGTTTGATAAGACACATAATGAAAGAGAAGTAGGCATACATTCTAGCAGTCCCTCAGAGAAACACTTTCTGATTGCATCAGTAGTATAAATAACATAAGGCAATCTGTCCCAATAATGTCCTATACACTTTTGTCATTAAGTAAACGTCACAGTGGCATTGTGTACATGTGAATTTTGTAGGGTGTAATTTGAAGGAAGAAATTGTGCTGTGCATGTAGTGTGTGCATGTGGTATGTATGTGTGTGTATGTGTATCCCATTTGCTTGGGCTGACCCTTTCTAATTACGGGATTGTAAATGATGCATAGCTTTCAGTCTTTAAACTAGATATTACGTCCAATTCCTTAATAAAATCATCGAAATAAATACAGAAAATTAAAAAAATTATTACCTCCCATTACTCAAGATTCCAAGAAATCTCAAGTTGACCGATTTATCTATAGTCACTAGGAAGTCCACGGGAATTCTCCAAGCAGTGTTCATCAGGTGAGGAAAACTTGTCTATCCATGAGAATTCCTTCCAGATTCCATTGTAGGGCTGGAGGGACAAAGCAGCACATGTTGCCTAAAGACAGTAGAGCTTACCTTCTTGAGGCTGGAGCAATGTGGTTGTTGTTGTTGTTTGTTTGTTTGTTTTTTCCTCTCCTCTTCAAGTGATCAAAGGAAACCTTACATAATTTCCCCAGTCAAGGTTGCGTGAGGTGAGGCAAAATAGGAAAAAAAACATAGTTATGCTTTTAGAAAAAGTGTAATCCATTGGCATACAAAAATAAATGAATAACAATAGGTATTATATGTTATTGAATGTCTTTAACATGTGACATAGTGCCTAAGAGCTTTGTATCAACTGATTTACTTCCTATAACAACTCTATAAAACAGATACAGTTTTGCTTGTCCTTAAGTTAAAAAAAAAAAGAATTTCAGCCATTAAATGCTAAAATAATTTCCCAGTTTCATTCAGCTTGAAAATGGTTGTTAAGTTTGAATACATACTCTTCAAAATTCAGCGGCTGCCAATGTATGAAGAAGTTGTAGTAGCTGCAGCCTTTTTGACAAGATGGGTGGAACCAGCCCTTCCTGATACAGGGCTTTTCAGCAGCCGTCAGCCCTCTGCTCCTCTCTGCTCACAGTGCGTACTCACTGCTCCTCTGTTCTGCTCTCACGAGAAAACCAAACCTCCCAGCCCTTTGATCTTAGTCTTCCTAGTTTCCAGAACTGTAGAAGAAAATTATTGATAAAACACCGAGGTTCAGGTGCTTCTTTGTAGAGCCACAAAATGAAATACAAATAGAAGTGGAGCCAGAATCTGAAATCTTTTTCATCCAAACATCACCTTACTTAGGAAGCTGCCTTCCAAAAGCAGTAAACCTACTGAATAGGAAATGCTTTGCTTAGAATTCATACCACTTATCTTTAACATAAATCAAACTTCAGGACCATCAGAGCTTTTTAGTGATTACACACGGCAATTAATTATATATCCTAGCATGGAAATCCCAATTCTCCCAATTCATTTTCATATAATTATCTCTTTATATTTACAAAAAGAAAAATCATTGTGTTTTCTTTCATGATATTTTCTCAGGGCTTCAGATTGCTATTTTTGATTAATTTAGCTGAAAGCTGCTAAATGGCCAAACACAGCTCCTGAAATTCTACTCGTCATTCTCCTTTCGCCAGAAGCGTGGGAACATCTGTTGGTGCCTGTCATCATCCATCTCCATCATTTGGTGAGTATCTTGTCGTTTCTGAGTTTCCCATTGTCACCATGGATCATAGGATGTCTATCATAATTTCTTTCAGATGGCCTCTGTGATGAACTTTTGTTTCATTTCTTCTACTTTATTAAGGTCATTAGAGGTTTGACTTAGAGTGACCATATCACTGGGCATCTGGCCTGCTGCTACCTAGCATTCAATGTGTCATTTCATAAACTTCTAGAAATGCCTAAAATTTTCATCTTCCTATTTTACCATAGTGTTTTTACGTAAACTTCTAGAAATGCACATATTTAATACAAATAATGGGATGAGGTTAAGTGAAGTTATAAGAATATTGAGTAATGGACAAAGACAGGATGAGGCAACTGAGTTATGAAAAATGTGTTTAATGTTTTATACTTATTCAACACATAATGACAGCCCAAGTTAACTTCATATTGACCACTATGAAACTCATGTCTGTGTAAATGTTCTATTTCCTGTGTGATCTTTTTTTTTCAAAATTCCAGGTTTAAACAGCTGCTTATAGGTACAATGTTCATTTAAATTTAACATTTTTACTTCTATGTAATGGTTAAGTGTGACTGTTTAAGGGAACCAATTAATCCTGAACAATAACTGCTTTGATGTAATCATTTATTATTGTCATATATGTAAATACAGGCCAACTGAGTGATTTAAAGCTTAAAGTTTTCATATAACCTATTATGATTTTCCTATAGTCTGTTATGATTTTCCTATAGTTTATTAACATTTGCTTTGAAGCAAAAAAATAAAGCTAATCTATAAACAGTTATTATAGTGTGAAATTTGTATGAGTCTGTGCTATCACAGGGTTTGCTTTGTTAACACATACCTAGATTTCAAGGGGGAAAAAAGAGATAATATGATTACATTTTGAGACTTCATTCAGCCAAAAATAGAAAAACAGAGATTGGAATTGCCCTCTCTTATGAAACAACTAAAATTGCACACAGAAGATATTGAACAATGACTTCAAAACATTACTCACCAGGCAAAGCAGGGCAGTGATCCTTGAAAAAAAAAAGAAACAAATAAATTGAGTTTTCTGATTTTTCTGAGATCAGTTCTCAGATGGAATTATAAGACTGACATACAGGCCAGGGAACATAGGTCTTGTGTTCTTCCTGAATCCAGTCTGGGAACCAGAAAATCTGATGGGGTCAGGAGGATGGATTCTGCCCATCAGAGAGCTAGAGAAGAGCGAGGAGAGGAGTTAAGAGACAAGGGTGGAGAGACAGCCTCTGGTTACGCCCTCAATATGGATTAGAGGGTATCCTAAGGAAATGTTGAAGCTGGACAAGAAATAACTGAAAGAAGTAGAAAGAAAGGATCAACAGGGCCAAGAAAAGTTCACCACCTCACCAAAGTAAAAAACCCTAAACTCACATGATATCACAAAGGGTTTTAGAAATATATTGCCTGCATGAGGAATCAAAAAACTCTAGAGTAAGTCTTGTTCTGTTCCACGACCAAAGCTAAAATCAATGTTCATTCAGATTGTCTTACAATAAATTTAAAACTGCCTGTAGAAATACAACAATATTTATCATCTGTAAAAGGGCAATAATCTATAGATTGGCATTCAAAATTAATTAACTAACATAGAAAATAGGGCAAACTGACATATAATTAATACAAAATAAAATGAATTAGAAATAACGAAGAAATATCACGTGATAACAATAGTAAAAATAGTACAATAAGAAGACAAAAGCACATGAGAATGTTTTCACAGCTCTGTCCTGTACATTCCAGGAGATAATGGAAATGATGGGATGGATTATGTAACTATTAAAACATATTATACAAATCTAAATTAAACTTTGAAATGTGAAGAGTGCAATTATGGAATAAATACATTAATGCAAAAAAGCATTACAGAACTTGATAACAAATACAGTGTCCAAATCAAAACAACAATGAACATCAGAAAGATAAACACAAAGACAAGTAAATAATGTATAGAACTCAGCAAACAGGAAGGAATGAATATCTTCTGTGAGAGAGAGAGGAGAGTTCTACCTAGGTAGAACTGTGTAAGAAGTTACAAACCCTTTAAAGCAAGGGTGGATGCAGTTTTCCTATGCTTGAAAAATACAACCTATGGAGCAAGGCAGCCATGCAGGGCTTTTACATCTTTGAATGGTTAAGACTACACCTTGATCAGGAATATGCTGTAGTCTGTTGACTATTCTATTCAATGATACCTTTACTTGTTGAAGAGTCATGTGGTTTCTTTTCATTCTGCTTAAAATCTGTCTGTCATAAAATACCTGAGTAGCTCCAGTGCTGTATCTATGGGATTTGAAGATAATTGTTCACTGCATCCCAAGAGAGAGCAGAGCTTACCAGCATTCATCGCTGGTTGCAAGACAAAACGAGATGGCCCATAGACTGTCAAAACTCGATATGAAAATCTATCTTGCCTTATCTCTCCTTCACATGAGCCCATGGCCTATGTCTATGTGAGTCATATCACTCACTCTCATGCCAGAGACAACTATTCCTGCTTGCTTAAAGTAGCTCAGTAGATTTGATGTTCAATTGCTTAAAATAGTCCCTTAAATACATGGAAAATATGGAAAAATAACCCTACATCACAGTACTCCTACACTAATAGGTGCTACATCAAATTTTAAAAGATTTCTCTTAGACACAAAAAAGTGACTGATGTTGTATGTAGTTCATAAGGCATGTAAAAGTACTATGTGTAAAAATATTATGAGAACCAGTAGAAAGGAAAGGGAATTAGACTGTTATCATGTTTTTATAGTACACATGCGGTACATAATAGTACCTGATGACAGAACATGGTAGGGATGAACTATAGAACAAATTAAAAGGAGTAGTAGAAAATATTATCTGAAAATATTTCAATCTTTCTCAGTTCATCTTTTCTGTGACATGTCACAGAAGTACAAGCTAACAAATTTTCACTGTCTTTCACAATTTACACCAGTGAGGTTTTAAAACTCATTTTAAATATAAAATTGCATGTTACCATAACAATTGCATAAGTAATATTAATACTTGGTGAATTTTGTATTGCTTGTCTATTCTCTTGAGAGGAAAACATGTTACATTATTTTTATCACATGCCTTGAACACATAATGTCCACCACCATTTCCTGTTTGGTTGCATTATTAGTATTAAAAATGATTTAAAATATTCATAAAAAATATGCCACTGCTTTTGTCCTTAGTCCTGAGATGCATTTTAAAATGCAGAAGAGATGAACCTTTCTATTCAATGGGACAACTCTAAGGAAGAAATAATGGCAAGCAAACCCAGTAACTTCAGCTTCCTAGTGTTAACCAGGGCCTTGCCCAGAGCGGGTACACTATATTCTTCTCCTGCACCTTTGGTCTACAGAGACAGGCAAAGGTCACTTCTGACTGCTTTATTCTTTTATCTGGTATACTCTTGACCTATAAGAGAAAGGAAAATGTGTCAGCTTTCTGTCACGATGGAGAGCAACAAAAGCATAATATTGATATTGAAGAGCATCTTTTGTCTATAGAGGAATAGTGAAGGAGGGCCCAGAGAAATGATAGAGCTCTAAGGTCTGCTTCTCAAGCCACCCTCGTTCTGTCTGTTCACCGACTGTGCAGAAATCTGGAATTTTTTCATCCCACATATCCTCGGCACATTAACAAACTTCAAATATCCATCCTTATCTGGAACAGATATATTTTACTTCCATCAGAACAGTAATATGCTTCATCGTGCATTGTCTCTCTCCTGAAATGATGTGGTCACGAAATATTCTAAATTGTTATTTGAAGAAGAAACATTAAATTTGAAAGATGTCATTTGATTGTTTAAAATCACCAAATAATGTTGGAATATCCTTATTATTTTACATTTTATACAGAAAATAGGACAGAATGAAAACAGAATCAATACATTGGATAGGATGGCATATTAGTCTGTCTTTAAGAAAAATGTGAAATCATTGTCTTTTAGTGTTCATTGTCTGTAAATTGCCTGTATTAGACCTTAATATTCTTAAATTTTCCTGCTCTATTATTCCTGTGTACCTCTGACCTTCACCTTCGATAGACTCTTTGTTTTACCAATTATCCTTTGATCCTAAGGAAGATTAAAGTACACACTGTACAAAAGTAGGTTCCCAGTGGATTATACCTATAATCCCAGCTACTCAGGGTACTGAGATCTGAGGATCAAGGGTGGAAACAAGCCTTGTCCCGCAAACTAAGAGACCTCCAAATAACCAGTAGGAAATGGCAGTCTAGCTCAAATGGAAGAGCACCAGCCATGAGCACATAAAAAGCTGAGCTAAAGTTTATGCCCCAGTATTGTACATTGTTAACATATTTATTGATAAATAGGCATATGGAAATTAGTATGTGGTATTTACTGTCATATGCTTGAGCTTTGTCAATGACTTCTCTTTAATTCTCATTAACTCACATTCCTGCAGGTGTTGAGGGAATGTTTTGAAGCTGTGGTTGCTTTGCTGGGGAACTTCTCTACATTTGGTTGTGACAAGGACATGTCTCTTTTCTAAGGAACTGGCCACTGCTTTTACTGGTTATTGTGCATTTTTCTATTCATTTGATCTCACTCAATGACACAGTTGGCCAGTTTTGTAATTCCCTTTGGTGGGACTGGAAGATTGCTTGAGGAAATAGAAGACATCGACTAATAAAAATAAAAATACTTGACTTTATGAGAGACTTCCTAAGAATTAGTGTGTGATTTTTCCCAATACCTAAAAAAAAAACATGCTCTACTTGCAAGCTCTATCTATATACCGTTGCATGTGGTGAGCACAGAATCATCCTCAGGAACCCAGGAAGCACTACTGTCTTCCCGTTGATAACTTCTGAGTCCTCCCCACGCAAAGACACGGAGGTCCTCATCAATCCCATTCAGTGAAGTAGGGTTCTTTTCCATCATTCTACACTGATACATCTTACAACCCACTATCTCATCCATTATATTAATATACTTAATGCACTTTCCTCTAAAATGTCTATGAATATTTTAGCAGCTGATTCCACCATCGCATTTAATTTTATTAATTAAATGTAAATGTAAAACAAGGGTAAGCCCACGAGAACTAGATAAATATGTTCCTTGATGTAATGAAGACAGATTTATTGCCATACATAAATTTCTATACATATTTTATAACATGAACTACACACATTTTTCTGTAGATCGTATCCTCTCATGTGTATGAATTGGGCCGGCAGTTGAAAATACTTAAGTATTGAAATAAACACAAGTATATATTTAATTTAGTAAGTCTGTTACTATGTATGGTTTGTTTTAAAAAGAAATTAAAAGGAAGCTGCATGTATATATAGCATTTCTAACAATAGATTCGTGTATATAAACTTGGTGTATCGTGAAAAATCCAATTGCTGAGACTGTTTACAATCCAGGATTCCAGTTATCATCCAACCAGCTTTTCTGTTTATTTACTCTTATGTCCAATAAAATTCCTTGAAAAAAATATCTTGGCTTTAGTCTTCCTGTTTTCTATATACAAATCCAAGTCAGAGTTTGCATACCCACATCCTACTCCACCAAAACCGATCAACAATAACAGCCACGTGCTGCATGTTTCTAAATCCATGCATTCACTTTTTTAAAATGTAAGTTAATTTTATTGTCAAGCGATATACAGAGGGGTTACCGTTACACAAATAGGTAATGAGTACATTTCTCGTTGAACATTGTCACTCCTACCTCGTTTTCTCCCACTTTCCCTCCCCTCTACTCCTCTCCTCCCAGTTGTAGAATTCATTTCCAACATAGAGTCTTGTGAGTTTGCTGTTGCATGAGTTCACCCTTTGTCCTTTATTTTACCATTTTGTAATTCCCCATCCCTTCCCCAAATCAGATGAGCAACATTTTGGTCAGTCATTCCTACCTAATTCATACACTTTCCTCGCTAACCTTGATATACAGTATGTGTTGTTTAACTGAATACATTTTCAGGGCAGGTTCAGCATTGCAGTAGCATCATGCAGTGCATCTCTGAATGGTCTAGATGGGATGCATACTCACTAAACATGTCCTCACCATGCAATCCAGAGACACACAATCCAGCAGTGCAGAGGCATCTGTTGGTATAAACTTACCTTATTTTACTCTAAAATAATAAGTGAACTATAGTAAATACCAAACCCACTAATATTTATTACTATCATCAATATAATGTACTATACACAACTGCATATGCTGCATATTTTTATGACCAACTGCCCTGTACATTTGTAAGCATTTCCCTGGACAAATAAGTAAATTCTTGTACTTAGCTATTGGGACTCGTATACCATCTGCGGTCAATCACTCCTTTTGGCTCCAGTACAATTTTTGGAGCCATTAATGCATAGTCACTTGATCATTGCTTTCAGCACCCTTCAGTTAGGAGCTTATTTTCTTCTCAAGCACTCTGTACTCCCCTTTGTTTTCTACCAACTTTCATACTCAATTATCCATGGTCTCAATGCTCAGCCATCTAGTCTTCCCAGACATTTCAATGTTGATGGCCAGGCCCTGTCCTGGGCTGTCTTTTGTTCTTTTTGATCCTGCCCAGAATTTTGATGGCACAAAAGCTTGATCTCTACCCCAGAGTCATAAGAATGCTGCCCTGTATAAATATTTCTCATGAACTCTTAATGTCCATCTATACCACTTAAATGATGGGCCCTTGCTTTATCCATGTGTAGCCTTTGACAATTTTCTCTTTATGGTTCATATCATGTCCAAACTTTCAGTAGTTCAGACCACACATCATTAATTTCTTTTTCATTTTACCTTAGTATTTATGTTCATGCCCAAATCACCAAAAAACCCTGCTGGGGTTTATAAATGTATAAATTGCATTTATGCTCTAGTCAATTTTCATCGGCCTGAATGTTTCTACCTCGATATGAGCCATCACAGTTTCTCACCTAGATATGTCATTAGCTAGCAAGTTCTGGTTTATGTCATTAGTTATATCATTAACCACTTTTGGAAGAGTCAGAGTAATCATTAGGACAAACAAACAAACATGAACTATATCATTCCTACCATTAATTTTTCCAAATAAATTCCCCAAGATTTACAGTAAAAGATAAAACATTTTCAACAATGCCCTTAGCTCAATACAGTATTCTCGTTATCTCCCTGGGCATATCTTGCACTATTTCCATTCATTCATTATATTGCATTGGCCAAAACTAGGTTGACTTTACAACAAGCTAGACAACATCCTGCCAACATTTGCTTACCTCCTATCCTATAGTATTTTTTCTGATTCTTATTCTCTCTCCACATAGATAGATGGATAGATAGATAGATGGATAGATAGATAGATAGATAGATAGACAGATAGACAGATAGATAGATAGATTTTTGCTTTCTTTCTCTTTCTTGCTCTTTCCTCCCTCTCCTCAGCTAAACTCTCAGCTATCTAAACTATCTATGTACATGTTTAACATTTTACATGTAATTCCTCAAAAGTCACAATATCAGTACTAGGCACAAATATTTGCCGCCTTTGTTACATTGAAGCAACTCAGTCACATTTTCAAATAGAACTTGGAGCCACCAGCCAGACCTGTCCTCCATCATCAGCCATCTTTCTAGAAGAAAGGGTTAACAATTACCCAGAGTCCAGCAGCGAACTTTCCATGGAGCTCTAGAGCACCATCTAACCCACTAACAGTTTTGTTACTTTGAATTATTATTTTTTAAATTAAACAGACATGACCTTTCTCCAAAAGTGAAATAAGTAGCTAAATGAGATAAAGTATACGAAATAAATGCTATGTAATAGTCAGTGAATGTAGCCAGAAAAGTGTGATAATGAACCCATTTCTAAAAGCTAACACAAAGGGAGGAGGAGGGCTGCAAAAGAAAGAGTCCATAAGTGAGTGGGTGAAAAGAACAATTATATAAAGTAACAGTGAGAATGAATGTGACTTAAGTATATTATATATATATTTAAGGGAAAAATTCACAATGAAACCCCTTTCTCTGTACAATTAAAATATAGCAATAAAGACAGAATTATACAAATAAATAAAATAAATACATATAATTGAAATGCATGTGAAATGTAAAATAAATCTACATTGAATGAAATATGTAGTACGTGCGGTATAATTGTAAAATATAATTGCAATAACTTAAAATACAGTTAACTTCCAACTTTCCTCCCTATAGTTTTTGTGAGTTTTTCAATTTTTTCACATGGCTATGGAGTTAATTTTTAACTTTTCTTTATGTTAGTACACACTTATTAAGCATATTTGATGCGCCAATTATCATGATATTAAAATGCTGAGTTTGCACATGCCTTCCAGGAATCTGAATTCTTTAAAAGAATGTGTTAAAAATAATAAAATCCTTTCTAGAAACACATTAAAATTGGCCTAAATGCCACTCACTTTCCACTATATTTTGGAAGGCAAACTAAGTCTTTTGTTGGCTAGAAAATTATGATTTTATATTAATAAGACAAAGAAAATGGAACAACTAATCTAATGTAAAGACCTTCAAGTAGTGTACATCAGTAAAAACAACATTGATCTTCAGAACAATAGTTTTTGATAGACAGGCATAATTTGTCTCAATTTATAGATGAAGAAACCAAGGTTGCAAGAGCTGTCTAGGTACAAAACTCAATCAATCCATCATTCAGGATGTGAGCTTCTCCTGCCATTCTTCCTACTTAGTCTACATCTCCAAACACTCAATAGGCACTGGTCCAGGCAGAAATGTCAGGCATCTGTCAAATTAAATAGTGCCTAGGATCTTTGACTTCAGTTAACCTAGCCGAGCTGAGCTAAAATGGTTTCATGAAGAACACATTAAAATTCCATATAAATGGGATTTGTATATGTGTTGTAAATATGTGGGTTTTTTGATGTTCTTTTAATTATTTGGAAGCCTTTGTGCAAATATGTAAATGTGTCTCTTGGATATATAGAAAAATATTCCTTTCATGCTTTTAAGGTATAAAATAGAGTAGATTAAATGTTGAGTCTTAAAGAGAAGTATGATTAATGGCTGTTCCCTCCCCACCTCTATCCAATCTTTCCATGAATGCTTAAGCGTTAGAAGATGAAAGTGTACGCATATAAATTAAGAATGGTGTAGATGAAAGAAAGAAGAAAAAAAGGTTACGTTCAATAACTCAGAAACATGGAAATATATTCCTTTCTTTGTATTTCCCAAGTTACAAAACTCAGCATTTCTTTGCTGTGATGTTTGCTACATTTTTGTAATTATTTCAGGAGACCAACATCAACCAAGCAAACAATAAAACAATGAGCAAAAAAATTAACTGTGGTCGAGTAAAATGTAGCATATACTCTTGAGGAACCCTACTTCGTGATGTCGCACTGCAGGACTCTTGAAAGAGAGAGAGCAGAGAAATCTCTTGTCGATCTAAAGAACCATGGAATAACAAATTGAACTGACAACACATCAGCATGTGACTTATCAGTACATGAATGAGATCAAATTGCTACTTTTCTCTTAGGCGCCCCTTGAGACTTATTACACTTTCAGTAATGAATGAAATAGCAACACAATGACTGAGTGAAGAAAGAAAATAACATTTTTAGCACCTATTGCATTGCAAGCACTTAGCTATGTGGCTTTACATTTAAACAGATTAAATTTTCTCAAAGAACCCTAGAGAACATATTTAGGTCTATTTTGCTGGTGCTTAAATGTGAAGTGTGGTGAGATGGCCTCTTGCCAGACCTCGATTACATAACTTGTAACTTGAAAAAAAAAATTAAAGGACACTTCAAGGTGACCAAAGTCTGACAATTATTATACAATCAGAAGGGAATTGAGTTGCAGTCAGGGCTCATGATCAGGAATAACAGTCAAAAGACCAATGCTAAATTGGTAGAAATGTTACCTAAGATGTGAAAACCTCCTTTCTATCGTGGTTATTTAAGACTAAAGAGAGCAAATCTTTACCATGAACACTAGACAAACCAGATTAGCTATTCCATTTTGCGGGGTTTTGGTAAAATATTTGTTGTTTATTTTAATTTACTCGTTCAGGTTAAGGCAGAATTCATCTGATACAAGCTGGGGAAAAGGAAAATGATGTTGATTAAAATGGCTTAGATTCACCCAAACTGCTGCTTGTGAGAAGAGAACTAACCAGGCAGTGACACAAGTGCTCAGGGACCCTAAGTCCCACATGGCTGCTCAGTGAGGCAGGTGGTTGCAGATCTTGGCACTATAAATCACAGAGTTGGATCTCACCTTTCCACAGGAGCTCTCCTGTCATCGCCCTGATCTGATGACGGGATGTGTGGTGCCCGTTCACTTGCTGTAACTAAAGTTCCTAAGTGCAGCCTGTCGGGGGGCGGGGGGCGGAGAGGGGGAGGGCTGAGCTCTTAACGTGTTTCCATCACGGTGAAGTTGTGGCCACCCTGCTCCTTCTTCCGTGCCTGTCTTCCTTTGGAAAGAGATGGTGTTTGAAAGTAATCGCTGAACTGAGATTCAAGACTGAATCAATTAGAAAGCTAATAAAACAACAGTGTAGAAAAGGTTAGGCAGTAAGACATTACCATCAAGCAGAAGTATAATGCCTTGTAAGTAAGTGCCTCTTCTTGGCTTTCATTTCTTCAGACTTGGAACATGTTGCTGTTTTATGCATTTATGTGTGTTTTGTGTTTATACATGTCATAGACTTCTATTTCTTCATTTGTAATGTTATGTTCATAATAAATAATTTGATAAGCCAGATTGTCATATGCAAGCCCAAATAATATTGAATCAAATCCCATTATCTATACATATATGCAAATCTATATCTGTATGTTTTATATATATATAGACATATATATGGAGAGAAAAAGAACAAAGGAGAAAAATTTCAGAGCTTAGAGAATAACTTACAAATGCTTCCAATGAAATAATATCTGCTAAGTACACATAGCACAATTTCTGGAATATTGAAAGAACTCAGTGATTATCATTTGAATGACAATAACATGAAGTTTTGTTTTACAATGGCAGGCACTTGATAACTAGTTAAATAAAGATAGGATAATTCCTAAAAACCATGGAATATTAAATATATATATATATATATATATATTTGTTAACTTAATTTGTAACCAAAACTTTAAATTTATGGTATGCTACAAGTGAGCTCCAAGTGAGGGGAAATGGAGGAATAACATGGAGTCAGTGGTGAGGTATTTAATGAGTGAACTTAAGCTTCAGCAGAGTACCTGGAAGGAGGTTCTGGGGAGCATTCAACTCTAAGAGCCAAGCAGGAGAATCAGTCAGGTGAGAAAGGAAATTGCTTCCTTCTGATTAGAACAGAGAGCCAGGGGAATTTGTTCTGCTGATGAGCAGGTATGTAACATAATAGAGCTTTTTTTTTTTTCCTTTCTGTTTCTGCCTGAAGAGAGAGAAAGAAAAAAAGTCTTATAACAACGACTAAGGGGAAATAGAGCAAGGACTTTCTGGGTGATTAGGAAAACCGGGAAAGTAAAAAGGATAACCATCTCCCTAATAGACTTCAGGAACGGAGAGAAGGAAGTGGCTAGCAGAAATGTCACTCAGGCATTCTTTCACACGTGGTTGCTGTGGAATCCCAACTCACTGTGACATCAGTGAACTGAAAGGTGGTTTGGGTCTGAACTTACCTCCTGAATGTAGCGTGGGATTGTGGGAAAAGAAACAGCTTTGCATTTAGGCAGACTGGCACAAATCATTTAACCTTGCGAGGTCATTTATTCATTTTTAAATGAAAACTTGAAAACTTGAAATAATTGAATCACAAAACACAGTACTCAAAAGATGCAAATTCTAATCCAACCTTTGAAAGTCTTCTTCTTCTTCTTCCTTCTCCTCCTCCTCTTCCTCTTCCTCTTCCTCCTCTGCCTTCTCTTCTTTTCTTTTACTAATTCATATCCCCCTTTCTTATCATGACATACTTGTGTCTTGCTATATTACACTCAATTTTGACTCCAGGGTCTTAGCTTGCTAGATTGACACTAATTTACTTTACTCACACCTCCAGACACAGTGTTTTGTTGTTGATGTTGTTGGTTGTTTCTTTTGGGGGAGGACAATTCTGGCTGTGGTCCTAGGCCTGTGACTGAGCTCTGATCCACATACTTCAGACTTCCAGTCTTCTATAGATAAACAGATGTCTTCTACATCTGGGAAGATGGAATCTAATGGATTCTTCTGCCTTAGGTGTCTTGGAATCACCCAGAGGCTCTCATCTCAAGTAACTAGAGTTATGGGCACAAGCCACTGTGTACACACATACATACATTTATAATGTTGAATTTTATTATATGTTACATATATACATACACATCCTGTGATATACTGGATATACTAGAATTTGCAGTTTGTCTTAATAAACAAATGTATTTTCTAAAGTCTGTTTCCACATTAAATTATGAATTAATTTGGCCCTAATTATGTTTCAGTTTCAACATAAATCACTGGCAAATTAAAACCTCAGTATCTATTAAGCACTGACTCAGCTTTCTTTCAGCAATCTTTATCTCAAACTAACAAATGTCTTTAATTGGGCTATTTGCCCAACATTTTCCTATTGCAATATTACAATTGACCTTGAAGAAATTGTTCTGGGATTCTACCAATAATAGTAATTATAGCTCCATTATGCCTCTTACTTAACTCAGGAGATATTTAGACTTTGATCAATGCATTCATTACACTTATTGATTGATAATTATAATGCATCACTTGCCAAAATTTCTGCCTTCCTCATTAATTGTCTTGCTACAGCACAGGAATATTGTTGCTAGACATTTGGCATGCATTACCCCAGAATGTATCATTCAATTTTTATACATAGTTAGTGCTTAATTGTTCACTTCTCCTATTAAACCCCACTTTGTTATTTATTTTAGCTTTATGGCCCTACTCTGACTGATTCAAGTTAACTTTATCATGCTTAGGTGACCTAGCCTGGCACCTAGTTGTATCTATTAGATTTTTCTATTTCCAGAATGTGATAAAAGAGGTTGAAGAGACATTATCTTTACCTCTTTTAGTGTTACAATCTACTTTTAGATATACTTTTAAAATGTTAACTAAAATTTAACTAGGTTAAAACCTGTAGATATCACTATGTTTACCTGAATGAATTATATTGAAATACATCCTCTTGAAAATGCAATGTTCTAAGAGAAGTGCTAGGATTCAAAATGTCTCCAAGTCTATAAATAACTTCAATTGTATATTTATTCAAAGAAATTGGGCAAGAGACCATGTTTTATTTGGTTGAGGTATTTTACTACACCATTTAAACCATGCTAAATTATTCTCTCAGCCTAAACAGGAGAGGTGATGCTCTTTTGGAACATAAAATATTAATAACAATATGTGTGTCATTTCTTTCAGATTAGCAATATACTTTACTCTTGACATGTTATATTGCTTTACATATGTATGTAATTACTTGTGACTCTAATTCTAATGATTAGTCAATCCATAGAAATCCTTGTGCCCAGCAGCTATCATTTGGATATTTATTAAATATATGTTAAAATGATATAGACATAATAGTAAAAGTAAATCCCTGACCCCAGCCCCTCAAAATTTCTGTGTAATATATACTGGTATTTTTGTATGTTTTTTTTAATTATACAAATGCTGTACAGAGGGGTTAGAGTTACATGAGCAAGGTAATGAGTACATTTCCTATTGAGCATTGTTGCCTCCTCCTTTATACTGATCTTATGAATGCATACACATCAAAGGATAGGTAGATCAAGAAGTGAATAAGAGAGGGAGGGGATCCACCAAGAGGGCTGAACAGAGACTTACTTCATTGGACCTGGTAGCCGGGAGGCTCTGAGAATCAAACAAACACGATGTTCAGAAAGGAAAACCTGAAGAAGTTCACCAAGAACCCCAAGAGAGGAACAGGGCAGGAAAAGTATGGTCAAACAGAAAGGAATTCGAGAATAGTAGAAAACCCTTCACAGCTCCACCCCCGACTCCCCTTTTGGGAAGGGAGGTTCAAGTCCCATCATAAAGTCAACAAAGTGACCTGCAGGACACATCTGCCTCCCAGCCACCCAGCTGTGGAGCACATCCACGCCTCCCACACCCAGCCACAGGGAAGCGATTAGACAGGTCGATGGATTCCTGAGGGTGACCGGAAGTTAGCAGATGAGAGAGAGCCCGTGGCTTGCATATCTCAGAATCACAGTGTGGAGTCCTCCCCCCTCCCCCTTGGGCAGACCCGCCTGCTATACCCAGACTACAAGCTACCAAAATGTCACACAGTCCTCTTGTGGCTAGAAGTTCTGAGACCGTCCTTACTGTAAGGTGATACATTTTAGCGTACTTTGGAGGTAGAAGAGATAAAAATAAGGTATTTTTGCCCCAGATAGTGCTGTGTATTTAAACCAAGGGACTAGAAATATTCCTTCTACATATTATAAAGAGTATGGTCTTTTTCCCCCCACAAGATTGCAAGTGATAAATAAAGAATCCAGCTTCTGGGTTGTAGCTTTAGAACAGTAACAAGTGTTGCTCTCTGATCTTTCTGTTATTATTGCTTTGGTCAAGGACGAGCTCAATTTCTTTGTGACATTGGGAGACGTCGAGTCAAATGTGTATGCAATAAATACAAATGGAAACAAAAATTCCATGAGGAGCTAAAATCCGGTTCTGTCTGAGAGAACATCTCTGCAGATTGGCATACCTAAATATTTGGTATTGAAAGCTAAAGACAAAGACTGCTTTAAAACACGGAGCAAGATCGCCGCGAATCCAAGAGTGACATTGAAGGTGTAGGTCATGTAGCTCTCAAGTGGAAACAGCAAATAACTGATGTACTACACCTGTGATGAGCAGTAGGCTACCTTAGGATTACTTTGAATTTTAGTTATTGGGAGCTAAGAAAGTAAAAGTGCTTCATTAGTTTAGCACTTTACATTATTCCTTATTTTACCATTGACCCCTGCATACATGTCTTTGGTGTGTCAGCATTATTAATTCGATTAGATTTGGTTTCCTTCAGGATACCTCAAACCACTTTTGTTGGCTAGCCTTAAGTGTTGTGACTGACAGATTATTATTCTTCATGTCATGTAAAGGGAATGGAAATGATATTTTGGCACTCCATAAAGAGTGTCATTAAGTATTTCCTCCATGCTACATGTGACAGTGGCCTTCACTCTTCCTTGACATTTTAGTTATTCAAGGGTGTCCTTACTTTTACCTCTGCTAAGCTCAAGAATCAAGGGCCTATGATTTAGAAATAGTTTTCCAAGAAAATTTCAGACAAACTGGCAATTGATTAGCACCATTTAAGATAAAAGTTTTTGTATTATGGTAAGAATCCTTCAGCCTCATATGCCAACATCAGTTCATATATACTTATCAAAACTTTTACCAACTTCTCCTTTTTTAAAAAAAATTTTTTTATTGTGAAAATACTGTACAGAGGGGTTACAAATACATGGGCAAGATAATGAGTACATTTCTTATCAAGCATTGTTGCCTCCTCCTTTGTTTCCCCTTCCCATCCCTTCCCATCTCCCCACCCCTCCCCGTCCCCCCACTTCTCCCCTACCCTCCACCCCACCTCCAACCCCCCTCCCCTGGCCAAAGTTGTAAAGTTCGTTTTACCACATAATGACTTATACATCTCATTGTTGCAATGGGTCCACCTGTATCCCTATTTAAATGTTTTGTTTTTGCCCTTCCCCTCCATAAATTTATACCAACATCAAATACAACTCCTTTCCAAAAAGTTTTAAGTTGCTCACTGTGATCTATCTTATTCATCTTTTTCAATATTTATTAAAATGAGTTTTTGTGCAGATAAACAAAAATAACGCTATATTGTTATTACAAAATAATTCTCAGACTTGTTAGAAACAATATAAGAAGTGTGTTGTAAATATATCTGCTTCTTCTCCTTTGCAAACACTTGGTTTTGAAGCTCCTGACCTTAGATTCAACCATCTCCTACTTGTATTCATTACATTTAGCTAGAATCAGCACATCACTTTGCAGAATGCTGTTATTTCTTAATTTATGTTTTCTCTATCTCTTCTTAACTGAACTGTATGATTTAGGAGAAGACCTTGGTCAGTATTCCTGATTTCTGAAGAGTGATCTATAGACCTGTATATAGAATGGAATCAATTGGTAGATTATTGAAAAAGAAACCCGACTACCTAAAATTATTGTGATTTTCTTTTTACTTTTATCATCTTGTTGTAGAATATAAAGACCTGGAGAATCAATTATATTTTTATATTTTTTTGAATTTGATAATCTGGATGATGATTAAATGCATAGATTCAATGATTCCTGCTACTTTTTAAAAAATAAATAATGTTAACTAGAAAACTGAGCAGATTCTTCTCACTCAACTAAAAAGAAATGGTTGGGTTTCTGGAATTTTCAGCAGTAGCGTATCTTTGTTCTTCCCAGCGATAATTCTCCCAGACCCTGGGTTTCTCATTCTTATTGGCACCAATGGCTTCCAGTTACTGCAGTCAAGAATGGGAGCTGTAAGCTCTGCCTTTCCTCTTACCAGGAGAGCGCTCATTAGCAGCTGTGGATATCAGCATCTCTCAGGTGTGTTCAGCCAATGCTCCTAGGATTCCTGGGCTTTCTCTCGCTAACTTCCGTTTGGGTCTGCTTGATTATCTGCATTGACGGTGGTCCTGGGCTTTACCTTTGCCCACTGACATTTGTGGGGAACTTTATCTGTCCAGAGCAGCTTTGCTCTGCATTGTAGCATGTTTACCAGCATCTCCGTCCTTCCCACTAAAGGCCAGGAGTGAAACTGCCCAGTGGGATAAACATGCCCTTGGCAAATTGCTCATACTTCTGCTCCACATTCTAAATTGTAAGCAAAATGTACCCTTAAATGATTTAAGTTATTAACTGCCAGAGTCAGCTATTATCAGGAAAAGGAACAAGAGAGGAACAGCTGCCGTATGACCTCCACTTTGTCAGTAATCTTTCTTTAGATTTATATAACACAAACATCTGGTGACCCTTGGATAACATCTGGATATAATCAAAGGAAAGGACTAGGGAAAGATTAACAACTACCCTAGTGTTCACCTAACACAAATATTCTTTAATTTCCTATGTAAGTTTTTTGTTGCTCACTGACATGATCCTCAGAATGATAGGTCAACCATTTTCTGCTGAGTTTGCCCATTTTGACTGTTATTTTTCTGCAAGAACTCTGCTTCCTGACTGTTGGTTTTTATTTCTGAATGATCACACCAGAGATTTTAGAGACAACTGTTGTTCCTTCCCTAGATGCGAAAACTAATAGCCCTGAAGCCCCCATTTTGAGAGTTCCACAATAATGGACACCTTATATCAGAAGACCTTTTAGAAAATATTTCTTCATTTGAACTGGCTCTTTGATTTTTCCCACTACTTTACTACTTGCTTCTATTTGCATCTTGTTTTCTTTGCAATGAAACTGATGCTATCACTTCAGGTTAACTCCTCCATTATTCTCTGTTCATTCTGTATGCATCCTGAAACATCTTGTCCCACATAACTTGAATGTCAAATTCTGTTTGATAAAGGACACTTTCTCAAAGCCCATGCTGAGCCATGGAGTTTGTAACTCCTGCTCATATATCTATTGCTTAATTCCAAGAGTTTATCTCAGATTATAAAACTGTCATGATCCATTCAGTAATATGATGTTATTTTTAATATCTCTATCATGCAGCATTATCATTTCATTGGGAAGTATATCTGAATATATATGTATAAGTACATATATATACATATATATTTGTGTAAACATACTATAAACCAAAAAATGTTCTTAAACACTTTACTGAATGTATCCTAATTATGCATTAAAACATCTTCCTTGAATAGCTGCCATAACTAAGGACATTTCTCATAACTTTTTTAAAAAAAGTACAAAAGTATGTTCTAACTCCATAGACTTTGTCTTCTCTCAATTGCAAAGCACCCATTACTCTATGAATAACTGCATCCCAGAAAGTGTGGCTACTGACTCTGTCACACTTAATGAGGAAGAAAGGAAGGCTGCTCATTTGTTCACTATTTTCCCCTAGTACATCTACCTTTCTCTAAACTTTGTACTTAGTTGGATGATGATTTATATCATATTTTCCTTTAAGCTGCATTATCAAAATTAAGCATAGCAATTCAGATTTTCATTCTTTGGAATCTGAAACACTATTCAAAAATCAGTGCCTGTGAATAAATGTTCTAACACACTCATGCCTTAAATTATGGCCCAGGCTAGTCAACATGCTTACCTATTGGCACAGATATTTCATTATCATAGTTCAAGGTGCAGCTTGATTTAACATCAGCAAAATGTTACCACACCACAGCTCCCAAATGAAATGTTACCACACTACAGCTCCTAAATGACCTCACAAGGAAAACAAATCTAAAGGAGGAGCCAAAATCTTTGATCTCCATGTTTCATTCTAAGGCATAAGAGCAGATCTGTTTTAGATATATTCCAACAAGTCATGAGTATTTTCATGTAGTATGTGTGATTGAAAGTTTATTATTGTTAGCAAATAGAACACAATGGAAACAAACTGTTTCCTGTTTAACAAACATTGTATGATGAATAGATCCAGATGCTATTCTACAGCAATAAATTAAATAATATAATAATAATAACAATAATGTTTTTAAATGCCTGTTCTGAAATTCAGTTTCACCAGTAGCTTACCAAGAGGCTGTAAATTAGTGACTTCTTTTCCTTTTGAGCGTGAGTCCCCTCTGGTAACTGAATGTTTATATTGGCTCACTTGTGTGGTTACTGGTAAGCTGAATGTTTATACTGGCTGACTTGTGTGGTTACTGGTAAACTGAATGTTTATACTGGCTCATTCGTGTGGTTACGGGATTCAATGAAACACCAAGCTTAAGAAACAACTGGTCGTTTGTGTTGAGTAAGAGAAGCTCAACAACTGGCATGCGTTGCACTTAAGCTTTTTAAATCTGGGGTGATTTCTCAGTTCTCTCCATGAGAGCCAAGCTGTGTATGGAGCACGGAAAAGGTTTAGCCTCAAAATATAGATAAGACATAGGAGATCATTCTCAGTAAGTATGGCAAGATTATATTTCTTGTTCATCGTGACAGAAATGGACTAAAGTAATAACACTTTCACAAATAGCAATTATAAGCAATGTATAAGTTATTTAAACAATAGAAGGAATAGTCCATCGAAGGAAAAGCTACATTTTTGTGATGAATAATTCAACCAGGCTGACAAAAAATGTACTCATTATCTTACTTATGTAATGAAACCCCTCTGTACATCACCTTGACAATAAAAAATAAGAATCCAGTTGCTAAGAAATAAAAGATGCCTTCCTCTTAAACATATAATCACTGCCAGGGTCGAACAAGCACAATATCTGCATTGAAAATATCCAGGGGCTTCCTTAAATGTTGCTTTCACAGGTATCTTTTTCAAGAAGGACTCCCTTGGGATCCCATGACATGGATCTACTTAACTGGATTGTAGAAGTCCTGGATCTTTTAAGGAAAGAAAAGGAGTAAGACAAGGTTATCCTTGTTAGAAAGAAAGATTAAAGCCACCCTTTCCACAGATGCTACAAGTATGTTTTTACAGAATTCTAAGAAACTTTTAGAAACAATAAATATATTTGTAAGCATGAACATTAAATATAAACAAAACTGTGTTTCTCTGTAATAATGCACAATCACAAAAAATTATAAAAATTTCATTTATATTACCTTCACAAAGCATAAAAAGGTATAACACAATATGTGGAAGAAACCTAGAAGAGTCATTTCTGAGAAACTAAGGAGATGAATGACTGAAAATTTGTCATTTTTGACTGGGTGATGTAAAGATGTTTTCCAACTAATGAGTTTCAATAGAAAGCCAATCAAAATCCCAGCAGGTTTTTTTTTGGAGAAATTGATAAGCATACTCAAATTTAATATGCAAACAATCTAAACAATCTTTGAAAAGATGAGAAAAATTAAAAACATTTCAATCCTGATTTCAAGTTATTCTCAAATTATATAGAAAATTGTAGCATTGAAATGAAAACATATCACTTATTTATATGGAATATGGGCCATGTAAATACATATGTTCAAGTATATACATATCACAATAAAATAGAAAAAAAACAATTAAAATAAAAGAAACATCTTTAAAGCTATTTGAAAATGAAAATTATGCTGGATATTGGTGGCTCAAGTCTGTAATTTTTCACAGTAGGCTAAGATCTGAAGGATCATGCTTCAAAAAGAGACTAAGCAGAACAAAATCTGTGTGACACCATATCAAAATAAGAACTTTTTAATTAGCTAGATGCATGGTACCAATGGAACAGTGCCAGAGTTCCAAACCCAAGAACCCTCACCATGAAAAATAAGAAATTAAAATAACAAGTTTCATTCTCTCCACTGAAAATATTGCAAGAAATATCTCTCAACTCCCTTTTAAAGCGTTTAAACTAGGAAACTTACAATTATCAACTATTTCTCTGTTTCATTGAAATGTACATGCATTTTCAAAGGCTAAATGAAGCACTAGCCAATTTAGCATGCCAGGAATATTTTTCTCTAAGACTTTGGAGTAGTTTCCCTTCATTATAACCATGAGATTCTACAGTAGGTTAAGAGCCTACCTGGGCTGAGAACTTGCTACCTCCTTTCATAAAGATGTAAGAAGTCTATTTTTCTTTTGATAAACTAATTAGGTAACACAGATGGTCACTAATTACCAAGTGAATGTAGGAAGAGCTATGATGACAAATGGTACTGTCAAGCCTTCTTACTTGAAGACTAGTTACCATTTATCATGAGAGCACGTATGGAATGCTTCGTGCCTGTTCTCCTCTCTACAAGGGTGAGAATTCATTACTGCAATCCGTTAACAGATTGCCTGTGACTCACATTCTGCCTTAATACTCATTCAAATAAGAAAGTAAAAGTAATTCCTTTCCTTTCTAATGTGTGGAAAAGTTTGGAGAGGAGATACATTATTTCTGATTATATTTCATTGCCTACCACTTTAAATGTGTCCCATGTCCTAATTGTATTTTCCTAACACAGTATTTGCCTGGTCATGATACTTTTATGATGAAAACTTTTCAAACTTAACAGTAATATCTATGGGGATGAAGTCTTCAATTATTTTTCTTCTTTCCTTTCTTTTCTTTAGTTTGCTGGTCCCAGGTCTTAACCGCTGGGCTTGGGCACTATCCTTGAGCTGCTCTTTTATTGAAGGCTCTGCCACTTGAGCCACAGCAACACTTCTGGCTTTTTCTGTGATAGATTGGTGGTAGGAATCTCACTGACGTTTCTGCCCCAGCTGGCTTCAAACCTCAATCCTCAGATCTCAGCCTCCTGTGTAGCTAGGATTACAGATGTGGACCATTGGCCTTCAGTGAAAAGCCCTCAAATTTTTTCATGCCCTATAAGTCTGTGAGTGAGGTAGCTCTTTGTTTTTAGACACGTTAAACCATTTTCTTTGTGTGTCTCAAGCTCCAGTTATATCACATAGTTTGCAAAATATTTTCTGTTGTTTTCCATGTCTATGTATTGCATGCACTCTTTTCTCTGCTTTGCAAATTTGCCATCAGACAAAACCTATTCATTTTTCAAATCCTGTCATAAATACAATCTCTCTAGGAAATGATTCTTAAACCAGGAAGTCTTATTGCTTTAGTTTCTGTAATGAAGCATACCTAGTACACAGGAAAATATGTGGAGACCTTCTGGATTATGACACATGCCAATCTGTATTGAATTAGCCATCTTTCCAGAACCAATATTTTAGATAATAATGTGCATAAAGCAACATCAATGAACTTTTGTTGCATGCCAATGCAAATAATTTTAGTAGTAGTCCATGTGAAGTGAATAGGATTGGTCAAACATGGTAGTCAGGAGGGCTTATCATAAAACCACGTAGAAATACTTCTTCAGAACAAACATCTTATCACAAATTTAATCCTTTGTCACATATTTTTAGAATTATCTATCACAGCAGGACACCCAGACGTGTCTAAGAATAGTCATGGAATGCCACTTGTACAAAACAAGTGAAACACCTGCACTATTTTTGTGTCCTCAGCAAAAGCAAACAAACAGCCATTATGAATGGACCTTCAACAATGCACAGTCACTAGTGTGCAGGAATTCCTTGGCACCCTACATGTGGTGCATGCCCAAGTGCCATTGGACATCATATAACTCTAACATTCAGAAAACCGTCGTCCGTCTCTCATTTGCGGGACCTAGTGTTAGAGCAGATTATGTGCAAAACAATCATGTTTCTTGTAATGAAAAGGGGATAGAAAAAAGTAAACGTTAGAGCCGAGCGCTGATGGCTCATGCCTGTAATCCTAGCTAATCAGGAGGCTGAGATCTGAAGATCGCAGTTCAAAGCCAGCCTGGGCAGGAAAGTCTGTAAAATTCTTATCTCCAATAAACCACCAGAAAACCAGATGTGGCACTGTAGCTCAAGTGGTAGAGCGCTAGCCTTGAGCTGAAATGCTGAGAGATAGCGCCCAGGCCCAGAGTTCAAGCCCCACAACCGACAAAAATAAAAATAAATAAATAAATGTTAGGTGTGCTTATATGTATCTCCTACCTGGATATTTTCTCCATTTCTGTGCTCGGATGTTTCATGGGTAAGTTGGTCATCTTATATTAATTACTTGTTTTCAGCTGTCACCAGGGTGAGAGTGAACCCAGACATGATGGTATTTTCATTATAAAATCCTGTTTGCTGAATTTGCTGTTCAGGGATGAGGGTAGGAAGAGCTACTGTGAATATTATATGATTGAAGAAGTTCAAGAAATTAGGCATATAACTTAAAATAACTCAAATATGTTTAATACAATGTAAACAAGGAAATAAAGTGTTATACCAAAGTAAACAAGATACTAGAGAAGAGCATTCATTGCATTTGGGGGTATGATTAAAGTTTCAAGAATAGATTTCAGAGGCACTGGTGGCTCACACCCATAATGCTAGTTACTCAAGAGACTGAGATCTGAGGATCACACTTCAAAGCCATCCTGGGATGAAAAGTCTCCACATCTCTTATCTCCAATCAATCATCAGAAAACTGAAAGTAGCCCTGTGGCTCAAAGTGATAGAACATTATTCCTGAGTGTCCAGGCCCTGAGTTCAAGACCCACAAGTGATAAAGAAAAAAAAGTTTCTGAATACTTCTTCAGACTTTATGCCTTCAGATTTTATGCCTGAAATATAGATATTTTAATTAACTAAAAATTAGAGTTTTTATTCCCAGTCTAATACCATTCCTAAACTAGTACTAGAGACTAAACTTTAAATGTGGCAAAAGTTAATGTGTTCTTTTAAGTTGGACCAGAAATGGTAGTCTTGATTCTAGAAAATATTAACTTACCATACTCATAGTGTCAAACTTAATAATAAGGAATGAAACAAGAATAAAATAGGTGGAAAATGTAAAAAAGAAAAAGGGAAAACAAAAAATTGAGGGATGAAGGATGGAAAAGAAGGGAGAGAGGAAGACAGAGACAATGAGACAGAGGGAGACAATGAAAGATTTACAGGGACAGTAAGAGGCAGAGAGAGAAGAAGAAAAGAGAAGAGGATAGAGAAGAGGAGGAAGAAGCACAGAAAGGAGTTAGATGACAGAAAAGGGACTAGCGAATTAAACTGGTAATTACTTTGATTAAATTAAGAACTGTTACTTAAATGAGTATAAATGATAACACACTGAGTTTTTCTGAGGGCACAATTGAAGAGTTTCAAACTCTTTTTTTAACTAACAGATGTATTAACTTTCTTCCTTTCTGAGGTAAATTAATTACAGAGCCCAGTGTGTGAGGGTCTTTGGGGTGAGGCCATAAAACCAAGGCCTCCTCTACTTCGTGTGGATGTTCAGCGTCCCTTGGCACTCTTTTACCCAGGCAGAGTTAATCCCGGTGTGACCTTGGCCAAACATTTTTCCTCTCTCATCAATAGACTGTAGCAGTCTCCCAGGAAAGATCTTTTCACTTTTATCATGCCACAGTCGCTGCTACACAAGCTAATAAGAAGCCTGTAAAAGTCAAGATATCAATCACAAGCAGAAGTAGCAATACAGTGAGCTGAAATTTATGCATCTTTTTAAATTGGCTATGACTGTACATGCAGAATATACATATATATGAAATCTAAACAAATATATATGTATGATTATATGAAAATGTATACACGTATGATATATGATATATATATATGCATCATATATACATCGTACCCACATGATATCTATCATGTGCATATATACATGGTTATATATTATAGATATATACATATATATGTTACATATATGTTACATATATCAAATTTATGATGGTATATGATATAATGTATTTGCACACACACATATACTTAGCTTTTGAGGACACACACACCAAGTTAGACTTTCTCTCAAATAGAATACATTCATTCTATACCCATATAGTAAACAGATTTGTTATACAATTGGTAATATACTATTACTATTAGTAAGTGGAGCCATATTAAATTGTACTCTTTAGACTATCTGAATACTTTGTTTCAGGGAATGTTATTAAATTCTTTGCCATCAGCAAATTTCATGCTCTGTGGCACTACCAAGCTGAATTTTTTGAAATTATGAAATTTAGGGCAATTTTTTATATAATATAGAAAAATCATTTATTATAACATATCCCCATGACCCATGAAAGATTATATCCTATCAAACTAGATGTGGCTTAATGATGTATCAATAAATGATTCTAGTTTTCCCATCTACCAGTTAATTCATATGAAAATTTTAAATTATTTTTTATTGTGAAAATACTGTAGAGAGGGGTTACAATAACATGGACAAGATAATGAGTACATTTCTTACCAAGTATTGTTGCCTCCTCCTTTGTTTTCCCCTTCCCATCCCTTCCTATCTCTCTCCACCCCTCTTCCCTCCCCACCCTGCCCCCGCAATAGTTGTGAAGTTCATTAATAGACAAACTACAAATAGTGTTTATTGATGGAAAAAAAATCATCTTTGCAACAAGTACCAAACTTTAACGATTCTCATCTTCTCTTTATTAAAACTATCACTAAAAATTTATAGTGTACAAATATCTAATTGAGATCATTCGGTTCTCCTAGAAGTTATTCTATTAATTATTCTTCAATGTGTATTATCGTTTTAAATTCAAATTTCCATGGATGAGGTATAAAAGTATGGATGAGGTATAAAAGTATAAGCTTGTTGATACTGATTAAACATCCTGTTATGAGTTCAGTAGTGTTTTCCTTATTATTTAACTATGAGTAGTCATTATTCTTAATTATTGCATGACTTCCTTGGTCTCCTTAGATTTCTAAATATGTGTTCCAAAGAGTTTCATCACAGAGTTATATATTCCATTGTCCATTTTACAGGGACCTTTTCAAATGGTAATATGGTATAGATACACACTTGCATTTTGCTATAATATATAATTTATGTTAAAGATCAGATGGAACCCATTTTGTGTTAAAGAAACTATGTCATAAAAGGTATTATATCAAAGGCAACAAACCTTTGACCTAATCTTTTATGGTCTTCTAGAATATAATGTAATTATAGTCTCAGTGTGGGGTTATGTTGAAAAAAATGAATCGTGGTTTTCTGATTCCCAAGGCCTCGTGCATTATGTGATGTGGCAAACTTGCAAGTCCTAAGTCTGTTCCACACCCATTTTATGCACAGACCTTATATACATGCATGTATATATGTATCTGTATGTATGTATCTGTACATATATATGTATTTCAGTAACTAATTTGCCTACAAGAGACTATAAAATGTTACCATGAATTTCAGTCTGGCTGAGGTTGAAGGAAGGGTGTCTGTGGTTGTTTTGTGATTCCTTGTAACAAGGGAGTTCACATAGCACATGGTGTAGCCTTCAGGAGAGGGAGTAAAGATATTCTGTAGTCCCTTCTCTAACCAGCCATGTTGGTGTGGTTGAAATGAGATCCTTGAACTCTTGGAGAACTGTATTAGCCTTTTCAGTAAGGGTAGTAGTGTCATTTTTTTCTCAGTTACTGTTATGATTCAATATTTTATAATATAAAGTGCTTGGGATCTTTTATACTCAGTAAGCACTCAAGAAATGGCTGTCATGATTTAAAAAGACAAAGTTAACAAGATACAGGTCATCTAGACTAATGAAAACCCATCAGCTGTGTCTTCATTAGGAATAAATACCTTTCCCCAGATATCCATGTAGCTTGTTTTAACCATCTACAAATCCCAATTCTTGAACTCCCAATTCCCTTTCTTATATTTTATTTGAAGCTCCATTGGACTCACCACTTCTTACTTTTTCTGTCATTTACACGAGTTGAAATACTCAATATTTTATGAAATTATACGTTTACCTTTTGTTTCTATGCCTTCGAATATAAGATCTAAATGATGGGATTTATTCTGTAGTATTGATATGTATTGACTTTTGGCTGTTTGCTCTATCTCAAACTGAAAGATGAGTTTTGTAATCTCCAGTTATAGTAGAATCTCTGTTTCTCTTTGCAGTTTCTGTGTATTGTTGTCCATACTGTTCCTTTTCTTACACTGCTCATTATGGTACCTTCCAGATCCATCAATTATCCTGCAAATGCCATAATGTCATCCTTTGTGACACCTGCATAACACTCCATGGTATGGTGTGTGTGTGTGTGTGTGTGTGTGTGTGTGTGTGTGTGTGTGTGTGTTGATTGATCTATTTATCCATTCTAGGGCTGTTTCCATAATTTAGCTATTGTAAATAGTCCTGTAATATCATGGTGTGCTGGTGTCTTTCTGCTCTCTTTCATGCAGAACAGTTGGACACTCAAACATATAGCAGTGTTTATCACTGGATCATAGAGTAAGTCTATGTTTAGCTTTGTGAGGCATCTCAATTTTGATTACCAATGTGGTTTGCTTTGTGTAAGCATGTGTTACATGATTGGCAGCTACATCCTCCCACTGTGATATTATTTGGAGGTAGCGTCTTTGGAAATTAATAATGTTTAAATTTGTTTATAAAGGTAGAAGCAGAAGAGAAAGAGATGCATGTATTCACAAGAATTTACTACACGAAGGCTATAAGAAGACATGAAGGGAAAGCAGGTATCTGTAGAGCCAGAGTGAAAGGATCCCTGCCAAGACTGACGTCTCATGGATCTGAGACTTGCTGGCCACAACTTACCAGGCTGTGAGGGAGGAGAGGTCTACTATTTAAATGAGTGTATAGAATTATGTTATCCTATGCTGATCTAAGACAAGCTGCTACAACTAAGTTTTTTGTTTAAATTAGGTTTACTATACATGAAGCATTGTTGGGTGTCATTTTTTTTTAAATCATTTAACTGCTATAGATTCTTCCATTTCAAATGACAATGATTATGAACATAGTTTCATTAATTCTTAGTATGTTTGTGTTGTTGTTTATTCAGGCTGTTTGGCTTCTTTCTTCTCCTTTCTGCTTTTTCCTATCAGAAGTACATCTGATATTCAAAATAAATTACATTTTGAAAAAAAGAGGCAGATATTCTAGAATATGCAATGCACATTATCTGCTATACCTTTTGATACTATGTAGTACCCCTTTAAACATAGTACAAACTATACATGAGTTCTTCAATTTTCTTCTTATTCTTCTATAGAATTGTTTGCTTATCTATAAGCTTTAACCAGATATAGCTATAATACATTATATATAGTTTCCTTGAAACATACAGAATCTCTTAGATCAATTAAGATTAGAAAATATAAATAATTTAACTTAGTATAATTGTTCATTTTTAATAATTTTCCTTATATATAGAATCTAATCCATATAATCTGCTCTTTTGTTAAAGAATTTATTACGTATTTTGCTGAACAATAGTAAAGAAATCTATTTTGTACAAAATACTATTTTTTCTTTATGTTAATGATTGGTTTTTCCATCCCAGGGCTTTAACGCTGGGTCTGTGTCACTGAGCTTTGGTACCTAAGGTTAGGGCTCCACCATTTGAGCCACAGATCCATTTTTGGCTTTTTGTGGTAAATGAAAGATAAGAGTATCACAGATTTTCCTGCCTGGGCTGGCTTTGAACCATGAACCATGAGATATTAGCCTTATGAGTAACTAGGATTACAAGCATGAACCACTAGCACGAGGCTCGATGAATGCTTTTTTCTAGATGTAAAAATCAACATCAACAAACATTTCATTCAACATATTAAATATTCACTTCAGTTTTTTTCTTACCTGTGCAGCTTTTGATGGGAAATCTGATAGAATTCACTTATATTCTTCACCTTTAATTAACATTCCTCACTCTGCTCAGCTTCATTCAATGCTCCTGCCTTTGCTTTTCCTGCAGTATGAATATGATATGCCTAGTTGTTCATCTCTTCAGTTCTGTGCTTGACATATATATTGTTTAATTATCTTAGTACTTAAGGGTTCAAGAAGAGTTGCTCAGTATTTATTCCTTTAGTTCTTGTTGCTAGAATCAGAGTGGCTACATCTAAACTCTTATGCCATAGGATATTTTCTTTAAATAGCCAGAAAGATGAGGACTGGAGCTGTGTTCAGGTCTCCCAGGCCCCAGAGCTTCTTCACAGAGAGGGGCATGCCACAGATGAAGTGATCCCTGTAACTCCGTAACTGACACTTTAACTTGATATTTTTAAATCACAGAATAGTATGCTCCTTGAAACAGCTTGTTATGATATGAGAACACATAAAAAATTGAAATGTATCCAGGTGTTGGTAGCTTATTTTGTACTCCTAGCTACTCAGGAGGACGAAATCTGAGGATTGAAGCTAGTCTGGAGGAAACTCCATGAAACCCTTGCATCCAATTAACCACTAGAAAGTCAGAAGTGCAGCTATGATTCAAGTGGTAGAATGCTAGCCTTGAGCCAAATAGCTCAGGTCCTGAGTTCAAGCCCCAGAACCAGCAAAATAACAAATAAATACATAAATAATATAACACAATTCTGAAATAAAACTGCAGTTTTAAAACATTCTTCTGAAATAAAAAGTGCAATTTTGTAAATAAAGTTTCCATAAAAGCAATTTAAACCAATATTGCATACTTACACACTTAGGAAAGATCTTCAGTGTTTAGTCTTCAAGAATTCTTTCATGTGGTATGGTTTAGTGTATGGCAAAGATAGGGTTTACTTTCTTCCATATGCTAAGCAACTTGTATTATAAAATTATTAAAATTCTATAATAATAAATACTAATAATAAATATTCATAGCCATGTTTCAAGTCTCTATACTAATCCAGTTTCTTTTGCATCCATACTATGTAAAAAATGTCATCTGTTTGCCTGACTTAGTTAAATATAAGCCTTGGGAATTTTACAAATACCTATTCAGATACATGAACTGTGAGCTTTGAAGATATAATTTAATAAACTTTAATTGAAAACCAATAGCATTATCTTAAATGTTTTGCCTATTGTTTTCCTTGACAACTTACAAAATGCTACAGATATGCCTGCAATTTTATACGGCCACTCACATATTCAAAGTGAGAGATAAAATATGGAATATATACCCCTCCTCCTCTTCCTTCGCGTCCTCTTCCTTCTCCTTTTAGATTTTCTGCAAATTCCAGGCCTGGAACTCAGTGTCCACACTTTTTCTCAGTTGTTTTTCAGTGAGCCATTGGTGTCTGACTATCTGCATCATTTTATGTACTGTATCATATACTGGGAAATAAATCTTCATGCTATATGTATTCAGTGTGATGTGTAAGTTGGAAAGTGAAAACAGAATTAGAAATTGATGAGAAATTTTTTCCAAATTGTATTGCAAATTATCCACACAATATCAGGGCTTAGTTTTGCTAAAATGATAGTTTTATCTAATTAAGATATCAGACTTTGCTCAAAAACAGCCAACTGCTAATTGGGTGATTTTCTTCCTTTATGGAACTACACAAAGCTGTGATGATCATTTTGCTCACTAACATGTTCAATGCTAGAAGAAATTTCAAACCAAAGAAATTTCTAATTGCTAAAACCATTTCACCATGAGGCACTCTTTAATCTGATTTGGAAGTATGCAGGATCTAATGTTAAAACTATGAAATACATACTGTGTGTGCTATTTAGAGCAAAACTGTGGGCTGAAAAAAATGACCAAAATATGAAGGAAAAAAAGTGGTTATTTTAATTTTGCATGCTCAAGGAATTTTGTGGCTTTTCTCTATTTTTATTTTTGCCAATGGCTGTCTATCTCTTGTTCCATGACCATTTTAGACATGAAAGAAATCTTTCAGGGTTTTCTCTATCGCAAATCTCTTGATAAAGGCAAGAAAACAAAGAGAAAAATCAAAATATGCCCCCTTTCCACAGAACGAAAAGGAAAAGGAAAAGTGCAGTCCTATCTCTATTCTCACTTGTTCATTCCTTTGGAAAAAGTTATAGTCATCTCTCCTCAGCACCAAGAACACAGATTTTTCTCTCTATCTCTTTAGTTTCAAAATAGAAACTGAATTTCCTAATGCAGAAGAAAAAGAAAAAATATTTTAATATATCTTCATTGTTTATGTAACTTTTTGGCAATAATCTGGATGTCTTCCATAGCAGGACTCTATTCTCTATGAGCATTCACTTCAATGGAAAGCAGTACAAGGTGTAAGAATGCGCTTACAGTTGTATCCCCACTTCCCTAGGAAAGACTTTGAGAATTGTGTACATGTTTGTTGGTTATCACACTGTTGTGTTATAACATTCTGTAGCTTGTTATTGATTGTAAGTCATGTCAAATGGGGATAATTTCATCGTGGTAGTTATACTTCCTTCAGGGCTTATGAAAGAAATCCTCAACAAGGTAAAATAGGAATCCTAGAGCAGTTATCTTTTTGGTGACTGAAGTTCATTAAGGAAAAGGGACTCCAGACATGGTGAATCTTTCCTGCATGCTTAGGTATTCTGAGACATTGAGGAAGTCCCCCCAGTGAGACCACTGGGACAAATGGTGAGATCATCAACTCCACCACTAGCTGGGCATAGCAATTCAAGCTTGCTATCCCAGCTACTGTTATCATTATTCAAAGCATAATTCAGGTAATCAATCAACTTAATGACAAACATGTATTTGAGGGGCAAATACATCCTTCCTGATAAGTGTATGTGCACTTTTTTTTTGAGGCCAGGCTGTATAGAGGTATTTAGGTTATAGATTAACATTTTAATATCAAATTCAAAGAGTCAATTATAGGTGGATCAAAGTATTTAGAGCTATACAAGAACAGACCTTTCTTCAAAAATAATCTTTAAATTATTTTGTTTTCAGCTATGATGAGAACTGAAGGAGTTAAAAGTAAGTAAAAAAAAAACATTGAAACGTGGTTTGCAATACTGATTTTCACTCTCTTGAGGGTGCCCATAGGCACTAGCCTACTGGGATGAGTGTTTATGAGATTGCCTTTCTGAGCATTGTTGAGGAAAGATAAGCCACGGTCAACAGAGCTTGCTGTGGAACAGAACAACAGCATGGCACCTGCCCAGACATCAGGTGTGTCTGCAGTCAGATGACCACACTCTAGGCTTCTTGTGGTGAGGCTGCTGGTCTGGATGCTTAACAGACAAAAAGAAGAAAGAAAGAAATGGCTGCCCAGCAATTTATTCTGTCAAACATTTGCTCTATGAAAAAGTGCTGAAGTTCTCAGGTGGCTTTCAGTCAACTTGACAAAGAAAAAGGAAATACACCCAAGTGAATCTGTAGGAATGAGGAGGAGCAAAAAAAAGTAAAAGAAAAACCTACATTCTATTTTCTGCCTCTTCTCCTAACACAGCTGAGTGGGAAGCGTGTGTTCTTACATTCCTACTGGCCTATCCTCCTCTGATATCTAAGGACAAAGTAACTTCTATATGCACAAATTATACAATGTGGGGGAATAGAAAGATTCTGTCAGATACAAAGTGACAGGAACTAAATAATTCAGAGACTAGTGCCTTTTCTTTCCTCTCCTTGTAAAGTGGTTTTGGCATGTGATTGATAGATATTGTGTTAAAACCAGGAGGAAAAGTTCCAGTTAAAAACTTCGATGTAAACTCTTATCTTCCTCTTCATACCCCAAATGTCACACAAGTAAAAGCAATGAAGTCTCAAGGTTATCCTGGCTCACGGTATTGAATCCCATGTCCTTCAAGGTGCCTGTGGCTGAATACTCTAGGAATTTCCATAATTCCCTTGTAGAAATCTGTGTGAAGGCTGAAGCCATGGTTTTCAATTTAAATATTTTCAAGCCATTTGCATTTTCTCTGTAGACTTGTTAATGTTGTAACCCTGGCCTCTGATTGAAATTGCTAAGATTAGAAATACTGTATCAAACACATAGTGATTTATTTGGTTTCAGTTTTTGTATTACTTAAAATTTCACTTTATCTTTTAAAAACATCCATTTTCCTCGTTACACAAAATCACATATTAAGTGTGCCCAGAAAACAATACTAATGAATAAATTGACCTGTTGATATGGAATTAAAGTAGTATTCTAATTTTCAATGTCCCTTTTAGTAGTTAATACTGATAAAAGAGCCAAGAAAATGTTAACCTGCAGAAATTATAACCAAGTACTTTTTTCATTACTTGGTCTTTGAGAATGAAGGACAGGATGACATTGAACAGAAGCATTACAGTCATGACTTACACAACTGTACCCCTTGGTACGATTAGTAAATAATAACAATGTATAAACAGATGAAACAAATAAATAAAGACATAACACAAATCATATCCAGAACATAACAGATCTTGACTATTGTTACACATATTTACATTCTTATTTTGCATGAACTACTGCATAAAATTAATACTACAAGCCAGTTGCTGGGGGCTCATGCCTGTAATCCTAGCTATTCAGGAGGCTGAGATCTGAGGATCATGGTTCAAAGCCCCTGGGCAGGAAAGTCAACAAGACTTTTATCTCCAATAAACCACTAGAAACTGGAAGTGGCACTGTGGCTCAAACAGTAGAGCGCTCGCCTTGAGCTGAAGAGCTGAGGGCTGACACCCAAGCCCAGAGTTCAAGCCCCACGACTGACAAAAAAATAATAATAATTACTACAAAAACTGTTAAATGTTTGTTCCCATTAATGGCTTTCACGCTAGGTAGAGTAGAAGGTATTGAAAAAAAATATTGTTGGGTTTTATGATGAATGTGGGTGGGTATTTTTTTCCAATTGGTCTTTATATAAACATTATCATCTTCTTGATCATTTTTTTGCCATAAAAGCTTTGACTAATACAATATTTCTTTGTGTTTTCCTTCTACCAATTACTGTCTATCAAATTGTAACTATTTCTCAATATTTGCTGGTGATTCAGTACTAAATTAATGAGTAAATATCAAATATATTATTTAAACAACATTATCAATAGGACATTAGTTTATAGAATGGCTGGAGGAAATTCATAAATGTGTCTGTTTACTGCCTTGGCATTGTTTTCTGGCTGGCATAGTCTTGTGAAAGGTTTTTTTGTTGTTGTTGTTATGAGATATGAGGGACAAGATCCTTGTACCTCTGTTACTGCTTCATACCCTCACCGACTCTTTCTGAGTTTTTCTTTCTCCTGAAGTTCTAGGATGTAACTATCGTAGCTACACGTTGTCCTGACATATATCAGGTGCTGACAATACTGGATTTGATGCATTCTCCCACACCTAAATTGCCCAATCTACCATGGTTCAGAGATAAAATTGAGTTATTAGGGCTCTTTGAACATATACATCCAGAATATTTTTTAATTATGCACGAAACTTGATTGTGTACTTTTTTGTATTTTCCCTTCCTCTATGTCCTCAACTCTTTTTCATCCTCATCTCTAGGGCCCACACCCTTAGCAATGTTTTGATAGCTCAGAAACTTTCACATCAGGCACACTTTTTTATGATACCAAGATAAAACATTTTTAGTGGAAAGATTTACCTTAGAAACAATAGGATCAGGATAAAATTTTGGAACCTCCCAAGAAATAATAAGACAGCATGCACATAAATAAATCCTATCTTCAGAATTGCTGGTGCTTCAGCTGTGACTTATTATGATAAAAGAAAGACGACCTGTGATCTGTAAAAGGGAATTATTTTTCCTTCCAGACCAATATCTAGAGTGGATGTAAGACCTAGAACCAGGGGGAAAAAAATCTCAAGACATGCTGTGGGAAAGAAAACATACACACGCACTCTGTGTGTGTGTGCGTGTGCATGTATATGCGTATGTGTGGTAACATGCATGTATTATAATATTTGTTATCTAAATTGTCTTTACCTGTTGCCTAGTATTAGATAATGGGAAGAGACTGAAGCTGAGTAGAATTATATTAATTAATAAGGGATATTTCCAAGAACTTTTTTAATAAGTTTTTTTATGGTGAAAATACCATACAGAGGGGTTACAAATATATGAGCAAGGTAATGAGTACATTTCTAATCAAGCATTGTTGCCTCCGCCTTTGTTTTTCCTCTACCATCCGTGCCCTCCCATCTCCACGACTGTACTCCTCCCTCCCCTCTCCAAAGTTGTAAAGTTCACTTTTTGACATAGCGTCTTGTACATCTCATTGTTGCAATGGGTCCACCTGTATCCCTATTTAAACAATTTGTTTTTTCCCTTCCCCTCCCCAAATTATAGTATCATCAAATACAGTGAAAACAGGGGTTATACTGTGGGGGAGGGACATACAAAGCAACAAAAAAGCATGTGGTACCTTATAAATACGTTAGAAACAATAGCAATAGCAAGAAAGCAATTACCACATGTGTCCTTTTCTTGAGGTTCATCTCGCCTAACATCATCTTAGCTGACCATTTTTGCTTGTCTCAGTCATATACTAGTTATTGCAAATAAGGGAGACCATGGGACCTATATTTCTATGGGCCTGGCCTACTTCACTTAATATGATTTTTTTCCAAATCTTTCCATTTCCTAACAAATGGGGCAATGTCATTCTTTCTGATGGAGGCATAGAATTCCATTGTGTATATATATACTCAATAAGTAAGTAGGCTAACGACTTACAGAGAAACTTCTCTGAAGAGGAAAGAAGGATGGCCAATAGACACATGAAGAAATGTTCAACCTCTCTAGCCATAAAAGAAATATTCCCAAAACCTGATTAAACATTTTGGCAAAGATAGAAATGATCAGTTCTATTGATCTAAAGCACTAGTGTGTTGAATTTTGAATATGAAGATGGCCTTCAGAGAATTAAGTGATGATAGAGAATATTCTTCTTCAGGAATAGAGACAAAGTCTCAATCCATAAAAATATGTGAATCAACTTAACCTAATAGCTGGGATATTGCTCATGATTTATGGGAGAGCATATGATTTTTCTTAGTATAAAAGCAGAATGAAATGCCCAGATAAGAATGTTATAAAATTATTCAAGGAGCTATGCGGTGATATCTTAGTATCTTAGTAAAGTTAAAATCTTAGTAAAAATAGCATATTTGTAAAGATACTATTATAAATAAAAGAGTATCTAATGGAATTGGCTTATATAAATTGGAATAATAGTCATCAGGGATGTCACAAGCTGATCCTAGCACTTTCTACAAACAAAGTGAATATAATTACTCCAATGGATATAACCAACTGGACATAAATACTTTTTAAACTATCAACTGCCATTAGATCAGTTATCATAATGGGCTAAAGAGATGAGCAGCCACTAACGGTGGCCTCTATCCATGTAATCAGCACAAATAATTGAGTTTGAAAACTCCTAGGAACACCAGTACAAAGTATTGAACTCCTTCTAAGTTTCCAGGCTTGAAGTTGGTTCATGTGTCCACGATGCATCAACTGAGGGTGATGCAAAGCCTTTTGAAAGTGATCTCACACAATGTCCTAAGCACATCTGGCCACCAATCCCTTGAGTATGTCACGCAGATCCTACAGCCTTGTGCACTAAAAGAAGTTTGGGATTTTGAAGACATTTTGATACAATGTTTAAAATGCAATCCAGGCTGGCCAAACAGCATCAGAGTCCTCAAATAAGGGAGTGTAGAGATTAAGAAATGAATCGTGTGTTCCAAATCCATCTCAAAGTGACACAGTCATTGTATGAGACCTAGCTGTATTTATGAATGTACTTTTCCATTAACTGAATTTAATGGAATAGACCTAGCAGCTGGAAAAAGTTCCATATTGATTCTCTCACCTGTAAAATTAGGGCCATTATTGCAGAAGTGGAAAACTGGATGTTCTCAAGAAACAGCCCACATCATACTCCCATCCAGGTGTTCAAATCAAAAGGAATATCTCATCTGAGGAGAAATTTGAAAAATTAATGCCAGCATCAAATATTTGAAATATGTAAGAGTGGGAGGCTCCAATATTTCCTTTTAATCTTTCAATTCACAGGATTCAGATCATCTTTTTTTGAAGATAGTGACTGATAGGTGGTCACTCTTAATGAATCTGACTTTCAATCTCTAGCTGCTGTCAGGAGCCACTGGAATTCAGCCTTGAAACTTGAGGTACAGTGGCTGACCTTGGTATAAGCTCTTGATCTTGAAAAGGAGACTTTTCCAGTTGTATTTAAAAGGACTTAGTCAAGTTTGTTTCTATACAATAAAGACAAAGTATACTTGTGACTCTATCAATATTCCTGTCTTCTATTGTTGATAGTCTGTCTAGGTTCCAATCATTTTGCCCCTCCTTGTATATCACCTATTTCAATACGCTTGAATATCTTTTTCTGCCCCATTTTGTTGTAAAGATTTTCTTCAACAGAGATCATACAGTTCAGGATGGTAAGGAAACCTTCTCTGAGAAGGTGGTATTTCAGTTGATATAGAAATGATGTGAAGAAATGACACCACATCTGAAACATCGGTGGTGATCATCAAGGTGGAGCAGAAAATATATATTCCATAACCAAGACTTGACTTGCTTTCTGGTAGGAGGAGCAAAGATCCAATGCAGCAAAAGCTGGCTGAGAAGTGACTATGAGATGTGATGTAAAACGTCAATGAAGACAGAATGTGGAGCACAGGCATGGCCATATCCAAGGACCATGTCTTTTCTAGTTCTCTCTCAAAAGTGATTTTCACCAAGACAATGGCATAATCGAATCTCTCCACAAAAGATCTCTCTGAACCTCGGGTGACAGAAGAAGGAGAGGAAGAATGCAGGCACACAGAACCTTGAGCAAGTTATCCCGTGACAGCTCTGGAGGAATGATAGCACAGTATGAGCTTTGGACAGGAGAACATGGTCAGATTGGGCTCTAATGTAAGGATAAATGTGATAAAAATTATTAACGATAGTATGTACAACAGGAAATGGTCTAAGTAATGATTATCTTTTGACATAGGAAGTTGAAAAAGGAGTCAAGAAAGATTTGAGAGACAGCACTCTTTTGAGAAAAGGAGTAGAGTATTGCAAGTATTATTTGGATAATTTCCATCAAAGATGCCCATTTAATATTCAAGTTAGAAGTCCTTTGTGGTTTAGAAATCCCTGAGGGATCATGGTGTTTCTATGAATATGATTTCCTTGGCTCCAGGATTTTCCAACATTTGGAAGAGAGTTTGTATTTAGAGATAGACAGTAAATGACACAATGGGCCACAATGAAAACAAATCATTGAAGCAGATTACCAAGATTTTAGGATTTTATTTATTAGGATAACATGAATATCAATATTAAATGTGTAACCTGTATGACATTAGTTCCACAAATAAATTGTGCATGTGTTAAAAAAATCCCTGGTAAACATTTATATGATTTACATCTCCTCTAAGTCAAATATTTATTCTATTTTTCTACCAAACTTGACCTTTTATTCCTTTCATTTCTTCATAAATGAAAAACAGACATATTTGAGCATTAATGGCTCCTCATGTCAAGATACTTTAAATTACTCTGAGTATATGAAATGAACAATGGAAATTTTCAGAATCAATCCAAAGAAAGATACACATTTCTGGTAACAGATGTTATGTCTCCAATTATTTAACATTTCTGAAATTTACACAGTCAAAATTATTTCCTTGTATAAATAAAGCACATCACTGTGAATTGATCATCTTATAAAGATGTCACAGAAAATGTTCTTCCTTAATATTAACAAATATTAGCTAATAATTTACTCTCATGATTTAGAATATTTATAAGAATAAGCTGTAAATATGTTTTGGAAAACATTCACTTACATCAAATTGTCAATAATGTACATGTAGGCTATCGTGATTGACAGTCATTCTGATATGTTTACTTTTCCATCCATCCAAATTGTATAGGGGAAATGAATAGAGAGAAATCACAGCTTTCATGTTTAACATAATGTAACAGAGTAACTGTCTAATCTGCTGCACTAAGTCTTACATTGCCTGTGTATTGTCTATCAGGAGTCCTCCATATCAGCTTACGATCCAGAAATGCTTGATAGAAATTCTGAGTTCTGCAATGTACTGCTTATACCCTCTCAGAGAAAGCCTAAATGAATGTGACAGTTTGTAGTAATAATTAACCTTGCTGTGAACCAGTAATGAAGGGATGTCTCCTGTATGGGGAACTTACGGGAAGCATGCCTCCTCATGCTCACTGATCCTTCTCATTCTTCATGCCCTAAGCTGACATTGTTTAAGCTCATGGTGATTTCTTGTCAGAGCTAAAAATTTAAATCATTAGGTTAAACATTACTGTCTTTACACCCAGTATAATTTGCAAGCATTTTTTTGTTGTATATTTTACCTCCCAAGGAGGGGTGTGTGAAATACAACAAGAACAACAACAATAACCCAAGTTTTACAATTTTGTGCATAAAACTTTTTGGCTGATTTCTGAAATGTGTTGGTAAAGTGAAAGCACATGTGTGCTTTGCTTGGGGTCTTCCAAAATGTTAGAGTGATATCTATTTTCATAGGCATCAATGTATGTTTTGGCAAAGCTACACTTCATGCATCACAGAAAGTCACAGAAAGGGATGAAAAGGAAAACTTGGTCTGATTGTCAATGGCTCTCTTTATAATAGTAAAGAAGACAATTAAACACAGGATTTCTTAAGTGAAGAAGAATTGTTTCATTGTGAATATTTGATATAAGCCTATTGCAAGGTAAAATTTGATTAAACTTATGAACAATAAATTTTTGTCAATGATCATGAGATACTAACCAGCCACAAATATGACTAATAATATCATCCATTTCTTCTGAAAACCCATTAGAACCAAAAATACTACCACACATTGATTTATTGATACATTTAGTATTTATATGTCCAGCCCAGCCTATGAAACTACAAAACTTATTTTGTTTCTAACAAGTAGAATTGCTACATTTTGTAAAAATAAAAGAAAAAGAGAAAAAAAGAAGATAAATTTGAAATTCAAATAAGATTTTTTTTTATTGTAGGCATGATTCATGGTATGTTTTGGGACAACTTTTATAAAGTTATTTTCTTTTTAGGTAGAGTATTTATTTTCTTTAAAAAGTTCCAAATTAATGTGGATTTTTAAAAAATTTTTAAATGTGTACTTCATAGAAGTATATACATGCATATGTACATATTAAACATACATGCATAATATAACATATGTGCTATATATATAATTTTTTTTGTCAGTTGTAGGGCTTGAACTCTGGGCTTGGGCGCTATCACTGCACTCTTCAGCTGAAGGCAAGTGCTCTACCGCTTGAGCCACAGCACCACTTCCGGCTTTCTAGTGGTTTATTGGAGATAAGAGTCTCACAGAGTTTCCTGCCGGGGCTGGCTTTGAATCCTGATTCTCAGATCTCAACCTCCTGATTAGCTAGGATGGCAGGCGTGAGCCACCGGTGCCCCGCATGTGCTATATTATATATAACATATATGCTTGTATTAATACTTTAGTACTCTCTACTATTATCATATCCCACATTCCTACTAATTCCCCAAAAGAAAGTCTGCTGGCAGAAATCTAACTTGATCAATTTGTATGATTTTGTAATAAGGTACCAATTTTTTAATATGCTACTAAATGATTGAGAATATTTGCAAAATAATGTGTGTTTCTTTTTTCTTTTTTTCTTTTTTATTGTGAAAATACTGTACAGAGGGGTTACAATTAGATGGTCAAGATAATGAGTACATTTCTTATCAAGCATTGTAGCCTCCTCCTTTGTTTCCCCTTCCCATCCTTCCCAGCCTTCCCGGCCCCCCCCCCAAAGTTGTAAAGTTTGTTTTTGACATGACAACTTGTACTTCTCATTGTTGCAATGGGTCCACCTGTATCCCTATTTAAACGATTTGTTTTTCCCCTTCCCCTCCACAAATTATACCAACATCAAATACAGCGAAAGCAGGGGTTATACTGTGGGGGAGGGACATACAAAGCAACAAAGAAATAATCTTATAAATGCGTTAGAAACAAATGCATGAAAGAAAAAAATTTGAATACATATCTTAGTGTTTGTATCTGTTTTCTTAAAGAGACTTGTTTGTAATTCTCTTTTTCTGTTTGTTCAGAGAAAGTCCTTCCTTTTATTCATTGAAGGAATATTAGTATTAATTTTTCCTTAAGGTTGTGGTAAAATTATGTGAGAAACCTATAGGATCCAGGGCTTTTAAATTTTTATGGAGGGAACTCGATTATTTTCTCAGCTTATTGCTTGCTATAGACCTATTTAGATCAATTTTTGTTCAATATTGGCAGATCTTATGCATCTATATTAATCTATTTCTTATAGATTATTCCCATTTATTTATATAGGTTTTAGTATATTCTCACATGATCTGTTGGATTTCATTTGTATTTGCTGTAAGGGGGATCTACTTTTACATCTCTAAATTGAATAGGGCAAGATTTTTTCCTCTAACTTTTACTAAGATTGACATAGAACATATTAACTGCACTTATATTTCCAAAGAACAATATTTCAACTCTTATTCTCTTATATTTTATTTTCTTTTTAAATAAGTTTTTTAATTGTGAAAATACCTTACAGAGGGGTTACAGTTACATGAGCAAGGTAATGAGTACATTTCTTATCCAGCATTGTTGTCTCCTCCTTTTTTGTTTCCCTACCATCCCATCCCTCCCACCTTCTCAACTACACACCCCACATCCACCTCCCCCACAAATTGTAAAGTTCGTTTTTAGACATAGCATCTTGTACATCTTACTGTTGCAATGGTCAACATCTTATTGCTGCAATGGTCTCCATTTAAAAAAATAGGGATACAAGTTGACCCATAGGGATATCATCTCAAAGTTTTAGGTACTTCAGACACTTTGTTTCATGGTTATTTATCTTTCGAGGTGTCATCTTACTTAGAATGTTTATTTTGTGTTCCTAAATTGAGGTTTTGTTCATCAATTTGTTTTAGGAGGCTCTTTCTTTTTTTTTTTTTAAATTTTATTTTATTTTATTTGAGTTAGGAGGCTCTTTCTTAAAGTGTTTTTCTTGACTTGTTCTCTGTGTTCTAGATGACCATAGTGGCAATGTTTCCATACCATTCTCACCACTGACCTGAAAGAAAGCTTAGCAACAACAAGTTCATCAATTCAGTACGAATGAAGATACTTGCATAAAATAAGATGCTTTTGGCATCATGAGTTATAAAATCAGTTATGCTCAATGTGCATTCGAGTAGCAATCTTACATTGTACACTAGAGAATAAGGTGTAGGAATTAACAATGAGGTCATAAAAATAAATACATTGAAGGAGGAATATAAAGAAGGTCACTGAGCAGAAAATGAGTGAAATCTGAAGGACACAGGAAAACAAAATACTAATGAGTAGAAATACAGTTTAATTACATGGGGAAGGGATGTAAGAGCTATAAAGACTATAAATGAGAAGTAGATGAAAACACGAGTAGAAAAAGAAAAAGGAAACAGTGATCACAGGTAAAAGAAAAAAGGAATTCCAAGAAAACATTGTTGAAGTCAGCCTTTATTCCTTGGTGAGGCTTCTCTGATAGAGTGGAAGCTCTGTTGAGTCCTCGGTGTCTGTCTGAAATTCCCCTTGTGTCCTCGTGGTTCTGGATTGACAGAAGCTACTCCTCCATGATCAGACGAGCTGTGGACTCTGGGCAGATGTTTGGGTGAGATACAGCATGGCCTCTGTACCATTAGCAACTCCCAAGGTTTGGACAATTCCCCTGCATCTGGGTGGGGTTGGCCTGGGCATGGGTGGGAGATGAGGTCTCTAAGTATAACCGCTGTGTCCTGTCTGCAAGTACTCTTCCATTTTCGAAGCCTTTGTTTCCCCCTTCTAGAGGAACTTGGTGTTGAAGAGCCTCTGGTTCAGTGTGTCATTTGGAGACTAAAGGGAGAATATTGCCTGTCACTATTGCAGGTATAAACACTGCTGGCTTAAGTGGTATGGTTTGGAGTTAGTCATCCAGTGGGTTGTTCCTGTGTCCTTCCTGGTGTGGAGGTAGAGATTCACATGCTGAGCAAAAGTCTGCCCCATCCCTATTCAGTGTGTTCAGTGTTGGCCTCAGCTGGGATGTGATCCTCCCATTTTGGGCGTACTTCCTTATCTTAAGGTAGACACTCAGATGATGTTAATTGGCTTTGTCCAACCAGGAATCCAAAGCCTTGGGTTGGGGTGTAGTGGGCGTAGGTTGGTTATTCAGCACACTTATCCAGAGGTTTTCTCAAGGGTAACAGTTACTCATGCCTGCAAGCTAGGCTGGGCTGGGCTGGCTGCAGACCTCAGGCCAACACTGGTTATAGGGGTAGATGGCCGGCATCACTCACGTTCTGATCCTAGGCTGTGAAGGAGAGCCTTTGATTATAGCATTTCAGGAAATATTTTCCCGGTGATAAGTATTTCAATACCCACACTGGTCTGGCCTGTACAGTGGACCTGGGGATTGAGGCTGATTAAAACTCACTAATAGTCTGGATAGTGCATGGCTACCTGCAACCAACCCTTCCCTGCTATTATTCTTTTTTTAGAATGTCCCCACAGGTGGCCCTTGCTGCAGTAGAACAAAGTATTTTTTTTTTAATAATAAAGGCTTTGATCTAGACTGGTCATAGGGACATGGGATAGAGCACATTTCTCCGAGCGATTCCTGCCCTCTTGTCTTTAAGAGTTCACTATATTATTTTTATTTTCTCTTACCATTTGTCCTTCTATTGATGCCCTTCTAGCTTACCACTGCACCCATCTCTCCTTATAGCCCCACACCTGAAAGTTAATTTCCTGTTCATTGTCACAGGAGAGTGGTACTTGCCAGCAATCTGTTCTTGAAAATCTCCCTGGAAGTTCCTTATTTTGTCTTGCAACCTCACCAATAGGGCTTAAGGCTGCCTAGAAAGAAAACAAAACTAAAATAAACTAGAAAATGTAAACTCTGGAAATTAAGCAACACTTAAGTACACATAGTTGGTAGCCAGGGCTTTCTAGTAAAAGTAAATATACAAATAGTAACACTGTGGTGAACAGCAAGTGACGGAAGGAGGTTTAGGCAGCTGTTAGGAAAGGGAGAGTACGTAGAGGTATAGAAAGGAAAGTAAGGACCACACTTCATGTTCTTTTATTCTTATTTATTATTGCTATATCATTATTATATTTAAGTAGTTGTACAAAGGAGTTACCCATTCAGCAAAGTAGTTTATGAATAAAATCCATCTTGATCAATATCACCCCTTTCCCCATCCCCCCTTATCCATTCCTTCCCTCATTCTTAATTTTGTAGAACTATGCATTGAATTTTATGACTGTAATATCCCCTCCCCTTCCTATCTTCATTCATCTTGACAAGATGTAGGAGGACAAAGTGACTCCTGTCTCCTATTCAGGCCATAGAAGTTAGACTAATGATTCTGTTGTATATCTGACATTAGCAGGCATTTTGATGTACAGTTTATAAAATCTTTGACTTCCATTTTCCTGGCTGTACTTCTGTCTTTCAGTCCAGAGCCTGTGAACTGAGGAACCAAGACTGCTGTGCAGTCAGCAGTGGGAATTTGAAACTTAGGAAGCCACGTGAGTGAACTTGGATGAAACTGTCTTCCATTAAGACTTCAAATGTCTGGAGTTCAACTGTAGCACTCAATGACCCTCAGCTGCAGCCTTGACCACAGAGGCGACCAAGGGTAATAAATGTGTTTTCTTTCAATGTTCTGGATATCATGTTAATTAGTTTCACTGAATTTAGATAATAGATCACTGATACCATTGTTTTAAAGTTTATAACTGGAAGAGTAGGAAGCCACTGATATAAAGTAACTGATTCAGATTCCAGGATTTTAACTGCAGTGTGAAAAACTTATAAGGAAAGAGGAACTGCCAGGATGGATACAGATACCTATCAGGAGAAAATGACAGAAGTGTAGGTGAAAATGGAACTTGATTTATTGACTTAATGGTGTTAAAGATGAAAAAAGAGGAAGCAATCTTATATCTAAGCTGAAATTGTCAAGATAGAATGACTTGGAAAATGAAGGGATCAAGTCCAGGTTCCTTCTGGCAAGTGAAGCTAGTGTTGTTTACTGAGAATCTGGAAGGCAGAAGTTGGAGTCAGCTGGCTTTTTGCAGCACTGTTAACAGTGACTTTCACACCACATCAATGATGCAGGGACATAGATATTCTTCACTACTGTTGCTCCATGAGCAGATCTCCTCACACATGCATTTGGTCAATGTTGGCATGTCATACGTACCAGAGATCTCTCAGGGGACATCGCTCCTGGTTGCAGTACTCAAATCCGAACTGACAACAATACTGTAGATTCATGTCACCAATTCAAGACATGGCAGTCTTACAATTTATTATTTTTTAATTGGACTATCCAGGTAAGTATTGTCTCACTAAGCAAGCCTATGCCATCTAAAAATGAGAAATAAGATAGTGTAAGCATCCTTACAAAATTCAGCAAAGAATTATATATATGCATATATATATACATATATATATATACATATCCACATGCTTTCTATATAATTGTTTACCATCTTTATTTTTTTTCCAACTACGAGTATTCTGTATATATTTTAGGGATTGTTTGTTCTTCACTAACTGCCTTTTACCGCTGAAATAAATAATTAAAAATAAATATTTTCACTCTTTTGTAGTAATGTTTTGTATGGTAGCACATAAAAATAAATTTCGTGTTCCTTGTAGTAGGAAAAAATATGTTCATCACAATACATATATATTAAACGAGCATTTCTGGTAACTGTAAAAATAAAAAAGCTATATACATATATCCTATATAGAAATTTCATGAACAAGTTTTTATTATTTAAACCATCTGATGTTGCTTCTAGGATACAAATTCATTACTGTGATCAGGGGACTGTTACAATCTGAAGAGTAATTTAAGTGTTCTGCAATGAAACATTTGCTTGATGAGGCGGGTGACGTTATATTTCATGAATTATGTCAGTCAGTCCCCTTCCTGTAGTAAGTTTATAAGTTTGTCACACGTGCTTCCATGTGAAGCAAACTTTAGAAACCAAGTTAAAAAAAAATCTGAGGGAGTACTGGGAAGATGGCAGAGGAGAAGCTGGAGGGCTAAAGAAGCTCTCGAATAGAAAGCACTTTTAGTGTTCCAGTGAACAGTCCTAGGCCAGAGAATTTCACCAAGTGTGCCCACACAGTACAGAGAGCTAGGCCAGAGAGGGAAAATCCAGGCAAGGAGACAGGTCTGAGCACTTGCCAGTAGCGGCGGCTGCGGCTGTAGCTGCCATACCTGCAACACAGAGAGTCTGGGACAAAGGCACCAGACGCAGCTGGCGAGCAGATTCTACTCAACACCAGCAAGAACTGACAAGGAGCAGACATCTTCATCCTACAGATTGCAGACCAGAGATGACCCAGGAACCAAGATATCGGCAGGAGTAGAACCCTGACATCCTCACTACTTCTCAGGGAGCAGAGGAGGGAAGGCCATCCCTCCGCCCCCCACTACCAGAGACTTCCATCTTTGATATTGACAAAGGCCCGGCTGAGCTACTAGCTCCAACTCAGGTCTTGGCAGAAAACAAAAGAGTCATTTAGCAGGTCACAGGAACCTGACCTGACCTGCCAGGCTCAGCTTCACCCAGGAAAAAAATCACCCAGCCCAGGCAGAGGAAAACTCTGCCCCCTAGTACTGGCTTTCATCACTGGGTAAACAGAGCCAGAAGCTGTTCTTCCCTACAGCAACCTAGACAATCAATTGAAATTCAGTAAACATAAAACCTGAGAAAGGCTCCACTCTGGGCTCTGTGAGTGTCTCAGAAGCTAGCCCCTCAGGGAAAAGCTACTGTTTGCTGAAAGGCCTCAATTCTACCCAGAATCTAGCCTCATCACAGCATCTCCAAACTAGAGGAAACAGCCATGTCCCTCTTTTGTGATCCTCAAAGCAAATCTCCCTCCCACTGAACTAGCCTGGGAGGAGGATAACAAAATCCTAGGTAAGCAGAGCATGTTTCTGCCTGCTCAAACAAACTGACTTAAGTAACTAATCAAGCCACAGCAAAACCAAACACCACAAGCAGACCAGAGACTCCACCAAGAGACTGGTTATGGACACAAGGGAGATACAGGATCTTCCCATTCCCCGCCCCCCCCCAAAAAAATCAAAGGATTTTTTTTTGTACCTTTAAAAAATTTTTTTAATTTATAATTTTTAATTTTTAAAAAAAATGTTTTCTATTTTTTTCTTTTCTTCCTCGTATAATTTTTATTTTATGTGCATACGTGTGTGTTCTTTTTTTTAAATCTCTACTGACCTTTTGATGCTTCTTTTCTTTCTTACTTTCTTTCTCATTCTTTTCACTTTTTCTTCACTTTTGTTCTTTTTTGCGTGACATAATTGCTGTTTTGCTCAACCTCAGATATACCTGTTGTCGATTATTAGACCTTACCCCCCCCATTGTGTGCACACTTAATCCAGAAATTTATTACTCAATTCAAAAACTCTTAGACTTAAATTCCTTAATAGCAGTATTACCTCTTTATACCCATATAATACTTTAAACATTTTTATTTTTTAGTTTTTCATGTTTCCTTTCTATCCCTCCCCTCCTCTCATCCCATCACATTCATCTCTGAATTTAATTCTTTAAACTTGCATAATTTTTAAGCGCTTCACTTTTAAATTTTTGTTTTTCCATTTATTCTTCTGTCTTTTTTTCTTTTTTGTTTCTCTCTCTGCTATCATTCTGTCCAATCCATTTCCCTCTTTGAGATTAGGACTTGGTTAATTTCACTCTCCCTTCACCTTTCCACATCCCTCTAATCCTATTGTTCCCCACATTCTCCCTAAACCTAATAATTTCTGGTTTGCCAAATTCTTCTTTGTTGTTGTTAGGCCATTAAAACATAATTATTTGATGTTGAATAGATTCCCTTAATCTATTCCGAGTATCTCAACTCCCACTCATGATAATCAGGGGACAGAAGAGATAATGAATAATCCAGAGGAGAGTTCCCAAAAAGCTCTACAAACACTACAGGTAAACATGTAAAATGAAAAGAGTGAAAGCCTGCAAAGGTCTCAGTGTGAGTGTGATAGGGAGACAGACGAGGCAAACCAAAGATCAGTACAGGAATCTCATGAGCATGAGGAAGCTACTCAAAGATTGGTACAGGAATTGCATGAGCAGATTGAGAACACTCAAAGAGAAATAAAGGAATGGCGTGAGCAGGCTGAGATCAGTCAAAGACATAGACAGGAATTGCAGGAGCTGGTTGAGAACAGACAAATAAGAAGTCAGGAATGGTGTGAAAAGGTTGAGAACACTCAAAGAGAACTACAGGAATTGTGTGAATGGGAGGAAGTGAATCAAAGAGTAATACAGGAATTGAAAGAGTGGGATGAGAATAGACAAAGATCAATAGAAGCATTCATGAAATCCATAAACAGAGAGCTGAAAGAAGTCAGGGAGACCACAAAGGGAATGCTGAATGGATCCCACCAGAAGGAATGGCACTCCAAGGAAATGATAACCAATCAGCTAAGTGATTTGAGAATAAACACTGAACACCAAATTAAGGAAGTAAAAAAGTTCATACAGATCTACAACAAAGTTCCAATAAAAAATTTGAAGCCATCAAAGCCAAACAATTAGAAGGAAAAGAAATAAAAAACAAAGTAGAAAGTCTTGACAATAAGTTAGACCATGCAGAAGCTCAAATCTTGGGGATTAAAGACAGCCTAGATATTATAGAGAAAGAACATACAACCATCCAAGACAAATTGAAGGAATATGATAGATCTATACAAAACTTGGCAGACACCACCAGAAAGCCTAATCTGAGGATAATGGGTGTAGAGGAGCACCTAGAGACAGAAGCTAATGGTCTAGGAAATTTGTTTAACAGGATCCTAGCAAAGAACTTCCCAAACATGCAAAAAGATAGGCCTATTCAGATACAAGAAACTTTTAGAATACCAAATAGACCAGACCAGAAAAAGATATCCCACCATCACATTATAAGCCACACAGGATCAATTCAGACCAAGGAAAAGATCCTTAAAGCTGTCAAGGAGAAAAGATCAATCACCTATAAAAGGAAATTCATTAAAATCAACTCAGATTTCTCAACAATGACAATCAAAGCAAGAAGAGCCTGGAATGATGTATGCCATGCCTTAAAGACAAACAATTTATCAACCAAGAATATTGTACCCAGCTAAACTCTCCTTCATAACCGAAGGTCAAATAAAAACCTTCCATAGGAAAGAAAAATTGAAACAATATATGTCCACCAAGCCAGCCTTACAAAAGATTCTTAAAGATGTCCTATACATAAAAAACCAACATAAAGGCCAAAAAACCACACCCAAACTGAGAATCCAAGAACCGTAGGAAGAACACTGCTGCTGCAGCCCCCAAGAAGGTAGATAAAATGGCAGGAACTCCCAAAAAATCTCTCAGTCCTATCTCTCAGCATTAATGGACTTAACTCTCCAATTAAGTGACATAGACTGGCTAGTTGGATTAAAAAGCAAGATCGCTCTATCTGCTGCCTTCAGGAGTCACAAAATCTTGCCCATAAAAACAAACACATTTTCAATGTGAAAGGCTGGAACAAAATCTACCAAGCAAATGGCCCCCATAAACAGGTGGGAATTGCAATCTTAATATCAGATAAAATAGACTTCAAATTTAAATTAGTGAGAAGAGATAAAGAAGGTCACTACAAACTAGTTAAGGGATCTCTTCTTCAAGAGGATATTACAATTCTAAGTATCTATTCGCCAAACAACGGAGCACCCAAATTTATCCAAGAAACATTACTTTCCTCAAATCCCATGTAGATCCAAAGACATTAATAGTTGGTGATTTTAACATACCACTTTCCCCACTAGATAGATCAACTCAGCAAAAACTCAACAGAGAAACAGGACATCTAAACAAGTGCATAGATCAACTGGATTTAACAGACATCTACCGAATATTTCACCCAGCAGCATCAGATTACATGTTTTTCTCAGCAGCACATGGAACATTTTCCAAAATAGACAAAATTTTAGGTCACAAAGCAAACTTGTCCAAATTCAGAAACATTGAAGTTATACCTTGCATTCTCTCAGACCACAAGGGAATAAAATTAGAACTCAACACCAAAAGCTACCAAAGAAAGTCCGGTAACACCTGGTGGCTGAACAACACTGTTGAACCACCAGTGGGTCATGGAAGAGATTAGAAATGAAATTCAAGTGTTCATGATATTCAACAAAAATGAACACACAAACTACCAGCTCTTCTGGGACACAGAAAAGACAGTACTCAGGGGCAAGTTTATAGCTCTGAGTTCCTACATCAACAAATTGGAGAGATCTAAAAACAACAATTTAATGAGACATCTGAGCATCCTTGAAAAAGAGCAGCAAGATAAACCCTAATCAAGGAGATGGAAAGAAATTATCAAAATTAAATCAGAATTAAAAGAATTAGAATCCCAAAAAAACAGAAAAAAATCAACAAAACAAAGAGTTGGTTCTTCGAAAACATTAACATAATTGACAGACCCTTAGCAAATCTTATCAGAAAAAGAAGAGAACACACCCAAAGAAATAAACTCAGAGATGTGAATGGAAACATCACCACAGAAACAACCAAGATTCAGAATATTATAAGGGAATACTTCTCAAACCTTTATGCTAATAAATTTGAGAACTTGGCAGAAATGGACCTTTTCTTAGCAAATGTTGACAGGTCGAAATTAAACCAAGATGAGTTAAACCATCTTAACAGGCCCATATTAAGTATTAAAATAGAAACAGCAATAAGAGACATCCATCTAAAAAAAGTCCAGGACCAGATGGTTTTACAGTGGAATTCTACATCAAAGCAGAGCTCACACCAATACTCCTTCAACTCTTCAATGAAATTGAAAGAGAAAGTTCACTACTGAACTCATTCTATGAAGCCATCGTAACCTTCATCCCAAAACCAGGCAGGGACTCATCAAAGAAAGAGAACTATAGACCCATTTCTTTGATGAACATTGCTGCAAAACTTCTCAACAAAATTTTGGTCAATCGACTTCAACAATTCATCCAAAAAAATCATACAATCAAACAGGATTCATTTCAGGGATGCAAAGCTAGTTCAATATATGCAAATCAATATAATTCATCACATCAACAAGATCAAGGATAAGAACCACATGTTTATCACAATAGATGCAGAAAAAGCATTTGACAAGTTCCAACACCCCTTTATGATAAAGGTACTGGAAAAAATAGAAATCCAAGGAACATTACTCAATACAATAAAAGCTGTATATGACAAACCTACAGCCAGCATTATACTTAATGGTGAAAAACTAAAGCCATTTCCTCTTAATTCAGGAATGAGACCAGGATGTCCACTCTCTCTACTTCTCTTCAATTTGGTATTAGAATGCCTGGCTACAGCAATAAGACAAGATGCAAATATAAAAGGGATCCAAATAGGGAAAGAAGAAGTAAAACTTTCCCTCTTTCAGATGACATGATCTTGTATTTAAAGGATCCCACAGATTCCATTCCCAAATTACTCAAGCTGATTCAAAACTTTGGCAAAGTAGCAGGATATAAAATTAACCCCCTAAAATCAATGGTTTTTCTGTATGCCAGCAATGAGAAATGCGTGGCTGAAATCAGGAAAGCAACTCCATTTGTAATAGCCTCACAAAAAAGAAAATACCTAGGAATTAACTTAACCAAAGAAGTGAAAGACCTCTATGATGAAAACTATAAAAACCAGAAAAAGGAAATCAAAACAGAGCTTAGAAAGTGGCAAAACCTCTCAGGCTCCTGGATTGGAAAGAGCAACATAGTGAAAATGGCAATATTTTGCAAGGCTATCTACAAATTCAATGTGATACCTATCAATATTCCAACCTCATTCTTGAAGGAAATAGAAGAGGCAATCCAAAAATTCATATGGAACAATAAAAGACCCCAAAAAGCAAAAATGATCCTCAACAGAAAGAACAGTGCTGGAGGAATATCAATACCAAATTTCAAACTCTACTACAAAGCCATAGTAATCAAAACAGCTTGGTACTGGCACAAGAACAGACCTCAGGACCAATGGAATAGAATTGAAAACCCAGAAATGAACCTACACACCTATAGCCATCTAATCTTTGATAAGGGAGCTAAAAAAATAGAATGGAACAAAGACAGCTTCTTCAGTAAATGGTGCTGGAAAAATTGGTTAAATACTTGTAGAAAACTGAAGCTAGATCCTTATATATCACCCTGTACCAGAATCAACTCCAAATGGATCAAAGACCTTGAACTCAAAGCAGACACTCTGAAAACATTACAGGATGGAATAGGAGAAACCCTAGGTCTCCTTGGCACAGGCCGAAAATTTTTTAATAGAGACCCAGAAACACAACAAATCAAAGAAAGGTTGGACAAATGGAATTGCATGAACTTTCAGAGCTTCTGCATGGCAAAGGACATAGCTGGCAAGATCAAGAGAAAGCCTACAGATTGGGAGATGTTCTTCTACAATGGTCAAGGGTCTCATATCTAAAATATACCTGGAAATCAAAAAATTAAATCTCCCCTAAACAAATCTTCAAAGAAACAACTGTCCAATAAATAAGTAGGCTAAAGACTTACAGAGAAACTTCTCTGAAGAGGAAAGAAGGATGGCCAATAGACATATGAAGAAATGCTCAACCTCTCTAGCCATAAAAGAAATGCAAATCAAAACAACATTAAGATACCACCTCACCCCAGTTAGAATGGCTATAATCAAGAACTCTAATAACAACAGATGCTGGAAGGGATGTGGACAGAAGGGAACCTTATTGCATTGTTGTTGGGAGTGTAAACTTGTTCAACTACTTTGGAAAACAGTATGGAGGTTCCTCAAAAGACTCCACATAGAGCTCCCCTATGACCCAGCAATCCTACTTTTGGGCATTTATCCAAATGGTCACAAACAAGACCATACTAAAGCTACCAGCACAACTATGTTTATTGCAGCATTATTTACCATAGCTAAGATATGGAACCAACCCAGATGCCCCTCAGTAGATGTAAGTGAAGTAAGCCAGGCCCAAAGAAACATAGGTCCCATGGTTTCTCTTTTTTGCAATAACTAGTATATGTCTGAGACAAGCAGAAAAGGTCAGATAAGTTGATGTTAGGGGAATGAACCCCAAGATAAGTATTCAAATGTTTTTTTTTCATGAGATTGTTTGTAACATATTTATAAGATTATTTCTTTGTTGCTTTGTATGTCCCTCCCCCACGGTATAACCCCTGCTTTCACTGTATTTGATGTTGTTATCATTTGTGGAGGGGAAGGGCAAAAAAAAAATCTGAGGCAGTAGGTCTTCATTATTACTACCCTGTTATTATTTAAAATATGCTATTTAAATATTATATCTTTAATGAGTACTTCATTGGAATATATGCTATATATCTTCTCACCAGTGTCCTCTCTATGAGTTTAGGAAATGAGCAGAGATTCTTCTGTGACATGCTTTCCATCTGTTTAGTTGTATTTTTATGGCTGGGGCAGAATATCTGAAATAAGCAATTTAATGTAGGAAAGATGTCTTTGAGTCCATGTTGCAGATCTGAATGGTAAATGGACTGGCCAAGCAAATACCACGAAAGGCCTGGCGTGAGCTGCATGGTTAGAGGTGCCGTGTCTGTCACAGACCTCAGCTCTCTGGAAATTCTAGTGCCAAAGGAAAGTCCAAACGGAGACCAGGAATCATGAAATCAGACATTAGCAATGACAAATGAAATCCTCCCACTTAAAAAAATAAAGGTTTGTTTCTGAAAAAGAAAAAACTCAAATTCTTAAGTCTACCCTAAGCTTTATAGAAATATAAAAGATGATACTCCTCATGTATGTGTCTAAATGACATACGCCATATTTGGGTATGTGTCTAAATGATGGGCCAATCTGTTACAATAAAGTAAACTTTGTAGATTTGTTCACTCAACACGTATTGCTTGGGTGATGTCTGATTGTGAAAAACATTGTAGGGCACAAATGTGACTGATGAAGGAAGCAACCATAAAACTACCATATAATTTGTGACAGAGGTGGAAAAAAAAACAGCTCCTGAAGTTCTTTAAATTAAATATTTCTTTGTGTGAAGAAACTTGAAGCAAGGCCTCATGAATTCACAATATTATGTAAGCTACACTGATCAGTTCATTTCTTGACATGTTCTAGGGCCCAGTGGTGATGAGGAACAAATATAAACAAAGTAGTTTTGACATCCAGACTATAGCTGTTCATGGGAGATTACCCAGCATAAAGCCCCAAAATGTCAACCACAAATGGAACCAAGAACATCATGATTTAGTGAAGATGTCTATGGGAAAAAGAAGCTGCTTTTTTTCTGATAGTCTTTGCTCTCTGCTATCTATAACTTTATTCATAAAGAATAGAAATGTAAGCCAGGCGTGGGTGACCCACGCCTGTAATCCTAGCTACTCAGGAGGCTGAAATCTGAGGATCACAGTTCCAAGCCAGGCCAGGCAGGAAACTCTGTGAGATTCTTATCTCCAATAAATGACTAAAAAACTGGAAGTGGCTCAAGCAATAGAGCGCTCACCTTGAGCTGAAGAGCGCAGGGACAGTGCCCAGGTCCAGAGTTCAAGCCACATGATTGACCAAAAAGAAAAAAAAAAAGAATAGAAATGTAGCATCCTTTAATTTTTAAAAGCAACTACCAATACTTGAATAGAATACTGCAATGCTAGTTTTATATAATTATTTCACATAATACCAAGACATACACTTTCTCATACAGATGGTCATTAAAATAAGCTAGTTTTCAGACTACCATTACAATGACTAATTGACAAAAGCATTTCAAATATTAGAAACAAACCTGTTTGTACAGGCTAAAAATAGTTATTGTTACAAAAACCTATGTAGCTATTTGAACTTGATATAGCCAAGCTGTAGTAACCTAATTTACTTTACAAAATCACAATGCTCAGTCTTACAGAGTTCTGAGTCAAGAACAGTCAGGGTTAAATCTCTTTAGGCAATAGATTTTATTATAAAATAGGAACAAGATAATCCATTTTCTAAGATTGGAATCAGATCCTCAGTAAGACATACCTTATTCATGTGAGCTACTCATATGGTCCACAAAAACACAGGACTGAGGAACAAAAAGATTTTTGAGGCCAAAATGTTTCCACATTAGGAATGTGAATTGGTAGGTAGGAAAATCTCAGTCAGCCAAAACTTATTTTATATAATATTACCTTGCATGCCAGAAATGACTCATACCAAGGAGTTTCCTAAAACTTCTTAACTTAATCTTTTCCCATCAAACATATTGATGTTACAGGGAATATTAAAAGTGTCTATCAGCTATCTATGTATAACTTATAGTGAATTTTGTAAAAATACACATAATCCTCAAATTATGAGATGTATATATAACTAGCGTATGAGACAAAAACGTATATATAAATATATATATATTCTCTGGAGCAGTGCAAAAGTTATTCCTTGAGGCACTTTTGCTTCTTTTCATAAGTTATTCCCTATGTTCTCCAAGGAAATGAAGTTGACTGTATTATGAGCCAAACCTGTGTACCAGTTCATAAAAATTTCCTTCTCTAATTTAAAAGTAATTTAAAAATTACTGTGGTGGAACTTGACCACATCTATCTAGGATGTAAAGGAAGTGAGTTGAACTTGTCTTGGTGAAATTCAAGGAAGAGCCATCAATTCAAAAACTTGTTATTGATACTTAGGCACTAAGGTATAGCTCAGAAATGTGCTTTCTTTAGATATAAAAGGTTTTTGTGGAATTCATAGTGCTTATTGGCAACCAGAGTTCAAGTGGGGAAACACAAATAACAGAGAATAGAGAGAATCCGAACCAAGAATTGGTTAACACAAAAGAGGTTGCTCTGTAGACTGGCCCAAGGTCTTAAGTCGGAAAATTAGGAAGTAAGGATCCTGGGCAGAAAGGATCCAGCACAGATCTGGTCCACCCAGAGTCTATGCTCATTCTCCCCACACAAAAGACAAGTGATCACTAAATACAGCAACCATAACCATGAAGGAGTAATGTACTTGTGTGTAATTTTCAGGATAAATACGAAATTGCTATAATCAAATATTTTTTCAGTTTCCAGGTTGATTTTCAGTAAAAAATTACTATACTAAAAACAATTCTCCAGGAGGAGAATTATTTCTGGTAAAACAATTATTTTTTCTATTTTTGGAAATTATGGATCCATAAGGCCCCAAAATACTTCAATTTGACTTCTATAGAATTTAGGATTACTGTGGTTGTCTGAAAGTCTATTCTATTGGCATTATACATAGAGGAATCAGAGGATGGTTTTCTTTTCTTGAAACAACAATTTTTTAAATTACTTAAGAAATTTATCCGCTGCAGTACAAGAAGCAAAGGTTAGCAAAGTGGAGATAAATGTGACCAGCCTTTCGTAAATGTTACCATCTTCATATGTGTGAATGTGTGTGTGCGGGCATACACATGTATACATGTACAAAACCACAAGACCTGCAGCTTGAACTCAGGACCTGGATGTTATCCATGACTTTTCCTGCACAAGGCTAGTGTTCTACTACTTGATCCAGAGCTCCATTTCCATTTCCTTTAATTTTTTTTCTGGTTAATTGCTACTAAGTGTCTCACAGAATTTCCTGCCTGGGATGGTTTTGAACTGAGATTCTCAGCTCTCAGCCTTCTGAATAGCTGGGATTACAGGTGTGAGCCCCTAGTAGCCCATTTTAAGTGTTACTTTTGGTAAAACAGTGTCTATAAAAGACAAGCATGAAACACACCCTCTGAATATTTAGTGTCTGCAGCCATTACCCAATCTCCCATTCTGCCGCCCTTACCTTTATCTTCTATTTTACTAACAAATGTAGCAAAACAAGTCCTAGAAAATGTTGCCGTTTCCCTCTTCTATTTTCTATATTTATAAGAAGCTTTCAAGAGCAAGTAGAAGCAGATGGTAATTTTTTTTCCTCAAAGATAGACCAAAATGCATAAAATTTCAGTCTATGATGCTAATTTTTCAGGTATATGAGCCTTAGTTGACAGTATTCATTGTTATTATCATATTCCCAGGTCTCTGCTTTTTCCATTACTGAAAGCAATGAAGATTCAGCCTTAAACATTACCTTAGTCTTTCTTTGAAGAAAAATGCATTAGAAGAGATTCCAGGAAATAGATATGCTAATTCTTAAAGAAATACCCTTTCCCCTTCTTAATTTCATTTCTGGTTTTGAAAGCTATATGTCTATTCTATTATTGGTTAAAAATACTATCAAAGTTTATCTTGCAAAAATCTTTAAATATAAACAATCTTTGTAACAGATTTTTAAACCTACTTGAACTTAACTATATTCAGTATCAATGAAGATAGTAATCAATGAACAACACAGTCACCCTTTGTAAACCTCATCGTGCTATATTTTGTCCTGAATTTCTTGAATGGATTTCTTGAATGTTTTTGTACTCATCTGTTGTCAACCAAGTAGTTATTTACCTGCACCCTTATCATTATCATATATTAGGAGATCAGCAATAATGATCATCTTTGGTTTGTAGGAAGATTAGACATATGATTTGCATGTCCGGGTAACCAACAAGAAGAACAAGCAAAAGGAATGACAAAAACTTAAAAGCCCACAGAAAAATCTTTGCAGCAGGCGCTGGTAGCTCATACCTGTAATCCTAGCTACTCAGGAGGCTGAGATCTGAGGATCGCGGTTCAAAGCCAGCCCAGGCAGAAAAGTCTCTGAGACTCTTATCTCCAATAAACTAGAAAGAAAACTAGAATTGGCAAGTGGCTCAAGTGGTAGAGCACTAGGTTTGAGCTGAAGAGCTCAGGGACAGCGCCCAGGCCGAGTTCAAGCCCCATGACTAACCAAAAAAAAAAAAATCTTTGCACTTCTTTTTGGAAATACATGTGGTACAATTATTTGGCCTATGGAAATTCTCATTTAAATTCATCTGATCTACCTCATTTCTCTCCTGAGGAAAAAAGAGCCATATAACATGCTTTCAATCATTATCTATGACACACAAAATGTTTAATTGTAATGAAACATAGTGGTCCAGGCTTACAGCTATCTAGAGTTCCAAACAAGAGGATATTCAGCCTGAGACTGTAAGAGAGGCCTAGAAAATGCAACAAAACCACATCTTTAAATAAATAGACATATAAATAAATAAACCAGAGAAGCATCATTTCTCTTATTTTACTTTTAGATTATACTTCCTTTGAACTTTTAATTGTATTTCTATCATTTCAGTTGTTTAATTTCAAATATCATACCATTCAGAGGTATTTATTGTTACATGCTTCAAAGTTCTATGACATCTAAAATGTTGAGCTACGCTCATTTATACTTCTATATAGTGTCAAATGATCCTTATATTGGAAATTAGACTAAGTTAATTTCAAGCCTCTGTTGTTCTTTGTCATCCTCAATAGATAGGTTCCAATTTTTTCAGAAGTTTTGTATATGTAACACACAGAATTTAACTGATATGACTGGGAAGTGTGGGAAAACACAACTGCATGAAGGAACAAGGCGTATGAACAATAAGCAAAACAGCACAGTAGAAACAGAGTTGCAAGAATGCCGTATGAAAATTGGAGTGTGAATGACAGACTTGCACCATTCTTAATATGAACCAGGAAATAAAATTCAGGATTAAAAAATGAATCAGATAAGAGAAAGTCCTCCAAGAATCAGGAGATGCAAGACTAAGAAGATTCTGAAAAATAGTAGAGACCAAAGAACTAGGAGGAAGCCTAAGAAATAGCTATGTTTGAAAGCCACACCAAAAATTTTAAAAAAGGGTATGCATGTCAAAGCCAGGAGTTAGAGAAGACATTTTAACACTGAATATCAGATTTTAAAAGTGGAGGTGATTCTTGCTCAGACAAGAACTGTTTAGACGCTGCAATTGGAAAGGTTTTTGTTGTTGTTGTTGTTTGTTTGTTTGTTGGTTGGTTGTGGGGCTTGAACTCTGGTCCTGGGCACTGTTCCTGCACTTTTCAGCTAAAGGCAAGCACACTACCACTTGAGCCTCAGCACCACTTCTGGTTTTCTAGTGATTTATTGGAGATAAGAGTCTCACGGAGTTTCCTGCCCAGGCTGGCTTTGAACAATGATCCTCAGATCTCAGCCTCCTGAGTAGCTAGGATTATCGGTGTGAACCACTGGAACCCTGCAATTGGAAAGTTTTTAAGAATGAAAATCAGCCATGATGCTAGTCCATGGCATTTCATTTTGAAGTCAACATATGTTTACAGTCATAGAAATAAGATCTAAAGTGAATTCTGACAGTTCTAGAAGGGAGAGGAGTTGCAGGAGTCCATACTTTGGGTAGTGAAGGGATTAGAATTAAGTTGATAGGAATTCTGGTGTTTGCTAGAAGCACTGAGGGTTCATCCCAATTTTAAGGACCAAGCATTGATTTCTTCAGCATGATTTCAGAGAAGTGCTAAGATATTGTTGTCTTGGAAGCTTGTGGAGTTTGTGCGCTGTTCCTTTCCCCAGGGAAAGCTAATGGGAAAAAGGCATTTAAAAAATTAAATAAGAGGGTATCCATAGAAGAGGCGACACCAGGGGAATGTCTTCTAGCCAGAGGTGCATCTGAAGAAGCAAGTGAACCACGTGCTTGCGAGGGAATATCAAAGAGAGACTTGACAATGAGATTCTTGATTAAGACCAGTCAGCCAGTGAACCAACTTTGCGTCTAGCAAAGATGCAGTGTAGGTGACTAAACAAGGTCACAGCAAGAGAAGTGGGAGATATCTGAAAAGTGGGGTTGCGTCTCATAAGAACCAGACATTAAACTGCAGGGAAAGAAGCAGGAAATGAAGGGATCAGAGTGAAAGAGTCCATTTGTAAATCCTACATGATGATAATACCTGAACTCAAGTGATATTAAAACTAAGACAAATGTCCAGGATGGAATCTACGGGTGATTGAAGATGATATTATAAAATGAGATTCTAGAGGAGTTGTAGTTTCTGATAATGACAAGATCCAAGCTATGACCTGGGATAGAGATTACACTTCAGGGGAAGAAAAGATTTCTAAAGAAAAGGAACTTAGAGGCTTAATTGTCCGCAGGATTTTGAACTCTACCATAAGGTGGTAAATCTCAGCTAACAGTATTTTTCTGAGGTTCCTCACTGATCTTTTATTTATTTATTTTTAATTTTTTATTGTGAAAATACCATACAGAGGGGTTAAAATTACATGGGCACAATTCATATGTAAAGTTCAATGTGTTCATATATAAATTTTAATGTGTTACATTAAGATAACCCTAAACATTTGAATATTAGTAAACAAAGTAGATGCTGATCATAGTTAAAAAGTACTACAGTCATTTTTACATGTTAACTTATGACAGTTATTTACTGTCCTGATAATTATTGAAACATTGTCTCTGGATTTGGCTAAGAATGTTTGCAGAACAGGAAACTGGTGGAAAAATCCCCCCGACCAGTGTTCTTGATTCAGCATTGTGCAATTCCTTGGGATCCTGGATAGAAGAAAAAGGAAAGAAAACTTGGATTCCTGATATCTTGTGTCTGATAATCTTGAGCTAAAATCTCGATATTCCCTGGCTCTAAAGATTGCAGATGGCAGACTGTGTCAGTTCTCAACATCTAGGATCACAGGAGCCAACCATTTATAATTTATAATATCTTCTTTGCAAGATATCATTCTACAAGAATGCTATATAATGCTGTCTATATTGTATCCGCCCTAAAATAATCCTAACATTTTGTAAAACCTCCAGTAAGTAATGCAGCTTTACTTTCTGGAATTATCTGAAAATATAAAGTAGGGAAAAAATTAAAAGATTTAGTATTTTATACAATCACTCATAGGAACTGAAGGACTAGAGCACTTGCAGAGTTCTGTAATAGACCTGTAATGTGAGTATTATGCCCTTTACTTCTTGCTGATAAGTGGAGTCATAGAGAAATAAAATGGTTATTTAACATAAACTAACCCAATATGTGCCTAGGATCATATAAAATGGATGCTTGTCAAATGAATTTCAACAAATGAAAACAATAGTTTTTTATTTTACTTTTTGCAGTTATATTTTTTCTGACTTTCCTCTTTTGTCACTGTTTTTGATTTCTGTACCTTTTATCTTTTACATAAGTTTATCTGATTGGGCACAACTTGGGGGAGGGAAGTCAGGAAGGAAAATACTGGGAGAAACTGAGGGAGGGGATGATACTGTTCAAAGAAAGATACTAAGCACCTGACATGTAACTAACACCTCTGTACATCACCTTTACAATTTAAAAGGAGGAATAAATAGAGTCAGTGAAAAGACTGGTGCTTAGTGCCCATCCAGCTGACTGTAGGAACTCCACAGCCAGTATAGCATGTCTACTGATAAAGTGTTCTCAGACTATTATTCTCACTATGTGTTTTTCTCTTTAAATTTTTATTGCTTTTTTCCCAGATTCATTCCATCCTTCCAAATGCTATCCTTTATTTGCCTGTCCTTACAGGAAATTGTTGCATAGGATATATTATCAATTATGAAGGTGATGGATTGCTGAATTCCTTTCCAAAGAGCAGTTTCAGCAAGCTGTCAAGTACAGCATTTCTCAAGAAAGCACAAAGGTCGTGATTTGTCACCAAACAGACCTAACAAGGCCTCTCATTTCACCACAGATACAATGGCATGCCAGGTCTCTCCACAGGTTGCGTCTGCATAATTAGCTTGAGATAAAATATTGACATTACAGATGAGGTTCCTTTGCCCAGGATTTTAATGCCTTGCTTTGGAGACTAAGCAACTTGTGCCCAGAGATGGGAAATCTGGAAAGCAGGCTTTCTTCAACCCCATTGAAGAATCATTCAAAAAGAATATGACAGGGATAGGGCAAACTTATAAAATCTGTTTATTTAAAAATGTAATAAGGAAAGAGGTGGTCAGGATATGAACAACTGAATAGAAAATGTAAGAGCCCCAGTATTTTTTTTGCATGACTCTGTATTTATTGTTTCCTACTTATGAATTTCTTCCTAGGATATTTTATATGTCTTTTTTTCAGATATAATAGTTAATTCATGTTTTTTTTTTGGCGGGGGGGAGTTCTCACCTGATGTCTAGGATAGTATTCAATTTCTCCCATTGAGCTCCACTGAAAAGCCACAGTAAATTCCCTTTCATTATGAGAATTAATAAACATATTTTCTTTGCTTTCCTACCAAACTCCATTTAAAGAAGGTATCTAACAGATAGATACCACTGAGAATTACATTTAGAGGCTCCTGAAATTTGATGTCAAAAAATCTGAATCTATTTTGGTTTGCTGATAGTTTATAACACAATTTTAAAAACAATAATTGACAGATGTAGCTCTTTTCCAACAGAAAAAAATCCTGTAAATATTTTTAAAATATCATTTAGCAAATCAACTCCTATTTGAATCATAATTCTTTTGTGGAAATCCCAAAAGTCTTTTTGAAAATATCTCATCTAGTTTAAAGCAAAAGTTAAGTTTTGCACATTTACATTTTCTAACTGAATTCTTCTTGGTTTTCAGTATGTTCAGCTAAGCCTGAAAAATAGGAAAAACAAGTGTGGAAACAGTTATGTGGACACTGAAGCTTGTATTTATTCAAGGATAATATAATTATCTTAACAGAAATTATAAATGTGAATGCAGTATAAAATGAGCAGTAATGCGTATTGTAAAATTCTAAAGCATCATAGTAAGATTGAATGCTAGAAATATTATGAAGTGCATAAAATTCATAAAACATATTTCTATTAACTAGCTATCTGCCAGGTTTTAGGACACTTTATCAAATATGCCAGCTATTTTTGAGTCCTTCTGATTTGACAAGATGAATTTATTTATTTAATATGCAAGACCGGGGTTAAACTCAGGGCCTTGGTTTACACTCAGAGTGCTTAAAACTCATGTAGCACTGAACTTGGTTTTGTATTTTGTGCTATCTTTCTTCATATCATTTTTTTATGTGACAATGGCAAGAAATTTAAATGTTTTCCAACATGTTTATATGATTCACTTCACTTCATTAACTAGATTAGGCAAGAACACAAGTTATTCATTACTTGTATTCAAAATTTATCTTTCCTTTACATGAGTTACTGCTTTGGTGTGATCTGGAATCATTTTTCATTATAATTAACATCTGAGTGTCAGAATTTTTTCAATTTATTATTGTACAGCTTTGAGACTCCATTAATTGTGTCTACAGTTTCAATCAGATCTTTACAAAATAAACTTAATGTTCATATGTATTTTCATTTTAGGAGTTTTTAGTTCCTAATGTTATTTGTAAATTTTTGCAGCTGAAGTTTCCAGTTTGTAGGTTTACCTGCCTAATATCCGTCCTATAATAGTGATGTCCATTCAATTCCAAAATAAGAACAGTATGGGAAAGCAAAACCATAGTGGAGAGAGACAGCAATCTTAACTGTTTCTCAGTTGAAATATGGAATTTTTAAAAAGCTAAACAAATTCATATGATCATTTGAATACATGTATCACTGAAGATACTGAAAAGGGGGTAAGGGGGAATTGTAGTTGTGGAGATGGGAGGGAAGAAATGGTAGGGGGAAAACAAAGGAGGAGGCAACAATGCTTGATAAGAAATGTACTCATTACCTTGCTCATGTGATTGTAACTGCTCTGTACAGTATTTTCACAATAGAAAACTTACTTAAAGAAAACCTGAAATTTTATTACTTCTAAGGCATGTCTGTTTCAGATAAAAGTAAAACCAGAATCTCCCCCAGAAACTGTGTTTGATGGATAGGTATACACTTTCTTTGTTAATATCCAGGGAAGATAAGAAACTCATTATTTTTCATCTTAAATGCTTTATAAACAAATTAGATGGAAACTTCCCTGTAACTGTTAAAAATAATTCTCCTTTCTTAAAATAGGCTTAAGATTGTCTTGCAACTTATATGTTGAAAATATACACAGCATGAAGAGCAATAAACCATATTTAACTAAGCTAGAAAAAATTTAGAGTAGATTATAAACCACTTTCACTTGTTTTCTATTCTCAGCCTTGTATGCAGATGAAACTCTAAATATTTGAAATATATGTGACTGAATAAAAACGAATATATGAATGCATGCATGGCTACAAGAAAACTGAAGACTGCCAATCCAAGATTTTACAAGAAATGATTAAGCAAACGACACAGACAAAAGAAAATATTCTCCAAGTTAAGAAAATTGTAATGAGAAACATGGTATCTGCCTGTACATCTATGATTAATTCTTCGTGAAATGGTGCTTTCTGATTCAAGAAGGAAAATGGTACAGAGCATTGTACATTGAACGGCAGAGGGACTCCATCCTGGAGAAGGGTAATCAGAACAAGAACCAGGACTAATCTGTTATCAAAAGACTGCTTAACTACCTAAAGAGAGACTAAACCTTACCAGTGTCATTAGTAAAGTGAGGAATCTCAACAGAACAAGGATTTATATATTTCCAGTGTCTGTGTTTCTTTTCTTTTATATGAGCACACATAATTTATGAGCATCTTGTCAAATTACTTTTCAACTAAATGTGCTATTTTCATCTTCCTATTCGGTCTTGAAGACAAGGTCATGATCACTTTTAAACTGTAATTTCCTATGTAGATTGAATTTTTTTCTATGTGGATTCTTCTCTCCAACATATATGTATATGCCACCACATTTGCCTTGGGCATGCTAGAAAACTGAGCTGTCACCAGACTTTTTATATGTTATTGTTATTATTAATAATAATTACAATAGTGTCTTATTCACTTTGACTTACCTTGTCTCGTTTACTATTCTGCCTTTGACCCATGATTAGCTTGGATTACAGGTAGATAGTACAATGCCTGGCTATAGTCATGGCTCTCTAAACTGCGTATTATGTGTGCCTATAGGTCCTCTTATAGTCAGGAAGGGTCTGGATTTCAGACAGAATCCTTCTCTGTCTCTATCATACTCTAATGTCTCAGAGATGTAAGAAATAAAGAAAAGGAAAATTTAAAAACATACTTGTCTTATATATAGTACATCAAAACAATTTCATTATGTGTGATCTTACTGCTTCAGTGGTTATTCTAAGAGGACGTTTTTGGTAACTAGTGACAAGATAAAACTAAACATAGGAGCAACAGTCAATTTAGTCTAGAAAACAAACAACAGACTAGCTACAAAACTCACATATTTATATGATTGCTTTTATCAAGCTGGATTCTTAGGGTGTGAGATGAAACACATGTAAAAATCAACAAAGACCAATAGGAATATACAAGTGCAGGCCACATTGGTAATTTTATATATTTTAGTAACCATTTTGAAACTCAGTAGAAAGGGGAAAGAAAAGGTAAAGAGGAAAGAGAAGTTAAAGGCAGATTCTATTAATCCAGTTATTAAAATCATATAATTCTAATATGTAACTAATATAAAATATTTTGCACTTCTGTCATGCTAAATAATTTAATACTAGTGTATGTTTTATACATATTTTAGTTCAGATTAGTCTCACATTATTTTTTCAACAGACCACAGCTAGCCTTATCAGAGAATAGGTCTAGGTAACTACAGAGTATGAAATAGCTTTGCTTTCAAATGAAAAAAAGTAGTCTAGAGGAAACTGAGTACAAAAACAGCACAGTTGTTGAATAGATATACCATGAAGCCAGTTGGGTGAGCACAAGGAAAGGGTGAGAGTTGATTCGGGTTGAGGACAAATTCAATGTGATTAAGTGGAATAAGACATCTGAAAGAATACAAGGGCTGCAGAAAATACGACATGGAATGAAGATATCCGTGCCACACAATGCAATGAAGCAGCAAAGGTGGTCTGAGATCCTGACCGCCAGTGCTGTGGACAGATCTACCACCAAAGACTTAACCAAAGTGATGGACCCTTAGAGCAATACAGGAGCCCAGCAGAGCCTGGACAGAGACTTGGAAACCAGGATACACAAAGCAGAAAATTTTAACAGCAAAGTAAAATGATTAATCTCTTAAAACGGTTATATTAGTCTCTTGAAGCTGTGGACACTAGAGATGCACCAGGATATTGATCTCAAAGAGGAAGGGAGGGTGATTAGCCAGAAGACAAAAAGTAACAAAGGAAATGGAATGGAATATGGGCAGTTGAGGCAAATGGAAGAGCCGAGCACCTCTGGTGCATTAAATCAGCGCAACCAGAGGTTGTGACTCTTCAATCACACATTAATAAGGGATTTGTCTGGGATTTTGTGAAGGAGAGTTTCTCCTCGAGAGAATTGGCACTGACACAGTATCCAAATCTTCTAACTTAAGATACTTCTTCCCAAGGGCAGAAGTAACTCTTGGATAATAGCTTTTAGATAGCCAAGATGAACTGCTCCAGTCTAGGAAGCTCTAGCAAGCCACTCTTCCTCAGAATTCACAGTGTATTTATAACCTTTGATGTCACCTTTTATATTACTAACTTCACAAGTACCTCTACAGAGGCAAAGCAAGAAGGTAATGAAGGCTGAGCTGAGTCCAGGGTCTCTGAAGAGTTTAGAAATGAGCCTTGGTTTTTAAAACTCTGTGACCAGAAAGGAGGAAAATCAGCATTTATAGGGAACATTTTATTTATTTTTCCTATAAAACTGTAACGTTTGCACAATCTTCAACAATGCTCCAGATCTCACTGGTATTCAGTATTGATTTAAGAAACACTGTGAATTTTAGCCATTGGCCAGATAGGCTATGTATTTTTGGAGAAACAAACTTGATGAAAAAATAATCATCTCTCTCAGCAAGAGGCTACCATTTAACTTAGAAACGATTACAGAGTATAAAGGAGCATTAGCAGGTCCTCCTGCTTGGTGGATGTGCGGTTAGTGGATATAAAGCATTGTCTGAATCAAGGTACAGCCAACTCTTGAGTATCAAAGTTTGTAAAGTTCAGAGAACCATCACAGAAAAGCCATGTGATGCGTGGATACAGTGAAACCACCTAACATTCCTTCAGCTACCTCCCATGCAGGCATCTCAGAATCCAAGCATTCACAACTCCTATAAACTACAAGAGTCGTTCTCAGACATGGCTGCATATTAAAAGCAGCTACAATACTAAGAAGACCTTTGCCCAGCTCAAAACCCAGAATTTCTGCGTTTGTGTGCAGAGGGCTGTGGCTATCCGGACACCACTATTTTTTTACAGGTTCCCAGTGGGTCTAAGAAGGAGGTAAGTTTGAGCATCCGTACCCCAGAACTTTTGGGAAACTCGCAAATAGTCATGAATTCAAAACATGGCTTCTTCTGTCTCCTCCATGACTACACAAAGGGCGACACAGGGAAGACAGTTGGGGGAAGATCTCCATGCAATTATGTAAGAAAAAAATTGTACAGTCTTCACCATGGACAGATCAAACACCATCCTATAGTTTCTGGCTTGGTTGGGAAATTTCTGATTATCGAGTGATACATTATTGCTGGAGGCAGGCTAGGATGATATGGCATGAACAGTTGTTAGAGCCAGCAATGAGGGATTTGGGGGTAAATTGAACAATGTTGTTTTTTGAACTGGATTCCACATAGACAGAGCAGGTAGTCTAGATAGAAGACATCCCTGTATTTGAACATTGGACAAGGTCAAAAGGAAACAATTAACTCCAAGGAAAACCATTCATTCCAAACCTGATATTCAAATTCAGACAATATGAACCCTGCAGTACGCTGTATTTTGAATGAGATTATATGTATGCCATAGACACTCACACCATGCTCTTTTTAAAAAGAGGGTTTTGAATGTTCCTTCCTAAGTTCCACTATATGGGGACTTGAAACATGAGCAAAATAAAAATCATTATTATTGTATAAGTAAACGGTTTGAATAAGTACAGTCTCTCCATTAGGGGTGTACTCATTTGGCTAATAGTTTCCTCAGATAGTCTCACACTATAATTTTGTGTACTATTTTTTAGTACATAATGTCTTAAAATTTTCCCAGATGCCTTACAGGTTTCCCAATTTACATTGTCTTTAGACAACTCTAACCAGAAGAGTTGTAAAAATAAAGGCCCTCTTGATTTTCTATCTATTTAGTATTTTCATACCACAGCATAAATGAAGGCTATGGGTCTGGTTTTAACAAACAGTGTGTGCGTCATAACTTGTCATTATGTCTTGCCTGTGGTTAGAAATCAAATGTGGTTAGAAATGGCAGACTTAGAGTCCTTTGCCTTTGTTAACCGGCATAAAGTGTGCTCCAAGAAGACAAATGACCGGATTACATTTTGGTTATTAAACCAGGGTTTATTATGCTGTTCAACAAAAGTCCATTTAATAGCATTTTCATTATATTCAAATCATATCCAGAGTTACACATTTAAAAAGTAAATGAAGTGTTACTCCTGTAGAGAATTACTCCTGTGTGAATTCAGGCAAAGTAAGAATAGTATATTATTCTTAATAGAAAATCACAAATACATATTTGAGCTATAAATACATGTACAGATGAATGATATGCTTTCCATAAGTATTGTACAATGAAGTCAAAGGTAGGTAAGGCAAAGAAGTCATACAGAACTTAAAAACAGTATGTGAGGGACACACTGTTCAGTTTCCACAGTTCTTATTCAGTCTATTCCCTACACCTGCTCCTTGTACCGCAGGAATCCCGGATTGTGTGGAACTTGTTGCTCACAAACTGAGTCATATTGCTTGTTATGGTTTCATTAAGAGATATAGTCCATTTCATTGCCACAGATAGTTTCGTGTGTGTGTGTGTGTGTGTGTGTGTGTGTGTTGTGCATGCACACATAAGAACATATGTAAAGTATTTCTGCTCTAATTACTTGTCATTATCTACTGGAATTAAATAAAAATATATTTCCATGCAACTGTCTCCTAACAAGTGTAGGACAGAGACAGTTTAATGTAAAAAATAAAAGGTAATCAAAGAGAAAATTAATGATATTTGTTTTAATGTCTCAATCACATAAATCATTCTATGTATCAGCAAAAGATTCAGAGGAAATGTAAGACTGATATATATATATATACATATATATATATATATACATATATATGTTTAAGTTATGATTGAAAGCAATGCTAAATTTATGAATAACACATTTTTTCAGCTTAAAAAATCACTGTTATTTATAATTACAGTCAAGGACTTAGGAAACCATTTCTATTTGTATAGTTCTGCTTCCTCACAGAGTAGGCTGCTTTTTACCGCCATTGCAATTCTAGTTGGAGCTGCAGCAGCATATCTGTAGGTACACTTAAAATCATAAATGGTTTGATACCTTGAAATTTTTCATTCGCGCTTTCTGCTCTAGACCCATAAACTTATATTTATGTATAATGTAGAAGAAATTAGATCAGGTCAAATAGAAGTAAAGGTGTTGACCAGCAAGTAAACAGAAAAACAATTGAAAACATGACCCCAACATTGCTCTTTCTATCAGCCTGGCCTCTGGCATTGGCTGTTCAAAACTGTGATGCAGCAGTTCTGAAAATATGTTTCCAGAACGAGCCTCTCAGAAAGCTCATTGTATTGTTTTATTTTCAAAACAACTTCTGTTGTGCTGGGTATCATCTATACTCTGTTAAACACATCTATGTTTGAAAACATTATAATATTGATGTGAAATTTTTCAGTATTATCAAAAATCATTAGAATTCACAAACAAATCATGTAAATAATCTTGGGAGCATGCTAAGTTTTAGTTTTGGAAAAAACTGGATGAATTAAATAATATGTATATATATGTTGATGAAGTCTGAATTTTTAAGCATTCCAATTTAGATCTACTTTCTTAGTAATCACTATTAATCTTAATATTTTTAATCAATCTTAATCATAATAATTTAAATATTATTTTGGCATTATCATTACTTTTTTTTACTATTTATTGTTCCATTTTCTGTGAAAAAAGATGGGAATAATTTAAAGAAGTATAAACAACTATTACCTCAAATTAACAATTCTTTAAAGCTAAGTAGAAGTATAGATTAACAATAAATTCTAGAATTTTAAACAAAAAGTCTGGAAATATTTGGCAGTCAAATTTGTTTTAAAATAATTATACTAATATTTGATTTTAATATTAGTATGAAATTTATTTCTAAGTTTATTTATACCAGAAACTTTAAAGGCTTCTTCAGAATTAAAAAAATAATATGATCATATAAAAATATATTCATGTTATCATTTGTACTATAAAGCAAAAATAATATATTATTTGCTGTATTATCAAGTTATGAATTTTATATGGGGGTTGGTGCACAACAATAAAGTCTACTTTTTCTAGCTAGGCATAATTGATTCTTGATATATTTTTGTAGAAAATTTCTCCTTAGAAAAGAAAATATCACCTTAATATTCATTGATTCTCTCTGATTAGTTTTATGACACTACCACTGCATTCTGTATTATATAATACTGTCAAATTTTGATGTCTTGTTTACAAGATCTACAAGACAACATACTAACTCTCAGTGGAGCATTAATTTATCAACATATTTTATGAAAACTTAAAACACATTATCTAAAAGATATAGCACTCTATGAATATAAAGTGATGGCAATTACCAAAATGATACTTCATGTAACGTTGTATACTACAGTGAATAATTTGTGTCCTTGTACATATAGCATTTGAATTGTAAGTGCATATATGTTTTTGATTGTCTACTTTAAAACTAAAGAACCTCTCCATTGAATCAGACCACCGATCTTGACTTTTCCTCTGCCCCAATTTATTGAGATGGAACAAATCTGGTATTTTAAAACTTTGGCCAATATATTTAGTTCACCAAGAATAAATACATTATTTGCCTAATTCTCTAGCTTTGTAAAAATGTTAATTGTCTTTATAAAATGCCTAAATTCATAGAGCATAATTTATGTGCTTGGAACATCCAGTCAAATAAAAATTTAGTTTTCTTATTATTTATCTGTAATTTTACTGTTCTAATAATTGAATACCTAATAAATAGGATGCAATATTTTATGATATTTTACCTATCATTGTTTATCCAGTCTAGGACTTGGCATCTGGTTTGGAATTTATTCTACATGGTTTGTAAAGAGGGAAAGATGGAATACAAATCAAGTAATTTGGAAAATCAGCTGAAATTTTCCATGGGAAACCGTTCAAGCTGTCAGTCTACCCCAATGTCCTCCAGAACTTTTTCATTAGAACATCTCAGCATTCAGGAATTGTCATTTTGCCTGGGATCTGTGGTTGATTCCTATTGTTCATGTTTTACAAAAGTCCTTTTGCAATGCTATTAGATAATTCTTCTCATGACATTTGTGATTTCTCCTACAATGCCAGCTGTCTTCGTGTATGATATTTCTTTTTCTCTTGGTTCATGATATTTTTCTTTATGTTTCAGTAATCTGAAAGGCTGAACAATTTATTCTCAGGTTAAAAGATACATGTCTGGAAAAAATGCTCTAATTAGAAGTTATGTAGACAGGAGATATTATGTAAAAAATACTAATAATATATATCTTTTACTTTATTTTAGCATACATGCTTTGTTTAATTTCTTTATTTCCCAGTAATAGGAAATCTATGCATTAATTTTTAAAATTAATTTGCTTTTCAAAAATTGACCGTATGTGGTCTTCAATTCTTATCTACTTATTGTCCAAATTAGTTACCCTGGAATTTAAAAATACCTAATATTTTTGAGAAAGATAGTTTCATTTCTTGCTAGTGTTACTATAGAATACTTAACAGTGTGTGTTTTAAAGTGAATGTTTCACTATCCATATCTATAGATGTCTTACCTATAGATAGGTATAGGTATGTATGCATACATACAATATGTATAGACATAGATATACATTGTAAAATGATTGGGACCGCCACTGCCTCGTGTGGTGACAATATAGTTTTGTTTGCACGGAGAGGACACTGAAAACTAGTTATAGGAAATTTTCAAGTACACAGTGTGGAATTACTAATTAAATGCACTGGGCTGCAGAGTCAATCTCTTAAAGTTACTCGTCTTGTGTAACTGAACCTTTGTGCCTTCAATCCATCTTTGTTCCTGGCTGCAAGTGAAAATAATTTTAATTTTAATAGGTTCATCATGGTTTTTCAGGACCTTTCATCATCAACTTGTGCTGTACTTCTTTCTGACCATAAACCCTAACCTCCTGAACGGTATTCATTTTACAAAAGTTGTGACTGTGGATGCTTTCCTTTTCTACTGTAAGTAAATCTTCTACAATCACACTGCTTCTGAAGAACTGAGGAGCCTTTCTTTGAGATACATCATGTAATGAGACTGGACGCTTGTCTCTTTGTCTCTGTGGGAAGTAGGTGCCTGTTATAAACAAGAAATAGTTGACAAGGTCTGGGAAGGTGGCTCAGTGGTAGAGTGCTTGCCTTACATCCATGAGGCCCAGGGTTTGATTCCTCAGCACCACATAAGCTGAAAAAGCCTGGAAGTGGCGCTGTGGCTCAAGTGGTAGAGTGCTAGCCTTGAGCTGAAGAGATGAGGGACAGCGCCCAGGCCCAGAGTTCAGGCCTCACAACCAACAATAAAAAACAAAAACAAAAAAGACAGATACAGGTGGTCTAATCATTTTCACCATTCTAGTGTGATCTTTTAGTCTACAGAAATGTACTATTTTTAAAACCTGTTATTGTAAAAACTATGATTTATAGATTACATTTCTTGAAGCCAAACTTAATGAATGACTGAAAAGGCAAAGGAAAAATATAAAAGGAAAAAGGAGAGAAGAGGGGGGGATTCTAATATGATTTTTCATAGGATAATGTAGAAATAAGGTAGTTCATTAAATGAAGAGGACCAATGTAATGTGAGCATAGCCTTTTAAGGTGACAAACTGTGTCCTGTTGGACTCGGAGGTGGGGCATGTGAGGAATCATGCTAAAACTTGTGCAAAAGACACATTGTATCGAGCTTTAATCAGAAATGACATTACCCAATGTACTTCCTCTTTTTATGTTCCTCCCCTTCCCTCCTCCCCCTCCCCTGCCCCACACATAATCAGCTCTAGGTCAAGATTTTCTAGTCACTACATGAGTAAATGTAGACAAATCACGTATGCCCACCCATACCTAATTTATTACATTAGGTAAAGAAGGTGATATACATCTATCTCTCGAGCTCCCTCAAGTTCTAAAATTAAAATATAATATGATGATATGATGAGTGTGACTGATGGAAAGACGGTCATGTACTGGAGAAGTAGGAATTTTGAGATAGAAATTTAGTTACATGCCTGCTAGGGTTTCAGCCATGTTTATGGTAGATTTCCCTCAGATTTAAGAAGTGTCCTTCTGCTGTATATTGCTGAGGATATATATGATTATGAATATAATAAGTTTCAGTAAATAAAATTTTTCATCTTAGGGTTAATTTATACTTCTAGTATAACAAGATATAATGTTTCCTAATGTCTAGTTTATTCCATATTCTAACTGGAGTGAACTCTATGTGATCACCATTTTAAGGTGTATTTTCTTGGCTTTGGTTTAATATTCATTTTACAATTTGTATATTCAAGTCAATTCAAGAGATCAAAATACAATGGTTCTTCTACTGTGCTTTATACAAGCTTTATAAAAGCTTTACATTGTAAATAGTAAATGTGTGTGTATATGTGCCTTCAGAATAATTTCCAACATGGTGATGATTTGTTTTTTGAAGGCTCACATCACCTATTTGTTTGCTCTATACTATTGAAGTGGTTTATTGGGTTTATAACAGTTTTAATGGTTCTAAGTGCATTACAGCTTTTTAAATTTATTTTTGAGTCATTGTTCCTAAGTATTGTGTTTAGTAAGCTATTTGTGGTGAACTCTCTGTTTCAAGCTTTTATCACCTAAAGTACAAAGGTACTTCTAGAATGCATTCGTAGATCTAAACAATTTCTATGCCTATATGTATGTGTTTGTGTGATTATTCATTCATGTCTTTTTAACATGAATTTTGTTAATGCTTTATAAGTTATTTAACAGTTTGTTCATTTCCATCATTTTACAGACTTTAAAAATAACTGAATTTTCCCAATGGACCAACAACCATTAGTAAAGTAGATGTGAATTGGAGACCATACATATTCACAGTATTCAACTTTGCATATTGAAATGCATTACATTTGTCATTAGTCTGAAAGAGCCTTGTCATCTGGGACTAACAGAGGTCCCTTGGCTTCTATAATAGGGTTACAGCTTGTTGTGTGTCTCTCCAACTCCTTCTCCTGGTGAGGAGGTAATTTCTGGTGATATCCTCTATTTCCTGACAAGCATAATTTGTATGAAAAAGCTAGATCTTATTTTTCACACAAAACTTAGCATACATTTTCAATTTACAAAATACTTTGTGTTGCTCTGACTACTGGTGAGATGACCCTTGACTTTCCAATGTAGCAAAATATTTTAATATTAATTTGTATTTATTCACATTACTAAGATTTTCTTGGGACACATGTAGTGTTATAGATATAAGACAGAATAGATATGATCAGAGTGACTTTAATACAGAATTCACTGGAATTTAATCATGGAAATGAAATTCCAAGAATAAATGTAATTACAGATTTGAAAATAGCCTCTGTCAATCTTACGGACATTAAGAACAAGGGATAACAAAATTTCTGTAGATGCAAAATATTTTTTAAAAATAAAAAAGTGTAGATTTAAACACGCATGGAATTTGAGTACCTATGATGAAGAAATAGCATTATTGTGGCATAAACTATTCTTTGAAATCTCTAGCAGTAGAATTGTAGAGTTATTAACTATAAAATGTGTTTTCCTGCAGTGTGCAACACTCACATATCCACAAAAGATGTAAATAATGGCGCATTGGAAGGGTTGAATGAGTGTATGGTCCCTTAGAGGTTTATTTTCTTGAAAAGATGCTTTTCTGGCATGGTCTTGACTACAGGTTCCTAACACAATTCCCACCATCAGCATTTGAAATCATACTGACAATGCAGGGTGAATAAAGTGCCTTTTCTCTTGTAACAAATATGAAGTTAGCTCAACTTCAGCATAGCTGTGCTGTGCACATGCATTATAGAACATAGGCCTAATTGCTTCTGTGTTTCAGCCCTCCAAGCAGTGCAGATGTTCTGCAAATGGTTTAGTGCTTGTATTCAGAAAGAAAACCGTTGTGGTAAATTTTGCAAGGGTTTCTTTGTTGTTGTTTCCTTTTTGTATTTGCCCCAAACTTTTGTAAAATTGTTGCTAGCTACAGTGGAAGTTCATTATCTTAAACAAAAAACATGGAGCTACACACAGAACAATCAGTATTAGCTCCACAATTTGATGAAACATATTATTGTCATCCACAGAAAATGAATATTCATCAGGTATATTGCCAATAAAGCAAAAATAATTATATTTATTTACATGAAACATCCTTAGTAACCATTTACTATGTTCATAGTTTGTGTTTATTTTGTGTCAAGAACAAAGATGAATTCAGAAAAACACTTGAGGGCAGGGATCTCAGAACAGGGGAAGGGGTGACATTGTTCTAATTACATTTAACAATATGCACTATACTCATAACCCAACTTATGGAATTGTAACCTCTTTGTATAACTACTTAATTATACCATATTTAAATGGTATGTAATCATCCCAAATACCCCCAGTGGACAAATGGATCAAGAAAATGTTGTATATATACAGAATGGAATTTTGCCATTAGAAGAAATGGAACAATCTGGAAATAAAATTAAGTGAAGTAGTCAGTCAGGCCTAGAGAGACAATGGATGCATCTTTCCCTTATATGTGGAAACTAGATTTAGCATATAAACTTATAAGCAAATACATTGGGCAGTATGGAAATGTATGCATACATTTTAACTAAAATATGACATGTACAAAGGAGAATGAAAGTAGTGTAATTCCTTAGGTAAAGTCAAAGTTCAACAAAACAAGCACCAGGAAACTGGCACTCAAAGGGTTGGGGTGGGGGTCTAGGGGAAAAGTTAGACACGCAAGGGGAAGAGGAGGAGAAAGCAGTCAAGAATTCAAGGTATAACCTATAAAATTAAAAAGAGTGAAGGATAGGATGGGGGTGGGAGGGGGGATGAGAATCGTGCAAGAGTGACACTAATCATGCTGCACTGTATTGGTAAACTGCTTTGTTAAATGCCAACTCTTTTGTACAACTACTTAGAGACAATAAAAATAAAACGTTATGAATAATAAATAACACAAATGATTATTTGAAAAATTAGTCACTAATTTCTCATATTTGCAAATGTTTGATCCATGTGGCTTAGATATCTAAATCTTAATAATGTATAAGAAATTCCATTATAGGAAAGCAGAGGATAGATCAATCTTGGCCACATGAATTTGTCAGAGAATGTGCATTTATTGTTTATTGTTGTGGTAACAAATTGCCACAATTTTAGAGTTTTAAAACCATAGAAATGCATTATTTTACAAATCTGTAAGTGAAATGTTGTCCAGATCCGTATAGGAAGGCTTCTGTGGCCCATCCAGCGGCTTGAGGAAGAATCTGTCGCATTGTCTTTCTGGATTCTAGGAAAAGCTTCTTCTCTATTTTCAAAGTCAGAGGCATAGCAGCTCTTAATCACTTTCATACACTCTCTCTGTTCCCTCCTCTCCCCTTTGTACACACTGTATGTCCCGTTTATTCACTTCTTTATGAAGCTCTTCGTGATTGGACTGAACACATTCACCTAACCTACATTTATCTCTCCATCATCACGAGGCTTAAGTTAATTATGTCAATAACATCTCTTTAGCCATGTTTCATGGGTTGAATATTACCTCTGGAGACATATTCCTTGGAAACTCAGAGTATGATCTTACTCAAAATAAAGAGCTTTAAAGATGATGTCAAGGTCCCAGGAAGAGATCATTATGAATTAAAATGGACCAAAATCTAATGAGGCCTATACTTGTAAGAGACAGCAGTGATTAGGCACTAATTCACAGCAGGAGACATGAATGGCTCTCCCTCAGAGCCTTCAGAAGGAAATGATCCTGTCAAAACTTGATTTCACATGGTGGCCTTCATAAATATGGAGAATACAGTTCTGTTCTTTTTTAGCCAACCAGAACTTTGGTTTGCACAGTCTAAACAGGTGTTCCACCACTGACGTTACGCTCTCAGTACCACTTCTATTTGAACAGGGAGTTAAATGTACCAAAAACAGTGTTGGATATTCTATTCACAATTACACTTTATCAATGATTTTTCTGCCAATTTTAATGATAATTGTACCATTATTATGGTATTGTACAGAAGGTTTATCATTTCCTGTCAGGTAATGAGTACAATTATTTTATAATATGTGCATTGAGCTTTTCTATTCTTTATATAAATATTATTTTCTATTCAATAGAAGAGTTGATGTGATTTCCAATGAATAGAACAAACAGATGCATCTTTAAAAATGGGTTGAATGTGAAATGTTCAAAATCAATTATAACAAAACAATATCCATGGTAGAAATACTTAAACACTGATTTATTCAGTTTGATGACATTTCACAACAGGAGGTTCCAAACTGAATGGACATCTTTTCACAACCACCAGTTAGGTGCTATGTGAAGGTTTACAAATAATGATGGAAACTTGGATTTTCTTGTGCCTTCATGTCTGCAGATTCTTTGAGCAGTAATATCAAAGCACAGGAAAAAGAGGAAGGATTTGCAGAAAATGCAAGTAAAGCAGACAGATATTTGAGTGTAGTCATACAGGTCTCACAGACAGAGGGCATAAGGACTAAGTATTTTATGCATATGACTATCATTTCTTCCTGCTTTAAATTCCTTCTCAGACAAGAAGCATATTACAAAGATCTGTTTAGATTCCGTTTCTAGTTACCTGATTAAGAGAACATATGGGATATTATGACTCATGGAGCTTAATTGAATTGCAATAGGCTCATCATTTCTCAGAAATGCTATTACATTTTCATTAAGCAGTAATATATAACAGCCAAGAGCATGAGAGAAGTGTTCTGATACCACTTTATGTTGTCTACGTTTCAAATAATACAACATTTTGCAAGTAGAGGTCATCATGAGTTTGAAGAGTAAATTTGTACAATACTGGAGTATTTTTTAACTGCTAGAAAGATGGATGTTGAGATAAATTTGATCATGCTATGACTTTAGAGATGATTACTAGAAATATAGAACTTTTAATATGTTCTACACCATCAATGGTCATTGCAGTGATTTCATTAAAAGTCACAAGAATTAAATATAGTGCCAAGAACATCATTAGACCACTCTAGCCATTAATGTTTTGACATGTTCATGAAATACTGAACTTACTAGGTACCCATGAAATAAAGTAGCACATGATAATTGATGCTAAATATGCTCTTGAAGCCGCATTGTTATTCTAATACCTGATGGCATAATTTTCCTTGATTGAAATAAAGTGTTTCTAATTACATACCAATTTCTTAAAAGCACATCTCAAGGTATGCATCTTTTAAACTAATGAAAGTAATCAGCAAAAAAGCTTATCCACGCTTAACTAATATACTTATTAATAAGTTCAAAGTAGGTGTGAATAATACACAAACCTATTTCTTTTCTGAAATGCAGAGCAAGAAATGTGAATTTATACAAAATTTAAATTGTGTAGAATTACTTTTTGAGGCCCATATTTTTTCTTTATAGAAGAATTAATTGGACAAAGGATTTTTTGATAAGTTTTTTATTGTGAAAATAGCATACAGAGGGGTTGCAATGAGTACATTGTAAGGAGCAAGGAAATGAACACATTTCTTATCAAGCATGGTTGCCTCCTCCTTTGTTTCCCCTTACCATCCCTGCCCATCCCCTCCCCCCACCCCTGCCAGCCAACTTTGTAAAGTTCGTTTTTCGACATAAGGTCTTGTACATCTCATTGTTGCAATGGGTCCACCTGTATCCTTATTTAAACAATTTGTTTTTTCTCTTCCCCTCCACAAATTATACCAACATCAAATACAGTGAAAACAGAGGTTATACTGTGGGGGAGGGACATACAAATCCATAAATATAATATAATATAATCTTATAAATATGTTTGAAATATAAATATAATATAATCTTATAAATATGTTTGAAACAAGAACAAGAAAGAAAAACAATTTGAGTCCTTATCTTGGGGTTCATTTCACCTAACATCAACTTGGAGTTTTGCTGTGAGATTTTTCAATGGGGATACACTGAGGTTTGATCAAATTCACCACATCCATCGCTTCTTGGCAATTCTTGTCCACAGATCACTCCTCAGCAGTGGTGTTCATTCACACACACACACACACACACACACACACACACACACACACACACACACAGAGTACACATACACATTTCTATTTTCATACTTATATCTACCATTCCCTTTTATTCCTCCTCTAAAATGTACCCATTTCATTAATGTCATATTGCTTATTATTTTGCTATATTCTGTATATGAGTGAAATCATACAATATTTGTTTTTCTTAGATTGATGTATTCATTCTGCATGGTGATTTCCAGTTCTATAGATTTTCCTGCAAATGATATGATTTCAATCTGAATGACATTCCATTGGGCATATTGCCAATTTTGCTTTATCTATTTATTGGTTATTATGCACTTAGATTGATTCAATAGTTTGCATGTGAACAATCCATGTAACAAACATACATGTGCAAATATCTCCATCGAATGTTACCTTATAAAATTTTTTAGAATATTTTCCTAAAACTGATATAGCAAGATCTTAGCTAGCTCTATTTTCACTTATTTATTTATTTATATATTTATTTATGTCAGTCATGGGGCTTGAACTCTGGGCCTGGGCACTGTCCCTCAGCTCTTCAGCTCCAGGCTAGTGCTCTTCCACTTGAGTCACAGCACCACTTTTGTTTTTCTGGTTTATTGGAGATAAGAGTCCACAGACTTTCCTGCCTGGTCTGGCTTTGAAAGGCAGTCCTCAGATCTCAACCTTGTGAGTAGCTAGGTTTACAAGTGTGAGTCACCAACGCCTGCTTATTTTTATATTTTTAAACAAACATCCATATTTCCATATTGGGTACACCGCTTATTTGTCCTGAATCCTCTCCAGTGTTTGCTGTTTTCTTGATGATTGCTATTCTGACTGGAGTGAGAAGGAATCTCCACATCATGTTGGATTTTATTTGCTTTATGAATATAAATATTCAACAGTTCTTTATGCACTTATCTTTTATTTTACTTCATATTTTGAGAACTTTCCTATTGATTAGGCAGATTATTTATCATTTGTTGTTCATTTTGAGGTTATCATATTTTGGATATTCGTTCGTTGATGAATAATTTGTAATCTTTTTCTTCTGCTGGGGAGGAGGGTTGGATCTTCACTTTGATTATTTGATATGCAGAAGTTTTTAATTCAGTGTAGCCATTTGTCCATTCTTGTTCTTATTTCCTGACCAACTAGAATCCTATTCAGAAAACCATTACTTATTCCTGATTTTTCTGTTGTATTTTATTTTCTCCTTGTAGTCATTTCACAGTTTGAAGTCTTAGACTGATTATTTTAAAATAGTTTGAGATGTATGGGTCTAGTTTAAACCCTTAATATATGAATGTTAGACTTTGTAAACTATTTGTTAAAGAGTCTATTATTTTACCAACTTACTTTTTTGGTTTCTTAGTCAAAAATCAGTTTCCTCTAGCTTGGAGATTTTATTTTTTCATTCTATACTTTGCTTCATCCTTGCTTGTCTTTTTTTAGTGCTGTTGTTTTTTAAGGCACTGCCATTTGTCAAGGAAAAATTTGGAATGATTGGAGAAATAGATGTATGGATACTGCAATGTCCATGAAGAAGCGAAGGGGAAATTCAGAAGAACAGAAGAAAGGAAAGTGAAGTATAGCTTAGTTAACATGAAACAGTACAAAGAAATCCTCAGTGGTGGCTCCACTACATGCCCTTGTGTCACAGACCATCAGACACAGAAACAACTCTCAAGCTGATCAGGTGAAATACACTGCTTCCTGCCTTTTCTGCCTCCACTTTTAGTTCTGTTCCTCTCATTGTTTTGATAATTTTATCTGTTACAATACATGAACTAGTTAGAAATGCAACTTCTTGAGATTTACATGCTAGGCCAACTGAACAAAAAAATCTAGAAGCATTTTCATAATACATATATATATATATATATGTATATATGTGTATATATACATATATCTATATAGCTTCTCTTCTTTTTAACGCCTTTCTTTTTTAATTTAGGTTACCTTTCAGAAGATTCCATATACACTAAAAGCTACTATTCTAACCCAAACAACAACCGACACTTCTTCAATAATTTGTGTTCATCAGTTTGCATTCAAAGAAATCAAACTGTTCCAAAGCCAAATAGAATATGTGATCATTGACAGTGTCCAATTCCTGTCTCTCACCCCTGCCTAGACAATGTGGAGATATCAATGAACATCACTAAAGAGTAGTGTGTTGGTATGTTTTCAATCAACACATTTTAAGAAAAGTGCAACAAGCAAGTTAAAAATAAAAATATTTCATTTAATATGTTCAGTATGAACCTGGGGCATATTGCAAAACACTCTCCTTTCTTTGTATCTCTCTTTTCCTTACTTTATATCTCAGTCCAAAATGACAATAAGATACCTAGTCCTAGAAAAGTGTAGCTATAAGTTTAGGTATTCCTGTTGACTTCAAAGGGACTGATTTGCTTTTCCAGTTTCTACAATTCACTTGTCTTTCTCATTATTTCCAACCTTATCTCTGCTCTGTGTTTTCCAACTCAATACTTCTTACAAGAATTTGCACTGTTTTCCCTCAACTCCTCGGCCTTTCTAAGTCTGTGACTTGAAATTTCTATGACATGTCATTCAGTCATGTTTTGTTGTGTTCTTATTTGAAGCTACCACAATTCTATTGGCGTTCTTCTCTCTCCTAAAGTGCTAGCAGTTCTGTCCTTCTATATTTTATCCTCTCCCTTTTACTTGATTATTTGCATACTCACAATTTATCTCCATGAATTATTTGTAAGCTGAATCAGAGAGATCATTCTTGTGACATTTTCATTTTAGTAATATTTTAGATGTCCTCACACCTACATTTCCACCATTCAACCATCTCTGCATAATTTTAAACATTTTCCTTCATGTGAATCTTCTTTTGTATTGTTTTATTAGTTTACTAGTGTGGTCATAAGAGCCCCTGAACTTGAATGACTTAAGCAGTAGATACTTTTTTGTTCACAGCTCTCCGGGATGCAAGGCTGCTGGTAAAGTTTGCATGCTTGCCTCCTTCAGAGAGTCCAGGAGGATAATCCCTTCCCAGCCTTCCTCCTCTTTGGCTTCAAGAGCATTGCTCTTCCTGCTTCTTCAGCTGGTTTAGTTTCTGTGGTTTGCTTCTCTAAGTGTCTGTGTTCTACTTTTTTTCCTCTTTAGGATTTATCCAAGCCCAGTTGTAGATCACCCTAATGAATTTGACTTTAATTTAATCTCCTTCCCAAAGACTTAAAAAAAAGTTTTATCTTGTGATGCTTAGGGTTAAGTACTCTTATACCAATTATATGGGAGACAAAATTCAACCCATATACTACTATCCCTTAAATCATGTAGAATACAATACACAAATTATATACAATATACAAAAGTAGACAATGTATAAGAGACAAAATTCAGCCTATATGCTGCTCCTTAGATCATGTAGAATAGAATAGTTCATAATAACATGGATGAGGAGTAAAATTAATTGCTTAACTTGTTTAATGGCAAAAATTGGTCTAATGGTTAATTAAGACCATTATATTCAACCTACAAAATCTACAGCAGTTAAAAAAATCATATAATATACTTAAAAATAATTTCTCTATCTCACAGATTTCTCTTTCTGTTTAGTTGGAAGCCATGAGAAATACATAGAATAGAATCAGATTTATATATTTATCCTCAAACAAAATGCCTTCCTAGGATTCTGCCTTTAGCAAATTATTGCTGAGCTGTGGTTCTGCTAGCACTGAAAAAAATTAATCTATTTCTGCTATATTCAATTGCAAAGGAGAAAAATTTCATTCCTGAATAGGCTTACTTGAAAAGAATTCCATCACTTTTAATAGTCTTATTGTTCAGCATTTTTTACTACAAAGAATTAATCTGAACTGAATAAACCACATGTGAAGATTTTTTATGATACTTCTTATTTTCACTTATGGTTAGAGTTGCAAACATATAAGAAAATACATGGTGCTTTAAAATAATTGCCTACCTTCTGATACACAGATAAAACAACAAAGTATCTTTTAACTCACAGGAATATCTTATACATGTTAATTATTTTAAATATTTTCTCTCTCTGATTAGAAAATAAAATAATATTAGATCCTTTAACTAAGAATGAATCATTTTAATAGATCCATGAGAATAGTTTTAATGTATGTAAAATTAGCAGAAAAATTATACTTGCTTAAGACAACCATTTAAACTTTGTTATAAATCTGCTATTTTTCAAATTTTATAAACCATAAATATAAAGTAATTGACACAAAAATTAGAGAATCATAAAATTTCAGGAAGGTGGAAAATTGAGAAATCATTTATTTTAACCAACATTTTTTATCAAAGGAAGAATGTAAGCTTTATGGAAGTTTGACTCCTAGGTCTTCAACAAGCTAGGGGTGTATGTGACATAAACAAAGAAAATAACATAATTATAACTCCTAGGAAATTGTAAACTATGCATTAGAAAGGTATAACTGCATGAAAAATAAATAAAACAATTCTAATCATAGAAAGATGTCACATAATTAAGCTTTTTCTAATATTCTTTCAATTTATATGAGCACAAATGACAATCATGAACAACAATTTTCCTGAACATAACTAAATCTGATTATTAAGTGTGGCAGTGACAGGTATTAGCACAGTAAAGAATATGTTTCATAAGTGACTTAGTTATTAAAGAGTAAGAGATTTCATAGTGTGCTTCATTCTTTCATTTTAATATATTGGTTCACCTGGCTTGCCATAATAAACAGTTAGAATGATGGTATCTGTCAGGTGTGGAAGACAACATTCAGTCAGGTAGTCAACACCCAGCCCATCAACCTGCTCCTGACAAGGTTTGATGTGGGTGACATAAAACTGAACTATTTGTCTTCTTAAAGAATGCTTTCCTATGGGTTGTTACAAATTACTTTACTTCTTAAAGAATGTTTTTCTATGGGTTATTACAAATTACTTTACTTCCTCAAAAAATGCTTTCAGAATCTCTAAAATAATCTCTATCTGTCCACTTGACTCATTTTCTTTGAAAATTTCCCCAAACATGGTGAACTCCTTGTTTATGCAAAGGAAATAGTTCAATGGTGAAGCCCACAGTAGGCTGATGGAATCCTGTCTCAGCTTGCCCAATGAGAAGCTTCAGTCTTACACTTCTGTTTGTACGTTACTATTCCATGGAATCCTCATGCGCATTTTTAAAGAGTACAATAAACACAAAGTCCTAAGATCCAAGTGTGGTGTGTGAGGGAGGGTAGGGAGGGTGTGTGCCAGTCCTGGGGCTTGAACTCAGGACTTTGGCTTTCCTGAGATTTCTTGCTCAAGACGAGCAATCTACCCCTTGAGCCACAGCTCTAGTTGGAGGAGGGGTGTAGTTAATTGGAGATCAGAGTCTCTTTAACTTTCCTGCTTGGGATGACTTTGAACCATCATCCTCAAATCTCATCCTCCTGAGTAGCTACGCTTACAGACTTGAGCCCTCAATGCCGTGCCAGCTTTGTGCAACATTTTGAAATACTAGTGAACAGAAGCTTAGGAAGTGAGAGTGTGAGTGGACACATCTAGAATCTTCTTAAAGTCATCTGCATTGGAACTGCCTCTGGAGACAGGAGGGAGGAATAAAAAGGGACAGAACCAAGAGGTGGTGAGGACGGCACTTCACTGCATTTCACTGGAAGTTGGGCTGGCTTAGGAGGTTTAAGCATCTGGGTTGGTGTCACTTGAATAAGGAAGATGAGGTGGCTTATGTAGAAGTGACACTGCCATGAACATTCCTCGCTTTGTCCTCCATTTGCTTTCATTGTTATTATAAAGGTGATGATGTACATAGGGGTTACACTTATATAGGTCAGGTAAAGCATATACTTCTTTTTGAGCAATGTCAGCCCTTGTCTCGCTCTCTCCCAGTTTTTTCCCTCCTATCCTCATTCTTTTTTTTTTTTTTCCAAAATATTGTCTTATTGTAAAGCTGTACAGAGGGGTTACAGTAACATGAGTAAGGTAATGATTACATTTCCTATGGAGCATTGTTACCTCCTTCTTTGTTTGTCCCCTGCCATCCCTTCCCTCTCCACCTACCCTAACATCCCTTCCCTCCCCACCTCTCCAATCCCTCCTTCCGCTCCCCCCTGAAGTTGTAAAGCTGGTCTTTAGCATAGTGTCTTATAAATTTCATTGTCCTCATTCTTAATGGTAGAAATTGGCTACAATTCTTGAAGTCAGAGGCTTACAGCTTCTGGCTACAAAAAGGAATTTGCAAGGTAAATGTTCTAATCATCTAATTTAACAAAGTAGCACCATTTTGGAAATAAATGGAACTTCTACATTTTCTGATAATATTTGAAAGTTAAAAAAAGTGCAGGATGTATTGGAACTTTAAGTGTATAAAAATACTCAGCTTGATCTGGAATGGAGATTTAAAAAGACAAAAGTTAAATCTAAGCTTTTTCCATATCACTCTGATGCCTCCAGGGTCTTTTCAATAAATGGTGAAAGTACACTGTCTATTTAGCATTCAAATACTAAAGGCCAAGAAATAAAAGAGGTTATTTAACTTTGAGGGAACTTACAATGCAAGAAGAAAAAGAAGCTGACAAATAGCATTCTTTGATTATAGACAACCCTTCTAAGATCTATTGGTTTATTGTAAGGTTGCTAACTGATGTGATTCAACTGTGCCTCAACCTCCCTGACCAATGAAGACCTGGGGGTGCTGATGAATGAAGACAATACAGGATACCGGGGCTGGGAAGGTGGCTCAGTGGTAGAGCGCTTGCCTTGCATGATGCATGAGGCCCTGGGTTCAATTCCTCAGCACCACATAAGCAGAAAAAAAAAAGCCAGAAGTGACGCTGTGGCTCAAGTGGTAGAGCGCTAGCCTTGAGCTGAAGAGCTGAGGGACAGCGCCCAGGCCCAGAGTTCAGGCCCTATGACCAGACAAAAAAAAAAAAAAAAAAAGGATCCAGAAGGCAGCCAGGTTTGAAAACAGGAAAGTATCACTGCAAAAATCAGAGAATGAGAGAAAGTGTTTTTTTTTGTTTTCTTTTTGCCATTTTGTTTCTGTTTTCCAAGGTGTTTGTAATCTGTCTGATCACCTTATGCTTATATAATTAAATACATGGTAGATCTTCCAGACGGATGAGGAGTTTGTGATAATGCAGACCTTAATCCTATTGCATTCATTTAGCTGCTTATCATTGATCAGAGGAATCAATCTAAGCAGCAATAGAATACCAAAAAAATTGTTTGACATTTTAGGGTATGTAAAAGAAAGAAAAAAAGTCTGGCTAATACAAATATGGATAATCTTGCTTTGAACATATGCATCACACTGAGACTCTGCACCAACAGGTCAGTCTTGAGCATCAGGAGTCTTGCGCTGCGGGCGAGGTACAGCCCAGCTTGTTTCTTTCTTGAGTGTGGAGTGGATGAGTGTGCAGCACTCGGACCAGGCTCCTTCCCTGGAGTGTGCATTCCCTTTCCACACATCGGCATGCCCACTCTGGCCAGAATCTCTCATCCTCTTCTTCATCAACGCTTCATTCTGACTGGTTCTCTATGATGAAAAGCAGCTTGATGGAAGTACATGATTTCCTTTGTCCAGGTAAAATGTCAATAGTGTACACTCACAGATGACATTGTTCTTTGCAGTCTGGTTGAACCCAGACTCGGGCTTGCTAGGCAAGACCTGTAGTACTTTAGCTAGCTCCCTTGCTAACTTTGCCCCAGCTAGACTCCACCTGCCTTGGCCCCTCTAGTGCATGGGGGTGGCCACCTCCGCATTTGCACAGTTTGAATTCAAAATGACATGTTACAAAGGGTTTTCATTGTATTGTTTGTGGTTCTCACTCTCTCTGCCTCTCCTTCTCTATTTCTTCTTCTCCTTCCTCCTCCTCCTCCTGCTCCTCCTCCTCTTCTTCTTCTTTGGTTTCATTCCTTTTTGTCCCTGTTTTTTTTTATTTCTGTGCCCTTTCTTGTATATAGGTTTATCTGGTTGGGGGGAGGGAAGGGGAAGCACAGAAATGGTTAGATAAAGGGTGAACTAACACAGCCGTGATAGTCACTAGACACTATGTTGGAAATGAACTGTACAACTTGGGGGAGGGGAGAAAAGGGAGAAAATGAGGGAGGGGATGACACTGTTCAAAAAGACATATACACATTACCTGACTTATGTTACTGTAACCCCTCTGTACTTCATGTTTACAATAAGAATATGACAAGTCATAGCATACATTTCTTGTCGTTCACAAATGTAAGAATCTGTACTGTATGGTATGTATAATCTTATTCTCTTTATCCAGAAATGAAAAGAAGAAAGTAAATAATTGAATGAAATTCATTCATTGGTTAAGTAATTATGGGTTTTGCTTTAAAATTACTCAGTGAATTTTTTATATTAGTATTTTAATGTGTTTTAAGATACATGAAGAAATTTGCAATTTTGTATGGGAGTTGAAAGTCCTCATTTCTTTACACAATTAAGTAAATGTGTATAAATTCCCACTAACTGAAAATTCATTTTGTAATTGTTATTGTATTTATACACTGCTTTTTTTTGTTTTTGTTTTTGTTTTTTGTCAGTCATGAGAATTGAACTCTGGGCCTGGGTGCTGTCCCTGAGCAATCCATCTCAAGGATAGCGCTCTACTACTTGAACCACAGCGCTACATCCAGTTTTCTGGTGGTTAACTGGAGATAAGAGTCTCACAATCTTTCCTGCCAGGTCTAGCTTTGAACCATGGTCCTCAGATCTCAGCCTCCTAGTAGCTAGTAATACAGGTGTGAACCACTGGTGCCAGGCTATAAACAATTTTAAATGCTTTTTTAAATGGCAACTCTTTGGTACAACTACTTAAAGACAGGAAGGAGGAGGAGGAAGAGGAGGTAGGAAGAACAAGCAGGAAGAGAAGGAGGAGGAGAGTTGATTAGATTCTGATAATAATCACTGAACTGGCATGTGATCAGGAGGTAAATAACAGACATTAGATGAAAATATTATATATCATTACAAGATTTGTTTTATTTAGGGGAAAAACGTTCATTAGAAAAGAAAATCCAATCCTTCATTCAAAAATCTCTGTATCTGTCAACAAATAGAAATGAAATTGCTGGTCTGCATCCTTACTTATTATGAAGGGTGTGTTATGTTTATATAAACTGGAATTAGAGCCATGTTTGTCTTGGTCTGATTTGCCGTATGTGCTATTTTTTAAAATTTTAATTGCAAAAGCAGAAAAGTGAAGTGTATTGATCTCAGGGGGAGGGGGAGAGTTTTGTTTTTAATCTGGCATAGATTACCACCTCGACCTGTATGTCTGACAGGAGACTGAGCAGAATTGTTATAAAAAAACGTAAGATATTATCAAGGTTAGCGTGATTAAATACCTATGCTGTGCTGACATAGCTTTCATTTAAGTGCACAGAATAAATGAAGAAATCTCTTCTGCAGCTCCGATTCAGCTGGGCTTTTATTTGATCATCTTGCTGCCTGTAATAAACCAGGGCTTATTCAAATGAGTGAGCAAGCTCTTCTCTTTTGAAAGCTGAATTAGGCATCGTTTTAATGTCGTTTTAACAGGGGGTGCGATCACGAGGATTTCAGTGAGACTGCACTCCTTCCATTGCTGGGAGAAATCCGGTGCCAGCTGAGGACATAGAGAAGGGAGAGCTGGCGAACTTGGCTCATCACTCTTCTTGAATGAGCAGTGGTACTTGGCATTATACAGTAAAAATCATTTCTGATATTAGCTCCAGTTTTATATCTCATAAAGGAACACTGTTATTCAACACAGCCATACAAACTGGTTGACTTTGACCAAGTGAATCTTTTATCAGACCTTAGCCATCATGGCTGTCATCCATGCTACATGTTTTCTGATGACTTCTAGTAGGATATAAAGGTCTACATGTAAGTGCCAGCGCCATAGTTTACTCTCTTGGACTTTTATACAGATCCCTTACTTAGAGTTTCCTGGTGCTTTTAACGCTAAAAGGTTGATAAATCAATGATAAAAAGAAGTTAATAATATAGGCCCTTCCACTTACATTCCACTTGAAAATGGTGGTCAGGTAAACCCAGTGGGGTTCTATTTTCTCTCCTCTGCATTCAGTTGTAGGTGAGCAATCATCTACTTTCACCCTGTAACCTACAAAGCTAAGTCAACTGTGCACCTTGCTTGGTGTGTCTCTTCTCTGTTAGCTAGGAGATCAGATTGTGATTATAGCAGAACCCAGAGGCCAAAAGCTCTCATATTGCTGCGGGACAAGGTGAATGTTTGAGCCTCTTGATCATCAGATTCTTGTCTTGGCCTTGCTTATCCAGAGCATCCTTGTCTGCCTATTAATGGGATTGTTGCAGTTCTTCCTTCTAAGTTAATTTGGAGGGTCAAAAGAGTTCAGAATGTTGATTTCTAAATATATCATCCTCTGATGTCACTTTGTAGATAATACATTTACCAAAGAAACATGACATTTGCTGTTGTTTTTAGAATGATGCATATTTGTCTCTGGTAGGTGATATTGCTGTACCTTATTCCAGAAAATTAGCTTTACCTTGTGTAAGTCATCTCCTAGAGAATAGAAACAAATTTTAAACAGTATCCTTTCCCAACACAGACACTTCAATGTCAGGTCAATGTATCCATGTTCTAGAAGTACTATTGAGTCTTTTGCCATGGGTTCTAAGTTTGTAAACAGTACGTTTTGTTAGCAGCCTTGCTTGTATACCGTAAGTTTTGTGAATCAGATCTTTAAACCACATATGCAGCACGTGATACCTTCTGAACCACAAAAGGCTTTCCAAACATGTTTCCTTCTTAGAGCTAAAAATTACGAGGTGTATTTACCACTGTTAAGTCTTGAAGTTTCTGTAGCATTTTATCAGCTTCCCTAGAGTGTAAGCCTAGCCCTCAACATATTTTCCAATAGATGTTTGTTCACTTGAATAATAAGATGTTTGTCATGGATCTGGTGAACCAATATTCTTAGAAATGTGCAAAGGACAAAGAAAAGCAAAGCCTCTACAACACTAAAAATGTGGATCTTGTCTGTTACAGATAATGCAAACTGCTTTGATTCTTATCTGTGAAGAAAGGAAATAATTAACCAGATCAAAGACTGACAAATGCTGGAGACTTTTTTTACATCTGATGTATTAATTATGCTACATTGGCAGGACAGATAAAATTGGGGTTACTATTGCTTCTGTTTGTGAGGGTTAACTATTATTTGCCTGTATCATTCTGTATTCTCTAGGGACCACTTTTGTAAATGAAATAGAGACAGAAGTGCTATGACCCTCAATGGAGATGTTTAGCTCTTTAATTTTTGAGGATTGTACTAATATCTGCCCTTCTTACAATGCCATAGGGTTTTTGTGTTTCTTTGTGTTTATTTTTTTTTGGTCTTGACGTGGGAGGAAAGAATGTAAATTTCAGATATTTTGACAGTGTTTTTCCATTAAAATAGACAAAAATATTCTATCTGCAATGTGACCGAACAAACTTATTTTGATTAAAGCCATTCTTTTTGTTGATTTTTTTTATGAATATTCTGGTAGTCCAGTGTGATGCATTCAAGACTTCTGGATGAATAGCTAGGAGTAAAAGCAAAATAGAATTGTATTTGCAAGTGTTTAAGAATAACACCAGTATGTTTACAAAATGCTATCATTTGCATTCTCATTAAGTGTTTGAACAAAATACACTTATCAGTATGCACGCTTCTGTTCTGCCCCAACGTGACTCAGAAATGTCAAAATGTGGTATGCGATCTTCCTGCTCCTGCGGGGAATGGGGCAAAGCCTCAAATGTCTCAAGCTTGTTTCTCCTCCTTGCTCGTTGGCCTTGCCTGTCTCCAGTGAAACTTCCTTGGGATTATTTGTTCCTAAGAGAGAGGGCTCGTCATGGGACTTTTTTTCTGTTTTTTCCCTTGGTATTCTCACAGAGGAAAGAGACATACTTCTCTTAAGGCCTCTGCTGTGTCTTAGTGAATTTAGGAACAATTCTCAATGGTATTTGGCCGCTCTTTCATCCTAAGTGCCAATTGCCCATTTTCCTCTCTCCAGTAGATGCGGAGCTGTTGAGGATGCATGCATTATTTCAGCTCTTCTATGTTTACTATGAAAATGGAAGCTGGCCATCTTCAGGCTGTGGGAGATGATGCTGTCTTCTCCATTGCAAAGGAGGCCTCTAGCTTTCATGTCGTGATATGCATTCATGATTCACCATCATGAATTACTCAGTACTTCCATTGATTTAAATAAGTCTTAATTCAATGTGATGATGGTGGTGGTGGTGGTGGTGGTGATGATCATGATCATGATGATGATGGTGGTGGTGTTGGTGGTGATGATCATGATGATGATGGTTGTGGTGGTGATGGTGGTGATGATCATGATCATGATGATGATGGTGGTGGTGGTGTTGGTGGTGATGATGATGATGACCATGATGATGGTGGTGGTGATGTTGATGATGATCATGATGATGATGGTTGTGGTGGTGATGGTGGTGATGATCATGATCATGATGATGATGGTGGTGGTGGTGTTGGTGGTGATGATGATGATGACCATGATGGTGGTGGTGGTGATGTTGATGATGATCATAATGATGATGGTTGTGGTGGTGATGGTGGTGGTGGTGATGATGATTATGATTATGAGGAGGAGGAGGGGGATTTGGGTGTGTGTTTTCCAGTACTCTGGCTTCAAATCAGAGTCTTGTGCTCGTCCTCCAATTGCTTGCTCATGATAGGAGCTCTACTGCCACATTTTGAGTCCACTAGTTTGCTGGTTAATTCCATAAGAAGTCTCTTGGCCATTTCTGGCCAGGTTAATGTCAAATGGAGACCCTTGGTCTCAGCCTTCTGAGTACCTAGGATTCTTACAGGTGACACCCTGCTCAGTTTGACATTTTTTTTCTATTTTGGTGCTGGTCCTAGGGCTTGAATTCATGGTCTGTGCACTGTCCCTGAGTTTTTCTTTTCTTTTGTTTTCTTTTCTTTTCTGTTCATTTTTCAAAAAAAAAGACTAGCACTTTACTACTTGAGCCACAGCTTTACTTCAGACTTGTTGGTGTTTTTATTTTATTTTATTGAAAAGATTCTGTAAAGGAGTTTACAGTTACATGAGTAAGGTAATGAGTGACTTTCTTGTTGAACATTGGTACCCTCTCTTTGTTTTTCTCTTTGTTGTGTTTCTGTGTGGAGATAAGCATCACATGAACTTCTCTGCCCAGCTGACATCAAACCGTGATCCTCAGAATTACAGGCACGAGCCACCAATGCCTGACTTAATTTGACATTCTTAAACAAGTTGTTACTCTGTGGCTCTCAAGTTGCGTTGATACTGAATCTTGTAGAATGTCCTTTACCAGAATTCTATTCAAGTGGAATACTGGCAGGAATTTTAGCTACTACATTGGTATAATACAAAATATGCTACTGCACTCTTCCTATTCTACCTATTAGGCATGATAGTAGCTGGCGGGACTCCTGTGCAGTTAGTGATTTATTCTCTAAACCCCAACTTAGAATTTGTAACTGACCCTTCCTGGCACCACCTATCCTAGCATGGAACGTCCTTGTAGATAAATTCTAAGACACAAGATTGCACATAGGACCTTTGCTGATTAATGCTCTTAGAACCTACATCTGGAAGGATACATGGAAGGCAGAAATGGGCAACAGTACAAAGCTGACCTACAGATAGCATGCAAATGACACTTCATTCAGCTTCATCCTCAATACAAAGCTGGTTATGTCATTCAGACTTGTCCCTAAATGAACTTTCATATTATCATGTCAAGCAATCAATGACTATTGTAGGAAGGAAACAAAATTGCTTTCAGGACCTTAGCTTGATCTAAAGGAAGTCATCATTGAGAAGAGCTATGAACTACAACCAGCTGAAACTCCTAGCTGTTCAGACGAATGCAGGAAGCATGAAGAGATCTGGACATTAAATTAAAATTATGCTTTGTTTAGCATATCTTCATTGACTAGGTATGTATGTTCTCTTACTCTGAATGTCTTTCTCTATGTCTGTGTCTGTCTCTCCTTCTCTGTGTGTCTGCATGTACATGTGTGTGTTCATGTGTGTTTGTGCATGTGTGTGGCCTCTCTGTATGTGTGTACATTTGTGTCTGTGTGTGTGTGTGTCTGTGTGTGTGTGTGTGTGTGTGTGTGTACTGGGGCTTCATCTCAGGGTTTCACGCTTTTGCTTGGTTTTATCTCAATGCTGGCACTCTATCACTTGAGATATACTTGTATTTCCCACTTTTTAAACTAGTTAATTGAAGATAAGAGTCTTATAGACTTTTCTGCACAGGCTGGCTTTGAACAACAATCCTCAGATCTCAGCCTCCTGAATAGTTAAGTTTACTAAATGAGTTTTTAATAATATTAATTGCTCATTTGTTTATGTAGATGAGTCTATTTATCTACCTAGCATCTTTCATCTTTCTATTCTAGCTTGTTCTTACGATATGCCAAAGGTAGATAGACTGACAGAATCTATCTTCTTCTTGTGCCAAGGTTTATCTCCTTACCTTCTGGTTTGTAAGAAATACTGTTTTGAAATAACAATAATTATTTTTGCTCATGATTCTTTGATTCCTTAGCCTCTTTCTAGTTCAACTAGTACTATAGGAAAAGTATTTCTCTCCTGTATCAAAGGTTCTGAGTTCAGTTGGGCACAAGAGTTCACACTCGTGATTTCAGTTTCTTAAGAAGCAAAGATGGAAGGGTCGTGGTTTATGACTCAAGGCCAGCCCAGACAAAACGTAAACTGACCCCAGTGCTACCCTAAGAATAAACGATTTCAGCAAGGTGCTGGTCAATCACGTCTGTAATCCATACCCACTCAGGAAGCTGAGATTTGAGAATTTCGGTTCAAATCAGCCAGGGAAAGAAAGTCCCTGAGAATCCTATTTCAAAAAAAATGCAAAAAAGCAGGAAGTGGAGCGGTGGCTCAAGGAATAGAGTGCTAATGTTGACCAAAAGAAGCTCAGGAACAGTGCTCAGGCCCTGCACAAGTTCCAGGGCAGGCATAATTAAAAAGAAAAAGTAAACCAATAGTTTCAGGTTTAGGTTCATATTTTAGAAACATCTCAAGGGTCCTGTCTGTTCTCTGTTTCAGATAGGGTGTCCTAGTGACCCTTTGGTCACCGTTCCAAAAGTAAGAGAGGGTAAGCCCTAAAGTGTAAACATTCGAGTCCCATTTGCCATTTTATATTACATGTCAAGGTGGCTTTTGACTTATCATAGAAAAACATACAAACTCACATTACAGTATGTATAAAAATGAGAAACATAATGGAGCTCTTTTACATCCTCTTCCTCTACTCACCTAAAGTAAAAAAGTGAAAAATACACAAGCACACCTTTTTTAACTATTTGATTCACAGATGCATTATTCCATCAAATAGCTAAATACACATCTTTTGTTTTGTGTACTTGCCATTCACCAAGAATGGAACAGAACCAGTAGTACAGACTGTCACAGTTAGAATATTTTCTTATTATGTCCTTCTGATAGAATTTGACAAATTGTTCTTTTGTAAATTTTCAATAAAACAATCAAAGCAGGCTTGTTCTGTTCCAAGGATAGCATTTTGCAAGAACAACTTAACAAGTAAGTTCTGTTATTTCATCCTGAGGATACATAATAGTGAATCACTATTTAGTCAGTTAGTGTCTAGGATCATAATTTATCAGAGATGTACAATACATGTGTGTCACTAAATTATTCCTTTTAATTCAAGCAATAAAAAAAACTTCTCTCTTTAGGATATTTAATAACACATGGATGCCTTTTTTCTATGTCAATACCCCAATGAATGTTTATTATTTTTCACTTACTGTTTTCAAAACAATGAATTGGTCCCTGATTGTTTTATATTTAGAATAAATTGAATCATTTCAATGTATTAAAATTAGTCAAAATATAGAAATGTTCATGATAGGAAATCACTACGGAGCAGAGCAGACCTTGAACTGGCAGTCTGTCCTCTAGATAAATTTTCTCTCATGTGGGTTTTCTCTCATTTGTGGATGTTAACAGAATATTAACAAAAACAAAAGCAAGGCCAGGAAAATAGAAGGGGGACCACAAGGGATGGAACAGACAAGAATATCTAGGCAGAGAAAAGTGAGCAAATAAAAAGAAATTAATATAATCATTTATACATTTATACCCTTACTATGTACAATGCTATGTACAATATCATTCCTATTACTATGTGCTATATACAATTTTACTCCTATTGTACAATTACTACGTATTCCTGTGTACAATTACTATGTAGACTAACCTACTTGTAAAACCTACTTGTATTCTAACCTATTGTAAAACTTTTTATGCTTTTGTGATTAGTCCTTATAATGTTCTCTCCTAGGTACTTTCCTCATCTGTTTATATAATTTTCAATGTTTGGGTTTTCTTTTTCTTTTAAGTTGACACTGAATCAACATTATATGGACCAGCGAGCATGAGAACAGGACCTTCAATCTGCAACAGCATCATTTTTTGCTTCTTGTGATTATTTTATATCTTTCATGGGTAGCGTCTAGGAAACCATGTACAGGTATTCTTCCTCCAGCAGGAGCCATTTTGACAGGGTTTAATCAGTGCCACAGTACACCTCACTGTTGTTTCCAGGGCATCAGCCGTGCAGGGAGGTCATGAAGAGGCCACACCTGGAGGCTGGAGACCCCCGGCTACCTCAGTTCCACAGCCCAGCTTAAAAGTGATGATGGCCTAGAAACAGATGCAAAGAGAACTGGGCATCTCACATATGAGACACTGAAGAAAGGTGATGCCTGGCTAAGTGAAAGTCTGGGAGGAAGTGGGTGAGATGTGGCTCTCAAGCTAGGCTCCCGGCAGCCAAGGTGCCATCCCAGAGCAAGGTCAGATGAACAAGGAGGCTTTAGAGAAGTTCAACTTGAACCTATTTAGATTAGAAGCTGATGAGAAAAGTGTGACTTATTTATGTGAGGGGTATGGTTAATTTAATCTATAAATTACTTAAAACGACCCAGAAGAGGAAGAAAAGGAAACGTACAGTGTTCAAGAACGCTAGAGCTTATAACATGGACAGAAAAAAAAATGCAGGAAGACCCAATTTGAAAGGATATCACCTTTCATTCTGCACTATTTGGATCGGTCAAATAATTTGAAAACTTTCACATAACTATGGTTAAGACCTCAGGGCTATTGCATTTTCTAAGACTCAGCAGAAGGACTTAGAAAGTTCAAGTTAATACATTTAAGGTAACACAACCAGAAACTCAACAGATATAATTTTAGCAAGGGTAATTTTCTTCCTCAATCTCAAATGTTACCATGTAATAGAAAAGTAAAAGGAAAACGAGTGAACCAAAATCTGAGTTAAAATAGTAATTGGTACTTATTGATTCCCATGTTGGTTAGAATTTTCTAAATTTGAATTCACTAGTAGGACACAGGGAAGATATTTCATGATAAATAGTATAATGATTCATATATAAGAGCACTGAAAGGAGACTTCAAGACATACCTTTTAAGTGAATAATTTGTGGCTGTAACTTTTAATGACAACTTTATTGAGTTTCTACCAATTTTCCTTTAAGCCACAGAAGATGACAGGGAAATGCCAAATCTCATCTGAACGCAGAAAAAGCTTTAATATATTGTAATAACCTGAAAAGAAGTACAAAACCTATGGGGCAGGGTTGAGAATTACAATTGGCAGCTGACAAGAGCGTTGCCAATTGGAGCAGATGGTATGGATCTGCTTTGGTTTTCTGCCACAACTTCCCCCTGGTGAGAGACCGAATCAGTGCCAACAGCTAGGATAGTTGGGAAATTCTCTCCTGTTCTCATAAATAGGAGATTTTGAGAAGCTCACAGTATATGACTGCTTTCCTGTTGCTATACTGCTGTCAAGAATCTTCTCAAATCCATAACTTTAGATTTTTTTTCTTTAAGATGCAAATGGGTTTTGATACGTTGCACGCTGCAAGATATTCCCCGACACTATTTCATTTTAGCTGAGCTCCTGGATCAGAGCTACCAAAGCATACAGGATCTTTGTTTGTTTGTTTATTGAGATCATTCTACTTCAATCAGAGAGAGTTCTATTGCATAAATACTTCCTTGTGGCATAAAATGAGGAAAAGAACTCTATTATTAACCTAACATGTAAAAAAAATTAAGTGGGGTTCATTTGTCTTTATATTTCCTTCTCCTAAACAAACTGATCTTTGAACCTGTTGGTTTGGGGAAAAAAATCCATCTATAAAGTGATTTATGATAAGATGGTCTCATCTCATGAGCTTGAATCACACAAAACTGGGCCTAGCTGGGTACCGGTGACTCACATCTGTCATCCTAGCTACTCAGGAGGCTGAGATCTGAGTATCACAGTTCGAAGTCAGCCCGGACATGCAAGTCCATGAGACTCTCATCTCTAATATAAACCACTCGAAAACTGTAAGTGGCACTGTGGCTCAAGTGGTAGAGCTCTAGCCTTGAGCTGAATAGCTGAGGGACAGCGCCCAGGCCCAGAGTTCAAGCCCCACGACTAACAAACACAAAAACAAAACAAAACTGGGCCAGTCTGTTGCTCGTATACGGCAGCATGCGGCTCCAGTGTGGGTGCCGAAATGAGCAAGCAAGCCATGGCAGACACGGAGAAACCACGTTTGTGGTATAACATTCTCATTCCAGACTCAATGACATCTCTTTGGCATGAGTCTTCAGAGGAATGGGGAAAAGCAGTATAGAACAATGAGTAAAGGGAAGAGCAACTTTAAAGATTTAGAGAAAGATTTTTGTTCCAAACGTGAATTCTCTAAATTCGCCGTCTCCAAACTCTCCTTTAGGCACAAGATGAAGGTCTCCTATCTCGGCTTTCCTCCCAGTGCCTCTGCTTCTGGTGGTCCACATCACTGAGACTTCTAATCCCAGATTTTCTCCATTCATCCCTCAGCCTCCACTGAGACTTTCTATTCAGAACAGAATCCAGGGGTTTTTCCACCAATGCGGCCTTGGGAATATTCTTCCATTTTCCAATCTAGTTCATCTTAATCCTAGTCACTTTACAGGACTATGCGAAATAGCGACCGACCATCAAATGAGAATACATTGCGTTTTCTATAACTGGCGCTACACAACATAAATCACAGTTCCAGCCCAGTATTTTGCTGATAATATTGGAGATAGAGAATGGATTTAGCTGCCCAGGCCAGCTTCAAACTATATTCTTCAAATCCCAGTTACCACAGGAGCTGGTGTTACAGCTGTGCCGGCACCTGACTTGATTATCGCTCTACAGGAAAAGATTGTTGAAGAAAAGATATTTAATAGGAATGACACCAAACCTCTGAGTGTTTGTACATTTTAGAGGGTGACTGTCAATTGCTATGGTTGATGTTACTGACATCAAGTTTGCAGAGACTCATGAAAGTAGCTCTGCATTGCTCAACAAGTCAGCCTCATTGAATACGCCTCTTCTCTCCATGTGACTGTCAAATATCTTCAGATCCAAATATGTTTGGATTCAAAGAGCTGAGAAACATCTGCTGATAATTGCATCCGTGTAGAAGTGAAGAATGCAGTTGTGGTTCAGATGAAGAGAATTACTTTTTAGATGCGCTTAATAAAAGGGAAGTTCCAAAAACGCAGCTAGTGAGAAAATTAAGAGAAAATTTAGCATATGTTCTTCAAAGTTCAACTAAAAATGGTTTAGAAACTTCTAGTCTTTCATCACAAATACAGTGTTAGAAAATAACGCAGGTGGGTGCTGGGAAGGTGGCTCAGTGGAAGAGTGCTTGCCTTGCATGCATGAGGCCCTGGTTTCGATTCCTCAGCACCACATAAGTAGAAAAAGCCAGAAGTGATGCTGTGGCTCAAGTTGTAGAGTGCTAGCCTTAAGCTGATGAGCTGAGGCCCAGAATTCAGGTCCCATGACCAGAAAAAAAAAGGAAGAAAATAATGCCGGTGCTCTTAAAAATGAGGAAAATCTTAGAGACATTCAGAATTTCAGAAAGACTGGTAGGTTCTGTTAAGAAGGAATTTTGGACTTGAAGGAAGTGATAGATTGTTCTTTATTAAGAAAGGGAGGCCATGCAATGTAACTTCAGGTGTGCACACCCTGAAATGCATAAACAATTACAGTTGAAATCACACTTGTTTCTTGTACAGTCCGTAGTGTAGTCTTGGTGTGAAAATGCCCATTATCTTTATAGTTATATTATTATCTTTATACTTATGTCATGTCAGATTTCTCTGCAAACACTGAATTGTTTAAATTAAATGAAACTCTGGCAGCCACATAAATGTGATCCTAAAATTATGAAGCAATTTAAATTCTTTAATGAAAACTTTGCAAACTTGAAATAAACAAAAAAGATAAATCATAGCTGCAGTCTACAAAGTGATTTAAAGAGAACCAAGTATCTATAAAGAAGCTTTTTAAAATTAAAATGATAAAGAAGCTAGATAAGCTTTTAATCTCTTCTCTTACATGATTTTACTTAATCAGAAATTTAAATTATATTTTAAGTTGAATTTTATACATTTTATGCATTTTTAGGCACATTTGACATTTTCATTCATCTACTGAGATTGTTTTTGCCATTCTAACATTTCTATTAAAACAGAAATGGACACCTACTCATAATTTAAATCCAACATATTTGTAAATTGGAGAAAAGGGAAGTTGTAATTCTACCCTGATAAAGATTGAATTTCAGATATGCAGCTAATTGACAGGGTGTAGTATGAATTCGTGACATAAGAATGAAAAAGTTCCCTTGGCTTTGAAATCTTAGAAAGAAGGAGAAGAGCCATCTGGTTAAGAGAAGATTGCTTTTTATCCATCCATTAAATGTTTGTAAGCAATGTACAAAAATCTAAAAAAATTGGGTCTGTGCTTCTTAAAGTAAATGTCATTTATAAAATCAAATATAAATATTCATAAATGCAAAGTGTAGTGTATACAATGCCGAAATTGTTTTCTGAGTAAGACTTCCATCAAGCAAGAGAATTGTTGAGAGAAAAGCAAAATTCAAAATGAAGAAATGATTAATTGTATAGCACATAATGTACCAAAGGAGGGGCTACCAATTTAAATATTGTCTTTTATCATTGTTACAGAAATATTTTAGTTATAAAATTATGCTAAAATCATGTGAGTATTAGAAATTCTTGGAGATATTTTAATTGATGTCTTTTGGGAGCAAAATATTTTCTTAAATACAGCATAAACTGATCTATTTGTAACTGAACTGAACTTGATTATTTACTCACTGAAATCAAAATTATTTTTTTCAGAACATAAATATTTATTAAGAGATTTAGAGTACATGGAAATTTCACTGGAATTCCTACCCAGAGATTTGACAGTATATATTATCTAGCAATTTATTTCTAATGTTTGTGTACTTTTCATGATGTATCATTTTCCAAAGTATATTCATGACATTAATATTGCTAAAATTATAAGTTTACATTATTATATACATAATAGACATTATGCTATAAGCATACATTACACATTCACATAATGCATTACATACAATATTTATAGCATACAATATATTAAAACCTATAGAATGCTATACACATTAATATTTTAATAGTGTCCAATCTGCACATCTATAACTATTTTTCTGTATCTTTTTTCTTGATAAATTATTCTTTAATCATACAGGTTTAGTTACTTGTTGTCAAATGCTTTTAGTCCCTTAGTCAACTTAATCCTGTTTTTTTAGTTCACACATGCACAATCCTTTTTGTAAGATCCTTTGCATATATAAAGGTAATTAATGACATATGCTGACATCAACACCGAAAGCCAAGTGCCTTGCAACTGGACAGATGCTTTAAGAAGACACTGGTGGAAGCGTTCAGCTAATTGTATGGTTTGTGCTAAGTAGAATCACGGTCTGAAATGAATACTTCTATGTCAACTGGAAGAAGCTGAGACTGTTTTCTGGTGAACTCAGCTAAAATAGTTAACTCCAACTCTTTCACTTATCAATTCCTTCTTTTCTCTTAATGAGTTAGACATTTGAGGTGTGATTATAGATGTATAAGATGATCTAAGGACATTGAAGAATAGGATTTAAAACACATAAGTCTGGATATCCATGAGGTCATGTTTACTGTACTTTTAAAGATTTTTAAAAATTAATTCTAATTACGCTGCATATAATTAATGCTTGTCACTCTGTAGAAATCACCAAACATTTACTTATCATTTCTGAAGTCATGGTGAGGTGAAGTGTTTTGAATAAAGGTCTTAGTAAACCCTTTGAATGCAATACGTAAATGAGATAACTTGACTGTATTTCAGTTCTCTGTAGCTATAATATGCATGGCTCTAAAATAGTTGGTATATACAAAACACATATACAATGAATGATGCACAAATTATTAAAACTTGAGATTTCTATGAGTGGATAGATCTCAAATTGGGACAACATATTTAGAAATTGGGTTTAAATATAAAATATTTGTTTATGGACTAAAAATTTATTATATTCTAAAATTTTTGTCAAAGAGAAATTTTTGTCAGGGCGGGCAGCCTGATCAAGTCACCTACTTTTTACTTCACAGGAAAGATCTTTCTGGCTGTTTGCTGTACCACAGAATTTTCCTTTACCCCCACAAAAGAGAGTTTAAGAGCAATTTTATGAACTGGTGCTAAAAAGAAACTGGGCATTTCCAAAAGGAATGAAGCGGCATGTAAAAAGTATCATATTGCAAGATGGTTTTATTCCTAACTTTGCTTAATTCCAAGGAATTTTTTTTATTGTGTATTTTGTTTTATTGTGAAAATACTGTACAGAGGGGTTACAATTACATGGGCAAGATAACAAGTACATTTCTTATCAAGCATTGTTGCCTCCTCCTTTGTTTCCCCTTCCCATCCCTTCCCATACTCCCCACCCCCACTACCCGATCTTCCCCCACCTCCACCAAAGTTGTAATGCTCCTTTTTCAACATAACGACTTGAACATCTCATTGTTGCAATGGGTCCAGAGTTGCTGGTTTCGGAGACTGTGATACACTGGTTCATTGCACATATCCTTTTGAAGTATAGGAAGTTTATAATGGTTCCATAAGTCCCCATACCTCCAAGGTGTTCTCAGGCATTGGGCTTAATGTAATTCTCGTGGGCAGAAGTGTTGGCCAAAAGTGTGCATCTAAGTGTCTAACGGTGTCTTAGCCAGAGTCACCCCTTTCTATCATTTTCCCTCATTCCCTCCTTTCCCTCCCAACAGACATAACTCATGTCTTCCACGTCTTTTATCTCTTATGTAGTTGAGTATTCTTGTTTTATCTGTGCCCTCCTCCCTTTTCATCCATCCATCCCCCTTTCCACACTACCCCATTTCAGCTTCCGGACTTTCATTTTGTTAAATTGTTGATCAAGAGGCTGACTCGATGGAGAGTCATTCTTGCATAGACTATACTTTAGTCACCGAGTCTTGTATTTGGGTTTAGGGCTCTGTGTGTGTTTGTATGGAAGGCTGTATTTCGGTTGGAAGTTTCATATATGAGAGAAAACGCTTACCCTTTACCTTTTGGGGCCTGGGTTACTTCACTCAGTCTGACATGTTCCAGATCAACCTGTTTCCCTACAAATTACATAATTGGGTGGTAAGCAGAGCCAAACCTGATTAATAGTTCCTTGGGAGACTTAACTCTTTTCAAAAAGAGAAGGGGGAAAGTAAGAGGAGGAGGAGGAGATGGTCAGAAGAGGGGAGGAGGAAGGGATGAGGGGGAGAGGTTATGGGAGGGGGAGGAGGAAGTGCTGCAGGAGCAAGAGCTACACTAAACAGAAAAGAAAACAGGATGGAGTGGCGATCTCGTTGACACAGTATTTGGAGAGAAGTAGAAAGATATTGAATGACATTTTAAAAAATAAGCAAATATTTGCTTACATTGTTCCCAAGGGTTTGCCCCAGTTGCCTTAATTGGTATGTGGTTTCTGCAATGATATTCCTGCTCCTTTTTGACTAGCACTTCTGGTGGAAATGGATGAGTGAAAGTACAGGAATGGGCAGCAGGTGATAGGCAGTGGGAGGCCTCAGATCCCAAGTGGCTGGGCTCAGAGCTACCCAAGACTCACAGACCCTGATCTAATGTTTGCTTCCTTCTATAGCGAGTTGACCTTGAATGTTTACAGAGGAACACACATCCACCAGTTCAAGTTCATTGTTCTATTTGGCTAGAGAGCTTTCCTTCCAGACACTTGAAAGACTTCAATTCCGAATATAATTTTAAAATGTTAACTATTTTTAAACTACATTTGCTTAGTACAAAATGATAGTAGATTGGGGGGGAATTATGCTAATGTTTTATATAATAAATGTATTTAGGGGGAAATGCAAGTATGCGTGTTTATGTAACAAAAAAGAAAAAAATCAATTAAATATATACTGCACTGATAGACACAAAGTTGAGATTTTTTCACTGCTATTTACAAGTTGGCTACTCAGATAAAATGTTTTCATGAGCTTTCAATGAATACAATCAATTAATATGATTAATCAATTTTTAGAAAGACATCTGAAGAAAATCCCTACTAGAAAAATACCTGCCAAGTTAATTCATTCATTCATATTTTGTCAGAAGCATTATTCTAGCAATTGGGTTGCATTTATTAACAAATTTAGTAAAATATTTGTAAGGTGGAATTAAAATCACACTTGTAAAAGAAAGCTGAAAGATAATGGTATCACCTAAATAGAAAATGATTTTTATGTCCACAAAGCTCAAGATTACCCACATGATTTAAATATTGGCTCAGCCCTTAAGTCATTTAGAAGAGGACTTTAATAGTTAAAACAAACCAAAAAAATTTTATATACTAAAAATATCAAGGAAGGACTTAAAGTTTTGGTATAAAATGTAACATTTTAATATTGATCACAATTTGTGATATTTGAAGATCATGAAGTATCCAATAGATTTGAGAAGATGTAGAATAAAATGATTACCTAATTTGCCTCCTAAATAGATGGTGATTATGGTTAACCATTGAAATCTAGAGAAAAAAAGGCATAAAATAATTCAACATTTGGAAAATCATTGATTTAATAAACAATACAGTTAATAGCCTAAGACTTGCATTAATGTTTTACCAATTTAACAACATGTAAGTAAATAAAAAACAAATTTATTTTAAATAGAAAATTTATTTGGCAATATTTATATTTCCAAGCCGGGCACCAGTGGCTCACACCTGTAATCCTAGCTACTCAGGAGGCTGAGATCTGAGGATCGCGGTTCAAAGCCAGCCCTGGCAGGAAAGTCTGTGAGACTCTTATCTCCAATAAACCACTAGAAAACTGGAAGTAGCACTGTAGCTCAAGCAGTAGAGCGCTTGTCTTGAGCTGAAGACCACAGGGATAGCGCCCAAGCCCGGAGTTCAAGCCCCACGACCGACAAAATAAATAAAAATAAATAAATAAATAAATTTCCATCATATTAATAATTCAGTAAAGTTGACTATATCATAATGAGGTGATATTGAAAATGGGCATGACATTATATATAATAGATAATAACCTATGAAAGTGTACTTCAGGACAAATTCAGTTTTAAGACCTAAGAGTATAAAATGATAAGGCAATTAGCACTGTAGATTCTGTTCTCAGAAAATTTCTGAGTGCCTGAGGTTTTCTAGTTTTTCTATATTTTTTGCAAATTCAGCATATTGTTATAAAATCTATGGCATGAAACATACCCTTGTAACGATATATTGTGGTAACAGAGTTTGGGTTGTACCTTGTGGTGAGGTGCTCTCGGTTTGAAACACACTGGCATAACTTTAGAATTTTTAAGCCTAATTTCCATGGAAACCACAAACAAGGATTTCTAATGGGCATGGTGATGGTGGCGAATGTACGATTTCGCTTCCCTTTTATGAAAATAGAATAATGAGATTCATTAAAACTGTATAAGAAGATGGCAGGGGAACAAATAAGGAGTATTTGGAGGGAATATGATCAAAGACATTCATTATACAGAAATATTCCCAATCAAACTCCTATAAGAAATAGAAATGTCAAGGTGAAAAAGACACAAAAGAAAATGCAAAGAGACTACAGAACCCATGAAGGAAATTCAACTCATAAGAAGACAGGCGATGACAGCCAGAAGTGGGAGCGGGGGGTGGGATACTGGAAGTCAAGCAGAAGAAAATTATAAGCCCAGTTAATTTCTGAGTTGCCTGTGATGGGGGAATTCTCTAATCCCAGCACCTGGGAAGTCAAGGCAGAAGACTTGCAAAGTTGAAGGCAACTGCACACTATGAATTAAATTTAAAAAAGAAAAATAAAGAAAAATAATTAATCTTGCAGTTTTTTTTTAAGCAATGAGTAGATATCAAAATACCCACCTTCAAATTAGACTACAGAGCCCTAGTCATCAAAACAGTATGGTACTGGAACAAAAATAGTCATATAGACCAGAGGAGTGGAATACCCCACAATTAATCCTCATAACTCCAGCCATTTTCCTGACACACGAAAGGTCCTGAGTTCAGATTCCAGTGTTGCCAAAAAATAATATAACATAAATAAAAGGTTAGCCTGATTCATTGTGATGTGCACAAAAATATTTACACAATACACAGATATCAAACAAAATCAATTTTAATGCTTTCACTCACCAAAATACAAGCACATAAAACAATAATTTCAACAAAGCAGTAAATCAGAAATTTCATGCCACAGCAATAGGAAAATTTTGATTTATTGATACATGATAACCAGTAATTTCAATTTATGTTGTCAGGTGTACATAACTATCAAACTATTGTGATCCTCTGCTAGAACACTTGTAGACATATACTATTACAAATGAGGGAAACCATGTAGCCTGTGTTTCTTTGGGTCTGGCTTACTTCACTTAATAGGATTTTTTCCCAAGTCTTTCCATTTCCTAACTAATGGGGCAATGTCATTCTTTCTAATGGAGACATAGAATTTATATATATATATATATATCTCCATTCATCTATTGAGGGGCATCTGGGTTGGTTCCATATTTTAGCTACGGTAAATAATGCTGCAATTAACATGGATGTGCTGGTAGCTTTAGTATGGCATCGTTTGTGATCATTTAGGTAAATGCCCAAAAGTGGCATTGCTGGATAATAGGGGAGCTCTATGTTTAGTATTTTGAGGAACCTCCACACTGCTTTCCAGAGTGGTTGAACCAGTTTACATACCCAACAACAGTAGCAGTGTAGTAATAGTGTAGTAGTGTTCTCTGTTGGCCACATCCCACTAGCAACAGTTATTGTTTGTTTTCTTGATAATGCCCATTCTAACTAGGGTGAGGTGGACTCTCGATGTTATTTTGATTTGCATTTCATTTATAGACAGTGATGTTGAACTTTTCTTCATGTGTCTATTGGCTGTTCTTATTTCCTCTCTAGGAAAGCCTGTTTTTAACTCTTTAGCGCACCTAATAATGGGGTTGGTTATTTGAGGACTTTGTATTGGGAGGCTTAATTTTTCAGCTCTCTCTCTCTCTCTCTCCTCTCTCTCTCTCTCTCTCTCTCTCTCTCTCTCTCTCTATATATATATATATATATATATAAATTGTTTTATTGTTGGTTGTGGGGCTTGAACTCTGGGTCTGGGTACTGTCCCTCAGCTCTTCAGCTCAAGGAGAGCACTCTACCGCTCGAGCCACAGAGCCACTTCAGTTTCCTAGTGGTTTATTGGAGATAAGACTCTCAGGAACTTTCCTGCCTGGGCTGGCTTTGAACCATGATCCTCAGATCCAGCCTCCTGAGTAGTGAGGATTACAGGTGTGAGCCACTGGTGCCTTGCTCTAGGTATATTTTTGATATGATGCCCTTTTCTGTTATATGGGTAGTGAAGATCTCCTCCCAGTCTCTGGGCTTTCTACTGATTTTGCTAGCTATGTCCTTTGCCATGAAGAAACTCTGCAGTTTAATGTGACACCATTTATCAAGTTGTTCTTTGATTTGTTGTATTTCTGTATCTTTCTTTAAGAAGTTTTGACCTGTGCCAAGAACCCTTAGCATATCCCCTGTTTCTTCCTGTGATATTTTCAAGGTATCTGCTTTTCCCTCAATGTCTTTGATCTATTTGGATCCAAGGCCGGCTTGCTTCCATCTGATAATTTTGCATATATGACCATATAAAATGATGCTAATTGAAATGAACTCCAAGATATGGAAACAAGAGGGTTTTTTATCTTTTCATGCACTATGTGAAGTTATTTTTTATTTTCATTTTTGCCCTTTGGCTTATCCTCTGTTGTCACTGTTTTGTTTATTATTTTGGTACCCTGTGTTATGTATATGCATTTATCTGATTTGGGAAAGAGAAGGGGAGTCACAAGATGGGGAGACAAAGGCAAAGGATGAACCAATGCAACAGAGATGTGCACAAGACACTATGTTGGAAATGAAAGACACAACTGGGTGGAGGGAAGTTGGAAGAGGGAGAAACAAGGGAAGGGGTAGCAAAGCTTGACAAGAAATGTACTCATTAGCTTACGTATGTAACTGTAACCCCTGTGACATCCCCCATACAGTAAAATTAAAGCAAATAAAAAGTAATTAACAGTTAATTTAATATTTAATATTTCCACTTCATATTCATTTTGCAGATTAAGTAAAACCAAAAATGACTTCCATAAAATTCTGAGTTGACAGTGATCCTTCAGTGTATTAATAAAATAAGCTTGTGTATGATTAAGACATTTGTAATAAATAATGAACTCCTGGCGACACAATATTTTGTGTAAAACATTATCTTTGTGAACAAAAGATTTAGCAACATGTGCCTTGGTTTTATACCGCATGTCATCTAATATCTACCTTAAGAAGGAAGAGTGTCATTCTCATGTTTGCCTATGCATTTAGTTTGCTAAGATATGTTGACTTTTTGAGAGCTATAAATAAAATGCTATGTTACAAATGTATGGAGTCAGAAAATAATGTTCTCAAAGAGCCTTTTCAAACACTGAAAACCCAAGAGACAGCTTGTGGGTTTTTTTTGAGAACTAAGTCACCAAAGTGGTATCACTTATAAATACATGGACTCTAGCTAGAGGAACGGCTTGTTTGCCAGGGCTCATAGGAGTGATGCGTTTCTCCCACACATTCACTGCCATGCCTATTTATGGGCACATCCTTCTCTCCTGTTTCCCTGCATACCTTTGATTCCTGCACCTCGCATTCCCTTGTCTGTGTTCTGTGTCACCTGAGGCCAGCAGCCCTCATCAGATGCCAGAATGTGTGTTCCAGGCAAACCGAGGCACGAGCCACGGTAACACAAATCACTCTCTTCAAAAAATATTCAGATCATTACTTAAAGAAATGGAGAAAACACTGAAAATTCTGCTTACTGCTATCGCTTCTTGTTAAGTCTTGGACATAGCAAAAGCACTCATTCTGTAGAGGACTCGGCAAAGCTAGCAAGTGAGAAACTGCCATTCATTCATTCATTCATTCACACGGGCTCCTAAGTGTCAGAGAACTGGATATCATCGGCCCTTCTGCAGCTCACTCTCAATGCTCAAGAAGCCGAGTCCTTCCTTTGTGTTCCTCTTCGGTTGATTTTAATTGCTGACTTTCCCCCCCAATGGAACCTTCTATTCTTCTACTAATACTGGTAGTTAGAATCTGAAAATAAATTGATAAGATCCAGCTAAGTATTTGTTTTCCTAGTCAAGATACTATCATGGGAAAAAGAAAATACAAGTCCTCTCAAAATAAGAAAGAAAAATCTCTGTTGTTACCCATCAAACCATCTTGCAGTATATTTTTTAACAGAAAGCCTCAATTCCTGACTGGGATGAGGCTGGGATGGGGGAGTATCACCGCAGGTTACTTATTGTTTACTTCCCTGTGGTTTTATACTGCCTTTCATATTACGTGTCTGAATATATGAACATATATGTCTGCATGCCAGAAACTCCAGGAGAAGAATGGTTTAGGACGTGTAGAACACAGATACACATTTTTTGGACTTAGAATTTTGTGCAGATTTTGCCGGGCGCTGGTGGCTCACGCCTGTAATCCTAGCTACTCAGGAGGCTGAGATCTGAGGATCGCGGTTCAAAGACAGCCCGGGCAGGAGAGACCGTGAGACTCCTATCTCCAATAAACCACCAGAAAACTGGAAGTGGCGCTGTAGCTCAAGTGGTAGAGCGCTGGCCTTGAGCTGAAGAGCTGAGGGACAGCGCCCAGGCCCAGAGTTCAAGCCCCACGACCGACAAAAAAAAAAAAAAGAATTTTGTGCAGATTTTTACCTATGCCAATTTCTCTACTTTAGACAAGTATGGCTATTTCTCCCTCTTACAGTAGTGTATGAGCAAGGAAAAAGAATTCTATGTAACAACTCATACTTTAAATGGATAAAAACTGACATTAAGTCACTATCACAAACTCAAGCCGTTCACGCCGGCTGGAAACGTACACATTTGCCCAGGTTTTCGCTTCATTGTCTCTTTCCTCTTGAGTTCACCAACCCAGTGTCACACCCTCCCTGGGCGCCTCCTCTTCCTTCTGATACTGGAGGGGCAGCCACAGTTGACTTTGTGGTCTTCCTGCACCAGGGAGCAGGTGGCCGCCCCGAAACTGCTGGCAATCTGAGCATTTGCACCCAGCTCAGGGCAGATGGCAGCATGATCGCTGCAGACAATAGCCGCATGTACCAACGTGAGCCACAGGGACAGCTTCTGCCCTTGTGTATGGAGTACAAATCTAAGCCAGGGAGGGTTTATTTTACTCAGGGGAACTGTGGCTATTCATGAGACTGCCACTGGGTGGGGCCAAAGAGCACACTTCAAAGGAGACCGGGAACCCCATTGGCAAGTATCCATAAAGATTAGGAACAAGTTTGTCGGGGAACTTTTCTGAAGACAAAGGTGAAGGTCGAGTTGAAACGCTAAGATCTGAATTTCGTATTATCTTCACATCTCTGTAATATGTTAGCAATTGCATATGCCTTTCTATATATCAAGGGAATTTCTTGTCTCTGTTTTTGACTTTCTCTGTCTATACCTCTATCTCTGTCTCTGTCTCTCTGTCTCTGTCTGTCTGTCTCTCTGTCTCCCACTCTGTCTCTCTGTCTGTCTCTCTTTCTCTGTCTCTCTCTGTCAGCTGCAATCCCAGCACTTCAGGGGCTGAGGAACAAGACTCAGGAGTTCAAGGCCTGTTTGGGATTCAACGTAAGACCCTGACTCAAAAAGTACAAGAAAACAAAAGGTAAAATACCAAATTATTGTAATTTATAATACCATTTTTTCTTCTCCAACAGTTCTTATCCGCTGGGCATTTTTTGTCTTTCTGAGCATGTATGTTATAATTTTGCTTCAGTGTGGCAATTTAAAAAAATGATAGTTTATCACATTTTTCTTCTTAGTTCTATTGCTTTGTGATTGTTGTAGTTACACTCATCAAACTCCATATTCATATGCAGCAGCATAATTGTGGTTGTTTGGTGTCTATAATCACTGACAGAGAATGAGTGGGAATTAGCCTTTTGCTGGAGAGCTTAAAGAGGGAAAGAGCAAACGTTCGTGTTTAAAAACAGACAAACCATTTTCTACCTCCAGATTTCTTGCAGAATTTATGCCTCGTCTGATTTTCCTTAGAATGGGAAAAGTGCTGCTATCTATGAAGAATGTAAATCAGTACATTATATAGATATTATACTCAGGAGGAATAAACACTTTTTAAGTGACTTGGAGCCTGAGAGTTGAACTGTAGCGATAAAATTCATACCTTTAGATTTCAATGATTTATAAACATGAGGCTTCTTTTATAAGTGTTTGTATAACATGTGGAAGCAACGCCAAAGAGAATAATACTATAAATACATCAGTGTTGAGTTGAAATTAAAACATTTAATGGTATTTCTAGATTGTTTTCCTTTGTCAAAGAAACACTATTCTCCTTTACGTATGACGAGAGTGGTGTAGGTGTATTGGCACAAACAATGCTAAAAAAGAACCAGAGCCAATGTTGAATGATACTTTTCTTTTCCTTTTCAATTTTGCTTCTCATTTGTCTGTTGCCAGGAAAATCATTTATAGCCAACACATCTCCTTCGTGTTTATCATCAACTTTAAGATGAAGTATTTCCAAAAAAAAAATCTCTTCCTTTTTTTTTTTTTTGGATAGTAGAGTGGCTCATGCATAAGCATAGACACAAAACACTCAGCTTTGCTGCATACAATCCCATTTTGTGAGGTTATTAGAAATGGTTGGGAAAGAGCTGAAAACTATCCTCAGTAGTAAAATGGGCTGTATTCAATGTTGCCACTAATGCAATGTTCCTAAAGCAACATATGAACATGCCCGTGGTTCTGTTTTATTTGTAAATGATGATACATCCATGAGCAAAGATGTTGTAATGATGGCCCCTCCTGACAGGCAGTGGAGGTGGGAGGAGCACCAAGAGATATGCTAAGAGCTCCAGAAAGGGACCGAGGTTCCAAGGAAAGCCAGGGTAGCAGGGGTGACAGTGAGAGGGATGTCAGCTAATGGCGATGCTCACGCATTGTAGTGTTAATGCCATTAGGACTGTGGAAGCACAAACCCCATCGTCTATCAAGATATAACCATGTCTATTTCTTTTATTTCAATACTTATAGTTTGGAAATGCAGGGTTTTATTTTGTTTTACTTTGATTTTTTTTTTTTTTTTTTTTTTGCAATGTATAGCAGCAAAAGCAAACTTACCCAGGATGAGCCATGAACTGAATGGCTGAATGGGAGGGGTGCCATGATGTATTCATTAGAACTATGAAATGAAAAGTCAGGGACGTCGAGAGTTGCTGGGCTTGCTCACTGCTGTACAGTTTACAAAGTGCCTTCCTCCAAGTGCTGGATGGTGAGGAAAATGAAGGAGCTGCAACTCCTGCTCTTTATTCCTGTGGTACAGATCACTGAATAGATAATGATAATAATTATCATAATCATGTGCTTGAGAAAACAAACAGGCTCAGGTGGAAAATCAGTTCCATACTTTACAATCATACCAGCTCACCTAGAAAACAGATTAAAAGTAAATATAGATAGATGGCAGGTAGAGAGACAGATAAACAGATCTGTTGAGTAAAGGTACATACATATCTAGTGGCCAATTTAGATAAGGATATACAAATTTTTTCTGTTTCTCCTGGGCCCCTCAGGTTACTACCAGTGTATATACAGGGTCACTGGGGTCATTATTTGAGGAAATAAAGGGATCTGAGGTGGCGTTGTGTCCCAGCATGGGGCTGTGGGAGTGAAATCGCCAGGTATTCACAAGGCAATGAATGATGACAGAATGTGCTCTGCGCTTGAAGGTACCTGGCCTGGGTTCCAGTCACTAACGGACTGAAAGGTCTTGGTGTCTGTCCTTTAGCCTCTTAGAAGCTTATTTACTCCACTTGCAAAATCAGTGTAGTGAACTGTAAGACGTATTAGTGGATCACCAATGCGAAATGTTATGGTTCTATGAGTCTAATTACACATAGAGTTCTCATGCATAAAGAACAATGGACTCAAAAGGGTGAAGACTTGGGTGATTCTGAGCTTCTTTCTGAATGGATTAAAAGAAACACAGTGATGGATTGGTCATTATTATTATTATTAATCATTCATTTGCACAACTGGGATTTGAACTCATGGTCTCCTACTTTCTACTTGGTCTTATACTCTATCACTTGAGTCATGCCTCCAGCCCTTTTTTGCTTTCATTTCTTTTTCCAAAATGGTTTACCACTTTTCTAGGTCAACATGTGACTGAAATCCAATTATCTCTCTTTATTGTATTGTGGAGGTATAAACCTACACTGACTTTAAGGTCTTGCTAAATTTTTCCACATTGTGACACTGAACCACAAATCTGTTACCTCCTATCCCGAATAGCTGAGACAGAACCCAGACAGCAACAGGATTTCTAGAACTACAAACATAATTTTGTTTTCCCAAAATTCATCTCAATCAGTGCATTCTCATGGCTGACTTTTTGGATATTTGATGGAGGAATGTTGGCCCTAGAAGCATTTATATATTGAAATCTATATCACTTTATTATAATTTAATATAGTTCCCTCATTTTCTTTTTCTTGGCTTACATGTTCTCTTTGTAAAGTATTCCTATTATCTTTATGTAGTTATACAAAGGAGTTGCCATTTAACGAAGCTGTTTATGACATTAATATACCTTCATCAACATCACCTCTTTCAACAGTTGCACTCACCCTCTCAGCCTAACTCTTCCCTCATTTTATTTTGTAAGATCTGTGTTGATTTTCCTTTTGCCATTTAATAAGGAAGTTTATGAATACAATGCATCTTGATCTGTGTCACTACCTTTAAAGTTTTTACTACTTTCTACCCACTTCTTCCCTCATTTTTCTTAATTTTGTGGAATATACACTGAACTCTTGCTTCATTCTTCCCCCTTCCTCCCTGAATTAACCTCCCTTTCTCTCTTTGGCTCTACCCTCGCTCTTGCAAGTAACCATTCCCTGATGCTTATTGAACTTGCCTTAAAGTCTGTTACACTTCAGTTAATTCATTTGTAACCACTTGCATAACATCTACTGTGTTTACTTATAGACTTATAAGTAATTCTAACTACCACAAATGAGGGAAAACATTCAACTTTTGTTTCTCTAGGTATGGCTTCCTTTGCTTAATATAATTTTTCCATGTCTTTCCATTTCCTTACAAATTGTACAATATCATTCTTCCTAATAGGTGGCTAGAATTCTTGATCCATTGAGGCTGGTTCTGTATCTTGGTTAGGTAAACAATGCTTCAATGAACATGGTTGTGCTGGTGGCTTTAGTGTGGCCTTGTTTGTGTTCTATTGGATAAATACCCAGAAGTTTAATTGGTGAGTAATAGGGTAGTTGTGTGTATAGTTTTGTGGCTTTCAAAAGTGGTTGAGCAAGTTTACATACCACCAATGTTGTATCAGAGGTTCCCTGTGGCAGCATCCTCCCCAGAATTTGTTTTGGTTTGTGTTTTTGATTATGGCTATTCTCAACTGCAGTGAGGTGGAATGTCAGTGTTGATTGGTTTGACATTCCTTTATGGTCAGTGACTTTGAACATACCTTCGTGTGTATGTCTCATCTTCTCCTTAATTTTTTCTTTTTTCTAATCTTTCTCCTTTATTTTTTTCTAATTTTTCCAAAGACCAAGTCATGCTACATAGCCACGCTAGTCTCCAACTCTTGATCTTCTTCCCTTCATCTCCTATGTTCTGGGATTACAGGTGTGCACTGCCACACCAAGCTCTCACTTATTTTCTGTGAAGATGTACTACTGGCAATATGTAATTATTGTGAATTTAGTATCTGTCAATTCCATTTTTAATACTAAATAACCATTATGAAATACCCTTGATGAGAGAAATCATTGAGTATTTTGGCATATTTCCTATTGGCACAAAATTAGACTCATTATTGACTAGACATCTTTTGTTTTGGAGGTTGGAGAAACAAGGTGTCACATTGATACAATATTTTTCCCTCTCCCTCCCTCTCCCTCTCCGTAACAACATGTAAGCATTTCTGTGCCTACCAGGATTGGAATAGTTTGTTATATCTTATGTAATCCCACATGGCTTCGAAGCATATAGCAAACAATAAAATGAAAATGCAAAACTAATATTGCTACCTCACTAAACCTTCTGAAAATCTGCAGAGGTAACATTCGCTATCCACACACATACACTGTGGACAGCTGCTTGTCAAAGCATGGAGCTGAGAAGACACCATCACAATCTTTAGGACAGCTTGTTTCTTGTTGGCAAACTTTGGAGAGGCATCAAGCATTAGGCACAAGCTCTGTGGAATTGCACTAGAGAGACAATTCCTACAAGGATGATCAGAGAATGCCTAACTACACAAATAACATTTGAAGAGGAGCTTGAAGGTTGAATGGGCATTAATATTGTAGGAGAATAAACAATGTAAGCACAGTTAATTGGCATAAAAATTTGGCTATGCTCGGAATAATAAATACCCAATCCGAGGTGTACTTCCTGCCAGAGCTGAAAGCAATCCTGTGGGCAGAACGTGGACGCAGTCCTAAGGAATGCCGGTTTGACTTCCTCAGTGATAAAGGGACACTGCAGTTTTGAGGGGAAAGCACAGAGGGACTCAACTAGTTCAGAAAAATGATAGTTGGAAATGTAAAAGATAAATGTGAGGGAAGGCAAGAAACCTATGCAAGAAGTAACACTAATTTGGATCTTCCTTCAAAGTCTAACAGTGGGATGACAACACAAGACTATAGCTAAGTACTAATTGCAAAAGTGAGGGGGACAGGAAAGAAGAACGTGACATTTGCTGTCAATGAGAAAGGAGTAAGGAAGATCAAAGGGGCTAAGGTGACGTAAGAGGCTCCCTGGGCTGGTGATACCAGGAGCAATGGAAGGCGAGTTCAGTATGCTGGCAAATTGTTAGAGTAGATGATGAACTCACTGGGAATCCTAATAATATGCTTTTCTCACAATAAGAATCATCAACATTAGGAGAAATGGATCTCATTTGTGGAATCAGCTGTCATGATGGTACAACAATGACTGAGTTCGGAAGTGCTTCAAAAGTCCATCTTGGTTTTGGAAGAAGTAATTGAATCCTGGAGGTATCAAGATCAAAGTAAACTTCATCTGTAGACAGAAAAATGTTGCCAAAAGAAAGCTATGAGTTTTTAAGTGTCTCGTGTCTATGCCATGTCAATATAATCCAGCTGTTTATACCACACCCAGTGTGGGTGAAGATACAGTTTCATGTGATACTGTTCACAAAAGGGATGCACGATAGAGCACATTTATATGCATATCTCAGATCCGTGCTAAGAAGGCATTTGTTCCTACATAGTCTGAGGACAATAATCTTTCCTAAAATCTTTCCTATTACTAAATGCCTATAGTGTTTTTCTATGATTTTTGTCTTGTTCAAGGTATATGCACTCATTAATAAAGTTGCTCCTACATGACAGCCTAATTCTAATATATGGTAAAAGTAAGTTACTGTAATCGTTGAGGTGTTTTGTGTGTGTGTGTGTGTGTGTGTGTGCCATGTTTTATTTGTCCTTTTCCTTCAAACAGGATAACCAAAGATACAATAGAAAGATAAAATAGATGGAACCAACTCTAAGACTGCGCTGTCCCATGCTGCATTTAACCTAGTTTATCATGCTTCCCTCGGGGATGAGGAATAATAGATCATTCAGCAAAAACAACGAATGTCTACTGTGTACAACTGGGAAACTACAATAATGATGTACCTTAATTACTTCCATGCACAAATCTAATGTTACAGGCTTTAAAAAATAAACACAATCAAGGCTTTTAGGAACATTTTATAATAAACTAATTCCTAAATTTTCTTTGTAGCTAGATCAAGCACCTCCAAAATACAAATTCCTATACACAGTGAGTACTTACTTCAAGGAACAGGTAGTCGTGAAGTAGGTGGCCGCTGTCGGATGAGCTGACCTCGTGGGTTCAGCTAGGTAGACACCAAACCAGAGTGCCAGGTGGACAAAGTGTAGTTGCAAATAAAGGTTTTGAACGAGTTGATTTTTATAATTAATACAGAAAATAGGTTGATTTGTTAAAGTAAGTAAGAAGACCTGATCCACCATTTTGCCAGCTGACAATGACAGTGCCATGTTTCCACTCAGCATTCTCACACTGCTGTGGCTGGAGTCTGGAGGAGAAAGCAGGACAGTAGCAGTGGCTCCACAGCTCACTTGACGAATCCACCAGCTCGAGGGAAATAGAATGGACGATGGGTCTCGGATAAGCTAGAAACTTGGAGTACATAAATAGCATAATAAACAAGCAAACAAACGAGCAAAAACACCTGATTCATATTTCCAGAGGAATGAAGAAAGAAAAGTTGGGAAGAAATTTAAAAGCACTAGTGAATAATAAGCCATGTGGCTAGACGCTTGGGAGCCTGCTTTAGCTGATGTTTTTATACATTTAAATCGCATAACTCACAAAGCGCCTTGTGACTTCATGCTCACAGAGTATCAGCCTGATGGCAGGACGCTGTCCACCTGGCATGCCTGCAGGTGGAGTATCTGTTTCCCTCTCCAATTAGATTGCTCATTATAAATTGATAAACTGGTGAGCATTGTTCTTTTGGAGCCAGTTTCGCTCGAGACCACTACTGCTTCTGCTCCGTTGATAAATCAGGTCTCTAAGCTTCCTAGACTTTGAGCCAACCCTTGAACTATGATGAATCTGCAGGTGTCATTCTATGACGCTTTTTTGGGAGATGGATAGTATTTCTTCCTTCCAGGCTTCCAACATCTCATTGATTGCAGCTTTTATGAATTACGTCACAGTAATTGCCACCATTGGCAGAGTGAAGGTCAGGAGGAGATAAAGTACATGGTGGTGTGTTTGGCTCAGTACTGTCATCCTGCCAAGGTGAGCTTATAATTCAGAGTTCAATACCAGATCATATTGGTGAGCGAAATGCACAGCTTTGAGAGCAGGAGGTATAACAAACACGGTCCCCAGGAAGCTAGGGAGTAGAGTCACTCTATCCATAACCCATGGGATGGGCCTGCCTTCACACTGGCCTGGGAGTTTCCCTGATGGTCCTTTTATAAATCAAGGAAGAGCCAGAAGCACCACAGGTCCTGTTTCTCCTCAGTCAGGTAAGTGCAGATGTTTCTGGAAATGATGGCAGAGTTCCCTGGGGTACTCAGGACACCCGCTGCTGTTTGGGGCGAACATATATATTATATATATATATATATATATATACATAATATATATATGTATATATATAATGATTGGTTACCTGAGATGTGTTTTATCTTGTCAGCAGTTGCTGTGAATTATTTAAGAATGTGTACCATGCATTATTCTCTGTGCTATTTACATTTTCTTAACTTCATTTGATATTCTTTTTAAGAGAACCATTTTTATAAAATTGTTAAAATTCTTCCAAGCTGGGCACTGGTGGCTCACGCCTGTCATCCTAGCTACTCAGGAGGCTGAGGTCTGAGGATTTTGGTTCAGAGCCACCTGGGTCAGGAAAGTGGAAAATCTCTGAGACTCTTCTCTAAGTAACCACCATAAAGCCGGAAGTGGAGCTGTGGCTCCAAGTGGAAGAGCGCTAGCCCTGAGCAAACAAGCTCGGGGATAGGGCCCAAGGCCTGAATTCAAGCCCCACGACTGACCAAAAGAAAAAGAAAAAAATCTTCCAGACTTGATAGATCTTGCAATAAAGACTACAATCAGAAGCCCATAAACCCAAAGCAGACAGAAATACTGTGCTGGTGAGCATCACCAGTACTGGCATCCGTGGTGGAGGGGAAGTTACACATGGAACGTAATAATTTCATATGAATCCCCATATAAGTGTGGGTGTGCTCGCATCATCGGGGCCGCTGCTTCCTGCAGCGTTGTTTCTCGCCTGGCTTTGCTTTCTCTCCTGACTGTTCTTTGCTGAGTTTTATTACTGATGTCCCGGTGGCATGCAAAGTGAGATGTTGGGCCCAGGTTTCATTTGCTGAGAGAATCCCTCGGGAACCCTTTTCAGAAGGAGACAGCTGCTATAAATCTTGTGAAACTAAACGGTATATTTCAAGTGTCTGAAAATTAAAACATACACAAGTGAGGGAATGAAGAAAAAAAACAACCATTCTAAACTCAAGAACGAATTCCCCTTGCTTAAAATCACCTCCCAGTTTGAAGCGGCTTTCAGCTGCAGTATCAGTATCTGTGTAAGGTGGACCAAGAGAGGCTATTCCAAAGAGAGACTCACTAGCGTGAATTCTGGTGGCATAACCCACAGGAATTAAATCCAGGGAGTGAGAAGTGGTCTGTAAGCCATCTTGGCTTGAATTATACATAACATCATTTCCTTCTGAATGGGGAAGGTGTTGTTTTCCAATCTATTGTCAGACAAGTTAATCAGATTTAAAGGGCGGCATGTTCTAGTGGATACAATATGTATAACATTGCCTACCACATGATTTTTTTGTTGCTGTGTATGTCCCTCCCCCATGGTATAACCCCTGTTCTCATGGTATTTGATATTGGTATAATTTGGGGAGGGGAAGGGAAAAAACAAAATGTTTAAACAAGGATACAGGTGGACCCATTGCAACAATGAGATGTACAAGTCGTTATGTCGAGAAATGAACTTTACAATTTAGGCGGGAGTTGGGAGGGAGTGTAGTTGTGGAGATGGGAGGGAAGGGATGGCAGGGGGAAAACAAAGGCAACAATGCTTGATAAGACATGTACTCATTACCTTGCTCATGTAACTGTAACCCCTCCTCTGTACAGTATCCTCCAATAAAAAATTTATATAAAATAAACAAACAAAAGATTGTGTGTGTGTGTGTGTGTGTGTGTATGTGTGTATACCATTCCTGGGGCTCCAACTCAGGGCTGGGGTACTGTCCCTAAGCTAATTCAGTCTAGACTGTTTTTCTACCACTTGTGCCACAGATGCACTTCCAGCTTTTTGGGGTTAAGTTGAGGTAAGAATCTCACAGACTTTCCTAAACAGGCTTACAACTCTAATGCTCAAATCTCAGCCTCCTGACCAGCTAGGATTACAGGTGTGAGCCACCAGCACACAACAGGTACAGGATTTTTAAATGATAAAAATAAATTCATGAGGGGCTGGGAAGGTGGCTCAGTGGTAGAGCGCTTGTCTTGCTTGCATGAGGCCCTGGGTTCAATTCCTCAGTGCCCCATAAGCAGAAAAAGCCTGAAGTGGTGCTGTGGCTCAAGTGGTAGAGTGAGCTGAAGAGCTGAGGGACAGCGCCCAGGCCCAGAGTTCAGGCACCACAACTGACAAAAATAAATAAATAAATAAATTCATGAAAAAGCAAAAACTTTGGTTACACCATGGGGTTGCTATTTGCCATATAACACTTCCACATATAATCTAGTCAGAAGTCAGAAAGAGGGACCAAGATGAATGAGCGACTTCTAGTCAGAAGAATGAATAGGTAAGAGACTCATTTATGTACAGTTTCATTTGAGGAAATGCAAATGCAAAATGCATATCCAGTAGCACATTGTTCTCCATACTTTTATTTCAATTTCTCCAGGGTACTAACAATGCATAAGCTGCTCTAAAGAAATTATTGCTAGGACTTTTTATTTCTGTGTGTAGAAATCACTTCTAGCTTGGAATGACAAAAGAATGGAATCAAATCTTGAAGTGATGGCATGTGTGGAGTGTACACCACACAGCGGAGATTCCCAAAGACCTCTCCCTATGTGACATCATATGTAGGTGGATGGCACAAGCCTATAATTGTCTCCATTATGCTAATGAGAAAACTGATGGCCGATGAGTTTCTCAAATGAATACTGCTAGTAGAGGGTATCACCCGAATCCTTAGTGGAGAAACCAGTTTTCAAAATCATCACCTTTGTAGGCACACTAAATACGTGAAGGTAAGGAGAACTGCTACATCATTGCGGCATATCAGCCTTCGTGTTGAACATTAATATTCACGAGTGCAGGAATACTATATAAACATTCTAGGTATCTATGTGACTTAATATGCTATGTATTAAGTTTATGTGCTGAAATATTAAAAGAAATAGTTTCACTTAGAGTATTATGAGAGCTCCCGGTCGTTCCTTTTTGCCTTTGTGTTTTTAGGTTCTGAGTTCTTTATGGAGGTTTTGTAGGTTATACATCGATTCCTTCACTGCTTTCCCCTCCCTGTACCTTCTCCTCTTTGTCCATCTAAATGTCTCCTGTTGGTCCTACCCTACCTCTTGCAAGTACCTTATTTCTTGGCACTTATGTTGCTGGGCTTTAACTTTTTCCCCAAGGAATTATCCTGAGTTCTCCCTTGAATCTACCATTTTTTAGTTAATACATTTTTAACCACTGGCAAGACACTCAGCCTGTGTCTTGTGTATAGATTTTTAGGTTCATCACAGCTTCCATATGCAACCTTACTCTCTCTGGGCAGAAATTATTTCACTTCATATAATTTTTTTCAAAGAAGACTTTCTTAAATGGCAACTTCTTTGGACAAGTATATATATGTGTGTGTGTGTGTGTGTGTGTGTGTGTGTGTGTGTGTGTGTGTGTGTATACATATATATATATACATATATATATATATATATATTTAAATGCAAGCCATAGAAAGGGAGAAAATATTTGCAAACCTATTTGTAAGAAATCTGCATGTGGAATGGAGCAAACACTTGGATCACTTAATCACAAAAAGTTACATGTGGTAGTTTAAAACAAGAAATGGGAAACTATTTGGAAAGGGAAATGGTTGGTGCGGGCTGCGATGACTGAGAATCCAGAGTCATTTGTCCTTGGAGTATGAAGGAGACAGTAAGCAGGCCCTGGGTATCTCAGGCACTTCAGTGAGCAAGGCCGGCAGAGGCTCTGCCATATCTCCCATGTAATCTCACTGCAATTCTGGATGTGGGCTTTGCAAGCTCTCAGTGCAGGGAGCATCAGAAAATGGAGGAGTACAGAGCTTGCACAAAGTGTCCTGTCCACATCACACCCGTGGATATGGATGCCCAGTTCACATATGTCTGAAAAACACATTGTATTCAGAGACACATCAATATCAATGTAGAGATGCCAGTTTTAATCACAGGCAATATGCACATTTCTTTAAATATATTACTAAGGAATAATAAAAACCAGTAAGAATTGGAATTGATAATCAGGCAATTCTTCTTTTCTTCTGTGCAAACTCAAGAATTTCTAACTGAATCGTTGGACATCGCATGAAAGTAAAGGTCATATTCTTTCCATTGGTACTGGGAACTCTTTGTGGGAATGATAGGGGTTATTTACCACTCTGGAACTGACAGAGGGTAGATCTAGTGTGGTAGCCAGTGCCAGATGTCTCACTAAGAGGAATAACCCTCCCTTCACACACTTAATTTCACAATCCCAGGCCCCAGGGGCAACTGTCTCCGGACCCATCTGGAGAGCAGCTTCTGCCCCATGCGTGAAGATTGATCATTGGTGCAACTCTACCCTAGCCAGCATACCAGAACTGCAGATGCTCGTCTTCCTCTTGTGAAGGGATAATTATCTGCAGGATTTTTTTCTCTCACTCACATCCCTTTGCTTAGAGTTACATGGATTAAACATTTTGCAAACCTTGAAGTATTATTCTAAAACAAAACAAAAACAAAAGGTTTAATACACTGTTCTTTTTTAGTAGCTACAGGGCAGTTTTCTTTGACAAACTATTACACCCCCAACAGGTGGATGCTGTCTCAAAAATAAAATCATCAGTTCCATCTTCCTGTGCCAAATATCTGGTTGTTTCCCATGATAAGTAACAGTCCCAAACAACTTACCTCAAATAAATTTCACCGTAATTTTCATTGTGTCTCCATCCACCCTCTTGATTGTAATATTGCACATCAGTACACTGAATTTATGTTTGTAAGGTGCTATTCATAGCAGTGTTAGCAGTGTAATTAACTTCCAAATGGAGATACTATGCTCTATCATCATTATTAATGTGTATGTATTTTGTAGAGCTACTTCTACTTGTATCTTGTGTGGATAAATTCCAAAGTCAATATGAACTCTATCATATGCATGCATGACCTCTAGACATAGAACACTTTTTAACATGTACTACTAGCAAAGAAGCACATTGAAAAATATTTAAATAGCCCATCATGCAAAGAGCTACATGTAGGAAAAATAAAAGTGGCATATAGATAGAGATTTCAGCTCTAAAGACTAGAGATAATTGATGACATCATCCTTGTAGAAACCTTGGAGCCAACCTTCATTTCAGTAGCCATGGAACTGAGGTAAAGCTCAGGTTTTGCTTAATAAAGCAAAGTCCAATTGAGATACCTTTGACAAAACTATTTCCCTGTTGTTATCGACACATATATTGTGTGCTTAATGAGAATTGGAAAAAAATGTTCAATAAATAGAAAATGTATACATATATATTTATAGTGTCATTATACTCAGTGGGGTATCACTTAAACAAAATTTACTTGTCCGTTGGGATCCATGCTCTGTAAGACTTTACTAAGCTATACTCACACTGACAAGAAATGTCAGGGCCAGCAGTTTTACATATAGAAAGAAAATGTCCTACATAGGACAAATCATCACTATGCAGAACTGAGACACATGGGATAGCATGGGTTTCTGGGAATCGTTTTCCTGAACTTCAACACCATGGTGACGGGTAGAGACTGAACACTACAAGATGGATGCTCTTTTCTTAAGAAATATAAGACCATTAAAGAAGACAAGGAACCTCGCCTGAACTTCAATAATATTCCCAATATTCTTATCCAATAAAGTATCGGGAGTGTTTTATCTTAATTGTCAATATGAGGTTGTTAAGTCAGGAGTGTTTACATGTCTTCATTTAATCATATCAAAAGACCTGATTGGAAAACAAAAATGTCATATAAGTGAACTTGTACTACTTCCCATTTAATTCCTTTTTGTTACTATTTGGACACAGGTTTTCTACCATTTTGCTTTTGATATAAGTCTGAATTGCTTGTTTTAAACTTTCTCATGCAGGTCTATGCTGATATCAAGAGACACTGTATCAGGCTTTGCCTAACTCTCACGGATGAAAACTACTTCCTGCTAAGTGGATATTTTCTCTTCTTTCCCGCCAGGCTTTCTCTATGTGCCCTCTGTACCTAAACAGTTATATATGGAGAATCCAATGAGAGTTATTTAGAAAGATACCAACCTACAGGGCGTTTGGTAGTTAAGTGTAACTTAATAAATGTCAAGTCCTGAAATTTTAGTTATTTATATAACTATCTTGTAGTTTCTGATATCATTAGGGCCTACTTTTCAATAAGGCCATTTCTTAATATTGAGTGTATCAAATCTAATCCTATGGTTTATTGTAGGCAGCCCCAGTGGGTCTGTTCTAAGCTTTTTACCTTTCTTCAAAGTGAATGGAAGCTATACTTACGCCCTGCTGGTGGCTTGAATCACCTCAATTTGTTCTGGCAATCAGAGGCAGCTGCTTCATGAGAAAGTCCTGAGGACCACTGAACATGACATTAGGACTGACCTCAAGCCGAACGTAAAATCATCAGCCCTTTCTGCCAGGCCAGCAGAGCATGTGCAAACAGATTTGTTGAAGTGTAAAATGGTCCAGTGATTTAAAGCAAAGCTTGGTCTCTCATTCTTCCCTCCCCCAACCATTCCCTTCTTTTCTCTCTTGGTTTTCTTCCTTTAAAAATGAAACAGGATAGAACATAGGCTGGAATCATCTTAGCAATATCTGTTGGCTTTCACAAGGACCATGGCTGAGGACAATAACTTTTCACAAAGGGGCTGACATCTTTTTGAAAAAGGTGAAAGAAATGATCTCCGCTAAAGGGAGTAGGGTCATACGGACTCACAAACAGTTGAGTTCTTTTGAGAATTATATCAAAATACACACACACACACACACACACACACGCGTGCGTGCGCTCACACACACACACACACACACACACACACAAGCACACACTAAAAGGTTTTTTTTCTCCTTTTTTTATATTTCTGATGAAACAGTAAAAAATAAGTCCCCAATTAGTGTTCAGTGGACTTAATTGCAAAAAAGTTACATATCACTTACATTTCCTTGTAGTGTGTAGATCTCAGACTCAGTGTATCAGTGTGTGATGGGCAAAGGAATTTATGCACAACGGTTTTTCATATCTGTTATTATGACCTTTCTCACTCAAATAACTTATTTTTACTATGCTCAAATTAAAATCAAGTATTAACATCTTTCTAGGAATTTTTTCCACATTTTAAAACAAAATTTCCCCAGGAATGTGTTCTGTTTATTTTACCCTGTTCATGTATTTATATTTATATTGAATTATCTTTTTGGATTTTTTGTATGGTGGGTGTATTATATGAGTAGTTTCCTATTTCAATCCTTGTATTTTCTCATGTAAATAAGAAAATATGCGGCTTATGTATGTGATTTCTTACTCTCTTTGTTTCTTTTTTTGTTTTTTGTTTTTCTCCCCAGAGCTGAAGACAGAACTCAAGACCTTGCCAGGCAAGTTCTCTTCCACTGTACTAAATCCCAGCCCCATCTTTGTGTCTTAAAAGGATACCAATAAAAAAGAATTTTAATACCCATGTACTTATTGATTATAGGAAAGAGATTTCTGTTCACCTACACATCACAGACAATTTCCACTCTTAGAATAAGAATATATGATTGCTTTTCATAGTTAAAAGGACAGCACAGGACATCTTTAGTAGTTGTTTATTTCTGTATCTTACCTTTAACAGTTGGTATACTGACATGCCTATCACTGTTCAACATTTAATGCAAACTCCCAATGCCAATATGGAGTTAATAAACTTTCTGGAGAATTAATTAGAAAATTATAAATAGATTTATGTCTAAATCTATAGGGAAAAGATTGTATGATAAAGAATAACAGCCATCTTATAAGACATCATAGAACAACATTGCTATGAAACAACCAGTGTGTATACTGATTTACAGTAATTGTTCAATGCTGAGGTGGAAACAACGGTATTTTGTACAAAAAGAGGCTGACTTAGTACTCAGTATGGATTCTGAAACCAAATGACTCTCTTGGTGTAACATATTTTTCTTTTTAGTTCTTCAAAATGTACTGAAGCGACTCTTTCCATTCATATTCTCCTAAGAATAAGGATTGTGATTTACCTTAGGATTTAAATAAAATGTTAAAGCATAATGAGTCAGGTCTATAGAATGATCATGTATCTAATTTTTACAATTATAAATTCACAGTAGAATGAGCTATGAAATATAACATTAAAAATGAGGAAGTATATAATTACATTCCTATTCCAAATTTTAGAATATTTAGGAAATGTAAACAAAAGGTCTCCTTAGTATTTAAAATGCAAAATATACATATAATCTTCAAATAATGAGATCTGGATATGTTGGTCTGTGGGAATGTTGGTTTGTTGATTCCCATCTGCACATTTGAAATTTGTCATGAGATTATGAATCAATCCCTTTACCTTTCTGAATTTTAGTTTAATCACTGATAATATGAGACCATGCTTAAATGTCTTCAAAGATGTATTATATAGGTCATTCCATGTATAAGGTCCAGAGCCCAATTATCTACCATGTCTGTGCCTCCCTGGTAATTTACTTGCTTAATGAGGCTCTTTACTTCTATTCACAATTATATACAGAAGGAAATCTGTACATGACACCCTAGCATATGCTTCTGTAGATGATAAATGTGAAAAGTATTAACTAAATAAACATGCCATGATGATTATTAATTTCCACCAAAACCTATTCTCACACAAACACAGAAATAAGTTGGGATGTATTCATATCATACTTTGCTTTGTTCATGAGGTCTGTGTGTGTGTGTGTGTGTGTGTGTGTGTGTGTGTGTGTGTTGTTTCTAGTATATGAAAACTAAAACTTTCATTATCCCTCAATTTTGGGTTTCAGAATAACATTCTGCAATCTAGGTGTGGTGTCAAAGAAGATGCCTGTGATGTTTCCTTTTAGTTGTTCAGATTTAAGAGTGGAAGGTGGATTTACTTTGCAATTTTCAGAGATAATGACTGCTTCAGAATTCACCCTTGTGTGTGAAGTAGTTCAAGTTCATAAAAAAGACTACCTTCCTTCATCAAGATGAGTGTTTTCTAGGAAAGTACTGTTTCAATATTTTATTAAGCACACTTGCCTTCCCAAAGTTCACCTTCAAAGGAACGGACGCATTTCATCAAAGCCTTCTTTCTAAGGTGTATAGCTTCCTCTCACATTTTTCCCGTCTGGATTTTCCTTTTAAATATGAGGTTAGCCTCCAAGTCTCATACCCCAGAGCTCTGCACTCTTCTGGCTCCATCTGGCTGTTGGAAGGAGGGTCATTACTCCGCACACACTCGATGGGTGCTAGGAGAGAACTAAATATAATTGAGTGGCACCAACTATAAACCGTGTGGGACCCAGGCCAAGCCAACTCCATGCCGAGACCAGTCAAGTTAGGGCTGCTGAAGAAAAAAACACAGTTAGGTGGAGAAGAATTAGGGGAACCCCTGCCCCAGATACAAATACAAGTGGAAGTAATGGGTGCATGCACGCAACCTCCTCATTCTGTGCACAGAGGAGGAGTTGTAGAGGAGAACCTCATTTTATCTACACAAAAATCCCTTCAATCCTTTTTCTTCTTGAATATGAAATTTTTCAATTATTTCCCTGATTTTCTTCTTCCTCCTCCTTTTCTATACTTGTCTCAAGACATACATGAAATATCTGTCATAATGAGTTATGCTATTAGGACACTTCCAAAGCATGCATATCTACTTATTCCAAATGCTGCCTGATAATCTCACATTCAGTGTAATTTTATAATTCTTTCTATATACTCCACACATGCAAGCACTTCCCAGGGTCCTGGAAGGTTCCTGTGTAACTACTGTGATTTCTGTCATTAAAGCAGATATATAGCACACACACACACACACACACACATGCACACACATGTGCATGCACACACACACTTAATGAGCACTTGTGACATAAGATGTATTATCGTAAAACTGTCATGCTTTCCCAAAAGATAAAGTCCTCTGGATTATCACAGAGTCCTATATAGTACCATATGCAGAAGAAATTTGCATTATGTTCTTTCTCAGGTTTTTATAGAGCAACTGTAATCCAAGAAGCAAAATAGTCCTTGCTTTATTATTTCTGATAACTTCGATTTGAGCTGTTTTTTTAAAAAAATAATTTGTGTTTCATATATTCTGAGTTGAGAGAGATACAACTGCCTATCATTAGTATCATTTTCTAGTTACATAAGTAAGTACCTCTTGGCATTGGATACTAAGTCCAAATTAAATGTTTATCCATTTGAGTTTGTTAAAAATGTTGAGAAATTTGGCTTGTAACAGCAGAAATTAATTTCTACTTTTAGATTATGACCAATGACCCTCAATATCTTAAAATGGTATTCACAAGCCCAAAGAAGAAACCGGGGATAAACTGAAATCCTAAGAAATACTTCATTTGCTATATGTAGCACTGAAACATATCCCTCACCTCTGCTTTCTAACTCAACCTGAGTTTTATTCTTTAATTTTTTCATTTTATTCTTGTTTCTTTATTTCCTTTCCTTCTTTTCTTTCTTTCTTTTTGGTTCTGCCACTGGAACTTGTTTATTTGCTTGGCTTTATTCCTCAAAGCTGATGCTCTACACTGGTTAATTGGAGATAAGAATCTCATAGACATTTCTGTCCAGGCTGGTTTGGAAATGAGATACTTAGATCTCAACCTCCTGAGTATCTAGAATTACAGGCATGAGCCACTAGGGCCCAGACATGTTTTACTCCTGTTGGATATATTTAAGGGTCTCAGATGAATCAAACATTAACTGCATCTTTGCACTATAGGCTGAAATCTTCAGAAAGTTTATCCCTGAGGACTTTTATTTTTCTCATTCTTGACTATATAGTTTAGTATGCTCTTAATGACGGAGGTTCAGTAAAGGCAAATTAACCTTCTACTTACAGGAGGAAGGTCCTCAAAGTAACTTTCAGGAAAATATTTCTCTGACTTTATTAGACCTCATGAAACATCCTTGTATCTTCAAACACTACAGTGGTGTCTAAGCAGGTTATTTGTGCTCACCATGTTTTCAAGACGTGTTATTTCAGGAGTGATATCTCTGAGAGGATTATTTTCTTCTTTTTACAGAGGTTGAGTTTTAGGATAATGAAAGAGGAACTCTTGAAGACATCAAGTGAGGCAAAACTGTATTAGCTCACATTTTTTATTCTTGTTTAGTATTCTAGGAAAGATCATGTTCACCAGTGAGATGCTCCGGAGATTACATTCTGTGATGCTACATTGATAGTTCTGTGCGGGCAATATTTAAATTTCTTGTATTTTCTGAATACATGCATAAGATTTTAAAAAATTACCAAAATCACAGTGATAGTTTTGGCCAAACTTTTTCTTAACTGGGTTTCTGCAACATGCTAAACACTTCTTTTTCATCTTTCATCCAAAGCAGAATTAAGGTTGATAGGGATTTCAGCTTAGTGTGTTTGCATGTGTGTGTGTTTGTGTGTGTGTGTTGTGTTTGTCTGTCTGTCCTGGGTTTGTTTGATTTCCAGGCCTCTACTCACCAGGCCTTATTCCGTAGCTCTGCTTTTTGTTTTGTTTTCAGCTCTACCACTTGAGCCACACCTTTATGTGCAGCTTTTTGCTGAATAATTAGAAATAAGAGTAGTCCAGACCGGGCTCCAGTGGCTCACGCCTGTAATCCTAGCTACTCAGGAGACTGAGATTCAAAACCAGCCCAGGCAGGAAAGTCTGTGAGACTCTTATCTCCAAATAACCGTCAGAAAACCAGAAGTGGAGCTGTGGCTCCAATGGTAAAGCTCTAGCCTTGAGCTGAAGAGCTGAGGGACAGCGCCCAGTCCTACAGGGTCCAGGCCGAGTTCAAGCCCCACAACTGACAAAAAAAAAAAAAATGTCCAGGCTGGGTTTGAATCTCCATGTTCTCCTATCTCAGTCTTACAAATAGTGATATGATTCAACAAGTTCCAGGCTTGGATGCCTTCCTCTATTATAAATCTGATCCCCATGTCCCCCTGTAGAAACTTAATGGAAACCCGCTGTCCATCTCAAAGATTTTAAACCCTTTGTCTTCAACAAGGCTTTTTATCCCTTTAATGTGCTCCCACACTTGGCATTGTGAACATTGCTTATCACCTGGTGTGAAATATGCATCCAATACACACATGTATATGTATATATGCATATATATATCCTATACACACACGTATATGTATATATGCACATATATACATCCTATACACACATATATGTATATATGCATATATATACATATATATGTATTTGTACAAAAGATTAGAAGAGTCCTGAAGATACAGATTTCATTTCATGTATTCTTACATTTCCATCTCCTCATCTAGAATTCCTGCAGGAGAGTTCAGGAAAAATGTTTAGTAAACTACTGAATGACTATACAAGCTAAGATCTCTAATTCTAAATCTTGTACTTTCTAGGAAGGAAAAATATTTTATTACATGAAAAAAGAAAGCATATAGGCATGCCAGAAAATTCATATATATTATATAATAAAATATATGCTATTATGAATTATATTTTATGAACAATATGAATAATGACATATGAATAATGTTAAAAGAGATATTCAAAATAAAACATAAATGGCCTAATTTTTTAATAACTTGCCTTATGAAAGGGATTTTTACCTTTATTCACTTCTAAGTTCTTCTCCAATATTTCTTCAGAATTTTTTAACTTATTTTTCAATGACAATAGTTTTCTGTCTTCAGCTATCAGATATACCAATTGTGTCATTTAGTTATTACCAATGAAACCAATGTTAACTTAAACTAATACGTCTTCTTATTTGGGTCACATCTACTTAGGAAATGCAATATCTATGGAAGTACTCCCCATGCTGACAGAATCTTAATCGTAAGCTTCTTTCATGTTGTCTGAGTCCACCCTCTTTGAAAAATAGTATTAGTTTAGGTAACTTTAATTAATTTAATTGGGTAATTCATTGACTTCATACATTGAAAAGAATTCTTTAGCATAGAATGGTGGGACTAATGAAGTAATATTACACAGGACACTGGAGAAATTGAACTTTGAAGCCAACACTTGTGGCTCACTGTCTGAAAAGGATGAGAATGAGGAAAGTTCACAGCAGCCTAGGCAGAAAAGCTTCTACCCCTTCTCAACAAGTCTGTCATTCCAAGCTGCACAGGAGCTTCATGTTTCCAAGACAGCACAGGCAGGTAAGTCCAAAGATCAGTATCCAAAGAAGGGAAGCCAGACATTGAGTGCCAGACCCAAGACCAACTGCAATCCCAGTGGCTATGTGAAATCTAAAAGGACACTGATTGTGGTCCAAGCATCTGCTAAGGCAGGAAATGAGATTCTACCCTAAACAAAACAGTGGAAAATCAGGCTCAAGGCATGGCTGTGCTGTATCCTTCCAGCCTGGCAAACTTCAGGCCCTCAGTTCAAACCCCCACCCAGAAAGGTGTGTGTGTGTGTGTGTGTGTGTGTGTGTGTGTGTGACATTTGATATTTACTTGGAAGCACTTTACGAAGTTCCACATATAGTTATGTAATTCCAAACATAGTGATGGCTTTTTTTTTTTTTTTTAATTTCATGGGATTGCAAACAGTTGCTAACTCTTGTACTTCTTGGAATACTGGATTTTCTGATCAGCCAGTAGTCATGGAGAAAGAAGAGAAATAACCCAATAAATCAAATCTTTGCCTTAAGCATAGACCACACTTTATATCAGAGAGCTCTTACTATTTTTTTTCTTTTATTTTTGTCGGTCGTGGGGCTTGAACACTGGACCTGGGTGCTGTCCCTCAGCTCTTCAGCTCAAGGCAAGCTCTCTACCACTTGTGCCACAGTGCCACCTCTGGTTTGCTGAATGGTGTATTGGAGATAAGAGAGAGTCTCATGGACATTCCTGCCTAGGCTGGCTTTGAATCATGATCCTCAGATCTCAGCCTCCTGAATAGCTATTATTACAGGCATGAACCACTGGCACCTGGCTTACTGGTTCTTCTTAATGTTTGGCTTCTTCTAAGAAGAAGCCTTCTTCTAACAAGAAGACCCTGAAGGGTCTTGCCCATGGCATTCACTATATCCTTTATGATCCTCGGTTTGGCTAGATATTTACACTTCTCACAGACACTCAACACACTCCTTCTGCAAATTCCACTCTTCTTTATTCAGCAGAAATCATTCTTCCTTCAGATCTTTGCAAGGCATACTCATTTCCATCATTCTAACTCAACAGAACTGCCACCTCCTTAGAGAGGCATGGTGAATGTTAATATTGATCGTCAACCTGCTTGGATTGACAAATAACTAGGTTAGTAAAACCTAGGTAGGACTGTGAGGCCATTCCCAGAGACAAGTAGATTGGGTGAGCTCTGAGCTCATGCAGAGTGGTATACGCCATTGGTGGATTCAAATTTTGAATACACTATGGGAAGTGGTAGAACGTTGGAAGGTAGTACCCGGGAAAAGCCAATTGCCAACTGGTGGAATATCCTTGCCCTGTCCACTTCCTGTTACTACGTGGCTATGTTTCCTGTCTGTCACCAGTGAAGAACCCCCTCGGCCACATTTTCTAGCCACTATGTTGTTCTGCTTTATCATTGGTCCAGGAATGCAAGGAGTCAAGTGACTATGAACTGAACTCCTCTCTGAAATGGTGAACTCAAACTTTGGCCCTTTAGTGCTGTATGCCAGGTACTAGGGCATGGGAACAAAATGCCTGACCGTGGTAGGTGAAAGGAGGCCTCCATTAGTGACTGTTATCATCCTGATGTCTGACCTTTATCCTCCAGGGATGTGCTTTTTGTTAAGAGGAACCTAGACTTTTCTCCAGTATGAGCAGTTGGATGCACAGATATGGTGTGAACTGGTAAACCGAACTGCCTTTGCTCTTTTCTCAATCTCTGTAGCAGGTATGCCTCACAGAAATTGCTGAAGTGAAATGCAGGTAGTATGGGAGACACTGAGTTCTATGTGAAAGCCTGAATTATGATTCACCCTTACGCAGAGGTACAATATAAATAGACACACAAACTATGGGAAATGAGAAAAGTATCACTAGAGTAACTTATTTGAATAGTTAGCAAACATTTTCGTGCCCTTTGTGATATTCTTTGACTAAAAGAAACTAGATAATGAAATTAGCAATGTATGCAATATCATCACAATATCATCTTTTCCAGTTGACTTTATAATTTATAATGTGCCTGGCATGCTCAGGGTTAAACGCCACTTGAGTTATACACATTCAACTCTTTATTCACAAACAATTTACTGCTGACAAGACAGGCGCTGTGTGTTTTCTTCATACAGTATGCTACCTCCTGAAGCATTTAATCTGGAACAATGTAAGAAAATGTTCATGCCAGAAATCCCTCCATTAGGTAAAGCTAAGGGTATAAGAAGAAATTTTAGATTGCATGATACCAGTCTGAGAAACTGAGGATGCTTCATCTATGAAAAACACTGCAAACATTGATCAGGATGCATTGTTGAATAGCAACTCCTTTGCACAGCAATCTAAAGATGACAGGATATTTTTTTTTATTTTGAAGAGGGAGGGGTAGAGAATGAGGAAGGGGGGAGGGAGGAGTTGACTGGGATACATTGTATGCATGTGTAGAAACGTCACCAAGAACCTTCGTTTTGCTACTAATATACGCCAATAAAAATCCTTTTCAAAAGTTTTCTTTTTCAAAGAAACAGGTCAAAGAGTTTAAAATTAAGCCACTTTTTTTAATACGTGGGTATCTGGAAACGGAGTGTTTCTCACCGAGAAATCTTTATTGGAGAAAATCAAGTTGGGATCTAGAAAGATATAAAGGTCTTTTGGTCTGAGGCAATTGAGTCTGGGTGATCTCTGACGGTTGAGCGGAAATAGATCCTTAGATGAACCCTCAAATGCGGCAGGATCAGGGAAGACTTCGTGTTTGGCGTTGTACATTGCTAAGGGACGGTAGCAGAGGTGTAGGGCGAATTTCAGCTTTGCCTCTTGGAAGGGTTCGCTGAGAAATCTGTTTAAGTATAGAAGGTGGCGGGGTAGGGGGCGGGGAAGGACAGGTCAGGGGCTGGTGGACGGGTGAACAACAAATCTGCTGGAGTGAACAAGAAATGCGAGGCGCTGGCAGGGAGGAGCGCCTGTCCACCGAGCCAGTGCGCTAAGAATCCGCGCTGAAGATGCGTCAGTGAGGGGAAAAGGCCAAGTGTCCTCCGCCGAGGAGGGAGAGGAGAGCTGGAACCAGAGGACGGCCTCCTCGCCCTCTCTGCCCGGGTCACAGCACACCTAGTCACCGCTGGAATGGAGCACCAGAGCGGAGGACCGCCAGCCGCGCTCGGGTCAGGTCAGCTGGCGGCGGCGATGTGTACCTAACAGACGAACCGCTCTCCTGCTCCGTCCCGAGATGGTCTCCGGTTCCACCCTGCGTGGAAATCACACACCGCGGAAGTTTGGCCTTGGAGAGCTCAGCAAGGGAGCAGCCCTTCTTCAAGTACGCAGAGTAGAACTGGGGCAGTCGGAGGAGAGGGGAAGGGCTCAACTATCCAGCGAGCCCACGGCGAGTTCTGATTACTTTTACGACTTGCTCTTCCGGCCTCCGGAGCCCCGTTGATCCGCAGCTTCCAGGGAGGGCTGAGTAGGTGGGGGCTGCTCAGGGTGAGGGTGGGGGGGGACTCAGTCTCCGAACTCTCCCCTGGGGGGGGGGGGGAGGCTTTTGGATGCAAACACTTCGTGTGGAGCTCCTGGCGAGGGCTGCAGGCAGCCTCTCTTACCCTCAACCCTTTATTTTCCTGCGAAGGAATCCATCTGCACAGATCTGTCGGGAGGGAGTTGGAGGAGGGTGCGAGTGTAAGCCAGTGTGCGCGTGTGTGTGTGTGTGTGTGTGCGCGTGTGTGTCTGTGCACGGGGGTGGGGGAGCGCGCTCCCGCGCGCGTGCCTGCCAAGCGGTTCCCTCTTCAGATCCTTTGCCAAAAAGCCCTCTCCGGGTCTCTCCAGGAGCTTCCGTAGTGTCCCTGGCTTGCGGGGCCGCCTAGGACCTCGCTAACCTGGGGTACGGGCTGGGATCAGGGCCCCTGGGTGGTCTTCGGGCTGCGTGTCCGACCTGTCGCCCTCTCTCGGGACGCGCGCTCGCGGTGGCCCCGGACCTGGTGTGCGCGCTGCCAGCAGGTGCCCAGGGGCACGAGTGGGGAGCCGATCCTCACCTGGAGGAGGGGGCAGAGGGGACCCGGACTCCCCGTGGCTGGGCAGGGTGCCCACGCCCCGCGGAGTGAGCTGTGATTGGAGGCAGCGCCGGAGCCCGCGGGGGGCCCCGCAGGTGCGGCGGGGGCGCCTCCAGCCGGAGGTGCGCACCGGGCTGCGAGCTCAGGGTCTCCAAGAGCCCCGGGGCGCCGCGAGGCTGGGTGCGCGTGCAGTCGGATGCAAACACCACGATTCTGGGCATCTGAAGCCTTCCCGAGGGCAGCGAGGCCCCAGGTGAGTGAGTGAGTGAGTGTGTGTGTGTGTGCGTGAGTGTGTGCCAGGGGCTGGGAACGGGGGAGGGGGGGGGCTGGCGCGTCTCCGATGTGCGCCTTTGCCCGCAGGACCGCGGCTGAGCGGAGCGGGCGGGGCCGGCGTGGAGTTCCCTTGGCGTTTCCAAGTTGCTGCGTGCTGCCTGGAACCCTGGTCCTGCCCAGGCAGGGCGGGCGGGCGAGCGGACCGCGCTGGGGGGGCGCGTGGCCCAGGAGCGGTGTTGACACACGCCGGCCGTGACGCGGGCAGGAGTGGTAGACCAGCAAATCCCAGCTCTCTCCAGATGCAGCCAGAAGCACGGGCGTTCGGCAGGGCTGCGCTTCAGCAGGGCCACCAGCGGGCTCTCTCTCCCCTGACCTCCTGACTGCTTGGGGGACATCTCTGGGTTGCCCAGGGTTCTTCAGGGCAGAAAGGAAGGCTGACAGGGAGTAGGCGCCTTGGGTGCGCACGAGTCGGTGGAGCCTTCTGCGCCGGAGTCTCTTGCCCTGCGTGAACTCACCTAAGGCTGCTCAGCTTCTTGAGGTGATTAGTATTCTGCGGCGGTGGTGTGGCGCATCTCCAGGGGTCGTCTCTGCTCCGTGTCCTGTTGTCCCGCCGACGGCGTGTACCTCAGGGGTGCGCTGGGAAAAGGGCGCCCGAGGCTCGGCATGCATGGTGGACTTCCCGTGGGTTCGCGTGATCCAAGGCTAGTGGCTGCTGTTCAGCCTACCCGTGTGGATTTGATGCACAAGGAACTTTGTTCCGAATGCCTTCGTGGTTTAGATGCTTAACCCTCCGGATTTCTTAGATGGCACAGTTGAGGTGAGTAAGGTCTGGCCAGGAGTTCACCCAGTCCTGGGCTAGGGCAAACTGTTCAGAAAACGGACTAGGACTGTGGGTCTCAAGACTTTGGAGAAGTGCAAATGAACGACGAATATCCTTAAAACAGCTTTACCTTTGCAAGAAATATTGTGTCTTTATTACGTTATTTAGTAAATGAACTAGCTATGAGTAAGACTTACCTTTCTGAACAGCTGTAACCACACAGATGTTCAGGACGTTATTCATGTAATGGTATATAAAGAGCAATGGAACTTTTCAGTATATGGGCTTTGGAAATAACAGTTAGCAGCCTTTTTAAAGGAAAGTGTTCATTAGATACAGTGCCAGCAGCATCTAAATAGCTTTTATAGGATCTATGCAAAGAAAGGTTGTTAAGGAGTAAAAAAGAAAGAGCTAAGAAAAAACACAAAGAAGTTGCGCTTGAACCTTTTAGAAACTTGCAAATTTTACTGCTTTTATAAAGAACAAGAAGACTTTCTGGACGCAAGTTCTTTTCTGATTTCTCTGTGCAAAAGAGACATATTCTGTTGTTGTTTTTTTTTAAACACCATTTTTTTTAATTATAGGGTTATTTGGAAAAGTATGAATTCAAATGCAAAAGCATGAAGACACATAGTGCAACTTGGTGGATGTCTTGGGAATGAGTTGCTGTTTGATAGAAAGTGGGTAAGTGCAGGAGTTAGGCTGCATTTGGTGTTAATATTTTGTTCTGGTAAAGCTAGCTGAGAGTCAGTGGAAGGAAAAATAACAAAAACCAGTCATTGGTATATAGCCTATCACTTGACTAAAGGCTATAAAGGCTTTGCAGCTTTAATAACAGGGCATGGTACACGTAAAATGTGAGATATTATTGCAATTAAGGGCTGCAATAGGTCATTAGACTTGTGTTAACCATCAGCTGACAGATCCACAAGTCTTCTTAAGACTACTTTTATTGATTTCAAAGCACTAAGGCTTTTCTCTTTCTTATAAAAGGGTTCTCCTTGTAAAGCATCTATATTACTGCAATTTACCCTTGAATTGACTCTGGATTTTAGTACCCAATGAGGAAGAGAGAGAGGAGAGCACATTTGCTTGGCCATGGTTCAGTCTTTCTTGGTGTGAAAATCAAACTACTGTCTCTTCTAGAGCACGATTTCTCTGCCAGTCTCACTATTATTCTGCATTTCTCCCATTCATTTCAGTGGCAAAGCTGATGTATAAACTGCTCAGAAGGCATTCAGCTATGAAGTAGCAAATGGATCTTTGTGTCAGGTTAAATAGTTTCTTTGTCAAAATTTTCAGAAATTCTTTATAAAGTGATAAACCCCAACATTGTTCTTTGTTTTGAATACTTACTGCCGAGTGATTTCAATCTTCTCCCATTTTATGAGGATTTTTAAATATCCATTGCGTCCACAGTTTGCATCACATCCTAGTTTCCTCACACACTAGAGAGAGAAAAAAAAGTGTGTGTGAAAAAACTATGATTGGGAAGCTTCAAAGCCTCATCTTCAATTGGGAGTTCCAGAAACTTCTAAAATAACTAACTTGCATCTGTTCATTGCAAAGAGTCTGTGCTGGAAGCTCCCTTCCCCCCACCCCTTGGGTGAAGGACTCAGATGTTCTTTGGTGCCTAGAGAAAGGGGAGCTGAGGACAAGGATAAAAGGCATGTGGTCAGAGTCCTGTGTGTGACCACGTTGCCAGCATCTGACAAGTAGAGCCGAACTAGCAGCAAGCAGTGATACACGAGTGCCTCCTCTGGGAATGTGCTGGTCTTGCAGAGAGATGCCCTGGAACATTTCCCCCTTGGCATTCTGCAAGGCTCCTCACTGATAAAATCACCAGTGCAGATGAATGTGCAGACATCTGTCCATACCTTCATTGCAGCATGCAGTAGGACTTCCATCCTGGTACAGTTCATTTTGCTCTCAGCTTTTGCATACTGCTCATTGAAAAGTGGTGATTTTTTCTATTGGATTCACATAAATCATACCTGGCTCAAGGTAAATACAAGGGCAGATTAAAATTTAAAATAGATACAGATGAGATTTCTTACAAGAGTGAATAATAAGGCTAAAAAAAACCCCTTAAGCTAGTAAGTTATTACCAAAGCAGTTCAGAAAGACTGGGATTTGTGACTTTGTTTACATTTAGATTGACCTAGGTCTCTTCTGGTTAATTATGCACCAGTGTTCTTTTTTCCTCTTTTCACTCATGGTGGAAGTAGTTTGTGCTTTGTTGCAATGGACTCTGTAATCCACTTACTAAAGTTTTCTTTCTGAGTTTGATAGCCAGATGTGCACTATAAGCTATGTGGTTCATTTCCAGGGCCTCTGCCTGCATATTTAGGCCAGTTAACGGCAGGAGGTTGTGGTCTGTGGTTGTGCTGTTATCTGGCCCAGGGAGCTAATGGATTTGATCACAGTTGCTTTCAGTGAGAAGTCACATATCACAGAGAATACCAACTTTACTAATTGAAATGTGCATATATATGTATATATGTATGTCTTTATATATATGATATATAAGATATGTGTGTATGATATATATCTTAGGTACAAAGGAAAGGGTTCTTTTACCAGCATACAAATTATAGAATCAAATGATGAATCTTAAGTAGTACAAAGATGCCAGTGTACTCAAGGGCAATATATTACTATACTAGATACTGAAGATTGCAAAACTAAATCTGCAATAATTATAGTGAGAATATTATGAGAAAATCATCTTTACAAGGTAGAACTTAGAGTAACAATCAAGAATGTCTAACTTATGTTACTTAGTTTGCCAAACAAAACTTTCTTATGTATATACACACAATATTATATTCTGAAGCATATTTTTTACTTGATGCCTTATTTCTAAAACTTTCAATGGTATATATCCATTTTTAGAGGAAATAGCTAACATCTTGCTACAACAATTCAGTAGAAAGTTAATTTTGGTCACAGTGGCTAATTAGAAAGGCAGTTTTCAAGTTGAACAATGCTTGTTTTCAATTTTTATACCTAAAACACACAGAGAGAGGACTCTAGAGACTCCCAGGACTTTGTCTTACCTGAACTTGTCTTCCTGAATGTTAATCCTGTGATGACCCTCTACTTTGACTCTCATGGTCATATACAGATTTGATTATGATCAAATCTGCTTTTCTTTGCTTTGGGGAATGATGGTAAATTCTAAGACCGTTCATTTGTAAAAGTATTCAGTATCAGAATGACCAATTTTAAGCATTTTAAAATATTGGTGATATTCGGTTAGGTCCAGCTCCCTTACTTAGTAGTTTGGTGACTAGGGATTTCATTGAGAATTTTTTGTTGTTGTTTCTAAAGGCAGAATGTCATTGGTGTAGGTTATATAAAGTTTATTTCAGGTCAAGCATGTCTGTGGTTCTACCACTTCAGAAATCTTCAAACAGCAGCAGTAGCAGCAGAGCTGGAAGGCGTGTGTGTGTGTGTGTGTGTGTGTGTGTGTGTGTGTGTGTGTGTGTTCCTCTCACAGGATTTCTCATGAAAATTCAAGTATTTTATTTTTCTTTGTTGAAGTAACATTCCTTTCTCTTAGAAGGCATGGGTATTGTGTACATTTGCTTATCTTGTAATGTTATGTTTGGGAATAAAGTGTGGTTAATGTGGTTAACTCTCTTGCAAAGTTGTTTTTCCTGTTGTATTCTCCCTTGTGTTGAGTTCTGCCAATTGCTCCAATATGAGTGAGCAAATCAAGAGTACATCTTTTCCCTTTGGATATTTTAAAAAAGCATAGACTATATCATTCTACTTTAAAAATAGTTATAATCGATTGGTTTTTGTTACTTCTTTTTTACTTACTTGCTTATATTAAGCAAACTAACTTCGTGGACAGAGATAAATCACAGGACAGGCCTCAGGTGTCAGAAGGGGCCACCATCTAGAAAGAGGACAAAACAAAAGAAGGAAAACATTGGCAGTATCTTCCTTGAGGGTCAACAAAACCACTTCATGGCTAGGGAATGTACAACTGGACCATGTTTTTCTTTCTCCCAAATGAAGCCCAAAATCTAGGAAGTAGAGAGTTGTTCTTAAAGAAATGACAATAGTGTCTCTAGCCATTGTGGTGTGAGTGGCAACCTTTCCCCTTTTCAACAAGGAAATTTGTCACCCTCCATCATACGGCTTCTCCCATTGTAGCTTATCTTTAAGCTGTCTTGATAAATTTCCTTTCCTCTCAACAGGCCAAGAAAATGAGTTATTTCTTCATTTTTTTTGGTACACCCATGACTTCTTGTACTATTACGATTTTTGGATGAAACAGCAAAGTATCCAAGAGAATATAAGTTACATTCTTACTCAACTGTTAAGGGTAACCTAGATTCTCATGGAATGTTCTGTTAAATCCCCTGAGAGTATCAAAAATACCATTGGGATAATTGCTTTCCAAGCAAAACTCAATGATTCAATTTACTTTGAGATAATTGGCTCCTAATCTATACCCATTTTATTATATTATTTTAAGATTTCGTTGAGGAATAACTTCTTATAATAAATATTATGAATTGAATATAATTTCTGTGTCAGTGTGGTTTGAAGTAATTTTATATTTTCAAGTATCTATCTGATACAGACTCTAGACAAGATGAATAATTGCTTCCTGACATCTGGGTGTGTAATATGACTGTGATTAGCCATTTTTTATTTGTAGTGCACTAAAATAAACACCTTCCCATTTAACTACAATTGCCACAAAATCTAAACAGGTAATACATTTCCTTTCAGTACAATTTATAATCCTTGAGGGGCACAAATTATTTGTAGATAACATATGGAACTCTGTTCAGATGTGAACGTGTAGTAGCTGAAGGTGATATATTTTATTCTATTGTCATTCTATTAGCATGCTCACTTTAATTCAAATGAGACAGAGTTACAAAAATTTATATTTATTAATAATTGGTATTCCTATGCATAAAAACATTCTTTCGTTAGCAATAAACATTTAGTCATTGTTTCTAAGGAGAAACAAAACATTTAATTAAGAGCTTGATCTAAATTGATCTTATTTTAAAAGTAGTTTTGCAGAGTTGCTAAGTGAACCCAAACATCCAGGAAATTTTTGTAATCATGAATTCATTTTGGTAAGATAATATTAGCTTTTAATCTTAAATGAATGAAAAACAATCCATTTTGAAATAATTATTTGACACTTAGTTGAACACAAAATAATTGAGGCAAAATGATAGCATGACAAAGTGATTTCAATTCAAATAAATGATTTAGTTTAGTGTTGGGCCTTGAACTATCATAGTAAAAAATGTTCCAGGGACTGGGAAGGTGGCTCAGTGGCAGAGTGCTTGCTTGCATGCCTCAGGCCCTGGGTTCGATTCCCCAGCACTACATAAGCAGAAGTAGCACTGTGGCTCAAGTGGTAGAGCGCTAGCCTTGAACTGAAGAGCTGAAGGACAGTGCCTAGACCCAGAGTTCAAGGCCCAGGACTGAAAAAAAAAAAAGTTCTAGATCTTCAAATCCACCTCTTTGTTTGACCTCTCCTAGTCTTCCGCTCAGATATATCCTATTCCTTTCATATTCTTCTCAGAGATTTCACACTTATAACTATCCAGAGGTGAGCATAGTTGAGCAGGAGTTATCTCAATTGGATGCAATTTATTCTGAGCCAACCATAGTAAAGAGGTTGCCAGTCTTGCCTTCTGTGGGTCATTCTCAAAGCTTTCTCATAAGTCAAGATATACAGTGCACAGCATGATCAAGAGGTCTCTGCCTATACCTCATGTGACCCCTGTTATTAGCTGCTGCATGTGCAACTCCAACAGAAGAGAGAGACAATGAGCCATGCAGACATGCCGGGGCGGAGGTACAGGGCTTGCTTCAGAGGGACAATATTTTGCTTTGTGAGTTTTTGTTCCATCAGTCCATAGTTAGCTCATTGTGAAAAACTGGCAACTGTAATTTGTGCCTGTTTAGAGAGGCTGAAAAATATAAGAGAAAGTCTCCAATTCAAGCTTCATCTTCTGTTTAACAACCACACACGCCAAAATATTAAGGTTTTTATGACTCTCCAGAGTCCTTTCCTAGATGATAAATCAGCTCAGACCAGGATGTGTTAGGTAGAACACTGGTCTGATATTGCAAAACAAGGGATTGGAGAAGGCTGGTGAATAATAGAGACAGCTAACCTGCTTCAGAAAACTCTCCTCGGCTCTTTTGGAACATGTCCCTCATAGAGTTCGTAACTACTGAAAATACTGTTCACTGTGACTTGAACGTGCTCATTTCAGATTAGTTGCACTGACAGCATTTTATTCTTTTTCAAGTGCACTCCACAAAAGGTATTATCAACAATATACACAAACCAATTAAAATATCCTGGTGTAGTATTATAGATTCTAATTCATATTGTTTTTAAAAAGCTCAACATTGAGACATATTCTCCAAACAATGCAGAAAAGAAATATAATAGAATTGTTTACAAAATGGCTGTGATTCATAAACATGCTAAAATGACTAAAGATTTTGCTAATGTATTGCGTGTATATTGTTCCATTTTGAAAATGCAATTCATCACAATGCGAGTATTATGGAAAGATGGTTTGAATGTTGATTCTATACTTACCCCCTAGTCTAGACCCCATAGCTAGAAATGTAGAGTGGGTTGACACTGTTCTCCAAAGTATTGGTTCACTCTGTCTTCTGTGAGAGCCCTTAGATTCAATGGGAAAAGTGAAACAAAATTCTTAGGTGTCTTTCCCTCATATCCAGGATTCCAGAGTTGTCCCTATGTCATCTCTTGCATTGTCCTTTTTGTGTATGTTCTATAGGCTTTGAGAAACCTCCAGTCTTGTATGAAAGAGAAGTAATTTTCAAGAGGATGGATGAGCCAGTTAAAGCATAGCAATTCCATGTAGAGAACATACTGCATTTCATAAGCAAACCAAATGCTTCTTTAATATTCTGTCCACATTCTTAAATTTTCCTATTCTTTATATTTAATTATTGGACATATGCTCTTCATCACAGCTTTAAAATGCCAGGAAAAAAATCCGTTTTATATAATTAGCAAAAGCTTTTAGTCCAGATTAATGAGAAGTCTGGTATCTGTTGTTGTGAATCCAGTAGACTCTGGATCAACACTTTGACTTCTCCTCAATCCTCTGCTCAGATATAACCTAATTCTCTTGTTTTACTTCTCAAGGTTATAATGCTTCACATGTATATTATATTAAAATGAACACAGATAAATGGAAGTCAGCTTTTATTTCTCCATGTTTTACTTGAATAAAGCAACAAGATTTGGTATTACATGTACTCCAACTCTCCTTTTGTAAATGTGGAAAATAAAATTCCAGAGGATCCAAGGTCATACAGAAAGGGTGTGTATCCAGAGAGCCCAGTGATGTTGTTGCTAGTATAGATCATGGGGTTTGCTCCTTATCCATGGACACCAAGTGAACTCAAGCAAACTTCTGTCATTTGAACAGCAGTAACCATAAGTAACAGAGGGAAGGCATTTAGAAAATAATTATGTTGCTTTTACTGAAGTATTTTGATGCTTCTGTGTCTATCTAGATTTCTTGACTCATAAACATAATTTTTATTTTCTGGCATGCCCTAGAACCATCATGACTATTTTCATTTAGTATGATTGTCTAAGATGTCATGAGATTTGTAACATTAGAACGAAAAGTAATTTCACTTCACAAGTTAACTTTCCTTTTATCATCACCAGTTTCAAACTCAAAAATATCACTATCATAAGCTTAGCAGCTATGTTCAATTTGCTTTTGGATGTGACAAATATTATCTTAGCATTGTGTTACTTCCTCCCTTGATAATGTATAATAGTTACCACTATTTTCATTTACATTTTTGAGAGGTTGAACTGTTGTGCTAGAACTTCTTATAGCTGTAGTTACGCAAATCCTCTCTTCTGGCAAGAGGGTGCAATTCACACATAACAGATCCAACTTGGACTCTTGGTTTAATGCAAAAGTCCAGTCTTAACCCATATACAATTATACAAATGCCTTAGGTTTGGGATTCCTAAAGCCCATCCTCTCTTGCTTCTATTAGAAGTGAGATCCATTATCACACTGAAATCCTGTTACCAACTGCACTCCATCCATAAAAAGCCTAGAAAATATATTCTCTCCCCCAACCCACCGACTCAGTCTGCCACTAAATGAAGCGAACCGTGGCCTTGGCCACGTGACTATGGCCACTCTCATGGTATTTGCTCTCCTGGCTTTAATCTATATCCAGTGCTTCATTTTCTCCTTTAAGCACCTGATTCTCTCGCGTATCTCTCCATTCCCCTGCAGGACTCCCATGATCCCAAGGAGCTTTCCACGTAACTCAGAGACCTGCCATGGACGTTCAGGACATGACACCCACACACATTTAAGACAGCTAGTCCTCAAGGGTGATTTCTAAATGGGAAAAGTTCTGTTCCCTCACCCTTTAACATGATTTTAATCAATACACAAGAGTTTCAAATATTGTGTGGTACCTTGAGATATTTAGACACCTGTGTCCATTAGGTAATGATCAAATCAAGGCAATTCTAATGTATTCACCACCTCAAATGCTTGTAATTTCTTCAGGTTTTGAAAATAAAACCCATCTCTTTTAGTTAATTTTGAAATATGAATGGAATTACTGTTACTATGTCATTTTACTGTGTTATTGAACATTATGAGCTCATCTAGCCATCAAGCTGAAGTGGTATATCTTTAACCAAATGACTCTGTTACCTTCAACACTGCCTCCGGTCACAGGATTTGGAGAGAACATACTCAATCAGTTAATAAGATCTATTAGTAATCACTTACTTGATGGTTCTCAGTATGTATGAATATTGTGATAGTGGATCATTCTGAAATGCCCCTTGGAATATCAAAACTTAATAGTTATTATGTATATGCATATACATACATGAAGTTCAAAGTCAGTTTTGTCTAATAATATGTGTACTATTTAAACTAAATTTTTATTAATATTTCTAATATCTAATAAAATAGTATTCTGCTATGTGTAATTTTTTTCCTAAGCACTTTGACTGTCAAAACCTTTTGTCTTGTGAGTAACAGACATTTTTATCATATGGAAAGTACAAATATCCAAAGCTCAGAATATTCCATTTCTCCTCTAGTTGGGAGTAATCTTATGGTTTTATTTTCCTCACACACACACACACACACACACACACACACACACACACACACACACATCTGATGATCCCTTTCCTTAATTATCTATCTCATTGATTTATTTATAGGAGATAAATTGAACTCACAACCAAAGTGAAACAGTGATTGAAATGAGCAACTTATTATAAACTCTACTCTGTTTCCTCTGTGTTTTGGGGTTGTGACTGAAAGCTTGTTTTGTAACTTTCTATACCTCTTTCAACATCACAACTCTGTGACTTCTGCACATACATATTTGAATGAAAAGATGTTTCTATGTGGTCACTAAGCAGTCCCTCCTGGGTACCAGCAAGCCCCAATGGGGCTGAGGAATAAAGTTGTTTCCCCACTCAGCTATTGATCAATGTTAGTTTGATTCCATTAATAGAAGAAGGCCCTACTATGCACAAGGCAAGCTAAAAAATATTCAGAAAATATTTGTAGAGGAACAAATGACATGCTGCACAGTGTTCATGACAATACGTTTGAAGGGTGGGAAGTGAAAAGTACTGAGCTTTTTATCGCATCCCAATCAAATCAGAACACATCAAAACAGCTGGTGTTCTGTGACTCAGAATCAATCAAATCATTCTGAATCACCTCCTACTTTACTTCTCTTCACAGTTTCACAGAGGACATTAAAACCAGCCTGTGTCCTGGCTATCCGGTGAAATCCCTGCTTTGAGCTGCTAGGTTTTCACATTCCGTGCCAATGAGTAAAATGAACTGGTATGCATACATATGCATAGAGGCTGATGTGAAAATGGTGTTTATAATAATGCTACTTCATTTGTGTGAGATAAACCATATGCTCAAATAAAACGCTCTGGAAGTAAGATGAAGTTTTAAGGCTGTGCGATGGAATGAAGATTACAATACATCAAGGTTATTGTACATCACATATGTATGTGTAATTTAAAATTATGGCAATGATCACTATCTTTTAGAGTATATCACTAATATATTTATGATTATCCAAATAATGACATCATGACAATTCAAGATAAGTTAGTAAATGAAAGCACGATGTTCTGTGTTCTGGTTGGTGACATGAGCTCTTCTCTTTGTTCTGATAGGTCCTTCTTACACCATTCTTTGGCAAAAGCTATTCTGCACCGGTGACCCCTTCCAATCCACCACTCTACAAATTATTATCTCTGGACTTGCAGTTGACACCCTGCCGGAGGCAAGAGCTACTAAGCCAACTGGAACTGTGCTTTTTCCTTTGTCAAGGTTTTTTTCTTACACAGGAAAAAGAAAGAGAAAAAAAAGAGATGAAGTTGGGCAAAGTGGAGTTCTGCCATTTTCTGCAGCTGATAGCTCTTTTCCTCTGCTTTTCTGGGATGAGTCAAGGAGAGCTCTCAAGGTCCAGATCAAAGCCGTATTTCCAGTCGGGACGCTCCCGGACCAAGCGCAGCTGGGTGTGGAACCAGTTCTTTGTGCTGGAAGAGTACATGGGCTCAGACCCCCTCTATGTAGGCAAGGTAGGTTTTCAGCCTTTCAGCCTCGCCATTGCTGATGGTTGGTGTCTGTGGTTGCATGAAGAATGAATCATTTTTGCTTTAGGGATGGAAAACAGAAAATGAAGGAGTGTATAAAGTGTTTTGTCATTGGCTACTGTGGCTTTGTATTCAAGATATCATCTGGTTCAGTGTTGAGAAGCCATCATTTAGGGAGTGGCGTTTTTACTCTTAGAACAGATGAGGTGTCCCGGAGGCCTGATTTTTTTTCTCAATATATACAGATTGGAAAACTATTGGTAGCAAAATTGGAATATTTTTCAATAAATGAGGAATAATGCGCTACTACAATAGTTGACATTCCAGAAGTTTTTTTTTGAGATACGTACTGTGTAAAATAGTTATGTTTATGTTATATGTAAGCATATTATGTATTTATTATATATACATGTGATATACCTTAGAAACAGAAAGTGAAATATATCTGTATATACTATCTATCTATCTATCTATCTATCTATCTATCTATCTATCTATCTATCTATTTATCTATCTATGGACCTAACTACGTAGCTACCTATCTATCTAATACAGCTTAGAAACAATATGAAATGATTGTTTCCAAATTATGAGCAATTCAAACCTATGTTTGTGAATCATCTTATGTTTATATATCTCTGGGTTTTGTTTGTTTGTCATCCTCTTTAATTCTCCTTTTAGCTATAGTGAATGTGAACAGAACGCATCAGAATGACATTACATAAATGATGAGCAGTTGTGGCGTATTTGTTTCATGGTCTAGTGGAGATTATTTTTCCTCATGTGTATTTGGACAAGAGAACTGGCTGAAGGAAGGGTGTTTCCTTCCCTTGCAATCTATATTAGATAATATTTGCAGTTCCTCTCTTTTTAAGATCTGTAATGGTTTTCTGAATTTCTCAGATTGGTGTTTAGTATAGTAAAGTTTCCAAGGCAGGGCATATTCTGGAGAAATCCATACATTTATATTTCTGTTCTTCAATTTGTCATTTGAATGCTTCTGCTCCTTATAAAAAGAAGAGAGCTAACTGATGAATTTATCCATAAATCAGTTCTTCAATGCAAAGACCCAAGGAGAATCTTGGCTTTATTATTCTGTGGGCCAGATTTTCATTTGAACACAGTTTAAAATATTTTTGTGCATGGGAATCTACCTAACCTAAGTAATTTTTTATTATATTTATTATTGTCTTTTCTTTCTTTCTTTCTTTCTTTTTGTTTTTTGGTCAGTCATGGGCCTTGAACTCTGGGCTTGGGCACTATCCCTCAGCTCTTCAGCTAAAGGCAAGCTCTCTACCACTTGAGCTACAGTGCCACTTCTGGTTTTCTGGTGGTTTATTGGAGACAAGAGTTTCACAGACTTACCTGCCCAGGCTGACTTGGAACCGTGATACTCAGATCTCAGCCTCCTAAGTAGTTAGGATTACCTGCACCTGGCTATTGTCTTTTCTTATAGTACCTGTGTATTCTATAAACAGTTACTGGTACTACATAATAAACAGAAGATTTAATAAATTCATTTGTCTATATAGATTATTTTTGGACTCATGCCAAATAGCATTTTCTTCCTTAAGAAAACATACATAAAACACACACACATTCTAATTTTTTCTAATGTTTTCTTAAGTTGTTATCTTGTAAAAAACAAAAACAAAAACTGAGAAATACTGTAATTCAGTCTCTTGACAAAGAATCTATCTCTTTATCCCATTCATTTCAATGGATATCCCATTCATTCAATGGTTCATAATATACAATTATATACAATTAGTTCTTCTTTTTTTTTGTCAGTCCTGGGGCCTGAACTCTGGGCCTGGGCACTGTCCCTCAGCTCTTCAGCTCAAGGCTAGTGCTCTACCACTTGAGCCACGGTGCCACTTCCAGCTTTTTCTGTTATGTAGGGCTGAGGAATTGAACCCAGGGCCTCATGCATGCAAGGCAAGCACTCTACCACTGAGCCACCTTCCCAGCCCATAAAGTGGTATTGGCTATTAAGTGATACCAAGTTCTTGTGAAAATATAAACTTTTGTTGTTGTTGTTGTTGTTGTTGTCGTCATCGTCGTCTTCGACATCGTCGTCACTGGCTGTAGGGCTTGAACTAAGGGCCTGGGCACTGTCCCTGCGCCTCTTTGTGCTCAAGGTTAGACTACCACTTTGAGACACAGCACTACTTCCTGTTTTTGAGTGGTTAATTGGAAAGAAAATTCTCCTAGGGACCTTTCTGCCTGGGCTGGCTTTGAACTCAGATCCTCAGATCTCAGGCTCTTCAGTAGTTGGATTACAGACATGAGCCACCAACACCTGGCTAAACATTTTTAACCAATAAAAAATATTCACAATAATTTGTTTTCAGAGTTGCTTGGGCTAGTTTGATGTTTTAAATATCAGTACAGTTACACAATTTTTGACTGTGATTTCAATTATATTCAAGTAATAATTCAGAATGTTCACCCATCAATAATCTCTAATGTCTATTTAAAAGTCTGACATTTGATAACCTTAACGTTATTTAAATTCCAAATGTGTATGATGTGATTGGACAACACTGTTTTGTTTTTTCAAGAAGTTGAATGCTTCCTTCATTATCTTCGTAAAATCTATACAAGAAGACTATAAGTTTGTATCTATTTGTCTTTGCATGCTGTGTATTCAGGTTTGACACAGATGTTCTTTAGGAAATATTCAGGATGGAAACGAATTTTTAAAATTTTCTGATGACAAAATATATAAAAGATCAAACTAATAATCTGAGAAGGTGGAAAGTGTTAAGATTTATAGACCAAAACATTTAAAAGTACCAGGTATTCCACTATCATTTTAAGATTCTTTAGAACGAGGTGACAGGCTGGAGAAGGTGAGATTAAGGACATGAGCTGAAGATGTAATGGTGTGTGTGTGTGTGTGTGTGTGTGTGTGTGTGTGTGTGTGTGTGTGTGTGTGTGTGTTGTTGTTCTGAATAAGCATCCCTTTGACTTTAGCACATTTCTGATTTCATTTTTATGAGAGTACTGGGGTTGAAGTCAGGCCTACGTGTTGTTCTTAGCTTTTTGGCTTACGGTTGGTGTTCTATCACTTGAGCCACAGCTCTGCTTCTGGATTTTGGTGATTACTTGGAGATAAAAGACTCCTGGACTTTCCTGTTTGAGCTGGCTTTGAACAGTGATCCCTAGATTTCAGCTTCCTTAGTAGATAGGATTACACGTATGAGTCCACAGTGCCTGGCTTTCAGTACATATTTTGTTCCTTTAATATGTAAAATAAATGTATATTCTGTGACTATTTATTTAGTTAAAGGATCTGGCACCTAGAGAAAACAAAGACAGAAAATGGAAGATTGTAAACAATGCTTTGGAGGATGCAGTTGAACACAGGACAGGACTTTAGACAATGGACACTAATCTTTGTGTCCAATAGATTTTCACTGTTGGTCATGTAGACATGGCCTAGCTTCTTAGATAAATTTTCAAGTGTAGGTGAAGAATTTGATACATATTATTGCTTATTTTGATCAAGTAATGGAGAACATAATGTATGTCAATTATTTCAGCTTTATTTCTGGCTCTACCACAGTCTTACTGATTGTATAACTTAGGGTAAATTGCCTAAATATGATTATGCTTTAGTCTTCACCTATAAATTTGGCATCAGATGTTTATCATCTAATTCTGCTACTTAATAAGTGTTATCAAAATATTTGTAGTATGCATCTGACTAATTTAGACATATTTTCTACTTCATTACACATTATTTATAAATTGAGAATACAGACAATCTACTATATTGTCTGTATATGTGTGATGGATCAGATTACAGTGGGCAGTATTTTATACACTGAATAGTATTTGTATCTATCCCAATTAACTAGGGGACTGATATGTTGTGAGTGTATGAAGAAATTGAGAAATTGTATCTCTAAATTTTTGCAGGCTTTTAAATTTGGAATCGGTATTAAAGGCTTTTGCCCAACAAGATCAATTAAATGACTGGGGGCTGAATAAAACTTGGTCATTAACACACTGAGGATAATGAGGCAACAATGTCTTTCAGCCATATTATCAGAGCTAATTCACTGAGATTGCCTGACATATCATAACCCAAGCTAGAATTAGGAAGTCTGTTGAACAGGCAGAGATTTCTGTACTGTTGGAGACAATGGAAATCTGATTTTTACCACTGGGTTTCTATTCTTTTCTTGTCACATAATTTGGTGTTCTTTTGCTCCTAAATGTGTAAATTTAAGGAAAGTCTTTAGATCTTATACTGGCTGAGTCCAAGAATCAGAGCTGTACTTCACAGTGGAGAGCACATATATTGACTTGGGATAGAGTTTGATCAGGTGCTAATCTTCAATGTGTAAGACTTAAGGACAGAGTAATTACATTGACTGATCTCTAATTCAAAGAATAATAGCCTCCTTTCATATTTTTATTAATGATTGGCACACCCTTTTTCTAGCCCTTCTTTGGGGAGTACAAAGTGGAAAGCCCTCTCTTCTCACCTTCTATTCTGTTGTTTCTTTCAAAAATATTAACTGTAAGTAGTTGTATGAAGGCTTTTCAATTTGCCATGTCAACCCATACATATAAGCATCTTGATCAACGGCCCCCTCCATCATTCTACCCCATCCATTCCTTCAAGTTACCGGGTTCTGTTGTCACAGCTGTACTTCGAGCATCCTGACTGTTTGCTCACCTTTCCTCTCATGCTTTTCAGTGTACACAGGAATTCACAATTTCTTCCCATTCAATTGGTTCATAGTGAAATTTCCAGCCAATCTTTCCCTCACCTTCCTGTTGTTCATTTAAATTCCCCTAACCATTTGACAAAAAAAAAAAAAAAAAACACTCAAAATAAGTCTGTCAAACCACCCAGCCTCTGTTCCAGGCAGTAAATGGTTTTCTTCTTCCCTAACTATAGTGTGTTGCCCATGTATGGCTGTGCCCAAGGCTGCTACTTTTACTGAGATGTGTGCTTGTTCTCTTCCTCGCTGTAATATCACCCCTGCCTTGCTTTTCTCTAGCCATTCAAGGAGAATTTATACCTATTTCTCAGTCAGAAATGTAACACATAGAAACCCACCTTTGAGGATGCGCTTTCCTCTAACACGGAGCTTGATTAAAACTGTTAGAGAGCAATGCCCATGTGCTTTCTAACACCTCTGAGGTGTTTTGTCCAGGAGACTCTCATCTTCAGTAGACAAAGCTGCATCCAGTGGTCTAGAACCGTAAACCTCCCCATAAAAAGAAGTTGCCTTAAATGAATACACTGGAAATTAGAATTCCGAGCTGAAAGATTTCATGTTAGGTTCACAAAAAGAAAATAATGAGTTCCAAAATTTCATTACTTAAGAGAAGAATGTATTCAGTGGAGGAAAACCTACATTGTTTATATTCTAGAGAAAAACAAACAAAAAAATATGTATTTTTTTCCTCAAGTCAGATTAAGTTTCAGGAGAACACAAAGCCAGATTTTTTTTCTTTCTTTAGTGACTGTCTAGAAGCATAGAAAGTTTATAATCAGAATCTGGCTGTGAAAGCCATGTTCTTATGTACTAGGAAGCCTGCTGATGAAAGTATGGGGCCCCGCTGGCTTCAAAAGGCATCTGGACATAGATCAGCTCTGTGGGAGGCAAATAAGTTCAGATTTTTAGAAATTGCCCCTGGCAGTCATTTTTAGCTCTTATAATAATCCAGTACTTCTGTAAGGTATTAAATGCATTTTCTCCACACAAAATCAATAATTCACAATTTTTGTTCTTTTCTTTTAACCTTACAGAAAATAGAATGTGTGACATCGTGACACCGAGATACAGAAGACAAAATTATATAAACAGAACGGGGCTTGATATGTTCAGTATTATCTTCAGTACAAGTGAAGATAATTGCCAAAGGCTCTAGCAAATGGAGCTATGTAGATAAAAGTTGGAGGAAGTAGGGAAGATTTCATTATTTCCCTAATTGTAGCCACACTAGATAGTCTCGATTAAGCCTGAGTTGCTCTCCTGTGATTATCAAAATCATCTATAATTCTGTCTGCCTTATTTGCTGTGAATGTTTATATATACTCAACTTGATACCTGTTAGGTGACGAGAGGCTACACCTGAACTTTAACATTGCATTTATGATATTTTAAGTATAAAAGCAAGACATAAATTGACAGTTGGGTGGTTCTGTACAAAGTATATTATAATGGTTTTGGAGAGGATGTTTGTGCCAGACCTGTAGAACGAACCGGTGAATCTGCCATGGTCTCTGAGATTAAGCAGAACTAGATAACTGGACAGTGCCCCAGCCTTCGCTGGTGTGTGGGTGAGAAGGCTAATTAGTATAATGCATGGACCTTGTCTTGATCCTGTTGTATGACTTCTACTGACGGTCTTAAGTTGACTGCCAGGAAGCAACTAGTGTTATGCTTAACATAGTATCCGAAATAATTCTCCTTCAGGTGCTGTTGAATCCGCTTCCTTCTTCCCTTTTTCCTTTCTGCTTCACCCACTTACCAAATCCTTAGTTTGTGACAGACTTTGTACTTGACTGAAAAGTTAAAATTAAAGCAACTGTTTAATAAAAATCACAATCGGCTTGACAAGCCAAGCAGGTAACCAGATGGCAAAGAGAGGCAGTCAATTTTGAGGCAAAACTCCAGCTGTGGGAGTGAATCAAACAGAAAGGGAATGCAGGGATCCATGAACAAATGCTTGCATGAAGGATGTAACTTATCTGCATCTTTTTTTAAAAATTATTTTTATGTAATCCTCAAATAAAATAAAGAAAATGTGTTTTTCTCAAAACTAGGGCAGAGTCTTCTAAAACTCTATTAGGAGAAGCTTTCTGTAGAAAGGAGATGGAGTAGGGAGATGCAATCCTTAAGATTAGAGTTGCAGGTCTCTGAAACAATGCATTTTGATTTTTTTCTCATTTATGCAATTGAGATCACATAGTTTTTTGTTTGTTTGTTTGTTTTTGGTTTTGTTTGCAAGTCCTGGGGCTTGAACTCAGGGCTTGGGTGCTGTCCCTGAGCATCTTTTGCTCAAGACTAGCACTCTGCCACTTGAGCCACAGCGCCATTTCTGGCTTTTTTCAGTTTATGTGGTACTGAGGAATCAAACCCAGGGCTTCATTCATGCTAGGCAAGCACTCTACCGTGAAGCCACATTCCCAGCCCAAATTTTAAATACTTTTATTTCAGTTTATCATTATTTTTATTTATGTAGTACTAGTGATTATGTGTACAGCCTTCTACCTGCTAAGTAAATCCTCTGACTCATCCATAGCTTTTTCCTTTTTTCTTTCTTTTTTTTAAGGTAGGGTCTCACTAACTTTGCCTGGTCTACATTCAAACAGAATCTCCCTGCCTCCATCTGCTGAATCGCTGGGATTGTAGTTATGTACCACCATACCCGGATAAAACCTACTTTGAAGTGATCTTGGACTCAGCAATGATTTGTAAATTTTGATCCTTAAACACAAGAGCCCATCCCACATTTTACTATCTACTGTGACTACAGTACTGATTTAAAGCAGGAATACCAATCACTGCAAGGGGTTCAAGTTTTGCTGATCAACCCAACAAAACACTTGTTTGGGAAAAATCTAGTATTTTACACCGTCTATCCTCCTGCTTGCTTTGGTGTTGTGATCGGGGAAATACATGTTAGAGCATCTCGCTATGTGAACCTGATCCCAGTATGAGCCTTTCAGAATCTTTTCTCACTGCTGAGGTTTGGCCCCATGGTTTTATGGCTCCTTGGCAGGCACAGTTACCACTTTAGCCATTTCCCCATCCTTTTTACTTGAGTTACTTTTGAGACAGAGGGTGTACTGTTTATGTCCAGGCTGACCTGGACAGATACTTTCCTAATAAGGCTGAGATCAAAGCCATCTGCTACTTCAGCCAGCTAAACTTTGTGATATGAGTCTTGCTAAACTTTTATCTGTCTTAACCTGGTGCTGCAAGCCTTCTGATCTTGACCTCCTAAGTATCTGAGAATACAGACCTGAGGCAACATCTCCTGTTATCGTTCTCTTGAGTGAGCACATTCAAGAGTCATCTTTTGGCTAGAACACTACAGCAGTTATGTTTTTCATCCTCACTGATTCATAGGACGAGGTGCTGGATAATGGCATATTTTATTCCCAGTGATGCTCTCTTTGATTTGCTTGTTTAAGGGGCGCCTTCTCATTTTTCTTTGCTGGAAAATGTGGCATCAAGAGGTTTAGAATTTTTGAAAGAAAAAGTAATAATTATCCATGCTATTGGATAGATAATGATCCACGGCATTACCGATTACACCAAATGCACTGACTGATGACTCGGAGACCAGCACGGCCCACAGTGAGGCTGAGGCCTGAGCTCATCTGAAAGCTGTGCAACAGCTAAATCTATAAGGAGAGTGCCTAATTCTATGTAGCAATTGACTAGGGTTTTCAGAAATATATCATTTTAATGTGTCTAGGCAAAATTGATTGCACTTTTTCTTTCTGAAACTTTCAATAACACTGTTTATAGTTTAGGGTTCTAAAGCACTGTTCTACTGATCTAAAGTTAAAAACAAAAGCTCCTATTCAGTTACTTAGAAAATAAAATGAGCTATTTTACACTGTAAGGATGAGAACTAAATAGTTAGCTTTTTAATAATAAAGCATGATTTCAAAAATGAAGGACAGAATCGATAAGTTAAAAAAATTGATAGAAAAATTCAATCTAATATCATTAATACTTTATACTTGAATCTATTCAGACATGAAATATAAACAGGGAATATAATTATATTTAATATTGAATAGATTTAGTAGTAATGACAGTTCCTTGTAATTATTCTTCTTTAATCTATGAGATTATGTTTGAAAATCATTACCGAGTAAATCTTCAAACGCCTTAGAAGTCAGAAAGCATATCCTTTTATGTTAGAGAAGAAGTAATAAGTACATTTGAAAATAAAATATGTGCATTTGAAAGGAAGTGAGAAAATTAGAAACAGATATTAGAACTGACACCGAGAAAAGCGGGAATGCCTACTAGTGGATGTGTGGATGATATAACCCCTTTCCCTTTAAATTCTAAAAGCTTTGAATAATTCAAACTAAAATTACCACTAGTTTTTTTTTATTGAGCAAACTAGTGACACTTTGAAAGGTTGTATCATGTGTTGGTCTCTGTAAGCTTCCTTAATGGAATGGGTGGCTGGAACAACAGGAGTCAACAGGAGTCAAGTTCTTACCATTTGCGGAAGGTAAAGTCCAAGATCAAAGGGCCTGCAGCCAGATTCTGCCCAGCCTCTACCTTGCTTGTGGAATGCTGGAATGCAGCCTATATCCTCAGATGGCTCCAGGGACAGGGTTCTTTCCCTCCTATCAGGCTACCTTTGTTATGGGTTTAGTTTTCCAGACTTAAGACCCTATTCACCCTTAACTGCCCTGTGCACAAACTCCATCCATCAGAAGCTAGAGCTTCAGCATATGAATTTTAGAGAGTTGTAAGTCAGCTTACTTACCTAAACTTTTAATGACTCATAAAAAGAGTCATTTTTAAGAGCAGTTCATTCTCCATCTCCCTCCCCGCCCCATCCCCCTCCGTATCTACTTAGCTATGGGTCAGAAATATTTGGGGAAAAAATTGTCTGCACTAAAGACCTTCCATGTCATGACTCCCTAATAATATAGCAATTACTTTCATAACATTTATGTTTTATCACTTATGGCAAGTAATGTAGAGGTGGCATAATAGATGGGAACTCTTTGTAAATTATATGCAAATTCTCTGCTGATTTGAGAGACTTGATCATCCAGGTATTCTTGTATCTAAAATGGTTTTGAGCAAGAATTCCCCCTAAATACTATTTTTTTGACTTTTGAAATTATCTTTTATTGTACAAAAGGGTTGCATTTATCAAAAGAGTTAAGAATACAATGTATCTCGATCAATGTCGCCTCTTTCCACATTCTCACCCACTCCGGTCCTACCCATCCCTTCCCTCATTCTTCTTAATTTTGTATGACGTACATTGGATTCTTGACTGCATTGTCCGCTCTTGCACACTGGTCTAACACTCTCCCCTTGACCCCACTCCACCCACTTTGATTGCCTGCTTCCTGGTGTTTCATTGGTCTGAACTTTGACTCTGCTTTTCTAATGAATTAGACTAGTTGAGTGTTTCCTTAATCCACCCTTGTTATACATTTGTGTAGTATACTATTTAATTAAAATAGGATTCTTTTATTATTGAGACAATTGTGTATTTACAGTTCGGTTGCCATCCAAAGTTCACATAACACTTGAAAAATTTTATTGGAAGAGTGGTTTCACTGGAGGGTTTATAAATATCACTCCTGTTTGCCTGAGAGTAAGTTGGGAGAGAATTGCCAGTGGACTCTCTTCCGTCCAGTTGCCATGGAAAGGCAACTGGAGAAAGCCATAAGTTATGGGTTGGGGGTGGGAGGCACAAGCAAAAGAATATGATTCAGCCTTGTCTGCTTTTAAACTGGGTTCCCATCCTTGTCTTCTGTGAGAAAAATGCAGAAGGGTAATTTCTCAGGATGTGGCTCTTTTACTGGAACAGTAATTAAAGCCCCAGAACCAGAAAGATTAGCATCATCCCAGCAAGTTGTGTGTGTAAACAGTGTGCAATTATCTGATAAGAATGCTTCGCTTAGAATCTTTATTTATCTCCACAGTTAAAATGCTGACATGTTTTAAGGTATTTAGCCCAAAACATACAAACGAAATTTGGCCAACACATACATAATGTTCAACAGATGTGAGTTTGAAAGGTTTATGATGATCACTAGTGAAATCAGTCAAACCATGCTTAAATTAGATTTTTTTTTCTGATTTGTGAGTCATTTAGGGTCCACACTGGAGCTGATTTTGCAGAGAGGGAGAGATTTCACATTCTATCCTGGGTTCTTTGGAATGAAGATGAGATAAGGGAAAGATTGGCATTTTCTTTCCCGTAGCATATGTAAGAAACATTCTGTGTACCACATCTTCTCTAGCCCTGACATAGTTTACATAATTTTCTGAACTGAAGCATAACAGAACTGATTTTAGGTAGTTAACTATTCTGTCTTAGTTGCTCAGAAGAAAGCAAATACTGGTACATTCTAGCAACCGAGATTTTATTTGATTAGACTTGTGCAAGTACAGCCTATACAAAGATCTATAATTTTTTTCACTAATTAAAATGATTATTGAAAAAAATAGATGAGAATGATCCCACCGTGTTGGCCCATCATACAGGCTTCTTTGAAAAGCTAAACCCTTGAGTGGAATTTATGAAGAAAATATCTAAAATAGAAAGCAAATCTGCACATACAACCTTGTAAAGGTAATTTTACAAGGAAAGTGTTGATTATGAACTTCACATTGAAATGGAGACACGTCTTTAATACAGTGAAGAAGTTTTCCTTTTGGCAGATGTTTTTTTCTTTTGTCAGCCATAGGACTTGAACTCTGGGCTTGGGCGCTTTCCCTGAGCTCTTCAGCTCAAGGCGTGCACTCTACCACTAGAGAGCCACAGCGCCATTTCTTTTTTTCTGAGTGGCTTATTGGAGATAAGAGTCTCATGGACTTTCCTGCCCGGGCTGGCTTTGAACCGCAATCCTAAGATGTCAGCCTCCTGAGTAGCTGGAATGACAGGCATGAGCCGTGGGCACCTGACTGGCAGATTGTTTTAACACTTGAAAATAATCATTTACTTGTGGCCAAGCAGCTATGTGCAGTGAGTTTGGTGGAGCATTTGTGACAAGCAATGATCTGAAACAAGATTGCCTTTGCCCATTGATTAGATCTTTTTGATTAGGAATTTTGAGCACTATTGATGATAGAAAATAGACACAAGGAAGGCAGGAATCAGGGTGAGCTTTGAGGAGGAAGTCACTCTGCTTCAGACCTAACGAAGAAGTTGCAAGAATGCATGAATTCTCAGGCAATACTGAAGAGCGATCTTGTGTGATAATTATATTATTAGTGGTCCTTCCTGCATGCCCTACTTTTGATTTTTTGGTTAAGGTTTGTTTTCTCTATGAATTTTGAGTGCACTGATGGCAATCAACAAGTTACAACATTTCCTTTTCAACTTTCTGCCCTCACAGAACACAGGCACACGTCAGAGATAGAGAAATCTCACAGAGTACAGAGCTTATCACATTTCACAAGCTTCAACTGCTGTATAACAGATTATTATTATTATTACTTTTCCAAGCAATGAGTTCTCTTGAAATTTAGTAAAACATAAAATGCATATTACCTATTTTGGTTTTGGGACACATATATGTCACACACACATACATACTGATTTTTATCAAATTACATGTTTTCTTAATATTTCCAAATAGGTATTAATATCAACTATTTTCCTCATAAAGAAAAATAGTATACTCTTCCTTTTAAAAGCTTTAATATTAGAACATCTTGAGGCTTTAAATTTTATTTACTGTCATTTCCCTGAACCGGAGAATTCTTTGCATAACATGCCTGGTGGTGATCCAGCAGGCTCAGCTCTGATTCTTGGTGGGTACAGGGGTTGTCCTGGAAACACACACTGCAGAATTATAGGATCTGAGTTTGCCTATCGGCTCCACCACATAGAAATGGTGCAATTTCAAGCAAATAACCTATTTTCTCATTTTATTCACTTGTAAAATAGCTACAACAATGCTAACCTCAAAAGACAGTGTAAACACAGAAAGGAATACAGAAAGAATATGAAAGCACCGAAGGAAGTATGAATAAGAGAGAGTAGATTTCCCAAAGCTGGTAAGCCTTCTGAGGAGAATGACCATGTTCAGCGCAAGCAAAGTAACCCAATACCCAAGGGTTCATCGTGTTTGCCTGGGAAAACCACAAAATTGTGAGGCACTTTTCAGAACAGCTCCTATCTTTAGAAATGTAAATTATACCCAGCTATTAATATATTAGAAGCAAGTAAGTTTTACCCCTAGTCCCTTCCAATTTCAAATGACTACTTGAAAAGTTTAAATAATTCTTGATCTCAAGTAATTCATATATTATGATTTTCAGAACTGTTAGCCATGCTTCTTTCTTCCTTTCTCTCTTTGCCTTTCTCTTTCTTTGTTTCTTTTCTCCCCTTCCTTTCTCCCTTCCTTTTGTCCCTCTCTCCCTTCCTTCTTTTCTCCCTCCCTCCCTCCCTTCCTTCCTTTCTTCTTGAGAATCTACAATAGAACCATCAGAATTCAATTTCTATAATCTATAATAATCCACAACCATTTCAACAAACAAAATTAAAGACTTTTTTCTTTTGAAAAAAATATGGACATAAATTCTCCCTTCTCTTAAAACCCTAAGCCATAATTACATTAAACATTATTTTATCCTTGGTTTCATAATTTTGAATACAACAACATAAAATTAGGGTTAAAGATTCACTGTATGCAGTGAAAAATAAACCAGTTAAAAAGGAACCTATGGTGAAATGAAATACTATCTGAAAGTCGAAATCTGTCTCTCCAAGACGTCTCCACAGAACAGTGTGAAAGCATGAGTGAAGTATCTCTTCTTCCATGAAACTGGAAGCCGTTGCTTATTTCTTTCAGGTCTTTCAGCCAAGTCCTTTTTCTCCACCATGTTGAAACCACTGTTTTCATTCACTGTCGAGTTTCTCCTCCAGGCAGCACCAGGATATTTGCAGGGTTTTTACAATTTTTGTCTGTGGGCCAGGGCACTGCCTTCCATGTTACTGAGTCTCTTGTGGCCAATTGGGAATTCTGACCTCAGGATTGCTATTGTAGGTATAGTCTCTGGCCATGTTCAGGGTGGAGTAGGATCTGGGCGATGGTTCTACCAACTTGACAATGTTAATTCACATTTTTTTGTGTGTGTGTCGGTCATGGGGCTTGAACTCGGGACTTGGGTACTATTCCTCAATGCTTCAGCTCAAAGCAAGCGCTCTACCATGTGAGTGACAGTGCCACTTACAGTTTTAGGTTAATTGGACATCAGTGTTTCACAGACTTGCCTGCCTGGCCTGGCTTTGAACCTCGATCATCAGATCTCAGCCTCCTGAGTAGCTAGGATTACAGTTGTGAGCCACTAGCACCCAGCTTAATTCACAAATTTTTTCATCCTCAAAATTCATTACATAGTCTTGACTCCTTTCCAAGATTTCCCACACAAGAAGCAGAAATAAACAAAAAAGACACAAGGTTGGAGAAAGACCTACGTATTCTTGTAGCTGTCAGGAAAGTTCAATGCAAGCAGTACCCATTTTCAACTGGTTTTCTGAGCAGTGTAGAAAATAACAGGAAGTGGAAATTACATGTAAAGAATTAAGACTTTCAACATTTTGTTGTTTAAGATCTTAATCTTGTTTTATTTTCTCGTAGAGAATAGGAAGTGATCTTTGGAGGGAATGAGCAATAATGCATTAGTAGATGTTGCCATTGTTTCATTTTAAGGAGATAGTCTTGATGCTAACTGCATGAATCCAGGAGACCTGAACATGTTTCAACTGAATCATTCAACCAACATGACCCAGCTCTTTTGGAAGATGGGTTTAAATAAGGATACTACGGTGCAGTGTTTCCTTGAACTAGGCTATGTGTAAATCATTGCAGATTTACTAATATACTATGTACTAAATTAGGGATTTGTTGTTGTTAATAATAGTGGTACTTATTTTACTCTGTGTTTGATGACTATTTATGTATTACTGACACGATTCAACTGTTTTTGGAAAGGGTATTTTAAACACCATGTGCAGTCTAAAGAGAAAACAAGGAGAGATCCAAACAAGATTCATCACAAGTTTATAACTTCCTGTCCTTTAAATCTCCTGCTCTTGTTCTCTCAGACATCACACAGGGCCAAGAAGACCAGCCCTCCCTCCTCCAGGACTTGCAGTCACATCTCAATCAGATAGCCTCCGTTAAAGTGCTTTATAATGCACACAGTGTTAACTGTTACATGAAGAGTATTGTTCTTTGAAAGAGCATGCACATTGATAAAACATTAAGACAGAAACAGAATTTGCAGCCCAATTTTATGGCAATTATTAATGAATAATACTTGGACAACATCTTTTGTTTATTTCAGATGAGCAGGACTCCTACATAAAAATGTGTTCAAAATTTGGCTGTTGATTTTACAGCTTATGTGTTCAGAATCAAATCAGATTTAAAATTACTTAGGACAGCTTTCTAAACCACAACTTTGTAATAAAGTCTGAATACATGCACCAGCTCTGGAGATGGTTGCAATTTCAAGTATCTTTTAAATCTTGAAAGAGAGTGCTATTTTTGTGAGTTTTCCAAGGGGGGAGGGTGGGTGGGAGCAGAGATTCTAGAGCCATCAAGATTCAACTGTCATTAAGTGTAAGACTCTTAACGAAACTAGAAAAATGAGATTGTGCTGTCGTCTCTCCATCTCTCAGTCCATTTTCTTTCTTCCCCCTTTTTGTTTTGTTCAAGATCATGCCTAAGGTCAGAACCTCATTTAGTGTGAAGTTTGACTCAAATATGTTGTTAGGGTTTCCAATGTTTCACGTCATTGAATTCTGAATTCAGAAATCGAGTTTTGAGTAGCTCATTGCTTTCTTCCAAAAATGATAACATTTAAGCATCTTTGACATGTATTCAGAGAATATTGATGGCATAATATTGTGGAAGTAGTGAAGTTTTGACATGTATAGAGGAAAAGAAATTAAGGATCTTGATTATAATGTAAATACTTGCATAAATAGGAATTGTGTTCTGTACATACTTTTTTGAAGTTAAGCATAGAAACATTCTTTTTTTCTTTTTGGAATTGATGCTGGGGACTGGAGGAAGTAGAGGTTCATATTGCAAGTCTTCAATGAATTGCCACTGCAAAAGGATAGATTTGAATGTGTAGATATTACTTTGTATAATTAATGAAAACTAAGGAAAACAAAGACCAGACACTATTTTAAAATGTGCCCCCTACCTTAAGTAAAATGAAAGAATTTATCATCTAAACAAAAGTGTTTAAGGATTCCTTGAAATAGTATTCTATAGAATAAAAATCAAGATTTTATGATTCATGCAGAAAAACATAAGACACAAAAAGTATAAATAATATCAGCCTTAGGATAAACTCTATACATGAGAATCATAACTGGCCCTTGATGAAATGAATGCTAGCCCCTATCAACTCCTCAGAGAATATTTGTGATATGTTGTCTGCTCCCATGCTAGCCTACAGGGTTGGAACATGACTCTTCACCCATATTTAAATCTTATCCAGTTAAGTTTATAAATTTGTCATTTATCTATCTATAGAGCCACCTAGTTGAGCATACAGAATGCATTTCTAGGCATCATAAATTCAATGGAAAATATGGAATCCTGTCCATTCCCCTTCATTCTCTGGGATCCATGAAACCAATCCATGAGAATTGTAGAATACATACTCTTCTACTACACAGAGCATGAGCATAACTAGCATTCTAAGATTGTAAGTATTCTATTTCTTTCTAAAATATATACACAACAATTGCAAGTCTTGGCTTTGTAATAATGTCTGCTTAAAGGAGGTAATTTCTGGACTCAATTTGTTGCACACTTGATGATAACTCTTTGAAAGATTTCATCAGTCTTTGTGGTAACTTTAATGTTTTCCAGGTGGTCAATGAATTTTCCTCTGTTTGTACTTTATGCAGATCTGCAAGATTTCAATCATTTCTAAGTGACTATCATCATCATCTCTTATCTGGAACGAGTGGCCCTGTATTTTCTTAAGCATAAAACCCTGAATTCAAACAGAACTAAGTGAAATGAGGAGCTATTTTACAAAGCCTAAGTGTGCGCACACACACTCACAACACACACACACACACAAACACTTGCACAAAGGGAATTTATTTCACCTATATTCTCAGAATTCTGCACCCTCATTCATTCTATCTACCATCAGAATTACATGAACCTGGAGACGAGCATCTGTTTAATTCTTGAGCTCTGACATTTCCTCTTCAGAAAGTTTTAACTTTCACGGAAATACAAGGAAAGACAAGATTGAGTCGCTCACATTTTGGTTCTCTTTAATACTGGCACATAAGAGGCTGTTTCCCCTCAGACCTCTGACACAGATTCCGTTGTGATAACTATGGTCACATTTGTACATTACTATTCTGCAAGTCAACGAAATCCTAAAAGTACTCTCTAAGATGGTGCCAGAATGGGAAGAAATACCACTCTCTTTCAGCATTTTTGAAGGGATAACTGGCTGATCTTGAACATTTATTTATGGGTTGACAAATAATAACTTATACAGGGTGGATTTCAGAACAGAAATCACTGAAGTACAGAATAAAGAAATGTTTTCTCAAAGGCTGGGAGGGTAGACGGGATGTGGAGATGGCTTCATAGGTACAAAGACAGCGATAGCTAGAAGGCCTCATTTCTCATGCACTGTTACACAGAAGGATGAGTTTTTGTTAATGATAGATCAGATTTTTTTTCTTAATAATGATAAGATTTTGACTTTCATTTTATTTCATTGCTAGATAATGGCCAGTATATCAAAGAATTGACACTGAACACTCAGAAAGATACATTTGATGCAATTGCTTAGGGCCCATTAATTAAATTGGCTCTATTTCACCTTTCATCTTGCTCCACATGTTTCAGATATATTCAAGTGTGTGTCACCTACATTGAGAGGTGATAAAACATGACTGACAAAGGAAGCATTGATGCAATAAGAAATCCGCTGGCACTGAGAGTTTATACTTTACACAGGGTCATTGTAACCTGAACATCCATATTCAAGTGTAGATAACTAGTTTTATTGGAAGCATAGTACATAGTGAAGTCTGAATTTTACTGTAAATCTGGAATTATTTTGAGATTCATAAGACTTTCAGATTCATGAGATTTCTTATCCTGAGGGAAAAGATTGTGGGTTTACAAGTCAACAGACATTTTAAAGATTATGTCAGAATTAAAGAATGCAAATACAATGCATGAAATTCAAACTCTTTTCACACTCTTTTCCCACTCTCATTCCTCTGCTGTTGATATTCTATTTTCTCTTGCCATTCTATCACATTTCAATACTCACTTATTAAGGATATATTAGGGGTAGCTATTGTTCTTAAATAAGGAAAAGGACCTTACATTGTTAGTTGATTTCTACTTGTAGATATTACTGGAATTTGTAGAGTTAAATTGAACCAATTTTTTGTTAGATAATGGATTATGTAGATTTGACACTCATTGTATATGACAAAGCCTCGAGAACTCTAGTGGCCAATACTGACCGCTGGTATCAGGGAAATCCAGTTAAAACCTCATGAGACTTAGCACTAGGGTACAGAAACAGTAAGTGGTTGATCACTAACAAATGCGAAGCTATGTACCATTCTCTCCTGTAAAGGATTTTAGGAGTTTCTAGCTCCACTGTGTGCTTCTATTATTCAGTGCTTAACTTTTCTTTATGTTTATTTCCACTTAAGGTATCTGACTGGGTACAGATAATGGGTTCATTAACATCGAGTTCACCCACAGTATACCATGACTCATGCCAAGCAAAAGCTGAGTTAAAAGTAAAAACACACCTAATGCCTTGATCACTTACATCACAGTCTTTTTGCCTAAAGACACTAGACAGCATTTTACACTTGGGGGTCATTTTAAACATGAAACTCATGAACAAAATCACACATGTCCACAATTAACCATAAAAATGATTTATAATACAAGAACTAATGGGATGCTGGGACTTTGTTGGACTTCAGATGACTATATGTACAGCAGAAGATTAAATATTTATGCTGCATCTCTGTGTGTGTGTACACACGTGTGTGTGTATGTGTGTGTGTGTGCGCACACGCATGTGTGTGTGCTGGTACTGGAACTTGAACGGAAGGTTTCAATCTCTTACTTGCTTTAAGCTCATGGCTGGTGTTCTACCCTTTGTGTCAAACTTCCACTTCTGGTTTTTTGGTTATTGCTTAATTGCAATTAAGAGTCTTCCCAGACAATTCTTCCCAGTCTGGGAAGATCTTAGATCTTAGCCTTCTGAGTAGTTAGGATCACAGACATGAGTCACAGATGCCTGGCTGACAAGTTATCATTTCTTTATAAGGGTGATGAACTTCACTGAAAGTACTGTCTCGACAAAGCAAATAGGACAGGGGAGGAAGAAAATGTAGACGCTGGGAGGGACAAATCAAACCCTAACCAGGAAAGAGAAGCTTGGGCAGGATTGCCTGGTTACATTGGGAATTGAACGATAAGGCTCAGATCAGCTGGTTTGGGTGAGGAATGGGTGAGAAGAGAAGGAAAGAGGGGGTCACTTTTCATAGTGACCCATGGCACTATTCTTTTAAGAAAAGTGTTCTTTTCTGTAATGCCATTGAGCTGCAGTTATAATATGCTACAAGTACACAAAGTACTAGAAAACACATCGAGGTGCCTGCTGAGTAGATGTCATCATGACCGATTTCATTCTATTCCATGGAAGCACTTTTATAGATTTCTTGGGAAAAGCTATTAGCTAGTCTTACTAACAAGAATCATTACGTTTAATATCAGCGTCTACATTTCAAATCTCTATGCTTCCTTCTTTTATTTTATTATTATTATTTTTTACCAGAATGCTTAGACCTTTATTTACTACCCATCCCCATCAATACATGTCAGGAAGTTCACTACATATTCTTCAAGCCTCTGTCTAGATTTTCCAAGCTAATGCATTCTTGTTTTGCTGGCAAACACTAGTTACTAACCTTATGACTCACCATCCTATCTGGGGACAATATTTTCAATAGAAAGAAAGTTGAAAATATAGAACAGACCTCATAGATGTGGAGCTTGGTCTCTTTTATGACATTCATATCAGCTATAATTCTGTTGGTAGAATTTGATTTGCTTTCAGTTTGTTAGGACTTGGTTAGTTAAAGCAATATGTTTACACTATGATCTCAGACTCCAGTAATGGCAGCTGAGGTAATGTTTATGGAAGTTATTATTAGAGATCACATTTTATCTAAAGTAATCATATGTATTAAATGGGAGATATACTAATATATATATATATATATATATGTTCTATTAATTTACATTTGCTACTAACGTATTTTTCTATTAGATAAAGGAAACACATATAACATATTTATTATGTAGCATAAAAATAGATTCTTGGATAATATTTGGTTGAGATGAATATATTTTGTATAAACTGCAATTTAGCAAAAGCATTTCTGATTACAATTGTAGCACAATTTTCACTCCATCACTGCTATGGCAAATTTTTATTTAACAACTACATTCTTTAATTTAGAGCATTTATTAGTAGATAATAAATTCTTAGTACTCCGAGAGTTCCCCATAATATAATAGAAAAGTAAAGAATTTTAACGGTAAGAAAATGAAAAATATGGGGGAAAATCTAATGTTGCTTAGGAAACAACATCTAATCCCCTTCTCAGTAAGATTAGTTTCAAGGTTCATTATGGAGGGGATTTTATTACTTTATCTGGCTTATATATTTTTTAGGAAAGAGCACAAACATATTGTTTGAAAACATTTTCACTTAGAAAACTGCCTTCTCAACAGAAAAATAAAAAGTATAATAAAATTACACTGTTGGACGTAAGAACCAAAATGTGTAATTATACCCCAATAGCTATAATTTTAAATAATCATTAGCATTTAATAGTTTTCCAAAGGAAGCCCTTTTGTTCTGACATTTAAGTGCATGCATATACATTTGCTTTGGCCGCATTTACCCAGTCATTTCTCCGCTCTGTCCTCCTCCTCCTCTACCTTCCACAGTCCTAACAGGCCCTTTTATTTTCACGTTGTCTCATGTTTTTTGTTTTGTTTTTTCCTTTTTTCCCTAAGTTCTATGAATAACAACTTAAATTCTTGGCTTTACGAATACAGCTTATTTCACTTAACATGATGATCTGTACCTCCATTTAATTTCGAGCCAATGACTTAATTTCATGTGTGTGTGTGTGTGTGTGTGTGGATGGGTATCTGGTCTGATGAGTGACAATTTTTTAAGCAACATATTATCCTAAAAAACTAAATATTCTATTTGAAACGTGAATTTGTAGTGTCTATATTACTCACACATGTGTGTGTGTGTGTGTGTGTGTGTGTGTGTGTGTGCATACACGCGCACGTTCTAAGTGGCAATGAGGCTTTACTTGATAGTCAGGTGCAGTATCACTTGAGCTATGTCTTGGTTCCAGCATTTTACTTGGCTGGAGATGAATTCTGCTTGGATTGGCTTTAAACTTCACCACCCCTGGTCTCAGCCTTCCAAGGAGCTATGATTATAAATGTGAGCCACTGGCACCCAGCATTTTCATTGTTTTCAAATAGTGTCTTGTGCTTTTTGGATGGAGCAGCCCTGGAAATCCATCCCTAGATTGTTTTTAAGATTGGGTCCCATCAACTTTTTGCCCAGGGTGGCCTTAGACTGTGATCCTATCTCTACCTTTCAAATAACTGATTATAGGCATGAACCACCATGCCCACAGGTACACGTTACCTGTAATCTTAATTAACAGGAATGGATGAACTGACATGTAAGATGTATTGCTGTTTGGAGTGTTTGGTTTTGTCAGTGTGCAATATTACATGGATTTAAAAACAGGATGAGAGTTCAACTAAGTTGAAGCTGTTCTTTAATGTGAGTGGTAGCATGAGTCACCCTCTGTCCCTTTAGTGATAATTCATCATATTTTCAGCCATGACTGCATCATGGAGAACATGAGGAAATGTTTTTCCCTTTCAGTAGATTCTCTGATGTGTGATTTCAGAAACTATCTAACATATACAGTGATAGCTGGGGCCAGGTCAGAGCTTTGTGCATTCTGACACCAGCATAAACATGTGCATTCTGTAGCTCCAGTAATGTAAAAACTTACAAGATTTTACAAAGCCCTATCTTTGTGGCTTGTTCTGTAGTTCTTGTGAAAGAGGAAGTCTATAAATCATTAAATGTATTAGATTCTGAGTCCACTCTTCTACCTAGAAAAACATATATCTGGGGTGAAAATGTTTAATTGAATAGATTGATAGAATATCTGCAAAGGAATCAAGTTCCTGATTAAAACAATGGTGGCAAAGGACAGTTTTAGGGAAAGACAGCACACTCAGGGTGAGGTAATCTTACATCCATCCACATCAATGCTAACATTATTTCTCACCCAAGATCACCACATCTTTGTGTGCATTTGCACCAAAACAAGTTAAAGATTGTTATCACTTGCAATCTTTCTTGGCATAGGCTAGGTGAAAGTCATACGTGAAACACATTACAAGATGTATGAAAATGTCTTTTGAGGATTCGCATAGAGATTCAATGAGTGCAGGAGGGACTGTGGTTTCAGCACAGATGGGGCTGGCCATTGGGGGTTTGGAATGACTCCTTTTCTGGCTGCTACTGTTGATACCACAGCATCTGGCTGGGTCTTCGAGGGGACTGCGCACCCATCCTTTTTAATCTCAGAAGAATGCATTGACTAAAATACACCGCAAGGGATGACTCTGCAGCATGAGGGTGGAGATTAATTATCAGTAAATGAACAATATGTTAAGGAATTCTTAATCTCCATCTTAGAAGATTTTTGGGAGAATCATTAGTGTAGGGAGCAAAGGAATGAAGTCAGTGCAGCTTTGCATTCTGTGTCATGAGGGAGTCCCTGAGCTACCACCTTATCAATGTCAGGATGAGCAGCGTGTTAAGATAACGCAGGTACTACCTAACTACTGCAACTTGCCACTTGTGCTGACGGAGGGAGGCATTACCCTCCAGTTTTGTATCCTTGCTTCCTAGACGATGATCTAAGTACTTTTAATACACACAACATAGCTAAGTATAGCTAAACAGCTATATTTCTAAACAGGCCAGAGAATTCAGCAAATGTAGATGGGTAATATAGGAAGGGAAGGGAAAGGAATAGAGGGAAAGAGAAAGGAGAGAAAGGGAAGGGAGGGGATAGAAAAGGGAAAACAAGGGAGTAGGAAGAAAGGAAGGAATGGAAAGAGGAAGAAGACAAGAAAGGAGTGGGGAGGGAAGCAAGGGATGGAGGCAAGGACAAGGCGGGAAAGAATTCATGTTTGTCACGTTATTTGTATTGTTCACGTTGGTAGCATCAGGCCTGCTGCGGATGCGAGCAGGTATATTCATTGACAATCACTTTGAGTGTAGATATCATAGGGACCATCTGCTGGTTTGCTCCACTAACACAGATGCTTGGGTCTCTGGTGGCTCACAGCCTTTTGAAATCTCCATCTCATTGACCAGATAGACCTTCCTGATGAGGTCATTTTCTAGACATCTGTCCAATTCAGAAAATACAACAGTGAAAGCTCCTTGTATTTATCTTTGGAGGAAGGAAATAGATTTAGGGTTTCACCTGCTTTCTTGGTAAGACAGAAGTCCCCAGATTATTTTTTAAGTAGTGTGTCAATATTTTCAGTAAGAACTTATTCTGGTTAGTTCGCTCATCCTTAGTATTTAGTTGCTTTGAATGAGTCATCTCGAACATAGCTTGTCTTATTGAAAATCTTAATAGTGGATTAAGAGAATACAAAAAGCAACGCAGTCTATTACCGACCTTTTGTGTATTGTTGTTATTAAGTAGTTGTACAAAGTAGTTACAATCCCGTAAGTCAGGTTATGAGTATAATCCTCCTTTGTCAGTGTCATCACTTTCTTCATTCTCTCCCATTTCCTCCTTCCAGTTCCCTGCTCTCAAATTATTTTGCTCCATGTATGCATAATGTAAACTGCATATAAGGGCTGCATTTGCTCACCCCTCCTCCCACTATCTTGAGCCCCTGCCTTTGCCTATTTCCACAAACATGTTTTCACTTCTTGGTGTTGATAAACAGCCATTGGTTTTTTTAGAGAAGTTCTACATGTGGGTTCCTTCCCGTCATGTACCCTTCTTTAGCCAATTTGTTACATTTAAGTGCTATTTGTATTTGAGCAGTTATAATATCATGAATATCTTTCCAGCTCATTCCATTCCATTAATTTATTCTTTGAACAAATAGTCATAGTTACGCAGGCTATAGTGTCAAGTGAGTGTGTAGTGAGGAGGTGAATATGCAGCTAGGCGTGTCTTTCCTGTAAGTTGGAAAGCCATGAGAATACAGTCAATCTGATAGAGAAGTTGTCAAATGTTCATGGAAGGTTGAGGAAAGAGTAATCAAAATCAACCTGAAACTATCAGGCACAGCATGGAAAAGGAAGAAATATTTCATGTGAGTGGTGAAGGATAGAAAGGGGTAAAGACAGCATATAGGATAGTTGGAAAAGGAGGAAAAAAATTGTCCCAAAGCAGCATATGTAAAGACTTGCAGGCCTGTAATAAATAACATTTGCCTCTAGGCCTAGAATAGTTAGACAATGAAAGAAAGCCCAAAAAAGGATCAGAGGCTGACAGAGAGTAGGAATGGAACCTATCATGAAGATGAATATCCTTTTGTTTTATTGTTTACTTTGTTTAATGTGGGTTATGTTTCCCGTAATAATTCAGAAAAGCTGATTCTAGTAGAGTCAAGAAATGTGGAAGGAAACATTGCTAGAAACAGAAAGTAATTTTACAATCAAGAGATTGTAAGCAAGAGATGGTAATGCTTGTAATATGGTAATGGAATAAGATAAAAATGCTGGGGAATGGAATAGTTTTGAGATGCTTTAACAGTCAACCATTGTTATGTTAGGAGGAAATGTGGAAAGAACGGAGGTTGGCAGTGACTGGATCTTCAACAACAGCCAATCTGTCCTTCATGTGGTAAATGCTGACAAAGAAGCGAATACGAGACGAGGCTGTAATTTGGACATATTAGATTTGATATTCTTACTGAGCCCATTTAAATCCTTAAACATAGAAGGCTTCTTTGGGGAAAGCAACTAACTGAAGCTTTTCGTTAGAGACCCTTGCAATTTGTAGTGCCTCCCAGGGAACAATCAGCTATTTTAGCTTGGTTATTGACAGGATCTCTTGAGAATAAAAAGGAGTACAAAGTACTCTACAACACATTCAATTTTATATAATCTTTTCTCTTCTCTTTCTGTTACTATTCAATGAAGTAGCCAGAAGTACTTGTTAAAAACACTGTAGTACACTATTAGGAGTCTTTGTCAAAAAGCCTTTGTTGTGGTCTATTTATGAGAGTTCATCAATTAGTTCAAAGTTTTCCCAACAGAGTATGAACTAGATAGAAGTCAATGTGTCTGTATTAGTACATTATTTAGGCACTTCAAAGAGCAGAAAAGTCATTGCAAAAAGTCATTCAAAAACTGTTTTTTAATGAGAGCTTTCATTAATGTTTTTGTTTACTTAGAGAACAACTATCCTATACATTTTTAAAACTATTTTAAGAAACATCGAATCCAAATGTTCAGAATGGCATTTCTATCTTTTAAGCTCTGTGCTTATCATCTCGCTTGAAACAGGAAAGATCTGAATACACTTACACATATGGGTTTTATATGTGTACATATGCATATATGTTAATGCTACAAATCAAAGTATCCTACTCTTTGCATATATTTATCTATCCTAATTTAGTAAAATGAGTCTGATCTGAAAGCTGTCTTTTCTATATGATATTCTTAATTAGTAGCACAGGCATTATGAAGTCAGATCTTCATCCAGTGTCCTTCATAAAGTCTTGCATAAGTCTTTATCAAGACCCTGTAGACCTTATAAAGATTCTAATAAGATAGCAGATGGAGGAAGCATTATTGTCACTAATCTCTTACTCTATATAAGAAAAATAAAGCTAAGAGAAACTTTTCTACATTAGTAACAAGCAGTAGAACCACTGGGACAAGCCACTCTCTTCCCAGCATTCCACCGGAAGCCACTGTGTGTTTGAACTATTGGCTCAAGTCCCACATAAACCCAATGCAGTAATGTTATAACAGCCAGGAGCAGCATCTCCTTTACAAAGATGGAGAATGTCTTATTAAAGATTGGGAAGGAGCTGTGTGGCTTGGCATAGTATATGTGGTAGCTTTATCAGTCTTGAATCCATTCAGGAAACTCTGGCACTAGTTTATCATTTATTTAGAATAGGACAGAATTACTGGGGAAACCACTCAACTTGATCAGCTAGGATTTTTCTGGGCTATTGTCTATATACATTTCCTAACTGCCTTAGCCATTTGTTTCTCTTTTTAAGTTGCCATCTCAGTCTTGTAATTTGACTAAAGAAGCTTGCTATGCTTGGTGTACTTTGTTTACACTGTACTTGGATATTAAGTTTTGAAATAGTATTATTATTTCTTATAATGATATCTTAGATTTTTTTTCATAAGAGCCCCTTGAGGCTGACAATCTGTAGAGTAAAACAACCCACAGAAGTTCTAAATAAACCTCATAGAACCCCAGGATGGCTTGAGGCCAGTCTGCTCACAAGAGGAGTAAAATATGTAGAAGGCATCTTAAGGAATTTCGTTGACAGAATAAGAAAATGGACAGTTTTCTGATTTCTATACTCTTCTTTCCCCTCCCCCCTCCATTTTTTCTCCCCATCCTCGCCTCTTTCCCTCCTTCCTTACCTCTTGGTACCCTACTTCATCCTAACCTTTCCTCCTTCCTATACCATTATCTTCCATTTCCTTCCTCTTCATAATTTTGTCTCCTGAAAGATTCATCAATCATCCATAAATTAAACATTTATGTGGAGATTATTGGTGTCTCAATCTCCATCCCCAAAAGTTTATAAGCCATTTCTTCAACAGAAGTCTATATATGAGAAATCACAAGTATGCACTCTTTCCATTTAAGTAAAAATCAAAACTATTCCTCATAGTATTAAAAACACAATTATTTACAGATCAGTGTGTAGAATCATGTTTAATAATTAAGAAATATTTTGGTTGATGTTATGGATGGATGGATTGTTTATAGTATCTCATCATGTTGTACTTATCACTCTGTATGATGGGGATTGAGACAATTTTGCCAAGAAAATCAGATAATCTGAAAAAAATCCAGTAGTAACAGAACTAAATAAAGCACTAGCATTTGTTGAAGTTGTTGTCATCATTTTTCTTTGGGTAACATATACTTTTCACTGTTTTATGTTCTCCTAACATGTTAAATGGCTTTTTAAAGTTTTTGCTTTAGATAAATGCCAAATGTGGATAACTATTATGGAATCCAACAGATTTATTTGTAGAAACGTTCTGGGCCATGTCTTGTTGCTTTGCCAATTTCTTTTATTCTCAGGGCATACAGGGACGTGTTTAGAACAGGCAGAATGAGAGGTAGGAAGAAGACAATAAGAAGCAAAAATGAGTGTATACAAGTAATTATCAACCTCATATGTTTAAAAATCAGGATCCAAGATGCCTGTTAGAATAAATGACATTTTAAGATGACCAGAGATTGTTGCTTTCCTTCCATGGTGCATTGCCACCAATAAGCTGTGTTGCATTGGACACAACACTGCCCACTGAGCTGACCTTCACTTTTGAGAGCAGTGATGAGGGTATTTAAAGTTTTGAGCTAGACAGACATGACGTTTTTCTGTTTGAATAAGAAGTGCATATAAATTGTGTAATACTAGAATGATAAGAGGCCAGTTCAAGTTGTTTGCTAAGATTTGTGTGTGGATGTGTATGTTTGTGTCCTCATGTGTGTGTGTGTGTGTGTGTGTGTGTGTGCATGTGCACACAAGTGGGCAAAGATCCCATTGCTGTATTGTTAAATCTTTGTTATAAAGAAATGCTGATTCTGAGAGTAAATCTTGATTCCTAATGAGAAGTGACATGGAGAGAAAGATAAACAGAGTCTGAGGACAGTGGAGATAGAATTTTGAGAGCTGCCAATTGGCTTGGAGTGCGGCCCAAAGAGCGAGGAGAGGTCAGAGATTAAAAACCTGAAAATTCAGTTGGTCTAAATCCAACAGTAATGGTTGGACTTGTTCCCCAGTTCCTCAAGATCATTGCTTGTGAGAGGAGATGAGCCGGGGAGGGACGGAACACAACTAGAGCAATAGAGTGGGTGGAAATACTGCACCCTGTAATTCCAAAGTCTGAGATTCAAGACTTTTAGGCTATTGCGTGACCTTTGGAATGGTGACATCATAATATTCTTGTGTAAAACTTTAGAGCAACAATGCTTACTATAGAAGAATTTCACTAGAAGACTTTAAAGCCCTTTCAATTTCACACATATTTACACTCAGTAAATATTAGCTGCTACCGTTAGCCATTGCTGTTATTACAGAATAAAAGAGATAGAAACAACATGGGAAACAGAGGGGGTAAAAGTTGAGGTTGAAAAGGCAATGAAAAAGGACATTTTTTATCATCAGCAATGGCTTTTCTTTCTCCACTGGGTCGAACGTGCACAGAAATTTGGCATTATTTTATTGTTATTAGAACTGTCCATTTCACATGGTATTGCAAATCCAGGGTCAAGCAGTTCAATGAATAATAATTTTTTCATATCTAATATATTACCATGTGTGCCCACTGAGGTTTATTTTTTAAATCATCAGTGGTGCAAAAAATGGTTTAGTTAGTATTTTTTTCCTTCACAGCAAAAGAGTTTAAGCAACTGGAAACAGCATTTGTAATTGCAATGAACTCACCCCAAATCACAGCCTCCGGCAACGTTTTTCCGTGTTAGTACTTTTCTGTAGCACTCTCTACCAGGAAATCATTATCCTCATCACACTGCTGCAAGGAGTTTTGAGTAGTTTGAATCGAAATAGAATAATACATCTGAACCATGTATCTATAATGTGACAGAGTGGCATATAGAGAGAATAGACAGCGTTGTAAATCTCCAACAATGAAAGAGCCAAATGGGCTTCCTGAGTGTGTATAAATTTGTTAGTGATCCTAATTGGAATTGTGCACAAGATATCAGATAAATTACAAGAACTATTCATAGCATGCCCTTTTAAGTAAGTGCACTTCTCCTGAGAATTGTATGTTTGGGCTGCATATTACATTGACACAGGCTTTCAAGATACTTTGTGTATGTTCTTGACATAGATTTTTAAATCATAAGCCAATTTCTTCTGTAGAAGGATTTTAAACAAATTGCATATTGGTATACATAAGCAAACACAAATTCTCGTCTCCAAATGCTCAGAAATAAATCTTTTATTATCTTCCTCTCATAAAGCCATTTGTAAGACATTGGGAATTAGGGAAGGAGAATCTTAGAAAATTAGAACTTTGTGGTTCTGAGGGGGAATGTTCTGCACATATTCTAAAATATTCCTGATTTTGCTGGTATGTTAAAATTCCAAACATTCGATATTATAATTTTTATTTTTAATGAAGTCAATCTCACACATCAAAAACTCACCCCTCCCCAGTGTTTCATGCAGTCCTTACTCTACTTGGTACATTTTTTGCTGACTCTGTATTTATTGACGAGATGGATGCTTATGATTCACCGGTGTTTGTGTTCTGGATAGTCTTCGATGGTCTAGCATTAAAAAACATCAGGTATTGCACGCTGTTCCTTGATGCTCATTTTATGCCTTGTTGCATGAGACAGATAGGAGTTGATTTCAATACTACCATGGTTCTCTCTAGTGATTGGGACCAGGACACTGTGTGTGTGGATTAACGGACCAAAGAATAGAGTTCTAATATTTGTTAAACATTTCATAAAAAAAGAGATCAAGTGTCCTACAATGAAATCAACGTGGCTGATAAGGAATTAGAGAGCCAATTACCTTTTCGGTCTGTGACAGATCATCACCACGTTGAAGACTACATGCCATTGTGAAGACTCAGTCATAATCCAGCCAGAGGATTATTTATCCTCCCTCATGCTGTTCCTTCCAACTGTGGCGGGACCGTGTTGCTCAGAAAACCGGTTTGCAAAGACAGAAAACCTCAAACCATTCTCTCCAAGGAAAATTAGCGAAGTCTTTCCTTGTGAGGAGGCCTGGTGTCAACCTAATAATTCAGTATTATGATCGCTTCTGCCAGTGTCACTCTTCTGTGTCAGTCACACCTCCCATCACGATTTTCCCAATTGCCTGGGAAAGCTCATTAGATTGCTTAGATATGTTTAGATCATCGGATGCTGGGATCCAAATTGTTAAATGTAGGAAAACAAGAGCGTGAAGGTGGTATAGTGGCAGAAATGGAGGGCCAGAAGACTCCAGAGAGATCTCGGATTTTGGATTCATTTATTTCTCTCTCTCTCTCTCTCTTTCTCTGTGTTGCCTGTCCTGAGGCTTGAACTCAGGGCCTAGGCACTATCCCTTACTTGCTTTGTGCTCAAGGCTAGTGCTCTACCTCTTGAGCCACAGCACCACTTGTGGCTTTTTTTCTGAGTAGTTTATTGGAGATAAATCTGAGTCTCATGGACTTTTCTGTTTTAGCTGATGTTGCACCACGATGCTCAGATCTCAGCCTCCTGAGTAGCTAGGCGCCCAGCTTCTCTATGTTATTTATTTGGGGGAAATAGTACTTTTTGTGTCTCCCTAAGTCAACTGAGTCAGAGGAGAGTCCTGTGTATCCTAGCACCTGCTTTGTTTTTTGATGAAATAGTTATATACCCCACTGAAAATCCTGTCATGTGAAACAGGTTAATATACTTTTTATTTAGGAAATATTACTGTGTTAGAATCATGTTTTTTAAAAAATATTTTGAAGTATGCTTTTCAAAATTTGCATCTGTTCAGCAAATGATAGCCCCAATTTTTCACCCGTCTTCCTTTTTACCTTATCCATATTCGTTGTCTCTTTGGTCTTTGAAAGTAATATCAGTGAAATGGAAAAAAAAAAAAAAGTATTTTCTTTCCATAGCTTCTCTTTTCCTTTCTTCTTGTTAGGCCCATGGTGCTTATTTTTGGGTATAACATAGTTTGACCCAGAAAGGTTTGACAAAGGAAATACAACCTGGCCTGTAGATAAATATTCTGGTTGGATTATTGTGCTTTGGCCTCTGTGCATCATGCTACCTGTGACCATAAGATGCTCAGCATGGGGTGCAGAATTGGGGAGGAAGGCATGCAGGTGGGCCCCCTGCATTCACTGAGTGAAGGCAAGTTTGCTTCTTGCTTGCTTCCAGGAGGAAAACCCCACTGTAACCCTCCCCTCCCCTCATTCTGTGGACGGTTTCATCCAGTGTGTGAACTTTCTATACAACAGAACATTTGGGAGCATGCAAAATTTAGAAGACATCAGGTGTCTATTGAAAGACAAGCAGGCACTCTGAGGGGGTTTTGACTTGTATGAGTCTTACCACACTACGGTGTTTCTTGCAGATGTTGTTTCTCATCCACCATCTCTCACCAGGTTCTGTAAATGTTACCGTCAGGTGCTGTCCTCAGAAGGAGAGGGCATGGAGCGTGTGAGCACAGATGTGCACAGGTGTCTGCCACTCATAAGTGATTGTGTGGGACTGCGTATGCAGTCAGGATCCCAGGAAGCTCACTTTGAGACAGGGCTTTGCCTGTGACATTGGCATGCAGGTTATTGAAATAAACACCCATGACTGAGAAAAAGAGACGTAGGAAGGAGTTAGGCAGGCCAGCGTATGACATGCAGAGCCCGTGAGGCGCGAAGGCCCTCAGACCCTTCCATTTACTGAGATCTTTCTAATAAGCATAATTATTGCTTGGTCCAGTCGACCTACTTTCCTCTTGGGCTTGTTCCTTTTGCATTTGCCAGCTCTGTGTTTTCTCTAGCATTGGGTCTGCACATATCTTTTCTCCCATACTGACGTCTGCCAGGTTGCTTTGGACACATGTTACCTTTCTATTAGAATCAACAAGATTCTTTCCTGAGTAGCTCAATGTTTTCCCAGATATAGACTCTAAACTTACATTTCCATTATGTTCACCTTGACTATTTCAGTTTTCTACTACCTGAGACAGTACATACAATGCAGGCAACTTTTGAACAGTTATTGTAAACACACTGTACTGTTTTCCTATGGCCTGGGTGTGAATGTCTTCTAAAAGGATAAGGTGTGAACTATCTGTGCAAGTCTTAAAAATGTTTTTGCATATTCATTTCTCCACACTCGTTGCTCCATTGGATTGAATGTCTTCTCTAACATTAGGGCAAGAAAATAGCATTAGAAGTTTGCTGCAGACAAGTGTTCAAAAAAGTCTTCAAAGAAGGGCTTGATCCATTGGTCCAATAATTCCAAGTGATCTGAGAAAAAGGGTTGACTTTTTTCTTGTTGTTGAAGTGTTTTGGCATGTTTATTTGATTTTTTAATAACACAGAACGCACTGTATTTTGACATCCTAATAATTTTGTAAAATGCAATGGAAGTGAATTGCTTAAATTAAAAACAATCGATCTCCATTATTTCCATTGTGACATTTGGGCTCAGAAGCCTGGATTCTGTGAAATTGCTGCAACAGTTGCTAAGCTGCTTGGCTCTTTAACTGTATTTGCAAAACTGGACCTCGTCCTCAGTCAACAATTTCAGTGGGCACTGCTCCACCTTCACAAAGTGTGTTGTGTCATCAAGCTGGCCTTTATTAAAAACAAAGCCATCCACTTTCTGAGCAAGAATGGGTAGCATTTCCGGGGTCTTTGCCTTTACAGCTTCTGGCTCATTGGTGGTGCTCGCAGCTAAGTGATCACATTGCTGTCCTACCTGTAAGTCAGCAGGAGAGCATGTGGACTTTTGACAATTGGAATAACAATGAGGTCCTATTTAGTCCTCAGGACAGGACCTTGACCCTACGTTGATTTCTCAGGGATGTGAAAGTGTTAGATCTGAATTAGTGGTAGCAGTTAAAGATAGTGTAAGATCAGTGCTGTGGAGTTTTCTGCAGGATGCATGGGAGAGGACAGAGAGGGTGAGATCCTCTGAGATGTTGTCTCTTGATCTGTGGTTTAAAAAGAGCTGTGGCTATGAATGCATGGCTCATAGTTACCACGTGATAGGCACAGATGCACACACTTGCTGAACAAAAGCAAAATGTCTTTCTCTAAGGAACATGGTAATCGGCGGTGGCAATATATGAAAGCTTGTAAATTTGAATAAAAGTTTCATTTTAAAAATTTCTTCCAGAGAAGAAATTTTCTTTAACCTTCAAGCCCAAGTGTGCATGTGTAAGATATGAATAAACTGAGATCTAAGAATAAATAAGACATTACAGATAGAGGCAAGAAGAGATCCAGTATCATACCCACAGTTCTTTCTTCCTGACCTTGTGGTGGTAGCATTCCACTCAAAAAATAAGTGAGGACTCCACATTGAATGTTTATCAGAGCTGAAAGATTTTGAGAATAAAAACTGAGTTATCCTGTCCTTTATTTGTTGTTGCTTAAATAAAGAAATGAGATATGCTTACCAAGTTGAATATTACCTATGCATTTCCTAAATTATACCTTTTTATTACTCTATGTATAGTAATTAATACCTAAACCTCTTAAACCAAACCTCTTAATCAAAGATGCTTCACAAGAAAATTGTGTTCCATTATCCTAGACCACAATGATAATTATAAATTAGGAACACTTCAACCAGAAAGAAATGACTCAGACATTTGTTTTCCTTTGCAATATTTCTTCAGCAGCTTGATAATTACAAGTTATCTAGTGGCATGTGGAAAATATTTATTAGAAGACATAATGAAAAAAGAGATTTCGTATGTAACGTGTATATTTAAGCAGTTTCATTTGTGTTTACTCTCTATGTTTATGACTTTAACCTTGTAATAATCTGAATTATACCCTCTACATTTATGATTTAAAACTTGCAATAATATGGAATATGCTCTTAAACTTTAAAAGTCAGGAATCTATAAAAAGTAAATTAACATTAGGGTGTACATTGTGATTATCCTTTTTTATGTAAATCACGCTCAGGTTGATAAACACACTTTGCAGATGACTACATCTATTTTTGTTTTCTTTTTGTAATGCAAAGGGGCTTTGCTGTGCTAGTGGTATGCGTGCTCACAGTGTACAGTGAACAATTCACTTGCTCCTCTGCAGCTCCTTCCCCCGTAAACATGCCCACATTTTCAAAAAGTCTTTTGTTAGTTTTGTTATTCTTGAGTACTCTTAACCCTCAGTAACCTTTCCTTTCCAGTCCCCTTATGATGGGGCCCCCCTCACAATCTTATTTTTACACTTTTGTTGTCTACAATGGTGACATCACATCATCTTCATCATTGCCATCATTATCGATCATTTTGGGCCTGCTTATACAAATGAACAAGAGCAAGAGGCATTCAGCCTTTTGAGCTTGAATTAAATCAACATGATGATCTCTAGTTCCATTAATTTTCTTGCACATGACTATGATTTCATTTTTTTCAATGACTGAGTAATATCTCATGGGGGCACGTGACTGTTTGTAGGGGAATATTTTCTTTATCTGCTCATCAGTTGTTGGGTACCGTGTCCAACTCCAAGCTTTGGCTATTGTGGGTAAAGTTGGAATAAACCTAAGTACACAGATAGCTGAGTTGGAGATTGATTTGCACTCCAAGGAATATATTCTTTCCTTTGGTTTTAATTAGTTGTTGTGCATTTGTTCCATTGGTTTTTATGCTTGAACTCAGTGCCTTGCCCTCTTGGCCTGGTTGCTTTCTATTGGAAAGTGCTCAACCACTTGACCCAAATTGGCATTTTGCTGTTTAATTGAAGATGGAGTTTTGTTGGCTTTTGTGTAGTTTGCAAAATCAAAGTCACTTTGATATTCATCCTACTTCTATAGACAGAGTGATAAAATAATGACTTTCTGTTTGGGTGCCAGTAGCTCACAAACGTAATCTTGTCTACTCATGAGGTGGAGATCTGAGGATTTGTGGTTCAAAGCCAGCCTAGGTAGGAAAATCTGTGAGATTCTTATCTCCAATTTACCACCAGAAAACTAGAAATGAGGCTATGGTTCCAAGTGGTAGAGAGCTAAACTTAAGCAGAAAAGCTCGGGGACCAGGCCCTGAGTTCAAGCACCATGACCAAACAAAAAAGAGAAACAAAATAAAACAACCAAAAACATGGCTTTCTGAGTTTACAGAATACTGTGTGTCTCTCTCTAATGATTTTTCTACCTTATGAGTAAGGAGACTCAACTAAGAATTCTGTATCAAATATTGTGCATATTTGGGGAAAAATACTTTAATATAATGCAGATATTTACTTCGGATACATAACACAGGCTTTGAAAGTCAACTGATGAAAGTGAATTTTGTCATGATTAATGAATTGTCAGGGGTTTTGAATTAATATTAAACTATTCTCAGGATCACACTTTAAAAGGATGTTTGGATGTGAAATAGACATATCATCTTTTTTTTGCCCATTTTTTATTGTGAAAATACCATACAGAGAGGTTACAATTACATGGGCAAGGTAATGAGTATATTTCTTATCAAGCATTGTTGCCTCCTCCTTTGCTTCCCCTTACCATCTCTTTCCAACAACCCCCCAAAGTTGTAAAGTTCGTTTTCGACATAATGTCTTGTACATCTCATTGTTGCAATGGGTCAACCTGTATCTCTATTTGTTTTTTCCCTTCCCCTCCACAAATTATACCAACATCAAATACAGTGAAAACAGGGATTATACCGTGGGGGAGGGACATGCAAAGCAACAAAGAAATATCTTATAAATATCTGAAATATATCTGGATCTCAAAAAATTAAATCCCCCCCAACAACAAATCCTCAAAGAAACAACTGCCCAATAAATAAGTGGGCTAAAGACTTACAGAGAAACTTCTCTGAAGAGAAAAGAAGGATGGCCAATAGAAACATGAAGAAATGCTCAACCTTTCTAGCCATAAAAGAAATGCAAATCAAAACAACATTGAGATACTACCTCACCCCAGTTAGAATGGCTATAATCAAGAATTCTAATAACAACAGATGCTGGAGGGGATGTGGACAGAAGGTAACCTTACTGAATTTTTGGTAGGAGTGTAAACTTATTCAACCACTTTGGAAAGTAGTATGGAGGTTCCTCAAAGACTCCACATAGAGCTCCCCTATGACCCAGCAATCCCACTTTTGGGCATTTACCCAAATGATCACAAACAAGGTCATACTAAAGCTACCAGCACAACTATGTTTATTGCAGCATTATTTACCATAGCTAAGATCTGGAACCAACCCAGATGCTCCTCAGTAGATGAATGGATCAAGAAAATGTGGTATAATGCACAATGGAATTCTATGCCTCCATCAGAAGGAATGACACTGCCCCATTTGTTAGGAAATGGAAAGGCTTGGAAAAAATTATATTAAGTGAAGTAAGCCAGGCCCAAAGAAACATAGGTCCCATGGTTTCCCTTATTTTCAATAACAAATATATCTGAGACAAACAGAAAAGGTCAAATAAGTTGATGTTAGGTGAAATGAACCCCAAGATAAGGACTCAAATGGTTTTTCTTTCTTGCTATTGTTACTAACATATTTATAAGACATATCATTGAAAGTTTCATTCTTCCTTAAATAGAGTACAGGTAGTTTGTATTTGATTTGTGTTATTTGTTTATTCCTTTATCACTATTGTAGGGGCATAAAGGTAGTTTTCCTGGGCTTGGATTTCCATTTTGGGGAGAAACAATTCTGTTTGTAATATCTAGGTATTTACAAAGCTCTGTGTGTGTATGTGTGTGTGTGTGTAGCTACACAGACATATGTGAAATGAAGAATGTCATTAGCTATTTCTAAATTGCAGCACTTTTGTTCTTCAGAGGATTCATTTTCAACAGGGAAACAGCAGTTTTTCATTAGCAGTACGGATTTCCTACACCAACAAAGATAAGTATAACTCACATAGTCCCAGATTTTGAACTTCTGAATGTGTCTGATAATTCTCAATCCATCTTACCACCCTAAAGATGGTTATTGCTTTTAGCCACAGATGCTTACAATAACCTTGCAAGGACATAGAGTTTAGGCTCCAAGTAATTTTCTGCTTGAGAATTTTTGGCAGTGATTGCCAGACTATTGATGGTACCAGGTGGAAGAAAAAAAACTGTCAGTGATAGGACAGATTGCAAACTGCAAGAATCTTGAAAGAGTATGTATAAAGTATATATGTATATACACATACATATGTATGTATGTGTATGTATATATGTATGTATGTATACAAAGAAGGCAAGTAGTAGAATAAATTCCTCTGAATGGAGAATCAAATAGCATGATTGTATCTTTAATCTCTTAAACTGTCAATAATGAAAAAAAATAAAAACCTCACAACAGAATATATCAGAAAATACAGTATCAGAGATCAGGAGTTCAGTCATGGCTTAATATGTACTTTATACTGAAAAGAAGTGTACAGCATTTTTTACATCCATACCACAAGGACTTTGTACCACAACACTACACAAACAGAAATCAGTGGATGAGATTAGTTAAATGAATCTTAAGTCTGGGATCTACATTTCTGACTCCTGCATGTGATTGAAATAGAGAGAGAGCTGTGATTAAAACCACATCCCATGCTTCCCAACCGTCCCAATGGTCATCCGCACGACTCCCTGCGGTTTTACACTTGTCATCCGGGTCTGTGGCCTCCGTGGCACAGAAGCTGCTCTATCAAGACAGAGATGATGGCAGCATTGGAAGAGTAGTATTGAAAACAGAGTTGAGGCTCAGTGAGTGGTTGCTTAAAAGCAGCTGATTGATGTCTATTATCTACATTTGTCTCATGACTCAAGTGTTTTGATTTATGTTGCTGGACATGGCGCAGCTTTTTATGAGGTAGTGGCAAGGAAAGACTGTTCTGGAATGTTCTAGAGAACATTGATAGATAGCACGAAGAAGCACTGAGCTAGCTGTGGGGTGTGAGAATGTGGAGGTTGGTTCCCAGCATCCGTCATTCAGCTGTCCAGCTTTGCAGTGACTCTTAAAGTCTTTGCTCACACAAGCCAGTGGCTTCTACCACAGAAGCAGGATCTCACTGTAGGGCGTGTGGATGTGTGGATAGGAGTCTCACCACAGTCGGACAAGTTTTCAAACCTTGGTGCTGCCAAAGAGCCAGTCACGTGGAGTGACTCAGGCAGAACACTTATACTTGCTCTACCTCATTTTTGCCATCTATTGATAGGATTCATGAATGCACTCCTGAAAATTAGGTGAGATAGAGCGAACATTAAATAAACCAGGAACTCCTCCGTAATTCAACCCCTAATATTCACAAATTCTAAATTCCTAAGTGAAGAGACATACATGTGTTTGTAAGCCTGAGAGTGAGTCGAGAAAATAAGGACAAAGACCATGTTGCCGACTCCACGTTCACCTTCATGTGCGCGGTAGGCGCAAGCCACCAGTGATCCACTGCCTTATGATATGCTGAAGTCACTCACAAGGTGTGCCTGCATACAAAGCTCTGTTAGTGCACAGGGTGAATCTCTTACACAGACCCATGGGGCAAAATTCTATACCCTCCGGGACCTACAGGAAAAGATGAGGACGTTCTGTGCATAGTCTTTCATAGGGGTTTTCTCTTTTTAATACTTTCAGTACCTTGTCTTTTGAAAAAGAAAATATACTTCTGTAGGGCAGTGAAAAGCCCGGCAATTTGGTAAAATGAGTTTTTACATTCACCTTAACCAAAGTCCAGAAGGATGGCATTTATAGAGGATGAAAGATTGTTGGAAATGATGGATTGACTAGCATGTTTCCTGGGTTATGTAGTTCAGGAAAATGTGTAATTATTTCTGAGTTCCCCATGGCTCTTCTGTTGAACATAATGTTCTGACATGCAGCAGGGAGAGTTCCACATAGGAAATGCAAATCCGCAGGTGCCCGCCCCGCTGTGGAGGCCAGGTTAATCATGCAAATCTAATGCGGTTCTTGGTATTTCAAGAAAGGGTTTAGTTGAAGTCCCATGCCCATACTGATTTGAAATTCCTACTTTTGACAGCAATGTCGTCTCATCTTTTTAGCTTCGAAATTTAAAATACAGAACAGAATGGAAGAGACAGGTTTAAAGAGTGGACTTCCATCCACTTTGGTTAATCATAGAGAGGAGTGGAAGTGGGCCGGTAGGGGCAGAAGGATACAAAGGGCTTCAAGAAGGTGAGAATTGCTGGGCCCTGGAGCCTCGTTCCTATAACCCTAGCTACTCCGGAGGCTGAGATCCGAGCTTCACCGTTCAAAGACAGCCCAGGTATGACAGCAAAAGGCCAAAAGCAAAAGGCTCCGGAGTTCAAATGTCAGAATTGAGGGGGAAAGCTGGGGACACAGCCCAATGTCTGAGTTCAAGCCCAAGTAATAGCTCAAAATAAACAAACAAGAAGGTGGATAATTAATGGTAAATCAAGAATTACAAGAAAACACAATTTGCACATGGTCTATTAAAAAAAATCCTTAGAATGGAATAAAAAATTAAGTAGTTATGCATGTTTACAGAACATTGGCTTAGTTCAAAGTGGATGGCTGAATCTGGCAATAGTAGAACAAATCAAAAGCCACAACACCAATTTTCTAACTTTGGGGAGAATATAAAATACCTCTGGGAATAAGACCGTTTACCAGAAGCAGTGGAATCATTTGTCCTCCAGGGCACGATGACACGTTGTAACAGCCTTTCTGCTTTGCACAATAAGCCTTCAGCTTACCTTTCCAAAAACAATAACATTTCTCGTCTGGTTGCCTGACCTAAGAGTTATTTTACACATGTGCACATAGCCGACCCTCTTGTAAGTTGGTCTCCTCTGCCTACGTTTCTCACCAGCTGCACTCTGATGTGGATAAAGGAGATGGCTCCATCAAATACATCTTGTCAGGAGAAGGGGCCGGCTCGGTGTTCATTATTGATGAGAACACGGGTGACATCCATGCTACCAAGAGGCTGGACCGTGAGGAGCAGGCCTATTACACACTGCGGGCGCAGGCACTGGACAGGCTCACCAACAAACCCGTGGAGCCTGAGTCTGAGTTTGTCATCAAAATTCAAGATATCAATGACAACGAACCCAAGTTTTTGGATGGTCCCTACACTGCGGGAGTTCCGGAGATGTCTCCTGTGGGTAAGTCAAAAGTGTGCTGCGGTAGCTAATCTTAGATGGTTGGTAGATGGCCACTGATCCCGAGAAAAGTCACAGGAGCCCAGGGCTGTCGTGCGGGCAGTGAGCAAGAACAAAGCCATGGCAGCATGATGGTCACCTGAACTCACACTCAATACATTACTCTATTGACATGGTACATTAAGAAATCCGGTGTCCAGGTTTAAGGACTTTAAGAAGTTAAGTGTGAGTTCTGTTTTCTATGTAATGTTTGTTTTCTCCTTAGACATATTGTTATAATGACGCCTAAGATATAACGCTCATTCCTGGTAGACACAGACTGGCGATGGTCTCTCCTTCAGCTTTGGACATCAGGATAAGGATTTACTCAACTTTGTTTCCCACCCTCTCCAAAGCACACACAGGCGCGCAATGGCTTGCCAGGCTGTTTGCTTATCTGTGTCTCGGCTCACAAATATCCAGCGTACATGTGTCATCCTTCTGTTATTTTTTTCCCAAGTGAAAATCCAATAGTGAATTGTGTATAATAATGGCAAACCCATACTCGATTTGGAATATGTAAGAGAATAAAGAAAGCTGTTTTACTCAAAGCTTTTTAAAAAAAAAAATTTTCCCATTACTAGAAAAAAATAGCAAGTAATGTGCTTTTCATGTATATTTTATCCCAAACAATATAAAGTCTTACGTTTAAAATATAGATTTTCAGGTACTGTTAGAGTGGTTTACAGCCAATATGTACTTTAAAAGTGATGATTTTATAAAACAGCAGAAGAGATAAGAATAGAAGCTAGTTAATTTGTGTATTTGTTTTGTTTCACTGTATTGATGGAAAAAAGTTTACTTAAAATATGAAGAGAAAATTTCTCATAGCACATAAGAATTCTAGCCAATATGATTTAATTTGTTTAAAATAAAGGTGGTTTCATTTGTTCAATTGTCCAATAACATTTTCCACATGAAGAGTAGAATTCTAAGATATATGTCTTTAAATGGGTGAGAATTTGTGTGTCACACATATACACACAAACTTGCATGAAGTAGTTAATATATTTAGAAATATATTATATTATATATATTATATTTAGATTAAGCCTTTAAAGAATCCATGAATGAATGTATTTTTTGCCATCAGATAATGAGTACTGTATTCATATAATTATATAGGTATAAATATATAATCTAAACAAATATCATTTAATACTTAATAGATTTGCACTCAAAATGGAAGTAAAAATAGTAGATCTGAGCTAATGCTGTCCATATTCAATGAGCAGAAATATGTAACATACAATACAGGAAAACCACTAGGTATTCCCCTTTTAGTTTGTTGTATTTTTCTCCTTTGGGAAGGTGTGGTTCATAGTTTTATTTCATAGTTTATCAATTAGTGAAAGTAAGTAAAATAATGACTAAGGTGATGGAGAGCCTTTTTTATCCTGCTAAAATTCTTTGTTCAATAAATGAAATACCAGTTTCTGTCTGATTCTGTTTAAACTACAAAAAGATAGTTTCCTGAACGACTTTTATGTTCAGCCTGTTATTACATGGCAGGTTCCTTCAGGAGAGCAATGAAAATCTGTTACCTGACATTGGTGACAGACTCCTATTCCTAGAATTTCAGTTCCTTTTTTCTTTTGGTCGGTCATGGTGCTTGAACTCTGGGCCTGAGTGCTGCCCCCAGCTCTTCAGCTCACAGCTAGGGGTCTACCACTTGAGCCACAGCACTGCTTCCATTTCTGCTCCTTTAAGTACTGATTTTGTCCCCCTTAATAAAGGCATTAATAAATCGTGGTGAGTGGAATATTTATATTACCCCTATGTCAAGTGCTTTAGTATTGTTTATTTCTTTGGAGTCATCTTAAGTAAAAAACAAAAACAAAAAACATCAAGAACCATGTTTCAGATATATGGAATGAAGATAAAATTAATTTAGAATATAGCCCAAATGTAGCATTGGCTGTAGTTTGGCAGTTCTGAATTACTGGGTTTGGAAGGCGTTCATTGACAAAGCTTTGGATTGTTGTCTAGGGACTTCAGTGGTCCAAGTGACAGCCACAGATGCAGATGACCCAACCTATGGCAACAGCGCCCGAGTGGTCTACAGCATTCTCCAGGGCCAGCCCTACTTCTCAGTGGAGCCAAAGACAGGTAATGTGCAAATGAGGATGCCCCTTATACTTGTCTCATACTTTGGCTTAGAAATAGAATCAGTTGACAACCGATACCGTATTATCTTTAGTATATATCTCTGATCATGTCAACTTCCTTCAGTTTTTGTTTATTTTTAGTGTATTCATATACAGAATTATAGGAGGTAAAAATTTAAACACTGGCAGAAGTCTCTCTACTACAGGATAGAATAGAATGTCAGTTCAATTTATAAGATGATGGGTTTGTTATTTTCAGAAAAAAAACTCACCAAAACGATGATGTTGAACTAGTAAAAGAAAACAATTATGTTTTAATCAGTTTGAAAGAAATGTTTATTAGCTAAAAACCTGAGTAGAATATGCATATCATGTGGTTCATTTGGTTTGCTTTTGCTTTTAACCTGAAACTATTTACCCATTATTTAATCATATTGTGAAACATTATTGTTTTTATTACTGATAACACATTCGGCTTTTCTGGTTCTTCCTGTGCAGAATAGGTAGGTGCTTGAAAATATCTTGGAGTATGTGCTGCTAATATTTTCTCACTGAAAATACAAAACATTTCTAACTGAAAATAATTCTGTCTTTATCAGAGAACAGATTTCTTTTAAGTGCACACATATATGATTATGAATATAATCATATATGAGATCTTAACTGAATAATGGCTTGGGTTTGTTTTCTATTTTTATCAAAAAAGATAACATCAATTTGTTCTCAGATCATTGCAGAGATAAATACTTCCAGTGCCTTTTGAACTCAATAGATGTTGGGTTGCATAAATACAGAAGTATGTAGCTCATTCATTTGGAGTTTCAGAGTTTGCAATGATTTTTTTTTTGGGGGGGGAGGGTGGTTCCAGGACTGGTGTTAAACTCGAGGGACTTGGGTACTCTCCCTGAGCTTTTATTTTTCTCCCAAAGCTGGAGATGTACCAATGAGCCACAGTGCCACTTCTGGATTTATGATAGTTGTTTGGACATAAGAGTCTCACAGAATTTTCTGCCCACACTGCCTTTGAGCCCAAATCCTCAGATCTCAGCCTCCTGACTAGCTAGGTTTACAGATGTAAGCCACTGAAGCCAGACTTTGCAATGAAGATATTACATCAAGGTAAAGATCTTAGAAAGTACCTGGAGAATCTAGAGAAGCAAAGTCACACTGGAAGAGAAGTAAATGAAAGTTCTTGAATGTAGAAGTTCTATGAATGTAGAAAATCTGCTCCTGTTCTGTTCGACTTAATTTAGACACCCACCCTTTTTCTTATATATCTGTTTTTTTAAGACTAGAAAGACATTGACAAGTTTCTGACAATTTGCTCAGAAGTTACACATTCTGCATTATGTAACCTATCCAAAAATATCTGTACTCATTTCAAGGGTTAAATATTTTACTGCTGCTAATGAGTGGTTTGTGATTTTAGTCTTGCAGTAAGATAATGGAATTTTCCTATGAACTTGTGAAGGCAAATCTGTAATTGAATGACTGGATCAGATTATTAGTTAAATACATAAACTGAATTTTAGGCAAGCTCTGTACCTCTTGTCTTGTGATCATTTTAAGGACAGTTTATAAATAAACTTTGCTCAAACTAAGATGGCCTTGAGCTATAAATCGTGCTGTCTCTGCCTCCAAAGTAGCTGAGATTTCAGGCATGAGCCACCACGGTCAGCTTAAGTAGATGTAGTTTTAATTTTGGAATCTAAAGGATCATTTACAATTAAATAGTTTGTTTTGTTGATACTGTAGCCATGACAGTTATTGGGAGTTCTCCCTCCACATTTTTTTCTTGCAGAGACTGTATAAACAGTTTTGTTCTCTCAGCTAATTCGAAATACGAAAATGCACTTCCTGAAAGTAAAAAAATAAATTGTATTTTGTCAGACAAGAGTGGAGTTTTAAGCCCTCCGGGACACAGGGAGCTGAAAAATCAAGTTTCATTTAGTCCTCTTTACCGGGTGACTGCAAGATTTGTATCTATGGAGAAATATCATTACTTTCCACATCTCCAAAATCTAGAGGTTTTAAAGACGAAAGCAAGATTTTGCAGGGAAAAATGTTGACAATATGCTAAATAAATAGTAGTAAAAAATAGGTTGAATCAGTCATTGTAAGGTACATTTGTAGAAAAGTTTGTTTAAGAATGTAGTGTGGTTGAAACCTCAGAAAACGCATTTCACTATAGCCCTGTTTACAGACCAAATAACCAGAGGGTAAATCTAATTCCTCCCTTAATTTCTCCTTCCAAAAAAGTAGAATAAGAGCTTTCCTAAAAGCCAAGATTGACAATGTACTCTCACAAGGAAACAAAATGACAGTAGAAAACATTAAAAAAAGACCTAGAACATTTTCACCCTTTTTAATGTCCACAGAATTACAGGGAGATAGATCATTGCTAGGTTGTTGGTAAACTCTGTAACCTATTAGAAAATAAGATTCCATTTGTAGTTCTATTTGGTAAATGACAAGGCTACTTAAACAATTTAGAGTTCAAAGTATATGGCAGAGCCCTTAAAAAATGCCAAGAATTTATAATGTAATCAGTGGAATTTTAAAACAAGGGAGGGATCAGTGTGAACAAAGAAATTCTACTAGCATCACACTAGCTCAGGACAATGGATCCGTTGTAGAGATCACTTTCCTTTAGGATAACTTTCTTGAAGGTAGAGAAGTGGTGTCTGCATTCCAGGTGGCAGGTGGAATTTCTTCATTATAATTTTATGTACGTTTCACCCTCTTCACATAGGGGTCTCACTCACATTCTGGTCTAATTCTATGTCCTGGCATGGCAGCTTAGAGAAGGACTTTGTCAAACTAAAGAGGATCCCTGCCCCTAAACCCAAGGCCAGAAGACAGGAGGAGGTCTTTCCTCAGAGGCTTTTTATTTTCTGACAGCTGTGGGATCCTTTGGTGCTCTAGAAACTTCCAAATTCACAACTGTTGGGTTTTCAACATTGCTGGGTTTCTCTGTGTACACACTCATGCACACGCACACACACATGCACACACGTATTCCTCTTATTATCCTGAAGTAGTTGTACAAAGGAGTTGCCACTTCATAAAACAGTTTATGAATACAGTATGTCTTGATCAGTGTCACCCTTTTGAAAAATTTCACACATCCCTCCCCTACCCATTCCTTTCCTCTTTTTAATTTTGTAGGCTATACATTAGATTCTTGTCTGCATTCTATACATTTCTATTATAAGCTACCATTCCAAGAAGACTAAGTAATACCATTCTTGCACTAAAAAAAATCGAGGGGAGAAAAATCACACTTATTCAGAAGAGATTATCCAACATTTTGGCAAATTTTTATTCCCAAAACTTTTTTTAGGTAAGGAGGAACCTTCTCTGAAGAGTAAATATTGTGCTTGCTCTGCGTGTTTGACGAAGAGGCCTAGTGAATAACAATGATAAAAGTACCATACTTAATTTTTTGCCTATTTTAAATGAATTCATAATTTTTATTCTAGTATTGAACTTATTATACTCAAAGAAATTTCTTTTAAAGTGGTCCGTACACCTTTAATATTTATGCTCATTCAAGTTTCTGTATTCCTTTGACACGTAACTTTCAAGATTCATGAATACTTATTTTTCTTAAAAGTTAAGGCTGCTCTGTTCAAGATCTATTTCATCATGCTCCAGTTTCTCTATTTGTGAAAAAAGACTGTGCTTTGATCCTCGTCTGTATTATTTCTGCAAATCTGAATATATAACCCAATAGATCACAAAGCATTGAACCTAATATCTCTTTTATAAAGTCTAATATATTTATTTTCTCAGTGTCACTTAAGTCTCAGAGGTATATTCACCTAGAGTGCCTATTGCATTTTCCACTTGCTTTCTATTTATTTTCTAATTGTATCTTTGTACTTTAAGGTTTAGGATTTTAAAATTCTTACCCAATTTCCATGATTATCAGTATATTTCATCCCAGAGTGAGTTGATGGGTTTTCTATGCTTGATGAAACATTGAAGAGGGGTAGAGTGGCCTTTAGGACTCTGAATTGGCAAGAGTGACCATTGTCACCAAATGACGATTAGGACTGGTCAAATCCTCTCAAAATGGAGGTGTGCCCTTAGGAGCAGTGTTTAGCATTGCAATTCTTTCTTGAATATGCACTATACTCATAACATTAGCTAACATACCAAATATTAAGGTAATGTAAAACTGAAAAAGTTCATTTTGGTAGGAAGCACCATTGAGTAACTTAAAATATTAATTATGCATATTTTTACATACTGAATACTGTGTATAAAAACTTAGTCTGCTACATGCAAAGTAATTTTGCAGGTATATTCATTTGTAGATTCATATATTCACATAAACCATCATTTTTAACAACAGAGCTGATAGAATGCCCAAGTTAAAAAAAGAAAAAAACAGCATGGATTATTCATCAAATTTTTACTTCTGGACAAAGACTATTTTCTACTGGTGGTGTCTGTCGAAACTCAATTGCTACTCCCTCCCCCCCCCCAAAAAAAAAAAAAACCTGCAGCAAGCAGCTGTTGCTCATTCATGGTCTCTCTTCTGACACGTGTTATCAAGTAGATAGGAGCCAGGAGGAAGCAAGTGTCTGTCGTGTCTAATTCTGTGGTCTTAGAAAACTAGTCCTGTTCCCTCTGGAAGAGAAAGGCTGAATGGAAAGAGCATTAGTGGTTTGGAAACTTAGTGAATTCAGGTAACAGTTGTTATTTCTAGTTAAAAAGTAAAGTATTTCCTCATTTGATTAGATCCTAAAGAAAGCTAGGGTTTTTTTTTTTGTTTGTTTGTTTTGTTTTGTTTTCTTCATTAGTGGAACATTAATTGGCTCAAAGTGCTGTCAAAACTGTTGACTTCATTGTAAGGATGCAAAATCTCAGTAAGTTCAACTTTCACAGTGGAGTGGAGTGTTTTTCTCCTGATGGGCTCCAGTGATTACCGGGGACCGTTAAATCAAAGTTGGAATACACGAAGCAAGGCTTCAGCAGGGGCTTCCTACACTGTGGTAATTTCAGAAATGATTCTTATCTGTTGGAGATAGCTCAAAATTATAATAAGATGCCATGACAACCAAATATGCTCTAAAACAACAACAACAAAAAAACAGAAACACACACACAAAAACAAAGGAAAACAGTTGTCAGATGTGATGACTGTACTCCTACCTACTCAGGAGGCTGGGGTCCGAGGGTCAAAGTCCATAGATAGGAAGGGCAAGTACATTTGTGGGACTCTTATTTCCAATTAACCATCAAAAAGCTGGAAGTGAAGCTGTGTCTTAAGTGGTAAAATGGGAGCCTTTAGGGAAAAACAACAACAACAGCAACAGAAACAACAACAACAAAACACTGAAAGATAGTGCTCAGGCTCTGAATTCAAATCTCAGGATAAGCACAAGAAAAAAAATCAGCACTTGCTGAAACATTCAAGAATTGTCAGGTTGTTTTCCTAGACTAAAAAGCGTACAATTTTTGAACAAGAGCAGCACACATAACAATATTTTTTTGTAGCCACAGATTATACATAAATGGATAGGGTGAATAAAATACATCTATACAAAAGCTCTTCTGAGTACTACTTTCATCTGTAGTTAGAAAATACTCAGAAATCCTAATACTTGAAACAATACCTTCTCTAAAAATCTAATACCCTGGGCTAGGAAGGTGGCTCAGTGGTAGAATGCTTGCCTTGCATGCATGAGGTCCTGGGTTCAATTCCTTAGCACTACATAAGCAGAAAAACCCAAAAGTTGCTCTGTGGCTCAAGTGGTAGAGTGTTAGTCTTGAGCTGAAGAGCTCAGGGACAGTGCCCACACCCAGAGTCCAGGCCCCATGACCAGCATAAAACAAAACAAAACAAAATAAAATCTAATACACATGTTTATCTTATTATGAAAGTAGTAATTTATATTTCATGAAAATCTCGTAAAGTGTAGAGTTTCAGTTATATGACGTTGGCCTTACCAGTTCAGAGGCATTATGTCCACACTGCATTCTGGGATTACATGTGCCCCTGTGACTATAGATCTACCTAATAAATGAGAATAAATTGTGATGTCTCAGAAGTCTTCCCCAATATTTATGATTTACATTTAAATGTAAAAATAGTACCATCCACAGATTGTTAATCTAATCTAATCCTTCCTTCCCTCCCTCCCTCCTTCCTTCCTTCCTTCCTCTCTCCCTCCCTTCCCCCTCCGTCCCTCCCTCCCTTTTTGTCTCTCTCTGTCTCTGTCTCTCTCTCTTATTTTCTTTCTTTTTTGTGAGGGTCTTAGGGTTTGAATTTAGGGCCTCGGCACTGTGTTTTTTTATATATAACTTTTTCATTGTGAAAATACTGTACAGAGGGTTTACAGTTATATGAGCAAGGTAGTGAGTACATTTCTTATCCAGCATTGTTGCCTCCTCCTTTGTTTTTCCCCTACCCTTCCTTCCCTCCCAGCTCTACAGCCACACTTTTTGAGCTAGGGTTAGTTCTCTAACACATAAGTCACAGCTTTACTCCCAACTTTTTGGTGATTGTTTGTAGATGTGAATTTCATGTATTTTCCTGCCTAGGCTGACATTGAACTAGAATCCTCCAATTTCAGCCTCCGGAAGAACTAGGATGACAGGCGTAAACCACCAGCACAAAGCTAGAATGCTAATCTTACTGAAATTTCTTAATCTAAATTCAATTTTCCCCAGTTATTCCATTTGCAATGCGTTCAATAGTTGTAGGACTTGAAAATTATCTTTGCACGTGCAATCACTCGCAAACTTTGTGATGATTTTTAATTTTGGAGAAATGTTACTTATTAAATTCCTTTTTACACATGTAGTTAGAAATGTGATAACCAAGAAACAGAATTATGCTCTCTTTGCTTAATTACCCTATTAGAAAACACTATGAGGTTTTCTGCCCTTCTGCTCACCTGGAGTGTCTTAAACCTCTTATAATCAGAGTCAATTTGAAAAAAATCATATTTGGTAGGTATATATTGATATAAGGAAGAAAAATAAAAGATGACTAGAGATTTAATGTTGAAACAATGAGCAGACATGGTAAAAATCCATACTTTTAATATTTCATATAGATACAATGTTTAATGGTCTAATGCTTAATTATGAATGCTTAATCAAAATAGTTACACAGATAACGTTAAGAGTAAATAAGCAAAGAAACACAACTTATCTCTTAGAAAATTTTAAAAAGTCAGGGGGAATGTGGGAGAGAAAGTTGAGTTCAAACATTGACGGTGTCTAAGATGCATAGTATTCATAAACTACTTGTACGAATGACAACTTCTTTATGCAACTATTTAAAGATAATTTCTAAAAACAGAAAAGAAACAAAGAACAGCAAAAGACAGACATGTAAGCTGTAAGACTCTCAGATAAACATTGTAAGTTTGGAGACAGTATTCATAAACCCAAGCATTGTGGTGGAGCAAACTAGGATTGGAAACACTAAAGGAGGAATATGAAAATTCATAGAACAGTAAGACAAGAATATTAATATTAAGACAAGAATACTTGTGTTGTAGACACTAATCAACTGAACTTTGTGCATATATAACTTTTGCAGTTTTCCCTGTAACATTGCAACAATCAATTACAATCCACGGATAGGCAGGAAAATGAAGTCAGTAAAACGAAAGATCATTTTGTTGCTTTCAGTCTGAATAAGGCTGCATGTTCTCTGTCCTTCAATGCTGTGTGTCATGACCATATATGGTTGAATTTTACCTGTTCATCAAAATGGTTAGACATAAAGAAACCAAACGAGAAAAGGCAGCCACTTGTATCAGTGTTCATTGTTAGTGTCAATGCAGTGATTCATGATGCATTTTACTGGGATTTGAAATCTTACAGGAGTCATCAAGACTGCCCTCCCAAACATGGATAGAGAGGCTAAAGACCAGTATTTGCTTGTCATTCAGGCAAAGGATATGGTTGGCCAAAATGGCGGGCTGTCAGGAACCACCTCGGTCACTGTGACACTAACTGACGTCAACGACAACCCACCCCGCTTCCCACGAAGTAAGTGTCCTTTGCTTCAAGAACTCTCTTTGCCTGCCTCAGGAAACATTCTAGAGTATTTTTAAAAATAGTTGCTAAGCAGAGAATTTTCTTACTGCATTCTCCCACAATTGCATTGCCTGAGGGTCATGATCTTAAGTAGGTAACAGGCAATCATCAGGTTACCAAGAAGCACGAAGCCAGATGTCTCCAAAGGAAAATGATTATTTTTTTCCTTAATCATATATTGAACACGGGCAAATATTCATGGTATTTATTGATGTGTCTTTTTGCATCACAGACTTATTTGTGTTTGGTGTGTTAGGAAGATGATGGTAATTACTGTAACAATTCTTCACCCTCAGAATATTGCCTTGTCCTTAAAGACTAAATCAAACTTATACATCATTGGATAAAGTAATTGTTGACACATAATCTGTAGAATGTATATTCCCTTTAGTATTTTCATAGATATACATTTCATATATTATTATTATTAGTTTGTCCCTATGGCACATTCTGTTTCAAATGAAATGTTTCAAAAGAAATCAATTGAAAGCAACAGTACAACACATTGCCTCAACCTCAATTCTATCTTGACCGAAGTAGGTTTTGATTTACTGAAGCAAAAGTCAAAACACTCCCAATTCTATGTAGAGGTGTCTTGTTTAGAATGTTTCATTATGAGTTTTTTTCAGTTGCCCTATATATTGTTTTTGGCATGGTTCTTTAACTTTTTGTTACAGTGAGAAAAAAATCACTTTCTCATGCCACTGGTTCTCAAATTCTTGTCTAATGAAAGTGGGGAACTAAACTTTCTATAATAATACATGCCAAACAAGGAAGCTGTGTGAACAACCATGAAATCCACTTCTTCCTTCAAATAATCTTTCCTTAGATATTTCGTTTTACTTTTTTCCTATTTTTCATTATTTATATTATTATGCAACAAAAATAAGAGTACCCCTGGTCAACATATCTCAAAAAGAAAGGCACAAGGCTTTATGCATTTATCCATCCAAAATAATATTTATTGAAATGAACTCCAGGAAATGAAATCAAGGTCTCCCTGCCCCCTGTTTTTGTTTTCTTGCCTTTTTGCTCTGTTTGTTCATGTATGTGTCTTTGGTATTATAAGTGGAGACACAGAAATGAAGGGTCAAAGGGTGAACAAATGCAACAATGGTACTCATTGGATCCTATGTTGAAAATGAACTTTACAACTTGTGTGTGGGATGGGAAGGGAAAACTGGGAGAGATCAAGGGAAGGGGTGACATTTTCCAAAAGAAAAGTACTCTTTACCTGACTCATGTAACTGTAACCCCTCTGTATATCACCTTTATAATAGCAATAATTTTGTTAAAATTTATCTCAAGATTATCTTTATACAAAGCAAACTGCTAATCTTCAGTGTGTTCATGATGGCCTGACATAATGAAGTAGAAGTTTTTGTAAGAGTAATAATATAATTATCTTGGGCTTATAATAGAATTAACTGCCTGATGCTTCTTTAAATCCCAGATGACAAGAATTGGTCCTTACAGTTCTCGTGGCTTCAGTCGTCCTGCTTTCCTGGGACGTATACAGCATTTCTCGCTTATTAGACACCCCCTGTGCACTAAAGGGAAGGGAGCCAAGGGTGCCCCATTGACGTTTGTTCTCCTTTTTCTTTAAATTTTCTCCACAATTTAATTACCATTCTAACTTAGAAAGTTTCAAGTTGGACAAAGGACACTCCCTTATGTGTGGAAATAATAACCATCTACCGCAATCACTTTTTAAAAACACAGGAAGTATTCACAATTTTTAGGAAGCACAAACAAGTCTGAGCCTAAAACTATAAGTGATTCTTCAGCCAGAAGAACACTGCCTACACCCTGTCAAAAAAAATCGGTTCTGTCTTCATAAGAAAGCACCAATGCACCACCCTTTAACAGATTTGCTAATGGGAAATGGAGAAAAGGCCCAGGAGGCCTGAAAGGAAATAATCATGAACACAAAACAGTGAAGAGGGGCATTGTTCTGTGGCAGGTTGTGTTCCCCTCTTCATCTTACTCTGAAATGCTATTTTGTGTTTTTTTTATTTATTTTAAAAAATTTTTAGTTACAGTATGGTGAAAGGAATTATTTTTAAAAAGATATAAACAAATGAATTTTGAAAGTTGTCTGCTCATTTTCTTTATTCCTGCTTTAAAAAAACATCTCCTGTGTTCTCATACTATTGTGAATAAAATCAGCTCTTTAAAAATCCCAACAAGATAATTTTGCTCCTTGGTAAATTTATAAAGTAAAAAAAGAAAAAAAAGATGAATTTGGCCACTCACACTTCCTTGCCTCGTTTGCTGAAAAATTCTTAACAAAAGATACTCAGTAAGATGGGTGGCATGGCTCATAGCAAGAGTCCTGGCTACTCTAGAGATTGAGACCCACAGTAGTTTTGATGCCAGCCAAGCAAGAACACGAAGCCCTGAGCTAAATTAACAGCATTAACTTGTCAGAGATATTTAGGCTTGTTCTTGACCAACTGAGACCAAATCTATACTTTTTGTTAATATTTATAGAGTGTCCCTTATATACATTTTAGACATTTTAATTATGTTGAATTTATTTATTTTTATCATAAATCACAGTACATTTATTGCCACTAGCAGTAGAGAACTAGAGCCTCTTGTCTTGTTTCTCTTCAGGTTATTTCTCTACTGAACTCTTATAACCAATCTCTTGATGTGTTGTGAATTTTGTCTCTCTTAGCCCTTACTTATTGGAAAATGAAAATAAATAAGTAAACCAGACAAAAATGCTGTCTTAAAAACTCCAAATAATGAAGCATGATGGCTGGCTTGGTATATGGTGCTGTTCATGTCTTATTTTGAACTTCACAGGGTCTTACCAGTACAATGTCCCAGAATCCTTGCCAGCGGCCTCAGTTGTGGCCAGAATCAAAGCTGCTGACGCAGATATAGGAACTAATGCAGAAATGGAATACAAAATCGTAGACGGCGATGGCCTGGGGATTTTCAAAATATCTGTAGACAAAGACACGCAGGAAGGCATCATTACCATTCAGAAGGTAATATCTGCTGTGTCCTTGTTTTTATTTTCATTTCTATAAGGACGGCACCACAGAGGACACCACTGTTGGTTGAGGGAAAATGTGAGAGACGAATGAAATGGTCAGAGGGAATCATTGGCATTTTAACTTTAAAATAATAATTTATTTTTAGGTCTCAGTCATTGGGAAACTTCAGTGGCATTTGTAATAATTTTCATCAGTTCTACTGTCTGAATAGACCTATATCCTTTTTTGCAGCACCAAAACAATTAGACACTCTCGGCTGGGAAGTTGGCTCAGTGGTAGAGCACTTGCCTTGCATGCCTGAGGCCCTGGGTTCGATTCCTCAGCACCACATAAGCAAAAAGAAAAAAGCCGGAAGTGGCGCTGTGGCTCAAGTGGTAGAGCACTAGCCTTGAGCTGAAGAGCTGAGGGACAGCGCCCAGGCCCAGAGTTCAGGCCCCATGACTGGACCCAAAAAAAAAACAATTAGACACTCTCAACTACACTATTTGAAAGATGTACTTGAACAGAGACATGTTTTGTTTCTTGGCCAGTCCACTAATGAAGACCTATGTTCAACTTGAAGACATTTCATGTAAAGTAGACACAAACATGTATAGATGGACAGAATATAGGCAAAAATAAAAGTAGAGGCTACATACAGACTTGTTATATTAGCAATTATCACTGCATAAAACTTCATTAGATAATTCATTCCTGTTTCATATAGAAATTCTCAAATTACTTAAATGGAAATAAAAAAGAGAAAAAAATCCAGTACACATGACAAAAATGTATGTCTGCCACAGTAAATTTAAATATATCCCCATAACTGATGAAATAACAAATACATTTTATTACCTCTTCAATGTATATAATGATATTTGTTTTAAATAAAGAAGAGAAATCAAAGATGCTATGTAGTATTATAGGGAATTTGATATATTCCAAATATTTAAAATCCTTAATATTATAAAACTCTAACATCTTGAAGACTGAAATATGTATCAGCATGGAAAACCAGGTATATAACTGTAATTAACACTCACTGATAATTAACATATCAATACAGAAAGTTTTATTTTAGTGTTATACTAAAACATATGTTTGATTTCAGGCCAATAGACAAAACACTGCTGTAATTATTTCCAGTGGACAGCTGCTATTTGAGCTCAGCTGGTAATAATCTTTGTATGTAAGTTTTAATAAGTAGGATAGGCAAACTGTTGGCAAAATGTTTTATTTTGTGGTCTAAGATAAAAAGAACATTATAAGAGCTCAAATATTTCAAAGATGTGTGAATTCAACTTGCTAAAGTATTTTTAATATAATTTGAAAATATTTTTACTGATTCTTTATGTATGTTATATAAGACGATGGCAAGAATCATGTATATATGCATATATAAGCAATATGTATATTATATTATATGGTATATAAACTTGATATATATTATATATGTGATAAAATGGAATATAAATTTTTAAAAAATTTTGGCATGTAAAATTTTGGAATGGACTTTTGTTGTGGTTGTTGATAGCATCCTGACTAAAACCAAGAAACTCAGAAATAAGATAAAGGAAGTTTCCTGGAATCATTCTTAGCATATTTTCAGATTTTCCCTGCGATATGCAGAATACTGTGAGCAGGATACCAACTTGAGTTATTTGTGAGTACATCTTTCAGTCCCTCTGATATATCAGAATACTTTTATAAGAAAATTGATAGTTTGTTGACAAGATTAATATTAAGGTAAATAATTATTTGTTTTGATGGCTCCAAGTATGTAAATATCACTTTTATTCATAGTTATTTAATAATCATTTGTATAGAAATTTGTACTTATCTCTAGTGCATTCATGATATCACCTGGACTTAATTATTTTATATTATAAAAAAATCTTTGCATATTTTCTCATGAATAATGTGTTCCTATAGAAAAATACAATTTTTCCAGTTTTGAGAAATTATTGTAATATTCTCAAATATTTACATATATTATAACTAATGCAATGTATTAAGTATGATACATACACACACACACATATATGTATATACACAGACAAATGTCTTATATAAGTGTCTTATCTGAGCAGCAGGGAAAACAGAAACACTATTCTTCATTGACATAAAGAGCTGTAGATTTTTAAAGGGCATTGTGAGAGATTACTCTTAAATATGTGTTTCTCCAGTGCTAGATAAAATGGATAATGTGATAAAATAAGCATAATAAATGAAACAGAATATTTCTGTGGAGGTTCATATAAAGTACAATTTAATCATCCCTCCTCTACTGAAATAAACATCACAATTTAGTCTAAGTTATAAAGGCTGCGAAAAGAATAGTGTTAACCAGTTAGAACGATGTGCATGCTACTTCTTGGGTATTTACAAATGATTGTGTGGGGATGTTTACAAGCAGTGACATAGGGATTGTAAATTCACAAAGTGAATTTTACTTGAGTAAAATCTGTGGTTTTCATTCCACCTAGAATTCCTCTCTTACATATTTTCATACTTGAATTTATGACTTAGGACCTTGAGTAAGGTTTTTTTCTCCTCCATGGAGACATGTCAATTCTTCCTTTAATGTAGTTTTGTTTTCTACATAAATCCTCAGTTGGAATTAAACATGGAATTTTTCTTCAATATAGCATGTTACTAGAGGTAGAGCACAGTAAAACATGGGCATTTTCAAGATGCATTTCCTTTGAAGGATAAATACAACTCCCAGCGTCTGGCACCTAAATAAGTTGCTTTGTGGCTCACATTGTCACACATCCAAGAAGACAAACATGGGTCTCCTGAGGACAAATCTACTGTGGGATCTCCATAATCTCCTCTTGTCCACACCTACAGGAGGCAAAATGAAGTCAAAGAATAAATACTACCATGTAGACATTGATGGTGCTGGCTTCCTCCAAGTGCGCTGGGGGTGTTAGGTAGGGGGTCCCTCCCGGATTCAGCTGCACAGATTTGGGATATGTGAAGTCAGTTTTCGTAACTACTACTTGCAATAAAGGGGAGCTGAGTCTAAAGCCACGTGTGTTTTTTCACTACTTCTTCAATGTATCCCTGATGTGTGGTGAAGAAAAATCACACTGGTGGCATTTCCATTTTATTTATTTCTTTCTTCTCATTACATTTTTCCTTGGGAGATTTTACTCAATTAATTGAGCTGCCAAGTATAGGCAGTTCACAGCATGCATCTCAAAGACACTGACCCCATTTTGCCAGGAAAGGAATACATTTTTGATCATTTTAGTAAAGAGACTGAAATTTTAAAAGACTAACATAATGGTGCTGATTTGGTGGACTATTGAATTTCAGGCAATATTTTTTCCCATTCCATTATTTGGAAGTCTATGTGCTTACAAGTAAGAATATTTTTACAACATTATGCACATGAGTTCAATCTGCTTATCACAGTGTGATATTAGCTGTGATTGAGTAATCAGGATCAGAGATTAACAACAAGCTTCACCAAGAAAGGAAAGAGTAGGACCATATTAGCTGAATGATTATATGAATCTAAATGTCAGGGCATGACAGATATGATCAAAACAGGACAAAAGGCAGTACACCACCTGCACATATGCTGAAAACTCAGCATATGTGTGGGTCTAAGATATCTTCTAATAAGTACATCCTGAAATGGAAATGTCTAAATAAAAGTAAAATATGCCTTACTTCTGTATTTTTATGTGGTATGTAGATTCATAAATGGGCTGCAAAAAGCAGAATTCAAGAAAGAGAAGTCTAAGAAATAGGTATGTTATAATTTAGTCATTATATCAAGAGAGTAAAAGGGAAACCTCCAGGACAAGGAAAATATTTCAAATTTGAGTAAATGTTAGTGTTACTATGATGTCCTCTGAAATAAGAATGGGGGGATGGTCTGGAATATGTTATTTTTGATGTGCACACATACATACATGTACTATACAGGTAGATATGCTTATGTGGTTGTAAATAAAGATGTGAAACTCAAGGAAATGGTCTGGATTAAAATTTTAGAAAGAGGTTTCACGTGCACAAACGTGGCAGTCAAAATTAAAGGGGTGATTGTTAGTATCTTTGAAAACCATATACACAAACTGAACCTGACCATTTTTGTTTTCATGGAATAGGAAAATTCTGAAAACAAAAATCGGTCATAAAGTAGTAATTTCCAGGATGAATGTATGTTAGAGGGTTTAAAAACCACGAATTGGGAAACATCCTAAGAAACAAGATTTAATATTCATATACAGGAAAAGGAACTGAATATCAGAGTAATAATTTGAAGGGAAATTTTGAGGGCTCTTAGATTAGAAGATTCAAGAGACACGAAATCAGAATTCAGTTTGGTGATTCAAGTCTCATATTGTAGTCCATTTTCCTACGCAATGCTTCCATGCCATGTCAGCATCTGAAGATATCTCTTCTCACCCCTTTCCTCTCTGTAATTGTATCTGTAATTTATTGCTGCCTAACAACAATCTGAGGTTAGTGTTTTAAAAGCAAAGTAAGCCTTTTGCAGGTTATCCCAGTCTGGGCTGTTTTCTGCTCGTCGTCCCTGGACACACACAGGCACCCGTGGTCAGCTAACTGGCCACTCCTGGAGTGTGCAGCTACAGAGATAGTTGCCTATTTGATTGTGCACCAGGAAGGTGGATGTGTATCTGCCAGGAGTTACTCTAAGACCTAGGCTAGTGGGCTGGGAAGGTGGCTGGGTGATAGAGTGCTTGCCTTGCATGCATGAGGCCCTGGGTTCAATTCCTCAGCACCACATAAGTAGAAAAAGCCAGAAGTGGTGCTATGGCTCAAGTGATAGAGGGCTAGCCTTGAGCTGAAGAGCTGAGGGACAGTGCCAGAGTTCAGGCCCCACAACCAAAAAACAAAACAAAACAAGACAAACAAACAAAAACTTAGGCTTGTGCCTAAGACAGATACTAGGTAGTCTCTGAATGCTGCTATCTAGTAGTGAAACAATAGGATGCTGGCACATTATGTTGACAAAATTTAGAAACAGAAAAATCCAGATTTGAGTAAGGAATGGAGGAGGAAAGAAGAGAGAAAATAACAGCGATTTTAGACTAAGGAATAGAAGAAACATACCTTGAGTCTCAACTCTTCTGCAGAGAGACTAAATAACTTTAACCACTGATGATCATACTGTCAGGAAATGGTATTTTAGTTCCCTAAACACCTGAAAAACAAAATGAAATAAAACAGAAAAATCTTCAGGGAGAAAGGATTTCTCTGATACCCAGGTCCAGAGACGCCAATCGTTTGATTCATTCCTGGGGGTCTGCAGGAAGTCAGCGCTGGCATCACCGCAGAGAGGTTTGCACAGATCTGAAGCTCTGATGGGAGCCTGGAAGCAAAGGGAAAGAGCAAGGTGCCTGGGGTGTGGAGCAGCACCTAGCACATGCCCCACGGAGCGCCACCTCTGGTAGTTTAGCAAACTTCCCAATAGTGCTCTACAAACGTAAATTTGTCAACAGATAAGGTTAAAGCCCTCATGATTGGTTCAGCATCTAGATTCACCACCAATGGCCACAACTGATAAGCTTTTGTATGGCCATTCCATATTCAAACAATAAAAAGAAACAGCAAAAGTAAGATAGTATCTCAGTTTTGCTACATTCCACCACTATCTTCTCTCCTCAGATCAAATAGGGGCTGGGAAGGTGGCTCAATGGTAGAGCGCTTGCCTTGCATGCATGAGGCCCTGGGTTCGATTTCTCAGCACCACATAAGCAAAAAAAAAAAAAAAAAAAAAAAAGATCAAGAGATATTTGCCACTGTTTGATGGAAATCTCTAGCAAAATATAGGCTGAAGTATCACTGGATTGTGCTCTGGATTCAAACCTTCTATAGAATGATTGACAGTGCCAGTATGGCTTGTGGAGAAATACATACATCAACATGGCAAATGAATACCACTCAGGTTTTGCATTTGGCTAGAAAAATAGACATTTGTAAATGTAGTCATATAGGGTTTTATTTTCGTGTGTTATGATTGGGTGTTTTGTTGTTGTTATTGTACTTTTTGCTTGAAAAACCATAAAAGATCACATATACTCCCAGTAGCAGGTTCTGTTAAATAAGACAGGACCCTTCCCAAAGAGACACATGGAATCTGTGAATATGTCACCTCACGTGGCCAATGGAAATGTGCTGGTGTGGGTCCATTAAAGAGCTTTTAAAAATGTTAGATTATTCTGGACCCTATAATATTATTGTTCAATACAAGCAGAGAGATGCTTGTAAGAGGACCACAGGGTAAAGGAGGGTTAAAAAAGACAGATGCATATAAAAAGATTAAATGCTAAGCTTTAAAGATGGAGCAAAGGGCTGGGAGCCAAGAATACTTGTCTTTAGAAATTGGATGAATTCCCCCATGGGTCTTCTAGGAGGAATGAAGCCCATTAATATCCTGATTTTTTTCCAACTTATGACATTCAAACCTATAAAGTAATAAACTTGTTAACTGATTATATTTGCAGCATGTTTTTTTTATCATAGCAGAAGGAAATTAATACAAAGTCTAATGGGACATTTCAGGAGGGTGAAAGCTAATCCAAACAACAGAGCACAATGAGGAGGCATCATGGCTTAGGTAAGGGTCTGTGGTGGCTGAGTTAGGCCTTCTGCACTCAGTGGATCATCATGTATAATACCCTAGATAGCTTGGTGACAGAAGCTCTCATTTGGTCTTTGTCTCTTTAAGCTCACCATTCCATCACAGCTGGTTGTTTGCTGTATCATATTTATACATTTTTTTCCTGCCTTCCAGAGCCAGTACTTTCACATGTTATTTCTTTCTTTCTTTTTTTTAAGTTAAATGATCTGCTTCATGTTTCCCACTCACTCCCATTGTTGTTATGAGTCAGTGGGAAGACAGCTCCCGAAGCTACACCGACAAGGTTGCTAGCATGTGATCGTCAGCAAGAAACACACACGTGCTTGACTCCACTGCCAGATCTTTCCAAAGCCTCTGTGTAGCTCAGGTGGTCTCTTAAGTCGAGCTGATAGCTAATGAACAGTGAACAGTTAATGGATTCATGTTATGAAATTCCTACAACCGCCCTGACATGCTGAGGACTATAAAATCTGCAGTGTTAATGGAAAAGCATTTAAAGATTTATGAGGCTATCTTTGTGTATGTGTGTGTGTGTGTGTGTGTGTGTGTGTGTGTGTGTGTGTTCATCTGAGAATCAGAAACAGGCTACGTATTATATACTAGTGGTCACAGATTTGGGAAATCATATATGTATATATGCATATGTATGCATATACATATAACACATACACACACATATATATCATATGATATATATGTCTAATGGTACCAGACAATAGATAGGCAGATAAGAACTCTATAATTTGGGCATCCCATTTTGTATTTTGTGTATTTTTCAAAATATTTCTCACCTTTTAGCCAGGTCATAGATTGCTATCTTCCTAACTACATCTCCCATGTGGCTGGTTTTAATAGCATGAAGCACCACATCCAATTTACTTTTTGAGATGGGAACTTCCTAACTTTTGTCCAGGCTTGCTTTGAACTATTATTTTTGTGATGGGATTATAGTGTGAGACACTATACTCAGTGGGGATATTATGTTTTGAATACTTTGGAAATAATATCCATAGCTTGTTATAGTTAAAAATGTTAATTTAAATATTTTTGTTCATCTAAATGTTAATTTTAGAATTATAAAATATTGATTAAAATACTAATCTGGAAACTAGCACCTATAGTCATAGTCTTTTAATATGTTGACATAATTTAATGTTTTGGTTCACAACAGTCCTCTAATTGTTTATAACACTAGTAAGTTAGGAAGCCCAAAGAAAGGAATTATTCTGAATAACCTGATCTGAGTCACAATAGTCAAATAATCAAAAATGTTCTTCCATGAGGACTATGGGTTATGAGAGGGTGAGGAACTCTCTACGCATTATTACTAATATGTTCCCAAAAGTTGAATGTGTTCATCTACTGTGCTGAGAGTCAACTATGATAAACTAAAATTATTGCTGTTGTTATTGTTATTTGTGATCTTGAGATTGCATCCCAGGCCTTGCTCCTGCTAGGCTCACTTGAGATTGCATCCCAGGCCTTGCTCCTGCTAGGCTCACTTTCCAGTACTTGAACTGCACTCGGCCCTTTTGTGGGTTTTTGCTGGTTCTTGCTCCCTGATAACTTTGCCTGACTTGACTCACTCATGGTTCCCCTTCTACCTCTCAAATAGCTTGGATTACAGTCATGAGTCACCATGCCCATCTTAAATTTTAATTCTTAAAAATATTACAAAATAATAACTCATAGGAATCTAAAATGAAAATGGACACACCCAGTAATTATTTCCACCTATTCTCAATTTTCCTATATTTGTTTTGTTATTTTTTACACATTTCCTTTGGTTTTATGTACTCGTTGTCATTCAACATTCACTGAATCAAAATGTTTTAAAGACATCTACCGTAGATATGCAAACTTACTAGCTTGGAAGACTTGTCTGAAATAAAAGTCCACTGAATCCAGTATGGTAAAGCAGACAGGAAACAGTTAAATTCCTCAAAAGGAACCCACACAGAACAAACAGTCCACACCAACCCCACCCACAATCCCCTCCCTATCCAGCCTCCCCCCCCCGCCCAAACTATATGCCTGTAAGACTTCACAGGTAATGTCCATTCAAACAGAATGAGTTCAGATAACTTAGAGTTATAATATATAATTATTATTTTCATTACTAGAACACATTGCAATTGTCAGAGCAAAAAAAATGCACTGGACAAGATTAAACAATTAAAGAACATTTTACTCAGAGCTATTGCCACAGGGACAAAGAAAAATTTAGACTCAGTCTTAAAAAATTTTACTTTGCTAGCATGAAAGGGCTGGAGATACTTTAAAGGTTCCTTTACAAGTAAGCGTAAGTCTGTTGTAGAACCTGAGGTACAGGCTCCATCTTCTCTGATGGCATAACACTGTTTAAAAAATATTTACATCTTAAAGGGAGATGAGAAAGGACAGATATGACTAATTTTCTACAGTAAATGCTCTAAGAAAGGGAGGTCTAAACATACCTAAGCTGAGAGGAACATTGACCTTTTTGGTCACAACCCAGGGAAGGAAAGCAAAAGAAAAGTACCAGCAGTTCAGTTGTACATAATAAAAATATGTTTTGCTTTTAGAAAGTAATTGCTGATGACATTAGAGCTCTTATTATTGTATGTAAATGTAGAGAAATAATTCTTGTAGAGAAAACTTACTCAAAATTGTAGTTTGGTTTTAAGGTTCTGAGGAATTGTTTTCTTCAGAGAAAAAAATACCTTAACAAAAATGTTGAAATACATACTTGTTTATTCTATAAGTATAAGCTTATGTGAGCCCTGTATTTGGGGGAAATGTAAGATTTGTGTTTATTTGGTTGAGAAATAGGGAGAACATTAAACATTACAGAATGGACTAGATCTAATAGAGAAATGGATTCTCCAGACTGGAAGGAAATGCAGAGAGAGTTTGTATGAATGCATCATCAACTATGATATATTTAACATATAGACATGCATACAAACATATATACTGGTGGGCATAGAATATTACCAGTAGATGATAGCATATTATGATAGCAACTCCAGGATGAAGAATTTCCAGGAGGATTTCACATGGATCAGTCTCCAAAACAACATCATTTTTCAAAGGCAAAAACCTGAAAGTAAGTCAGTGTGTTTAATGAGCGTATATTGGGCTGGACCCTAAGCCAAACTTTTGGAAACAAAAAAAATAAGGTCAGTATTTTATTGAATGGATGTAATGTTATATTTTTTATTGTGAGTTAGTATTGAAAAAACTAAAAAATGGCAAGAGGAAAATTTGAGATTTTACTAGTTGTTAGAGTCTCTCTGTTAAAAATGAATATTATAATCTGACTTGTTCAAATATAGACCTTAAGTGCTGGAGAAGGAATAAAACATGAGCCAGTTACATTTACTTGAAAAATAACTTTGTCTTTTGGTTTTACAATTTGATTTGGGTTATGATTTATAATATTCAGAAAAAGGGAGCAATATTATTCACCCATGATTTAGTCTTCATTTTCTGTTTTTCTATGATTAGCTAAAATAATTTTAATACCTATCATAATAGAATATCAAGAAGAATGTATTAAGGCACATGGAAATTCTATAGAATTTAAGTTTCCCTGTCTGTCTGTGAAGAATTACAGACACACAACTGCATTCATTCCTTTATATGTAGCCCTCAAAGCCTTAAGCTAACTATACAACTCTTATAGGAACTTGGCAGATCTCTGTCTTAGACATTTATTTCAACATTAAATTTTATCACCCTTGGTGACAATGTTATGAAGAACTCTCTTTCATAGTTTGAGTACAAACTGCTGCTTCTATGACACTGATGTCACTTGACAGATGAGCAAGCATGTCTGAGAAGTCCCACAAAGGCTCTATGACTTCTCTCATTTGTATCTAAGTGACATATATCCCATGTCTTTGCTTTAGCCATCCTATTTGTTATTTGCTGTATGGGCTACAGGGTAACACAATTTGAGATTTATTTTCCATATATATATATATGTTTCCAATTATTTATAGTTTCAAAGATTTAAGAGAATCAGGTTCAATAGTACTTTCTTCTTTTTTTTCCTATTTGGATTATCTCAGTTATCATTTCCAGTTTACCAATTTTAATCTTCCTAATGAAATCTAACAGTTGTGTGATGAATCTCTCATGTGAAAATCAATAATGACAAACAGAACCAGAAATGAAAATATTCTTGCACAAACATTCTCTCCCATTTCCCATCATGCCACTATAGTTCTGAAAAGCAGATGTTTAGCTTATTGTGATACGGCCTGGAAATACTTTTATGTAGCAATGCCTTTTGTCTGTGATCTTGATTCATAGCTTTTCATCTGGATTATTTTATTGCTCTGATTTCATAATAAGTTTTAGACAACCAATCATCACAGAACGTTGTATTTCAACTTGACTTCGTGGTTCCAGATGTTGATGCCTCATGCACCTGCCTTTCGGATATGCTTAAACATAACTTGGCACAAAATAATTGCATTTACTTCTGTAGGAATTTTAAAGCATTCTGTTTTGAGAAAAACTTTTACCTGAGAACAGAAATGTGTGATTTTTCTTTTTGTAATATAAATAATCTGCATGGCTCTTTCAAACATAGTTGTGGATTTGCATTCATTTGAAAAGAGATGAAAATGAATTTTTTGACACATGATTTATATGTGTGTATGCATGTGACATTATAAATATGATCACACTTTATGTAAAGTAGAGTATATATCACATATGCTTCAGTAGATGTCATATATATAATGCAGCATATATACCATGTATTCTATTTACCTACATTTTAAAATTTATTTTGATTGACACCTGTATTGAGTTGGCATGTATGTACACATGTGTCTATGCCCAGTCATATTCTCATACACATACTTGGTACATTTGCATTATAACTGCTTTGATGTTAATATGTAGAAGTCAGTAAAACATGCTTACTATTTCACACCATTTATTTCAAGTTATTTATTAATTTCAGTAAATTGTGTTTTCTCAATGGTCACAGTGAGATTGGAAAGCCTGAAAAACATGCAACTCTGGGTCTGTTAGATAAAGTCACAAATATCTCTACATGTTATGTATATAATTACTACTGATGTTCACAGATGATGCTTCAGTAGGCAACGTTTAACTGTCTTTGGATTGATTTTTGTCAGTTTCTTTATGCTTTCATCCAGTCACTATGTGTGAGGAACACTTTAGCATGGTTAATCCTCTCTGAAAATTAGTATAAAGTAGATTCTAGACTACAAGTTCCAAACATCTTATATAAGCATACAGTGTGTGTGTGTGTGTGTGTGTGTGTGTGTGTGTGTGTGTGTGTGTGTGTGTGTGTGTGTGTGGATTGGAGAATTAAGAAGGCAGGCTTGATGATGCTTTATGGAGAATGGCTGTTTTCAGTCTGGACAATCCCAGTGTGCCTGACACTGACACTACAGTTTGAACGGCGGACAGTTCACCCTCTCCATGTAGGCCCAAAGCTAAGGTGCTTCCTAGTGCGAAATCGAATGGAAAGTGATGTTTCTCTTCTTTTTGCTTGTGAACTCCTGAGTAATGAACTTGCATGATGTGGTTGAAGGATAAGCATATGAATGTCTTGTTGCAAAATATTTTTAAATTCGGTGTCTCTCAAATAAAAATGTACATCTGTCCAACAGAGCCAGCGGTGGGAGTTACCTCCATAGCGCTTACCGTAGTCTTTGAGCCAGAAAAGCAGCAAGGTCCTGATTGGCATAACCACTTATTAGCTTTGAACGCTGATGGTGCACTTTCACGGCGGAGACCTTCCTATGCCTATTGACATTCATAAACGATAAGGCTGTGCTCTGCTGACTGTCTAATTGGCAATTTAATTTTCCTAATAACTGTCCTTTACAGGAACTGGATTTCGAGGCCAAAACAAGTTACACGCTCCGCATCGAAGCTGCGAACAGGGATGCCGACCCTCGCTTTCAGAGCCTGGGGCCTTTCAGTGACACAACCACGGTGAAGATCATTGTGGAGGATGTGGACGAGCCCCCCGTGTTTTCTTCCCTCCTGTACCCCATGGAGGTGTCAGAAGCAACTCAAGTTGGCAACATCATTGGCACTGTAGCGGCTCACGACCCAGATTCTTCCAACAGCCCTGTGAGGTAAAACCTTGATCTCCTCTTGTATTGTTTTTGCCTCCACATACCGGTACTCACTACTCCTGGAGCCATGAGGATGCTCTATAGCGATTCTTCATTCATAACAAAGGTAAAAACCCACTTATGCTCCTACAGAAGCATCTCATTTCCTTATGAAATCATCTCAGCAGAAAGGAAACAGGACCAAAGCAATGTAAGATTTTACTAACTCAAAAAGGTTCTCCAAGGGCATCATTGTTGAGAGCCCTATTTTTAAGTACTAATGTCATGTCAGGTACTAATCACCTGATCTGATTAAATTGGGGATTGATTAACTCATTTTTATAGTGATCTGTTTGGAAAGTATGCATTTTTTACTTTATTTCTATCTATAAAAATAAAATAATTCTTTATATATTTATAAGGATACTTACAAAGATACTTTAAAAATACTTAAAATTCCCATTAGGCAGACTTATAGCTAGATTAGACGTATTTTATAGTCAAATAATTTCATTGATCTAATATAGTTGTTTAAACTTTTTCTAGTATGCCAACTTTCAAGTTTTTTCTGTTAGCCATCAGTTTAGAGCCTAAGGTATGCCTGGGCCCATATGTGTACACACGTGTGTTTGTATGCACATGTGTAAGTGATACATCATCACTTCAATGAATTTTATGAATGAAAGGAAGCTGGAAAATATGAACAATGAATTAGACAATTTGAGCTTTTAAGTGCGAGAATGTAATCTTTAAACTGAAATTAAGAGATAAAAATCAGATTGTTATATCTAATATGTGCAATTTATAAGCTACCCTCAGATTTTTAGATTTAGTATTTTTGAATGAAATCTTGGCATTGTTTGAAAAGTGTCAGGCAAAGTATACATAATTCTTCCCTTAGTCCTTCCTTTCCTTCTTTTCTCCCCTAGCAGGACTTAGTAGAATTCCTATGAACTCATACTCCTTAGGGTTTCCCCATCTCTACAAAATGAGGAGGATATTCTCTTAATAGGATAACAATATAGTCTGTGTGCTAGAATGGTTGTGAGCCCAAAGTACACTTTCTCTTTCACTGTAATAAAGTAGATTCCTTTGTCTAAGATACTTCTCCATTTTCAACTTAGCCCAATCGGCCTGTGTACACTGACTTGGACAATCGTCATTTGTGTTTTATTTTGGCCTTCCATGTTCTGTACGAATATCCAAGTCTCCTGCCCTCATGAACACTCAAAACCAGCCATGTTGTAGGCATGGATGCTGTGTGCCCTCATCCCTGTGCAGGTTGGCCACTGCTCTTCCCAGCATGACCTAAGAGATGTTAGGAATGTCTTATGATTTCCTTTGAGCCAGCAAAAAAGAACAGTCAGTGCTGCATACTTTATTCAGGAGCTTTGTGGAGTGTTTTTTTTATTATTATATAAGAAAGGAAATGCAGATGATGCATTAAATTATGGGCTTTGAAAAATACTTTCCAGTGTTGTTATTATATATTTTGATTATATGTTATAAGTATTGGGGTTTTGAATGCCATTGTATTCCAAGATCAATGAAGTCAATGAAAGGAGACATATTTTATTTATAGTGAAGAATACCATGCATACATTAAAGAATAGATAATAGTAAATAATGTATATGAGTAAACATATACTTTCACTGAGTCATCAACTAAATTTCAAAATTATACTTCCTTCAGTGTTAAGCATGGTAGGTAAAATGTCCAGTTTTCTGAGACACCATGAATCCTGAGTCCCCAGACTGAGATGTAGCAGCTCTCTTGAAGCTATAAGCTTTGTGCTTCTATACGTTTAGAACTTTGTACTTCTTTGATGATTGAAAAAGCGGTATTGGTTTTACTCTAATCGTTTTAAATTAGGCCAATAGTACCAGATCTGCAAAAAAAGAAAAAGAAAAGGCACTGAAACTGGATAAAATTTAACCGTCTTGTTATATAATACTGAAGTATAGAATACAACACTTTATGTAGGAAATACTTACTGTTATGTGGAGCAAGAGATTGGAATTCTGGAAAGACATATGCTTCTGTCCCTTCAGCAAGAAAAGAGAGAGAAGCTCTCTCCACCTGATCCTTAGTTGGTACAGCACTGGATTTTTTTTTTTTTTTACCTTCTTCCCTAAAGTGAAAATCAAAGGCTAAGTGTAGCTCTTCTGTGAACATCTGCTCTTTCCTGAAAAGAAACTGGGCCAAGCTCATGACCATCAGAACACTGACATTTTAACAGTTTATGAGTATAGTATTTATAGTTGAAGGGATTAAATGAATCTAGAGGCCAGAACATAACAGTTCTAAGAATCTGATACTTTTGTATAGGTTTTCATTTCCTCCATTCAGATAGTTCATGTAGATCTAGATCACTATTTCATGAATATTTTGACTTCCTTTTTCCCATATAGAAATAAACAGTATGGTCACCTATAAAGGCAAAACTTAAAATTACTTTTAACACTTTAAAACAAAATTAGTGATTGAAAGCAAGCATGTTTCTACTTTTTTCTAAAACTAATTTATGTTGATTTTGGCCCATAGTACCAAATATCAAATATCTGTGGAACATGGAAGGATGGACATTGTGCAACTGATTCTGGCCGTTTCTTTGAATGGTAGACACTTCACTTCTGAGTTTCTCATCCAAAACATTAAGAGCAACCCGAGGAGCCTAGGGACCCAAGAACTCCACACTCGTTCATTATGCCACCCATGTAGACTGATCAATGCAATATGCATTTATTAAGAATTTGGGGACGAGAAGGGAAAAAGCAATTTGTTTAAATAAGGATACAGATTGAGCCATTGCAACAATGAGATGTACAAGATGCTATGTCGAAAATGAATTTTACAATTTAGGTGGAGCAGGAGGCTGTAGCTGAGGAAGTGGGAGGGAAGGGATGGTAGGGGAAAAAAAGGAGGAGGCAACAATGCTGGATAAGAAATGTGCTCATTACCTTGCTCATGTAACTGTAACCCCTCTGTAGAGTATTTTCACAATAAAGAAACTTAATTAACAGAAAAGAATTTGCTCTGAGCACGGCATTGGAGAAAATGTTCTATATGAAACAAGGCTGAATAAAATATTTCCTCTGAACTCTAGGAGCAACCAAGCTCAGTGAAGTAATGGGATCCCATACAAGTTAAAAAAAGTATGAGGAGGAAAAAAATAGTAGTGCAGTAACAGGACAAAGTGGGAGAGAAATCCTAAGCACACTGAGTCCACTGGGCACACGGCTTCATTTGAATGAGTGATAGCATATGCATAGCAGGAGCTGGGTAAGCCAAGGAAGTATGATGCCAAATATGTCTATGTTTTATTTAGGTGTAGGAGAAGAGTCTAGTGCTGAATTAGGAAATCAGCAGATTCATTTCCGCAGGCTACAGAGCAATCCCAAAGATCCAATGTTAAAAATAGCCAGTGACTTGGAACATGATTGCATCACAAAGGAGATGGCTTATTAAGAAAGGAATATACATTCTTTTCAGGATTTCTATCCATTTAAATAGAGAACTATAGTCATACTTATGTTCAAAGATAGGTAGACACAGTTTACCAACCTGAGAGCCTGTTAGCATTGCGTTTATTGTATGTTCTCAGATGAAAAGTCATAAAACGGGCTCAGAAGTGACATTATCCAGTGGGCCTAGTATGAACATATTTGGGAGATCTGAATAATTCAGCATGTGTTTCTCAATGCCTTGCATACATTCACTCATTTCGTACACTATTCTAAATCACTTAGAAATATCTAGCTTTTATAAAAACACATAGTGAACTAGGAACACAGAAAATGGTATTACCAACAAAGCTGGGTTATCTACAAAGTAGCAGAAATCAGTTCTGTGCAGAGAATTTGAGTTATTCTTTCTTTTAAAATGTTGCTCATTTTAGCATAATTACCACTAAAAAATGTAAAAGGAAAGTGAAAACAAAGACATGTGCATTGTTAGACTAGAATATTTATTATGTTTAGATCATTTTCAAAGCCTGTAAAATAAGAAATGTGTAATTTAATTTCTTTTGTGAATCATATTGTTTTAGAATTAGAGTGCTGCTCCCATCAAAGATCTGAGTTAGCTTTCTCAAACACCTCAAATCAGATGAACTTTATTCAAGATTTCATGTTTCCTAATTCACCCCCCATTTTCTCTAAAACTATTGAAACATTAGATTAATAAAGCAACACAATATTCTATAATCTTTTTCATGTGAGGGAGAATTATTCATGGGATTGGAAGATTAGAAGTAGCTACTTACCTAACTTCTATTGTCTTATTAACAACCTTTAATTATAATCAACAGAAATTAGCTAAGATAATTAATAGAAAGTTGGAATTTTCTTAAATAATTGCATCAAACTCAGACAAAAAAGAAAGAAAGAAAAAGAAAAGTTGAATCATATGTCTTCAGAAGAGAGAGAAGTAAAGTCCACTTGTAAGTAAGAATAGCAAAAGCAGAGTCTCTTTCAGGATGGAGCTGCTTAGGATAAATCATACCTAACCCCTTTTTATAGACTTGAGGTCAGGATTCAGAGTTTTTGAAGAGGGTTTGGTTTATTGTGAAGTATGGGTCATTTCTAACCCAGTATGCACTGAATACCTACTCTAGTGCCAACACTGCGTGAGCCTGAGAAGGTTTGAATTCCCAAAAAGATCTGGTTTGCTTTTATCAGAATAAGGCAGAGAGACAGAGTGGCAAACAGGGTATCTTCTGTCATGGTGCAGGGAATTCTGCAGTTTTTGGAAGTAATTTTCTTTTCACTAAATAATACCAAGAAAGTATTTTTGTTTCTACATTACAAATAAATGTGCCTGTGCTCCCAGGGTTGACAAATATGCTGGTAAAGAATTCTACCTGTATAGTAAACTATTGTGCATAAATGAATGTGCTTGCACACGTGTACATCCACACCCACACCACAAGTGTTCAAATGGATTCATTGTTTCTATTGTTAAGATTTGGCCACGCTTTCTTATTCCATTATCCCTTGCCACATTTGAAGTACTTGTCATATATTTGTGCTCAACTAGACCCACCTACATGTTCATATTGTGAACAAATGATCACTGGTGACTTCAAAGGAAAACATTCTAATTACTCTCAATGGATTATCATTCACATCAGTGGAAAAAATCATTTACTCATAATTAATTTTGTAACAGATGTGAGAAACACTTAAGAAACACAGAGACATAACTTACTCAACACCCCTCCTGCTCTATCTGTAGAAGAGATTATGGATTAAAAGTACAACATTAAATATGGGAATGAGACATCCTTGTGAATCATGCTCATTTTTTAGATGAAGAAACACAAAATGCAAATATTCTGATAAATGCATGACACCTGATGTAATCTGAGCAGTTTGTCATGTCAATAGTGGTGGCTTGTCTTTAAGGAAATACAGTTTGTAAGTACTTGAGAAGGAAGAAATGTAGGAGTGCCAACATGAGAAAGGCACAGATACTAGAATTCACTTGCTATTTCCAGTCATCTATGAGTACATCAGTCTGGACTGATGAGAAGCCTACAGATCATAGGGTATGGGGGAGGGAAGAGACAGTAAATCACAAAATTTTAGGTGTCAGAGGTCAAAAGCTCACTGATATTTATGAGGAACACTGGAAAGATGGATCAGACATACACATTTTGAAACATACTTTCACTCATTAACAGTGGTGAGATTCAAAATCCAGTACTGAAATAGAACAATAATGATGCTTGCTTCCATTGGTGAGAAATTGTGTTATAGTAGCAACAAAACATAACCCGATGACATATTAGGAAGTCTGTAGGTATAATCTCAAGTGTTGAATAATTCAGCAGCTAAATGCCAATGAGGGACTTTGCTTTATTAACCAAGCATATTTAGCCCATACTTTCAGGATTGCTTCTGAATCTCTTGTTACTGTATTTTTGTCTCTGGTGAAAGAGACAAGAAGGAGGAGAAAGCCAATATTATCTCCACTCTTGTTTTTCAGTGAGGTTCTACCAAACAAATTTACATCTTATCATCTAAATCGTAGCCATAAAGATACCATATCCACAAGAGAAGTTAGGTAATGTACCTTTTCAGTTGGACACGTAACATCCTTTTTGTAAAGAGCATTTAGTCCAATAACACATTAGGCACACAAATAAGAGTCTCTGTTCCACATGACCTTATGCATTTGTTGAGAATGAGGGGAAGAAATCTAAACCATGTTTTACACATTTAGTACACTGTGAAAGTGAGAAGACTTAAAAGGAAAGACTATTTTGGGGAAGGCTGGCGAGTCTGCTCTCGAGTGGATGAAGCATGAACAGAGGACGATGCAGGCTGGTGGAGTAGATGCACACTCTTAGCAACAGGTTTGATGAGGAACCTTTCTCTATAGGGCTGTCTGCAGAACCAGTGGACGGCTCAACTGCATTGCAAAGAAACAGAAGTGGTCCTTTAACTGCTCTCTGTAACATTCACTGACACAGGCCAGACTCAAGTTGCAGGAGTAAGTAGCTTCCTTGTGGGTCCACACACCACCTTGAACAGCATCAGATATTGCATGGAAGGAAAGGATCACTCATGACTAAGAAAGCACTTAAGAAAGCCTTTATCTTCTCACTACCAGTTCAGCTTCCAATTACCAGCCATCAGCAGCTCTCAGGCTCCAGGAAAGGAGATTCAGAGCAACAAGAAGTGTAGTCCTCCAAACTTGGGGGACATGTTTTCTTCTCTTTTGGTTCACTCTGCCTCTCTACTACTCTACAATGGACATTCGTATACATTTCATTCTCAAAAAAGTTTCTATTTTATTTATATTTTCTATCTAATGATGTTTTGTCATTGTGATAGGTTAGCTAACTTCATACAGCATCTCCGATTTTTTTCCATGTCCACAGGGTCTGATAAACACAATGGCAGATCCTTTGAATACCGTTGGTCAGCAAGTCCTGCTATGAGGGAGCTTTGAAGCAAATCCTAGGGGAATTTCTCAAGCTCATTCTTTTCCCCAGCTCCCTTAACATTCCCCACTCTATTCTACCACACAAATTAAATGGGTTCATCCTAAAACTTTATCATTTAGGTGACTATTTAAACATTATTTATCTATGTAACAATTCCTAAAAAAAATGTCTTTTTCTGACACTGAGAAGAAAGCATTTAATGTGTGAAGGAATGAAATAAATACATGAGATATGCACCCATGATAAAACATAAATTACCCTATATATATATGAAAGGATATATATATATATACACATATATATATATATGTGAATGCAAGGATAGATACATATGATCATATTCTACAGTGAAAGATAAAAGAGGATTATAGCCCTGTAGAGATACATGACATTATTAAGTCTGGGCTGATGTACTTATGATATAGAAATTATAAATATTTGAATGATAGAAATTTCAAAACAGAGAGGCCTAGTTATTTCTAGATACCAAATGAAAAGTAATCTTTCTCTACAGTGAAGAGTGACTGAAAACATTTATCATATTAAATGAATTCTCAAGTAAAATGTCTTTTATTCTATACTGCAATCTTTGAGGCTACTGATAATAGAATCAAATTATTTATGGCTTTAGCTCTTTAGGGAATTATATGAGCACATTTTTAAAGAAACATGTCAAATTCAATAACTTTGCATTGAAGAATCTACATGTGTATTCTTCTAGGAATATATTCTTATTATATTAGTAATTAACTTAGCCATTTGAGAAAATGAACACCTGAATGTTGTCATATTGGCTCAACTTCTAAAAAAGAACATAGGCTTTGAATTAGTACTATCTTATTGAATATGAATACCGATTTTTGTTGGGTAAATATGTAGAAAAAGTATATATTTATGAATATATGCTTACATGCATGATTATGTATATGCAGAAATATGTATATACTTATAGTCAAAGTATGCATATAGTTACAGATACAAAAAGAATCTTATTCTGGGAAGACACACTCCTCTAACACCAAATACCACCGAGTATTAAAAATTGATAGATACTTAAATTCAAAAATTTAAATACAAGGGTGGACTAGAAGTTGTACGAGTCTGTCTTACAACAAGAAAGCAAAGTTATCTTAGCTTACATTCTATAAGACTTTTTTTTTAGAAGACAGTCTCAACAAGTTTGAACTGTAATGGTGGAGAACAGAGCAGTATTTGCCATGCTTGCTTTTGAGAGAGTTTGTAATACAAAGAGTGTCGCAGTGAACAACCAGTTCCACGTTTTGATTTCAGTGATGATTATATGACCAACACGTATGTTGAAATTTGAAGGATCTTTTGACAGCAAGTAAAATCTGATATTTAATATCAGTAATATGATTTAAAATTGGGAGTTATCTTTTCCATTAGAATTATTTTCAAGGAAGTGTAAATTCATTACTAGAGCCATCCTAGCAAGAATGCATATCAGAAAGAGATTCTTCAGTTGGCCTATACTTTGGCATTCTCTTTATGCTAAAAATTATTTCAGAAATTCCAGGATGAATAGCCTCATTACATCATTAATAGCCTTACATTCATCATTTAATTTTTGAGAAAGTGTTAAAGCTACTGTCCAGCATATCACTGACTGTGTAATATAATCTAATAAATAGTGTATTCTCCTCAACTTACAAGTTCACTGTGACCTCTGTGAGTGAAGAACCATGAAAGAAACAATGATGTGTTACTTACAAGGCTCTGTCATGAGGTTTACAATCTCTACGCACTTGTACTATGCTTAGATTGCTTGTTCTAGCAGCAACTGTCATTATTTAACACAGTCAGTGTCATGGAAGGAACCATACTTTCTAGTACCAGTTTGTTACCCTGGTCCTTCCCATGTCATCTGTGAGAAGAAGATACTTTGGAAATGGATGCCCTGCTTTCATTCAAGTCATCAAATCCTATAGCCCCAGTCACCATTTACATGCAACCTCTTGAGCATCAAGACCTAAACCTCACACTACAGGTACACTCACAAATTACCAACCCAAAACACCTAAGGTGTATTGCATGTCAGATAATTGATTTAAGCCAAAGATTCTATGTTGCACTAGCCATATAGACAAGGAGATACAGTTATGAGGGCCACAATATACAAATTGTCAAGAATAAGTAAAAATATGAAAGCAGGCACACTGACACAGGAAGATGTTTGATGGATCAGTAGATCGTAGAGTCAGGAATGAGAATTCCTGGAAGGAGAGGAAAAGAGGAAAGCCAGCTTGTTTTCCAAAGCTTGTGTTATGCATGTTTGAAAAGTAGAAAGCTGAGTGCATATTCATAACAAAATAATATTAACAAAATATAACCAAACGTGAAATGTCTGAATTGACACAAAAGCTCTCAGAGTCAATGTGGCCTGGAGACTGAGCCCAGTATCTTCTATGTTCATGAGGTAGTTGAGTGAGTTTCTCATCATCAGGTCTAACTGGATAGCTGTAGAGTTTTTGATTTTTCTTCAGTTATCTCTTTTGTTTGTTTTTAATTATTTTTCCTAAAATAAAGCCTTTCTCTGACCCACCCAACCTGGAAGATAATGAAAGGAAAGTAAAAAATAGAAACTTTTAAGAGTGGAAAAAAAGAAATCATGTGGAATAATTTTTTAGTAACATTTGTACCCCAGGTATTTTAGGTATTTTCCTTTTGAAGGAAAGATTTACATGCCAAACTAGCCATACAATCTTTTTTTGGGGGGGAGAGGGATTGGTCATGAGGCTTGAACTCTAGGCCTGGGCACTGTCCTTCAGCGCTTCAGCTCAAGGCTAGCATTCTACCACTTGAGCCACAGTGCCACTTCCGGTTTTCTGGTGATTTATTGGAGATACAAAGACATGTGTTTTTCTGCTTTTCCTGGCTTTGAACCGCGATCCTCAGATCTCAGGCTCCTGAGTAGCAAGGATTACAGGCATGAGCCACTGGCTTTTGGCTAGCCATGCAAACTTTAAGAGCTCTCTATTGTAACAGGTCTTGGAATTCTGGCCAAGTACCTTCAAGGAAAGACTCAAAATAGAAAGGTATTAAAAACCAGATTGATATTATCAAAACAAAATATGGTAATATCATAAAAATATATAATAGCATAAGTATACAACACAGTAAATTATACACATATATATTAGTATAAATATATGAAAATAACAGGCTTTCTGAATGTTTGATTTTACAATGACCCACAAACATGAACAGGACTAATATCCACTGTAAATGCTTTTAGGAGTAACAAAACAGTAATGATTGCCATTTTATATTAATTATAATACTATTAATTGATATATTTACAATGCCATTTTAAATATAATAGCATATTCAAATCCACAGTGAACATAATGATGCATTAGAATTCATTTTCAAACATCTGCCAGTAAAGCAAAGATATTACTTTGAATGTGAATCAACAGCTATGCAGAAAAATTAAACAAGGCTTGCATTTCTATTCCTAATCTAACAAATCTCATAGTCAGCAGGATTTGGTGATTAGCTATGCAATTAACAAAATAATTTTAACAAAACATAATCAAACATGAAAGCTAAACTTTTAATTTTCAATTAGGTATTCAATTGACAGAAACACAGACTTGGAGAGATATTTCAATATCGATGCCAACAGTGGAGTGATTACAACTGCCAAGTCTTTGGACCGGGAGACAAATGCTGTTCATAACATCACAGTCCTTGCGATGGAAAGCCGTAAGTCACGATGGTCAGATTTGCACAAGGGCAGAGGGGAGTGAGAGTGCAGACAGAGTACTGTGAGATTTGAAGTCAGTGTGGCTTGCATTAGTTACATGACTGAACTGATCCAAAAAGAGTCCCAAACCACAGAGCTATAAAGTAGTTATATTCACGAGATTTACTTGCTAATGTTGGCAATGTTACTGAAAAGAGAAGACTAAAATAATGGTTCTTAAGTATCTTCTGAAGATTCCTTTTGTTCCAGTCAAATTTCTTAAATAGGGATACAGGTGGACCCATTGCAAAAATGAGATGTACAAGACACTATGTCGAAAAACAAACTTTACAATTTAGGCTGGGGGGATGCGGCGGGGGTAGGGAGGAGAGTGTAGTTGTGGAGATAGGAGGGAAAGGATGGTAGGGGAAAAACAAAGGATGAGACACCAATGTTTGATAAGAAATGTACTCATTACCTTGCTCATGTGATTGTAACCCCTCTGTACATTATTTTCACAATAAAAAACTTAGTAAAAAAAGAAAAAAAAGAAATAAAATACATAAAGAAAGCCTAAAAATTCTTATATTGAGTTGATGCTGATAAAGGAGTGGGCAAAATATTTTATAAGAAGGGATGGGAAGGGAAAACAAAGGAGGAGGCAACAATGCTTGATAAGAAATGTACTCATTATCTTGCCCATGTAATTGTAACCTCTCTGTATGATATTTTCACAATAAAAAAAAAGAATTAGTAAATTAACCTCTACCAAGTTATCTAGGTTAGAATATTATGATGTTGAACGACTTTTAGTCCCTGGTGAGAAAACCATTGAAAAGAAGAATTAACTTTTTGCAGTATGTGCACTATGTATTAGATAATGCATTACCTATATAATACTTGTGTATATAATACATAGTTATGTTCATATAGATATGAGATATTAGCTGAATAATGTTGATCTTGCATAGTGTACTGTTCATTCTTTATTCAAGAATTTTCTTATCAGTGACTAAGCATATACACATCTACATGCCACATATACATAAACTAAATATATTTATGTGTACATATAGATATACATATACATAGACTACATTCACATGCACAAACACCCCATGTGTATATGTGTAACTTATATATTACGTACACAAATTATGTACTTAGAGCTGACTATCGGTCTGTTTAAATAACACTCCGTCATGACTTCTGATTTGAAGTCTTGTGACACGGGACCTATTTGCCTGACTTTCAATATAAGTTGCTATGCTTGTCTTGTTCATATAAATTTTCTGAGCAAAAGAGCAGCCGTGTAACAGCTTTTCTAATGGAAAACTCGAATGCGATTGTTTAATTTCACAGAGAATCCATCTCAGGTAGGAAGAGGCTACGTGGCCATTACCATTCTCGACATTAATGACAATGCGCCGGAATTTGCCATGGACTATGAGGCCACTGTCTGTGAGAACACCCAGGCCGGGCAGGTAGGAGCCCTTGCCACATTGCTCTCTTTGGTTTGGATTTTCTTTAAATTATCCAGCAGCAATACCTTTGAAATCTCCCGGCTTTAAGTGAGCCTACAATCAACTTGTTTCAGCAAAGCTAATACTTTGATGTGTTGCACAAACTAATATTAAAGGAACTTTCCATTTCTGCTTTAATTGAATGATGAAAATTCCTGAGGAAGAGAAGACAGATATCATTTAAGCCCTATTAACTGGCTCGGGGCATGGATTTCTTTAAGGAGAAATATAGCATAGTAAATGTGGTTGTTTCTCACATTCTGTAAAAGAGGTTAGGTACCTTGAAGTTCTAAGAATTGAGCACTGCGCATCTGCTTGGCTTGTTCATCTATATTGCATAGTGTCTGTGATGTTTAGTGGGATGTCTAATCAATTGGTGCAGCTTGTTTTTGCGGTTCACAAAAGTAAGTTCACACCCGTATGTGGAAAAGGCCATCGTTTGTTTATCTCAGCCCTTTTGTAGATTGGGTTCACGTCGGTACACCTGATTCATTTCCTCTATCTCACTCAAGAAGATGACCTTTATGATGAGCTGTAAAACCATTCTCTCCTGCCTCAGAGATTTTAGCAGAGTGCACCAATGTGCCTTCCTGTTTTCCGCTTCCTATTCCCAGGTAATCCAGAAAATCAGTGCCGTAGATAAGGATGAGCCATCCAATGGGCACCAGTTCTACTTCAGCCTAACAACAGATGCAACAAATAACCACAACTTCTCACTGAAAGATAACAAAGGTACGGTATTGTGTCACAAGTGTACAACAAATGCAGAAGACTCTGTAAGCAAGGACTGTATCTCCCTTGGGAATAATGATTATGGATTTTTTTTTAAGAAACAGTAAGGACATTCATGAAAGGGCAATGAGCCCCTTAAAGAAATTTTATTTATAGATTTTTCTGTCATGAAGGAGAAGCTACTATTTAAACCATCAAAGGCTCAAAGCCAAATGGAGAACTTAGATCTATTTCCCTCTTTTATTTGCGCCTCCTTATTGGTTCACCATGTTCTTTTCCAGTGATCTAATATGTTGAGTAAGAGCTGTGAGATATAAGCAGAACTTGAAACATGAGAAAAAGAATGGAGCATCACACATTTCAGATTAAATCAACCATGATGTAAATGTACAAAAGTAGCATCAATTATTTCTTTTTTCATGAAAATAACAATGACCCATGTGAACAATAATAATAGTAAAACATTAATGTGGCTGAAATAGAAATAATTAAAAAAATCATACTTACTTGCTTCAGAGTTAACCACTCTTATCAATATCCTAACCTGTTTTATAGAAATATTTTTACAAAGGTTGATAAATCAATTTCAGTTTTGCTCATTAATATATACTGATAATTACAAGGACTTTAAAATAACATATTCATTAAAAGAATCTGTTCAATTTGTTTACCAGGCCATCTTGAGATTCAAATTCTAGGGACAAATGAATACTTTTGTTAGCCACATTCTGTCAGAAGATAGAGGTTATGAAATTATTGGCCTGAAGTCATTCTTTAGGACCTCTCAATAGTGCAAAAAATGCCAAATTTGCATAAAAATTCCATATGGAAGAAGCAATTTCTCCCTGACTGCCTTCTCCTTTCGCAAGACCACACTGTTGTCTCTTTAGTTATGGAAAAGAGAGAGCATACTCTATGTGAGGAATCTCAGACTCTAACTTAATCGTACATGGAAAACGTCATTCTTGATTCTTGGACATATCTCATACAAACACACAGATCAGGAACACATGACCTTCAAGAGAGGATTGTGATATATCCCTCAACAGTCCTAATCCAGTGCCACTATGGTGGCTGATTGCTGTATGTGTGTGTAAAATGCCTGGATTTACAGGACATCCATAGTGACCTTGCCTCAGAGGAGTCTGGCCCAGGGCCTCAGCCTCTACCCTAAAGGGAGTAAGGTTTTCTTCTGTCTTGGGGAGCAAAGGCAGAGTGTTGTGAATTTCATTACCAACTTCCTGAAGAGATGAAATAACTGCGCTTTTCTCACATACTTGTAACACTTGATCATGCTCTTCCCTTCACTGAGTGTGCATATACGTGAGCACGCACACGTGCCTGTGCACACTTTTTTGATGTCTCGTTATATGTCAGGCAACATTAAAAATAAGCAATTTCTAGATCTTTTTGTACCAGATCATAAATACTTACAGCATCTAAACCAGTGGAAGGGAAGCCATCACCCTGTGTATTTTATTATCAGTAAAAGTGTATACTTAGATTGTGACCACCAACAGTTCCATGTTGAATTTTTCAGTGAGTATCTTTTCAAGTTCAGTATATTTCAAAACAATAAGATTCTTTCACATACAAATCCATCAGAAGAAATCTGGAAATTAATTTTTTTATTCCTGTCTCATCCATTACTATAATTGGTTCTTTTTTAGCAGTCTACCCTTAGCTTGCTGTGTTGTCTTGTTTGAGACAGAAATGAGGTTTGCCTCCTGTCTTTCTACAGTACCATAAATTAGTTCAAGCTAACTTGGATAAGTATCATTTTGACTGGCAAGAGGAATACATAACTAAAGCATGCTGAGTGGCATTATGGATCCTGAGATGCCCTTTTTGCTTTATGTCCTCATTAATCTAAGAATACCATACATTTCCTAATTATTTAACTATGACAATGAGCTAATAAGACTTCACATTTATAAAAACAATATATTTCTGACCTGGAAATCACAGTTACAGGATTCACTTTGTATATCTTTGTAACTAATGTAGCTGTGCTTTATGAAATCAAATAGTTAATTATTGAATATAATTGCCTGCTTTATTATTGACAAAATGTTTAAAAACTTGCTGATAGGGAAAGAATAAATATAGATATACAATTTCTAAAAATTTTACAATAATTCCTGTCCTACACACCCATGTACAATAACTTTCTGCATGTTAACAATTCTATCACTGAAGTGATGTTGAACTCACAGATGTGTGTTACCTGAGGAGATTACTTAGGTTTTAATTTTGGTCATAACAATGAAATTGACTGACAAATTTCCTAGAATATACTCTCTAAGCAAAGCATGAGTGCATATTCAATTTCAGTTATGGTTTGAAGTGTAAGGTGAGTAAAACGGTACACCATAGGTAATTTTTTTTATAAAGTTGCATTAATAAGCCAAATGGCATGCAAAAGTTTTCACGCTCCATTTAGAGTTGTTTCTCGGGCTGTGTGCAGTAGAACATACATATCCAACTCTGTATGACATCCCCAGAATAGCATGCCGTCCAGAAGATCCTGGACAGAGCAGGTGATGAGCTCTCCCTAATTCACGAGTCAGAGGCGACAGAGGGGCTGAAAGTGTGGAAAGACGGATGTCATCAGGCCTGGTGTCAGACCTGCATTCTGTTTTGTCCTAGACAACACAGCCTCGATACTCACCCGGAGGAACGGCTTCCGCAGACAGGAGCAATCCGTGTACTACCTGCCCGTCTTCATCGTGGACAGCGGCTCGCCCTCGCTCAGCAGCACCAACACGCTCACCATCCGCGTGTGTGACTGCGATGCCGACGGAGTGGCCCAGACCTGCAACGCTGAGGCCTACGTCCTGCCGGCCGGGCTCAGCACGGGCGCCCTCATCGCCATCCTGGCCTGCGTGCTGACCTTGCTGGGTAGGTGCTAGGTTGTCTCTGTCCAGGTGTGGAGGTGCTGACCCTAGGTTGTCTCTGTCCAGGTGGGGAGGTGGGCTACTTACAAAAATCACCACGATCGCAGGGTTCCTATTTTCTTCTCTAGTGCTTTATGATATCTTTCTGTGAAGACGTGAGAACTCCTCCTGCATAGACTTGTGGTCCCGTGGAAAGCCATACTTTTCTGGCCATGGAGTCCAATACTGTGTAAAGGCTGACAGAGAATGCAAAGTGAATCCTAAGGGCTGGGAAGGTGGCTCAGTGGTAGAGCGCTTGCCTTGCATGCATGAAGCCCTGGGATCGATTCCTCAGCACCACATACACAGAAAAAGCTGGAGGTGGCGTGGCTCCAGCACAGAGAGGCTCAAGGACAGGGCCCAGGCCCTGAGTTCAAACTCCAGGACTGGCAAAAAAAAAAAAAAGTGAAGCATAGAATAGAATCATATCAAACAACAGTGAAGAGGCTTTGAACTGATTGCTATGTTGTTGTTTGTTTGTTTGTTTTTATTTGCTTTACCTGAATTTCTTTGCTTTAGAATACTTGAATCTAGGTACCCTAGATTAGGAAGAATGTTTTATAGTGTTTCCATTATTTTCTTATTTTAGGCACTATGGTTTTATCATCAACTTTTTCAGGAGATATTTAAAGCAGATTTCTTACATTTGATTGCAAATTGTAAAACACTGTAATCACAGCATTACTGCTACAGATCCTTAAGAACTGGTAACAAAGCTACTTCCCAGGATTATTTTGTCATCTGGTTGAACATGATTTATGACATATTGGACTGCAGTTTCTTAAGAGATTATACTGCATCCTCTTAAAACTGGATAAACATTAATCTGGCCATCCTGTGGTAGGTTTATTCCAAATACCTTTTTCCTTCATGCTGCAGCTCAGCTAACTGGGACAAGGAACAAGTCATATTGTACCCAATATTATTCTTAGGATTTAATGGAATTAATGAATCCATTTATAACCTATTCTAACAAAAGTAGCCTTTACCACTGAAGTTAACTCTTGTGTGATATTTAAAAACTGGATTTGTCCTGGGCAATGGGGGCTGGTCTGAGATCAGAGTTCAAATACAACCAGGACAGAAAATTCTATTAGACTTATCTCTAATTAACCATCAAAAAGTCATAAATGGAGGTATAAAGCAAGTAGTTGTGTGCCCACCTTGAGCAAAAAAGCCAAGTGTGAATGATAGGTAATAAGTTGAAGCTCAGTACTAATACACTGAAAATTTAAATTTATGGAGCTGAGTAAACCACTATTTCTATCTCCACCACATGCTAGGTCTACACAGAGGGAATCACCACTTAGTTGTCCTAAAAATGCAAATAACAGAACAAGTATCCATAAGGTTGCTGTGAGAATTAAATGAGATAATTCATAAAGGACTGGGTGTCTAACACATCTTAAACATTCAGTCTACTTTAAGTGATATTGATGAAGCCATGTCCTTATTCTATCAACCAGGCTAAGACCTAGCTAGGAGTACATTGTAAATAGTCTCATAAACATAGAAGTTATCTTCAATAACTCAGCTGAACAAATGTATCTAGATTATTAAAATTAATCTGTTCCCCCCCCCTCCACAGAACTCAGAAACCACAGAAACCTCAGAAATTCATTAAAAATGATGAGTAATTCCAAGTTAAAGCCTGATTAGAATATAAGTGGTCAGAATAATTTGAAGAAAAAAAAATGAAAGAAAGGAAAGATCTAATCCAGGTGCCCAGTGGCTCATGCCTGTAATTCTAGCTACTCATGCGGCTGAGATCTGAGGATTAAGGTTGGAAGCCAGCCCTAGCAGCAAAGTCCCTGCAAGACTCTTATCTCCAATAAAGAACTCAGAAAAAGCTGGAAGTGATGTTGTGGCCCAAGTGATAGAGCATCCAGGCCCTGAGTTCAATCCCCAGGACCAGAAAAAAAAAAAAAAAACTCCATTGTGAAGAACTTTTCATTGATCTCCTGTCCTCCACAAGATAATAATAAGCATGAAAATCACATATATTCACTTTATAGAACATAGTAAGCTACATAAGATTTTTTTAATTCCCTTCATATTTAATGTGAGCAGTCTTTAGCTTTCAAAATGAGTGAGTTGAAGGCAGTGGCATTGATGATGCTTTGTATTCACAAACTGCTTTGTTACATGATACTTCCATTGTACAACTACTTAAAGATAATAAAAAAAATTGAAATAGGCAAATAGTGAGAAGAGACTAAGAAGGGAGACTGAACATTTTCAAAATGTCACCACAGCTGGGCGCTGGTGGCTCACGCCTGTAACCCTAGCTAATCAGGAGGCTGAGATCTGAGGATAGCGGTTCAAAGCCAGCCCAGGCAGGAAAGTCCATGAGATTCTTCTCTCCAATAAAAACCACTAGAAAACCAGAAGTGGCGCTGTGGCTCAAGCCGTAGACTGCTCGCCTTGAGCTGAAGAGCTCAGGGACAGCGCCCAAACCCAGAGTTCAAGCCTCACGACCAACAGAAAAAAAAATATTCAGAACGTTACCACTTTATAAGAAGCAACATCTATTAGAAGAGAATTAAAAGCTATGCTGCTCACATTTCTTTATGCAAAGAATGAATTGATTTTGAATTTTGATTCCCATATGTCTGTTGAATAGTTATTCTGTCACCTATGATTTCAGGGTTCTTTGCAATCATGGCTCTTTGAATATTCTTTTAGTTAATAATCACCTAGTTGGAAAGGGTGACACTGGTTAACATACATTGTATTCATAAATTGATGTGCTGAATTTAAAATTCTTTGTACATTTATTTAAATAAAAAATCATCATCATCATCATCATCATCATCATCATCCAAATGTCAACAAAAGCCACTTAAATAGAATTTACTATAGTCTATTCTTCTTTATAATAATTTGAGTCCATATGTTAGTATATTTAATTTCAATAGACTTGGAAAAGTCTGTCAACCATCAGATAAGTGTGACTCTTGTTTCTATTAAACTCAAACATTTTTGTTTAAATATTTACTAACTAGAAATGTTTCATTTGACTTCTAAGGAACACATATTATTCCTTGTGTTTTATTCATTTTTGAAAGTTCTTACAAGTCTCTATAACCACAAGTGAAAACACAGCCAAAAGACCAAAGACAGTTTTGAAGTAGAGACTTCTGCTTCCATTTCTACACTGATGCTACGCAATTACCAGCATGCCTCCATTTCAGCTTAGAGTGGTGATCCCTATATTTTATTTCCTATCCTATCATGTTGGTAATAGTTGAATGTGACTTTTTGCACTCAGAGTGTCTGCCTTTACTATTACAGACTGGGTTTTCACGTGGTAGGTGCAGAAGATAGTATACAGTAGGATGTAGATAAGACTTCTGATCCTGGCATGTGGCCTGATTTTTTGTTAATAACAGCTCACTCTTTTGACACTTCTTGTCTCTAGATACCAACTAATCTTGTCTCTAGATATCAAGTAGGAGAATTTTAACTCAAATACTTTATAAGTTTCCATACAAATACTGCAAGGAAACAAATAAGGAGAGGTGTTGGACAAGGTAAGGAAGAATTTGAAATCCAAGTTCAAGTAAGGCTGCTATAGATTTTGGAGTCTTACAAAGGGAAAACACATTGCTACATGACAAGTTGGTGTTCCAGTTATGTGACACATTGAAGTGTCTTGTAACTTGACAGAAAGTGATTCACTGATGATCCCAGAATGTTAACACTGGAAGGCATCCCAAAAATCAGCCCTACCCTAAAACTGGCACTGAAGGAGGAACAGACAGATACAGTTAGGTTTGGCAGTTTCAAGAGTTCATTCAAGTTAGAGGCCACAGGAGGATAAGATGCATGGCTTTTTTATTCAAAATCAATGACTTTGGAACAAGCCAAACAACAAGTGAATGTTCGGTGTTATTAACCCATGTAAGTTGCTCTTCCTCTGGACTAAAAATTCCTTAGATCTGCAGGTGGGCTTGATGTCAGTCCTTTTCTAGCAGCTGTCCTTTTCTACCTGTACGGGTGATTTTCTTTTTCTAATTTCTCCCACATTCTGTTGCTCTTTAACATTCCCTAAAATTCATTTAGTCCTGAATCCTCTAAATGGAAGGGATGATCAAAAAAATAGAATGAGGATTTCCTCTGTTTACATGGAATGCAGCTTGAATGACAGAATCACATGAATTTTTTGTGTAGAAAATTTCATCCATCTACTGCAACATGTCCTAATATTGTAAATTGAGAATAAAAAATAGTTTCAAGTGGAAAATAATAACATTGATTTCATGAGGTATTTTATAATAATGAAATACATATTTGTTAACATATATAGTCATTTTTTCCTACAGGCAAACAATAATTTATGAATTACTGACACATTAATTTACAACTTTAGGAGATTTTTTTAAAAGGAAGTGATAGAAATAATTTCAGCTTCAATATTAAAATTGTACATCCAGAAAAAAGCAAAGAAGAAGATAACTTACACTGATACAGAATTGAAAAGATGGAATGAATGGGTGTATTTAAGGAGTATAGTAAGATCTAATTTTGACATTCTATTATAAAGGGGATATTCTCAAGAATAGTGTTCTTAAAGCCATATAGTAGATGTACAAGTAAATTCTAATCTTCAAGGAACTGTATTAAATAGGAGAAACATTTAAATCATGGGAATAACCCAGAGATTAAAGTATTGTTAATATTTTTGGTGGTAAATTAAGCCGTAAAACTTGTTTTTAAGATTAATAAACTCATATAAGGTTGAACAAAAAAGTACATGTTTTTGTAGATGACCATGGGCAGATGCTGCCATAATTCATGGAAAAGCTTTTTATTGCCTACTGAAACTACCACAGCATTTGCTGAATTAATTTTTTGTTTCCTATTTGGATTTCTTTCTAGTAATTAAAGTCCTGTGACATTCCTTCCACCTCTTTGTTCTTCACACATAATTGGGACTCTTCTGACCCAGTTTCACAAACTCGGGTTTAACAAGGTACTTATTTACTGGGCACAACTGTAGCTCTTCCAAAGTGCCTAGGATGTGTCGGCTGGCATTTAGCTGTCCTATGTCTTTTCATTTTGCTTCCTGGAAGTACCAGGTCTGAAGTCCATTTGGCTTTTTGTTACCGTGGCTGCTTAAAATTGTATTCAACAGAAAAAGTTGTTCCTGGTTTCATAATGATAGCAAAATTTCTGATGTATAAAAGCACACAAAATGGTGAGACAAAAGATAAACAGTGAACCAATGCAATCGTGATATTCACAAGACACTATGTTGAAAATAAGCTTTACAATTTGCGGGAGGGCGAGGGGGAGGAAGAGTAAGGGGGAAGAAAGGGGGAGAAAATGAGGGAGGGGTAACAATGCCTAAAGAAAGATACTAATTCCCAATTAAGGTAATGTAACTCTAACCCCCTGTACATCACCCTTACAATACTGTAAAATAAAATTTAAAAATCACACTAATTTGCTCAGAAAATAATGGCAGCTCTGTATTAAAAAAACAAACAAAACAAAAACATAACAAACAGTCCTAATTGTGATCTATGATGAGAAAAATTCACTTGGTAGAACACGTAGTAGACATAGATACAATGACAGGCTACAGTTAGCTAATGTGTGGAACAACTGGTGTCCTCTTCCACACAACCAGGAAACAGAATGTACGGAAAATGAATCATAGTTCATAATCGCATGCTATGAGATGGACATTGCTTATCATAAATGTGCTAAAAGAGTTTCTAGATGACCACTGCTATCTGTACTTTTTCTGTGAAAAAATATGAATATATTTATATATATATAAAATTTCAAGGGTACATATATTTATATATATAAATAAATATAAGTACATATATTTATTTATATATATAAATATATGTATCCTAAATATAAGTACATATATTTATTTATATATAAATATATGTATCCTAAATATAAGTACATATATTTATATTTATATATATATATATACATATATATATAAACTTTCAAGGAAGTACACATAATTCTCTGTGAATGAGTATCAGAGTCAAAGCTAAACACAGGCAAGACTTGCATGAGAACATTCTTGCTGTATTTCCATTTGTGTTTTCCAATTTGATGGTCCCCTATGTCCTGAAAATGCTAAAGGTTCTCTGTCTTCTGCCACATTAGAGACAACCATGTCTTTGATCTGTTTCACATAGCAACTTTATCATTTATTTCGTTAATTCTCGGTGTCTGCTTTAGAATATGCTCCAATTAATTCTGACCTTGTGAAAACACACTAGAAATTATATTTGTTAACTTTGAGCACAAATTTTAATTGAAAACAGAATATAACCTACAAACCTTATTCAAGCAATATTTATTGGTCCTAATTCTTCATCTTAATACAGATTTAAACAAAATAATTCTATTATTTACTTAATTGCTTGTATGCTTATATTAGTTGCCTTTTGAGTGCTAGGATTGCAGGAGTGCACCTCCAGACCTGGCTTCCTATGGAATCATTCTAAGCCACACATTGAAAAGAGGGAACCTTTTATGATATTTGTTTTGAGGAAAGAAATATTTCATTAAACTTATCATTTAATTCTTACATCTGAAGACATGGAGATGATTATGTTTCATGTGCTTTATAAATTTCTAGTTCACCTCCTCCTCCTCCTCCTCCTCCTCCTCCTCCTCCTCCTCCTCCTCCTCCTCCTCCTCCTCCTCCTCCTCCTCCTCCTCCTCCTCCTCCTCCTCCTCCTCCTCCTCCTCCCCCTCCCCCTCCTCCCCCTCCTCCTCCTCCTCCTCTTCCTCCTCCTCCTCTTCTTCTGGGCCTGGGCACTGTCCCTCAGCTCTTCAGCTCAAGGTGAGCACTCTACCACTTGAGCCACAGCACCACTTTCAGCTTTTTCTGCTTGTGGGTGCTGAGGAATGGAACCCAGGGCTTCATGTATACAAAGCAAGCACTCTACCACTGAGCCACCTTCCCAGCCCATGTGAGACTCTTATCTTCAATTAAGCACCAGAAAACTGGAAGTGCTGCTATGGCTCAAGTGGTCAGTCACTAGCCTTGAGATGAAGAGCTGAGGGACAGCATGCAGGCCCACAGTTCAAGCCCTGTGACCAACAAAAACAACAAAAAAGTAAAAGTAATTTATTACCTTATTAACAAAGTAAATAAATTAAAGAAATCTACTCTAAACTCTTTGATGCTTCAGCAGAATTTTTTTTTCTTAACACAAGGAATTATCTCCAGGGTCTCTCCAATGAGCAGTTAAGAGCTGTTCTACCTATTCAATTTTAAACTTTATTTTTATATGTGCACACACAGAAATAATCTCATTTAAATATTAAATTATCTAACAATTCCTAACATTACCTTTTCTTAGCTCTGAACAACATGAGAAATGAGGAATATCCATAAGATATTAATATCCTTATATATCCTATTACATTTCTTATTAACTATCATGACTGTGGCTTTTAGAAGCTTGATATATATATATATATGTATATGTATATTTGTGTGTGTACATATGAGTGTTATACATCATTGTAATTCTACAGAAGAACGGAGAATTTTGAAATATTTGCTTACTTAGACATTGATTTCCATGTAAAGAGCACCTAGTTAACAAAAAAAAGAGCACCTAGTTATTATTCAACTTACACTCTCTTCATAAGTTCCCTCATGCTCATGCATACAAAAGCATGAATTTGTAACATCTTTTGTTCTCCACTGAATATTCCTTCCCCTCTCTCGCTCCTTTCCCTGTCTCCTCTTGGTGGCCCAACACTAGTCCCTCTCACATTTAACTCTCTTTAACCTATGTGCTTTTTTAAAAAAAAGAATTTGTGCTATGTTTCACTTTTAGTTATAATTAATTTTTCTGAAGGTGCTATATCTAAAGTCATGACAACTAAAATTGGCATATAATTAAGTAAAATGTGATTTTATTCATAAGTCTTATTATTCTGTCATGTCTTCCACTGAGTGAGCAGTTACAGCTACCCGTGCCCTCAGTCTTGTATTCCTTGTTACCTAATTACTTTCTAGAAGGTACTGAGTTAGTAGTATCATTGAATATTCAGAAGTCTTGAAATAAGCCAAGGTCGAGTTTGAATCATCAGTAGTTATTGCATTTAATCACATTGTCTACAGGTAGCATTTCCTGCATGGTAAACATCTAGCCTAGAGAATTATCATAGGTTGAGTGGTATGTGCTATAGAAAGACCTTCGTTTCCTCCTTAGCAATAGTACTATCTTTCATTGAGAAATTATTGTTTTACCTCCTGCTTTGCTTATTATCTAATCTTCTTTGTTTTCCTTAATTAAAATGAAACAGTCTGTGGAGCTGGAACAGACCAGATGATAACAGTGAGTCCTGGTGTGTTGTAAATGCATAAGTATCTGAAATGCTGCTACCTTTGCTTATATTCTTTACGTCTGTTCATCTCTTTAATCTACCCTATGCACAATGAAGTAGACCATTGTGTTATAGAGATAGCATCCATTAAACTTTCTTGCTCCAGATAATATGGGATAGCCTGGGTTTTCATTTATGGCCGTCCATTGGAGGATTTTGGCCTGATCTTTAGAAATGATCAGGTTTGGGAACATGTAAATATAGAAAATGGGGCAAAGCAGCATAGGCCTGTGTCACGGCATCACTCAGACACTGTTGAGTTTGGTGGACTGGGGATGAAACTCAGAGGCTCATTCCTACTAAGCAAGCACCGTGAGCTCTACACACAGACCTCCACGCAACTTTTAAAGATACGCTGGTGCTAACATGTCCATAACAATCATTAATACTTTGACATTTCTGGGTTTTCACAAAAGAACTTAGAAAAATGCGATACAAAAATTTAAACGTATTTTTATCTTGCACAGTTAATTGAAATAACTCCTGACTTTTATGTGTTTTTTTTTCATTTATAAAATTCAAGGATAGTTTTTTTTAATCTATGTCCTTTTAGCTCAGTCATGGGACTGGTAAAATTTAATATACTCTCAATGCAAGAATCACATACCACCAGAGAAAGTGTCTACCTTACTGGTATATTTTAAATGTGTCTTGTTATTATTATGGTGATATGCATAGGTCAGGGAATGAGTATTCTTTTCACTGTCTCCCAGCTTCCCCCTCCCACCCCACTCCCAAGTTGAATAGTACATTTTCAACATAGGATCTACTGAATATTGCTGCTGCATTTTTTAAATTAAAATATAGCATACTAAGTTTATTTAATATCAAAGAAGAGCCAGCTAGGTTGCTCTCTTTTGGTGTTCAATGCACACATACACTCCATAATCCACTGTTAATGTTGCTATATGAGGGAACTTCCTCATGCTAACCTTGTGATGTATTTCTCAAATCCATCTTTAGATGCTGCTAGCAGTCCCGCCACCTGGATTTTAAGTGTAATACATAATGACTGGGTTCAAGATTTTTCATACATAAAAGTAGGATTCCATTTATTCCAGACAAACTTTTCATCTTTGTCTATGGCCACGACATCTCGGTTCTATTTAGCAGCTGAAGTTCATAGAGAAGGAGCAGACATTTCTTCAAAGAACAGGACCAAATGCCTGTAATCCTTTTCCTTTAGAATCTGCCGCTTGTTAAATTAGACACAAAACATTTATGAACACATCTCTCTTTTTTTTCCCTTTCCAGCAATTAAGGAGTTCAAAAAGAGCTCTTTGTGTGGCATGGCTTTGAAATGATTATACTGAAACTGAACTGGCCTTTCAATTTGCTCTGTCAAACAATTTCAAGGGTAAAGCAAGACATCAGTCTTGAATAGGTGCAGAGAAGGGCTTCTTGATGTATCAAAGCGTTCTATTTTTAAAGCATTTATTTTATGTTATTTATGCAATTTTAGCACACCTACCGCTGTGAACTCTCCAGTAAGTAGGAGGCCGATTCACTTCCCTGTCTGTATCAACATCTAGGGCCTAATTCCACCTTTCTGCCTCCCAGGCTGCGAGTTTTCCTGACCGCTTCCCTTTGCTGTCTCTTGTTCCAGTGCTGATCCTCCTCATCGTCACCATGAGAAGAAGGAAGAAGGAGCCCCTCATCTTCGACGAAGAGAGAGACATCAGGGAAAACATCGTGCGCTACGACGACGAGGGCGGAGGCGAGGAAGACACCGAGGCGTTCGACATGGCCGCGCTGAGAAACCTCAACGCCATTCGAGACACAAAGACCAGGAGGGATGTGACTCCCGAGATTCAGTTTTTGAGTCGGCCGACTTTTAAGAGCATCCCAGATAATGTCATTTTTAGGGAGTTTATTTGGGAGAGACTGAAAGAAGCCGACGTGGACCCCGGCGCTCCGCCCTACGACTCCTTGCAGACCTACGCCTTCGAGGGGAATGGCTCCGTGGCGGAATCCCTGAGCTCCCTGGACTCCATCAGTTCGAACTCTGACCAGAATTATGACTATCTCAGTGACTGGGGGCCTCGCTTCAAACGACTCGCGGACATGTATGGAACCGGCCAGGAGAGCTTGTGTTCTTAGCCTTCGGACCTTGCTTTGACATGTACTGAAGAAAAAGAAAGGAAAATAAAACATAAAAAAAGAAAGACAGTAGCAGCAAAAGAAAAAGGAAAAACAAAATATAAGAAAACCTATCCTGTGTTGAAAACAAGAACTCCACTTGCTGGAGAGAACTGGTTGTACATAGTTCTCCATTTGTAAACTGTTTAGGTTTCTGCCTTGGTGTGGACTGTCTGCGTTAGACTTATCCAAGGGACTCCACTGGGCATTTGCAGAGTTTTGTTTGGTTTTGTTTTTAGGTACAAGGAACTCTGCAGTGGTTGGTGAATAGATAGCAACTCTCATCTACCTGCAAAGGTACCTGACCTCCAGGCTGGGAGGAGGCCCAGAACGTGCCTTCATGGTACTGTCCATGAGCAGAACAGAACAGGATGTGCCACTGGAAATCCTGAACTTCTTACATATCCAAACTAGGGGCAAATTTAATTTACAGTGATGCTTTTAGCTTATACTATATGATAGAATTCAGCAGAATTTTATTGCTGTGGGTTAGCAAAGATATTTTATTTATCAACATATGAATTCTTGGACTATTTTCCTCAGATGCAAACCCTCCAATTAAAGCCAGTGAGATTTGATGGAAGGCAACAGAAACCATTGTATTGCCAATAAATTATACGAGGTGTTTCAAAGAGAAGAAAATGGTACATAATTCTTCAAGTTTGGGATTGCTTGGAGATGCTTGTGTGGGTATGATAAGAAACAAGTTGCTGTCTATTTGTTGATTTTATAAAATTATCTCTTCTGATTTGTACAGGAGACTATTTTTATTTTTCTGTTTTATTTGATACACAGTGTTATATTTATTTTAGAGCACCAGTCTCTACTCAGTTCAGATACCATCTTACTGCCTAATAGCACACTAAAGTCATTGGAACATGCTGGTACTTCTCCAGCTTGAGCTAAATTAAAAGGATGAACATGGAACTGGAGACTCTGTAGTAGACTAATGGAACCCATTGCAGTTTACATCTCAGCAAGGAGCGTAGATTCAGGACACATACATTATTCTACTGAGCCATTAAAATCACACAACCACTGGAAGAAAATATTTGTATTTCAGAAAGACTTCAAGAGGCAATGCCTATTTTTTTTAATGCACAATTTATTTTCCAAGGTCATGTGTTCCCTATGCTCCAAACACTGTCAAGATTCAGTCCCAACCATTTTCTGGAAGTAGATATGTTGAGTAATAAAAGACTGAAAATGAAAATCTATTTTAAAGTTTTAATATAATCAATTTCCAACCCATCTTTCCATCAAGATGTGCACACGTCCCACAAGAACCAAGTGATGTGTAATTTTCGCGGTGGTTTAAATGTGCCAAAGTGAAGAGGGTCATTGCTAGTACCCACATGTATTCAAGATAGAGGAATATCTCAGAATAATAAGATTTTTTAACAAAAATACTATTTCTACTTATTTTTCCTAGATTATTACTAGTTTAATGTGCATATACTCGAGTAAGAATGGGTTTATTTTTCCTTTACTTTCTTCTTTGAAAAATATTTTATTGTTGGGCTCCTAAGAAATCTACAGCTAGTGAACATGGTATAGGAAATTGTGTTTTAAATGTGCTTCTTTATGAGAGCAGACACTGGAATGAAAATATTAAAGTGTTGATTACCTGAAGAGAAACTATGTAGGAATCTGTAAATGTGCAGTCCACCTTTAGAAAGTATGTGAAAGTGGCCTTCAGCTTCATAAAAATAAATGATTTAATGAATTTGACTATCTGCATACAGTCCTTTAATCTGAATGAAACTTTTTAGCTATTTTATGACAAGATAGATATGCTTCTTGCTATATTATCATATATATGTATAACAATTTTATAACAGAGTTAAAGATTTTGTTTATAACTTTGACTCCCACATGAAGCATCTCCAATAAAATAACCATAATATCTTTACCCAGTTCAATAAAATCAATATGTGATGGGGAAATTATATAAATACTATATCAAAAAGGTGTTGAGAAAACAGGCATGTGATAATCTCCTAGATTTCTGGAGGAAGATATAATAGTTTAGCACGTATAGATTATGATGTCAAAATGGCTGGTTGTGGTATGCCACATATCTCTAAATGAAAGTTTGGTTATGTTTTAGAAAACAAGCATAAGGTCATGCATTATGCTTTTTCATGTTTTAATACATACATGTATATATATATACATAAGTACACACATCTATTCTTTTTCCATATTTGACAGTAATGGATTTGGAAAACACAGACCTAAATTTATCTAGTGACCTAAAATTCTTTCATATGTTCAATTTATATTTATAGAGAAAAGACTATATCAATACAGAATTGAATATATAAGATGTACTATAATGTTGGTTTTTGTGGGTCATGATTATTTTCCATTTATTTTTCCTTCAAAAGTCTAATGCAATATTTGATTATGAAACACAACACTTGATAAGATTTTTTTTAAATGAAGAGATTGGACCAGGTGATTGAGAAATTCAATCTTAAAACTGGTTAAAATATTCTTCACAAGTCATTAACATAGGGCAGAGGTGTGGCTCAAATGTTAAGAGCATCAGCTAAGCAAATAAGCCAGTTGAGGGCAAGGTTCTGAGATTAAATTCCAGTACAGGTAAAAAGCATTTAAACAAATCTCTATTGTTTAGTGGTGTAAATTAACTATTGTACCAAAACCAGCCAAAATCATCATACAAGATTCAATATTTTGGTAGATTTTCAACTATGGTAGGAATATTTAGTCCACAATGTAACCAGCAAGTTCTATTCTTTCTTTTCTAGATATCCAGTTTTTAACATTTAGTAACACTTGTTAATATTTTATTACAAGAGATCTTGTGACTATAGATCCACTATGAGTGAATAGACTATCAAATATTGAGAAGAATAGAATTTCTGCTATGTCCTACTGTTATAGATGTGTGATGAAGTGATTGTACATTTGAAATCCTTGGAACTACCTGCAAGAAATGAGAGAACCCAAAGCATTATGGGAAGCACTGGCATCACAATTTTAAGCTCAAATACTATTTCAAGAAGTCAGGAAATTCGTGTCATCGTCATTTATTCAAATTAGGAAACAAAAAAGGTTAACAAATCTCAGTGTGCAAATTAAGTTTGTTGGGAAATTTGTAATTCCTTATAAGCAATTTCTGAATAACTTTCACTTAGCTTACTATACAAAAATAGAGCCTAATCATGAATGAAGCTAAAATCACCATCATTGTGTCTTTTAAGGCAATAGTCTAGGATATCCATAAACAAAACCAGGAAGGATACAATAGCAAAAATTAGACACATGGAAACAATTTGTAGCTAATTCTTTAAATAATGGATAAATAGGACTGGCAAAACTTTTTCTCCACCATACAACATTGCTGAGAGTGCAGTTGAATTTAGATGACAAATATGTACAAGAAGTCAATGTGTTTAGCTGCTTTTGCATCCTGTCCTCTCTGAATATTTAAATTATTTTAACTTTGTTCACAATTATATCTACTACTTGGATGATAAGCAGACACAGACAATTACTCTTACCTAAAGGGCATAGGTGTGTAAAATGTCAAAGAAATGTATTTTCTTGTGATAGAATGTTATTAGCATTTATATTCAAATACAAAATCTAAAGGAGCTTAAAATAAGCTACATGATTAATGTACAGCCAATTAGTTTTGAACAACTTACAGTCTCTAAGCATTCTCTGTACTATTAAACTTCAATTTTTACTTTTAACTAATTTGACTTCTATTGACTTACAAACTGTTTTAATTACTCTATTTCCTTAAATCACCATTCAAAGGTTTATTTACAATTGATATGACTAACCTTACCTCCTTTTTTACTCTTTTGGATCAAAGGTAGCTCTAGGCAGGTGAATTATTTGTGATAGTTAATAGAAGGATCAGTTCATTTTTCTGTTAATGTACTTGTTTATTTGATCTTGCATATAAAGTCAATTATTTTAAAATAAAAAACATATATGATGGTACACTCATGTTTGACAAAAAAGCTAACACTATCATGTTAGATAAGATTAACAACATTTGAATTTTGGTTTCAATTGATTTAGTTTTTTTAAATGGTATAAACTTTTAAAAAATATAGGCAGATGGGTAGCAGTGTTTGACCATGAATTTTAAGGTATAATCCTGGGAAAAAGGTTTGTACTATGTAAGACAAGATGACTCTGTTATTATATAGTTATTCAGAATTTAACAAGAAAATGGCATGTGCTTGCTTGATTGGGAATTATTGAGACGTATATCTAATGTAATCAGAAATGAGTGAGTTCAATATCACCCTGCTGATGCTAGTGTATAAACTCACTTGCTAAATGCCTGAGTGAGGATAGAAATATGTTACATTTATAATAATATAATGGAAGGATATTGGTAGCGAAGGAGAGAGCATTCCACTAAATTATTTCTATAATTGTTTTACTACTGTTGTTTAGATGTAATCGCATTGTCAACACACACCAAAAAAGCTTTAACTTTTGAGTATCAGTAAGAATCCTTAGGAAAAATCTAGAAGCTCAATTCAAGAATGTTCTGCTGAGTCTTGCATTCCATTCTAATTCTGTGAATTTGTATGCATTCATGGTTTAAATAGGGTCAATGACAGCCTTGCCTACTTCAGAAACTTGTGGGATGAGTGAATGAAAGTACAGTGTTCACTGTGAAACACTGGAATGTAAGGTTTTATAGGGAAAATTGATAGAAACTTTACACAAAGGTTGATTATTTTTATTGCTTTATAGTAAATTAAACAGAGTAAAGCCTGTTTAGGTAAATGGGCATTAAGCAAAACACATGTAATTAGAACCCTAAACCAGGAAAGAAAAGAGGCAATTTACATGAAATATTGCACTATGCAATATGATACTCTGAAAAATAATGTAATGAGAACTTCAAAGCTTAGAATCTAATTAATTTGATCATTTGTAAGAGTTCAATATATTAAAATAGAATAACAGAGAACACCATCCACGATGAACCTGAGTGGAAGAGCAAGGCTTATAAATTATCTTGACCTCACCGAAGAACACAAATGCATTCATCTAAGGAAGATTATCTTTCAAAAAATAAGTAAGTTGTATGTGAACTTGAAATGATGGAGGTCCTACCTAACAAGTACAAAACTCTCAGTTAAAAACTATAGTAAATAAACAAATAAGAAATTAGATGGTCACACAGCCATTCAGAAAAGATAAAATAAACTACAGCAAATTCAGTGATTTTTGCAAGTCATAATGACATCTATGTAATCATTAATTGATAAGTTCAAAAAATTAGAGTTGAATAATATTGACCTAACATAAAATCATCATGAATTAAAATGAGTCTCATTCCAATTACTCAATAACCTTTCCAACACAGTGCTGTATAATTCCATATTCTTGTGTAAATGAAGAAATGGAACCAGGCTCTAGTGGCTCATGCCTGACATCTTAGCTATTCAGAAGGCTGAGATTTGAGGAGCCTGGTTCAAAGCTAGCCTAGGCAGGTAAGTCAGTGAGACTTATTACCTCTAATAAAATACTCAGAAAAGGCCAGAAGTGGTGCTGTAGCTAAAGTGGTAGAGTACTAGCCTTGAAGAAGCTCAGGAACATGACTCAGATCCTAACCCTGAATTCAAGCCTCAGAGTCAGCAGGAAAAAAAAAGAAAAAAGAAAAAAGAAAGAAGAAAGAAAAGGAAAAAGAATATATATATATATATATATATATATTAGTCATATATATACGACTGTCAGTGATGTTCAGACTAAAGAATGATTGTTGATCAGCTCATATTCAATTATTAGTATTAGTTGCCCATTTCAAGATACACCATAAGCAAATACATTGATAACTATATAATAAATAAAAATGTTGAAAAACAGACATATTAGAAACCATTTATTTGTGGGTTTTTTCCATTTATTAATATAAGGCTAAAATTACACAGTTTCATAATCAGGGTAAGTTATATGATTCACTCTCCTATCATTTCCTAGTGTATTTTTATGAGTATAAACACATTCATATGGCAAGATTAGGAGTGTGTTATATCTTTTGTATGACTATTTTTTCAAAGCTGTAAATCATGTAAGTATATGATAACTGCATATATGTGTGTAAGCACATATAAACATACACATAAACAGACAGAGAGAAGAAAGAGCATGCACATACATATGCAAATTGAGAAGAAAGAGCATGCACATACATATACAAATTGAGGACACATGTTAAATTGAAGTGAATGTTTTTAAATACCTTATTTTTAGTGTTTAAGTTAAATAGGGTTATAAGCTCCAGACCCCACAATCAAATTATGTGAAAATACTGATGGAACCACTGTACATTTGAGGACCTTCTCTATTGCAGATTTTATATTTTATTTACACAATGAACAGGAATAAAAAATCCATATGATGATAAAATATAAAGTTTAACTTTCAATGAAACTGTTACTGGATACCTATGAAATTCCTCTACAACTACATTAAAAGAACCAAATGTAATTCTACATTTTTTTTTGCTTATGAGTTGCAAAAGAGTCTCAAAAATGCTAATTCCATTGACCACAGAATTGATCCTGAAACCCAGTTCCTTGGAAATACGATATTGGGTATAAAGCTGGTATTTGAATATATGTCACAATATGGAGATGCAATACTGTCAGGGACTGAGTATTTGAGACTTTATTTAGCAGATGGAGGAAGTAACTCATAGCTGAATAACAACAGAATGCGGAATGTATGTAATTTATGCAATGAACTCGAGTTATTAGTAGGAAAACAAGTGGTCATAGCATGAGAATCCAGTGTATTGTTATGATTTCTTCATGTGGCTTTTGCTCCATTAAAAAAAAGAGAAAGAAGAAAAAATTAAAAACTAAGAGATAGAAGAAAATACTTCCAACATTTCCTGATATCTAAGACCTGAGTTACAACTTGTCACTATTCTAAACTGATGCTTTGAATTTATACCCTCATGACATCTTGGTATAGAAAATGGGTATTGCAATGAATGTCTGATTCTAAGTACATAATTTATACACAATTAGCAAAATAAAAGTTTTCTGTATACATGTCATGGTAGCTCCATACATTTCTACTGTTCCGTTAAGGTTTTCACAAACCTATAAAGTACACAAGTTAGGCACTGATTTAAAAAAAATAGGCACACCTAGTTAGTGGAGAAAAACTGGACTACTGAATAATTACAAAGTATCCAAGAAAGCATAAAATAAATCATACAGATGAAAGGAGAAAAAAATCATCAGAAATTCTTAAGACATTTTACTCATTAACTTTCCTATTATCATAGACTTTCAAGTAATAGTGTTCTGGTTTGGGTAGATAAGAGAATTGAAACTCATTTCAAAATTGGACTCTCCAATTTAATTTCGCTTCAGGTTTTCACAAAGTCTACTCGACATTTTTATTTATTCTTTTGAAAATATCTCAATTTTGAAAATGATGCATTCTAGGTTTTAAAGAATTGTGATAATGGAAGCATTTATATTGTCTATCACTTTTTACTATCATGATTATCCTGTTCTTACTATCCATTTAAGTTGGTATATCATCCAAAAAATGGAAAATATTGCAGCAATATGTCAGAATAGATATTTGAATTTGGGCCATCTCCAGAGATAGACACATTCTGAATTCATTCTTCCTAAGGAAGAAGATAAAAGAATCCCCAACAAGCCATCTGCCTTTGTGAAATTAATGGATCATTAATTAATTAATTAAAATGAAGGAAAATAAAATGGAAAATGATAAATCTGAATCATGTGAAATGGATGTTTCAAGCCTCAGAGCTGCTTCAGGTGATCTGAGGCCAGGTCTAACCCACAGCCCACCCTGTAGGACACCGGAAGAGACTTGCATAAACTCGGGAGTGATGGTTTCCATACCCTGCCATTTTGAATTATTTTCATGCAAATACAAATGAATAATCAAAACTTACCAAGCATATAAGAGAACCTACTAAGTAGAGACAGGGTGTTAAAAAAAACATTCTGAAGAACATCAGATGTTGCAATTGTCAAAGCACAAAAGACAATATATAAAATGTTTGAAGAAACAAAGTAACAGATTAAAACAGGAGAAACAATGAGGTGGTCAATGTTATGATATATTTACACAGGAAATAAACCTTGTGTTTACCAGAGCAAAAATCAATGGTAGATGTCACAAACACAACAAAGTGTATCCACTGGCAGGAAGAAAAGATGACTTGAAATGTTCTAGCATGCCCAATGAAAACACAGAGGCACTCCACAAGAAAGTAAGGCGAAATAGTGAGTGTGCAGTCTGATATGTGTGAACTCGGGGCCTCTTGCTCTATGCAGCTTTTTCAGTTATTCAGATGCTCCTCACTTGAGCCACACTTCTACTTTTCTTTTCTTTTTTTTTTTTTTCATTTTGATGGTTAATTGCACATAAGACCAATCTCCTGGATTTGTCTGCCAAGGTTGGCTTCAAGCTGCTATTCTCAGATCCCAGCATTCTGAGTAGCTAGGATGAACCAGAGGTGAGTAGATCTAATGTGCTTTAGCTGTCTTTCACTGTCTTCCATTTCTCTTATCTCTTAATGGTGGATACGTTTGTTTTAATTCCTGAGAAATCTCCAACTTTATAGCAAACTAGGCTAAATCTACTGTACACTATACAATTTCATTTATTCAGATTAATGATGCCTTTTACAAAAGTGTATGAACTTTTACTTTTCACTAAAATAAGAGTATACAATCTTCTGCCACACCTATGAGACATGAATATGACTCCCCGATCAATCTGATCGGGGAGAAGAAAATATAGGCTCTGTGCTTTATCTTTTGTCTCTATTGTGTTGTGCATAAAATTTTTCTTTCTATATTGAAAATCAAAGAAGTCTATTTTTCCTCCAACAGAAAAGAGATTTCTTTAGAGAGAACAAGTGCTGACCATAAAATTAGGGGCATAATATAAAGGGCATAGAAGATGGAGTGCGTCTTTTTTGTTTGGTTATATTTTTGTTTATTTCCCTAGAAAGTGTTCTCTTCTTATTTTCTGAATTCCTCACAAAGTACGCCTCTGATTTGCTCTGTATCAGAAAGTCACTAAATCATCAGGTTAATTCTTCAACTTTCAAGTGACGTATTCCATATTCTTTTGATGTTACTTCAAGGTAAATATTGCTATTTTGGTTTTGTTCTGTTCTGTTTTGGTTTGCTTTATTCTGTCTTCTTTTTGGCAGAAGAAAAAAGGCCCAGGTAAGGATGGTGAAGATGTTAGTGAGTGAAACAAATCATTTGAACTTAAAAAGCATTTGTTTGTTTTTTTTTTCTCATTCATTGGAGGTGAATTGAATAAAATTCTCTCTCCTAGTTCATGGTTAGTCGGGAGAGCTTGCTAGGATTTCCAGCAGATCAACAGAACCCAAGAGAAGAATTGGCATGCGAGGAACAATAATTAAAAGCAACATATCTTTCTTCCCATGCTTTGAAAATTAGCTTTCAAAATGAGCTAACTAGCAAAATAGAGATTTTTTTCTTAAATGAGTATATTTCTTAATCTTACATTCTGTTATACATTATGACTTACATTTTATATTTTTTTTTATCACAAAATGCTTAATTCACATAAACATGCCTTACAGGAAATTTAAGAAAACTACTCAAATGAAGTCATTTCATCATCCGTGATCATATATTTTCTGAAGAAATATATTATTACACTGTTGATCGAAGGTAGAGATTTGTGGAAACCAGCTGTTCGAATTAGTGAACATTCATGTTAAAAATCCTTCTTCCTCCTCAGTTTAGCTTATTGAAGTTCATGCATTTATTCGCTTATTGCAAACATCTTTTTAACCAACTCTCTATTTTGTAAAAAGTGCTGGTCACACAAAACTGAGATAGGAACACATCTTCACACCACAACGACCAGACAGTTTTCTTTGAGGTTTTGGTCCCTAGATTTTTTTGTTTCGTAGTAATATTTAATCACCAAGGACAATCATGTTAGGGAAGTTCATTCCTATAAACTTTGGACTGTGCATTCTGGTTGAGTTTTTTGAAGTGGGAAGCTATCCATTTCAAGGAATCCTCTTCTGATCACCAGCACTAACTATAGGACTGTGCTAACAGGGATGTCTGTCAGATTTCCTGACATGGGAAATTATTTGTATGTTGATGTTGATGGAATAAAGTGATCTGACTTTTCACTCTATTGGTGAAGAAACTATGTTTAATTTTCAACCATTTAAGGAAAAAAACATTTTTGAGACAATTTCCAGTTGTCTTTTGCAGTTTGCTCATGAAAATATGTAGAGTCATATGTATTGATAAGATCTCAATCCACACTGGTAAAAAGGAATAAAAACTTAAATTATGGATCATGAAAAGTACTTTTTTTTGTAGGAGCTTGCTACTTAATGTATACTGGAGAGAAAATGAAGCAGAAAGATATCAAAGGATATTGAAATTTATGTATAACATTAGTGATTATTATTTACAGATACTTACAGTTTCTTCCCACAACATACTTACTAATTATAGGAGGAAAAAGAGACGCAGTAGTGAGATCAGGCAGACACTGAGTTAACCCAGTAACTAGCTGCTCATTAAGATTAGAAAATAGTGTTGTCCAGTGTCCCCTAAAAAGTTGCATTGTGAAAGAATAATCACTTCCGTGTTATCCTCGACAGATATGTGTAACTTATTTCTAATCAGGAAGACACATACTGGAAGCCCAAACTGAGGAACACTAGACAAAATAATCAGCCTGCATTTTATTTTAGAAAATGTCAACATCAAGAGATAAAAGGAAAAGCTAAAGAATAGTCCATAGACAAGCAAAAAAAAGAGAGATAAATAGAATGCAACTGTATCTACAGTTTGAAGGTAATTTTTAGGATATATTTGTGTAACTGAAACCTGAAGATTAAATTGAACTCAAGAAGAAATCCTCTTTTTGGGGAGGAGGGTAACTTATGACTAACAAATGAAATCTTTAATTATGAAAGAAATAGGATAATGCAGCCATTATGATAAATCGATAAGCTAAATCGACATAGGTAATTAAATAAAATCTCGTATGGGACTGTCCCATGGCTATGCTGATGTACACAATGGAGACTTGGTAATAGTTTCTATGGTGATTACTAAAGAGCTGTTAGTCTTTTTCCCATGTCACAATAGTTTATTGAGATAATTGGTAAGGTATACATCTTCTACAATAAAATATCAGGTGAGTGATTATAACTAATCTTATAAACCTAATCATTTTGAAGAAAATTTCTATGAAATTTATACCAAGGATTATAATTTTTCCTATGATGAGAATAACATCAAAATAACATACGTATCCACCTTACAAAAGCCTGTGTATTAACTTCATTTTTACACTTATATACCTCTAGAAATATGGCTTACTTAACAATCATTGTAAAGCATTTAAGTGGTCTATTTATCATTCCTGTACAAAACTAATAAATGACCTAATGATGTGATCCCGTGATAAGTGTTCAAATATTTAGCGTCAAAAACCTCTAAAATGATGGAATGTAATAGAGTAAATTTACATGAATTACCTAAAAATCTAAATGCTGATAAATAAGCAAGTTGGAAATGATGGTACATGCTTTAATGAAATGTACTAAATTAAGACAAAAGTCTTATCTTATGTGCTTAGAGGCTGGGAAAAGACAAGATATAATTAAAATTTTATATGTAATTAATATCATTGATAACATTGCATATCTTTTACTGGAAGAGCTTAAATTATCATGTTTAAGTTATCAGTGTGTATAATATACTCAATGGCAATATCATCCCTTCATTCTGACTTCTAAAATATACTTAGGATATTCAAAGCAAGTCATTCTCACTTCCTGGCAGCTTCTAGTAATTTCAGTCTTAAAAGATACTTTCTGGAGCTTCTACCCAAATCCTTTAAGGTAAGTTCTAATAAGATATGCATTTATTTCTAAGATCTTCTTACAGAGGTACCTAACAATTCTGTGTGTGTGTGTGTTTTCCTCCAACGAGAAAGTTAAACTCTGTATTGATGAACTCTGGGTCTGGCTGGAGGTTTAGAGTTGCAGATCTTGACAGTGAAGAAGCTGAGGGTGAGAGGAGTAGCTGGAACAGGGGGCATTTCCATGAGACAAAGGCACAGCATTTCTGTAAGATATAGGTTGGAGAAAATTTCAAATCTCAGTAACTGTAAAGAAATCAGGTATGGAGACATTTATTTTATGGGTGAAAATTTCCTCATGTTTACTTAATCTCACCATATGAGAAGAAGAGAAAGATTCAAAGACACTATTTTCTAATAACTTTCTCTATCACTAACAATTGAAAAAACAAAAGAAAACAAAACTCCTTAGAAGTAGAAAATCTTATTGTAAATGTGCCCATTTAACTACTAAGCCAACCAAGGATTATTGGAAGATGTCACACTCTTAAGGTGAAAATCTAAATGACCACTCACTGCTAATTCTATTGCTCTGCTGTTATGAAAAGGTTCACGTAACACTTTCCATGATTAAATATGTAATTTATACTGGGAAAGATTTGTGAGTCATCAAAATTCACCGATGTATAAAATTCATCTGAAAAGATCAGGTATTTTCACATGAAAATTCTTCCCTAAATCTATAAAAATTCCAGTAATGTGATTAATAAGAGAAAGACATTCTGTTAAAGATTTTATTGTTCTTATATTCTAAATCTCTATAACTTCCTGAACTGATTTTTTTTAAAAGATACATGACAATTAAATAAGCACAGTAACTTTTGAGAAAGAAACAATTTAAAGTAACCCAAATCCACCTTCTTTGATAGAAGGTGAACATTTTCAGAATGCAATGCCTAAGAACTTCCTAAAAGCTTCATGGAGGAGCTGAAATCTGCCCAGGAGAAATGAATTTCTATTAAAACAGAGCAGAGAGTATTTAACGGTACTGATTGTCTACTCTCCTTGGAGATAACTTCTTTTCAAGTAGTAGTAATGGAGTTCTTTTCACTTGAAAAAAGCTTTACTTTTGCTCCTCAAAGTACTTTTCCTTGTTTTACAGCAGTATCCACGGAGAAATAAAAGATGCTTTGTATGATATTACATTGCATTTGGCATTCAAGGGCACTGTGACAATTTGTGAATTATAAAAATTAAAACTTTTTTTCCTAGGCAAAAAAGAAAGCTTGAACAATTTCTGTGTTTCTATTCTTTGTACAATTTCCTCATCAAGGTTAGAATTGACAGCAAAAAGATTAAGGAAACATACTCTAAACTTCTGAGTTCTAAATCATTCATTTATTTGTACTAGAAAATAAATTTAGAATAATTAGTTTACTAAATTGAAACATGTGAATACAAATCTTTAATACATTTAAAACACTTGAAAATATAGGAGCTGGGGGTATTATCTGGAATAAAAAATGTTTTCTTAACTATAAAAACTACCTATAAAAACTATGTTAAAAATAAATAGAAAATATCACTTAAAATAAGAGACAACTTAAGATAGATCAAGGATTTATTAATAATATTAGTTTTACTTCTCTAGCCTCCAGATGTTAAAAGGAAACATACCATTTTACATATTCAAATAATGAAAACCAGAAAGCATTGCTAAGTTTCTTAATGTATTAAATACCTCAGGAAAAATAAATGAAGGAAAAAAGCTAGATGGAAAACACTTCTGCACTTATGAACATGTATGCATGTACATATATATGAGATCACAATACAATGTATGCATGCATGGTATATAAACTTAAATATTATACTAGGGTCCAAGAGTCAAACATAACACAAGTAGCTTGTATTTCATATTTTAAGTTGCCAAATCACTAAATAGCATCCTTGGAAAATTCGCTTTTCTATCTCAGAGATAAAACACATTTATCGATAGCTGTAGACATGTTTCCTTTGAAATATAAAGCTAAAATAGCAAGTAATTTGAAATTTAGCAAAGCATGAGATGATTACTCCCTTCCTGTTTCCTGGGAGTTCTTTGCTTTCTTAGAGTTCAAGAAAAAATAAATGGCCTCTTTTATTTAAAATAGTGACTTTAAGTTTATAGGAATCTATGTAATTAAAGTATGTACAAAAGCCCATAAATGGGCTTAATTTTGTCAATACTTTACTTATTGCCAAACATTCTATTACATTCCAGAAAAACATTTCATGCATGTGTGTTTCTGGTGTTTTTTTGCATTTAATATTAAGAGGTTCTTCTGTTTTCATTTCAGGAGCTTCTTTGAAGTTGTGGTGATAGTGGTTCTTTCTGACACGCATGCTCTCTTACATACTGAATTTATAGCACTTTTGTGTGAGTCCATATTGTATCATTCAGGATTCCTTATTACAAAGATTATTGAAGATGTTCTGGTGGGCTTCTTTGAGCATTTCCACAGGTATCTTTGCACCCTTACTTTAAAAGTACCCCCATAGTTTTGTCTGTTCATTTTCATTTTGTTTTATGTTTTGTTTTTGTGGAAAAGAGTAGTCATATGTATCTATCTCAGACTAGCCTGAAACTTGCTGTACAGCCAGGCTGGCCTTTGCAAACTATTAAGATTATTACTGCTATAGCACTGAAAAAATGGTTTTTTTCAAACTTCACGTTTAATGATAGGGTAACATGAAATGAAATTATTTTCTTTTTAATTAAACATCAGTTAAAGGCAACAGAAATGCATGTGAATATATTTGTGATAGCCATGAAGTTAGCATCTAAAGCATAAGAGTGTGTGTGTGTGTGTGTGTGTGTGTGTGTGTGTGCATGTCTGTACTCACATGTGCACTCAAAACTTCTGAATAGCTCACATTGTGTTAATAGAGCTCAGGATCCAAATGTGGTATTTATGGCATAAAGTGTGTGAAGACAAACTTAGTTTAATGAATCATGTGAACTATATACCAGGAACTGCGCTGTAAGGACTTGCCTTCTTGTAACAGCACAAATGGTTAGATCACCACACCACCAAATACTATGAGAAGAATAATTCAGAATTTCTCAAATATTCTTTTTAAGAAAAGAAAATTATTGTACTGATGTTGTATATTTAAATGCTGGATAACTCACACTTACTTTTTCATATACATGATTTATTTCTTGAAATCAACATGTAACAGAATTTAACTAACCAGATACAGTGTAAATTATGTCCACATCATGAATTCACTAAGTGACTTTGTTATTTTTATCAAGACAATTCTAACAGACCAATAAATACATTCAACAGACAACACAAGAGAAATTGTACATATCTACCCTAATGTCCATACCATGCATATGATATACCCAGCCATATATTCCATACATGTGTCCTACATGTGAGTTTATGATCTACACTACAAAAATATTTTGCCTATATAAAGTATATTTTGTATGCAAATATACTAATGATAGCATAAAAGCACAAAGAAGCCAGATGTTTGATATATGTTATTACTGCAACACTGCTATCAACTGAAAAGACCAACCTGAAGAAGGAAAGATTTGGCTCAACTTGCAGTTGCTTGGTCCCAGTTTTGGGTAGAACATTACAGCAGTGGAAGCATGTTTAGCTCATTATGAACAGGAAGGAAGGACGTGGTTTGCCCTATAAAGGTGTCCCCTCTGAGAACCTGTATATAGGTTCTACCTCCTAATGTTGCCACAGTTTCCTAACTGTACCACTACTGGTAGCGAAGCATACATGTAACACATGAGCCGAGGGAGATTCTTAATATTCACACTCTAACATTCTGCCCTTATCCCCATGGAAAGCCATCACTACCTCATAAGGCAAAGCAGGTCTTCAGGAGTCCTCAAAGATTCAACAGTCCCAACATGAATCGAGTCCAAATGTAAAGCCTCTTGATTCTCATGGCAAACTCTTAAGCTGTGAGCTCCTATAAACCAAAAGGAAATCCATGTGCTTCTGAGAAACAGTGACATGCACTCAGACAAAAATTCCATTCTGCAAAGGGAGGAATTGGAATGGAAAGCGGATGTGCCCAAACGAGTCAGAAACTCAGTGAGACACATCGTATCCAGTGGCTTCTTTTCAGCAAGCAGGGCAAGCGGGGTGTGTGGGTAACATGAGGTAAGCTTCAGCGTGCTTGGGCAAGTCTCTTCCTGTGGCCCTGGAATCGAAGCCCAGGTGGCCCCTTTCCGTTGCCAGTAGCTTCTGTATCCTCAGTAGCTAACTTACTGCTGCATCCATCACATGTTCCGGTATCCATCTGGGCTTCGTGTTCAACCTCATAATGTCACACACCATCCTCGAAGAAGATTCCAGCCAGGACTCTGAGCCTGTTGTGCACTGCTCGATCTACCAGGTTTTTCCTCTGGAACATGGGTGGGGGCTGCCATGGTCCTGTCATTCTAGCTTTCTTCATACTTGTGAAACCAGCATGCTAGGACAGAACCAAAGTGCTACCAGCTCAAGCCAGGCCTCCCAAAGCCATGGGTACAGCCACATCAGATGTCACCTCTGATGGCTGAACAAGGTAAAGATGAATCCTGGCGAGACAATTTCTTCTGCTTTCCTGAGCAAGCAAGGTGCCTCAGAGGTGCTAGTCTCAAAAGAACATCTTTCCAATGGGTTTCCTTTTTCATGCTGTGTAACGGTGGGATCTGTCTTATTTCTGAGGTGTTCATATTGCCTCAAAAATGTTTACTGGTTCTACATCACTTCATAAACCAGGTCTAGGTCAACTCCGTAACTCTGACCTCCAGCCCTACCTTCCTGAGCCCCAACTTCAGAGCGGCCTTTCTGAACACTGCAGGTTTTCCAAATATTTCTACAATGGCTTTTTGCTGCCAAGTCTTAGTGTAAAACTAAAAGCAGCCAGCAAGAATCATGCAGCAGCCTGAATGCTGGTCTGTCTTTTAACTACCTCCATGTTATCTGTAATTCCATCACCTCTTTGAATTCATTTTCAGAAAGGTCTCAGGAAATGGACAACTTGTTACCATGTTCTTTGCCAGATGTGACTTGAATGGCATCTACTACAATTCCAGGTGGAGTCCTGGTTACTGTCTGAAGTCCCTGGAGCCTGGACTTCATTTTCTCCCTTTCTATTAGCATTCTGATCTGAGCTTGCATGAGAATTGTGCTCATAAAATGTTTCAGGAATTTTCTCACATCATAGAGGTTTCTCAAACTCCTCTGGAAAAGTTTCTGAAGCCTCTTGTCACGTAGAAGTACAGGGACAGCCTCACTTTTACTTACATTTGTCTGTGTTTGTTACTTTTGTGTTGGTTTATGACCAAAATGCTGGAGAGGACAACTTACAGAGGAAATATGTATTGTCTGTCATTTCGCGGAGCCTAGGTGGCTATGTGGGCCTGTGTGTGTGAGTGAAACGTCATGATGGTGGACTCAGCTAGAAGAACTTCCACAAAGAAAGAGACCAGAAGGCATGGAGCACATGCAGCTTGCAAAGCCTCACCCCACAGGAACTGCTTCCTCAGCTGCGGTCTCAGATGACCACAGCCCCAGTACTGCAGCGCCACCAGCTGAGAACAACACACAGGCTTTGGGGGTCACTTCATATTAAGGAGGTGATATTATAAGGTTTTGTGAAAGTGCTGGCACCTCTATTGTAGTTTAGGTGTGTGTGTGTGTGTGTGTGTGTGTGTGTGTGTGTGTGTGTGTGTGTGTGTGTGTGTGTGTGTGCCCGCGTGTGTATCTGGGTTTGAAATTCAAACCTCTGCCCTTACTAAGCAGATACGCTACCATTTGAGCCTTACTTCCCATGCTTTTGGCTTGAGGTAATTTTTTCAATAGGATCTTATGTTTTTGACAAGAGCCAGCTGTAGACACTGCTCCTTTTGCTCATGTTTTCTGCACTGCTGGAGTTCCATGCAGGTAACCCTACCTTGCTTTCTGTTTCAGGTAAAGTTTCACGAACATGTTTTCCTCTGGCTGGTACTCCTGATATGTCTTCTGAATAACTGCGATTACAGATGTGTTACAATGTAGCCAGTCATAAAAAGCAGGGTTTTTTTTGTACTTTTTTATTGTTAAAATGCTGTACAGAGGGGTTACAGGTACATGAGCAAGGTAATGAGTACATTTCCTAGTGAGCATTGTTGCCTCCTCCTTTGTTTTCCCCTACCATCCCTTCCCTCCCACCTCCACAACTCCCCACCCTCTCCCCCAGATGAAGTTGTAAAGTTGGTTTTCAACATAGTGTCTTGTCCATCTCATTGTTACAATGGGTTAACCTGTAGCCTTATTTAAGCATTTTGTTTTGTCCCTTTCCCTCCCCAAATTAGAGAAGTGTATATACATGTACCATGTGATTTTTTGTTGTTGTTGTTTTGTATGTTCTTTATTTTCACTGGATTTGATATCGGTGCCCTTCTTATAAAAGCAATTTTTAATATACCCTTTATTTAGATTTTTAAATCAATGTGTCCAAAGTTAATTAGTTTAACTTGTGGCATTTGAGAGTGTAGCTTAAGTTTGGAAGCATGGTTCAGGTGAGGAATTCTCAGTGTAGCAAACAAGACCTTATGTTGTAACTCTAATACTGCCAAAAGGAAAAAGAAAAAATGAGTTGAAGCTAACAGAAACTAATTTTACTTAGAATGGGAAAAGACAGTGTAATCAAAGCTAAAATCCTAAACAATATGACTAATAAATCTATACATTCAATGGCAGGTTAAAAACATTTGAAGTTAGTTAAACATATTTGTCCTAGTCAATTACACAGGAAGCTTTTTGAGTCAAGAGAAAATGTGTTCTCTAGTATTTTCTTCCACTAAATGAATGTGAAGTCTTGCTTGTAAGTTGCATATAGCATATGCTTAAATTATTTTCAGTTGAAAATCTAGAGGCAATGGAGGTGAAACTTTTAACCTAATTTGAATAGCATAGCTTTGAGCAACTGCTTATCAAGTCATTCACTTATGTGGATCAAGCACATAAAGTCAGACCTAGAATAAAAATCATGGTAGAGGAAAACAAGACTTGCAGACAAGTTTAAGCAATGTAGAAATAATTGTTAATTTTTCTTAATGCTATAACACTAGTTAATGAAATCATATGAGAACTTTTCTCTCTTATTATTGTGGAACTGTTAGTCTTCCTGAAGATTGTTGTATACATTACGGATATATATATTGGATATATATATATATATACACATTGTTTATATATGTGTATATGCATATATACATGCATATATTCAAATATTCACAATATACCTATATTTTTAATATATACTTTCTCTATATTATGTAAATATATGTATATATATATAGAGAGAGAGAGAGAGAGAGAGAGACAGGTTTGTGTACTGTATAAAAAGATTAAATTCAGAATTCAGCAATCCCTTACAAATCCTGCCAAACTCAGCTTTGCTAATAGCTGGGATTATCATCATGACTCACCAGCAACAGATTTAAATAGTGATTTTTAACAATTAATAAATTAGTAATAAACATTAACCTCAATTAAATCACAACCATAAAAATTACACCTATAGAAGGATTACACCCAACAACTTAAAAACATATATAATTCTTTACCTTCATGTTTAATGTTCAGCTTGAGGATGTTTAATGGTTAAAGAAAGCCAAATTCTGGTGTAATCGCTCACTAAAATAACTTCAAATTAGGAATTTAGAGAGAATATTCTGAACAGTCCTGGGATTGTATGTCTTATTATTATTGTTGGATATCTTACTATTACCATTATTGTTATTGCTGCAGGCTATCATTGTTATTGTCGGGTATCTTATTATATCTTAGATCTTACTATTATGGATATTAAAGATAAGAGAATACCTTAAATGTCAGTGATAATGACAAAACAATATTTTTATTAGGTTCAGCTAGAGAAGTATGTGCAGATAAAATTCTCTATTTAGGTCTCAGTTCTAACCAAAATCACTTCCTCCTCCTCCCTGTGTGTGTGTGTGTTCCTTGCAGGAAGCCATTGTTCTGCCTGTCTCATCTGTTAGTTTATGTTTTCTTGACTGCAGAAATGGTATGATACTGTTCAGTCAATTTTTTAACTCTGTCTTCTTTCCATCAGCAGAATGATTGTGATATTTGGCATTGTGGATGAATTCAGTACTTATTCTTTTCCAGTTTGGGGTTAATACTTATAAAACAACAATGATTAGTTGTTTATAAGAATGTGTGATCATGGTCTAAAACTCATGTCTTATTTTTCCAATTAGTGCAAAGTTCATATCGGCCAAAGTTCATAGATATCACATCCTGCTTCGCACTGAAACAATCACAAACTCACACCATACATACTTGGGGAAGTTCCTTACCCCCTATCTGGAATAGTGGTACTCGTACTTCTTCAAGTAAACCATATTCCCTTCTATTCTATCTTCTGTGATCCTCAGCACAGAGCTTACTTATTGTGCATTCTCAAATAATAACTTATAAATTAGATGATAAGAAACCTGAAGTCATTTCTTGCATGAATTTACATTTAGTCAATGTAAATTACTCTCCTAATGTTCAATGTACTTCCTATATTTGAGGCATAAAAATATTCTCTCCTTTGTGATGTAAATTACATAGCATTTCTTGTTTGGGTTTTATAATGCCCTTCTTTGAAAGAAAAGCAACAATATTATGCCGAGAGCACACTGCTCCCTTAAAAAATACTGGCATATGAGAGGAAAAGCCTAGAGCTTTCTTTGTCCCCAAACACTCCAGAGTATGCTCTGCTTCTTCTTCATAAATAAAATCTGATCCCCGTTCGGCTCTGGTGTTCCCACTGAAACAGAGTCGGCAATATCCTGCCCAGTAGGGGAGTTGCGTGAGTTGATTTCATGTATGCAAAGGGCTTAATATTTCCAGTAATAAGAGGGAAAGAACCACAGAACATAGTTCTATAACACTTAAGTCACTCTTTCCACAGAAACTTTTCCTACTCAATTACAAGCTAAGCGGAAGATGTAGTTCAAGTAAATACTAATTTGGAGTACTAATCATAGGCAAACCTGTTATTATGAAAAAAGTATTGTTGAAGTAACCATCAGACTGACAGTTAAAGAAGCAAGAAAGACCGTGTTCAGGGCTACCAGCAATGGAGGAGAGAAGCCAGATTCCGGCTTGGCTGAACAGTCCACAAAAAATAAAGGACCAGAGGGTTTGAGGATGACTGGGAGATGGGGTGGGAGGGTTTGATTTGCCTGATTGTCTTCTCAGGAGAAGAAGTTTCTCCTATCAGGACAAGCAGTGCAATTTCACAACATGGGCAAAGTACCAGTGAAGGACAAAGCGGGAGGAGCTGGGGCTTCCCCTCCCGACAATGGCTCCTAGGACTTAGAGAAAGATACAGGGTGGTAGAACTGACAAGAGCACTTTAAAAACTTAGATCTCCAAGGGGACAGAGAAAGGATTAAAGAAGGCAAGCTTTCTACAGTAAAAGTTCTAAGAAAATGAGGTCAGAGGTCTATAGTCAGGACAATGCCCTTCTAAAAAGTAGTCAAATGGAGAGAAGCTAGAAGGCCCTCTTAGTAAAGGGCTATAAAATAATCATAGAGCGTTCAACACAAAATGCTATACCTCCAGGGAAATGCATTTTTAAGGATTAAAAAACAACAAGAAGAATCTTCTTAAAGGAGTCCAGAGAGTCTTATCTAAAAAGAAAATGGGATTAAAATTCCAGGCATGTAAGAAATAGAGAAAAAACAGTCAAAAGAAAGATTAGAAGTTAGCTCTTGAGCTTGTTGACTGACTGCCTGGCACATTTAAAGACCCAGAGTTTCTATTTAGCAAACACGCATTCTGATGAAAACCAATGCATTAATATACTTAAAACACTAACAGACCATAATTGGCATGTTGATAACTTTCTATTACAATTAACTTTTTTATTCTGAATATCTCTTCTCTATCCACACCTTCCTAAAACCATGCCCTAGGAGCTCTTGCTCTTGGCTTTCAAACCTAATGAATTAGAAATGAAAAGGATTTTGTAGACTAAGGAGATAGGGTACATCTCAAATCCTTGCACTGGCCCTGAAGAAACATTCTTTCATCCAAGAAATATAGAAAGGTCACAGTTATAGAAGAGTTTATAGTTTTAAATTGAATTCTGCAAATGAGGTTTTGATAGTCTCATTTTTTGTGTACCAGCTCGTGTCTTGTGATTTCTGGGCCTTCCATTTGCTCAGCAGGTTCACCATAGCTAGAGTATATTCCCCCAGCTTTTTGTGTTAGTTATTTGTTTAAATAGGGTCTCTCTTCATGCCCAGGAATACCTAGATTTGAGTTCTCTTCTTTATGCTCCTGCTTAACCAAGAGAACTGGTAAATACAACAACACCCAGATTTTATTGGTTGAGATGGGGTCTTGTGAACTATTTGAAAGGCTGGACTTAAAGTGCATTAGGCCAGATAATGTTATAATCATTGGTTGTAAATAACTACAAGGCAAGAAATGTCCTGGCACTGAAAAAAACTTTAATAATTTAATATTATTGTGGAGAGAAATAGCCTCTCATTACTGTTAACATTTATCAAGTCAACTAATGAAAACACATTCTTTTGAGGCAGTGATAATAAGTGTTTGAAGTTCAAACAAGTTTTATAAAACTACCAGCTGTTTGATGGGACTTTGAATATATATATTTTTCTTTGACGGTTAAATATACCCCTTGGGAGAAGACTGTCAAAATGGACACTTTGTCCATTTTGAAGTTTTCCAGAAAGAGAGAAAATATTACTTTAAGGTCCAAATTGTGACTAATTCTAGTAATTGTGTAAGTCAGATTAAAGTTATTTGTAAATTGATATGATTTCAAAAGTATTTAAATGATCTTCTTTGTGACTGTGGTTACATATTAAGAAAGAAATTCTTTTAAGTATTTCTTTTAAAAGTATTCTATAAGGAAAACGATGATTATATAAAGTAGGGCTTTATATTTTTACCAGAACTAATGAATCTGAAGCTGGGCACATTTAAATAACCTTGAACTAAACTAAAACTTTTATGTCCACATTTGATGAGGCCAGGGGGTGTGTTATGGGTTGTACTCTCATTGTTGATGTAAAACTTACTTTTCTCTCTATAGGCAAACTTGTATTTTGAAATTCCTTCAAATTTTTCTGTTATCTCTTGACAAAAGTATAACTGGAAACTTTTCTAACCAATAGTTTTAATTGTAAGCAGAAACACCAGGATTGTAATAATCATAATAATAGCATAGATCCCACTATTCCTACTAGCGTTGCTAAGAATAAGTTCATTAAAAAATATGACTTGATCCTAAATACTGTCCAAAGAAAATTGATCAAGTATACTAAACCACCACTCAAAATGTAAGCAATTAAATTTAATTAAAACTGCTTAGCTTTTAAGTAAATTCCCATTTTCTTTTCCCTCAGCATTATTAGTTGATTATAAAATACATTGTAAGTCTCTCAATTAGTGCCAAGAGAGTGAGTTGTCCTACTGTTATGTAAAACCTATTGCCATTAACTTTAATTTTTCATTTTTACTTCCACTCTGTTGGCCCTAAGCCAGTGTAGTTTAGTGAAAATGGTGTGAAATCACCTTTGTGCAGATTGCATCTGGCAAACAAGTCTCTCTCTTCCCTATTACTGATAAATAAGTAGATGTGAACAAAGCAAGGTATATTGCCTTCATTTATCACTGGTAAGAAGTAAGATTTACTACTTAAATCTGTGTTTTCCTCATCCATCCATTCCTCTCTCTCTTCCTCTCTCTCCTCTTTCTTTCTTTCCTTTCTTTTCTTTCTTTCTTCCTTTTCCTTGTTTCTTTCTTTTCTTTCTTTCTTTCTTCTTTTCTTTCGTTTTATTTGAACGTGTTACTCTTCTTTAAATACATGAGTCCATCTGGATTCAAACTGTTCTAGTCCTGTCCCTCAGCTCTTCAGCTCAAGGCCAGCACACTACCACTTAACCCCAGTGCCAATTCCAGTTTTTTCAGCTTATGTGGTGCTGAGGAATCCAACCCAGGGCTTTATGCATGCAAGGCTCTTCCCAGGCTATTATCAGAAAATTTAAGTTCCATGTGACACTAGCCTTTAAAGAGTTAAAAAGGAAAAAAAACAACTAAGTGTTGTCTCACGAGTGCGATCCACACTACTCAGAAAGCAGAGTTTGAGAATATTGCAGTTTGAGACAGCCTGTGTAAAAAGCTAACAAGACCTTGAGTAAGCTGAGTGTCATTGGAATATGACTGTAATTTCATCCAGGTGGGAACCATAGGCAACAAGATCATTGTTTGAGGAAGATGGAAATGAAAGTGTGAGACATTATCTGGAAAAAATAACCTGAAGCAAACAGGGCAAGAGGCATGTCCTACCTAGCAAGGACAAAGCCCTGAATTCAAATCCCAATGCCACCAAAAAAAAAAAAAAAAGAAAGAAAAAAAAACCAGTATCACAGAACAATGCCAAAACAAAGAATAAGGAATGTCTACCCTAGCAAAAACATCTTTATCGCATTTCCTGATTTTATTTTTATGTTATTTCTTTGTCAAAACATTTAGAAAAACATGATATATTTGATATGATTATAAAATGAAAGACTATTTTTTGAAACACCAAAGAGGTGTCTAAATTTTCACTCATGTGAGATGTAGAAAAGTTTTTGGAATTTAGAATCATTACGGCTGACTATGCAGGTTGGATACCATCATTATTTCCTTAATATACATTAAAATAATTATAGGGTTTATCTTTGAAAGGGAAGTTCTAATGTGAAGTCAGTAACTTGGTAAGATGAGATTTTTTAAAATCTGGCTCTAATTGTCATTGTTATCTTTGCTAAAATTTCATTTCCATCATTTGTGTGTTCTATTAAATCCTTAAGCCACCAACTGGAGTAGTAGCAAAACTGCATTTTGAATGAAAACTGTAGCGATTATAGCAAAACAATAACTAAAACCTAAAATTATATTAATGAAAATAATTAAGGCCTAGTGACAATATATAATGTGTCTGTGTGCACTTGGACAATTAATTTCATGAAAGTGTTAATTGATTCCAGCCCCAAAAGGCATATGCTGAGAATGTGGTGAATAGCATTATTCACTTTTTCTGGGGGAGGTATGAAGAGGGGATTTTGTAATTTTTACAGCCTCTGGCTTCCATGGATATACACAAAACAAAATTTTATCAAATTAGAGTCTGAATCATCAATGCGTTCCTGTAATTTAAATGAACCCTATCCTCATGGAATTGGGTGATTTATCATAACATTTAGAAAAGTGGGCAGAATTACAAAGGCACACACAATTAAAAATGCTGTGTTTCACAGAAAGAAAGAATATAGAAAACACATTAAACAAACAGAAATGAAGAACAATGTAAATGGTGCTCATACATTACACTTATAAAGTAGGATGACCATTTTTTAAATATATTTCATTGTGAAAATACTGTACAGAGGGGTTACAATTATGTGGGTAAGATAATGAGTTCATTTCTTATCAAGCATTGTAGCCTCCTGCTTTGTTTCCCCTTCCCATCCCTTCGTATCCTGCCCCCACCCCGTCCTCTCCCATCAATGTTGTAAAGTTCGTTTTTTGACATAACGAATTGTATATCTCATTGTTGCAATGGGTCCTCCTGTATCCCTGTTTTTACAATTTGTCTTTTCCCTTCCCCTCCATATATACCAACATCATATATAGTGAAAGCAGGGGTTATACCCTGGGGGAGAGACATACAAGGCAACAAAGACATAATCTTATAAATATGTTAGAAACAATAAGATGACCGTTTTTAACACAAATGAAAGTTCCAGTGTGTAATCTGAATTCTTGCATGGTCTGGGTGTAGAATTTCTGTACAAGAGAAAAGAATGCCCACAGTATCTGTATTCACTGTGAAGCCTTTATGACCCGGGTGACAAAGAAGAATGCATTTAGGATAAATACCCACAAAGATCAGCAAAGAGATCATTTTCATACAAAAAGGAGAGCATGCACAATTCTTGAAAAGACAGAGAAGGAAGTTAATACGGACCTACAAACTGGACTCCAAAGTTAAAGGAATTACTGATAATTTCAAACAAGATCCAGAATTGGCCATCAATTGTTCTTTAGCTCAGACTGCAATCTGAAAAACTCAGGTCTGAGTAGTTCTAATTTTTCTACTCTACAATCCATAGATTTGAATAACGATATCCAGGGAAATAATTGAGCCAAGATTAAGAGGTTGCTTCTTTGCCACATTTTTGCATTCTTAGTTAATTATTCCATAAGAGATACAAGGAAAATTCTATGCACAATAAGGTCTTGGAGATTTGTTTGCATAGTTATGTCCACAATCATTAAGAAATATTAAGGTTGGGGGCTGGGAAGGTGGCTCAGTGGTAGAGCGCTTGCCTTGCATGCCTGAGGCCCTGGGTTCGATTCCTCAGCACCACATAAGCAAAAAGAAAAAAGCAGGAAGTGGCGCTGTGGCTCAAGTGGTAGAGCGCTAGCCTTGAGCTGAAGAGCTGAGGGACAGCGCCCAAGCCCAGAGTTCAGGCCTCACGACCAGACTCAAAAAAAAAAAAAAAAAAAAAAAGAAATATTGAGGTTGGAACAATATTTATAGTTATAAGTGGAAATGATGCCTTTGTTTTAGGAAGGCTATCAGACAGAGGTTGGCCTACAGTTTTCCTCCACTAATTCAAATTGATCTCTGATCTTCTCATATTCTCTTCTCTTGACTGATTGATCACCAATTTCCTTCCCATTTTCTTCATCTGTAAACTAACGAAACAATACTTGAAATGACTACTGTGTCATCTAATGTTAGCATTGTTTTCTTCCTGCCTATGACACTCAGCACCTCCTCTGGTGATTTTTATAAGGCTTTCAATAAAACCACTTCACTGGCAAGGCTGAAGGCAGTATATTTTCTTTAGTCATGGTTTCCTTCAAGACAATGCTTTTAAATTCTGGTACTTTTACTTTGCTATTCCTACAATTCTGCAGTTTTAATAAGTTTTTGCTTTTTCCTTTAATGCTCTCCCCATAGAACAGAAGCTAACTTTTCACATCCCCTCAGTATTAAATATTTAATGATGTTTGAATTCTAACTTCTTAAGGAGGCTTTAAATCATTCTGTAAATACACTAGTACAAATCATAGAGGTTTAGACCTCTGCTAGACTCTGAAAAAAAATAAAGGCAAGGAATTAAATCCACTACAAGCTAAGCACAGTTAGTTGCACATCAGATTTTTTAAGACAGGAAAGGCAAATAATGTATTTTTATTAATTTCCCTGGAGTAAGAAAGTTTTTCTACTAATAAACACATAAAACACATGGAAACTATATAAGTGCTGTATATACTCCTATAATGATATAACCTCCATGACTCTTTCAAATTATATAATCACTTAGCAACATGTGAAAAACCTTTTGTTAATTGTTTCTCATGGTCATTTATTTGCAGGTTGACTGTTTGCATCCTGAAAGAAAATTACTCACTTTCTCTTAGCTCTCACTGTAATGCTAACCCATGCCCTCTGCTTTTCATACTTGACTCTGACTCGAATCATCCCTTCAGCAACAAAGGACATCTATTACTTCAGTGGTGATACTTATGTAGTGCCCCATGGATTCTTCCCTGGCTTTAAAAATTCAGATTTTTGTAAGTTATGTTGAATGTTTAAACTTCTAGTATCTTAATCATGTATTTGCATATTTATCTTCATACACATCTGGTTCTAGCTAACTGCCATTTTTCCAGTCCTCCTTCTTTTAATGACCCAAGTTGTGTCCGGTTTGGCGGACCTTTTGAAATCCTGACGTAGACAGAGAAAAAGATGAGTTAAAGCTTCTATAGACTTTGGGGGAGGGAAAAATAAATGCTAGGCATAGCTCCCAATACTTGTCTTTCTACTTTGGAATAGAATGGAAGTTATGGACACATTGTTTCTTTTATCCTTATCTCTTTTTTTTTTTTGCAGATATAGATGCTCAAACTAGCTGCTATTTGTGCTTAACTTCTACCCTCACATGCACACATTCCCTTGGTTTGCAATTCTGTGAACAGTGGAGCAGCTGATTAATCACTGAGCAGAGGCAATAGAAATGGAGTTGTCAGGAGTGTGTGAATGAATGTGTATGGTTTATTGTCCTTTAGGTTTGTTTCCTTTTGTATGCTTAGGTGAGGGCTCTACCACTGAGCCAAAGCTCCTACTGATATTTGATATGTAATTACCAAATACCATATATGGCATGGGATAAAAGATCCTTGCTAGAATATATGTTTATGATTTCTGAATCATCATTGTGTAAATTAATGTATTTATCAGCTCCATACAAACTTTTTAAGGCGAAATATTACTGATGCTTAATGCTTACTTGAAAAGTGATTTGACATTGAAAATTTTTTCTTAAAAATTATATAATTGCCTGCATCCTTGTAATTTAGCACTTTAGATGAACATTTAACTGTTCTCTGAAACAAATGCCAAAACAAATGAGAATGTATCTTAAACAAAGAATATATAACTCATATACATGTTCCTCCATGTCCATGGGCATCACATCTTTATTTTCAGCTATCAACAGATAGAAGACTTAAAAAAAAGACTGGTGTGTACTGAAAATGACTGTTTTATTTCACTCCATTGTTCTCTTAGTAGTGCAGTGTCATACCTATATAAAATATTTGCACTCTATTAGATATTCTGCATGATTTACATATGGCTTAAATTTATGGGAGGCTCTGCTCAATTACATGTCATTTTTAAGGATTTTGATATTGGCTAGGGATGGGACTATGTCCTAGAAGCCAGCACCCATGTCACTGAGAAAATATTGTTATCACTCAGCACAATTCAAGAGTTTGCCCTCCGTTATGTAAACTGTGGTTTAAAATGAAAAGGGTTGACACCCCATGAGCCATAGTCTCCATAGTTCTAAAGCACATCTCACTAAGACATCTTCCACACTAAGGAAGACCATACGCTACAGTTCCCTTTGGACTCACAACTGACTACTCCAAGAATCCTGGATGTGTGCTTCCAAACTTGACACAACCTTTTTGTTTTCCATTATTCTATTTCTTTGTGCATGATTATATACGTGCACTATCACTGAGCCTCTGCTACTAACATAGATTTAGGACTACATTCTGGGTATCATAACCCAGAGAAGAATAAAATAACATTTAGAAAATGAGTTTGAGGGGATGGGGTCTTCTAGAAGGTGGAGAATAGCCTCACAAACAGGACAGGATGATGCAATGATGACTGTGAGTGATATGACCCTATCCTGATAAGATAATGAGCTGAGTGAAGGTGTGTCCTGCACCTGGCACTAAACCATGTGATTTACCTCACTAAACTCATTTGATCCTTAGAACCATTCTCGGCTGTAGGAAGTTCTTCATGAAAGGTTAAAAAGTGTATTTATTTAGAACTTGGCATGTGGTTAACAATCTAAGGAAGGTATAGCTCTAAATTCAGGAAGCTCATGATAAGGTGGCAGTTCTGTCTTCTCAAAATAATTGACTTCAGTTAGATAGCAACGCATATCCCAACTGCTGTTCTTGAATCTCAGGATACAGCAATCATGAATACAGAAAGCTGATTGTAGTTGATCTGTATTTGTATTAAATTATTCTTATTTGGATGATATAGACAAGATTACATATCAGTGGCTATTTGTTTTTTTTTTTTTATTGTGAAAATGCCATACAGAGGGGTTACAATTACATGGGCAAGGTAATGAGTACATTTCTTATCAAGCATTGTTGCCTCCTCCTTTGTTTCCCCTTCCCATCCCTTCCCAGCTCCCCCTCCCACCCCTGCACCTCCCTCACCCCCTCACCACCCCCACACCCCAACCCCCTGCCAAAGTTGTAAAGTTCGATTTTTGACATAAGGTCTTGTACATCTCATTGTTGCACTGATTCCACCAGTAGCTCTATTTAAACAATTTGTTTTTTCCCTTCCCCTCCACAAATTATACCAACATAAAATACAGTAAAAACGGGGGTTATACTGTGGGAAAGGAACATACAAAGCAACAAAGAAATCATCTTAAAAATATGTTAGAAACACTAGCAAGCAAGAAAAAAAAAACCACTTGAGATTCATTTTGCCTAACATCAACTCATCTGACCGTTTGTGCTTGTCTCTGAAATACACTAGTAATTGCAAATAAAGGAAACCATGGGACCTATGTTTCTTTGGGCTTGGCTTACTTCACTTAACACAATTTTTTCCAAGCCTTTCCATTTTCCAAACAATATCATTCCTTCTGATAGAGGCATAGAATTCCATTGTGTATACATACCACATTTTCTTGATCCATTCATCTACGGAGGGGCATCTGGGTTGGTTCCATATCTTAATATGGTAAATAATGCGGCAATAAACAAAGTTGTGTTGGTAGCTTTAGTATGGTCTTGTTTGTGATCATTTGAATAAATGCCCAAAAGTGGGATTGCTGGGTCATAGGGAAGCTCTATGTGGAGTCTTTTGAGGAACCTCCATACTGCTTTCCAAAGTGGTTGAACAAGTTTACACTCCCACCAACAATGCAGTAAGGTTCCCTTCTGTCCACATCCCCTCCAGCATCTATTGTTATTAGAGTTCTTGATTATAGCCATTTTAACTAGGGTCAGGTGGATCTCAATGTTGTCTTGATTTGCATTTCTTTTATGGCTAGGGAGGTTGAGCATTTCTTCATATGTCTATTGGCCATCCTTCTTTCCTCTTCAGAGAAATTTCTCTTTAAATCTTTAGCCTACTTATTTATGGGGCAGTTGTTTCTTTGAGCATTTGTTGTTGGGGGATTTAATTTTTTGAGTTCCAGGTATATTTTAGATATGAGACCCTTGTCCATTGTATGGCTAGAGAAGATCTTCTCCCAATCTGTGAGCTTTCTATTGATCTTGCTAGCTATGTCCTTTGCCATGCAGAAGCTCTGCAATTTTATGCAATCCCATTTGTTCAACCTTTCTTTGATTTGTTGTGTTTCTGGGTGTCTATTAAGAAAATTTCAGCCTGTGCCAAGGAGACGTAGGGTTTCTCCTATTCCATCCTGCAATGTTTTCAGAGTGTCTGCTTTGACTCTGAGGTCTTTGATCCATTTGGAGTTGATTCTGGTGAAGGGTGATAGATAAGGATCTAGCTTTAGTTTTCTACAAGTAGTTAACCAAATTTGCCACCAACATTTACTCAAGAGGCTGTTTTTCTTCCATTCTATTTTTTTTGCTCCCTTATCGAAGATTAGATGGCTATAGGACTGTGGGTTCATTTCTGGTTTTCAATGCTATTCCTTTGGTCCTGAGGTCTGTTCTTGTGCCAGTACCAAGCTGTTTTGATTACTATGGCTTTTTAGTACTACTAGGTATGTGAAAAACAGGGTCTCTGAATCTACTTGGCATTACATTGGACCACATGGACACTTTATATAGTAATCTGGTGGCCCTTAATCAACTTATTTTTCACCTCCCATTTCCTCCTGGTAATAGAATTACATGTTTACACCTTTGTTTCCTGATACCAAAGTGGCTTCCAGTAGATAGCAGGAATATATATGACTTAATCTGTTGTCTGAGTCTTTTGTCATGTGCTTCAATTTAGAAAGCAATATAACTGGACTGAATTCAGGCAAAGTGTACCAATAGACTTGAACAGTGGAAACTGACCTCTTCCTTTCATTAAATCAGGCCAGAGCAGAACATGTTCCATCGTAACTGCACACATGCTGAATGTAGACACTCTCCACCACAAAAGAAAAGAATCAAGAGCTGCCAGATCTCTTCCTTTAACTTACCGGTCTGCATGACACCATGCCATTCTGCAGTAAGATCTGTAATATGTTTGCTTATTTGTTTTCATTACCATGAATGATAACTCATTTTGGCTTCATACCTATTTTTCTTGTTATAGCTTTAGTCATGCTTACAGCTCTCTACTATCTTTCTAAAAATCTCATCTCATTAAATTCTGCTAAAAATCCATAATGATTTTCCAAAAATGGCATTTGATTACAAAATAGTACTTGAATATAATCTTTCAAATTAATTTTATTTAAAAATTGACATGTTTTCTCCTATATGTATGGGGCTAATACACTGAACTACATTTATAAGATCTTTTTTTTTTCTTTTTTTTTGTCGGTAGTGGGGCTTGAACTCTGGGCCTGGGCGCTGTCCCTCAGCTCTTCAGCTCAAGGCGAGCGCTCTACCACTTGAGCTATAGCGCCACTTCCGGCTTTCTGGTAGTTTATTGGAGATAGGAGTCTCACGGTCTCTCTGGCCCGGGCTGTCTTTGAACCGCGATCCTCAGATCTCAGCCTCCTGAGTAGCTAGGATTACAGGCATGAGCCACCAGTGCCCGGCCATTTATAAGATCTTATCTACCAGTGTTTAATTACAGAAACTGATATTCTCTAAATAAAAACATAAAAACAAACTCATTCAATTCACAAGGGGATACTTTGTTCATTTTCATGATCTTTGAGGAAAATTCTACAAATAAATCAGGAGCTTCAGATATTTCAAATCATGATTTTTATTTATCTAAAATTCCCTGGTGTTATTTCTTTGCTTGGTTTCTAGCTATTCGGTAAGATTTAGATGAAAATAATTTCTTCGTGTGAACCTGTGTGGATTGTAGATACCATAACTATATACACCTGCTGAAGAGATTCTCCTGTCATCTTGACTTTACCTTCTCTCTTATTGGATTTGATTGTTCCTTAGTTTGTATCTCTTTTCAATGAACATTTTGGCCATGCCAAAGGCTACAAAGCTGAGGTCTGCAAAAAATACTTATTCACAGATTGTGATTAAAACACATTTACAACACAAAAAAATCCTGATACACACTGTTAATCTTTGGGATGAGATCACAAAAAGAGACATATGAAAAAAATGAAGCTAAAAAATTAAAAACTAACAACAACCCGGTGTTGTGTTATTGTGACTGGCTCAATGCTACAAACCAAATACTGACAACATTATGAAGGAATTATTAGTTTATGCTGCTAAATCTTAATTTTTACATCGATAACATAGAATTACTTGTCCTAGTAATTGTCCATCAAATTATAGGATTTTTAATCAGAACTAAATGGCATATGGTATTTAACATGGTGTTCATAGATTCCAAGTGTTCTAAGAGGCTACTATTATGACTCCTAGTTCAATGAATCTGTTTCTGTTCAAATATAGGAATCAAATCAATATTAAGAAAATTGCTTGGTATCTTATACTCCACTTGTGTTTTGAGGCTCAAGAATCAAATAGAGTATAGAACATTATTTACAACCTATCTAACTTGGCACATGTATTATTACAACTATGACTATAACCCATATAATGATGGTTTATAAAGTTAGTACACACACACACACACACACACACAAATATTGTAATTGATGCTACAATTAGGATTAAAAAAAAATTATAAGGACTCAGTGAAAGTTCATCCCAGCTCAATAAAGTATGTTTATTTAGTCATAGGTCTTGAACTCAGGATCTGGGCACTGTCCCTGAACTCTTTCGCTCAAAGGTAGTGCTAGACCACCTTGAGCCACAGCGTCACTTGTAGTTTTCTGGTGGTTGATTGGAGATACAAGTCTTGCAGACTCTCCTGCCCATGCTTGCATTCAATCATGATCCTCAGATGTCGGCGTCCTGAGTAGCTAAGATTGTAGGCATGAGCCACTGGCACCCAGCTTTCAAGAAAAGTATCTTTGAAAGGCTTCACCAAAAAATGTCAAAGGAGAAATTAATCTAGATCCATAGAATGAAACTTTAGAAAAAATACAATATAATTTACCAGTCTTTAACAACACAAGTAGTTCTTTGTACTATAACTGTTGGGCTTACTTTATTTCCAGTTTGTATGATTCTGTAATCACATTATACGATGGAGCTCATGCAACAAATAAGGATCATTTAAGAATTAAACAACACTTTAATACATGTCACATCATCACCTTTAGGTGTGAAAGTGCCATCTGCTCTCAAGTAAAGAAATTACAAAATTTAATGAAATACACGATCTGAACATTTTTCTGAAACAAAATAATATGCATCTTTCTGAGTGGTTATAGGAACGATGATCTTAGAAATGTTTAACATATTTTGGATTCAGTTGTTTTTTCATAAATATATATATGTATATATGTAAATATATGTATATATTAATGTATATATGTATATAAATGGTACAATGTAAATATTTTGTCTTGCTAAGTGTAATTTCTCTATATTTTTGAGCAATCCTTTAAAGTATGTAGCTTCATACAAGGTAGTTAAAGAATGTCATTTTTACATTTCTCCTTTCTTTCCAAGTGTGGGTATTAAAATTCATTGTTAAGCTGAAGCATTTGTAAAACAAGCATATATGGTGGTATTTCATTAGACTCATAATGTCCTGAAGAATACATCTGTGATAGGTTTATAAGGAAACAGAATCTATATTTAGCTAGAAAAGATAAATAACTGAAAATAACTATAATATTTTTTGGGGGGTCCGGTCGTGGGGCCTGAACTCTGGGCTTGGGCGCTGTCCCTCAGCTCTTCAGCTCAAGGCTAGCACTCTACCATTTGAGCCACAGTGCCACTTCCAGCTTTTTTTTTCTGCTTATTTGGTGCTGAGGAATTGAACCCAGGGCCTCATGCATGCAAGGCAAGCGCTCTACCACTGAGCCACCTTCCCAGCCCTCTTTTTATTATTTAAAAAAATCATCCACAAAATTTTATTTTTACATGTAACAGTAAACTCTTTACTAAGTTTAAAATAAATTATTTTCAACCTACGGAACCAGATATTCATAACTTTAAAATGATTTCTTGAAAGATCGCTTTCCTTTCACTATAAGCATAATTTATTTATTTATTATCAGTTGTGGGGCTTGAACTCAAGGCTCTGATTCTATCACAGATTGATTTCTCTAAGTCTAGTGCTCAATCACTTTGAACCATAGTGTCACTTCCAGTTTTCTGGCAGTTAATTGGAGATAAGGTTCTCAAGTTAGCTTTGACATGTGATCCCCAGATCCTAGCCTCCTGAATAGCTAAGATTACAGATGTGAGCCACTGGCACCTAGCTTATAAGCAGAATTTTAACACTTCCATTAAAATATTTTATTTTTTGATTTGTGCTTTGTAAGTTAACACTAGTTCAACATAATTATTAAATTTTTATTTCTTTATGGTCATTGGTTAATTACTTAATGTGTTATAATTCATATATATATATCAGTAGCACTTTAACCTTACATTTAAGGTGTTATTTTGTTTTATATATAATTGTAAATTAGTTGCTAGAGTTGATGATTTAGATACAAATAAATAAAAATCATCTATATTTAGATGGACAGCTTGATATTTTGATCTATGTCCACTGTGGTATAATCAAATGGAGTAATATAAGCCACAGGGCAGAGAGGTTCACTTATGCATGATAACAGATTATTAGATTTTTTTGCATATGTGCATTGAAATTCACATAGATACTTTATTTCAAATTATTGCACATATAATTATTCCACCCTGAATGTAATGTATAAATTAGCATTAATACTGATTTTATCCTCCACTACACAGTCAGAAAGGGTGGTTGCTACTCTGAAACATCTCCATGGCTCTTCCTGAGAGAGAGAAAGATGAAATAGCTCCAGGCATATGGAAAGATCACTGTACATCTGATGACTCAGTGTTCAGAAAGCAATGATTTAAAATAACTTTACCTGGAATTACAAGCACAGAAATCTCAGGAGAGTTATTCAATTCTAATCTGTCTAATTTTGTTCAATTTGTTCAATTTTTACCTGACTAATTGTGATTCTTTTTTTAATGAAATATATTCATAGAGTTCATGAATTGATAAATGTCTATTCTATGAAGCTCAAGGAAGGAAGTTGTGCTAGAAAACTTAAGGTACATTTTAAAGAGGATACTATTATAACAAAAGACAAAAACAAAGTGAGTCAAAATGTGAAGCAATGATTACAGGGGAAGGATAGAACTACAATAGATTTCAGTAAAGTTTAATTTTGTTATGATTTTTCCTTGAATACATTGGTTTGACAACAGGTAATTATCCACAATAACAATCATAAAATCATACAAGATCGCTATCATAAGCAAAACTAGAAAATTATATTAGGCAAGACAGTCTTCTCCCAAAAATGAGCATGTCCAAATATAAATATGTGAGGTTATATGACAAGGGAGAATTAGATAGCAGGTGGAATTAAATTGCTAACTGAACTGGAGCTGAAGACAGGAAGGATACTATGGATCATGGCTGGAGTTTAATGCAATCCTTCAGTATGGAGGGGGCAGCAGAAAAGTCAGTGTAGGTGATACAGGTTCAGAGGACACATTTCACAGCCCCTTGCTGGCTTCTGGGAGAGAGGAGGAGCTGTACTCACCTACACAGGCTGCCCAAGCAAAAGAGAAGGATTATTCCCTCCCAAGCCCAGAAAAGTGGTATGTCCTTGTTAAAAAATGCAGGTTTTGCTCAGAAGTATGTATTTCACCGTTCTCACCTCCTGGACTGCGTGCTAAGTTACTACTATGTTATGAAGTTCAGTCATCAGGTTATGGTTGCTTGTTTTACCAGCAATGGAATATCAATACAGGTTGGAACCTACCACAATGAGGTATGTTGGATTTCTATTGGTTTCATAATTTGACTTCAAGGTTTGTCTTCTTCAGTTAGAAAACAAAGAGGAAGACGACTCCATTACTTCAGACATGATGCAGTGCTGGAATGACACAGAAGTCTGAATTGTCATAAAGACATTTGAGATGTCTGTCTGCAAGTTTCAATGACTTCCAGAGTGCACGGCAGAACTTCCCACAGCGGCAGGTGACAGTGGTCCCGCAGGGGTAATGTGTGCACCCAGGGCACTGGAGACATGACAGAAAAGACATTGTGTTCAGAAAAGACATGATCTTTAAAATTGGATGTAGGTATGCTCACACTTGTCCCAGTATATTCTAATTAAAATAAACAGAATTGTATGGTGTTGTTTGTGATCATTTGAGTAAATGCCCAAAAGTGGGAGCTCTAAGCTACCAGCACAACTATGTTTATTGCAGCATTATTTACCATAGCTAAGATATGGAACCAACCCAGATGCCCCTCAGTAGATGAATGGATCAAGAAAATGTTGTATATATACACAATGGAATTCTATACCTCCATCAGAAAGAATGACATTGCCCCATTTGTTAGGAAATGGAAAGACTTGGAAAAAATTATATTAAGTGAAGTAAGCCAGGCCCAAAGAAACTTAGGTCCCATGGTTTCCCTTATTTGCAATAACTAGCATATGTCTGAGACAAGCAGAAAAGGTCAGATAAGTTGATGTTAGGAAAATGAATTCCAAGATGAGGACACAAGTGTTGTTTCTTTTTTTTTCTTGCCATTGTTTCTAACATATTTATAAGGTAATTGTTTGTTTCTTTGTATGTCCCTCCTCCATGGTATAACCCCTCTTTTCACTGTATTTGGTGTTGGTATAATTTGAGGAGGGGAAGGGTAAAAACAAATTGTTTAAATAGGGATACAGGTAGACCCATTGCAACAATGAGAGGTACAAAATACAATGTTGAAAAATGAACTTTACAACTTTCATGGAAGGGAGTGTAGTTGTAGAGATGGGAGGGCAGAGATGGAAGAAGAAAAACAAAAGAGGAGGCAACAATGCTTGTTAAGAAATGTGCTTATTACCTTGCTCATGTAATTGTAAGCCCTCTATGGTATTTTCACAATAAAAAAAACTTATTAAAAAGAAAGAAAGAAAGAAAAGTATTGTGTGTTTGGAGGTAGAGACAAAATAATACAATATTCGTCATCCACATAAAACTTTAGTTTCTTAAATTCAGTGACAGAAATAACCTGCTAAGGACTGAGTAACTATTGTCAGCTAGTCTACTGATTTTTTTTTATCCAACTATCGTTAAATCAAATAGAGCAATCACCAAATATTTTCTCTGGATTCCTGCCGCACTGAATATGTGAAAAATTCATGGTTTTTACAGCTCTGATAAATCACAAAGAAGGCCCATAATTAAAGCTATTCTGAAAACGCACAAAATGATCTGAAAGTTGGAATTTCATCAATTTATTTTTAAAATTCAGAACAAAAAAAATTGCCAACTATAAGTTACTTAGCCCTCACTGCGTGTTTTGTGTAGTAGGTAGAACGACCCCCTGAAGGTCTTTATGTCTCATTCCCAGGACAGTGAATACATCATCCTCTAAATTAAAAAGGAAATTTACATAGGTAAGGCCAGGTTTGATCTTAGTTGACATTTTCTTGATACTCACTAGGTTCTTAATAGCAGATAGCTTTCTGTGGCTGAGTCAGAGAGATGTGGAAGAAGGTAAGTCCAGAGAGATTTGTTATCTAAAATCCTACTTCGTAAGGCTCCGGGGAGCCAAGGGAAGGTGTGAGGTCTGTGAAGCAGTCTGCAGGAGAGGGACAGGCACTGGCTGACACCCATCAGTGGTGACCATGAACCTCAGATCTTCAGCAGAGTAAACTAATCCAATCAACCGCTTGAATACTTTTGGCAAGGCTTCTTCCTTCACCAATGAGGAGCACAGCCATGTCAACCACTTGAAGCAAAGAACTGCCCAGTGGAGCAGAATTCTAATGCACGAATCTTTGAGGTGGTAAATGTCCATGTGAGAAGTGTGTAGACCCATTACTATTTACTTTCAGTGGGGCCATGAAAAAACGCTTGAGTAGTATGTGTAGCAAATCATGGCTGAGAGGATGGATATGAGTGGTAGGGAAAGTGGGATCTCTCCCTTGGGCCCAGCCTACCCTCTGGCCAAGGGTTAATTAAGGGAAGGAGAAAGCAGGCAAGAATGATTGTATAGACCATAGAACTGAGAAGTAAAGTGAAAGGGTGGGTCAAAGGGAGGTGAAGATTTTGAAGTGATGACAGAGAGCAAGGTGCATTGTACACAAAACTGCTTTGTTAAAAGACCAATTAATCTAAATGCCTGGCCTAAAATTAAGATGAGTAAGGGAAGGAATGGTTTAGGAGGCATGGAAGGAATGGTTTAGGAGGCATGGTTTAGAATGTTGAAAGGGGCAAGGGCGATCAAGATGTAGTATATTCATGAGCTGTTTTGGTGTATAACTACTTAAAGAGAATAAAAATGCTTTAAGAGATAGGAGTTCTTTAGCACATACAGTTCAAGTACATTCATTGGCACTGAATTCCTGGTGACATTGAAACCATGACAAAGCTAAAGATGAAATCAGTTCGAAACACTTAGTTCCGGGTGGAAGTATGTCCTGTGTTTTCAATTCATCTCCCATCCTCCTTCTGTCACCTGGTGTGGCCTGAACCTGGGCTGAGATAATCTCAATTTTCTGTGTCCCTGAAATATGGGAAAGGGAAGGTGGCAACATTATTTGTTTTAATGCTGCCAAGCTTCTGATGATTTGCATTCCAACTTGGATGCCAGGAAGGAGCTGCTCCCTTAACAGGATTCCTTTTGTTATTCTAAGTGACTTAGATTTCATTTGCGCAAATATTGGAGGAAGTCTCATACATTTCAATTACAATGTTTCTTGTCAAATACCTGTAAAACTTTATTACTGACTTGAAGGTTTTTATTAGATTTTTTAAAACATGTGTTAAATCTGAAACCTCAACAATTATGTGACTAGTTTCCTAAGTTACAGGAAAGATGCTTCCTTGTTCTTGCCTTTGCCTTTAATAATTTCCTCTTAATCTCCCATCGGTCCCTGCGGATGATTTCCTTCTCCTCCATTGCTTTCAGTTACCAGTTCACATTTACACAAAAGTTACCTGTCCTTGTCATTAAAGATACCTTGTTCTAAGAATTTAAAGACCTCTAAATAGAAAATCTGAAAGGTTAATGGCAAATGAAACGGTGCATTTCCACGTTGCGCAGACTTCATTAAAATTTAGTACTCATTATGGACCTTTTTGGAGACCCCCAGTTCCCTTGCATCCTATGGCTCTCTCCTTGTAGTTTCATTAGAATTCAAAAACTTTATTTAAAGCATTTTTTTGTCTGCAGCTTTCAGCATCACGCTTGTGACTAAACACCACTAAACACCAGAGAAGGAGACATCTGATAAGGGTGAGAAATATCCATCTAGAAAAATTCTGTCTCTTGAAAGTTCTGTCCCTTTTCTATCCAGGGAGCCTGTACTGAAGGCATGCTTCCTTTAGTATAAGGATTTAAGATGTTCCTATGATATCATCATTTACTATAATTAATATGTGTCAGTATGGTAAAACTCCTCCGTACAATAAACACATACTCAAAAATAAAAAAAAAAAGAATGACAAGAAAGTAAAACAGGCCATCTTGGAGGTCAGGTACCACCTGGAGGGGAGCACCAATTGAAAAGGGTGAATTAAGGTGAACAGAATTGAAGTCATTAATATGCTTATATAACAAAGGAACAGTAAGCTATTGAAATCAGTTTATTAAGGAGGGTAAAATTGATTGGCATAATGAAACACATTCTTGTACAACCAATATACACTAAAATACTTTTTAAGCAAAAAAAGCATTTGTAGTGCAAAAAAATAAGAATAAAAATTAAAAAGCATGATTTATGTATTTTACTGAAAGATAAATTTCTAGCTTCATTTTGTATTATTTGCATTTACTGTATCTCTAACAGATAACAAACTAGAGCAATATTATATCTGTAATAATTGTACATAATTAGTTGAGTTATTTCCATATATATGAATATATATTATATTTTATTGCTTAACAGTACATCTTATGCATTTTTGTTTTATCTTACTCAGTCAAGCATATTGACATTTGTAATAACTATCACTGGAATTAGCACAATTCATTTAAATATTTATTATTCAGTTTACCATCATCCAAGATACAGTATTCCCATTAAAAATAACATAAAATATGAATTTGTTATGTGACTATAAGAAATTTCTTCTACAGGCTGCTGGAAACAACCTGGAGGTATTCATACCTGGAGTGTCCTTTTGCAGATTTGTAAATAGAATGTCAGGATTCCTTAATATGGATAAGTAAAAAGTATATCGTTATATAAAAAAAAAACTCAAAATAACCTAAGGTAATCCCAATACCTGACAAACCTGGCTCTGTTCTACAAATAATTCACGTAGCTTTCCGTACTGGTTTACAGTTGCTTCAGCTATCTCAATGTTGTATTGATGTTTGCCTTTACGAGGATGGTTTTTCAATGTTACTCACCTTCATCATTTAACCTGTTTCAACGAATCTCTTATATGTCTTCTCTAGAGTTAGGTTTCATTAAAACAGCTTAATATATGTATTTAAGCAGATTTATTAATAATATCATCTATTTTATGTTGCACACTTAAAATGATTACTCAGAGATGGGACCCCTGCATTCTTCCTGGGTAGGAGATTGAAACAAAGCCTGCTAAGAGCCTCTGCACTGTCTTAACAAGAAGTGACATAGAAGATTTAGGATTCTGTAGTCCAATTTTATTTCTGTGTGGGGTACAGAATGAAACGATGAGGAAGGAAGGTGAAATCAGGAAGCCATTACTGTACCTTAGTTTAGGAGAATGGCTATAAAGACATAGGAGTTGGTCTGATTGTCATTCCAGAACATGTCTAGTAGACTAAACAGGACTCAAGATCTCCTCCTGAAAAACAAACAAACAAAAACAGTGAAAAACAAATTCAGAGGCATGTGATTCATTGGTTATGTCTGTAGGGCATGTAAGCACAAAGACAAAAATAAAAAGGAAGGAAGAGAATGTTTTAGAGTTGTACAACTTCTTGCAGCACTAACTTTTTTCAGCTAATAGGTCGTATTTGTAACACAAGGGACAGGGACAAAAAACTGATGGCTGTTAGAGACAAACACTTAACAAATGCAGACATCAAGTGCTTTCCTGCTAAAGATAGATAGTGTGCTTTGTTAAGTCTTGTAAGTGTGAAGAGTATGTCATTAGTGGGAACAATGATATATGATGAGAAGCCTTGCATACATATGATAGAGTAAACATTTGAGGTTTTATTCTGCTATCTCATTCAAGCTGAAGATACAAACAACAATGGTCTTTTAATCAGTCTTGTCCATTACTCTATTGCCAAATGATACATTATAACAAGAATACAAAATTGTTTTCTTTAGCTTGGGAAAACATTGGGTTTAAGAGTTGCCACATTTTTTCTATTTTCTAATCAGACTCATTATTTTCATATTTGAGATAAGAGAAATGAGAGAAGTTGATACCTCAGTGAATTTTTTCAGATGATTTTACATAAAGGAATGGAAAAGTCTTTTGAATCTGAAGTGTTAAGCTCAGTATTTTGAGATTTTTGTGTTAGGTTACATGTGATAGTGCTAGCTTTCCAAAAGGAGATGTTAACAGTCCTTTGTTTTGAAGCTGCTCTACTTTTTGATTGCCAATTTAAGCAAATTTAAATTTGACCAAGGAGGTAATAAAATAAGTTATAGGAGAGAATGATTGATACCTCTCCATATCATAAACTTGTTGAAATGATGACATTGTTGTGGGAGCAAAATTTATTTCTTTGCTAATATTGTAACATGGCACCAACTATCCCTGCAGGAATGGAGACAGTATTATCCTATATTCTGGGTAATATGTGAGAAGGCGATTGGTTAACACAAGGGATAAAGATCAAATCACTAAACCATCAGGGGGAAGAACTCTTAACCTATGCACACATCAGCTGACTACATCAGACCTTTACATCTTCTTCGGTCCATGTTTGTATTTGTTATTTCTTTTGCCATGAGTATATATTGACCCCAAGTACACATCTTCATCAATATTCAAGTAACTATCTGACCAGGAATTTCCAAGAATCCCAGACAACACATCTAGATCACAGACACACAAACACACACACACACACACACACACACACACACACACACACACACACACACACATATACATCCATGTAATATTTATTATATATTATAAAGTGTACATATTTATATATAATACACAAAATAAATATATTTAAATAGATACAATTATAGAAATAGGTATTTCAATATTGTGTTGCATGTGACAAGTGGATACATTTGCTCTATAATTTTTTTTAAAGTAAAAGAAAAGATAAAAGAGATACAGAAAGGAAAGCTGTCAGAAGGAAAGAGCAAAGGAAGGAAGGGAGGAGGGGAGAAGAAATGAGAAAGGGAAGGAAGGAAGGTATGAAGGAAGGAAGAAAAGAAGGAAGGAAGGAAGAAAGGAAAAAAGGAAGGAAGGAAGGAAAGAAGGAAGGAAGGAAGGAAGGAAGAATTAGTTTGTATTAATATATGGAGCATGAAGCTTTTGGCTTGTTGCTTTAATGATTCTTTCCTTGTTTGGTACACTTACTATTTTTATTATACTATGATATGTGGAAATTCTCCTGTTTAGAATTCTAAAGACTCTGGTACATAGGTTAAATTTTTTCTAATGATTTAGAAAATTTCTGCTACTATTTTATTGATAGTTTTTTTTCTGTGCATTTAGCATACAAATCTCCTTCTGTGCTCATGATTCATACATTTGGTCTTTCGATGGTAACTTAGAAATTTTGAATATCTCTTCATAACTTATTTTTTTCTTTTTTATGTGTTTTTATTGTAAACATACTGTATAGAGGAGTTACAGTTACCTGAGCAAGGTAATGAGTACATTTCCTCCTCCTTTTTTTTTCCCCTACCATCCCTTCCCTCCCACCTCCACAGCTACACTCCCTCCTCCCACCTAAATTGTGAAGTTCGTTTTCAACACAGTGTCTTGTACATCTCATTGTTACAATGGGTCAACCTGTATCCCTATTTAGGCATTTTGTTTTTCCCTTCCCCTCCCCAAATTAGAGAAGTGTATATACAAGATGCAGGGCTGGAACAAACAAAAAAGGTCAAGAGCTATGTACATATGACCAGATAAGATGATATTAAGCGAAAGGAGCCTCAAAATAGGGTCACAAGTGGTTTTTTCTTTCTTGCTATTGTTTCTAACATATTTATAATGCACCAGGTGATTTTTTTTTGTTTCTTTGTATGTTCCTCACCTGTATCACCCCTATTCTCACTGTATTTGATGTCCGTGCCCTGCAACTTATTTTTTCTTAAATGTTCTAATTCATGCACTTCTTCTTAAGCGCTGATATTCTCTCTTCAACCTGGTCCAGTCTATCAATGTGGGATTCAACTGAGTTTTAAATTTCTGTTTTCAAGTTTTTCCATTTCATAATCATAATTTTTGAGCCTTTTATGTTGCTGTTAAATTCCTCTTTCATGTTCTGAATTGGCTTCCTTATTTAATACATCTGTTTATATTTTGTTTGAATTAATTCAGGAATTTATTTGTGTCCTGTTAAATTATGTCTATCATTCTTATTATTGTTCTTTGCCATTCTTTTTGTGACATTTCCCCTAATTCATGCTTATTCTAACTCTTTACAAAAGGAGTCCTAATGCCTTCTTCTTTCAAATTTCCAATGTTTCTGCTTTGACTGTGTGCACCTGCGGTCAGGTTATTACTATGAAGCTTTAGCCAACTGTTGGGCCCTCCAGTTAGAATTTTCCAAATGTTCAGCCCAGATGGGGTTATGTCAGATATCATGTGCAGGTTTATTATGTCAGGTTTATTATGTGCAGTCACTGAAATGGCTAGAGTAGCTTATCAGTAACAAAACCATCAATTATATAACAAATCAGATATTTAGAGGAAAAATTATCAAGTATAAAGCAAAAAGTTAGAATGGAAATATCCTCACCTACACTAAATCTATACAAAGAACTAAGGTTTTCATAGGGTGTCCTGGAACTAGAAGTCATTAAATTTAGAGGAATTAAAACTCAATTTAAACAAAAAGAAGTGATTGAAGAAAATATGGGAATAAAAATGGGAGAAGAGTATGAATTAATAATGATTGCAAGTAAATAAAATAATCATATTGTAAAATGTTGTATAAAGTGTGTGGTGATAAGACAGTATAGTCAGGGAATAAAAAAAGAAAAAATAAAACAAGAAAAATAAAAAAGGAAACTTTTTAAGGAGAAGAGTGTATGCCAGCTGAGCTCCATTGACACAGAGGTGGTTTCTACTCATTTCTGACCATCTGAATTAGAGTGGACTGCTCTGGTTTATCCTGAGTCCAAGTTTTAATCTGCACAGGAAACTCAATTCAATAAACAGACAATTCACAGTAAGTTTGTCCATAGTCTACTGGGTTGGCATTGAAGCTGCAAAAATGCCTCTAGTTCCTGAAGAGTTCTTGTCACACACACATGAGGCTGTGATTCTAGGGATGGGTGGAGTTAGGTCCCATCCTGCTGAGTTTCTTCTGTTTCTGTGACTGGCCTGGCTAGCTCCAGAAGAGGAAAGTGAACAGGCCGTGGCACTCTAGTCGCCACCAAGTGAAATTTTCTCCTCCTTTTTTGTATCTCTCAGACCATATTCACATTTTTATTTACCCAGGAATCCTTCTATTCTTTTGGACCTATTCTCCTTCAGCTTTCAAAGAGTTCCGACTGTGTACTTTGCCATGTACCCGAAGTATTATTTTCAGGTTGATGGATGTGAAAAAATATGACAGCTGTCTGTAGCCTTATATCTTGACTTTCATTTCATTTACTTTTCTTTTTCTTCAAATGGGGTTTTTACCACTAAGAAAAATTTAATAGTTCTGAGGAAGTCATTTTCAATTATATCATGTAACATACATGATATAACATACATACACATACTCATACATACATTACGTAATTATGTATGTGTATATATGTGTATATGTATATAGGTCTGTCTGAACACATGATATATACACACACATATGTATATGTGTATATACATATACATTTATATATGTGTGGGGGCAGGTAGTGCTAAGTATCAAATCAAAGAACTACATGGCAAGCATGAATTCTATAAGTAAGGGGGCTGGGAAGGTGGCTCAGTGGTAGAGTGTTTGCCTTGCATGCATGAGGCCCTGGATTTGATTCCTCAGCACCACATAAGCAGAAAAGACCGGAAATGGTGCTGTGGCTCAAGTGGTAGAGAGCTAACCTTGACCTGAAAAGATGAGGGACAGGGCCTAGGCCAAGAGTTCAGGCCCCACTACTGACAAAAAAAAAAAAAAAAAGAGTTCTATAAGTAAGGGTCTTGTTTTACTAGCAGGATCTCATCCAGTAGCTCAGCATGACCGTGAAAGCATTATAAAACCTGGGATGATCTTGAACTCTTCATCTTCCTGCAGGGCACCAATATAAAAAGCCCCTTTCTAAAGCAGGTGTATTGTTTTGTGTATTCATTTTCTCATATAATTGTGACATCATTTGATGTATGAATTTGCCAGTACCCTTATTTTCTTTATGACAAGTGTTAGTTTTTGTAGCCAACATGCAAGAAACTCTCCACTTTGTTTAATAGCTGTCCAGAGAAGAAAGAATTTTATTCTCAATTGTCTATTAGAATGTTAAGAATTCTATATTTTCTGGAATTTAATTGGATTATCTGTGAAAGAATAGATTCAAGGTAATGCATCAGAATTTGTGTTTTTTTTTTTAGTGACTTAAAATTAATTGTTACTTATAGTCTCTTGAACTTATTATGAATACAAAATACTACAGAGGTCAGCTTGGTAGAAAAATTGAGTAGTAAAGTGTAGTAGTGCTTTATTTCTTTGGGTCCTCGGTTTACTAACTCCACAGCTGGGACATTTAAAATTTTCATTTGTGACATTTTTAAGCTTTTGTGGGCATTTCCCAGAGGCAAATGGCTGAGAAGGTGTTTTATTTCAACAAAAGATTAACTATTTTGCTATTTGAGTTGGATGAGGGATGTTGAGTTGAGTTAGATGAGGGAAGTCCTCCATAGCTGGTGAGAAAATGTAAAGAATTTTAAGCAATAGATTTAGATTTCATTGAAACTTGAATAAGACTGATGAATGTACCATTGTCTATTTTTCAAAGAAAAGCTAAGGGAAGAACTTTCCTAAAGGTAGAAAAAAGAATCAAGCAAAAGCTAGACAACTCCTTATATGTCTTCTTTTGAGATACATATATATATATTTCTCACAACTATGAAAAACACAAATCCAAAGGTTATCTTTAAATAATTCCCTTTAAAGCTCCTTGATAATTAAACCCAAGATATGTCCAAGTATTTTATTTAGTATCACCTTGGTTTCATTGGAATGAAAAATAACAAAGTTCTTACTTGCTTGCATAATAGTCTCTAGAATTTCCCCAGAGCACTTTTCATATATTCTTAACAAGAAAAAAGAAATGTTCTCAAAAACTTGGAATAATTAACAAAAAAATCATTTTCTTCTTTAGGCCACCTTGTGTTCTTGCTTTATCAATGGAGAAATATTCATAGAGTTTACTTTATTTTAGCAAACATTTATCTGACATTGACTAGGCATAGAGAACTGGGTAGAGAGTCATATTTTTGAGTTCTCTGAGAATCTGAAGAAATTGCCTTTATCTAAGTTCTTATGTTACGTTATGCAAGATGAATGATAATCAGGGACTATTTGAAAGTTAAATAAGTAATTTGTGACATAATTCCAATAGTTGTGATTTTCAGTGGTCCTTTACACATATAAATATTACCAGTTAGGAGACTAATCTAACCTCCCTGATTTCAGCCAAGACCCTAGTATTTTCATAAGAAATTCTTTATGAACTTTACATATAGAGGCTTATTTGCTTTTCTAATGATAAAATAAAATTTCAGTGCCAATTTAAATACTTTATCAAATGACCATAAAATAACTATTATCAGTGTTAACCTACACTTTGAATTTTAGGTAAATTAAATTTTTGTTTCAAGCCTTTGTTTACAAGAGTGGGAAATTATATATATATATATATATATATATAAAATTATATATAAATATATAATTATATATACACACACATATATATACAGATAGATCAATATAGATATAGGTAGCTATAGGTCGATCTCTAACTGTAGATTGATCTATAACTCACGGAAAGACACATATGACAGTCGTGCCGAAAATGTACCACACTAAGGAGCTGTGATTTACCATGCCTATGAATACATTTCCTAGCATGCTATGTGTGGGTTGACTTTTATTGGGTAATTATGTTGAATCTTTTCCTAAACCTTTTGTTCCCCGGGCAGTACCATCTTTTACGTGAAACACCATCAGTATGCTTTGCCCATACATCATGCTTGTGACAGCTTCAATGGTGTGCTGAAGCAACAGCTCATCAGAGCAGCAGTGCTCTGTGATGATTTATCATAGTAACATATCATCAGAAAGAGGCAGCAGACTGATATATGGCCAGAAGCATTCAGGAGTGCTAGGAAGGAGAATATCTAGATGTGCCTGAAGATTCAAGGAAACTTGAAGAGCTCGCTTTAGCAGGCCTCTGTACAAACCCGGATGTGGTGGTACTAGTGAGTGAAAGCAATTTATCCACTCTGAATGGGATTGGACACCTGCCTGTAGAGCCTTGATGGACTATTTTGATTAAATTCCTATAGAAATTTTGCACACAGTTCTGATTATGTCTTTGTAAGAAATTGTGTGGTTATTAAGAGTGACACAACATGGAAGATATTGTCTTGTATAAGAGACACTTTGGAGATTGCTGTTATTATTCATTTTTCTAGAGGGGTGTGCAGCTTTTTGAAATAAATTACTGACTTTAGGAAATTGCTTCTTATAAGGAAGAGATTCATGTGAGAGTCTCTTTAACAAGTGGTGAATATATTTCATCTAATAAATTAATGCCATGCCAAAAAAAATCCAATAATTTTAATCAATTGAATGTTGACAAAATGCAAATATTAAAGGAAACTTCTCTTCTTTGTGTTCATCTTTACTGGTTAAAAATGACAACAATAGTGGACCAACAACAAGGAAAGGATTGGGGTCACAATGATCAACAAGTAATGAACTCATTGCCTTGCTCATGCAACCCTAACTCCCCTGAACAGCATCTTCACAATAAAATTAAAAAATGACAACAATGCAGGCAATTGTTTGCAAATATTCTGGCAAAATTTTGTGTATTTCTAGGGGCTGTGTGATATAAACCAAATTATTGGCCTGATTTATATTTTTCATAAAGTCCAGCGTTTTATTTTCATGGAAGAATTTATTCTTGAGATTTTAATAATGATGCAGCATCTGTACTGAGTATGCCAACTTCATTTATCTTGTATATCATTCCATTTGCTTTATGTTTCCATTCATAATTTCTGTGCATAATGTCTGATGAGGCTCTGTTACATGGGAGAGGACTAGCTGGTAATTAAAACGATCCAGTTTTGTAAGTCAGCACTAACTTCTTACATTCGGTTCTGCTTCTGGAAGGACAGAGAATGTTCTTGCAGATTTGCATGTGTCCACATTTCCTGCTTCTTGAAGATTCTGTTATACTTCTTGCTCTTCAGAAAGATCTCTTAGCAAATCTTCCAACACAGCATTTGTCAAGATTTTGTCAATCCTTAGTCCCAGTTGGATGAGAAATAATTCCTGAGTGAATTATTTCTTCTCCATTCAATGGAAGGTTGTTGTTACCCACTTTATTGTATAGTAAAGATGACACTAAATCATATATTGTGCTGCCAGCTTATAAGTTTGCTACCCTCAATATTCAGTCCCTTATTTTATGAGTTCAGATACAACATTTTCCTAACTCCTTCCTATCCAAGATGAGCTCCCATATTTTTTTATTTTTGCCTGACTTTGAAAGCACTTATCCTTATGCAATATATCATTTTAATGTATCTGTTTACTAGTATGTCTGCTTCAGGAGGCTTTGAGCTTTATGAGGACAAGAATTATGTCTTCTCAATGTAGGTATATTCTCAAGGGTGGTTCATGACAAAGACCAAATCAATACAGGATGGCATCATTTGTTCTCATTTCCATGTCTTATATATTTGAATTAATATTCACCGGAATGAACTTCTATTGATATGGAAATTATTTTTTGTTTATTCTTACCATAATGTCTTTCTTATAGTTGGTTGTTAATATATTAATTGGACTTAGTTTCCCAGGGTTTCCTTTATCACTCTGATGAGGGAAGGGCATGGTGACATAAACATAGGCATTCAATGTATGTTGTGTTTCCAAATTATAAACCATACTTGCCACAGTAACAAGAATGCTATTGATATGAACTAGTGAAGTATTACATAAGGAAAGAGAAAAACAACTACTCTTTTTACATCAGGAACAACTGGAAGATGACTGGTGAAAGCAGATTGCCAATCCCCACCTAGAATTCTCCTTTCCTAGACTTTTTATGCTAATAGAGATGGACAGAGAAGTCCCTGAGTGGAGCACTTAGAACATACTGCACTGGATTATCCATGATTCCAGAGATTAATGGCAGGGACACCAATTAAGATACGCAATAGGAGCACAGAAGGGAATAATCTTTTTCTAATATTTACATAATATTTTCAACAATGAGAAAGGAGCTGCATTCAAGTTTGGAAAAAATATAATGAGGTCTGCTATGATTCTCAGAATTTTATGTTGGGTGATAGTATTAATAGAGCTAAGAAGGAAGGAGAAAGAGTAGAATGTTGTGTTCCTCTTGTTTTCTGGTTTGTGTGTGTGTGGTTGAATGTCTCTGTCTTATCCAATCTGGTTTCACATTCCTGCACTCAGGGATACATACACTTGTACTTCCATATTCTTCCGGTTTAGTTTGCATGATCCATAGTTCCCGATGAGACTGATAGTCGTGTTATTTTTATTGGAGAAGCTCTTATTCGGCACCATCTTTTGAAGAATACACACACACTAGACAGTAGCTATGTGTGACCCCAAAACATCCTTCAAGCATAGAGAATCTATGTTTCCTGGTTAGGATAATCATATCTGGGGTGGAGATGGCGCAGATTCCTCCATTTCCTGGAAAAGCAGAGTTTTCTGAGGTCATCGGTGCTCATCTGTGTCTCATATCTACTTCGTGTGCAATATCTGCCCAGGCCACTCCATATCACCGATGGGGCTCATTGCAGAACAGAAGGTCCTGAGACCGTATGAACCTGGATTGTTCACTGTGCAGTGGACCAAGAACATGGTCTTCTGCCTAGCAGTGGCAGAATTCCTGAAACTGTGAGAGAGGCTACCTCAGCTTTCAGGGAGCAATTTCACCCATTTTACTGTTCTAGAAGACATGCCTATGGGGACATATGTGAACTAGTAGATATTACCAAGAAGGTAAATGAGGTTTTGATGCCCAAGAGATCAGTGATATTTAAGGAAACAATTTTGTCAGTCTTCAACATGTAAGCAAACAGAATATTGGGGTTTGAAAATATCACCCTATGGAGATCATAGCATGTTGGTGAACAGTTGGGTCAAGACAAAAATGAAATGTAAATTTTTCTCTTAAGATAATGGAAGTGAAGTCTTGTCATGCAAGGAACAGCCCTGCAGCCTTTAGCCACAGATGGGGGAGGAGGTGGGGCTAAAGTCACGAAGACTTTCTTTGCAGCTGAAACCAAAGCTTTGGATTTAAAATCAGTAATATCCTTTATTTTAGAAGCACATGTTAAAGTTTGTTTTAAAATATCAAATGGACTTTGGTAGTACATGGAAAATTAAAACCACTCGAACGACTAAAGTACTGATGCATAAAAATCATAAATTCTTCTCAGAAACATGTGTTGTTACAGAAACTGCACACTCTTTAGTTTTACTTATATGTGGAGGTAGTGATGGCAGACATTTGAGCAGCTCTGAATAACCTGAGAATGGGTATGTATGGCAAAGAGCTGGATACAAACCTTGTGGAATGTTCTGGTCCCCACACACTTAGGCTGGTCAAGTCACTGAGCGCTGGGTGCCGGTGGCTCACACCTATCATCCTAGCTACTCAGGAGGCTGAGATCCGAGGATCATGGTTCAAAGCCAGCCCAGGCAGGAAAGTCCATGAGACTCTTATCTCCAATAAGCTACTAGAAAAAGCAAGTGCCACCATGGCTCAAGTGGTAGAGCACTAGCCTTGAGCTGAAGAGCTGAGGGACAGTGCCCAGGCCCAGAGTTCAAGCCCCACGACCGACGACAACTGGTCAAGTCATGCTCCTTAAAATTAATTAATTTCATTTTATATAAATTATACCTCAAAATGATTTACCAAGTACATCAAGCATTTTTTTCCCTCAGAGAAATATGTGAATACTATCTTCTTTGTTAAGGCATCGTCTGTTACAATTTCAACGATGCTGTCTCTCAGTTAGATATCATTGTTCAAATAGTCTTTTCAATCTCATCCACATATTGTTAGTACTTTCACTTTGTATGAAAAATGATTGTGTGATCTTAACATCATGTAGATGGACTCATCATGTTCCTTAGCTTTTCGGACTTCAACTAAAACTGCCAAAGGTACTGTACTCCATGTTGTTGTGTCTTTTGAGGTAGGATTATTTCAATCTCCTTGGATTATCACTTCAACAAGCTATTCAGATTTTACAGTCTGATGGAAATTTGAGCTGAGAGATCTTAAAATTACATGATCTCAGTTGAGCCCCGGTGGCTCACGCCTATAATCGTAGCTACTCAGGAGGCTGCAAACTGAGGTCATGGTTTGAAGCTAGCCTGATCAGGAAAGTCTGTAAGACTCTTATTTCCAATAAACTACCCAGAAAAAGTCCCAAGTGGTGCTGTGGTTCAATTGGTAGAGAGCCAGCCTTGAGCACAAAGAGACTCAGGGACAGCAGCCAGGCCTTGAGGTCAAGCACCAGAACACACCCTCCCCACCCATTCCGCAGTGCCATCATCTTGATAATTTTCTGAAAATAAATGAAAGGAAATGGGTAGTATACTGAAAAGCATAGAAATCTCCATGTCAACAGTTGAGTCAGGCTATTTCATAAATACTCATCTAGTTGAAAGCTGTAACTTTTCTAATAAGAAAATCCCATAAGTACAAAATATATGAAAGTAATGTTATCTTTGGCTATGGAAGTTAGCAGCTCAACCATCGTTTATCTTCAAAGCCAATATAATTACAGTTAAATCCTCATATCATATTACTATGCCTAAGAAGTAAGGCAATTTTTAGAAATGCAATAACAGCATACATGTTGCTTTGGTAAATGTTTGATAATAACAGGTGGTGAAAAATCAGGATTTCAGTTGGTTACTGAAACTCCTTCTCTGTCTCCAATATCACGAAGACTCCAAATATCTGATCTTACAGTGCATTAATTTATTTGTTCAATCATACAAAAATTTCTTATCTGGTTCTATTAGAGTTATGTCAGCTACTGTGACAGAGGCTGGGTATACATTGTTAAGCAGAACAAATCCAATCTGCCTTCTTATATTGCTGATAGTCTTGTGAAAGGTGGACATCAATCAAGTCATCATTCTGATAAATGCCCAATTACAAGATGAAATAAGTTCTCAGATGGAGAAAAGCATAGTTCTGTGACAGCACATATTGCTAGAATCTAATCTCTACTGGAAGTAAGAGGGGAGCAGGGCCAGGAGATTTTCCCGGGGACTTGATCTTGGCCTTTGATAAGAGTGTGTAGAGTTGTTAGAGTGCAGGAAATCAGTGAAAGAATATTTCTCACTGAGAGTCAAAGAGCCACAGTGATTCTCTAGCCAGTATAATAAATAGACTAGCTTCCCAAACTCTGTTAATCGATAGTGCCATGTAAAATGAGGAGATAAGGGGTGAGGGGCAGCAATCAGCAGTGCACATAGGGTCTCTTCTGTTTTCTAGATCCTAGAATCCTCTGCCTTCAAACCAGCAACATTTGAAATGTCTGATCAACTGTCGGCACATCTTTCTCTGACTGTCTTTCATTTGCAAGTATGCACAAAGGACCCAGTTACATAGTCCCTGATACGTTCCCCATCCTATAAGTAGTGCTCTTAGCCTCATCTTCTAAGTTGCTTTTGCCATGCAATGCAACATATTGACCTTTGTGCAATTAGCACCTAGCCTCTTTGAGCGAGAGTATCATTCCTGCTATAATACGAAATCTCCAAGGTGCTTGCTATATGCATATTTCATTAAGATGTGATGTTGATTAGCACATGCAAAAATTAAATCAACAATTGTTTAGACAATTGTTATTGCTAAATACTATGCTAGTGCGTTGAAATGCTAACATGGATATTACTTAACCAGAGTGAAATCCAAAGGCATATCAGGATTCAACTGGCCTAATATCATTATGTGGGCATTAAAGTCAGACCAAGGTAGAGGAATGAGGGAACTCAGAATGGGTCTACCCAGAGTGACCCATGAATTTTTCTTAGAGTAAGAGTTAGTTCATGAAAGCCCTCTTACCTTGGATAGGATTCATTAAACAATTCACTTAGTTCCTACACTTTTATAGTGTTAGAATTATAAGTCAGCAACAAGCCATCATTGCATTTTTTTATGTGAACAATGTGTCTTTTTACTTTACTTTCTGAACTTCAAAAGGTTACACAAAAGAGTTACAATTAAATGCATAGCACGAGTTGGTCTCAAACTCTTGACCCTCTGCCTCTTCCTCTGTATTAATCACCATTGTGACTGCAGCTTACCACTGCTACTTTCATGCTGTCAGCGGGCTAGAGTGAGAAATACCAGCAAGAAGAAATACCAGCACAAGTCTGCAGTGTGTGTGTGGGGGGGCGCTTGCAGAGACAATCACACCAATGCAATTGATCTAATGAATGTTTTCATCCATTGATGGATTCAGATGTTTAAAGAATGGCTACTGGAATGGGATTGAGCCATGGAGGTGGAGTCTTATTAAAAGTAGTTGCCACTGGGAGCTTGTCCTTCAGGCCCATGTGATGAAAAATGGTAATTGGGAAGTAGAGACTTGGTCACTTCTAAATAAATAATTATGAAAAGATACAACAATGTAAATTTAATTTTCTAGTTTTATTTCATGTGCACTCTTTCTTTCTTTCTTTTGGATTCTCTATGCCTTTTAAAATTGATGCATAACACTCACTAAGGGCCCACTGACTGAAAATAATCTCATTAAAACACTAAGAAGCCATGCTCAAAAGATTCTCTCTGAATGCGTCTTTTGCCTAAATTCTCCATTTTTCGCTGTTTCTGAGAACTCACAATGAGCACAGACAGACAGCTATGCAGTCTTTTAGGAAGCTTTAAGCTTTATGCAGCAAATGATTCTCTCATTGTAATTTCTAAGTGGAGTTGTATGATTCTAACTTTATTTATTTATATATTTATTCATCTATTTACCTAGTTATTCTAATAGCAGCATTTAAATTCAGGCCTTTGAGCTTGTGTGGCTTGCTTTCTTGTTTGCTTGCTTGAACTCTATCTCTGGCTATTTTTGGAGATGGAGTTTCTGTGGGTTGGCTTTGAAGAGTGATTCTCTGAATTGAAGCATACTGAGAAGCAGCATTATGAGCATGAGCCACAGTGAATTCACAGATGTTGGTAGTGGGGGAAGGCACAATATCTCCTTCATTTCATAAATCCAGTACCTAGAAAAATGTTATTTTCAAAGGACTGCCTTTCAGAATGCCCCCTTTTTTTTTGTCGGTCGTGGGGCTTGAACTCTGGGCCTGGGCGCTGTCTCTCAGCTCTTCAGCTCAAGGCAAGCGCTCTACCACCTTGAGCTACAGCGCCACTTCTGGTTTTCTGGTGGTTTATTGGAGATAGGAGTCTCACGGTCTCTCCTGCCCGGGCTGTCTTTGAACCGCGATCCTCAGATCTCAGCCTCCTGAGTAGCTAGGATTACAGGCATGAGCCACCAGCGCCCGGCTCCTTTTTTTTTTTCTTAATACGACCAGGAGGTTCACTCAAACCTGCTTTAGTAGTGAAGAAGATGAAGTTTATAATAACTAATCATTTACAAAAAATCTCCACGTTAATTATTTCTAGAATGTGAGCTAGAAATTTCCGTGCCCTTGTCTACAGGGCTTTGCCATTTAATCCCTATATAACTTCTGCCCTGCTCAGTTTGCCAGACCTAAAGAGATGAATGAATGGCTCCTCTCAAACACACAATCCTGGGCAAACAACCAACCTCTAGAATGAAGAATGAATTCTTCAACAAAGCAAGCACATCGTAGAGAAGAACCCATTGTAAAAGGAAGAGTTCAATGGTGGGAGAACATTCTGCTGTGGTGACAAATCTCACCCGCTCCGCAGGCCTTCTGCAGCGATGCTAGGGGAAAGTTCACAGAGCTCTAGTCATTTACTGGGTTTTGTATTTCATATGTCTGAAAGTAACAACACCAAAAGCAGAAAAAGTAAAACAACTGTAACAGTCACTAGTGTATAAATAATGTGTTTCATTTTGAGTTAATTTTATTTACACACAAATACACACACGCAAATCTTTTCATAGGTATAATTAATATTGAATAAAGGAAAAAATGTATTGGAAAAACTTAGGAGGCAGCAGGGAAATTAATTATTTCCAGTTTTTAGAAAGAGACAACAGCAAAGCAGCCCTCACTGGGGAAAGGATGTGATGCAAGGGGCAGCTCTTGGGTTTTCTGTCACTCTGTTGTTACCTGGGCATGAATGAAGGGGGCATTTGCATTCCTAGTAGAATGCTCGCTTGAGTTTCTGAAGCAGCATGGATTCAAGAAATGGATTCATGAAAGTCAGGCTTTAATAGTCTTTACAGAATGGGACATGTAGGTATGAATGATATTGCCCTGTGTAATTAGCAGACCTTTCTAGGTTGGCCAAGGTACCTCAGTGTATTTATCAAAAATTTCCTAGTTATTCCAGAGACTTAGATTCCAGGGATGTCATGACTTTTTATGACTTAGAGAGAGAGAAAGACCTATCACCAGGATAAAGAATATAACTTGCACGGGAATTATATAGTGTGTGATTGAAAGAGGAGACTTCATTTTTACAGCTTTTAATTGGAAAATGGAATTTGTGTCCCCAGGCCCTGCATAGAAGATGATACAGATGAGTGGGAAGGTAAAAGGCAAGCTGGGGGCCTATCCCGTCACACCTGAGTTATTCATTACAATGGATGCAGAAAGAAAGGCAAACAGCTTACTTAGCTGACTGAGACATCTCATCGTAAATCTCAAATTCGACTGCTTTAAGCATTGGCTTTCTACCACTTGAGCTACAGCTCCATTTCCAGTATTTTTGATGGTTAATTGAAGGTAAGCATCTCATGGAGATTCCTTTACAGATCTCACACACATGTCTCAGCATCCTGAGTAGCTAGGATTACTTGAGCCTCCTGCTACTTTCATCCTTTTTTAAAGCAAACTCCAGAGACTAGTGGTCTGGTTTGCACATTAATCACTGACCATTTGAATTGTTTATGCATTTTCAAGGAAACATCACAGCAAGAATGATCCTTTGGGTCTCATGACTGTTGCATCCATTGTTGTAAGATGAAAAGTCACCTTCTGTTTAAAAAACAAAAACCAACCTTGAAACTACTTCCAGGGTGCAGGATGTGCCCTTCAAGTTTTCTAGGATGTAATGTTGGTGCTGCATCCTATGGCTGACCAGATGGGATTTCTTTTTTTTTTGGCATCTCAGCACCAACCACTGTGCAGTGCATGGGGCCAATGTGGAGGAATCTTTCCTTGCTTGTCTCCTCATCAGCACAGGAATGGTTATGCTTATTTCTGGACTTAGCAGATGGCTTCCAAAACAATCAAGTGTGTGTCTCTGTGAGACATTTTTGGGGGGAAGGCGATGAACATAATTCACATGAAAGATCTTATTTTACAAAATTATTTTGGTTAAAATATGAGTTTGTTTTCTTGTCTTATACGCTGTAAAGAAACGTATTTGGGTTCTCCATGAATTCATTAGTCTTTCAATCAGAAAGAGCTATTTATTATGAGTTATGACAAAAGACTGTGGCCAATGGAAGGTGGATAGCAAAATTCTGTCCATTTAACTTTGTATGTCCCTTAGGTTTTTATTTTATCCATTTCTTTTTCATTTGAGAGTTTCCTTACTTCAAAATTCCAGTCTTTTCTACCCTTCTAAAATATTTTCCGGTAAGTTTAAACAGTATTTCTAGTTTGGAGACAGAGGAACAGCCTTTAGATTCATGTATGAGTTCCTGAGATTTACCTCATCCCTTCCATGCCTTGATCTTCTTTTTTCTTTCTTTTGTTAATAGCATGAATGACAGTTAAAAATAAAACATTAAAATTCTCAAAAGGTGCCCAGGAGTTATTAAAGCATTTAAAATGCATTTTTAGACTTGGTTGATTCTTTATGCCCATGGCAGTCTTGGCTAATGAGACCATTTACATTCATGAAATAAAAGATGGTCTAAAGAAAGCCAAGAGATACATTTTACACATTTAAATATATTAGAGGCATCATCTGGATATTCAAATTATAAGGCCAGGCCCCTCAATTATACGAGAAGCATAATTAAAATAGCCAAGTCCCACTTACAAAGAACATTAAAAATTTTTAAAGTTTATATTTCCATGATATCATTATAATAGGTGCTAACATATTATTCCTTCTTTAAAAATAGAACTGCACTAGTTCTTCTTGAAGTAGATCATTAAAGCTTACTTTCATTATTTTCAGTCACGGTGTTTATAATGTTCCCTGGTCTGGGTAATTTTAGCCATTTGAATTAGCTGTTTTAGGATAGTAATGAATTACTTGGATAATTAAGGCAGAGAGCTGTTAGGAATACCTTAGATCTCTTTTCAACAATCATGGCAGCTTGAGGCAAAGCTAAATTTAGTCACCTGTCATTGTACACAGTTGCCCCTCATACCCAAAGGGGATTTAGTTTGAAAACAATTTGCTAGCCCAATCTCTTCTCTATGAAAAGAAACACGATACTGATCTATAACTATCCATCATCCTAGGTACTTCAAAACATCTCTTAATTACCTGAAATACCTAATATCCTATAAAAGCCACGTAAATAGTTACATACTGTGTTGTTAGGGGATAATGACAAGAAAAAGTGCTCTGTGCTTAAACAATTACAAACACATCTTTTCCCAGCTCTCTTCCCTGTGAGGTTGGTTGCATCCAGGAGAAGATCATAGATCCAGAAGATGTACTGTGTATACTTTGTGCTTCCTACAATAAGCATTCAGTTAATATTAAATAGCTGGGTGAACTGACTCCTGCCTATACTCCCAGCTACTCAGAGACAGAGGTGGTATGATCTCGGTCTAAAGACAACCTATTGGTGACAAGACTGTATCTGAAAAACAACTGGAGCACAAAGGATACTGGCATACCTTTGGCAGGCCTCAGTAGATGCCATGGTCTGAGTCTAAACCCAGCAACCCAGAACATGCAGTTTAAATCTTTTGGAGAAAAATGTGGAAATAAGATTTCTAAGCACGGTAGTTCTATTTTTAGTACGTTGAAATATGTCAAGTTTTCCACGTGGCTGTACTAATTGACATTGTCACAGACAGCACACAACAGTCCTTTCTTCTCCACAGACTAGCCAATACTTGCTATCTTTTATCTTCTTGATAAAAGGCAATCTGACATATCAAAGATACTATTTCATTGTGCTTTTTATTTGCATTTCCCTAGTGATTATCTGTATTAGAACTTTTTGGCATATAGTCTTTGGCCTCTTGTACATTATTTTTAGAGAAATTTATGCTCAGATCCCAATCCTATTCTTATTTTTAATCCTTCACCATTCTGTTGTTTGAACTCCTTATATAATCTGCACATTTGGAAACTACATGTGTAGAGTAATGACTCCAAAGGCAAATTTTTCTAAAGTTTTCCCAACTTTCATGTAGTATTACAGAGAATTAGTTATAAATATGTTAATAATAAGTTGTATGAAGCACTAACGAACAATTCTATTCTCTGTAATTTTCTAAGTGCTTAAATAAGTTTTAAATATGTGTATGATTCATCAAATGCTTTTAATGCATAGAAAAAACATTTAAAACTAAAAGAAAGACACAGTTGAAGAGATTAGTATTGGAAAAGATTCATTATTGAGTAAAAATAAAATAAAATTCACTGTTAAATGTAACCAAGATTGAGAGAAATGGAAAAATACATATTTCCAAATGCAGATGCAGAAAACAAAACAGATTCCTTAATGTAAGTTATTAGTGGCAGTTTAATGGGAAAGTTTTAGAATTCTGTCACAGCATGAGTTTTATTATTAAGTAGTGGAGAATTATATTGAAAAACTGACTTCAGTACCTTAACTGGGAAGAATGAACTAAATGATTTTAATCAACTTAAGAACTTCTGAGGGATCAATTAAATCAATAATATAATTTATTGAATATTAACTTTGGGACAGGCTTTATGTTTATTTTTAGAAACTATTTCCACAGTTAAAATACCTATTAACAGTAGAGGGTAGGCAAGAACAATATTATTCTTGTTAGAATACAAGAAAGCAACTTACATCATATGATAATATATAGTGAGGTTAAGTGAATTGAACCTCAAGATAGGGAAACAAATTGTTTTTTCTTTTTTACTATTGTTTTTTTAAAATGACCACGTGATTTTTTTTGTTTTTCTTGTATGTTCTTCCCCCACAGCATAATCCCTGTTTTCACTGTTTTTGATGTTGATGCCCTGCATCTTGTATATACATTTTGTAATTTGGGGAGAGGAAGGGAAATAACAAAATGCTGAAATAAGGATAGAGGTTGACCCATTGTAACAATGAGATGTACAAGACACTGTGTTGAAAACAAACTTTACAACTTGGGGAGGTGAGGGAGGAGTTGGGGAGGTGGGGAGGGAAGGGATGGTAGGGGAAAAACAAAGGAGGGGGTAACAATGCCCGATAGGAAGTGTACTTATTACCTTACTCATGTAACTGTAACCCCTCTCTACACTATTTTTACAATTAAAAAAAAACATAAAAATGAGGGTTAAAAAAAGACTGACTGTAACTTAGTCTGATCTAGCAAAATGGTTAATTTTCCCCTTTAAATTAAAAAAAAATACTTAGGATATCATGTAGGACTATTCAAATGACATTGAAAATGAGATAGAGAAATTTAAATGTAGCTGTATTCTAAGCTACATTTATATAAAGATCCTTGTCATATTTGTAGAGAACTGTTGGAATTAGAAATAGTTTATTTTTATTCTAATGGAAAGTCACATGATTAATACAAAAGATAATCCAAAATATAATAAATATGTTCTAGTAATTTTAGCACATATTTAAATATCTACTAAACTGAAGGTCAATATGAATTTATGTGTCTTTAAAAATGAAAAGAGTAACTTACCAAGAGATAAAGGTTGAGAAGTAAGGAAATATGTTGTTTATGAATGTTATACATTTATAATCTATATATGCTATCATGATATCATTATAACTAAAACATCTAAATATATCTTATGAAAAATATATTTCTATGTCTGCCACGTCTTAGTGTTTACATTGTATTTTCTTTAAATTATATGGCATTAATTTCTTTCTAGCACAGGAAAAAATGTGATTATGTGAAGGCAATCTCTGTTTAAATCCTTATGTATGGCAGTCTGTTGTGAGTCCTTTTCTGATTTTAAATAAAGCATTACATTTCACTGTGTAAAGATTTTGAGTTATTCTTTTCCATTTAGATTACTGTAATTCTTACAAACAAATCACTTCAATTTACACACACACACACACACATATATATATATATATATATAGAGAGAGAGAGAGAGAGAGAGAGAGAGAGGTATATATACATAGGTATCTATCTATCTATCTATCTATCTATCTATCTATCTATCTCAATAACACAAAAAAGACCTGATTATAAAACTGATAATGTAAACCAAATTGCTTATTGAATACTTACCATCATATTTTAGGCTGTAGCTGCGGACAACTATATTTAGATTTAGATTTCAGCTCCACCGAGTCAACCCCAAGCAGAACTGGAGTCTAAATGAGTCATGGAAAGGCGCTCACCTGCACAAGAGGATCTAGTTGCCAGAGACTTTCATCATCAAATCATGTAATGATTTTTCTATTTACTCACCTAGTATATCAAAAAATAGATGCTAGAAAAATCAATGATATCAACATGGGGCTTTTAACAAAAAGAGTGTTTAAGTACATCATCCTCTAAGGAATTTAGTTTCTTTTACACTCATATACCTTATCTTCTTATTGGCCAACCAATGGTGATAATTATTAGCTTATTATTTTTATGATATTTATTACACATTGCAATAATATCTGATATCTTATCATAAACAAATAATATTTCGTGTAGTGCAAAAATGGAGGAATCACTTCATGACGCTATAGAGACTCTAAGTCTGTGTTGATTGTGTTACTAATGGTAAGAATTTAAGGAAATAATTTATGTAACAACATTTTACTTTGCTCTTTAGAAAAAAAGGAAGGGTTTTGATTGAATTCTTCCTAATATATATTTTTCCAATTTTCAGACTGATATTTTAGTGTCTACTAATTAAATTCAGGGAAACCCTTTGACATAAAAAGTATAACCAAGATTCTACATGATAGGCCAGTTGAGAGGTGAAATTTTCATAAATGTGTCTAATTTTGCATATTAAGATGGTTAGGTGATAAACTCATTCATATTCTAGATAAGTTATTCTATAATATATTTGAGTCAAGTGCCCAAAATTGCTCTCATTAGAGAAGGCCATGAGAGTTTCCACATTACCCAATGGTCCAATGTACATAGTAGGACAATGGCTTGTTTGAAGTTTAGATATCAAATTGATTTATTTTGTTCATTGTTCTATAATAAAGCCAAAAGAATTCCTTTTTCTCTTCTCAGATAGTTAGTTCTATCAAGAACATTTGCACCAAACCTAATACATTCAGAGATGCACTTGGCAGCAAAATTTTATCTTCTTTTAAATAAGATGGTTTGTAAATATGAAATGTCATGAATGCATACAACTGTACCTAATATTTAGAATTAAAGAAAATATTCTAATACATATTTACAGATAATGAGAACATTTTGTTGATGTATTAAGATGTTAAGATGGTATCAGTGACTTGAAAAGCTCATTTGAATGTTTAAATGCTTCTTAGCGATGTTTATTTTGAGTTACATTTGCACAAAAAAGACATATATTTTGATATGTAGCTGTCTATTTAAACCTGCTTTAATTAGAAGTTGATCTAGGAAAATTAATACAGTTTTCTTCTTGATTTTCAGATCATTGGAGTACATCTTAGCAATAGTTCCAATTTAAATTTAACATTAATTACATGCATTCACCGATTTTCTTGTAAACACACTCAAGCACTTAAATACAATGGATTTCAGTGTTCATATTTAAACAACCATCTTTTTAGCAATCTCTGATAGCTCACTTACTGCAGGGAACAATAAAACTGTACAGATGGCTTAGCTTTATACACGAGTTTTAAATAAGCAATGTGTCTTTTCTTAAATCAGCTAGAATTTACTGATTTCTCACTGTGTGCCTAGGTGATGAGACTTGACTGTTAGGTTGAGGAGAATGGACGTAGGCATCTTTCCTATGGAAGAAGGTATATTCCTTTTGTACTCAGCAGCTCAGTTGTTACTGGAGATCAGGAAAATTTCCATTAAAGCATTATAAAAAAGACTCAAAAGACTTCCCTTTGTCTTGCCAAAAGAACCAGAATATATCATTAGCATGGAAAATGAAGTTTTGGAATTGGTGATGTAGTCACTGGGTGTTGGATTCAAGGTGATGTTTAATATCTCTATTGTCTTTCATTTGGAATGCGTTATGTGGAGCCTATAGGAGTTCAGCATACTCCACTGTAGATCCATTTCCCAAACTTGTTGTTTTCTTGTGTGCGTATGTGTGAAAACAACTTTAGAAAAGTATTATACTCAGCTGAGAATCAGGCTTCCTGATTTACTTTACTGAACAAGTAGACAATAGGTGTTAAGGGAGGGGAAGCATCACTTATTTTCTATCTATCAGAAGACTATACCATGTCCTTAGCAGACTCACTAGACAGTCATGCCATCTAGAAACTGTTCAATAAAAATGACAGAGTATGGACCTATCCAGCCTCAAATTCCACAGCAGGACACTGTAGAACAGCTCTTCTAGCTGTCTTTGTAACATTATTAACATGAAAGTCTGGGTTGGAAAGTTGTTGTTGAGTGGAAAATATGAAAATGAACGCAATGTCGAATAGCTTGGCTAATCCAGATGTGAAAAGATTGTAAACTTCCAAATGTAAAAACATGCTATTTTTATAAGCTTTGAAAAACAAAGGATGAGCAAAATTATTTAGTTATATGCACTCATGCAGGGAAAATAATAGAACACAATTAGAAAGCTGTGTCCTGCAAAATCATGCAGATGAGTTAAATAATACAAACAACGTGAAGATCAAATGCTAACTCTTGGGATGTCTGAATTATTGCCACAGAAGGGAATCAATACAGTAAGAAAATGAAGCATATTCTAAAACTCCAACTGAAAATCATGCTTTCCATGTTATTTGGATATTGCTATTATCAAAAGAAACTGAATGACCTTATTTGATGAAAATCAAAGCTGACTTTGAATGCATTTTTTTGCCAAAGATTACAACTTAGTAGTCCTCTGAAACTAATTTTATACATCCTTTAGGCTCTCATTCTTCCACTGCCAAGAATCAGCCAAGAAAGGTGTGTAGCTCTCCCACAAGATATATGCAAGTGAACAAATATGGCCATTGTATTTAATGTTCAGAATGTAAAACAAATGAAATACACAACTTGAGCCCAGGGAAAATAGGAGAGATTAAAGGAGGGGATAACATCGACCAGGAAGCATTGTAACTATAAACCTGACTTATAGAATTGTAACACCTTTGTACAACTACTTCACAATAACAATAAAAAGGCAAAAATGTGCCATGGTAATGTTGTATGGTAGAGAAGGGAGAGAAGGTCGACAATATTTAATCAGATATTCCAAAGTATTGATTAGAAATTACCCCATTTGTTAGGAAATGGAAAAACTTGGAAATAATTATATTAAGTGAAGTAAAGCAGGAACAAAAAAACATAGGTCCGATGGTTTCCCTTATTTGCAATAACTAGTACATGTGTAGGACAAGTAGAAAAGGCCAAAAGCTACGCACATATGACCATATAAGATGATGTTAAGTGAAATGAACCCTAAGATACAGACACAAATATCTTTTTTCTTTCTTGCTATTGTTTCTAACATATTTATAATGTACCATGTGATTTTTTTGTTGCTTTGTATGTTCCTCCACCATGGTATAAGCCCTGTTTTCACTGTATTTGATGTCGGTGCTCTGCATCTTGTATATAAACTTCTGTAATTTGGGGAGGGGAAGGGAAAAAAACAAAATGCTTAAATAAGGATACAGGCTGACCCATTGTAACAATGAAATATACAAAACACTATGTTGAGAACGAACTTTACAACCTCGGCAGGCAGAGGGAGGTGGGGGGGAGTTGTGGAAGCTGGAGGGAAAGCATAGTAGGGGAAAAACAAAAGAGGAGGTAACAATGCTCAATTGGAAATGTACTCATTACCTTCCTCATGTAATTGTAACCCCTCTGTACAAATTTTTACAATAAAAAGTACAAAAGAAAAGAAAAGAGTTTTCAATGGCCCAACAGAAAATAAGTAATTGAAGTATTGGACATGCAAACATTGTAATGTGGTCCTTAAATATTGTTTAACTGTATTGAAGTTTCTCATCACCTATGGCATACACGCATAATACTATGTTTCAATAAAAAGGAACAGTACATATGTTAAGTATTTTTGTACATTTTTATTGTAAGAATACTGTACAGGGTGGTTGCAGTTACATGAGCAAGGTAATGAGTACATTTTGTATGGAGCATTGTTGCCTCCTCCTTTTGTTTTTCCCCTACTATCCAAGACATTCTCGACATCCACTTCCCCAAGTGCCACTACAGTGATAGCTGGAAGGTCATTTGCAGAGGCAGAAGTAAATGCTACAAATGAAAACAAAACAAAAAAAAGAATAAGTACAGCAAGATTATTGCCAGTAACACTAAATCAACACAAAGAGGACACTTCTCAATGTATCACTTCTAGATTATGGTAATTAGGGTTTTATTCACATCTTGTATTCTCTGAAGCTGGGCTACACATCATTTATACATCCTGGACTCTGAGGAACATTCCTTCACAGGGAGTGACATTTTCTGTTATGACAACAAGACCAGATCATTGTTACTCGTCTTTACTTTGTTGAATGTTAAACACAGCATATTTTCTCTCCTGGAGAGAAATAGCTAGACTTTTCCTATTAACTTTGCCTTACACTTTCCTTGGATTCTCTTGCACCTGTCCATAAACCCGGGTTTGAGCCAGCACGATGCAAGACGAAATGAAGTCAGATAGGTTCCAAGTCATTCTGTAGAATCCTCTGTCCCTTCTTCCTAGCCACAGGCCTGGTGGCATGCATATAATGCAGAGGTGGTCTGTCTACCCGTGCTAAACAAAGAAAGGAGCCCCAAATAACACTATTGATTTGCTCTAAAACAGTGTTAATTTTTGTTTATTATAGATATATTTTGTTGTTTTGAGATTATAAATTTGAACTCTTAAGTTATGGAAAATAATTTCTTGGTTGGGACTATTTTTAAGATTTGTTTACATAGTTATTCTTTCCTTTATACATGATTGCAGTATTCATATGTGAGATTCCTGGTAAAATCAGAACAAAAAGTAATTCTGTAATAGATAACCAATTCTCTTTCCTGTCTCTGCCCAAAATTAGTAAAGATTTTATTTTCTGATTTTTGATAAGTATATTAATTTCCTTCATATCTTTTCATCTTTAACTAAACTCATTTATTCATATTTTAAATTATTCGTGTATTTTTGAACAAAAATATTCTAGATATGTTATTTTTCTTTCAAATTGCATGTATTTTAGACTTTCTGGTTCTTGATTTCTCAAGTTTTGCTTTAATATTTTTAATCAACTTCTTGATCATTTTGTTCTACTTCCACGTAACCACAATAACCTTTGATTGAAAACAGATACATACAACATGAATATTAGGATATGATCATTTCTCCAGAGGGGGGAAAATGTTCATTTTCATCACATTTTTGTGAATGCTAACTGAATCTCTTGCTGAATTTTAGGATTTTTGAGCCAGAAAATGTTACCAACTACTGGTTATAGTACACTTTTTCTTCCTTCTTTTCTTTCTAGCAGGTGCCCCAACCTTTTCAAAGTTCAATCACAAGTGTAGGTGGGATAACCTGTTAAGTTCCCTATGTGGAATGCTTGGTTGATAGTTATTTGATTTTTAAGTTCTTACAGCAGAAATATTGTGAACAAATTAGTGTCACAAAACCAAGGAGGGAATGTAGCTAGGCTTAAAAGAGAAAACACATTTCTGTTCCTTTGCTTATTTCTTAGTTGATGAAATAAATACAATTGTCATATCATTTCCAGACCATAAATATTTCTACATTGAATTAAAATTTTGTGTTTATATGTATATAAATTCAAACAATTTTGAAGTGCAATTGTCATTTCCAAGTGTCTATCTGTTAAATCTAAAGGGCTAGTTTCTTGTGTATATATTGTGTATATCTCTTTAACCCATTCATACTCCTGGGTACCAGAATGATTGAACCTAGCAGGTTGAGGGACACTCACTATGATGATGGCCCATGCGAAGGTCAGATGCAGTTAGAAACACTGTGCTGACAAATCCAGGTTTATGTTATGGGACCCTGTCAGTGTGACTTTATTTCTTTTCTCTGAGCTAGAAATAATGTGTACAATGATGTTTTACTTTTTAGCCCTCAGATTCCTCTTTCTTCTTCTTTCTTAAAAGAGGTCATGTTTAGGAAAAGGAAATAGTCATTAATCATAAACAAGGTGGTAGATATCATGTAGTTTCCACTTACCACCGACAGAAAAACCAAAAGCAAGAATGAGAGGTCACGTTGATAGGGTGGCTGTGGTCACAGAAACAGGAAGGTAAAAGTGTGTAAGTACTTTGTAAAAAAAATCTGCATATTCTGAGGAAGCCTAATTTCATGTGACTGCCTGTTTAAATATTCAGAATTTGGCTCCTAAAAATTTATTTTCATAAAAGGTCATAATTCCCAGCACAGAAACGAATTTAAAAAGTTTATAAGAAAACATATGATGTAAGGGGAAGGAAATCTATCTCATGATGATGATGATGATGATGATAGAAACAGTCTCCAACAAGAGACTGCTGATGTACCATTTTCTTCTAGAACTTATTTATGACAGATTTTAGCTCTCTTCTACGATTATATATATATATATATTTTTTACTCTCCGAAGCGTAATTTGAAATACTGAAAATAATTGTCATTTTTGAAAGGTAAAAATGTTAACTTAGTGTCTAGAGGATGCTGCAGCTATGAAAATGTTGATGTAGCATCTGGCAAAGACAGCAAACAGGGGTTTGCATTTTCAATTCAAATGCACTGAAAGAAAATCTGAAAAGGATGTATGTTCCTAAGTTTTGTGAAAGCACAGAAACTATGTCCTGCCTGACAGGCACAATAATTTTAAAAGTCACTAGAAGTGTTAACCGAATGTAATGTCAAACTGTCAACAGCTGCTTTCAAAAAATAAATTACCTCTAATACCTGGTATATTTTTTCACACCTTCTATTCCCCTGAAACCAATTAGTTAATACTTACCTTGACAGAGGGTTGATGATTCTCCATAATAGAAGGCTTCAGATGGAGTGTGAATAACTTGAATAATGCCCTTCCAGCAGGAAAATCTCTCACAGTCCTTCACTATATCAAATCCTAATTTGGAGAAATGTAGCAAGAAACCACAAAATGCTCTTGAGTTAATGTGTGAATGTTTATTGAATTCTCATTTCTCGTCAGGTTCATGTTTCACTTGTGTATCTAGCTTCTCCCAGGATCATAGTTCCTGAAGGAATTTATATTATTTTTTATTGATCACCATAGAAAATTAAAGTTATCTTCAGCAAGAATAACATACATCATCCTTGAATTACTAAAAAGTTTGTACTGTGGATCCACAAAAGGAACAGCTACGCCCAGGTGTAGTCATGTTTCAGTGGCTCTGAAAGGAGTATTTATATGAAGATTTTGGGGGAATTGAGCAAGGGAATAATAAAAATTATATATTAGCAAAGTAAACATGCTAAAGAATATTCAGACTAAATAGCCCAGCAACTACATCTCCGGCAGTGTTGCATAAAAGTGCCAAGGTGATTCTAAGGGTTTGAACTAGAGTCAAAATAATATAGCTGTTTTCAGACTCAATCTTAGCAAAATTCCTAGTGAATTATACACTTGTGAGACTGAGGCAGGAATAGACTTTAATATCTGGACTACACAAGAAAGCGTCTTGAAGGACAACAAACCAAAAACCTAACTTTGACATACTTTCAGAAACCGAGGCTCACGAAAAAAGTATTCAGCTCTAGAATTGAACTTATGTCTTCCTCATCTTTATAATGACCACATTTAATAATTTCTTTATCATTAGGAATCTGTTGTTTAACAATTACTTCTTGCATGCATTATATACTTTGTTGGAACATAGATAGAACCAGAGACCATAATGTTAGGTGAAGAGAGCTGGAGTTAGGAAGTGGAGTGTGGCTCAAGCAGTAGAGTGCTCAAGACGAGCAATTCTCCAAGGACAATGCCAGGAAATGTGATTAAGCTCATATATCTGCTGTCATAGATGGATGCTAGACTTAAAAGATGAACATATATGTAAACACACAATCTCATTTATACGATACACATATGCTTTTGATTCATGTTTATAATCCTGGGTCTGTGTAGGGATTTTCTCTTTTTTTTTTTTTTTGTCGGTTGTAGGCCTTGAACTCTGGGCTTGGGCGCTATCCCTCAGCTCTTCAGCTCAAGGCGAGCGCTCTACCACTTGAGCCACAGCGCCACTTCCAGTTTGCTGGTGGTTTATTGGAGATAAGAGTCTCACAGACTTTCCTGCCAGGGCTGGCTTTGAACCGTGATCTTTAGATCTCAGCCTCCTGAGTAGCTAGGATTACAGGTGTGAGCCACCCGTGCCCAGCTGTTTAGGGATTTTCAAGAGAGGAAATGGCAAGGTGAGAGGATGGACCGCATCGAAGACTATCTTCTGTGAATGAAGATAGCAATGAGGCTGACTGAAAGTGGTTGAATTACAGGGAGTGGGGTGGCTCTGGGAAAAGTAAGAGCCAACAGGGTCTAAGCTGACAGAAATAGCACAGAGGCATGTGTGAAACACCACAGTGAAATACTCTTGAAAAGGTAATGTGCATGTACTCAATGAATGATGGGAAGATAAGACATGTCCTGGGTAGGGAAAGGTGCTAGAGGAGGGCGGAGGATGAACGTAGGGCAAAAGGAGATGAGCGTGGTCAGAATATTCTGGTTAGAGGTATGAAAGGCAAAGAAGGAACCATGTTAAGGTTCATTTGGGACAAAGGCAGGAGACTAAAGGAGAGAGGCAGAGGCCCCGTCTGATTGAGATAATCGAGTCACTTTGTATGCATCTATGGACTTGTGAAAATGAAAACAACCTTTATAACTAATTGATCCTAATAAAAATGTGGGAAAATCCCCAGTAAATTTCTTAGAGTCTTATTCTCTTCCAGAGTGTGCATGTAATAAATGGGGTTTCAGTTGTCCAAGCCAAATTGTTTAAATGTTAGTTTTTATTATTCCCTTTAAATCTCATGTGTGTGTCTCTGTATGTATGTATATATACACACATGTATGCACAAGATGGTATAGGTTACTGTGAATGAAGTCAGAGTTCAGATTTTGTTTATGCCATTGAGATGTTAGGATACATCCAAAGATCCAGTGTGTAAAATCTAAAGTCTTTGCCCCTGTTCTTGCAGAAGAAACTAGAAACCATCGTGATTTCTCAGCTATGTTGAAGAGTTGAGATTATAGGGTTTTGAACTCAACTGTAGAGTCAGGAATATCTCAGGGTTAGAGCTCAGGAGAGCTGGCCTGGAGCAAATTCCAATGGGGCATAAATGATGAAGCATGTTTGGGTGAATTGCCTAATTACTGGAGGCTGTGTTACTAACATGGAGTCTAAGAAAATTCTGGAATCTATACACTTATGTATTATGAAAATTCTCACATTTTATTGCTATTTATCTTAAGAAGGAGCACTGGATAAAATAGGTAAATAAGGAACCAACCACATGATTTTGTATTTCACAAACACAAAATATGAAATGGCTTGAAGTAACATAGTGAAATTCTAAACAAAAGCTGACATGTAAGAACAGATGGGCGAGCATAGAGAAGAAAATTCTAAGAATCCAAAAGGAGTCCTCATAATTCAACACACAGCACCAAAAATGAAGGACGTCCTCGATGCTTTCACCAAGTGATGCTATAGAGACAAGGAAAGCGAGTTTGAAAAAGAAAAATAAATGAAAGGAAAAAAAAAACTGTGAAAACGGAACTATAGAGTGACCAAAAATGAATAGAATAAAAATGAACGGAATATTCTGGAACTGTACAGCAATCTCAAATGATTCACATGAACAAATTTTAATAACAGAAGGAGAAGAAAAAGAGTGAAGGTAAAAAAAATATTTGAAGTAATAGAGGCAGAAAATATTCCAAAATCAATGGCAGACATCAGATCATAGTTCCAGGAACTTTAGAGAACATAGAGAACTATTTTTTTTTTAATTTGCAAGTGAGCACATTAGATTCAGATTTTAGAAGACCAAAGGCAAAAGCCTGAAAGATCTCTGCCTGGGCAAGAGACTTCCTTATCTACACGAAGCCAATGACACAGGTTACAGTGACATTCAAAGCCCTGTATTGCAGCAAGGAGGAAGTGAGGTATGTAAAGCTTTTCCTCGAATTCGTGCACATTTAAAAAAAATCCTTATTTTTGAGCTTTTTGTGCTTTCATATTTTGCCTAATGTGGTCCTATTTCAGCACTTCTTATTCATTCTCTGTTTACTGATCTGAATTCCACCAGATTTAATTCCCTGAGGATATCAATGTTCTTATTAAGATACCAAAGCAAAAATGTCATACTCCTTCCATACTGGGCAAAGTTCTCTTCTTTGAGTTTACACTTCTCCTTTCCTTTCCTTCTGCTTTTTTTTTTCCCTATCCTCCTTCACATAAAATTATCATTTTCTTATTATTTCAATCTCTCTATCTATATTTGCAACATAAAGTATAGGATATAAGATTGATGCTCTTAGATTAATATTTTCAGAGATTATTGAAAGATGTTATGATTTTTGTCATGCATCGTATTTTACTATTTCCGAATGAATACAGAGTTAAAGTTCCATCACATGTTGACACCTATTGTTAGAAATTCCCCTAATGCTTCTTGCGGAAAATCCATATATTAAAGTCTAGGTGAAAGATGTAGCAGCACACATGAACAGACATGTGTATGGTGTCATTTGCGTAATTTTTAAAAGTCCAGGAATTGTTAGAAAGAAGGGAAGATGCACACTTTCTTCTTTCTCTGCATCTACCTTACTCCACCAGCTACACATTCTTTGTCTGATGATTAATAGAAACAATACTTACACACTTAATGTTCTTCACACTTGAGTAGTCATCTTATTTCCACATTATTTTTATTTTAAATGCTAACATTATTTTAATATTACAAACAAAAAAAAAGACAAAATAATGCGTGATTTTTTGGGGGGGAGAAACATTATAGCTTTCCATAGTGAATCTTATATAACTCCAGCCATGATGTATAACAACAAAAAAATTGCTTTCCCTTTCTTTCTTTTACCAGCAATGTTTGTGAGTGTTCACTCTCCCATTCTTTCCAATAATTGATGGAGACAGACTTTTTAATTTCTGCCAGAAAAATGGGTGAGAAATGACATATTGATTCTGTTTAATTTACTTGGATTAAGAAGGATTTATTCACCCTTGCTATTTGTTTGTCTTTATGAATTGGGAAAAATGTTCTTTCTCACGTTTCTTCTTTGGTTGTTAATGTATTCTTCATTGATTTGCAGGCATTCTTTAAATATTCATAGATATTAATGCTTTCTCCAATGAATCACACATATTCATCATTTTGCTTTTACTTCTTTATTTATAAAGGAAGTGTTAAACTTGGATGCATTCAAATTAATTGTTGTTTTGAATTTTTAATATATGCTGTCCTCCTTAAGAAAATTAGCCTTCCAAAAGTTCATAAGCATATTTCTTATTTAAATGTAGATAAGGTAATCATTAGAGCTGATCAGTTAGATAACATAGACCCAGATCTGTTGAGTCTGGGACAGAAGCATCACAAGTACCAGGCCCGTTGAAGTTGAACTATATAGCAAGATCTTATCTCAAAATCCAAACAGTAACAGCAAAAACCACGACAAAAAATACGTATATGATGATGCATAAAATCTTCTCTATATAGTTCTATACAGAAGAAAATTGATTTTCTTTTTTAAAAAAAGCCATATGAAATTTGGAAAGGGTCATTAGAATTCCAAGCAATGCACCCTTGTGCTGGTGTTTTCACGTTTCTGTCTTCAAGTAGCCACCAGATGGAGTGTTTGGGATTACAGAAGAGTCAGACTTTTATTCAAGTTTCCATTATTGGTATGGAGAGAGGAAGAAAGCTCATTCAAACAGATTTTGGCAGCTAGAGATTGGGGCAAGGTACAACTTGATTTTATTTCTCAGATACATGTTTATTGAACATTAATTCTTCAATTCTTAGTTTGCTTAGATTGTATCCAAGAATGGACATTTGGATGGTTTTTGAATTTTTTGATCACTTGAAATACATAAAATCTTTTCTTTTCTTTCCTTGGCTTTGCTTTTCTTCCTTTTATCTTTCTTTTTTTGCAATGTGAAAATTCACTGTGATGGTTTTTTTTTTAATGGCGATCTAAAGTTTTACTAAAATAAACTCAGCTTGGCAGTGGATTTTTTTTCTGTTTTAAAATGAAATTAGATTCATCTTCTCAGCTCCAACTTTCATGGTCATGTTATTTAGGTTTAGAATTTCCATTTAATGTTTGTAATAGCATAAATTTCTGCCTTGTTATTCTTTACAATTATGTCTAACATCTGGCCCATATACGGTCAAGGATTGATTGTGGCTATGATATTGGAGTTGATATTGATGATTATGCTTTGTTCAGTCATGCAGCCTTATTTTTTGGTCAGATTAGTAATATTTGTATATGGATATGATGTACAAAAATGTCCAGGCTTTGGGTAATCTTGAGAAATTTTGTTATTATAGGGGAAGTTGTCCTAAAATGTTAATATCTTCTTGATTGACAAAGGACTGAATAATATTGGATAATAATAAAGCAAGTGGCAAACATTTGGTAATCTGTACTATGGTCATGAAATAAAAACAGAAGATGTAAGGCTAAAAGCTATAATATAGACACAAACTAGCATTACAAATATTTAGGTCTCAAATAAATCATAAACCAACAGCTCAAAGAACTTGTTTTGTAGGATTGATAGAATTTTATCAAAAATAAATAAGTCACATTGCATCCGGATCTCACTCCTATAATCCTAGGTAATAAAGTCTGAGACCCAGAGGACCAAATTTCAAAGCCAGCATAGGCAGGAAAGCATGCAATTTTCTATCTCCGGAATAACTGCAAGAAAGCAGACCTGGAGACATGGCTCAAGTGAGAGAGTGCTCACTGAGGATGCAAGTGAGACCACCTGAGTTCAAATTCATAGTTTGGCAAAAATTAACAAAAGCAGAGAAGAAGAAAGGGAGAAAGGAAGGAAAGAAGGAAGTGAGGGACAGAAGGAGGGAGGAAGGTAGGAAGGAGAGAGGGAGGGAAGGAAGGAGGAAGGGAGGGAGGGGAAGGAAAGGAAGACAGGCAGGAAGGAAGGAAGGGGGGAGGAAGGAAGGGAGGAATGTAACATTGTTATATTTACAAAGAAAGAAAGAACAACACTATTGTTTTCAAATTTTCTCATGTTTAAAATCTCATTATAATATATAAACTTTACCTTTAATATTATTTTATTTCCCAATCATTACCAATAATGAGAATATTTTTATTAATTAGCAATATCATCCATCATATAAGCTTACCTAGACTATTAAAGATTATTTCACATACTTGAGATTGGGTAGTTACTTCTACAGTCTTGAAATCCTTTAGAGTGAAGTCCGACCTGTCTTGTTACTTGCCATGGTGAAGAGAATTGTTTGCACTTGGATGGGAGGGAGGGGTCTAACTGCACTTGGCTGCTGCATGTTCATGAGGCCAAACTTGACAGTGTGTGGGTTTGATCAATGAAGAAAAAGGTGCAGAGAAGTAAGTCTATATATGTATATAATACAATATGCATATATTACATATACTAACATACATATTCATAAACATATGTAAATGCATATATATACATTTCCATGTCATTACATTGACTTTTCCCCCAATATCCTACTGACCCCATTACATGTGTTAATTATTAACCATATTCTGAAAATAACATTTTTGGTTAAAGTTTTTTCATTTCATATGAGTTAAAGATTGATTGTCAATTCAAGCATGCATGAGTGTAAAGAGATCAATTATGTGTATTTACGGCCATAATTGCCGTAACCACATTTAGAAGGCTGTGCCGGAGCAGCCTTGTGAATGCTGCGGGTTAGGGGCTCTGGACTCGGTCAGCTAGTGGTGGTTCCACCTCCTAGAACATTCAGAACTGACATTTTCTAGGCTTTATTTTGTGGAAAGGTCCATTCTAAGACTGCCACATACAGTATATTTTTCTTAATTTTACAGGTTTTACTATTAATCCTATGTTACATATGAGGAAACCTAGACACATAGGGTGTAATTATTTTGATTAGTGACAGACAGCTTCTCCCCTCTTTGTCAGTGAAAACAGATCTGTCTTTGTGTCTTCACTGTTATTAATTTTAAGAATAGTGCATTTCTCAGTGACACTGTCATGCTTATTTATTCTGTAACTTAAGCACATTCAAGGGCTCAATCACCCTGCCCTGCTCCATTCTTTTCTCCCATTGACTAGTTTCATTCATGTCTTTGAAAAGTATAGACACTGCATATAAAGAAAGCATTAGACAAGAGTATCTAAAAATTAAGTAATTCATGATATATATAACAGCTAAGAAGCAGTGCCAATGTTAGAACTGAGAGCCAGGTTGACTAAAGTACCATATGCCACCTGCCCCTGTGGGGTGGGAAAACTTTGCTCACAGCCTAAGAATTGCAGAGCATTCTTTTATGTGACTATGAGCACAGACATTATGCCAGTTGAAGTGCAGGTTTTTATTTGAGTTTGGAGATAATAATCTCATGGTAAAGTACAATTTATTGGCCTGTTGACAGAATTCTTAAAATAATACAATGAGAAGAAAGAAGGAAAATATTTCTTTCTTATCTTTAGTTTGCTTTTAATAATTACACTCAAACAAATATATTAGTGTTTCACATCCTTTCCCCTCAATATATGAATGAACAAAGTTACAAAAACATCTTACTATGTTTTACATACTCTATTTTGATGTATTTATTTTACCCATTTTCAATTATCTATTCTTAATTTCTCTTGGTTTCATCTAGATCAAATGGCTTTAATTAAAAAGAAAATTAAAAAGCAATTAGGACAATAATTATATGAACTTTTTAGTGGAGTTTGAGTGTATTTCTTATCCATAATTTATTCACTTGCAATGTTCCCAAGAGGATAAATGTGTATTCCCATTTCTATTCTGAAACAATAAAATATTCATGTTTATTTTTATATCAAATATTAATGAATGATCTGGTGTGTTATTTCTCTCCAGGTGGCAGGATTACAGTCTACAAACTCAACATGTTGTAAAAAAGATTTTAAAGTGTAATCAGGAAACTAGCCTATTTATTTTAACTATCAATTTTATGACTTTTATTTACTACCAAGTAGCTGTTTACTATGTATGTCTGGTCAAGTTGCATAAATGAAAGAATAAATGTAAAGGGATACATATAGATTAAGAATTAGTTTAAAAAAAATCAGGAAATGAACTGAGAAAATCCAGACCAACAAGCCAGTGGACAATACAGCAGGGTACTGGAGACACCAACAAGTGTATATATTCTCCAAGTGATGGTTTAACTTATGTGTTTTTACATTGTGGTGCTGCAAGAGTGATTATTAGAGTCTGTACTTTGAATTTTGATTATGCACTAGACTAGCAATATGTGGTATAAGGGTCTTCCATGATGCGGAGTAGCAAGACAGAGAATGACATCATCAGTTAGACAAGCAACTGTAGGGACTAACCATAATTCATATATATGATGTGGTATGTTGGTAGGAAAAGGAGTAATTTCTTTTCAACTTACGTTTATCTGGCACAAATAGATTGTATATATGCAAATACATATGTATGTGTCTACAATAAAATGTTTTACAATCCCAAAGCAAAGGAATGTATGGCAATTGCTATGTCCATCTGGTATGTAGCTATGCTTGCTATTTCCTTTTAGTAGTCTCCCCTGCCCTTTACTTACCAAGGACACATTTAAAGGATCTTACATTTTGTAGTCAACTGTAGGTGAATCTGTCACAGAATTTATTTGATAAAAAATTTTCATCTTTAAGGGACTGTTTCCCCTTAAACTTACTCAAAGCTCTCTACAGTGAAATTACATCACCATGCCTGTTACAATTAATATTCATACAAATTAAATATTGGAACATGTTATGATGGTTAATTTTGGGAGGCAGCTTATTTAGGAAACAATACACAGGTCTGATACCAATCTGGAAGGGAAAGTTCAGTTATCAATGTGGCTTACCCTACATAGAGTACATACATTTGTTCAGTATATTCAAGACCCTAATGTAAAAAAAAAAAAAAAATCCCCTCAGAAAGGCGAGATTTTCCCTCCACTTTAAGACTTGGACTGGATCATTAAGTTTTCTCTGGTTCTTCATCTTATAGATTTTCAACTTGACGCCAGCCTTTTCAAGTGTGTGGACCTTTCTTCCTCCCTGCCTCCCCCTTCCTCTCTCACTCTGTTTCTCTCCCTCCCTCCCTTCCTCCATCCTTCTCTCTTTCTCCCTCATACACACAAAGAAACACTGCCTTTCTCCTCGCTTTCTTTCTCCTCCTTTCATCTCTCTCTTCTCTCTGAAAAATAATGGTGTCATTAAGTTTTTAAGTTTCTATTTAAAGATATTTAAAGCCCCGAGACATGGCCTACACTAGATATGAAAGACTCATATGAACACGCTATTTTCATAGCCAGGGTTGACTCTCTTAAGTATAGTGTTTTTTTGGCTACTTAGCACCAGCTTGTGGAAGGCAAATGACCTACAGGGGAAACTGTAACCAGTGGGGGAAGATTAACATCAAAGCAATTATGCCATAGCCACTGCACTTTCCACTGTCCAGTGTGGTAACAAAGAAATGCAAGAGTTTGTAATACCCTTGGATCTAAATCACATTGCATGAAGGAATAGTTTCTAACATCTGACAGATTACAGCTATTGGAATGTACTTTAAGCAAATGAGACAAAATCCTCCCTAATATTAAATTACTTTTCTCTTAAAATTCCATTTGTTGAGCACATGTAACATGTTCTAGATAAAGAATCATAGATGTTCAGTGTGACCCTGAGCTACACCCACCGACTTTCCCAATTAGAATTGACGACGCCCAGCAGCAAGATGCTGCAACCTAATCAGACATTCTCCAAAGCATGGAGACTGCCATTCCTCACTTTATTTAAGCCATTTAGTGTGGCTCACTCAAATTAAGATACAATATGGGGCCAGCTCATTTTAGCCTACCTAGAAGGTTACCTGGTTTCATTTATAATCTGTCTCTTTTTTACATTATACAGCACATCATTTATTTAAAAATAAACTTCTATTTTGAAGGGAGAAAAAGAAAGCGAGAGAGAAAGAGAGAGAGGAAGGGAGAGAGAAAGAGAGAGAGAGAGATTCTAGCACTGAGTCCAACGTTGATAGATTCAAAAATAATAAAAATACATTTTTCTTCTTGGTTGTGTTATTTCTACACCCTCCTTCATTTTCCTCTTGTCCTAATATTGTTGATATTCCCATCATGCAAACAGCCTTCACGTCTTTTCTTCCCCGCACTGTGTCATCCTTTCTATGCTTACTCAAGTATCCAACCCCAGAAGCAATCAAAAATGCCGTAATCTGGTGCTTTTATAGATTCATTACTCTACAGGTAATCACTCCTGACATGACTAAGTACTCTCAAAAATTAAATTTAAGGTTACTAGCATTCATGATAATAAACCATTTGAACACATTTCTGAGAAAGAAAGAAATCTACATTGCAAGTCATGCATCCTCTATTTTTTTCATTTATAAATGAAAAATGAATTGTACACATATAGATAATGGGATTCACTAGCCACAACATGATTATTCACTGAAAATAAGTGATTTTTATTAGAAAATATTGTTTTATTTTTATCGACTGACTCATTTAGAAATATTTCTTGGATGTTTACCATTTGCAAAGAATAATGCTAAATTCTGATGATGGATTTGGAAGCACAGCCAACAATTTTTAATAACAGTTATTTATTTTCTTTCCAGTCTGCTAGCACAAAGATTGAAAGATGAGCTTGGAGATAATAGTACATTCTTACAATATCAGCTACTAGGAGGCAGAGATAGGAAGCTCATGACTCAAGCTCAGCACTGGTCCTCCATTCCCCTCCGCAACCCCTGCGAAAAAGAAAAAAAAGAAAAGAAACCCAGCAAGATGTGATCTCATGAAACAAGCCATGTCTAGTGGTCCTGAGCAGAAGTAGGAGGCCTGTAGTCTGAGGATTAGATAGGATTATACACTTATTTTAAAAGTAAACTAAAACTAAAATGAGTAGGTTGTGGCATTGTCTAGCAAGTGCAAGGTACTTCAATTAAGGCTTACTTACTGTAAAACCCAAACAAATAAAGCACTGATAAACAATCACTCTACCAGATCAAGTGTGAGTCGGTTAAGGATGGTAAGTGCGTGATCTGTAGTGCCAGGATATAAAATAGAGATTTAACTGAGACTACTTTGAGAGAAAATTGATTTCCATCTGGAAGATGTACATTTGTAAAGCAAATTTTAGGGAAATATTTTATTTCTTGCTGACTATTTTGGAGATGGAATCTCAAACTTTTCTGCCTTGGCTGGCTTCAAACTGAGATCCTCAAAATCTAGGCCTCCAGATTAGCTGGGATTATATGTGTTATCCACAGCTGTCCAGCAAAATATTTATTATAATTGTTTATAGAACTAATATAACTCATACTGTTTATACTGTTTTATTTTTAAAAAATAGGTCCAAGGATTCTTTTTTCCATATCCTTACTTAACATTTGTCATATCTTGCTTGATAGAAGCCATTTAACATGTAAAGGGGGACAGTTCATTGTGGTTTGAAACATTTCATGAATGTTTCTTTTTCATATAATTGTTTAATGTTTGTACATCATCTTTGGAAAGTGTATATTTAGGTCTTTTGTCTACTTCAATTAGGTTATTTGATTTATGCTATTGAATAATAAGATTTTCTTACTTTTAACATTAGTCCTTTATTAGATCTTTGGTTCACATTAACTTTATGCCAATTCTCAGGTTCTTTTCTATTTTTGTTGATTTTTTTTCTACAAAAGATTGTTAATTTGGCAGGTCCTCTCATGTTTTGGTTTCTATAGCTTACGTTTTTGTGCTTTTATTGAAATAAAAATATTTTCCATGCCACGATCAGAGAATATATTTCTTCCATGTTTTCTACTAGGTTTCACAATTTCCACTCACGCTAGGCATTTAATTCACATATGAAGTCTAGTGCAATTGTGTACTGTAAGGGAAAGGTCTTGGTTGAATTTGTTTTGCATAGAGATGTAAATTTTCCCCAAAGTATTTGTTGAAGAGGCTATTCTTATCTTCTGAGACACATTGTAATTTATTTTATTTTCTGATTGTCAGAGGCATTCGTGCTAATGTACATGTAAGCAATCTTCTAGTTTCACAATCTGGAACAACACAAGTTGTTGATGCTAATTACTCTTCTGCCACCTGTGTTTCCAGCAAGAGGCTTTGCCATCCAAATTAGGTTTAATTCGTGCTATGTTTAGAACTACTAAGTTTTTTTTAAGGTAGAAATAAAAATGATCTACGATAAAATATTTACTGATTCAAATGAAAATATTTCTCAGTGTTTGTGATGGACTCTACCTAGTCAGGTAGTCCATAAAAATAAAAACCAAGTTGATTTTCACACATAGTCGCACATGCACACACACACATACATACACACACAGAATGTTTTTTTTTAAATAAACTTGAAACTGAGACTCAGAAAATTTGTCCTCATCCCACAGATGGTAAATTTTAGAAGGAAAGCATTTAACCCATAATTCTCTGGTTCTCAAAAGAAAAAACAATTATATATGAAGTGAATATAAATTAACATGGTCACGGCTGGATGGATGTGTTTCTACAAGTTTGTGATCTCAGCAGTCGAACGTGTTGCAGGAGAATTACAAGTGTAAGCCATCCTTGAATACTCAGGGAGATCTTACCTCAAAAAACAAAAGCAAACAATAACACCTCCCTCACCTGGAAAACAAATATTTACAATCTCTTAATAAATGAATAGGACTGTCTACCAAACCTATCTTAAGGAATCACTTCTTATATCAGGGTTTCCTGTAGTTTCATATGTTCTGACATAGACAGGTTCATGCACATATTATTTTCTTGCATTCCTCTGTTTCTGAATAAATATTGTTTGTAATCACATTTATTAATTAATAGAGAATTATCAAGCTGTTTCACCTTTCCTGCAGTTGGTAATCAGTGATAGGTTTCAAATTTCATTCTAATTTATTCTGTCCTATACAATTAACTAATTGCATATTATAATGTCACTTAAAGCATTGGAAACGCAAAACTAATCATTGTGAAATATAATATATCCATTATTCCTACATAATCAGTCCCAAATAATCATTTTAAAAGTGAGTGTGAGCCAACAATGTCTCACACTCTAATCCTAGCTACTCAGGAGACTGAGATCTGAGGATAAAGATCTGAAGCCAGTACAGTCGTGATAGTTCATGAGGTTCTTATCTTTAATTTAACATCAAAACATTGGAAGAGGGCTGTGGCTTAAGTTATAGACTACCAGCCTTGAACCCAAAAGGTAAAGGACCAACCAACCCCAGGCCCCGAGTTAAAGCCCCAGTATTGGCATAATTAAAAAAAGAAAGAAAGAAACAATCCTGACTGTGAAATATACAGCATATGAAATATACCTCATTGGTTGAGTTAGTTGTCTTATGGACTAAATTAATCAATCCAAATTTATAACCAAAATAGTTTTAATTTTAAGAACTAGCAAAATAACTGGGTGATGTCAAATAAACATACATTAGTATCCAATAATAATTTTAATATATAATTTAGCTGCACTAATTAAGATTTGGTTATAATACAATAGATTGTTAACTGATATTGGCACTTATGTAACTTGTATAATGACCTCCTTTCTAAGAAGTTTGGAACAACATCTTTGTTTATTACAAGAGAAATACATTTTTCAAACATTTATGGTGTCATTTATCAGTGCTATCAATTTTGTAGATTGTTTAATCTTAGGAGGAATCTTCCAGTCAAAGAATGCCTAGGAATTAGAAAGCAACTCTTTTAGACCTATTGAAGACAATTAGTATTCTAAAAATTCTACTAAATTCTGTTCAAATTCCCCATAACCTTATCAGTTTTTAATAATTAAAAGAAATATTTTTTCTTGTCAATGTTTGCATTTCATGAAAGGCGCCAGAAAATCAGTTCACAAATAGGTAGTCAGTGGCTAGCATATTTCACTGGGTATGTGTTGTAGGTGCTTAAATTATATCTTTGAACAAGTTGGTTTTGTGAGAGATTTGTCACTGATCTGAATGTAAATTTTCCTTTGAATCAGGCCGATGGCTAAACCTTGATGGTAGGTAAAGGTGAGTGAGTGTTCCTTTAGAGAGAAGAAAAAATAATCCAAATCATGAGAAAAATCTACCTTAAAGGACATAATTTAGTGAGATGTTCAGATTTCTTTCTAAATTTCATCAGCATAAGAAGTAGAAAGCAGGAGACTTACTAGCTTGAAGTAGCAGATGACAAATGTCCCTACTGGCAGAATGACTGGAAGTTTAGGGTGAGCAGCTCTGAAAGAATGGGGGCTAGACATGGAGTGCATGCTGTTGAATATAAACTGGCAAATCTTTCAACTCTGAGCTGTGCAAACCTGATGGGGAGAAGGACTGTCAGGAGGCCATGGTAAATAAGTAGCAGCCATAGCTTTAAAGCTGAACAGAGGTGTCCGCTGATCCACAGTACAGGTAGATGAAGTAAAGTTGAATCTGTACAAGACAACTTCCTACCAGACAAAGACATGTGCTTCTCAATGGACCCTCGTCCCAACAGCAGTGATTTATTTAAGAATAGGAAGGATAGGGTGTAAGAACAGTTAAGTGAGTTTTAGTGACACAGATTAAAAAGAGAACTCACAAAGGCTCAATCACGATGAGCCTGTGATCTTACAAAGTGATGGTTATCAACATGAACTCCAAGAAATGGAAACAAGAGGGTTTTTGTTTTTTGGTTCTGTTTTCTTTTTCTTTTCTCCTTTGTCTCTGTTTTGTACCTTTCGTCTTGTACATTAGTTTATCTGTTTGGGGGAGGGTAAAGAAGGAGCACAGGAATGGTGGGACAAAGGTGGACAATGCAGCAGTGACACTCACTAGACACTAAGTTGACATTAAACTATACAACTTGTGGAGGGGGTTGGGAGGAAAAAATTAGGGAAGAGGTGAACTGTTCAAAAAGAAACGAACTCATTACCGGACCTATGGAACTGCAACCCCCCTGTACATCATTTTTACAATATATGTCTTTATATGTCTATCTATCTATCTATCTATCTATCTATCTATCTATCTATCTATCTATCTATCTATCTATCTATCTATCTATCTATCTATCTATGAGAGAGCTACCTAATTATCTAGCTGGGAAAGAGAACAAAAACAAAATAAGGAAAGACAATATTTGAATAGGATCTTTTTGAGAGTTTTTCAGAAACAAGAAGGAACATGTGGTCCAAAATTTATGGAGTACAATGAGTAGGTAAAAGAAATGACTATTCTTCCTATGTGTTCTTGTTTTTATATCCCCTCTGCCCAGGATAGAAGGCTGCTTCCACGTAACTTTTATTCATCTTTGGAGTAACCAAACTATTTTAGTGTCACTGTCTTTTAATTTCCACTATTCCATCAATTCCCTTCTTGAGTAGAAAAGAAAATCTTGAGTTATAATTTTCACTTTTGTCCTCCTATTCCAAGGAATCTTTACTTTCCTATCCTCTCATTTTAAGATCAGACTCTTATCTAATTCATACTTATGTATAAGCATATATATATATATATATGTATATATATAAGCAATACAGGGTATTTTTACTTATTGCTGATGATATGCACCACCATTATTATTTAACTGTATACATTTTTATTTCTTACTTTTCTCCTTGATTAAATTGTTTTATTAGATCAACAACCTCTCTGTAATGTTTGTAATCATCCTCAACTTTCAATAGAATATGGAACAAGGTCTGGAGTATTCACTCAAATATTTATTTAAAGAGTGAACTGATATACTCTTTTATGTTTGATGATGTGCAGTCAAATTATTGCTAAATGCCATAGTCAACTTCCAATTTCCATCTTTTATTTGATGAGTTTGATTTTTAAATTTTTTAAATCTAAAATGTTCATTGAAATCAAGACAGATAGGAGTGACCTCAAAGGTGCTCATTATAGCATTTGTTTTATAAAAGTCTGTTATAATATTTTCTGTAATAAAACTATATAAAATAATATTAATTGTGAACAAAGAAAGGTACTATTTTCATTATCTCAACAAGTCCCTGGAATGACATTGATTATAGTATTTAGTATTGATTATGCTAATGTCCATGCTTCATCTTTATCATCTATTTCTCTGCCACACATCTATAAAAGCCTATAGTTGCTGACTAAGAGGTTAGTTGACATGAAGTCATGTCAATATGATAAATAAATAAATATGTATGCTGTTTTCAGTGCAACAAGTCATCTGATTTTCATGTAAACTAACAAATTAATTGAAATGAAGTTCTGGTCCTCATATTCATATTCAAGCAAAAGTATTATTGAATTGTGATGTTTCTAAAAATAATATTTGCAATACATAACAATAATCTGGCATGTGCTCACTTTTTCATGAGTAATTTATTTACTAATATTATATCCTGTGGTCACCACAGAATAAAATAGACCACAGAGAAGTTAAGTATATAAGTTGCTGTGACAAAACCCTAACTGTTATACAATTTGAGTAGAAAGTAAATGCTCTAGCATTTGGAAGGGACCTGATAATATCAGTGAATCCATATAATATAATGGGAAGCCTGAGTTAAAAAAATAACTTTTAAGATTACATGAAGAAATGGAAAATGTTATTGGTATTAAGCTGTCTGAACTCTGGTACAAAATATTAGATGATACAAAAGGTTAATTGATAATGAATATTTATTTTATATATTATATACATAAACTATATGGCACAGTGCAAATGAAAACTAAATGCCCCTAAATGTAATAGTACAACAAAAATATGCTACTGCTGATTATAAACTTTATGTTTATAAATTGAGAAATAGATCAAATATTAATTTTTATTTTCTTTTCTAGGGGTTTTTGAGTGCTTTTCTTTCTATATATTAGGCTGTTTTCTAAAATTATTACAGAAGTTCAAAATGCTATATAAGGCATTGCTTTTATAAAATAAAACCTTTATTATGTGGAGGATTATACCTAGTTTTTTTAAACATTTTTGTACATTTTTATTGTAAAAATACCATACAGAGGAGTTACAGTTACATGAGCAAGGTAATGAATACATTTTCTATCAAACATTGGTGCCTCCTCCTTTGTTTTTCCCCTACCATCCCTTCCCTCCCACCTCGACAACTACCACCCCTGCCCAGCGGAGGTTGTAAAGATTGTTTTCAACATAGTGTTTTGTACACCTCATGGTTACAATAGGTCAACCTATATCCCTATTTGAGCATTTTGTTTATTCCCATCCCCTTTCTGAATTAGAGAAATGTATATACAAGATGCAGGGCGCTGACATGAAATACAGTGAAAACAGGGGTTATACTGTGGTGGAGGAGCATACAAAGAAAAAAAAAAGCATATGGTACATTATAAATATGTTAGAAACAATAGCAAGAAAGAAAAAACACTTGTGTCCCTATCTTGGGGTTCATTTCAATTAACATCATCTTATATAGTCATATGTACAGAGCTTCTGAGCTTTCCTACTTGTCCTACACCTGTACTAGTTAGTGCAAACAAGGGAAACCATGGGACCTATGTTTCTTTGGGCCTGGCTTACTTCATGTAATATAATTTTCTTGGTCACTTCTTGTTTATGCTATTTCAATATATGCAAATTTGTATATTTTTTACTCTAGAGATATGTATCACAATGAACATTTTAAATAATCATCTGTCTTTTAAGACTCCCATTTCACTTCTTTTTGTATGAACAGATAGATTTAAAAGAATATAACACAGTCCATAGAGTGATTCTCATAGAAGAGAAATGCGAGCAATGCACAAAGACCTTTCCAGTGTGTGAGATCTTCAAAAGCTGTTCTGCTTCTCCATCCTTAGAGAGTTTTCATTTTTCTTTGAGGTTCCTCTTGACAGAAAGATTCATGAAGATTGAGTTTTTATGTTAATGTTGAATGTTGTATTTCTGAAATGTAAATATATTGATCTGTAAAGGTTTCTTAGATGACAAGCCCATTTTTAAACATCTACCATCATTAAGAAATTTTCTGAATGAAAAACAGCATTATAAGGATGAACTCACAAAGACAGCCAGCTGATGGAAATCACCAATGAGCATTCTATGCTGATATTAAAATAATTGATGCAGGGTACCAAAATCAACAGAGGATATACCATAGGGGGAAGCACATGCAAAAGAAACAAAAAAAATCACATTATAAACAACATTAAAAACAACTACAACAAAGAAAGATCTCTTGGGTCCATCTCTTTAGGTTCATTGTTTAGCATCCTCTTATATGGTCATATGTACATAGCTCTCCTAAGATTATCCTAAACATATACTAATTATTGCAAATGAGGGAAACCATGGGACCTATATTTCTTTGGGCCTGGCTTACTTCAGTTATGATCTTTTCCAAGTCTTTCCATTTCCTAACAAATGGAGCATTGTCATTCTTTCTGATAGAAGCATAGAATTCTGTAGTATATTTCCTTTTTTTTTATTGTGAAAATACTGTAAAGAGGAGTTACAATTACATGGGAAAGTATATTCTTGTAAATACATTTATCTAATTTAGGGAGGGGAAAGGGAATAACAAAATATTGAAACAAGGACACATGACCCATTGCAACAATGATATCCACAAGATACTATATTGAAAAGGAACTTTACAACTTTGGGGGGAGTGAATGAGGGAGGTGGGGGAGGGAAAGGATAGTGGGAGAACAAGGGAGGGGGAACAATGCTCAACAAAAATGTACTCAAGATAAGGAGTCAAATGTTTTTGCTTTCATGCAATTGTTTCTAACATATTTTAAGATGATTTCTTAAAATCACAGTATAACCCCTTCTTTCACTATATTTAATATTGGTATAATTTGTGGAGGGGAAGGGAAAAAACAAATTGTTTAAATAGGGATATAGGTACAAATCGTTATGTCGAAAGCAAACTTTACAACTTTGGGAGTAAGCGGGAGGGGGGGCAGATAGGAAGGGATGGGAAGGGGAAACAAAGGAGGAGGCAACAATGCTTGATTAGAAATGTACTCATTACCTTGCCCATATAATTGTTTTTTTTTTCTTTTTTTTGCTTATGTGGTGCTGAGGAATCGAACCCAGGGCCTCATGCATGCAAGGCAAGCGCTCTACCACTGAGCCACCTTCCCAGCCTTGCCCATATAATTGTAACCCCTCTGTACGGTATTTTCACAATAAAAATAAAGAAAAATAAAATAATAAAATAAAAATAAAAAATAAATGTACTCAGTGCCTTACTCATGTAACTGTAACCCCTCTGTACAGCATCTTTACATTAAAATAAAAATTTTAAAAATTGACATGTGACCATTCTTCACTGTGTGTCAAGACTTGTTTGTTCTGGAAAACCACAGGATATAAGATGAAATTCCCGAATTCGCAGACCGGTGGAAGTTAAAGCAAATACTATACTTTTTCAAATATAAGACATGAACAGGGCATTGTTGTTTCACGTCTGTAAATCTAGTTTCTCAGGGGGCAAGATAAGATCTTCATTCAAAACCAGTCTGGGCTGGAAAGCCTATGAGACTCTTATCTCTATTTAATCATCCAAAATAAATGGAACTGGAGTTGTGGCTCAAAGTGGTAGAGTGTCAGACTTGAGCAAAAATGCTCAGGGACAGTGCCAAGGCCCCTCCTAACAAGTACAAATAAACCTATGGTTCAAGACATACATCACCAGAACTTGAGCATAAAAGCTAAGGGACAATGGTGAGGCCATGAGTTCAGGCCCAGAACTGGCACAAACCTATAAAATATAATATAAGATAAAATAAAAGATATAATAATATAGTCATACATTTATTCAAAATACAGAACCAGATATTTACATACAACACTGGACTGTTTTCTTGAAAATGTTCTTTCTTGGCTTCTATAATACTATTTCCTGTTATTTTTTTTCTCTCTCTTTGCTCTTTTGTTGACTCCGCTGTAGAATGATACCAATGATTGTGCTGTTAGACTGATTTCTACAGAGTAGAATGGAATTCATTAACTAATAAAGGGAAAATTCCCTTGCTCACATATGCCTGGGTAGCTATTTGTGTATTATTTTGACAGTCGGTGATAATCTTAATTCTTTGTTTACGTATTTGTCTCCTGGTAGGCTCAGCACACTGTGAAGTTGGGGACTGTGGCATATTTACCATTGTGTGTTCATTGCTTAGCCATATGAACTTGCAATGAATGGTAACTTCAGAATGACATTCTATTGTGTTCTTATTTAGTGAGAGAGACTCTTTACACTTCGGTCAGCCGTCAAAGCTCATAGATTGGAAGAAGTCTTAAAATTACATTCTCTTTTTGCTTAAGAGTTCTTTAGTGACTCCTTAGGGACAACAATATTCAAATACAGGTAGCTGGATAGTTTATGTGGCAACATTTTCATTTCACTGGGACCAATTTAAAGTTTATTTTAAATGTGATGTACTTCAAATTGGACATTTGGCTTCTTGCAGGGAGATATGAAAGGCATTATCTCCTTTCTTTCCACACAAAGAACAGTAGTCAAATCATCTGAAGATTTATAGATCTTTGTTTTAGGCCATCAGAGAGTCTGCGCAATCAACTAACCCAAAATTTCAAGAGTCCAGGTGACTACAAAGATGCAAAGTAGGAGGACTTGCCAATCTTGAAGTGCTACGTGCTGCCATGGAATTTCCAAGCTTTTGTTCAGGGAGTATGTTTACTCATCAGATGTCGAAGGGACAGACAACAGGAGAGAGGAAAGGGAAAATGCCATTCCTTCATAGGCCTTGCTCCACGTGTCATTATGGGTTGACACAAGGCACCAATAACAAACTTGAATCCATTTTTTTTCCTGGTTCATGGCTGGGGCAGAGGAACTTTGGAACGGAATACCTCACCCACAGCGAGCACTGTTAGCCTATAGAAAATGGTTAAAAAAACAAAAACCACAAAGCAGACACCAGAGAAGATGGGTTGGAGAAAGGAGACTCTAATCATGGCTCTAATCATGGACAAAGGCAAGAATATAATTTTGGGAAAAATGCAAACGAAGCAGACCTCAGAAAATGACAAGGTGTCCCCCTTCCACAAGTTCAGGACGACAGTGCCTGCATGTATCAAAAAAATGTTAGTAAAGTAACTTAACAAAATAGGGTTGAACAACAGTTTATACAAACAGCATTGTACAGTTCTGTTACTGTGCTGTTTACCCTATAACTACAGTTTCTTAGGAACATTCACATATGTTTTTATGAATGGATGTAGGAGAAATGGTGAGATCTGGCTGCATTATATTGTAAGTATATATAAATGAAATTAGTGAATTGTTTTTATGGACACGATTCAAATTACATCAGAATGAAGAAGAAAGCACAAACAATCCAAATGAAATACAAGAAAAAATGACAATTTTGGTAAAAGACAATAGTCATGGTACACAAACTGACCACTGAAAATGTGGTACAGTTCCCAGTTAATAAAACTAGAGTGTCAGCCATTGCCTTAAATCTTTCATCACAATACATGATACATTTGACTGAATTAATGCTAAGTTTTCATGGGTGATACAGATGTTTTCTTCCTTTTAAAATGAGAAGATAGAGCTAAAAATGTTAGGAATATATATGAAAATTATTATTCCCCCTCCCTATTCAATGTTTAATCTGGGGAGAATTTAATCAACGGAATTGAGTGTGATTGTAGTCTAATAGGTTAATCTCTATAATGAAGGGTCATTCTGTTTCAATGAGATGAGATAGAGGAACTCTTTTAATAAAGAAAATATGAGGTCTTTGACCTCAATTTTTGCATTTAGACTCTTTTTAACGTTCTGTTCACCATAATATTTCAACCTCTTGGTTTCAAATCAGAGAACTGAAATTATCATTTTGACCCTGTTGAGTTAGGGTAAAAGCTCACGATCTACTTGAGTGCTATCTTTGAACACGATAAAATTGACCAAAAGGATAAAGTTGCAAAATGATTAAAGGAGGTTTATTTACATAATCTAATGGAAGACTGTCATTTTAATAGCAAATATTTTCATCATTAGTGATTTTTAAGCATGAAAGTAAAATACATGAAAACTAATTATTAATCAGTAGTCTTATGTGCTAATAATGTTCTCATTGTCCATTCTATTAAGTAAGTATGAAGATCATGATCAGCTGGCCACAAAACTGCATTTGATGCAATGAGAGAGAGAGAGAGAGGAAATTAAAGGTATTAATGGCCATTACTTTAATGTGAGATAATGCATTTTTTAATCTTTACAAATGGCGTACTGTTTCAAACTGCATGCAAGAAATTATATTATCTTTCTGATACAATGTAATGTTATAGGTGGTCTCATCACTATTTGTCTACTCAGCCTAATATACACAAGATCATAGACATTTGTCTTTGAAATAGATATAAATTCCTGAGTTATTTCTTTTCCTGCATTCTATTTGATTCCTATTTAAGTATCACTCTGAAGATGTATTGAATTTATGTAGTATGATAAGTAACTTTTTTGTTTGAACAGTATATAAAGACCTTGTTGTGCAAGAATCTCAGCAGTTAAGGGGCGGAGACAGGAAGACTGTGAGTTCCAGTCCAGCCTGGGCTGTGTAGCAAGATTCTGTCTCAAAAAATAAAAGCAAGGCATAGAAAATTAGTATGTAAATGATAAGGAGGAAATATAAAATAATATAGTCAAATTGAGAGCTGAATAAATAATATTGAGCTGGGCTCTGGTGGCTCAGGTCTGTGATCCTAGCTACTCAGGTAGCTGAGATCTGGGGATTACAGTTAGAGGACAGGTAAGACAAAAAAATCTATGAGATTCTGGAAATGACAACAAGGTTTGTTTGTTTATATAGTCATTAGCCATGCACAACTCATGAACAATAGCTGTCTATGTGGAGATTTGCTTTTGTTACATTGTATGATGGTTATATAATTTTTACATAAAAGTTAGCTGTGTATTTTGCCTGGTTTGCTATTATTGTGGTCCAATTGTAGTCGAAACTGGAGGCATCTCTAGGCTGGACTGAATTAGAAGTTCAAAGAAGTTCACTCTCTCACATTCTTGCACTTGACATTGATGGATGGAATGGCTTGAAGCTGGTTACCTACTGTATTTTCTCTGCTTCTAACCTCATTGCATACTCAGACGTCTAGCATGGTGATGAGAGTTCTTCTGATCATATCATCAAATGACCTAGATGGAGGCTGCAAAGTGTCTCAGCATAGAACCTAGGGGAGTTGAGCATCACCTTTTAGTGTCATCCGTTACACATAAGACGAGGCATGGTGCATAACTGTGTGTAACAAGGATGCATTTCACTGAGGCTCCACCTGCAGATATAGGAACTAAGGAGACAGGGTTTACGAAGCAAAGAAAATGTCTCTCGAGAGAGCTCAGGGAAATGTTTGCCACAGAGTAGATTGTAGGAGGAATTTATTCTAAGTGGATTCATCTTATTAAAAATTCATAAACAATACATGCATATGAAGATTTACATCTTATACATGTCACTAGATAATCACTTACATTGTGTCAGAGAGCATAACATACAAGTTTAAATGGAAATGTCATTTTACGGAAATATATGATACTGAATATTTTGTTTAGCGTTCATAATCTTTTTTGTTATTGTTTTGTTTTTGTTTTTCTGGTCCTGGGGCTTGAACTCAGGGCTTGCCTGCTGTCCCTGAGCCTCTTGGAGCTAAAGCTAGTGCTGGAATATTTGAGCCATAGAGCCACTTCCATTTTTTGCTAAGCAGTTTATTGAAGATATGAGTCTCTCAGGCTTTCCCGCTTGTCTTTGAACTGTGATCCTTAGATCTCAGCCTTCTGAGTATCTAGGATTACAGGTATGAGCCCCAAAGCCAAGTTTATAATCCATTTTTAAGTTGTCTCTATTTTATCAAAATGCAATGAAGCAAAAATAACTACCATGTATCTGAGACAAGCAGAAAAGGACATATAAGATGATGTTAAGTGAAATGAACCCCAAGATAAGGACACAGTGGTTTTCTTTCTTGTTGTTGTTTCTAACATATTTATAAGGTACCACGTGATTTTTTTTTGCTTTGCATGTCCCTCCCCCACCGTATAACCCCTGTTTTCACTACATTCGATGTTGGTATAATTTGGGGAGAGGAAGGGAAAAAAACAACTTGTTTAAATAGGGATAGAGGTTGACCCATTGCAACAATGAGATGTACAAGACTCTATGTCGAAAAACTAACTTTACAATTTAGGTCGGGGTGGGTGGCTGAGGGAGGAATGTAGTTGTGAAGGTGGGAGGGAAAGGAGGGGAGGGGGAAAGTAAGGGGAAAAACAAAGGAGGAGGCAACAATGCTTGATAAGAAATGTACATTTCTTATCATTACCTTGCTTATGTAACTGTAACCCCTCCGTACAGTATTTTCACAATAACAAAACTTACTAAAATCTTTGCTAAAACATTACAAATAATAATAAATGAATTTCAATAGATATGTCTCAATTTTGAGTTATTCCTACATTTTCCACTGTGATTGGAAGGTGCCAGTTAAATTACACATTATTTTAATGTTATTTCTTTAAATTGTGAAATATAGTTACATTTAATAATAATATCTTACAGAGGTACTTATAAGATGATACTTATTTTCTGGATCAAGAAATGGCCAAACAGATTCTTTTCATTCAAGTTTGTAGCCCTTGAGACTCATCAAGATGGAGGAGGAGAAGCTGGAGACTAAACAAGCTCTTGCATAGAAAGCAGTTTCAGAGTTCCAGTGAACAGTACTAAGCCAGAGAATCACACCAAGTGTGCCATCACAGGACAGAGAGTTAGGCCAGAGAGGGAAAATCCAGGCAAGGAGACAGATCTGAGCACTTGCCAGCAGATGCTGCCCCGGCAGCAGAAGTGGCGGTGGTGGCTGCAGCCGCCATACCTGCAAAACAGAGAGTCCAGGATGAAGGAACCAGACGGGGCAGGCATTCTACTCAACACCAGCAAGAACCAACAAGGAGCGGACATCTTCATCCTGCAGTTCGAAGACCAGAGACGACCCAGTAACTCGGTGTGAGTAGAAGCCTAACGTCCTCACTCCTTCTCAGGGAGCAGAGGAGGGAAGGCCCCCCCACCCAGTATGGGAGATCTCCATCTTGGATACTGACAAAGCTCCCCAGAGCTGCTAGCTCCAACTCAGGCCTTGGAAGAAAACTAGAGTCATTTAGCAGGTCACAAGAATCTAAGCTGACCTGCCAGACTCAGCTCCACCCAGGGAAAAGTCACCCAGCTCAGGCACCAGCCCCAGGAGTGGCTTTCTTCACTGGGTGATTAGAGCCAGAGGCTGCCCCTCCCTTTAGGAGCCTTGACAATCAATTGAAATTCAGTAAACATAAACCCTGAGAGTGGCTAGAGGCTGGGCTCTGTGAGTTTCTCACAAACTAGCCCCCCGGGAAAAGCTACTGTTCACTGAAAGGCCTCAACTATACCCAGAACCTAACCGCATCACAGCATCTCCAAACTTGAGGAAAAAGCCATCTCCCTCTTTTGTGATACTCAAAGCAGATCTCCCTCCCATTGAACTAGCCTGGGAAGAGGATCACAAAATCCTGGGTAAAGCAGAGCATTTTTCTGCCTGTTCTAACAAACAGACTTGAGAAACCAACTAAGCCAAGGAAAATCAAACACCACAAGCAGATCAGAGACTCCAAAAAGAGGCTGGTTACGGACACAAGGGAGATACAGGATTTTTCCCACCCTTCCCCTCAAAAAAAATCAAAAAAAATTTTTTCTTTTTTTTTTGTACCTTTTATAATTTTTTTTTCTAAAACTCTTTTTTTTTTAATTTTTAATTTTTACCTTTTTTAATTTAGGGGTATATGTGTGTGTGCGTTTTTCTTTCTTTTTTTTCCTTTTTCAAAAAAAACTTTTTTTTGTTTTTTGTTTAGCTCTACTGAACTTCTGATCTTTTTTTCTTTCTTTCTTATCCTTTTCACCTTTTCTTCTCTTTCGTACTTCTTTATGTGACTTGATTGTTGTTCTGCACATCCTCAAATAAACCCGTAGTCGAATATTAGGCCTTATCCCCTATTGTGTACACACTTAATCCACAAATTTATTGCTCAATTCAAAACCTCTTAGACTTAAATTCTTTTTTTTTTTTTTTTTTTAATTTAATTTAATTTTATTTGTGAACATACTGTACAGAGGAGTTACAGTTACATGGGCAGGATAATGTGTACATTTCTTACCAAGCATTGCAGCCTCCTCCTTTGTTTATCCTTCACATCCCTTCCCAGCCTCCCCCCTCCCCCCCTGATCCCAATCCTTCTCCTTCCTCCCTCCCCCCAGCCCCCCCCCCCCCACCAACATTGTAAAGTTCGTTTTGGACATGACAACTTGTACTTCTCATTGTTGCAACAGGTCCACCTGTATCCTTAAACAACTGGTTTTTCCCCATCTCCTCCACAAGTTATACTGACATCAAATATAGTGAAAGCAAGGGTTATACTGTGGGGGAGGGACATACAAAGCAACAAAGAGATAATCTTATAAATGTGTTAGAAACACATGCATGAAAGAAAAAAACATTAAAATACACATCTAAGGGTTCATTTTCCTGACATCACATTATCTGACCTTTTCCGCTTGACTCATACATATACTAGATATTACAAATAAGGGAAACCATGGGACCTATGTTTCTTTGGGCCTGGCTTACTTCACTTAATATAATTTTTTCCAAGTTTTTCCATTTCCTAACAAATGGGGCAATGTCATTCTTTCTGATGGAGGCATAGAATTCCATTGTGTATATATACCACATTTTCTTGATCCATTCATCTACTGAGGGGCATCTGGGTTGGTTCCATATCTTAGCTATGGTAAATAATGCTGCAATAAACATAGTTGTGCTGGTAGCTTTAGTGTGGTCTTGTTTGTAAACATTAGGGTAAATGCCCAAAAGTGGGATTGCTGGGTCATAGGGGAGCTCTATGTGGAGTCTTTTGAGGAACCTCCATACTGCTTTCCAAAGTGGTTGAACAAGTTTACATTCCCACCAACAATGAATTAAGGTTCCTTTCTGTCCACATCCCCTCCAGCATCTGTTGCTGTTAGAGTTCTTGATTTTTGCCGTTCTCACTGGAGTGAGGTGATATCTCAATGTTGTTTTGATTTGCATTTCTTTTATGGCTAGGGATGTTGAACATTTCTTCATGTGTCTATTGGCCATCCTTCTTTCTTCTTCAGAGAAGTTTCTCTTTAAGTCTTTCGCCCACTTATTTATTGGGCAGTTGTTTCTTTGAGGATTTGTTGTTGGGGGGTTTAATTTTTTGAGTTCCAAGTATATTTTAGATATGAGACCCTTGTCCGTTGTATGGCTAGTAAAGATCTTCTCCCAATCCGTGGGCTTTCTATTGATCTTGCTAGCTATGTCATTTGCCCTGCAGAAGCTCTGCAACTTTATGCAATCCCATTTGTCCAACCTTTCTTTGATTTGTTGTGTTTCCAGGTCTCTATTCAGAAAATTTCGGCCTGAGCCAAGGAGACCTAGGGTTTCTCCTATTCCATCCTGTAATGTTTTCAGAGTGTCTGCTTTGAGTTCAAGGTCTTTGATCCATTTGGAGTTGATTCTGGTGCAGGGTGATATATAAGGATCTAGCTTAAGTTTTCTACATGTAGTTAACCAATTTTGCCAGCACCATTTACTGAAGAGGTTGTCTTTCTTCCATTCTATTGTTTTAGCTCCCTTATCGAAGATTAGATGGCTATAGGTCTGTGGGTTCATTTCTGGGTTTTCAATTCTATTCCATTGGTCCTGAGGTCTGTTCTTATGCCAATACCAAGCTGTTTTGATTACTATGGCTTTATAGTAGAGTTTGAAGTTTGGTATTGATATTCCTCCAGCAGTGTTCTTTCCATTCAGGAGCGTTTTTGCTATTCGGGGTCTTTTATTGTTCCATATGAATTTTTGGATTGCCTCTTCTATTTCCTTGAAGAATGAGGGTGGAATTTTGATAGGTATTGCGTTGAATTTGTAGATAGCCTTGGGAAGTATTGCCATTTTCACGATGTTAATCTTTCCAATCCAGGAGCATGGGAGGTTTTGCCATTTTTTAAGTTCTGTGTTGATTTCCTTTTTCAAGATTTTAAAGTTTTCATCATAGAGGTCCTTCACTTCTTTAGTTAAGTTAATTCCTAGGTATTTTATTTTTTGTGGGGCTATTACAAATGGAGTTGCTTTCCTAATTTCAGCCACACTTTTCTCGTTGTTGGCATACAGAAAAGCCATTGATTTTTGGGGGTTAATTTTATAACCTGCTACTTTGCCGAAGTTTTGAATCAGCTTGAGTAATTTGGGAGTGGAGTCTATGGGATTCTTTAAATACAAGATCATGTCATCTGCAAAGAGGGAGAGTTTTATTTCTTCTTTCCCTATTTGGATCCCCTTTATGTCTGCATCTTGTCTTATTGCTGTAGCTAGGCATTCTAATACTAGATTGAAGAGAAGTGGAGAGAGTGGGCATCCTTGTCTTGTTCCTGAGTTAAGAGGAAATGGCTTTAGTTTTTCACCATTGAGTATAATGCTGGCTGTAGGTTTGTCATATACAGCCTTTATCGTATTGAGGAATGTTCCATGGATTCCTAATTTTTCCAAAACCTTCATCATAAAGGGGTGTTGGATCTTGTCGAATGCTTTTTCTGCATCTATTGAGATAACCATGTGGTTCTTATTCTTGCTCCTGTTGATGTGATGAATAATATTAATTGATTTGCGTATATTGAACCAGCTTTGCATCCCTGAAATGAATCCTGTTTGATCGTGGTGTATGATTTTTTGGATGAATTGTTGAAGTCGATTGGCCAAAATTTTGTTGAGAAGTTTTGCATCAATGTTCATCAAAGAAATGGGTCTATAGTTCTCTTTCTTTGATGAGTCCCTGCCTGGTTTTGGGATGAGGGTTATGATGGCTTCATAGAATGTGTTCGGTAGTGAGCTTTCTCTTTCAATTTCATTGAAGAGTTGGAGGAGTATTGGTGTGAGCTCTGCTTTGAAGGCCTTGTAAAATTCCGCTGTAAAACCATCTGGTCCTGGACTTTTCTTAGCTGGGAGGTCTCTTATTGCTGTTTCTATTTCAATGCTTGATATGGGCCTGTTAAGCTGGTTTAACTCATCTTGGTTTAGTTTTGGCATGTCAATATTTGCTAGGAAAAGGTCCATTTCTGTCAAGTTCTCAAACTTATTAGCATAAAGTTTTGAGAAGTATTCCCTTATAATGTTCTGAATCTTGGTTGTTTCCGTGGTGATGTTTCCATTTTCATCTCTGAGTTTATTAATTTGGGTGTGTTCTCTTCTTTTTCTGATAAGATTTGCTAAGGGTCTGTCAATTTTGTTAAGTTTTTCGAAGAACCAACTCTTTGTTTTGTTGATTCTTTCTATAGTTTTTTTGGATTCTAATTCATTTAATTCTGATTTAATTTTGATTATTTCTTTCCGTCTACTGGATTGGGGTTTATCTTGCTGCTCTTTTTCAAGGAGGTTTAGATGTGTCATTAAATTGCTAGTTTCAGATTTCTCCAATTTGTTGATATGGGAGCTCAGAGCTATAAACTTGCCTCTGAGTACTGCCTTTGCTGTGTCCCAGAGGAGCTGGTAATTTGTGTGTTCATTTTTGTTGAATAGCATGAACATTTGAATTTCCTTTCTAATCTCTTCCATGACCCACTCTTGATTCAGCAGTGTGTTGTTCAGCCTCCATGTAATACCGGACTTTCTTTGGTGGCTTTTGGTGTTGAGTTCTAATTTTATTCCCTTGTGGTCAGAGAGAATGCAAGGTATAACTTCAATGTTTCTGAATTTAGACAAGTTTGCTTTGTGGCCTAAAATGTGGTCTATTTTAGAAAACGTTCCATGTGCTGCTGAGAAAAACGTGTATTCTGATGCTGCTGGGTGAAATGTTCGGTAGATGTCTGTTAAGTCTAGTTGATCTATGCAGCTGTTTAGATCTGCGGTTTCTCTGTTGAGTTTTTGCCGAGTTGATCTATCTAGTGGGGAGAGTGGTGTGTTAAAATCCCCAACAATTAATGTCTTTGGATCTATATGGGATTTGAGGGAAAGTAGTGTTTCTTTGATAAATTTGGGTGCTCCATTGTTTGGCGAATAGATATTTAGAATTGTAATATCCTCCTGAAGGAGAGATCCTTTAATTAGTATGTAGCGACCTTCTTTATCTCTTCTCACGAATTTTAATTTGAAGTCTATTTTATCTGATATTAAGATTGCAACTCCCGCCTGTTTATGGGGGCCGTTTGCTTGGTAGATTTTGTTCCAGCCTTTAACATTGAAAATGTGTTTGTTTTTACGGGCAAGATGTGACTCCTGCAGGCAGCAGATAGAAGGGTCTTGTTTTTTAATCCAACTAGACAGTCTATGTCGCTTAATTGGAGAGTTCAGTCCGTTAACATTAAGAGATAGGACTGAGAGGTATTTGGGAGTTCCTGCCATGTTATCCACCTTCTTGGGGGCTGCGAAAACTAGGTTCTTCCTATGGTTCTTGGATTCTCAGTTTGGGTGCAGTTTCTTGGCCTTTGTTGCGGTCTTGTTGGTTTTCTATGTGTAGGACATCTTTAAGAATCTTTTGTAGGGCTGGTTTGGTGGAGATGTATTGTTTCAATTTTTCTTTGCTATGGAAGGTTTTTATTTGGCCTTCAGTTATGAAGGAGAGTTTAGCTGGGTACAGTATTCTTGGTTGATAGTTGTTTGTTTTTAGGGCATGGCATACATCATTCCAGGCTCTTCTTGCTTTGATTGTCTCTGCTGAGAAATCTGAGGTGATTCTAATTGGTTTCCCTTTATAGGTGATTAACCTTTTCTCCTTGACAGCTTTAAGGATCTTTTCCTTGGTCTGAGTTGATCCTGTGTGGATTATAATGTGACGGTGGGATGTCCTATTCTGGTCTGGTCTATTTGGGGTTCTAAAAGCTTCTTGTATCTGAATAGGCCTATCTTTTTGTATGTTTGGGAAGTTCTCTGCTAGGATCCTGTTAAACAAATTTCCTAGACCATTAACTTCTGTTTCTAGGTGCTCCTCTACACCCATTATCCTTAGATTAGGCCTTCTGATGGTGTCTTCTAGGTGTTGAATAGATCTATCATACTTCTTGGACTTGTCTTGGATGGTTGTATGTTCTTTCTCTATAATATCTAGGCTGTCTTCAATCCCTGAGATTCGATCTTCTGCATGGTCTAACCTGCTGTCAAGACTCTCTACTTTGTTTTTTATCTCTTTTCCTTCTAATTGGTCAGCTTTGATGGCTTCAAGTTCTTTGTTGAAGCTCTGTTTTAGGTCTTGTATGAATTTCTTTACTTCCTTAATTTGGTGTTCAGTGTTTGTTCTCAAATCACTTAGTTGATTGGTTATGATTTCTTTGGACTCCCATTCCTTCTGTTGGGTTCCATTCAGCATTCCCTTTGTGGTCTCCCTGACTTCCTTCAGCTCTTTGTTAATGGATTCCATGAATGCCTTTACTGATCTTTGTGTGTTCTCTACCTGGTCTCTCAATTCCTGAATTACTCTTTGATTAGCTTCCTCCCGTTTGTGGGATTCCTGCAGTTCTCTTTCCTCCCGTTCCTGGGATTCCTGCAGTTCTCTTTGAGTGTTCTCAGCCTGCTCACGCCATTCCTCCCTTTCTCTTTGAGTATTCTCAAGTTGTTCACGCAAATCCTGTATCATTTTTTGAGTAGCTTCCTCACGCTTATGATATTCCTGCATAAACTTTTGGGATGCCTCCTCTCTCTCCCTATCACGCTCATACAGAGTCCTTTGTAAGTTGTCAAACTTCTCATTTATCATATTTGCCACCAGTGTTTGTAGAGCTATTTGGGAACTCTCCTCTGGATTGTTCATTATCTGATCTGACCCCTGATTATCAAGATTGGGAATTGAGATACCTGGATTTGCCATTTTTCTTGTGTTTTTTCGGCTTACTCTGCCCATTTGAGATGAAAATAGCACCAGTTTTGTGCTAGAACACTATCTTAAGGCAACCATCAACCAACGTTTGCATTTATACAGTCAATAGTCTACAGATACAATCTAGTTCAACAGATACATCTATTCAACATCAAACAACTATATGTTAATGGGCTTCGAACCGCAGAGAAGAATTTGGGAGACCAGAAATTTTTAGGGTTAGGGAGAGATGTGGGTAAAAATTAGGAATAGATTGGTGTGGGGAGGCACAGGGAGAGTTAACTATGTCCTAATCTCAATGCAGGAAATAGGTTGGGTAGGATGCAAGTAGAGAGGGAGAGAAAAAGAAGAAAGGTAAAGGGAAATGAAAAGAGACCAGAAAAAAAATTAGAAACGTAAAAATTAATATAGTTATGGAGATTGAAAGACCATCTATTTAGAGAGGAATGTGAATATAATGAGAGAACAGGAGGGAGATAGAGGAGATGTGAAAAACTTAAAAAATGCTTAAAATATTATATAGGTATAAAGAGGTAGTACTGCTATTAAGGAATTTAAGTCTCAGAGGTTTTGGATTGAGTAATAAATTTGTGGATTAAGTGTGTACACAATGGGGGATAGGGTCTACTAGTTAACTATGGGTTTATCAGGATGTGCAGGACAAGAGTTAAGGCACATACAGAAGAACAAAAGAAAGGAAAAGGTGAAAAGGATAAGAAAGGGAGAAAAAAAAAAGATCAGAAGTTCAGTAGAGCTAGACAAAAAACAAAAAGATAATTAAGAAAGAAAGAAATAAAAAGAGAGAAGACAAGAAAAGAAAGGAAAACGTACATTCACGTATTCCTAAAATAAAAATTATAAGAGGAAAAAAAAGTTACTGGAAAACAATTATTTTTTCAAAAAAGGCAAAAATTAAAGATTAATAAAAGTTTTAGAAAAGGAAAAAAAAATTTTATATATATAAGGTACCAAAAAAAAAAAAAAAGAAGAAAAAAAAAGTTCTTTGATTTTTTTTTTTTGATTTTTTTTTGGGAGGGGTGGGAAGAATCCTGTATCTCCCTTTTGTCTGTTACCAGCCTCTTGTTGGAGTCTCTGGTCAGCTTGAGGTCCTGTGGCTTGATTGGTTTCTTAAGTCAGTTTGTTCGAACAGGCAGAAAAATGCTCTGCTTTACCCAAGATTTTGAGATCCCCCTCCCAGGTTAGTTTAATGGGAGGGTGATCTGCTTTGAGAATCACAAAAGAGGGGTGATGAGGCTAGGTTCTGGTAGAGTTGAGGCCTTTCAACAAACAGTAGCTTTTCCCTGGGGCTATTTTGTGAAAAATTCACAGAGCCCACCCTGGAGCCATTCTCAGGGTTTCTGTTTTTCAATTGATTGTGGAGGCTGCTAGAGGGAGGGGCAGCCTCTGGCTCTGGTTACCCAGTGAGGAAAGCCACTCCAATGGCTGGTGCCTGAGCTGGGTGACTTTTCCCTGGATGGAGCTGAGTCTGGCAGGTCACTTCGCCGTTAAGTTCTTGTGACCTGTTAAATGACTCGTTTTATTCCAAGGCCTGAGTTGGAGCTAGCAGCTCCTCTGAGCTTTGTCGGTATCCAAGATGGAGATCACCGGTGCTGGGGGGGGAGGGGTGGCCTTCCCTCCTCTGCTCCCTGAGAAGGAGTGAGGAAGTGGGGCTACTCACGCCGAGTCTTGGATCCTGGGTCGTCTCTGGTCTGCAAAGTGCAGGATGAAGTTGTCCGCTCCTTGTCGGTTCTTGCTGGTGTTGAGTAGAATCCTCTCGCCCTCTGCGTCTGGCTCCTTCGTCCCGGACTCTCTGTGTGAGCGCTCAGGTATGGCCGCGGCTGCGGTAGCCGCTGCGACCCTGCCGCCGCCGCCGCGGCTGCTGGCAGGCGGTCAGATGTGTCTCCTTCTCTTGGCTTCCCCTCTCTTGTCTAACTCTCTGTCCTGTGATGGCACACTTGGTGTGATTCTCTGGCTTAGGACTGTTCACTGGAACTCTAAAACTGCTTTCTATGCGAGAGCTTGTTCAGATTCCAGCTTCTCCTCCGCCATCTTCCCGGAACTTAGACTTAAATTCTTTAATAGCAGTACTTCGTCTTTATACCTATATAATATTTTAAGTATTTTTATTTTAAGTTTTTCACATCTCCTCTATGTCCCTCCCCTTCTCTCATTATATCCACGTTCTTCTCTGTATATTTTCTTTTCAATTCTGCATCATATTTTTAATTATTACTTCTCTGTTTTTTATGTTCTCTTATTTTTTCCCTTTCTCTTTCTTCTTTTTTGCTCTCTCTCTACTTTCATTCTATACAACCTATTTCCTGCTAGGAGATTAGGACTTAAGTAAGTTAACTCTCCCTGTGCCTCCCCACATTGCTCTATATCTATTTTTTACCCACACCTCTCCATAACCTAATAATTTCTGTTTTATGAAATTCTTCTTTGCTGTTCGTAGCCCATTAATATATAGTTGTTTGATGTTGAATAGATGTATCTGTTTAACTAGATTGTATCTTCGGACTATTGACTGTGCAAATACAGACTTTGGTTGATACTTGCCTTAAGAGAGTGTTCTAGCACAAAAATGGTGTTATTTTCATCCAAAATGGGCAGAGTAAGCATGAAAAACACAAGGAAAATGGCAAGTCCGGGTATCTCAATTCCCATTCATGATAATCAGGGGACAGAACAGATAATGAATAATCTAGAGGAGAGTACCCAAATAGCTCTACAAACACTGCTGGCAAACATGATAAATGAAAAGATTGAAAACCTACAAAGGACTCTGTATGAGCGTGATAGGGAGAGAGAGGAGGCAATGGAAAGGTTCATACAGAAATATCATGAGTGTGAGGAAAACTGATACAGGATTAGCGTGACCAGCTTAAGAATACTCAAAGAGAAAGGCAGGAATATCATTAGCAGGCTGAGAACACTCAAAGAGAACTACAGGAATGGCATGAATGTGAGGAAGCTAAGCAAATAGTAATACAGAATTGAGAGAACAGGATGAGAATACACAAAGATCACTAAAGGCATTCATGGAATCCATTAACAAAGAGCTGAAGGAAGTCAGGGAGACCACAAAGGGAATGCTGAATGGAACCCAACAGAAGGAATGGGAGTCCAAGGAAACCATAACCAATCAACTAAGTGATTTGAGAATAAACACTGAACACCAAATTAAGGAAGTAAAGAAGTTCATTCAAGATCTAAAACAAAGCTTCAACAAAGAATTTGAAGCCATCAAAACTGACCAATTAGAAGGAAAAGAAATAAAAATCAAAATACAAAGTCTTGACAGCAGTTTAGACCATGCAGAAGATTGAATCTCGGGGATTGAAGATAGCCTAGATATTATAGAGAAAGAACATACAACCATCCAAGACAAGTCCAACAAATATATGATAGATCTATCTAACACTTGGAAGACACCATCAGAAGGCCTAATCTAAGGATAATGGGTGTAGAGGAACACCTAGAAACAGAAGTTAATGGTCTAGGAAATTTGTTCAACATGATCCTAGAAGAGAACTTCCCAAACATGCATAAAGATAGGCCTATTCAGGTACAAGAAGCTTTTAGAACTCCAAATAGACCAGACCAGAATAGGACATCCCACCGTCACATTATAATACACAGAGACAAATCAGACCAAGGAAAAGATCCTTAAAGCTTTCAAGGAGAAAAGATTAATCACCTATAAAGGGAAACCAATTAGAATCACCTCAGATTTCTCAGCAGAGACAATCAAAGCTAGAAGAGCCTGGAATGAGATATGCCATGCCCTAAAAACAAACAACTATCAACCAAGAATACTGTACCCAGCTAAACTCTTCTTCATAACTGAAGGCCAAATAAAAAACCTTCCATAGCAAAGAAAAATTGAAACAATACATTTCCACCAAAGCAGCCCTACAAATGATTCTTCTTTTTTTTCTTGGACGGTCATGGGGCTTGAACTCTGGGCCTGGGCGCTGTCCCTCATCTCTTCAGCTCAAGGCAAGTGCTATACCACCTGAGCTACAGGGCCACTTCCCAAAAGATTCTTAAAGATGTCCTACACATAGAAAACCAACACGACCACAATAAAGGCCCTGAAACTGCACCCAAACTGAGAATCCAAGAACCATAGGAAGAACCCAGTTTTCGCAGCCCCCAAGAAGGTGGATAACATGGCAGGAACTGCAAATAACTCTCAGTCCTATCAACGTTAACACATTTAATTCTCCAATTAAGCGGCACAGACTGTCTAGTTGGATTAAAAAGCAAGATCCTTCTATCTACTGCCTTCAGGAGTCACATCTTGCCCATAAAAACAAACACATTTTCAATGTTAAGGGATGGAACAAAATCTACCAAGCAAATGGCCCCCATAAACAGGCGGGAGTTGCAATCCTAATATTAGATAAAATAGACTTCAAATTGAATTTCGTGAGAAGAGATAAAGAAGGTCGCTACATACTAATTAAGGGATCTCTCTTTCAGAAGGATATTACAATTCTAAATATCTATTCGCCAACAATGGAGCACCCAAATTTATACAAGAAACACTACTTTCCCTCAAATCCCACATAGATCCAAAGACATTAATTGTTGGGGATTTTAACAGACCACTCTCCCCACTAGATACATCAACTTGGCAAAATTTCAACAGGGAAACCACAGATCTAAACAGCTGCATAGATCAACTAGAATTAACAGACATCTACCAAATATTTCACCCAGTAGCATCAGAATACACGTTTTTCTCGGCAGCACATGGAACGTTTTCTAAAACAGACCATATTTTAGGCCACAAAGCCAACTTGTCCAAATTCAGAAACATTGAAGTTATACCTTGCATTCTCTCAGACCACAAGGGAATAAAATTAGAACTCAACACTAAAAGCCACCAACGAAAGTTCGGTAACACATGGAGGCTGAACAATACACTACTGAATCACGAGTGGGTCATGGAAGAGATTAGAAAGGAAATTCAAATGTTCATGCTATTCAACAAAAATGAGCACACAAATTACCAGCTTGTCTGGGACACAGCAAAGGCAGTACTCAGAGGCAAGTTTATAGCTCTGAGTTCCTATATCAACAAATTGGAGAGATCTGAAACCAACAATTTAATGAGACATCTGAGCCTCCTTGAAAAAGAGCAGCAAGATAAACCCCAATCGAGTAAATGGAAAGAAATAATTAAGATTAAATCAGAAATAAATGAATTAGAATCCAAAAAATCTATAGAAAGAATCAACAAAACAAAGAGTTGGTTCTTCGAAAAAATTAACAAAATTGATAGAGAGTTAGCAAATTTTATCAGAAAAAGAAAAGAACACACCCAAATAAATAAACTCAGAGATGAGAATGGAAACCTCACCATAGAGACAACCAAGATTCAGAACATTATAAGTGAATACTTCTCAAAACTTTATGCTAATAAGTTTGAGAACTTGGCAGAAATGGACCTTTTCCTAGCAAATATTGACATGCCAAAACTAAACCAAGATGAGTTAAACCATCTTAACAGGCCCATATCAAGCATTGAAATGGAAACAGCAAGAAGAGCCCTCCCATCTAAGAAAAGTCCAGAACCAGATGGTTTTACAGCAGAATTCTACAAGGCCTTCAAAGCAGAGCTCACACCAATACTCTTCCGACTCTTCAATGAAATTGAAAGAGAAAGTTCACTACAGAACACATTCTATGAAGCCATCATAACCTTCATCCCAAAACCAAGCAGAGACTCATCAAAGAAAGAGAATTATAGACCCATTTCTTTGATGAACATTGATGTGAAACTTCTCAACAAAATTTTGGCCAATAGACATCAACAGTTCATCCAAAAAATCATACACCACGATCAAACAGTATTCATTTCAGGGATGCAAAGCTGGTTCAATATATGCAAATCAAATAACATTATTCATCACATCAACAGGAGCAAGGATAAGAACCACATGGTTATCTCAATAGATGAAGAAAAAGTATTCAACAAGATCCAACACTCCTTATGATGAAGGTTTTGAAAAATTAGGAATCCATGGAACATTCCTCAATACAAGAAAGACTGTATATGATACAGCCAGCATTACACTTCATGGTGAAAAACTAAAGCCATTTCCTCTTAACTCAGGAACAAGACAAGGATGTCCACTCTCTCCACTTCTCTTCAATCTAGTATTAGAATGCCTAGCTACAGCAATAAGACAAGATGCAAACATAAAGGGGATCCAAATAGGGAAAGAAGAAATATAACTCCCTCTCTTTGAAGATGACATGATCTTGTATTTAAAGAATCCCATAGACTCCACTCCCAAATTACTCAAGCTGATTCAAAACTTTGGCAAAGTAGCAGGGTAGAAAATTAACCCCCCAAAATCAATGGCTTTTCTGTATGTCAACAATGAGAAAAGTGTGGCTGAAATTAGGAAAGCAACTCCATTTGTAATAGCCCCACAAAAAATAAAATATCTTGGAATTAACTTAACCAAAGAAGTGAAGGACCGCTATGATGAAAACTTTAAAAACTTGAAAAAGGAAATCAAAACAGAACTTAGAAAATGGCAAAAACTCCCATGCTTCTGGATTGGAAAGATTAACATCGTGAAAATGGCAATACTTCCCAAGGCTATATACAAATTCAACACGATACCTATCAAAATTCCAACCTCATTCTTCAAGGAAATACAAGAGGCAATCCAAAAATTCATATAGAACAATAAAAGACCCCGAATAACAAAACGCTCCTCAACGGAAAGAACAGTGCTGGAGGAATATCAATACCAAATTTCAAACTCTACTATAAAGCCATAGTAATCAAAACAGCTTGGTACTGGCATAAGAACAGACCTCAGGACCAATGGAATAGAATTGAAAACCCACAAATGAATGTACAGACCCATAGCCATCTAATCTTCGATAAGGGAGCTAAAAAAATAGAATGGAAGAAAGACAGCCTCTTCAGTAAATGGTGCTGTCAAAATTGGTTAACTACTTGTAGAAAAATAAAGATCGATCTTTATATATCACCCTGCACCTGAATCAACTCCAAATGGATCAAAGACCTCGGAGTCAAAGCAGACACACTGAAAACATTACAAGATGGAATAGGAGAAACCCTATGTCTCCTTGGCGCAGGCCGAAATTTTCTTAATAGAGACCCAGAAACACAACAAATCAAAGAAAGGTTGGACAAATGGGATTGCATGAAGTTGCAGAGCTTCTGCAAGGCAAAGGAAATAGCTAGCAAGATCAATAGAAAGCCCACAGATTGGGAGATCTTCACCAGCCATACTATAGACAAGGGTCTCATATCTAAAATATACTTGGAACTCAAAAAATTAAATCCCCAACAACAAATCCTCAAAGAAACAACTGCCCAATAAATAATTGGGCTAAAGACTTAAAGAGAAACTTCTCTGAAGAAGAAAGAAGGATGGCCAATAGACACATGAAGTAATGCTCAACCTCCCTAGCCCTAAAAGAAATGCAAATCAAAACAACATTGAGATACCGCCTCACCCCAGTTAGAATGGCAAAAATCAAGAACTCTAACAACAACAGATGCTGGAGGGGATGTGGACAGAAGGGAACCTTACTTCATTGTTGGTGGGAGTGTAAACTTGTTCAACCATTTTGGAAAGCAGTATGGAGGTTCCTCAAAGACTCCACATAGAGCTTCCCTATGACCCAGCAATCCCACTTTTGGGCATTTGCCCAAATGGTTATAAACAAGACCACACTAAAACTACCAGCACAACTATGTTTATTGCAGCATTATTTACTATAGCTAAGAAATGGAACCAACCGAGATGCCCCTCAATAGATGAATGGACCAAGAAAATGTGGTATATAGACACAATGGAATTCTATGCCTTCATCAGAAAGAATGACATTGCCCCATTTGTTAGGAAATGGAAAGACTTGGAAAAAATTATATTAAGTGAAGTAAGCCAAATCCAAAGAAACATAGGTACCATGGTTTCCCTCATTTGCAATATCTAGTATATGTATGAGTCTAGCAGAAAAGGTTTGCAATATCTAGTATATGTATGAGTCTAGCAGAAAAGTTACTGCAAATAGCACAATGAAAGCCTCTTGTTTCTATTTCTTAGAGTTCATTTTGATAAGCATCATTAAAAGACAAATAATTACAGTTGTACATGATTGAGATGGTAGCATTTTAACAGAATGAATCTGGTATATTTTACCAAGAAAGCCAAAGACAAGTGCAGTTTTTTGGGTGAATGATAAGAAATACGTATCTTTCAAATAAAGTTATTCTGATTCTCTGCTCATTTATTAATCAGGGTTTGTAAGATGTGTTTACAGGCATTTTCTCTATTTTTCTAAGCTACTAAATCTCTTGTCATATACTTGGTCCTAATTTTGAATAACCATTCAAAATGAATTATTTTCCTGTAATTCAATTTTTGTTGTATGCCACAAATTTTGCCATTATTTCATTGTTCATTTCATTATTTATTTTGACATATCTTGTGAACTTATTATTTCTCATTGAATCCACTAATTATTTACAAATACGTTGCTTACCATGTTCTTTTAACTGAATGTTTTTTTTCCTTTTTTCTTTTTTTATTGTGAAAATACCATACAGAGGAGTTAAAATTACATGGGCAAGATAATGAGTACATTTCTTATCAAGCATTGTAGCCTCCTGCTTTGTTTCCCTTTCCTATTCTTTCCATCTCCCACCCCCATATCCTCCCCGCCCCCCTCTACCAAAGTTGTAAAGTTCGTTTTTCGACATAACGACTTGTATATCTCATTGTTGCAATGGGTCCATATGTATCCCTGCTTAAATGATTTGTTTTTTCCCTTCCCCTCCACAAATTATACCAACATCAAATACAGTGAAAGCAGGGGTAAATCGTGGATTAACTGAATGTTTTACATGCCATATTTTATCAATTTCTAAGTTGAAAATATTGTGGCATTAGAAGTAATTCTGTAAAGTATCTCAAACCTAATGAATTATTCACTAATGTCATAAGATCTTGTTAAAGAATGAATTATTTGATAGAACTTTCATATGTACTTGGAGTTTTCCTCAAATATTTAATATGATATATTGTATAGTTCTGTCCAATTATTTAATAGCGTTTTAATTTATGTTAAATAGTTTCCCATTAGGCATGTTCATAACACACCATGCATATAATTTTTAATGTAATTTCATTTTGAATTAAAGATAATATCTGATATAAATAGAAATCTTACTAAATTTACACATAATTACTGATTATATCTTCTTTATCATACATAAATACTTTGCAAATATCTGTTAACTAATTAAACATTACATTTTTCATTTATCAAGAAATTAGTATATTGCTAATATTCTATATATTCTTATTATTTGGTATTTGCGACTTTTATTCTTTATTTAAAAGAATAGTTTCTCTTTGTCCAGGAATATATACTTTCATTCTTTAGAGTTTTCTTAGATTCTGGTTCTGATTAATATATAGTAAAAAGTACTGGATTTCTAAGTCGGCTTCAATAAACCAAAATTATTTTGCAAATAATGAAATAATAAGTTTTCAAAATATTGGGCATTGGGGAAAAATGGTCAATGATCCTAATTTAGGATCGAGAGCAAGCAGTTTTACCCATGTTCTTCAATTGTATTATTTCCAGAATCTAAAAGAGCCATAAGCCTGTAGAACAGAACAAAGAGGTCTCTTGAACTCAGCAAGATTTGCTATTAAATAATCAGAGGAATAGCAGCAAGAGAATATTATTAAACAATGATGAAATAACATAAAAATCATCCTGGAACTTTTTTTTTTTCAGAAAACACACTTGAAAGGACATAGATGTGAGGGAACACACCAGGTCACTGTCATTAGCCTAGATAGGATAAAAAGCAGAGGATAGACAATAAGAAAAATGAGGAAAGAGAAGCCTGATACGGATTTCTATTATTAAAACAATGTTATTCATAGGTTACTTAAATGTGAGGTTTGCAGGAATTCTGCACAGTTTTCTCACGTTATGGAAAAATCTATAACTGTTTGAAAATTAAAATTGTATATTAAAAATCACATGAGTAAAAGGAATGAGTTTTGTTAAGAGGTGGCCCCTTTAGAACTATTTTAAACCCTCAGTAATGGGAAAAGATCTTTTTATTATTTATATACAACTATATACTGTAGAAGTTAAAATCCTGAAAAATAGAAAGGGTAGATTCTTTTGTCTTTATTTCGTGAAAGGAAGAGTCAAGATTATGGGTAGTCTGGAAACAGAGTTCAAATGTGGTCCATGAACCAATTTCTAAAATCAGTGTGGACCTGGTGAAAGGAAGACATCATTGTCAAATATTTACAGCATGGGGTGGGGATTGGAGCAGAGGGCAAGTGGGAGAAAAATCAAGGAGCGTGTAGCAATATTCAACAAGAAATGTAATCATGGCCTTAAGTATGTAACCGTATCCCTCTGTATATCACCTTGACAATTAAATTAAATTAAAAACGTAACTTGGGACACAGAGCACTACAAAAGAGAGAACCCAATGTACATCCCACAAACTTAAGATGAGTGAGGGAAGGGGTGGGAACGTTGGCGATGGGTGACGTGTTAAGTTGGTGACATGGGTCAAGGTGTATTTTACTCACAAACTGCTGTGTTAAATGACAACACCTTTGTACAGCCACATAAAAATAATAAATATGTAAATAAAAGTTAAAAAGGAAGGTTTGGTTCATACTGCTAAAATAATGACCATGTCTGCGATAGAACACAGTCAGCCTGCAAGAACTAAGGAATCAGAAAAAATGCATAGTAAACTTGGTAAGTATTTGAAAGGTCAGAGATATCTGGGTAGTTATGTGAGAACAGGAAAAGCTACAGGGAAAATAGCTTGAATTTATAATGACCTTTAAATCAATAAAATGAAAACAATAAAATGCTTGTACTTTACTTTTCCATAAGGATATCATTTTGAAAAGGTTCATAAGAACAATATACAAAGTGAGAAAGCTCACTGGGGCTAGATATAGAGAACTGGTATTAAAACCTTAACAATTTATGCCGGCACAGCATTGTCAAAAGAATTTTGCCAAAGGCAGCCTGTTTGATGGCGGACAGAAAAAACTGATTCTAGACAGACTGGCTGGTTTAAATTCCAGCACATCTGCAACCTGAGTATGTGACAATAGAAAATTTACTTAAATTTCAGGGGCTTAGTTTCCTCACTTCTAAAATTCAAAACGAATTTGAGGATTGAATGAGAGTACCTAAAATAAGTGGTATTTTCAATGATCCAGTAAGAATGTTTTATATTTGTATATACACATACATAACTGTGGTGGCAATATTTGTCTTTCTTGACCTTTCTAAACTCTCTAGCACTTATAGCAGTAGGTAAAACTTTTCATTTTACTACTTATTATTAGAATTAAAAGGTCAATGTCCTCCAGTTACCTTGATCATTGTTCGTTGAAATATATATATATATATATATATATATATATACATACATACATATATATATATATGTGTGTGTGTATGAAATAGAAAATTCAGGTTCAAATGTCATTTCTAATCTCAAAAGAATTAGCTGAAAAGCTTACACAACACAACCAAGCACAAAGTTGTGAATGTATTCAATAGGTTTAAATTAATTCCTGGCTTCTCTTAGCAGAAACCACACACAGCACATTTTCCTAAGAGACCAAGATTGTCAATGAAAATTAAACAGCTGAGGAAAACGTATGTATTACTCATTGAAATTTTCCTCCAATATTTAAAGGTCGTGTTCAACACTGCAAGGAATTGTATCTTGTACAGATGATCACTGTTTTGCAGAATTGAGGGTGCTTCCACTTCCACAGAACTTGTGATCATTGGATCTGTTCAAGGATTTCAACCAATATGCTTATGTCACCTTAAAATTGGAGTCTGCATTGTTCATTCTTGCTTTTAAGAAATGAGAAACCAATGGTAATTTGTGTTGCTTTACACCCAACTATCATAAACGGACTTTTTTTTTCTGAACTATCTGCTCTATGGGTCATAGTATGCAACACTTCTCTTAGCTCACTCACTCTCCAAAGTCACTAGGAACTGTTTTGACTGCGCCTAGACAAACATGACAAACATGTAATTCAAGGTGCCAGAATCTTTTTTTTTTTTTTTGGTCTGTGTTGTCTCCATCCATTCGTACTGTATGTGCTGAAAGTAGAAATGTCTGCATATCTATAGCATCCTTCATACTATATTTTCATCAATATAAAAAGTGCTTTTTTTGGAGTTAATACTTAGTAAACAGCTAGATTTTATAATATACTGGGTGTCTCATAAAATAACCGTGATGCATTGAGATTGACGTTAACATCTGTGGTATGATTGCATAGTGAAATTTTGGCTCTTGCAGTCATATTGCACTATAAGTTTCATAAACTCCATTGGAATTGGCCTTGTGAATTTTTGTAAAGTATGTCAGTTACAGGTAAGGAACCGGCTATCAATATTTTCAATCAAGTACTTTAAAACATGACTTCACAAAGGTGAAACATAACGCATCTCTCTTTCAACTGCCAAGCAAAAGTCCTGTAAACATACCACAATTCATCATCCTGATCCTTCTGTCAACAAAGTGCTGACTTTATTTTTAAACCTCTATCACCGAACTGGTATCCGTCTCATCTTTGCTGTTCCATATGTCAAAGTGTTCTAAGGAAGAAGGAAGGAAGAAGGTTAGACTCCTAACCATCTTCAATAACCGTCACTATATTTGCTGCTTCATTTCTTTTCTACACTTTCCAAGTTGTCAGGCTATGGCTCAGACATGCCTGTTTCTAGAAAATGGAATCCAGTGTAGTACATAATAAACATCATTTCAGATAGGACAAGATTATATATTTATACTAAAATTATTGATGAATGGATAAGGGACTGTGCTAGCATACAAAAGACTCCTTTCTTTCCATTGATGAAAATTAAATTTCAGAATTCGTTTGAAGTTGTTCTTTTTGTTAACCTTTAAGTGATATATTTCTCAAGTGAAGAAGAAAGAGCCAAGATAATTCACTAAAAAAGAAAAAAACATAACCTGTGCATTGTTTCTCTTTGCTGGAAAAAAAATATCTCTGGTGTTTGTTTTCATCCCAGCTGAACTATCCTTGTGACTGGTATTTTATTAATCCACTTTACCATTCTTTTTAGGTAACAGCTTAGGAAAAGCATTTCAGAGTGCTCGGATGCAGGGACTCCAGGCTCTTGGAGTCTTCCCTTAGGCAGATAGCAGCGTTCTGCCTGGGGACCGTTAACACATCTTATGCTGACTTTTTATTTTTAACATCTGACATGGTAATTGGAGTAGCTTTATGAAAATGTCCTCTTGCCATTCTTTTGGAGTTCTTAGTGATCAATTTGAAATACTCAACTTGCATTTTAAATGATTCTTCAATATGGATCGGTTTTTGTTTTCTTTTAGTTTTCTTTTTCTTTTTTAATAGTGTCTAGTTCTGGTATGCACAGACCTTCCAAATCAGTTACGTGTATAAAGAGAGGGGAATTGCTTTAGGTGGTAGTCTGAGAGAAGCTCTCTTATCGCTGGCATCATTTTCTTTTTTTCTTTTTTTTTAATTTTTATTTTTTGTGAACATACTGTACAGAGGGGTTACAATTACATGGGCAAGATAATGCGTACATTTCTTATCAAGCATTGCAGCCTCCTCCTTTGTTTACCCTTCACATCCCTTCCCAGCCTTCCCCGGCACCCCCACCCAAAGCTCCCCGCCTGCACCCCCCCAGCACTAACGTTGTAAAGTTCATTTTCGACATGACAACTTGTATTCTCATTGTTGCAATAGGTCCACCTGTATCCTTAAACGACTTGTTTTTCCCCATCTCCTCCACAAATTATACCCACAAATCAAATACAGTGAAAGCAGGGGTTATATTGTGAGGGAAGGACATACAAAGCAACAAAGAAATAATCTTAAAAATGCGTTAGAAACAAATGCATGAAAGAAAAAAAACATTAAAATACATATCTAAGGGTTCATTTTCCTAACATCACATTATCTGACCTTTTCCGCTTGACTCATACATATACTAGATATTGCAAATAAGGGAAACCATGGGACTTATGTTTCTTTGGGCTTGGCTTACTTCACTTAATATAATTTTTTCCAAGTCTTTCCATTTTCTAACAAATGGGGCAATGCCATTCTTTCTGATGAAGGCATAGAATTCCATTGTGTATATATACCACATTTTCTTGATCCATTCATCTACTGAGGGGCATCTGGGTTGGTTCCATATCTTAGCTATGGTAAATAATGCTGCAATAAACATAGTTGTGCTGGTGGCATTAGTGTGGTCTTGTTTGTAAACATTTGGGTAAATGCCCAAAAGTGGGATTGCTGGGTCATAGGGGAGCTCTATGTGAAGTCTTTTGAAGAAACTCCATACTACTTTCCAAAGTGGTTGAACAAGTTTACACTCCCACCAACAATGAAGTAAGGTTCCTTTCTGTCAACATTCCCTCCAGCATCTGTTGTTGTTAGAGTTCTTGATTTTTGCCATTCTAACTGGAGTGAGGTGGTATCTCAATGTTGTTTTGATTTGCATTTCTTTTAGGGCTAGGGAGGTTGAGCATTTCTTCATGTGTCTATTGGCCATCCTTCTTCTTTCTTCAGAGAAGTTTCTCTTTAAGTCTTTAGCCCAATTATTTATTGGGCAGTTGTTTCTTTGAGGATTTGTTGTTGGGGGAATTAATTTTTTGAGTTCCAAGTATATATATATATATATTTTTTGTCGGTCGTGGGGCTTGAACTCTGGGCCTGGGCGCTGTCCCTCAGCTCTTCAGCTCAAGGCGAGCTCTCTACCACTTGAGCTACAGCGCCGCTTCCGGTTTTCTGGTGGTTTTTATTGGAGATAGGAGTCTCACGGTCTCTCCTGCCCGGGCTGGCTTTGAACCGCAATCCTCAGATCTCAACCTCCTGAGTAGCTAGGATTACAGGCGTGAGCCACCAGTGCCCGGCCCAAGTATATTTTAGATATGAGACCCTTTTCCGTAGTATGGCTGGTGAAGATCTTCTCCCAATCCGTGGGCTTTCTATTGATCTTGCTAGCTATGTCCTTTGCCATGCAGAAGCTCTGCAACTTCATGCAATCTCATTTGTCCAACCTTTCTTTGATTTGTTGTGTTTCTGGGTCTCTATTAAGAAAATTTCTGCCTGCGCCAAGGAGACCTAGGGTTTCTCCTATTCCATCCTGTAATGTTTTCAGTGTGTCTGCTTTGACTGCGAGGTCTTTGATCCATTTGGAGTTGATTCTGGTGCCAGGTAATATATAAGGATCGAGCTTTAGTTTTCTACAAGTAGTTAACCAATTTTGACAGCACCATTTACTGAAGAGGCTGTCTTTCTTCCATTCTATTTTTTTAGCTCCCTTATCGAAGATTAGATGGCTATGGGTCTGTACATTCATTTGTGGGTTTTCAAATCTATTCCATTGGTCCTGAGGTCTGTTCTTGTGCCAGTACCAAGCTGTTTTGATTACTATGGCTTTATAGTAGAGTTTGAAATTTGGTATTGATATTCCTCCAGCAGTGTTCTTTCTGTTGAGGAGCGTTTTCACTATTCGGGGTCTTTTATTGTTCCATATGAATTTTTGGATTGCCTCTTCTATTTCCTTGAAGAATGAGGGTGGAATTTTGATAGGTATTGCGTTGAATTTGTATATAGCCTTGGGAAGTATTGCCATTTTCACGATGTTAATCTTTCCAATCCAGGAGCATGGGAGGTTTTGTCTGGTATCATTTTCTAATGAAAGCCCACAGCACAATATATGGGCATATATGCCATGATGATTGACTCTTTGTTCATTAACCCAGTTCTGGGCTATACCCACACACCCGGATTCTGACCCCTCCTCCAATTATTTGATTTCAGAAAACTAGCTGTGCAGATTTAGAGTAAGAATTCATTACTGTAACAAAATACACTTAAATCAGATTAGCAATATAGCAGTAATTGTTAGGAATAAAGGCAAATACATCTCATGATATGTCGAAAAACGAACTTTACAACTTTGGCAGGGTGGAGGGTGGGGGGTGGTAGGGAGGTGTGTGGGTAGGGAGGTGGAGAGGTGAAGTTATGGGAAGGGGAAACAAAGAAGGAGGTATCAATGCTTGATAAGAAATGTACTTATTATCTTGCCCATGTAATTGTAATCCCTCTGTATGATATTTCCAAAAAAGATAAAAAAGAAAGAAAAAGAAATAAAGGCAAATAAATGTCACTTGTCAAAATGCTTCTTTGGAAAAGAATTTTTTCTGAAGTTTCTTTTGTTTCTGGCCATTTTTATAACAAAAGGTGACTCAATAAATGTAGTCACTCATGTTATCTTCCACATAATTAATAGGAAATGCTTTGGATTATGTAAAAAATGCATGACAGATTTAGAAGTTCTTTTAAAACTACTTCAGAGGCAATCTTTTAACCATTTAAGTGAGTGATAGGAAAACATGGATAGGCATCCATTTTTTTCCAGTTTCTTTTGACCCAAATGTCTTTACCATTTTTCTCAACTGAAGTTTAGACAAACTTTTAGTTGAGATTTCACTCCCTTCCATCTTTTTCTTTGAGGCATTTACTCTGGCAAACTTATTGCAAATCTTTTCTCTGTCCCTTTGAGGAACAAATGCTCTTGGCAATTTTTTTCCAACTCAAAATTGTTTCTTATGGATCCTTTTAAAACATGATCAAAGTGTAAAGTAGAACCACTACGGTTCCATCTCTGTAAGAGAGTAGGCATTTAACTTGGGCAAATGACCATCAGCCAACTCATTCTTCAGTGGTATCTCTAATTCTCTCAGAGCCTTTTCTAAAACTTGCCCACTGGCTCAACTCAACACTTTTAAAAGTGTTTTTGCTTCTATGAGCATCAGACAAGTTCAATTCCTCTTCTCTGATTCATTAATCTTAATGTTGATTGCAATAGACCTAAGTAAACATTTACTTGACCTGTTCAATGTGATTTCTTCTGATACTTTAAAATTTTATTATAGCAATTCATCTTTGCTATGTTTTCTATATTGCCCTCTCCTGTCCTTGTTATTTCCTGTGTAAATGGAGTAGGAAAAAGAACTTATGACACTCTTCTACAAAAAATCGTTTAAATAGGGATACAGGTGGACCCACTGCAAGAATGAGATGTACAAGACATTATGTCAAAAAACAAACTTTACAACTTTGGTGGGGAGGAGGGGGGGAGATGGGAAGGGATGGGAAGGGGAAACAAAGGAGGATCAACAATTCTTGATAAGAAATGTGCTAATTATCTTGCCCATGTAATTGTATCCCCTCTATATGGCATTTTCACAATTTAAAAAATGTATTTTTTAGTCTCTTTTCAACAGTTAAGTATACGACTTCTTGGGTCAAGGGGATAAACTTGTTTTTGTAGAGCAGGGGCCATACATATTTATGTGTACACACAGGAGATTCTTTTTTGTTTTGTTTTGTTTTCCTGCTGGTCCTGGGGCTTGAACTCTGGGCGTGAGTACTCTCCCTGTACCCGAGTGTTCTACCCCCTGAGCCACAGCTGCACTTGCAGCTATTTTGGTAGTTTATTGATGATAAGAATCTATCACAAGCTTTCCTGCCCCAACTGGCTTCGAACTGTGATCCTCAGATCTTAGCCTCCTGAGTAGCTTGGATAACAGCTGTGAGCCACTGGCTCCTGGTTTTTCATAATGGATGGTTTAAGACTATGTACTTACCCTGTTGTTATAGAAGACAACTTAGAGATTTTTATTTCAGTTATGTTCTCAAATATGAGAAAATAGGTAATGATATTTTAAGGAAAGACTAGTTGGGGAGGTCTCCCATTGAAACCACAGAGCTCTGGGACAGCATCACCGCTGAACCTGGTCGACAGTCTCCAGGAAGAAATCACGACAGTGATGGAAACTTTCTTGTTGTAGATTTCTGATACCAATACGTTGATTGTTGGAATATAAATTTAACACAAGTAAAGTGAATGTTATTGAATGTAAGATTACACATCAAATATGATAGCAACAGTAGCTTATATATGTTCCCAGTAGGAAAGGTATGAAAATACCAACAAAGTAACCCTTTTCTGAAGAAATCTTGGTTCTTAGGGTTAAAAAATATGATGTCATAGGTAGATGTTTAGAATGAAATACCATCTTGAGTCCACTACTTGTATTAATGGAGCTCCCCGGGAGAAATGATGGTCAATAAATAGAAAACTAGGAGAAGTTTATAGATGTATTACAAGGTAAAGAAATGTCTTGGGTTTTATCAACAAAGTGGGAACTATACTCCTGTCAAGAATGGAGTGACTGGCCTTAACCAAGGCAAGAGGAAAACTGTAACATGTTAAGGACAGGAAGAAGGATGGAGCTGTGTTCTGACATGAAAAATGAGATTCGCTATAGAGATGGATGCACAGCTCTGAAAAGCCCAGTGTGCATGGCAGCGTACTTTAGATTTTAATTTAGTTTAGCATTTTTCTTAACACTCTATCTTTCACCATTCCCTTTCTCCTCCTTTAATTTTTTAATGTCTCTTATAAAGAACAAGAACTGCTTTTTATTTAGTTTTAAGGTGTAAAAATGTTTGGCAATTATTTGTGTAAGTCTGTCTCACATTTAGTGTATTGATCGTTCTACATTTATTCTATTTCTAATCTTTATTGTAAAGGTGATGAACAAGAGATTACAGTTACATAAGTATGGTAATGAGTACATTTCTCTACACTTGACTCTTAATTTTAATTAAGCCTTTAAAGTTCAAAATATTTTTTTAAAAATTTATAGTAGAAAATATATTTTATGTAAGGCTTCATTGTTGGTTCTCAGCTGAAAGAAAAGTATTCGTTTGCAAATTAGTGAAAATTAATGTCAGAATCCATTATTTTTGCCTTTAATTTATTTTAACTATGACCTCAAAAATATTTGAACTTGGACTTAATTGAAGAACTCAAGTTTGACACAATTTTGCAAAGATAAGACATGAGAAATTTTTTGTGTTTATTCAAGTTAGTTTATAAAATACCTCATTTTAAGTAGAAATAAAAACTGAATAAAATATATTAAGGAATATACTAACTTTCCTAAGGACAATTTATTATTTTACTTTGGTCCATTATCTTTTCTTTTAGTTTCTTTTTTTTTGTTTTGGTCCGTCCTGGGGCTTGAACTCTCTTTGGGCTTGGACCCTCGTCCTGTGCAACTTCTTTTTGCTTAAGGCTGGAGCTACACCAGTTGAGCCACAGCACCACATAATTCTATTCCTGTGACTATTTGGAGATAAGAATCTCATGGAATCTCCTGCCCAGGATGGCTTCAAATCTGGGTCCACAGTTCTCAGCCTCCTGAGTAGCTAGGATTACAGGCATGAGCCACCAGCATCTGGCCAACTTCAGCTCATCTTTGAAAATGAAGAATGTTAATTTCTTTACTGCCAAGTATAAGACTTCCAATGACAGGTAATTCCTAAATTAGCTTCACGTGGTTGGGATGATGTAGTCGGGTTAGGGTTAGGTACATTTTAGTCCTCTAATATTGCACACAATAAAAGTGAGTACCATTGGTAAAGGCCTTATTATGTCATCCTCTTTTTCTCAACTTTCAATTTCACCCTCTGTGAACTAGGTGAACATTTCTTTTTCACTTTGATTATTTTTTAACCCCCATCTACATCAACACTCATCTTCCCAAGAGTCCCTCATACTCTGCCGTGTGAGCTGACATTTTTGAGAGTTTAGACTTGAAGGAAACTACTGCCTTTCTTCAGATAGTGTATTCTCAGTTGGACTGTCTCTACTGTTAGTTTATACAGTTATATCCAGTGGTTTCATTGTTATATTTCTGTCCACTCTCATATTGTGATCAAACCCATTCCTATTGTTCTCTTTCATTCCTTTCTCTCCATTTTCAGCAATTTCATCTCATTCCACTGATATAATTTCATACATCTATATGAACTATTGCATTCATATGCACTCATCCTTCAAAGTCTGACTGGAAATAATAACAATGAAATACTTTGTTATGAAAATTATTTATTTATATAAGTGCCACGTAAATGCTCTAAATTTTCTTGAATTCATGAGAATTTGATGGAAGGACTGCAATATTTGAGGGTAGATGCCAGTTTCCACCGATACTTTATATCAGTACTGTAAAAATTGTGTCCTTTTGCTTGCATGTAAGTTTATCCAATTTGGGGAGGGATAGGGGAAGCACAGAAACATCAGGACAATGGGTGAACCAGTTCAAACAATTCAACAGTGAAACCCACTAACACTCTGTTGGAAATGAACTATACAACTTTGGGGGGAGAGAAGTCAGGAGGGGAAAAACTGGTAGAGAGTGAGGGAGAGGTGACACTGTTCAAAAGGAAATGTACTCAGGTAAGTGTAACCCTCTGTACATCACCTTTACAATACATCTTTTTAAAGAAATTATAAGATTGATTGAGTGAACAAAAAGTGACATATTCGGGATGCGTAGTTGCAAAATGGAGAGAAAATAGAACACACGATTGAAATCCATGGATAAAAGCACAACATTTGAAGAGAGTTGCATATGTTCCTCTTCCCTTCGGGGACTCAGACTAATGCAGCCAGCATGGAGGAAGCAGATGGATTGTGTAGACAATGAAATTGGTGGAATTCGGGGATTACGTGTTTGACTAAGATAAACTATCATCAAACAAAAATTCCATCACAGAAGTTTTCCTCATTAAAAAGTGTGTTCATTCCAGTTGGGGAAAGAAGACATATTACATAGTGATTATTGTACTCCTTCATTAAAATGATTGGGCTAAACATACAATTATACACATTAATTTTATGAGCATCAAGGTGTGTGTACACACATCAAATCTATTGCCATATGATCATATGCTAATTGTGAAGCAAGACACTTCATATTTACTTTTTAGTCTTTAAGCATAATATTATTTTTCTACTGAACATATACAAAATTATTTCCCATTGAACTTTAAAACTCTTAGTTCTGAAGACTATTACAGCAACCAAATTTAAAAAAGAAAACATATTTAAAATGAAATGTTAGCCAGATATCAGTGGCTCATACCTGCAATCCTAGCTTCACAGGAGGCTGATATCTGAGGATCACAGTTCAAAGCCAGCAGAGACAGTAGAGTCCATGAGATACTTATCTCCAATAAACCACCAGAAAACTGGAAGTGACACTCTTGCTCAAGGCGTGGAACTTACACCTCGAGCTGAAGAATTCAAGAACAGCACCCAGGCCCAGAGTTTAAGTCCCACGACAATCCAAAAAATGAAAAGAAAAATAAAAAAAAGAAATTTTAAGGAATTAATTTTCCTCTGAATATCAATAAGACCATTTTTAAGTTGGTTTTTCTTGTTCTTTAAATCCACCTTTATTAATATATTAATTTTGGCAATTTAGTTCTTCAGTCAGACTACCATCCAGAATTTCAGTATCACGCACACAAAATTTACAAAATTGCATTTTATCCTAGGTAGAACAAACAGCTCAATACTGATATCAAATTCCTTTTCAAAGATATTTACTTTTCATTAATCTTATGAAAATAATTTATACTATGTTGAATTCAGTGCCAAATATAAATCATATATTTTTATATTTTTATATACAAGACATTTTTTCCAACATACTCATTTAGAATCCAACAGAAATGGGTTACTCAATACATGCTGTAACTATTGGAAAAGATAGAACTTACTTAGTATTATTGCTCAAGCAATAACCTTGATACTTAACCTTTGAAAAAGTAGATATACTTTCTGTATTAATTTTCAGCTTCTGAGAACTTGGAAGATGTTTTTTTTAAGTATTTAAGTTTTAGTATTGCCCAAAATAAGTGTTTGAGTCAAACGTGGCACTACAATTTTAACTTTCATATTGTTTATTCTTTCTCCATCCAATAAAGTTGTCTTAAATATATCTGGAATTAAAATAATAAAATAAAATCCTTACACACAAAAATACCAAAGTTCTGTGGTTACAAATACCTGGTTTCAGTTCTTACTTTAAGCAATTTGCCCACAGTGACTCATTTCCAAACCTTAAGTAATTGAAATTCATTGTAAAGAGCAGCTGTCCATAGAAGAGACACGTGCCTCACATGCCGATGTTCCTTCAGGACTTCAGACTTCAAAAACTGCTTTTCCCGTTAAATTATGAACTATTATTTTTTACATTGTCTCTTTCAGGAGCCATTATTTTGGTTATCATAACTGATTATGAATGAGTTTGCCCTGCTTTCTTGATCTTCCTTCAAGACTGAAACTTAATTTTTTGATGGTGTTTTAATTACATGGCCTCTCTGAACCCAGCATCTTCCATTTTCTCAGGCAACCTTTCTTGACTTGTAGGAAGAATTGATTAGCTCCTTATCCCTAAAGAACATCAGATGATGTATTTCTGGGCCAGCATGGTACTGTGGAAACATGAATTGAACTCTCAAAAAGGCTGAAGCTGCTAAATTTCACAATTTTCATGAATTATGAAACTCCAAGTAAATGTACTTTTCAATATTGATCAGGAGAGAAGCATGCTCAGAATGCTTCCCATGTACTTACACACTTATGAGCTCTAAGTCAGGAAAATATGCCCCCAGAACAGCAGGCCAGGACTTTATATCCCATTCATTGTCCTTCCCAGCATTCTTTTCCCCAATTAGTTTAATGTATTCACTCTTAAGAGTAGAGAAAGTGTATGAGAAAACAGTTGGATAAAAATTCAGGGAGTTCGGAGAGAGATTCTGAAACACACACACACACACACACACACACAAAAGGCTTGGGATTTGAAAAGGTATAGTAATTAACTTATTAACTGTTTTGTCAAATGACAACGCAAAAAAAAAACACCTTAAAATTACTTTAAGCAAATAATAAATACAAATAAAAACAGAAAATATTATGAAGAGTTTTCTCTTAATACCTGTGATTATCTAGATATTATGAAACTTTTCTTTTGGTACAAATTGCATATTAGAAGATCTTTGTTATTTTGATTTTTGTTTGTTTTTGGTGCCAGTTCTGAGTCTTGAACTCTGGGCCCTAGGGCTTGTCCCTGAGGTTTGTGTGATCAAGGCTAGCACATTACTACTTGAGCCACAGCTCCACCTCCAGCTTTATTATTTATGTATGTATGTATTTATTTATTTGGTAGCTATTTGGAGATATGAGTTTCCAAGACTTTCCTGCCCAGGCTTGCTTAGAACAATGATCTTCAGACCTCAGCCTACTGAGTAACTAGGATTACAGGTGTGAGGTACCAATATGTGGTTGTTCATTTATTTAAAAAACTGTACCTAATAGCAAACCACTCTCACTATCATGATAAATATGTGTATGTATGACAACATATTAAATACATTAAATAAAATCATCCACTATAATTCAACTTACTTTATAAGAAATGTACTGGATATCTTTTGTATCTAAACAGTAAATATCATCTAAATGTATGTTTCAGCAAGTACAAGAAAAACACTTTTTACAAGAAACCAATGCAAAGATTCTTTTACATTTCCCACAACTGAAATTCAATTTTTTTATTGTTCACAGGACTCACACTACCTCCTCCCAATAGTCACTGATTAATTTCTCTCTCATAACTGTCCTGTCATGAAGAATGAATGCAGAAGACGTTGAGTAGGAGTCAACTGGGAGAAGGAAATAATATACCTTTTTTTCACGTCATTGAAGTTTCTAATTCTAGAGTTGATTTCACATTTGAAAGTTCACCAGAAATCAAGCAGAACCGAAACAGTTTGCAGAGATAGAGGGGTGAATCCTTGTAAACAAGATCCATTTGCTTTCTGTGTGCAGGTGTTCGTTTGTCCAGTGTTTTCAGTGCATCGGCAGAGCTCTCAGCCTATAACTGACAAGTGTTCTTGCTTTTATATAAAGCACTTATTTTTTGCCAGAGAATGTTTGGTGAGTATGCTCATCGCTGCATGCCAATAAATGAGAAGGGAAGGAAAGTCACACTTCTCTAAACAGATAAAAGAAATATTTCTGTACTACTTTTTACTGACCTGTCTTGATAAAGTCATGGAGGAAGCACCAAAATACCTTAAAGAAAAGCCGGCATACTCAGTCATAGCTCAGCTTGAAAATTACCAGTTTATTATTTCCATTTCTGTCTGTTTTCATGTACTGGGCCAGACAGAGTCAACTGAATAATTAGATTTCATGTGTCATTTGTAAGAATTGTTTGCCACCTTGTTGCAGCTCAGGGTGACAGATCAATTGCTTGAGGCTATAGTTGAACTGATACAATAGAGAACATTTTGGGGGGGAGGGGCTTTTATTTTGGAAAAGATAATAGTGGAAAAATATATTTTCCATTTGACTATCACTGGTGAGCACTCTCTTCTCTCTTACCCTGAGCAGCTTTTCTCTTAGCTGTAGAATCTCACTGTTCACGTGTAGCGCTCATTTGGGTAAGATAATGTACTATCAGACTACATTATGCAGGAGCCCTGAAGATAATAAAAATCTTCTGCTGGCATTGTGTGAATGGAGTTGTAGCTTTTCTCTCAACTCATTACCTTCTCCTCTTCTCTTTGTTCTACCAACACCAGACCCTAGGAGTTCAATGGCTCACTGACATAAAACAAAACATCTTCATGAATGCTTCAGTTGCAGAGTTTGAGTGCTAGAATAGTCACTTCAGATTTTCTTGAAAGAACAAATGGGGAAGTTGATGGCATCAGCCCCAAAATTCTGTATTTCTCCGAAGGATGACGCCACACACTGATCTTCCCCAACCCTATTTGTGTGGAGGTTTTCACAGAAATTGCTGGAATAGCATCACTGTAGCTTTGGGCTTTGTTCCATGAACTTGGATTCTGGGAAAACTCGCAAACTTCCAGTTCTAAATTAAAACGTTTGCTAGGGATGTATTATGATCTAAGTGAATTGACTAAAGGGATAGCAAATGCAGCAGTCTGATTCAATCAGAAGAACTTGGAAAATCATGATTGTACCCCAAAACAGCTTATCATTATTGGGCATAAGTGGGTATAAATGGGGGAACTGTTGGGAACTCTCAAATATAACTGACAATCTTAACCTTTTCACAGATTTGAAATGTGATGCATAGTCTTGTGAAAATTGTCTGTCTGTTACTTTCATTTCTATATGAAGTTCACAGGCACCTTGTCAATATGTTTAAAGCCAGATTATATTAATTATGTGTTGCACTGGATCATCTGAGCAATGTAAGCACCACATATTAGTAGACTGAGACTTCTATTCCATAACCATGAGGTGGCTTCCTTTATGTAGTTGTTCTTTAGGGCTTTCTCTCTATTTGTATCATCAATGCGTGCAGTTTCTACTCTTATTTTATCCAAGATTTGTTCTAAGGACTTAATTCCTTTTGATGATCCAATAATATATTTTCATAAATATTACATGTGGTGATTATTTTCTATATAAATTCAGTAATTATTTGTCTTCATCTTGGACATCACAATCATGCTGAATTTTTTAATGGGCTGCAATAAATTTTGGGGGTACACCAAAAATTTCCATATTTATATATCCATCTCTGTTCGTGTGTGTATGTGCCCATCAGATCTTTCCCAGTACTTAAGTTGCCTTACTGGTTGTACAATAATTAGTTTACATAGAGAAAGAAAATAAAATAGGTGACATGCGTCATCATCCAGAAAAGAAAATATTTTAAAAGTGGGCTGAAGTTAGCTGGTTATTTGAAGCTAATGATGTCTGAGTACATTTGATTGACAGCTTTCTTTGAAGGATTTGAGACTGGCTCCAACCACTAGCTGAAGACCATGTGATATTTGCATATTTGGCAAGGAAGGGGGGTTGGGAAGCAAAACGCTTGTCCTGCATGCAAGCAGTCAGTCTGTGCGCCTTCAGTGGAAGAGGAGGGCCTCCACTGTCAAATTTTCAACACCTGAGCTGGGGGGGGGGCATTGTCAAATTCCCAACACCTGAGCGGTAGAAGCAAGCCTGGCAGAAGAGCACTGGGACGAGGGCAAGGCTGTGGTAGAAGATGACTAAATTATTGTAGAATTGTGAAGCAAGGGTATAGGCTGCAGACTAATTGCATTTGTCTAAATGTATTTTAGGATAGATATTGTATAAGCATGCAACTTATTTCCTTGACCATCATCTCCAGACTTTAAGTTTCATGAGTAGTAGGTTTTCTGGTCACATGTCAGGGTTGTCTGGTAGCCATTCTATCAGCCATCATGATGGGCTTCCTTCTGAATTTGCATTAATCATTTTTCAAATAGGTTTTTATGTCCCTCCGCCACCACCCACGAGTGAGTCTTGGTTCAAGGCTATTCTTTTGCATTCCTTCTTAGATGGGATCACAGGTGTACTTGGTTGGCTGGTTGTCATGAGTTCTCCCGAACTTTTACTTGGTAAGTTCTTGACACATGAATTCTCCTAATTTCTTTGTGCTATGTAGCTGGACTTAGTTGTGGGCTACTATGCCTCGATACTTTTCCCATTTTTATAGGAAACTTTGACTAAGTCCATGTTTCTACAGCTTTAGTTAACTATAAGGAATATGAGCATTTCTAAGTGGTCACTGTCCAGCATTATTTAAGCAATGAAAAAAAAAAAAAACTATTTCAAGGCACCTGTGAGGTTACTGTTGCCATTGATCACACTGGATGCATGCAGTACAAGTTCTGCTTCTGAGTGCCGCCTTTTTAGTGGACTTCTCAGGTTAACCAATTAAGCCTGTGGCTTAGGTGTGAAAGTAATAAGCTCCCAAAGCTGATGTAAAGTATTCCCTCCAATTTCCCCAGCTGCATCCGACCCTGGAAATCTATCCAGGAAACGCAAGCATCCCAGGGGATTGCTGTGCCATTAGGGTCTTCTGCAATGTCACTTCCTTTGCAATTGATTTCAGAGTCCAACTGTAACAGTGTGGGTTTTCCTGGAGCCAGTTCAGCATGTGTTCACTGCAGTGCTGCCAGGATCTCTGACTCTGCTGCCCCGTTGTCATGATGGAATGGGGGCAGGACTCGGCTGGACAAGCGGTGTCCACACGACATCCACGAAGGAAGCCTTTATCCTGACCGCCAAAGACATTCTTCAAAGCCTGTGCAGGACGCGGGGTGGAGTACGCCTCCCACGGATCCCCACCACTAAGCAAGAATAGGCCTTTCTGTGTTAAGGAATTCTGCCTGTCTCTGCTTATTCCTCAGGGCCTGTAAAGGTATTTAAACTGGAACCGAGACTGAGCCGAAACATGGAATTTCAAGTTTCTACAAAAGACCGTGGCTCCGAAGTTTCTTCTGATCTGAGGGTGCATATTAGCAGCATCTGCGAAGAGGATACACAGACAGGCTGGTGTCTCACACAGAAATCAAACAAGCCTGCCAGCCGGGAGAGCTCTGGGGGTTTGCACTCAAAATCTGCCTAATGCGGCTCCTTAGCAGAGCTCATGCGAAAGACAATTGGCATGCTCCCTCTGGGGGGCAGTTGATACTCCGGCATGAACACATTCTGAAGGCAGACATACCCATCCTGTGTGGATGAGGAGCGAAAGGCATTAAGAGCAGGAAATGAGCCCAGCCGAAAAAAGCTCACGTTAAACAGAGAGTCCCACGGGAAGCCAGGAGAAAGTCATCGGCGACAAGAGCAAGTTGTTTCACTGCTTGGTGAAACAATTGTGCTAATCCTGCGAAGGTCTCATTTCTCTCGTTATTTTGGCATCTGAAAGTCGTACCTGGTTCTTAGAGGATAAATTCTAGTTGAGATCACGTATGTGTAAGGGAGGTAAAACCCACTAAAAGGGAGAGGCCAAGCTAACGGAGAGCGTAGAGTAATAGGAACAAATTCGTGTGTGGTTGTGCAGGAAGTGGCAGGATATTGACAGGCGATAGCTTTACTGTAATGCTAGGCAAGGTTAAGAGGGCAGGATGATCACAACAAAATAAGAGTAGTAGTAACGATAAGAACCAATGATTAGTATACTCAGTTGAAAAACTTTTGGAGTATTGACTTGAGCCATGAGCATAGCGACTTTTAAAGCCCAATTTTCAATTCCAAGGGGTATTGGAATGCTGAAGGAAGTCTTGAATCTTTGGATCATTATGGAAGTTGACAGGCCACAAAATCCCAAGCCATTTGTCATTTGTCTAGAGCATAATACACACCTTACTGCATGTATTACACTCACTAATGTAATAGAAAGATCCTCTCAGTACCAAGAGAAAAGGAATCATAGAAAATAACTAGATAAAATTCCCGTGGACATTTACCGGTGCGTAGTTGATAACTGCGTTACTGATGAGCTTTGGCAGAAGCCTAAGGGGGTAGCTACAAAGGAGCATTAAGTGGGATTAAGATTTATTCTACCTTAGGCTTTACTTAGCTTTTAATAGAAGCACACATAGAATATTCAATCTGAAAGAGTGATTTCCTTCTACATTTGAAGCATATGGGCATATCTATAATGATTCAATCACTCAGTTTAATGTTACCGATTTACAAAAATGGGAAGGAAACATATCATTATGTGGGGAAAAAATCAAATACAACCATTTACATCAGAGCAGTGTTCACTGAGGAATTTAGAATTTTTGTATTATTCAAGTAAGTGATGGGTCAGATTTCAAGCTCTGGGCTTCACAAGTTTGTCCCTCGATTAAATTTGAGGTGGAGCCTTCTTCAGGAATTAAGAAGTGGTAAGCATGGGAGCAAGAAGGTGTTATTGCACATTTTTATAATGTGGACACATAAAAATTTTCTGTCTAAGGTAATCTAAGGCTCAGATGTAAAGTGTGTGTACACAAAGAAGGAGAAATAGCCATGTGCATAGTGATTTCCCTATTCAATTTTAAAGCACATATTCCTCTTGGTACTTTGGGGCTGCAGTCAGCATTATCCAGGGAAACCAGTTAGACATAACTGTGTTTGAGACTTCAGCATCAAAAATCAGAGACATTTAGATTTGTATTGCCTTATGATTATCCTCTTACATCTTCTAAAGATGAATGAAATAAGGTGCAGTGCAGATGAATGAACGTATTACTGCAGGCTGGCTCTATGTCCTAGAAATCTGGTGGGAAATATTCACAACTATTTTTGCATGGAGAGCACATTTTTAATGTTTATAAACTATGATTGATATTCAATTGCAAAAGTGCAAGTAGCAGTTTGACCAGTGTTGATTCTTACATGCAAGCTGTTATGTGGGGATTGTTTTTGCCCCTTAAAAGACAGATTTTAGAACATTACTATTTACTGTAGAATCCGAGGCCAGAAGTTATAAAAGGATAGTTTAGGAGGCTATATTTAAGCAAAAATAATATACAATTAAATTAAGAAAGGATAACACTACACAATGTATTGTAAATTATTATTTTGTAACAGATTGTATGACATAAATATAAAAAGAATTTGTCTTCGTATGGTGTGCACTTCTTGTTTATCTTTCAGAAATTTGGCTTGTGAATTATATAACAGCAATATATCAATGATTCCATTTCTCTAATACAGAACATTATATTTTGTTTACACAAGAAAATATACTGGCAAGGCTAAAATTCTAGAACTTGAGAGGCAGAGCCAGGAGGACTGGGGGGTTGAGACCACTCTGAGTTCTTATTTAAGGAGATATCCTTTCTAAAAATCATTTCTTAATAAATTAACAAAAATAGAATATTCCGTTCCTAAGGATATATACTCTAAATTAAAGAAGCATAAAAAACTTCCTAATAGCATTTCAGAAAACACACATATGTCTATAAGAATATACTTGCACAGGAAGGTTGTAGGTAAGTAGCTTCATAAAGAGCAAATAGAAGATAAATAAAAATATGTAGAGGATATTCATGCAAATGAAGATATCAGAAACAATCCTTGAAAAAAGATAAGGGAAGATAGTCGTGTTCCTGCTATTTTTTTATAAGCTTAAAATATATGACCCTTAGAAAGCTGTCCCACATAAAAATAATTTGTAACCAAATAAAGACTTTTTGTATCAGAAGTTCTCAATTATATAAAAACCACATTATCATATTGAATGGAGAAAAGTGATTTGATGTAATGAAATACCAATTGATACGTAAGTGTTCTAAAAATATAGCAATGACTTATTGCAATGAAAAATATTCATGGAATCGTATATTAAATAATTATATTTAATAATTTAAAATTTTCTCTTGAATCTGAAAAACAAGAAGTATACTTACAACCACCATATACATTTGCACTTGCAATTCATATTTTATTCTGTGACAGTAAGAAATAGAGGTAATTTTATTTTTATTTTTCAAAGAAAGTAATGCTTGTCACTAATCACAAATAACATGATTATATACACACATATATATGTATATATATAGTTATGGAAATCTAAAACAAATTTCAGGAAAAAAAACCTTTTATAATTAAGAATTGAAACTAGCATGGCTTTCATTCCAAGATCCACATGTCAAATTCAAATTCAATCATGTTTTTATATACTGAAGTCAAACACACAAAACAAAAACAATAATACTGCCACTTACATTATCATAAAAATAAATTATATGTTGAATGAATTTACCAGAAAATGAACAACCTACACCGATATGCTGCAAAATGTGTTGAGAGAAGTCAAATAAGGTATGAATAAATGGAAGTGTGCATCATATTAATAGATTTGGAGGTTCAGTATTATTGAGCTGTCAGTTTCTCCAAAATTGAATAGATCTGATGCAGTCTCAATCAAAAATCCCACTAGGAGATTTGTCAAAACTGACAAGCTTATTTTTAAATTTATATTTAAAAAGTAGTCAAGAAGTAGACAAGCCCATTTCTAAGAAAAACAGATCTGGGGGAATGAAAAATTCTGTTATCAAAACTTATTATAAATTACAGCATCTGGGATCATGTAGTGTTGGTACAAGTAAAGATTGATCATTTAATGGAACCGAATGTAGTCTAAAGACACACAAGCCTGCATGTGCACGCATGTACACACACACACACACACACACACACACACACACACACACACAAAACACATACTCTTATTTTATAGAAAAATTGCCTCAAACTTACGTAAGGAATACATAACTTAAAAACTATTTTTCTAAGTTGGATATTGCAAAGAACATTAAGAGTCTTCCCTTAACCCAGGAAAATTGAGTAAAAACATGAAGTATAAGACTAAATAAACTTCTAAAACAAAGACATATGTTTTTAATGTTCTTGATGTTTTCCAATTGGCAGCACATTTTGAGAATAGGATCAATTTGGGTAGCCAGATGTGGCATCAAATAGTTGAATGATGCTTCAGGTTTCTTATTAACCTTTCATTCTTAGTCAGGAAACATACATAGAAACTTCAATCTCAGGGAACACTAAGAGAATGGTGAAAGTCAAATAGACTATAGAGTGATTGGCATGCCCACCTTGCAAAATTGCTTAACAATCAATACCTTCTAAAATCAACTTATTCACATTTGACAAGTAACCATATTAATTTAAGATAAAATTCATGCTAGTCATATAGAACACATATTTATAAGATATTTTAACTAATATATAATAAAAACAAGTCTAGCATCTCAAAGACAGCCTGAAGACACTTGCTGTTGGGTGCATGTTTGTCATTTTAGTGGTTAAATTTTGGGATAATTTGTTATGCTGCAACACTAAATATTTTAAAAATGTTTTTCTACCCAAAGATGAAACTAATTATCTATCTTGATTATCAGAAAAGAAAATAATTGTTTCTTATATTATGTGATGTTAAATTTGTAGGAATTTAGCAAGTAGATAAGGCTGTGGACTTCTATTACAATTTTGAACTATTCAGCTTCATGACCAAGATTTCAAAATGGCACTGCTACTCAATCCAGCAATTTTAATGTAAACTTTGCTGTTTTAGGACAATATTGAGTTGGGCACTGGTGATTCAAGCCTGTATTCCTAGCTACTCAGGAAGCTCAGACTCATGGTTCAAAAGCAGTTCAGGCAGAAAAGGCCTTGAGACCCTAATGTCCAATTAATCAGGAGAAACTGAGGGTGGAGCTGTGGCTTAAAGTGGTAGAGTGCTAGCCTTGAGCAAAAAAAAATCTCAGGGACAATACCCATGCCCTGAGTTCAAGCCCCACCATCACTTCCACCAACAACAACAAAAGAGCCATACTGACAGCGTACAGAGCGACAGTGAACTGAAAACTTCATTCTTAAATTAACGCCTTGACCTAGTTCTACATATTGAGGGTCAGAAAGCACTATTTACTTTTTAATGACTTTGCAGTTATATTTTGATCTCCTATTTTGCATGTGTCATCAATAACATATTAGACAATTGAAATAAGCATATTCTCTACTGATTTATCTCTGTAATTGTAGATAAGCTTTACAGGTATAAAATTTAAATTCATGACAACAAGTAGGTGCTAAAAACAGATCTCTGTTATCCCTACTAATCAAGAGGCTTAGATAGCCTCAATAATTTATCAAAATAAGCCCAAAATAACCAACAAAAATTGAGGTGGAAACTTGATTCAAATGGTGTTATACCATCTGAGAAAACTATTACAAGTGAGAGGGCTTGAGTTAAAAACTATGGTGGTCACAAATAAAATCACAGCAACAATTTAATCACCCATTGTAACAGTGAGATGTAGGAGAGACTATGTTGAAAATGAACTTTACAACTTCAGCATGGAGGTGTGTGGAGGGAGGGAGGAGTTGTGGAAGTGGGGGAGGGAAGGGATGGTAGGGGAAAAACAAAGGAGAGGGTAACAATGCTCAACAGGAAATGTACTCATTACAGTTACCTTATGCAACTGTAACCCCTCTGTACAGTATCTTTACAATAAAAAAATATAAAAAATCTTGGCAACTATATGTGTACTATGGATGGATTATGGTTAGATAAATACTAAATACCTTGTTTAGAAAAGAAGAAATTATAAATGCACACTTACCATGAGGAGGTGCATAAAACATTTTTTATGCATGCACTGTATGGGTATTTTCTCCTCTAAGTTACACATGAGCGAAACATACCTTTCACTGAAAGAGAATTCTAGTTATAATCAATGGCATTTCAATGCACTTGGTAATTTTATTTGATAACACTGATTTCTATGTGCTAAACCAGAATGAACACCTACAAAATTAGACTTTCTATGTTATGAATGAAGAAAAAGTCCAAGAAAATAATATATATAATAATAAATTTAAAGTAATTTAGGCTCTGTTGGTTTATTTCCTTTCATAAGAGAAGTGGAACCCTAGCCAATGTAACCTTAAAATACTGTTTACGATATTGTAGACTGTCTAATTTGGGACATTGTGAAAAATCTATTATTGTCAATGACTATTTCGAGAGATTCACTTTCTATTGCTTTTACTCCTTCTTCATGCCAGGAGAAGTAGAATGTGGCTTCAATAATAAAAAAAACAGTTGTGGAATGGAAATCTAGATAAACAAGAAGACCAGTTGTTGAAAACCTGATTTGTTCAAATATAACAGAACTCATGCAAGTTTAAAATAACCTTTAGCAACAAATAATTAACAGGGCCAAACTCTCACTTAATAGGCTTAATAATTAGAAACACAAACATTGCAGCCATTCCTGGATTTGGATCAATATCTTTATTTGTTTTCTCATTTGTAGCTTGTTACATCTTAATTTATTTGTCTTTAAGTGGGACAATCTAGATAAGAATAGTGCTTATATCATAAATACCTACATTAATTCTATTGTAGAAAGACAAAAAAAAAGAAGAAAAAAAGAAAGAAAAGGAAGGAAGCTAGGAAGGAAGGAAGAAATAAAAGGAAAGAAGGAGGGAAGAGAGGGAAGGTAAGGCCTTAAAGTTTGCTCCAAAATGCAAAGAGACTCAAATGTATGATTGTGTGACTTCTGCTCTTAGTAAATCTCTCCCTTACCCCATGGGAGTGGGGATGGAGGACAGCTATATAATACTTTTGTAGCTTCAGTGCCTTTTAAGTCAGCTTGCAATTATATATGATAAAAGTTGGTTAAAAGATAGAAATAATAAAATAATTTAGCCACACACAGTCAATATACACAATATTTACATACTAGATATACAAAAATATTAGCTCTATTTCCAGAGCTAATGGGGCTCTACCATGGAACCAGGAGTGTGATGTTTTATGGCTTGTTCTTAAGGAAGTACTGGTATTGATGTCCATCAAATGGTGACAGAAATTCAAATAGGCAGTATTCTTCTATGAACTATTCTGGTTTCAAGGCAAAGAAAAAAGATCTGAAGAAAAAGAAAGAAAGAAAGAAAGAAAGAAAGAAAGAAAGAAAGAAAGAAAGAAAGAAAGAAAGAAAGAAAGAAAGAAAGAAAGAAAGAAAGAAAGAAAGAAAGAAAGAGAAAGAAATCCTTGGAGATAACCATCTGGAGACCATGCAATTCTGGCACCTCAAATTTGCAACAACATAAATGAAATTGCTAACCTTACAAACCTCGATTTATTAAAAAAAAAAAAAGATTCTTCTCTTAGACCCCATTTTCTCTGTAATAAACAAGGCTTTGACTCCTGTTTCTCTGCTCTTCATTTGGAATTTCTTTTTTCATTCTTATGTTAGTTCATCAGTTTGGCCATACAACTACATTATCAGAGTTGTTTAACTTGCTGAAGGAGAATGAACCACTCCACCAGCTGGTAACAAAACACTCTGTCTCCTCCTCTTCTTTGTCTTCTTTCACATTGGCATTTCTCTCTATCTCAGGGACCTTGTTCCATCGTCTGTTAATTTGTTTAGTTTTTTAAACTAATCCCCTACATTGACTTTTCATTTTCACTTATATCCCTGATAAGCTACCCTTCTGCAAAAATTACATTTCCCTATAAGTTATTCTTAGGCTACGCTGTGCATATTTTCTTTTATTAAAGCCCAGCATTAAAACATTTCTATGGACTGGAAATGCTGTTCAGGTATTAGGGCAAGGCCCTGAACAAAATCCCAAACACCACAAACGAATCAAAACAAAGACATTATTTTATAATGTTATTTATGAGAAAAACTGGAGTCATCTCACTCTAGGAGAGCTATAGAAATGAAGAAATACTGAAATTTGTATTTAGTGAAATAATTAGAAGTTAGCGAAATTATAAGGTTAATTTGGGGAACTGCTCATTTAATGTACTTTGTTTCTAATTTCCATAATTTTTGGTCAATTTTTGAGTATAAACCTGTGATAAATATCTTCTCCAAAAAGGGAAAATATAGCAAAAATGTTTCTAGAATGGTTAGACACTTACAAAACACCTGAATTTTGGAAAAGTTTATACTCAACATTTTTTAAAAAGTCATCAATTTAGATTATCCTAGTGTCCGCATATGTTTTCATATTCAGAACATATGATATATTAGATCAACAGCTAATAGAAAAGAAAATACTTTGTTAGTAATGCCTGTTTCATTCTATGCAAACATTGCTATATATCTTTGCTTGCTGTGTGATTTGTACAGGTTAATTGAATTCCTTTGTATCTTAGTTCCATCATTTAATACAATGTGTATGTAAATCTCAAACATGCTAAGGATAGTGAAAGGCATAAACAAAAAAGATTGGAGTAATGTCTGCCCAAGGCTACTCCTCAGAGAATATTTGTTTCTATTTTCTTAAAATGGGTTCATGTAGTTGCTGAGAATTTTAAATGATTTTTCAGATCTAATAGTGTTGGCTACTTTTCTATTTACATCAAAGTTTTAGAATAGGGGAGGTATATACAAACAGACTAACAAAAGTCAATAATTTTTTAATCTCACAGGATTCTAGGAGATTGTGTGACCTCATCGGAAATGCTTCAAGTTCTAGACATATCTATATTTTTACAAAAATAGGCTGTAATTTCATAATCAGTCTTCTGGGCATGGCTTGGGCAGAAGCCTCTTTACTTTAATTTTTGATTCTACATGGTCTTGAATTCCTAAAAGAGAGCAAATTTACCTCCACCTGCAAAGATGCCAGTCCTGCTAAGAGTTTACGCTGCTATGATACTCTGCACTTATAAATCTTTTCACAAAACCACCATTTCATTTTATTCTCATAATAATTATAAATAGCCTAAAACAAATCTTCATGAAAAAAATAATAATTTAAGTTCAGGGAAGCCAATTTGCCAAAAGTCATGTATTTTCCTGCATGGGCAGAGATTACTCTCAACTTTTATACCTTTGTATCATATTTTACTGGTAATTTCCTTTAAAAATCCTTTTAGTGAAAATGATTTGCATCACCAAGTGCCCACGGCAATGGAGTTAAAAAGTTAGCAGGAATAGAATCAGGAAACTCTTGAACTTTTGCAGGTGACCATGCACTCTTTGATTGGAGTATATTGGGCTTCGATGGAGTAAAAACATCCTCAGAAAGAAATCAAGGCTGCGATATTGCTGAGGTGGCTAAAGGAAAGTTCAGTTTGGACTTTCAAAATGCCAGAAATACTGCCTTTTACGCAGAAGAAGAACTACAATGTGCACCAGTAACTTTGTTGAGCACACATTCCATTCCATGATTCTCCTTCTGTCTTGAGCATGGCTGTCTTTTTACAAAGTAAAATCAAATGTGAGAAAACAGATTCCTATTTATGAAAGGATGCAATTCAAATCAATGCTGGCAATAATTCATTAAGCTCATCTCTTTATGTGAAGGGTACACACACACACACACACACACACACACACACACACACACAAATGCCCAGGTTTTGGCAAATCTCTATTATGTTAAAAAAAAAATTTTAATTTTTATTATTTTTTATTGTGAAAATGCTGTACAGAGGGGTTACAATTACATGGGCAAGATAATGAGTACATTTCTTATCAAGCATTGTAGCCTCCTCCTTTGATTACCCTTCCCATCCCTTCCAAGGCTCCTCCTGCCCCCCACCCAATTCTCCACCCCCAACCAAAGTTGTAAAGTTCGTTTTCGACATGACAACTTGTATTTCTCATTGTTGCCACGGGTCCACCTGTATCCTTATTTATACGACTTGTTTTTCCCCTTCCCCTCCACAAATTATACTGACATCAAATACAGTGAAAGCAGAGGTTATACTGTAGGGGAGGAATATACAAAGCAACAAAGAATTAATCTTATAAATGCATTATAAACAAATGCATGAAAGAAAAAAAAACATTTAAATACTTATCTTAGGGTTCCTTTTCCTAACATCACCTTATCTGACCTTTTCTGCTTCACTCATACATATACTAACTATTGAAAATAAGGGAAACCATGAGACCTATGTTTCTTTGGGCCTGGCTTACTTCACTTAATATAATTTTTTTCCAAGCCTTTCCATTTCCCAACAAATGGGGCAATGTCATTCTTTCTGATGGAGGCATAGAATTCCATTGTGTATATCTACCACAGCCTCAATTACCAACAAATTTTGAATAATTATCTAAAGATAAAACAAAAGGTGTTATCCTTAGCATGCATGTTTTCTATAGTATTTCTTACAAAGCTTCACATAGTATAGAGATTTGTAAATACAGAATATGATTTTGAGATTATAATTTTACATTAGGAGCTATATAAACAAGTAAAACAAGCTCTTTCTCTTGTCTATAATGTGTGTGCTTATATATAAATATTAAATTGAAAACAATAAGAAATATTTAAAATCTACCAAGAAATTAATTTTTGAAAACTACACATTATTGTAGTACTAACAAAAAATGAAATAAAATAGTTCATGGTATTTGTTGAAAAATGTGAAAAATAAATAAATACTGATACCTAAGTATTACCACGTACTAATAAATATTGACTGTTTTTATTTTTACTTTTACATGTTTTTTATTGTAAAAATAGTGTACAGAGGGGTTACAGTTACATGAGTAAGTTAATGAGTACATTTCCTATTGAGCATTATTACCTCCTTCTTTGCTTTCCCCCCACCATCCTCACTTTCCCTCCTCACCTCTCCAACTCCACGTTCCTCCCCCTCTCCCCTCTCTACTCCCCACCAAGTTGTAAAGCTCAATTTCAACATTACAATGAGTCAACCTGTATCCTTATTTTCTAATTTGAGGAGGGGAAGGCAAAAATATTGACTGTTCAAAGGAAAAAAAATAACTGGAAGATGTAAACACTTAACTGATGATTCAAATTTTTCTTATATAGTCATTGAAAATATTTGCTAATACATCAAGCAAACTTGAGCAGAAAAAAATAGATTATTTTACTTATTTGCCATTTCCAAACATTGTAGTTTGCACTTGATTTTTGTTAAAAATTCATTTGTTAATAGGTAATTTGGTTCAGACAAAGCTTATCAGCCAATATGAAAAAATTGTTAGGATAACAAAGAGAATGTAGGGCTGGGAAGGTGGCTCAGTGGTCGAGTGCTTGCCTTGCATGCCTGAGGCCCTGGTTTTGATTTCTCAGCACCACATAAGCAAAAAGAAAAAAGCCGGAAGTGGTGCTGTGGCTCAAGTGGTAGAGCGCTAGCTTTGAGCTGAAGAGCTGAGGGACAGCGCCCAGGCCCAGAGTTCAGGCCCCACAACCGGACCCCTCCTCTCCCCCCCAAAAAAAGAAAGTGTAATTTGCCAATGAGCAATTTTTGTAATTATTTATAAGATCAAGGTTACTTTCTTCCCATGGTTGATTTTCTTATTCATCATTCATTACTACAACTAAAGTAAAAAGATGTAACCTTTTCCAAACAAGGTAGCCCATTTATAAGGTCAAAATGAGCTTCATCAGACTTTGCGTTTGAAACACTGAATTTCATGTTGATGTAGTAAAAGCAGACTTCCAGTATTTGACTGAATTTTGTTGTTTGTTTCTGTGGTCCTCATTGAATGCTGTTGTACTTTTCCCTTGTGTATGAGAGCCCAATACTTTCTGTGACCTTAGCTTGGCCTATTTACCTAATAATCATATCTCAAGTGCACATGCGGCCACTGTGCAGAATTCTCAAGCTACCTCTCACATATTTATCCTGGCTGTAGTATTTTTGGTCAAGATGACATGACCTTAACAAACATTGTAAGAGGATGAGCACACTTACTGTGGATGCACATTGACCCTCCTGTCGGGACACAGAAAACTCAGCAATCCTGGTAATTTTATTATGAACAATAGCTAGAGGATAACATCATCAATCTTTGAGGCTTAAGGAAGCCCCTGATTCATATGACAAGAGCTGTGTATTGTCTTTTATTTAAGGATTATGTCATCTGCTGCAGAGTTGACCTAAGTACTTTATGTAAGCGTCCCCCCAATTTATACACCATTTTTCATATTTATACTGTCTTTCTTGTGAGAAACATAATCTGAAATATGTAATCCCTTGATATTCATGGATGAGGTGTGTGTGTGTGTGTGTGTGTGTGTGTGTGTGTGTGTGTGTGTTGGTCCTGAGGCTTGAACTCAGGGCCTGAGTGTTTTGTTTTATTTTGTTTTAATATTTAATTGGAGATAAGATTTTCATGAACTTTCTTGACCCAACAGGCTTCAAACCATGATCCTCATATCTCAACCTCTTGAGTAGCTTCAATTACAGGCATGAGCCACTGGAGCCTGGCAGGGGAGGAGTTTGTTATGGAGTATCTGACCAAAGGCTTTCTTTGGCTTAGTAATATTTGTAGAAGATTGCAGTCCTGAAATGCAATCTATATATGCTTCTGTTGTTGAATAACATCATTGTTGGTCTGTTATTTAAGCCACAATATTGCTATTGGAAAACACATGCAAGCTACAAGCCTTGTCTAAATTTATTTTTGTTTTCTACTCATTTAAAAGGCACTTCTCAAAAATGACAGTCAATACACACACACACACACACACACACACACACACACACACACACACATGCACACACACACCTGCACTGTCTCCTTGGCTGATGTCTGGCTGGAAGATGAAAAGCTAACAGTGATTAGGCTAGTCCATGATTTTGGCAACTTTGCAGTCTTCTATAATTAGCCTGAGAATCCAACAATTTTACTCAGCCATGTGATAAAGTGAAAAAAAAATCTTAATTTGTTGGAGATTAATGGAGCCTCTGAAAACCCTGAAATGTTGCTGAAGTCTTCCTTGTAGATTACAAAGTAAGCAAGTGATACTTTATTGTTTTTTCTTTGAGGAACAAATAAAAACTATATAGCACTAATGGATTATCACTAATTGAATATCTTATGATGCTTTGAAAATAAATGTTTGTTATAACTAATTGCTTTTTAATTATGATGGAAACTTGAAGAATTAGTTGTGAGAGGCATCCCACTAATCCTTGGCTATTATTTTTAGTGTAAAATTTTCTGTTTTTCCCCAATGCTTTAATCATTTGAGTTTTACTTTCCTGAAACATTCCCGAATTTTATGCCTTTCTACAATCATCCGCAGAATTTTACAGGTAACAATATTATTGCAATTCACAAAATATTCAGTGTTGTCACCATGCTTCCTATTCATGCTTTGTCACCAGTATATTCAAATTACTGAACATTTCAAGGTGGGTAATATCTGGTTCATGATTTTGTCATTACTCTAATTGCTATGAGTGGGGAGATATAATACACAAAAACTTGAAAGGGTGTGTAAGAGACTATATTGTTTGTTAAGCACAAACAATAAAATGACATATATATATATATAGTGTATATTGATAGAGATGTGAAATATGATATATATGAATTAAGAAGTTGTAACGTGGTTCTAGTCAGTAACGTGAGTAGTGACATACCAAGTTTGGGATAGACTGTACAACCGTTAGCAGTTACACTCGATATAATTTAAGGTTCTTTCACTGCCAACAATTTATTACTCTAAATGCTGCAGTCCAGTAAACAAACTGAGACTGCTTCTGAGAGCTGAGAATTTCCCTGGAAGCCAAGAACTGGGCAACGGTTCATCAAAGCCTAATAGAAAGCCTCTTTGTAACCTGAGCCACTAGAATTGTCAGACTCTGCCTTCTAAAACCTTGAGCTATAAGGCTCCAGTTCTCTGGGATGGGAGCCATAAGCCTCTACATCTGTCAGTTAGCCACATCAGCAAGCAGCAAGGCAACACGAGAAGAAATACTTCACATCTTTTCATCTTTGTAGAAGAAAAGGCCCCCAGTCAGATTGCTATAAAAATATCTCTAATTTCAAGGGCCAGAATCTGAGAAAAACAAAGACATTGTGCTGACATAAGTCAAGAGAAAGATGATTAGGTTCATATATCCAGACCAAGATACTAGTCTCGTTTTGAGTAAAATCTGTGGGGAAAGGACAGGAGAGATGATGATGATCTTACTAAGGAAGAAATTCACAGTGAGCGATTAGGATAATTATAGCCAGCATCAGATACGATGAAAGCAGATGGTATTTGTTCTTAACATTTTTCACTTTCTTTAAAGTAAGCTAATTAAAATTTACTTCCACAGCCCACAAGGTTTCAGTTAAAATATCATTTGTAAGACAAACGTATCTAAAATAAATATTTGACATAATTTTAAAGGTCAGCTGTGCAGTTGAGAAAACTTCCTTTTAACTTTTCCTCAGTAATCTCCTGTGTAAAATTACCTGAAGATGACAATGGGGGGGGGTTTCATTTGAGATCTTCCATCAAATTGCACAAATCACTATCTTTTAAGACACTATCTCTACTTCATCTATTAATATCTATAGATATATCCATAGATATAGATAGATAAAAATCTATACCCACATTTATCTATCTCCATATAGATATTTATGTATCTAGATAGATCTACCTAGATAAAAAAAGATAAATATCTAAATAGACAGAGATAGATATAGATATAGGTATCTATCTATCTACTACATATATGACTATATATGCATAACACTTCTATATATGAAATGTATTGGTGCATAACTTTACTCTGCCTAGATTCTCTTTCTAGGCTGAGGAGTCGTAATGTAATCAGCTTTGACTGGGGTCCTGGATGGAAAGTGGAAAATGTCAAACTGGCATTTGCATAAACCCCTTGCACATTATTATCTCATAATAGAATGCTTGTGAATAGAGGTGCAGGAGCAATTTTTACATACTCTGTAGTTAAATCTACTCATCGTGGGCCCTGAAATTCCTTTCACAAGGAACAAGTCTTTGTACTAATCACACCCTGTCTTGATAGGTCACAGTGATTATTCAAAGACATGCAAACTACGTAAGTGTCCTTGATCTTGAAAGGCTACCACACAGGAAATCCGGGGTTGCACATCTTCATGGACCTGGTTTTAAAGCAGTTCTTCCGGTAGGGAGAGAGAGGGTGTGGCTAGGTGAGAGTGAAAATGCTGGGGATAGGAGTATCAGAAAAAATTGGCTTCTCCCATGGAGCTCATTTTGACCTTCTGCACTCTCCCTGTTGCAAGGGTGATGAATGCCAAACCAAGGAATGTCACAATCCATTTAATCATTACCTTGCAACATACTCATTCCACCATTTACCACTGCATGTGACTTGCATCAGGAAACCAGAGAGAGCTATTTGGGACTGAAAAAAATACACGGAACCATTCCATTAAGAAGAATACATCAAATTTTCTCCCTGCAAGAAACGGCAGGCATTTCTCCAATCCTACCTTTAGCAGCTGTGTCCCAGGTGTTACTGTGAGAGAAATGCTAGGTTTCAGGGCAATAGAACCAAAGGAAGATTATCTTCAATCAAATCATGGCCAGGTAGAGAAAGGCTTGCGATCTGAAGAGTCTTCAGAACCGTAATCTTAGAACCCATTAACATCTTCTGTGCTAATAAGAAATGGATTTTCAAACCTCCTGTTCAAAAATAGAAGAGATCAAATAATGCCTCATAACTACAAAAAAAGTACAAAATGTCATCACCAAAATGACTTTAAATATGAACCCTCTAGTTTTAGTTCTTAAATATAATTTATTTTCTAATATTCATGAAATGTTAGTATTACTAATACTGCTTTTTATTCTTTCTTTCTCTCTCTTTCTCTTTCTTTTCTTCTTTCTTTCTTTTGCCTTTCATGAAGTTTATGTGTAAACAAACTTACAAGCACAGGTATGGTTTTTCTGAGTATGATGAAGTATGTGACTGCATTCTTTTCTTTTTTTGTGTGGATTATGGGACTTGAACTCTGGGCCTGAGCGCTTCCTCTCAGCTCTTCAGCTCAAGAAGAAAGCTCTACCACTTGAGCTACAGCACCACTTGCACATTTTTTTTTTCTGTTGGTTTTTATTGGAGATAAGAATTTCACGGACTTTCCTGCCCAGACTGGCTTTGAACCATGATCCTCAGATCTCAGCCTCCTGAGTAGCTAGGATTACAGGCGTGAGCCACCGGTGCCCGGTCATTTTTTTCATTATTAACAGTAACAGCCAATGTATTTTTGAAAAGTCGCTGTAGCGATCACCTTGTTTTGGAGCCCTGTTGATTTGTTTTACTCATGTTTAGCCTATTTATCATCATTTGCCTTTTGGGGGTAGAACTCTTCCTAGGGGTTTTCTGTTTCATAGAGCTTATCCATGTGAGATACAATCTCCAATCCCAACTCTGTCCTCACTGATTCCTGGGGCACTGTTTTTTCTTTTTTGGTCATGGAGCTTGAACTCTGGGCCTGGGCGCTGTCCCTTAGCTCTTCAGCTCAAGGCTAGCACCCTACCACGTGAGCCACAGCGCTACTTCTGGTTTTCTGGTGGTTTATTGGAGGTAAGAGTCTCATGGACTTTGCTGCCCAGGTTGGCTTTGAACTGTGATCCTCAGATCTCAGTCTCCCAAGTTGCTAGGATTACAGGCGTGAGCCCCTGGCACCCAGCTCCTGGGTCACTTTCTACATGTGCATGAATGACACTTCCTAGTGAGCTGGTGGTATCACTGTACAGGCTTTTGTGAGGAAGTTCATCTTAATCATCTTTATTAGAAAAGAAGTGTGCCTGCCTTCGCTGAGGGATCTCAGGGTTGCAATTGTCGTCAGCTGATCCTGAAATAAATAAGACATTGTGCGAAGGGCCAAGGAGGCCACATGTCAGCTTCCTAGGTGATATTACCTAGTAGCAATCCCCAGGACAATGTCAGGCACAGTGAGATCTTTACTGATTGACCTATACCAAGAGCATGCTTCAGCAGCAAAAGAAAAGCAAAGGGCCCAGAGGAGGCACCTGTGTTCCTAGAAATTCTGCTCTGCGAACACTACCATTCACTAGACGCTGTCCTCAACCCCATTCCCAAAGTACATCAGAAGTTGTAAAGTTAGCTGGGTGCCGGTGGCTCACACTTGTAATCCTAGCTACTCAGGAGGCTGAGCTTCGAGGATCGAGGTTCAAAGCCAGCCCGGGCAGGAAGTTTGAAAGACACTTATCTCCAATTAACAACCAGAAAACTGGAAGTAGCTCTGTGGCTCAAATGGTAGAGTACTTGCCTTGAGCTGAAGAGCTGATGGACAGTGCCCAGGCCCAGAATTTAAGACCCAAAATCCACCCCCTCCCCAAATCATTAAAGTTGAATATGGTATGTTATTATACAAAATTATGCTTGTATACAACAGAGAATTATTATTGTATACAATAGAGAATGAAGTATGGTTACTTATGCATTGCAAAGTGTAAGTTTTTGGTTACAGGCTATCAACTTGCTGAAGAGTAATGTCAAGACTCTTTAAGATAGAGTATGATTTTACGTATCATATACACTAACATAATAAAACACTTAAAAAAGTTCTCTTGTTATATATAGCACGTTTGGATGAGACAGCAGCGTAAGTGAACATGATATGTTTCTTTTCTGGCTTTTTCTGTAATCAGCCACTTCTAGCGAGTAAGAAACTGGGTGAATCATCCAATCTTTACAAACTCTAAATGTGGTTTGTTTGCTCAGATTGTTGAATTTGTATGAACCTGATGTCCCAGGGATCCACCTATTGATACTTCTTGGTTTAAAATGACTTTGAAGTTTATTAAAACTAGTGCCCAGTGGTAACAAGTGAATTACAAAAGTACTTATATCTCTGTTTATCCTGAGATAGATTTATATACTGTATAAAGCATATTTGTTAAAAAATATCCCTTGAAATATCCAAATTGTATTTTATATATCAAGAACAATTATAGAGGAGCCAGAATTTAAGCAAGCAATATTATATAAGCTTTCAATTATATACTTCCTTTCTCACTCATTTTCAAAACAAAACAAAAACAAAAATAAAAAACCCACTATTCTCTAATATTCTCAGATTTTGTTCAGGATTTTGGAAAGAGTTATTGTTCCTTTCTAATGTATTTTATAACTCACTAAGTCACAAGTAAACTGAAGATTTTGGAAATACTCCAGGAAATCAAGAAAAAAAAACATGAAGTGTTTATATAAGAAATATTAATATTTCTGATACCATACAATTGTGTCAATTTCATCCATGTATAGCAGATAGAAATTAGGAATTTCTATCTCTGTTGATGACCTTAGAATTGAAATAGACAACCTCCTCTGAGCCAACCATTGCTTCTGGGTGTGAAGCAAATATGCATATTTAGTAATTTGTGCCTATACTCACACCTTCAGAAGCAGTGAGTTAGACTTGAATCAAATTTCAAGTTTTTTTCCCCCTTTCCATATGTGGATACATGCACATAAATATACAATGTTATGTAATACATTTTATCCAAAGAGTGTATTATATAAATCTAATATTCGTGAATTGTAGATGTAGACAGAGAATGAGTCAGGTCATCATCTTTTTAAAGAATCAGACCAGAGGCCTTAGGCACTTGGTGGCAGGCAAGCATGCATTGGGAAGGCTGCACTAACCTTCAATCATCAGAGAGAGCCACATTCAGACCCATTACTGCTTCTCTGAAGAAGTGAGCTGTGCCTGCATTTGAGGTGAGGCCATGGAAGGAGGAACCAAAAGATATTAAAGGACATGGACATTATTTCCAGACATAAGCAAATAAAACTGTATTACACCCTTGAAAACAGAGCCATGTCATACACCAGGAGAATGTCTTCTATTACTGTGATCCCACAGAATGATGGGGACATCACTAGACTCTCCAGAGAAATATGGAAAACAGGAACTTGCCTAACTATACGTTCATCCTGAGACTTTTTAATTGCTCTTATTGAGAAAGTAACTATATATCTGACAATCTCATGAGACACTTCCTCACAAATCAGTTAGATTGGACTAGTTGCATTCTAAGATATTCATCAGTATTTTCTCTCTTTCTTATTGTGAAAATACTGTACAGAGTGGTTACAATTACATGGGCAAGATAATGAGTACATTTCTTATCAAGCATTGAAGCCTTCTCCTTTGTTTCCCCTTCCCATCCCATCCCATTTCCATTTCCACATAACGACTTGTACTTCTCATTGTTGCAATGGGTCCACCTGTATCCCTATTTAAATGATTTGTTTTTCCCTTCCCTTCCACAAATTATACTGACATCAAATACAGTGAAAGCAGGGGTTATACTGTGGGGGAGGGACATACAAAGCAACAAAGAAATAATCTTATAAATGTGTTAGAAACAATTGCATGAAAGAAAAAACAATTATTTGAATACATATCTTAGGGTTCATTTCCCTAACATCACCTTATCTGACCTTTTCTGCTTGACTCAGACATATACTAGATATTGCAAATAAGGGAAACCATGGGACCTATTTTTCTTTGGGCCTGGCTTACTTCACTTAATATAATTTTTTCCAAGTCTTTCCATTTCCTAACAAATGGGGCAATGTCATTCTTTCTGATGGAGGCATAGAATTCCATTGTGTATATATACCACATTTTCTTGATCCATTCATCTACTGAGGGGCATCTGGGTTGGTTCCATATCAGTATTTTCTCAAAGCTTCTCAGTGATGGAGAAGTGGTTTGGGAATGTGTCTTATCATTGAGCAGAACTTCAGCTAGCAACACAGCACTGGGGTTTAGAAGATGCCTGACTTACAACCTTCCATGTATCTAGAAGATCCCTTGTACAACACTTCACAATGGAGCAGTGGGCCTATTGTACCACATACCAAAATGGAAAGAAGTGGTTAATCTGCAGAGTGGCTCAGTAGCTTATACAGGTATGACACATTAACACGAAGGCAATTCTGTAGATGTCTGGATACTACTATCAAGAAAAAAAAGATGAAAACCTGTGGAATAATTGTTATTAAAAGTAAAAAGATGTTTATAATTAATAAAAAGAGAACGCAATATGAATTTAATCAAAGGCTGAGGCATTTTATCTCCAATAAGAAGTGTATCACTAATTTAATAATAAATGCACTCACTATCTTATCTATGGAACTTTGTACATCACCTTAAAATGCACTGAGATATGATAAATTAAAAAAAAGTGTGTTCATAACTTGGGGTTCACTGCTTTTGGGTTTTATTTTATTATCTATCTATCTATCTATTGTCAGTTGTGGAGCTTGAACTCTGGGTCTGGGCGATGTCCCTACACTCTTCAGCACTCTATGCTTAAGCCATAGCGTCACTTCCAGTTTTCTTTCTTTTTTTTTTTTTTTAAATTGTGAAAATACCATACAGTACAATTACATGAGCAAGATAATGAGTGCATTTCTTATCAAACATTGTTGCCTCCTCCTTTGTTTCCCCTTCTCATCCCTTCCCATCTCCCCTCCTCCACCCCACACCAAAGTTGTAAAGTTCATTTTTCAACATAACATCTTGTACATCTTATTGTTGCAATGGGTCCACCTGTATTCCTATTTAAACAATTTGTTTTTTCCCTTCCTCTCCACAAATTATATCAACATCAAATACAGTGAAAACAGGGGTTATACCGTGGGTGAGGGACATACTGAGCAACAAAAAATATCTTATAAATATGTTAGAAATAATAGCAAGAAAGAATAAAAAACATTTGAGTCTTTATCTTGGGGTTCATTTCGCTTAACATCAACTTATCTGAGAACTTCTGCTTGTCTCAGACATATACTAATCATTGCAAATAAGGGAAATCATGAGACACATGTTTCTTTGGGCCTGGCTTACTTCACTTAGTTGTTTATTGGAGATAAGAGTCTCGCGGACTTTTCTGCCTGGACTGGCTTTGAACCATAATCTTCCGATCTGAGCCTCCTGAGTAGCTAGGATTACAGGCATGAGCCACCAGTGCCTGGCTGCACTTCTTTTTTAATTTATTATATCTCAGTGTATTTTAAGGTGATGTACAGTTCCATACCCCTGTTGTCACTGTACTTGATTTTGTTACCCTGCATCTTGTATATACATTTATCTAATTTGGGAGGGAATAACAAAATGCTGAAGCAAGGACACAGGATGACCCATTGCAACAATATAAACATGACACTATGTTGGAAAAGAACTTAAAAGTTCGGAGGGAGGGAGAAGGGATGGTTGGGGCGAAGGGATAGTAGGAGAAAAACAAAGGAGGAGGTAACAATACTTTACAAGAAATGTACTCATTACCTTACTCACATAGCTGTAACCCTTCTGTACAGCATCTTTACAATAAAATATTTTTTAAAGAAGTATGTTCAAAAAGCACAGTGTGCAACTTCATGATTTTGGGCTTTGCATCCTGTTCCCATGGACTCTGAGCATGTGAAAAATCCATCCAAATATTTTAAACGCCTTGTGAGTGCATACCAGTGGATATATAAAAGCATAAACAGAGGTTGGGGGTTTAGTTCAGTGGAAGAGTACTTGCCTGGAAAGTGCAAGGTCCTGAGTTTGCTCCTAATCTCTGAAATTTATATTTACAAAAACATAAACATCTCCAAGGAAATTGATAGAAATCAGAAAACAATATTCCCCTTTCACCTTCCAAAAAGTAAGAGAATCTACTTGGATTTTACTGTAGCAACTTTGACTCTGGTAGAGTTGCAGTAATTTGGTTGAGGAAACATTTAGCTATCAAGACCAGCCAATATAATAGTGAGGAAACATTTTTCATGGACTTGGACATGGAGAAATTAAGCATCAGTTTGAGTCTTGACACAAACATTCCTCTAATAACTTGATTTTATTCAGAAAGAAAAAAAGAGCCATAATAGAAATAGAAAAAGTGCTTCTTGAATTTGCATGGAGAATGGATTCTGTGCTAGCAAAGATGGTGGATGGTGGTTACCGTGGTGTGCCAGGAAAGCTAGGATGCAAATCACTCCTGGACTCAACCCACTTCTGAGCAGGGTATGGGCGCTGGTGCTGGCTTCTTCTTGGAGGAGAAAGGGTTCTTCTATTATGAAACTTATTGTTGCAGGTTCTATGTTGAAATGGCTTTCTATGGCTACTTCTAATTCTAATCCCCCATTCTTTTTCTCCTCCTTTACAGGCATTATTTCCCCTCAATATTATTCTAATATGTCCATCCAGTTGCTGTCTGCTTCTTGGACAGTACCTCTTGCCTCAGTCTTAAACCTTATTTCTTTATTTAAATCTGGATTTTTTGCCATGTGATACTGCTTCAGTTTTATTGATCTAAGGAAAATGTGGTTTCATAAAGATATCAAATGAAATCTCCTAGTAAATATTTGGAAACACAATCTTGATTGGAATATAGATCATTTGGAGGATCAGCCACCTCTCTATTTCCAATGAAATTCAGAAACACAATTCACAGACAAAGAGAAACAGCCACAGCTTGGTTCTGATATTCCAGTATGCAAAATCAGTGGGTTTGCTGGTACAATGATCAGAATTAAAATTAATCAAATATTTGGCAAAAATAAATAAAAATTACTTTTACTGTAATATACCTTAAATATTCTTTTGTGCTTTTGGAGGACAGATGTTTTGGAAAACTATATATATACATATATATAAAGTTTCTATATATATCAAGTTTCTCTCTCTCTCTCTATATATATATATCAAGTTTCTATCGTTTTTCAAATAGGGTTGCTTTACCTCAAAAATGACTTCAATAATAGAAATCTGTGTGTTAATGTTGTCATCTTGATTTTGATCTTCCTGTCAAATTCTGCTCCCATAATTTGAGATAGATTTGTGTTTGTACATCATTAGACATTTCATTCCTCTTCTTTAAATTTTACCAATAACAGTAAACTTAATTAAATCTCACTGAATACATAGCATTTTTGTTAGTTTATGAAATAGTTTTTATTTGTGTTTGATTTAAAGATTGAGCATTAGAAATAATCACCTTCCAAAAGAAAATTCTTTCATATAAAGGGCAACATCTAAATTCATATAACAAAACTTATGTAATCACTGGTATTAGCATAACATATTTATTAGAAAATTTACATTCTTAAAACTTTTCTTCATTTCTGAAATAAACTGTGTTGATGGAAATGTACTGTAAAGGCCATTTTAAACCACTTATAATATATTTTATTAATAAAGGTTTAAATGTACCATCTTGAAGACAGTTAACACGGAGACCCAACTTATACTTTTATAGAATTTTAACAGCACTGTTCTGCATTTATATCCTAGCATTTATTATAGCATAATAGTCAAGCACAAGTATATTAATATCTATGTAACATGTTTTATATGTCTATCAGTAGCAGATTTTGAGTCTTGTTTTCAGTTTGAGTAATCACAAATCCTTAATGTGCTTTTTATTTTGAGTTCACTTTTCATCTTAAGTGCTGTGTTCACTTCTAACATGAAATTTGAGCACCAAAGTGTGCATTGAAGTATATGGTTTTAAAAAGAACTGTAATTGCAGCTGACTAATAGGTGATGGAAATAGATGTGTACATCTGTGTGCTATAAAAGTCATAACTCTACATATATTTTCAAAACAAAATGTGTTATACAATGTTGCTTACTGTGAGTCAAAAAGAGATATTTTGAAAGCTTTTCAAAAATGTTTTAGAATGCCTCTTTTTCCCCCTCAGGGGAAATGAAGACAAATATCTGAGAAATATTAATAAAAAATATACTGACTTTTCAACTTTTCTTTTGAAAAATTATCATTTGTTCCTTCAAATTTATAAATTCTTAACAAATTGCTAGAATTTTAACTGCATATATACACATATACATATATAAGTACATATATATACCTAGTCGTGAGGCTTGAACTCAGGGTTTGAACTCTGTCCCTGCACATCTCTGTGGTCAAGCCTAGTGCTCTACCATGTGAGCCACAGTGCTGTTTTCACCTTTTCTGTTTAAGTGGTACTGAAGAGTCAAACCCATGGCTTCATGCACACTAGGCATGCATTCTACCACTAAGCCACATTCCAAGCCCTCATGGTTTATTTTAAAACAAACAATGCCATTTTGTGGCTAAAATCAGGGAAATGCTATCCACAATGATTATAAAATATTTTACCTTGTTGTAGTAAATATTAGAAACACCTTGATCATGAAGTGTTGCTAGATAATTTTCATTGTAAATACAATCTAATAGATTGTAAATACAATCTAAAAACTTCAAGAATGGGATAGAAGTCTTTATTCATTACACAACGTTTAGTGAGCATTTATTTGGGCCCAAGAGGAAGTAAACATACACAGTCTGAGTTACATAATCCAGTGGATAAATCAGAAAGGAAATCTTTTCCTGCTGTCTTCTCCCGGCAGCAGGAAGTAGGAAGGTGAAGAATTGGATTCGGAGCCTGTCTTGCTGGTGCATGTCTCTAATTCCAGAATTTAAGATGCAGAGAATAATGAGACAGAGGCCAGTGTGGGCTACATAGAAAGACTCCATCTCAGCAACATAAAACTAAGTTAAATAAACATGAAAGAGTAGGAGGATACCTAGAGAAGGAAGAATATTTTCCCCAGAAATTGCCTAAACCATTCATACCTACCTGTAACTCTCTCATTGCTGGAATTGCTAGACTTATTTACTGAGATGGAGTCTTACTATTTTTTTGTCTGTCCTGTAAATAATGACACTTCTGACCTCTGCCACCTGTCCTTTATGATACCTGATCAAGAAACATCTTTTATTTCTAATTCCAGGTCATCTATTTCAGCAAACAAAACCATTGTTGTCTACCAAAGTATTCATCACTCATGAAGCTAGTAACTATTTGGCCTCTTTGTTGAGTAGTTTTGTGTGTATTGACCTTAGCCAGATGTATTCATATTAATATATTTCAATGTGATATATATCCCTACAGATATTTTTTCCAGATAGATTTCTAAGCATTTGAAGTTACCAAACATATGTTAATGAACAAGAATATAAATCGAAAGAAATTCTAGGAACAATATTTCATATATTCGTAAGTCTTTTAGCTTCATCTCAGTGAACTGATTGTTTACAATGTTATAACTTGAGAATATTTCCAAATATATAGGTATTTATTTATAAAATATTAAAAAATATGGACCAAAGAGATTTGCGTTCTAGATCTTATTTTTATGACTGGCAGAGAATCTGTATTTTTCTTTTTTTTTATTTTAATTTTAATTTTTTGTGAACATGCTGTATAAAGGGGTTACAATTACATGGGCAAGATAATGAATACATTTCTTATCCAGCATTGCAGCTTCCTTCTTTGTTTACCCTTCACATCCCTTTCCAGCCTCCCCCCGCCCCCTCACCCAAAACCCCCCCAACCCTCCCCCCACACCAAAGTTGTAAAGTTCGTTTTTGACATGACAACTTGTACTTCTCATAGTTACAACAGGTCCACCTGTATCCTTAAACGACTTGTTTTTCCCCATCTCCTCCACAAATTATACTGACATCAACTATATTGAAAGCAGGGGTTATACTGTGGGGGAGGGACATACAAAGCAACAAAGAAATAATCTTAGAGTTAGAAACACATACATGAAAGAAAAAAACATTTAAGTACATATCTAAGGGTTCATTTCCCTAACATCACATTATCTGACCTTTTCTGCTTGACTCAGACATATACTAGATATTGCAAATAAGGGAAACCATGGAACCTATGTTTCTTTGGTCTTGACTACTTCACTTAATATAGTTTTTTCCAAGCCTTTCCATTTCTTAACAAATGGGGAAACATCATTCTTTCTGATGGAGGCATAGAATTCCATTGTGTATATATACCATTATTTACCATAGCTAAGATATGGAACCAACCCCGATGCCCCTCAGAATCTGTGTTTTTCTAATGCATTTAAATTCTCTGCTGTGTAACACCCTCATGTGCTTCCCGAGTGCTCCATTCCCATGGCTGTGCACAGAAGAACACATAATTAATCCATTTCACCTGTCTGACTCTTCACTGTCTCAGTATTACCACTCTTATGTGGTTGTCCCATTGAGGTCTGAAATTCTTTTAAACATGCTCTGTGTAGATTTCAAGTGAGGGCAGCTTAATTTTCCAAATTCATGGCAGCTGCTTTCTTTCTGGAAAGTGCTGCACAGTCTAAGATACAGTGTAAAAATAAAACATACAGGATTCTGTTCTTTTCAATGGGAACCATTTGCATAGTTTAGGATCATCTGAATCACCAGATAATTTCTCATATTCTGAGCTTTTAAACAATATTCATGACATAACTTGAGATTCTAACAACCTGTTTCAAATGAGTCAGTATTTGAAATGGATGTAAAGAGCAGTTTGGCTCATTAATGGAAATATTTACAATGGCTTAGGTTTTGCAGACTTCCACCTGGCCTCTTTTTTAGAGTTTTCCTTCACTTTACCTCCACCCATGTCTGGCCTTATTGTGTGATTTTTCCACAGGTTAAGAATTTGCTGTTGTACTTTGTTTCGTGGCTGAACTTGTCTTATGGTATGTTTCTCTTTCTGTCATCATTCCCATGACTGTCTCTTGGTTTAACTCTTACACATCTTCCTAATCATCTGACAGATTGTAACCACTGCTTTTTCTCTCTCACCCCCTTGCACAAGTGGCTGGTGTGTCCTGAGGAAAAGTTGTCTTCCAAGGCTGGAATTGACAGGTAGCTATGACAAGTGTGGGCGGGACACTCACTCTCCTGTAGAATTCTCTGGAATAAGTAGTCCACCAGTATTAGCTATGTCAGGATGGAGCCAAGTGTGAAGATAATCCTCAGCACAGAAGAGAAAGCATGTGTGTTTCACATGCACACATGTAGTTTTTTGTGACCCTGTGGGTCGTAAATGATTCATCTTTTACCTAAGCCATACCTGAACTGAGCCTAAGGAAGGTCCTTTTTCACTGAGATAGTTAAGGAGACTTGAGGACATAGTTGGTGGTGTGCTTTCTACTGAATTGTAGAATGAGCCAGTGTATCTGATGCAAATAGGCACTATTCAAAAGTAGATGCACTCAAATAATCAATTCGTAATTTACATTTACCCATGACTCTCAGAAACATAAAATGAAATATCTATATCTACAGTCTACTTACCACTTCAGATTTAGTCACAGTTCAGTCAAACCTTTCCTCATTTTGTAAGAATACATTTCTTTCCAGTTATTAAAATTATGAGAACTTTGAAGATGAAATGTTATTATGCATGGCTAAGTTATTTGTGCGAGGCATGTATTAAAATTAACTAATTTTAAATTAGTTAATTGTTGATATATGTTGTTTCACTTATGCCTGAAAGCAGAAACTAAAATTATATTAAGATAAGACACAGATGATTTATGGTCATAGGTGTCTAATTATTTCATTCCCTGATTGAAACTTACCATTGCATACTCAGACAAGGTCATTTTCTAAATGTACTCTCAAAACTCTCTGTCACCTCTTTTACTCTCATGCTTTTTCTTCTGCACTTGTCTGAAACTTCTTTTCTCCTGTTTACACCACCGAGTTCAGTGCTCTTTCATAGCTCAGATGGAACTAATTTCACAATATTATAGGTTTGTTCTTCTTTCCCAGCTCCTTAAAAGTACCAGGTATACTTTTTATTCTTCTCCAAGAAAGGCTTACTAAATGATAAATGCTTAATTTCTATTTGTGGATATTTCAAAGAAGAATCTTGTACCATGTAAAAAATACCTTGCAATTTTGCCATTGTAATTGAAGACACAGAATCTGTTTAAAGAAATGTGTAGCACCTTATTGAATATCATCTGTTGGAGAGTTAGAGAATGAAACCTGGAATGAAGCGTTCAGCATATTCATATGAGCTATAAAACAAGCTTCATGGGGGTCATATCAAAATAGAAGTGATTATTTGAATATGCATGCCATTATTACATCCTTGTGGCGAGTGAGACATGCTCATTTTCCCTGAGCTGACATGATACTTCTGTGCAGAGTGCATTTCTCACCTGGCCCTTCATCTCTGCTCCCCAAGGGCATTGGTGGCTTCACTCCAGACTCTACCTGGAGTTAGGAGAGTCCAGGAGGAGACAGAGGCACGGGTCACACACAGGCAGGTGCCGTGTGGGTAGCTGCATATCCCAGAAGATGATCTTCCTCTTGGAAAGGAAATGAGACCCTAGATAAAAGTTTGTGTTCCTTTGTGAGGAGCTCAATTTTGAAAATGGCTGTGAGGTGAAACTGACAAAATGCCCAAGGAAATGATGATTGGAGTAAGTGGTGATTGCCACATCAGGAGAGACCAGGATGGAGCTCACGACTAACCAGCCCATGAGCATGGTTTGCATCCACAATGGGCAGTGACTGATTTTGTGAGATAAACACAGCTATCTCTCATTTACAGAACATTAAAGGAGGAAGAGCCTGTACATTACCATTTATTACAAAGCGAAGGAATTAGAAAGGGATTTTAAAAGCACAGTATGTTCAACTATGCACCAAGTCAGCAAAGTAACATTCTACATACTGATTTGGGGGACTTTTGATAGTTATAATTTCTATACCAAGAGGGGCTGTAGTGTTTGTAACTTTTGGTTGGATGTGATTGGAGTTTAACTTATTACACAGGAGAAAGAATTAAGAGGGAAAGGACACACACTAACATGACTAACAGGCTGACGAGACAACAATAAATAGATGAACCACTTTGTATCACCACTAATTTAAGAATGTTTGGTGAACTAATTACAGTCACAGAATAATATCATCTATTATCAATCACTGTGTGATTTTTAGTTGTTACTTAAATAGTTTGTGATTTCTTAGTCTTTACTGACCATTAAGGTGGGCATGAACTGAAGTTACGAATTCCTGTGATTATGTTTAATTGTTTATGCTGTATGGATTTCACAGTAGACTCTCTTTGGCATGCATTTATTATTCACAGTTTCAGCTTCATTCATCATTTTTTCTAGTTAAAGACATTGATGTGGTATGACGAATGAGAGTTCAGTCATCAAGCCATTGCTAGGTATCTAGTTTATTATGACATTTTATTAAAAAGGGATAATTATACAGTAAGCCTTTGGAGGTAGTCAAATTTCCATTTATAAATCAGATAAAAGTAGATGATATACTTTTATACAGAAATGTGAGTAAGGCATTCTACATATTTACCCTCTCTTTTTTCCATAATTGCACCTCCACTAAGGGAAAATGAGGACATGTACCCTCTGTAGATTATCCTGAAAATTGTTTAAAATGACACAAAAGGAGAAAGAGAAATGACAAAAAATAAAGAAAATAGAAAATTGACTCATCATAAGAACCAAGTGCAGAGCAGCGGACATCCTGAGAAGGAAGAGGGGAAGCTTTAGAAAATATAAGATGAGAATTTTTTGGCTAAAAGTATTTGCAGGGAGAATAAGAATATAATTTCCAACAACCATACAAACTATCCCTTTTATATTTTACTAATGAATAGCCTATTTGTTAAATATACTAACTCGTTATTACACATAATAGAGACTTTGGACCCTGTCCATTGCATTATAATAATGCAGTTTCCATTATGCATTTTTTTTCCCTCATCTGGTGACCTATGCCCTATAAACTTGTGATGGTAGAAGTCAAGGCATAGGCATAGGCTTATTTCCACATAGAGGATTGCTGATCTAAATAATCCCTTGTAGACAAGATATAACAGTCTGAGTTGGGTATTAAAACAAAAATATTTACACCAAGAATAATCAATTACAGGACTGGGGCATGTGGTTCAAGTGGTAGCAGACTTGCCTAGAAAGCAACAAAGATTAGGCCCCGAGTTCAATTCCCCAGTGCTTCCAAGAGAATAACTTTTACAAAGAAAGAAACAGGAATAGAGGAACAAATTTTACAGTACCCTAAGTGTGCAAGAAGGCATTTAGTTTAATTTTTAATTTCTTAGTGTAAGTTTACAAACTGGAAATATTTAAGACATTTGCTTTGAAATAGTCTTACTCTACCCCTTCTTTGTTTACAATTGGAAAGGGATGTAAACCACCAAGCCTCAAAGCATCATTACATTTTGGGATAAATATAAGATAAAAAAATAGCTTATGTTTGAATTCAGGCCCACCCAAGTTTAAATACCATTTTTGCCTATTATTGCTTGTCTTTTTAATTGATTGGTTTTATTTTTTAATTTAATCTGTTATTTATTGAAAAATAAATGAATAGACTGTAGCCCAGATAATTATTATAATGATTAAGAGAAATATTATTAAAATGTCTTGTAGAATACAGAGAGAAAATATATGTTTATGTATTTGAAGTCTCTGTGTGTGTGTGTGTGTGTGTGTGTGTGTGTGTGTGTGTGTGTGTGTGTCTGTGTGTGTGTTGGTCCTGGGGTTCTCAAGGCACTATCTGTGAACTTCGTTTTGCTCAAAACTAGTTCTTTACCACGTGAGCCTCACCTCAACTTATGGCTTTTGGGGGTAGTTTGATGGAGATAAGAGAATCACCAACATTCCTGTCTGGTTGTCTTCCAACCACAATCCTCAGACTTCAGCTTTTCAGTAGGTAGGAAAATGGCCGTGTCATTTATTCATTTTAAAATAATTTCATTTACACTGCATTTCTAAATTAGTGACTAAATTTTAACATTAAGCATGAAGAGAAGGTAGCATGAATCCAAATTGTATGTCACGAGTTATTACTAAAATAAGGAAAATCTCAGATGGATGACTTTGCAAATCTACCTTAGAAATGTGACATTAAAATCTTAAGGATTAGAGTTAAAACCATACTGGATACAATTATTACGTGAATTACCATGATGCTAAGATTTTCACACTTTGCTGTGTCAGGAAATGCACACACAAACTGGACGCTGGATTATTTCATTTAGAATATGATGATTATACAGAACTACTTGGTGAAGACATGAAAACAAATTGCCCGATGGGTTTTCAGAGACAGAATAACTCGACGGAGTAATGCAAAGTCACCAGATGCAGTCGAATAGGCTTGGATCCATTCAGACTTACATTCCTCGCTTTGGTAACATTTCCTTCAAGCACATTTTAACAAATCAAGTACATTTTCAGATACCATGAGCACACAACCTATTTCCCAATGCACATTGAGTATATTATCTGGGAGAAGTATAAATTATTTTAGACTTTCTTGGCACAAAAGAAGACAGGTCTCTACCAGGTCAAAATACTATTTCAAGGCACAGTAGTCTCTTTTGGTGTGTGTCAGAAAGCCAGTGCATTTCATCTATAATGGTCAGGCATTAAACACATGACACGTGAGATCTATTGCTATGAAAATCAACGATAAGCCATTCTATGTGAGCTTACTCTTGATGTTCAGATAATCCCAATCTGTAGAACCCTTACCTCTCCACGTATTAATGAAATAGACTAATAATGCATTCAACATTTGCCAATAGCATGACAAAATTAGTATCCCACTTCTAGATATAGGAAAATAAACATCTTTTTTGCTTTTTATATAAATGGAGTAGATAGAACATCATGCCACTGTACTAAATGCTTTAGGTCTTTGCAATAGGAAATTTGGTCTAAATGCGTGGACTCAAAAGATTAGGAATAAAATTCGGCACCAGGAGTTTCTGCCATAGAAAATGTAGACTATGCAAGGAATCATAAATACTTTTGCTCCTGTTGCTTCAATTCCTATGTTTGCCTGAAAAGGTTGAAATCAATAAATATTGCAATAAAAACATTATTCAATTATTGACTACAGATTAAGACTTGAACATGAACCGGCCGCAAGGCTACCACAACAGCTGTGTTATTTGGGATTCTAGATCCTCACCTCTCCTCCAGACACTCATTCTTTCCTCTGTTTCTGGGAACTGGCAAAATCATAAGATTTCTTTTTCTTATATAAAACTATAAAGATAAGACATTGGTGGAGAATTGTAGTAGTAGTAGTAGTAGTAGTAGTAATATTAGTAGTAAAATTTCTCAAATTTCCCATCTTAATTTTTAAACCCTAGGAAATTCAACTGTTTTATATATATATATGTATATATATTATATGTATATATATATATATATATATATGATAAATACATGAACATTTAATTGAAAAATCTCATTAGCTGTTCAAATATATCATCACAATGGTGAAGAACATTTGGAAAATTGGGATTGAAATATAGTGATAAATGAAGAACCACTGTTTCTCTAAGAGTTCTGTTGATCATTGGAAGAGTGGAGACCACAGTTGTGACTGAACACAGAGGACTCTCGGATTGTAGTTCCTGATTCAGGGCTCTGGGTGGGACAGGAGTAGATTAACCATGGACCAGCGAACACACATGGAGGAAGGGTGAAACAAAAATGAACTCTTGCCTCAAAATTTCAAGCTGTACAACTTAGAGTTCAGTGACAATTATATTGACATGGAATCACAGGGAACGTGGGTATTAACACAGTACTGCATCTGCCATTGCTGATCATACCACTGGGAGGCAGAAACTCTTTACTGCGAAACAGGAGGACCTCATGACCATCAAGAACAGAGGATGGAATTCTAGAGCAGGCACAATTGTTTCCTATGGTTTTTAAATCAATACATCAGCAACTAAGTTTCTAGTAATCGGAGTATAAACAGCAGGACAAGCTCAAAGAAGCAAAGGATACAGAGCATGTGGAAAGAAATGAAAGAGAAAAAATAAAGGAAAATATTGAAGAAGTAATAATACTCTGGTGACAACATGGAAATGTAAGAAGGAATAAGTTCCTATCAATGATGGGAATTAGTAAACAGGCTTGAGAAAATCCTTCAAGTAAAATTCAGTACCAATCTTCTTTATTTGGATAATTGTTAAATAATCATACACATCACTGTGCCCACTCATGCGTTATATAAATTGGTATACATTACGGCAGGACTCAACAAACGATGCTGCAATCTGTCATCAAACACATGGCACACTCAGCATTTGTGTTTCTTCTTCTTCCTCTTCATGGTTTTATTTACTATTCTCGGTGTAGTCTCTTTTGCGGGATAATTTTGCTGAAGTCAAATCTTTAAATCTTTGTTTTATGATGAAACTTTTATCTCTTTGTTGTGGTACACAAAAGGATTTCAAATGCAATGTTTTATTCATTTTTCAAAGTCCAAAGCTCCTTAGAATCTCTGTGGCTTGTATTTATTTTCTCCTCTTTTAGTAGTTAGCAACAATCATACAGCCAGCAGGACCCTTTGCCTCGGCTCCTTCCCTTCCACCATACGCCATGCACTCCTCCCCCCCCCCCCTTCTAGCTTCACCCCAGATGGCCTTCCTTTGAGAGAATCTAACTTCCAAATGGGATTTCAGACTGACAGGAGGAAAAAGAAGAAATTACTACTTGAAGTTGTTTTTCACTTCAAAGCCTTCTTTAGTGACAACCCTTCTTCTCTTTAAAGCAGACAAAATGGCAAAGGTGCAAGGTTACTACCGTGCATTTGAAAGCATCAAACTCAGCTAGGGGTAAATTCAATCTGAGTCATCTTTACTTTAGAACGGGAGAAGATTAGCTAGTGTGTTTCACTTGAGTGTCTTAGGTGCTGCCCTTTCCATAGAAGTTTCCTTTACTTAGGGAAAAAAATGAAAGTCTATGTTAATGTACTATAAAAAGCTAGAGTTTGGGATTTCGACTTATGTTAACAGAGATGTTATGTTCTCTGTGTCAGTGCTATCTGCTAGAGGAGCTCTGTCTTTTCCATGAGAAAATATTTGACTTTTTTGGTAATGTTAGGGATTGAATCCAGGGCTGCAAGCCTACTAACTACTGATCTTCCATTAGCGCCTCTCCTCGCCACCCTCCCCCCCCCCCCCCACACACACACACTAGGATATCTGTGAATTATCAATGCTGTGCAGCAGGGACATTGCCCATTGAGGATATATACTTCTCCATCCTCTATCTATGATGAAGATACAGGATATGTCTCATGGCTTACACCTCCTCCATCTTGTGTCTTGGAGGACTGTTGTGCAATCAAAATGTAGCATTTTTGGATAATCTAAGAATAGTGGGCTTATGGACAGAGGAAAGAGAGAAAGATTCAATCTATGCTGCCGATGGGAATGTAAACTAGGGAAACTAATATGGAAATCAGTATGTAGATTCATCAAAGAACTACAAATATACCTAGGTTACTAAATTAAATCAAGAAAGAACAGAGGTAAGTATACATCCATGCTGTCACAGATGGACAACCAAGCTCTTTCTTTTTTTTGCAATTTTTTATTGTGATTAAGTGATTACATAAATTTCACAAATTTTACAGTATTGTGGGATCGTGATAGTTAAAGTCACAAACACATTCTAACCTTGATGGGGTAAATTGTCTATATCGTGCTCTACAAAGTTTATGATTTCTATGAGCTTTGACAATACAGTTATTTCTTCCAAAACGGGTGATGTGTACATTCCTTTCCTTTTGCTTAGTGTCAACTGATCCCTCTTTCCTGTTCATATCCTCCCTCCCATCCCATTTTGTTGCTTAGTTCATTTTAATCAATGTCCAAGGCAGCTGATGGGTCCCGCTGTTGTATTTTTTCCCGTTTCCCTCTGGTGTCCTCCTCCTAGTTTCCCCCCGACATGCACATGTATACCATATATGTGTTCCGCAGCATGGGGTCATTTAGTAATGATTCGACCAGATGAGTGGAAGTCCTTTGTTTCTGGAGTCTTGTTTACTTTGTCGTTTTTAGATTCAACATCCACTTATCAGGGAGACCATGTGCCGTTAACCTCTTTCTTGGCTTACCTCACTCAACATGATTTCTTCCATCCATTTCCCTGAAAATGCCATTATTTTCTCCTTTCTAATGTCTCTTTCTAGCCAGCTTGGGTAGTTTGCCCAACAAGCAATGAATGTATGAGGAAAATTTGATGCATATACAAACTCTGGCTCTCTCACTATTGGTTGCTTGAGAGATAACTTGCAGGCCCCCATACTGCTATATGCACCATGACATACAGCCAGAGGTGAGGTTCATTTTAGAGTCAAATAAGGCACATTTGTCCATGTAGATGGTAAGTCCCTGAGACTTTGAATTGGAAAGACTGCTCCATAAATAGCCTGTGTTCTGTATTTCATTGTACTGGGTTAGTGATAGACCACTATTATCATCTTATCAACTTCAGGCATCAGGAAAGAAGAGTAGCATCATGCTACAAGCCATACAATCATATACTAGGCTGCGTGAGTATCTTGTCAATAACATTGTAAGAACATAGTTGACAAAATAAGGAAACGAGTAAATTCTTTCAATGAAGCAGAAATTGAATGAGAAAACACATTGTCCAACTTTTCTGTCTCCCTATAGTAAAATCATAGAACATACATGTACATATGCAAAAGGATGCATGTGAATATACATATATAAAGACGCATTCATGTGTATATACCCAAACTCACATACACATAGAAACACACAATCTACGCTCAGATAATCTAGCTGCTGAATATTGCAAAATTCTCCAAAAATTATTTTGGAGAATTAAAAGTGAAAGAAGACTTCCTTTATTTAGACATAATTTTTTACAGACATATTTTTTAGAGTCAGCCCAGCTTTCAAACCAGAAAGTAAGAATTTTGCAATATAGAGAACAAAATGCACACTCGCTGATGAGTATAGATGCCAAAATCTTATTAAGAAGTAGTGATATTCATTCATTAAATATAATACATACAAAATGTGATTTCTTTGAATAATAAACTATTTCAATATTTGAATACTAACATATTATCACATTATAAAAATTTAGATGATGTCATTAGAAATTACAAGCACATCTGATAACACCACAAATTATTAACAAATGGCACAAAGAATCAACAGTTTCAATCTGAACAAAAGTATCTGATTATATGCAACTAATTTCTTAATGATGTAACAGCTAATATTCTCCTCTGTGTTCAGTCAAAAGACCAAATTGTTATTCATCATCAGGATATTTATTTAAGAAAATAAAATTTATTTAAGAAAATAAATAGAAAAATATCCAGGAAAATTAATACATTTAAACTAATTTTCATATGATCTATTTATGCATGTTTAGATGCAAATACAAGAGTTTATTAAGAGTCCATAACTATAGCAAATTTTCTGGAGTAAATGGCCATAGGGTAAAATCACATGTACTCTTATTAGCAATATATTAGCAATTAGTCAATGGAATTAATTTTTGCAACCACACAAACAAAATAACTATTAAATGTTTCAGAACTGCTGAGAAATAATTGTTTATACTTGTGTCTAAAAGCTACCATGCCTTGCTAATATAAATTTACTATATCAACAATTGCAGAGATACACTATGATGATGAGTTATCTATATACTCCATGAAACTAGAACGAAGATTTCAATTTTCCTGATTTCCTGATTCAAAAATTTCAGTGGCTAAGAAAATGTCCTGGATTAGCTGTGTCAATTGAAAAGAAAGTTACAAATGGATGGTTTCCGGGAATATTTTTTTGTGTTTATTATAGCTGGCATATTATCCTTTCAGTACTCACTTTGACAAAGGAATCAGTAGAAATCAATAGAGACTATAGAATCGAACCTGAGTCTTTCTATTGGCAGAATCCACAGAGAGAACTGACGTCATCAGTGAGCCAAGAGCTGTTTCCTAACTTTGTGATCTGAATGGTTATAGGGAAATGGGGGTCTTTAAACTTCATGGAAAATAGTTACACACTCATTTTCAATAAACTTAAGCACAATGATGTGAAAATAAAACTTCCTGGGGAAGCCAATAAAAAATATGCCTGACATTTTATATGTCAAAAAATAAACATGAAAAATATTAACCATAAAGTTAGGACTGATGAATTGGAATTCATTAAAGTTAACATTTTATGTTTCTTGAAATATAACATTAAGTTACTGAAAATGTCAGCTTGTCATCTGCAGACTCAGGAGATGTCTGTGTGTATGTTATATGTGATAAAAGCTTCATATGAAGATGGTACAAAAATATCAGCCAAGTAACATTAATAATTGGATTTAAAAATGGCAGAGACTGGACAATGTCTGAGTATAGATATTTTGGCAATACTGGTCTTTGAACTCAGGCCCTCACACTTGTTCTACCACTTGAACACCTTAAACTCTGCATTTTGCTAGTTAGTTGGAGATGGAGTTGTTTAGAATTTTTTATATGGATTACTATGGAATTGAGTTCATCTAGATCTCAAGGTTCTAAATAGCTAGGCTTACAGAGGTGAACCACCAGCATCTAGTGACAATATGGATCTTTAGAAACCATTCACAAATCGTCTTGGAAAAATCAATACATATGAATATTTATTATATTCACACTTTATCTCATGAAAAATTTCTCATTAAATAAGATAAATAATGACTAAGATCTTTAATTTTTAATATGTATGATCCAGACATAATTATGTAGTATCAGGGCATATAAAATTATTTGTGATATGCACAAACACAGACACAGACACACACACACACCACACACACACACACTAACATCTGTTTTGTCCCCAGGCCATAGTAATTAGGAATATAAATTCTTCAACATCCTGAAATAGAATACATAAACAACATATAAATTTGCTGTTTTCTTTCCAAAATATTTTTTTAACATTTAATGTTTTTTTAAACACATGCTTGCCTTTTACTTGAAAACATATTGTTCCATCATTCATTTAAAATATTTTCCAGACATCAGTATCTAAACCTGAACCCTCATATTCGAATGGAAATGATGTACAAATAATGGTTTTGAACTAAAGGAGGTGAAAAGAGAGTAAATGAGGTTAGAATGCATAGACATATTTTATCCTCAATTCAAGAGCAATTTTTGAGTGATTTCCTGGGTTTGATTCCCAGTACAGTGTCAAAAAAATTAAACCCCACACTTTTTTAAAATGAAAATTAGGAATTGAGTCCCTTTCACAAATGGAAACAATATCTTTATACTGGAGATTTTTTAGCATTATTTTTAACAATCACATCTAAATTTCTAAAGTGCTATATAAACAAGGTTAATTTCAAAGCCTTAAGTACAAATAAGAAAAAGTCATTCTATATTCACTTTTGACTTTTAATCATAAGTATTTTGCCATTTCTCTTTCTTTTGAAATTAATGATTCTCAAGAAATAGACACATTGACCAGAATGACAATTTCCTGATGTTGGGAATTGGTTGTATTAATACATAAACTACAAACCCATTTAGTGTACTATAAAGTATGGACAGAAACTTCATTTATGCCATCAAATGACATTTTTAGTCAAGAATTTATTTTGTATTTTTGAGTAAGTGTAATGTGAGATATATATATATATATATATCCTATATGATGTATGTATCACAGTATACTTATCTCTCAATATACATATTATACTTACACATATACACATTATACTTATCTATATACTTATCTATATATATTTAGGCATTTAATTTATATGTTATATATTTTATGTGCAGAGTATATATGATCACCATTTCCCGATTTTCATGCTGTGTTAAAGTATGAAATTCTTATTCTTGAACTATGTGACCTACAGTGAGTGTAAAAGGCTACTATTTAATAATATAGCAATTCACTATGGAACTGTCATCATAAGCTTTTCTTTGTGGTATGTTAGACCATCTTCATCTGCTAATGATCAGAAAATATATTTTCCAGAAAAATAAAGACAAGATTTTGCAAAGTACTTATGAGAGAAATGTTACACTTTTTCCTAGAATCATTAATCCAAGCAAACAGTCAAATCTTACTTTTATAGCATTTTACACATCAATACGTTAACATCTCTTCAACATGTTTAAAAACTGCAGTAATGTGTTAGAATATCAGTTATTATGCTCACTGAAGTGTGCTCTATAATTGCAAAGATGAGATTGCTTGTTGAAATGTAATGTGTGTGTTTATATGGAAATATGAATAAATAATTATGAAAGAAAGTTGAGATATGTCATGTTTCTATTGAAAAAAAGTTCTCTTGTAGCAGAGTTGAGGAACAAACAATTGCCAGTATTAGTTTATTTAAGATTTCAGTGTTTCAGGTATCAAAAGCATCCATAATATTCTTAGTTCTTAACTGTCTTAGTTTCTTAATTCAAATGTTATTAGCAAGGTATAATTAATGTCTTATTTGAGACGCTTTCTATGTTGAGGAGACGAGGTGAATGTTCTTTCTCGGATTGCTCCAACTTTCTCTGCTCTTTGTCATGAGGAACTTTCTACATTAGGTCTAACATTCTCCCCAAATGGAAGCACCAGGGTATACAGTAAATGCACAAGGGGTGGGTATAGACGAGTTTTGAAACACTTTGATGGATGCATAACATTTTGATGTATAGAAGAAAATGCTGGTGGTGCATCTAATTTTTTATTTTATTTAAGTTGCTGTGCTGTCATTCAACAGAGCACTTTATGAACACGGTATTTCTTGGTCGGTATCACCCCTTTCCACATTCTCACCCACCCCTCCCAACGACCTCTTCCCTCACGTTGTAAATCTTTGAGGGTATGTTTTGAATGTTTTCCCTTTAACAAAGCCAGTTAGGTATACCATGCATCTTGATCACTTCAACGCCGTCTCCTTCCTCTTGGATGCACGCCTTCCCTGGTTTTCCCAATTCTGAGGTGTATACAATGCACTCTTGCCTGCATTCTCTCCCTTCTCCTTTCATTCTTATACCCCTCTCCCTTGCCACCCTTCTCTTGTAAGTCTACATTTTCTGATTCTTATTTTATTGGACTTTGAATTAGTCTTAGAATTATACTATTTGTACTCTCCATAGAGTCTCTCAGATTCAGTTAATGCATTTATAATGGCTTGCATACCACCTACCATGTTTACTTATAGATTTCTAGGCTATTCTTGCTACCACAAACAAGGGAGGCCATGAAACCTGCGTTTGTCTGTGTTGGTCACATTATGCTACATGTTTTAAACAGCAGATGATGGCAAACATGAGGAACCCTGGAATCAGAGATTGCACTGGGAATCGGGTGAACGTGTCACCCCGTTGCAACTAATATTTCAATCATTATGGAAGACCAATCTGTGCTAATTTTAACAGAACTTGTTATTGTGGTTTGCAACATTCACATGATAATTTACAACTATCAACAAAATGTAAAGTTCCATTGTAATAAAACTTTGGTGAAATCATGTATTTAAATGACCAGAAACATTACAAATAATTGAATAGTAAGCCAAATATTAGTAGACATTTTGAAATTTCAATCTTTATTGCTTTTCATAATGCAAATGCTTATTAATGTCTAGAATCATCAGTATTTAACAGATAGCTGACTGAATGAAAAATTTAATCCAAAAATATTTTCCCATGTAATTTTTTTAGATTTTTTTATTATTATTTGAAGTCTTCAGGAAATGTGAAACAAAAAGTAGATTTTAATTTGGTTCATTGATGGATATTGTTTATTTTTGAAAATAATATTTCATACAATCAAATGTTTTTATATTTAATATCATTTATTAGTGCTATTTTGTAGTGATTGCACTTTTTCTTAAATGATTTGTTTTTGCAATAAAGACATTACTAATAGTAGCAAATGTTTAAAACAATAAATTCAATTTAACATTGGTATTGCCAAGACTTATAAAAGTTAGACTTTTGTCTTTAATTACTGCATGTAATATTCCATAAAACATTCCTTCTCATTAGATTTAAAGTCACGTATGTTCTGCTGTGTCAACTAGTCTAATCATTTGACAATGAAGTAGCCTGGTATACAGATGACCATGGCTCCAATCGCTGTTCATATCACAAGCCTATTGTGCTGATTCTTTGAATAGAAATCACATTTTTGTTGAGGTTTAAGAAAACTTCCTTTTCCATGGATGTCAAATGCTTTAAACCTATGCGCGCGTGCACACACACACACACACACACATAATCAAAGAGAGATGCAAAGTTTGGACATAATAATAAGTTCCAGGCATTTTTCCCCCGTACAGATTTCCTTTTACAATTCTGACATTTCTCATCTTCTGCACATTAGATATATTTATGGCTTCCACCCATAACTCCTGTTATTAAATCCATGATGAATGGAGATACAGTATGACCAAGGAAAGTTTAAAGTGTTGTTTCAAGAAATAACCTGGCTAAGGTTGCTTATCACAACTGCATCTAACCTACTCCAGCCTTCTCAGTTTGTGAAAATGAGCTGAGTATTCTCGGAGGAAATGCAAGCTCTATAGCAAGATTTAATCTTCTGCAAGGCGCTAGTCCAGAAATACCGTAACACCAGCTGTTCTCATGGGGTATTAGCATTTCTGCTTATGGCTTCAGCTGCTTCTCAGAAGTGCGAAGAAATGCAAACATAGAAAGTGTTCATTTTTAACATTAGCTTGAATTTGGAAATCAGGGGACATTCATCAGTCCCCAAAAGGCATGATGTGCATTTTTGCTCAATATTTTATTCAATGAGTGGTGTTTGACATAGTCAAGGCTCAGAGAAAATCCTGCCTCGCTGTATTTCTTAGCTGGGGCTTAGGAGGCCGATCTTCAACTATTGTCTGTGAGTGCTCCGTGCGACTGAATACAAGACTAGATTCACCGTGCTTCTCCTTTTAAGATTGCCATACTTAAATGCATCCATTTAAGCTTTATGTCATGAAAGTTATAGGATTATAAAAAAATAGTTTTATTATGTTTTAGGTGCTTAAACCTCCTTCTGAGGTATGAACAATGAGGACAATAGTTTTATAGATCATTACTGAAATGGGATATAGAGTGGGATTTTGTTATACTTGCAAGTGTATGTTCATTCAGTTTTGAAATTTGCTTTACTGATACTTGCAGCCTACATTTCATTAAGTTGCACAAATTACACCTCTTTCTATTATTACATCAATACAAACTGACCACTTTAACATGGTACAATCTGTGGCTTTTATCCACCACTACTCTACATAATACTTTGCAAAATACAAGCGTTTTAAATATTCCTTAAAAATATTTATTAAGATATGGATCGGTTCCGGGAAGATGGCGGAGGAGAAGCTGGAATCTGAACAAGCTCTTGCATAGAAAACAGTTTCAGAGTTCCAGTGAACAGTCCCAAGCCAGAGAATCACACCAAGTGTGCCATCACAGGACAGAGAGTTAGACAAGAGAGGGGAAGCCAAGCAGACACATCTGAGCGTCTGCCAGCAGCTGCTGCTGCGGCGGCAGGGTCGCAGCGGCGACCGCAGCCGCGGCCATACCTGAGCGCTCACACAGAGAGTCCAGGACGAAGGAGCCAGACCCAGCGGGCAAGCAGATTCTACTCAACACCAGCAAGAACCGACAAGGAGCGGACAACTTCATCCTGCACTTTGCAGACCAGAGACGACCCAGGATCCAAGACTCGGCGTGAGTAGCCCCACTTCCTCACTCCTTCCCAGGGAGCAGAGGAGGGAAGGCCACCCCTCCCCCCCCCCCCAGCACCGGTGATCTCCATCTTGGATACCGACAAAGCTCGGAGGAGCGGCTAGCTCCAGCTCAGGCCTTGGAATAAAACGAGTCATTTAGCAGGTCACAAGAACTTAACGGCGAAGTGACCTCACAGACTCAGTTCCATCCAGGGAAAAGTCACCCAGCTCAGGCGCCAGCCATTGGAGTGGCTCTCCTCACCGGGTAACCAGAGCCAGAGGCTGCGCCTCCCTCTAGCAGCCACCACAATCAATTGAAAAACAGAAACCCTGAGAATGGCTCCAGGCTGGGTGCTGTGAGTTTTTTTCACAAAATAGCCCCAGGGAAAAGCTACTGTTTATTGAAAGGCCTCAACTCTACCCAGAACCTAGCCTCATCACTGCATCCCCCTCTTTTGTGATTCTCAAAGCAGATCACCCTCCCAGTAAACTAACCTGGGAGGGGGAATCTCAAAATCTTGGGTAAAGCAGAGCATTTTTCTGCCTGTTCCAACAAACTGACTTAAGAAACCAATCAAGCCACAGGAACTCAAGCTGACCAGAGACTCCAACCACACTCTGGTTACAGACAAAAGGGAGATACAGGACTCTTCCCACCCCTCCCCCCCCCAAAAAAAAAATCAAAGACCTTTTTTTTTTTCTTCTTCTTCTTTTCTTTTTTTCTTTTTTTTTGTTTTGTTTTTTTTTCTTCGTTTTTTGTTACCTTATATATATAAAAAAGTTTTTTTTGCTTTTCTAAAACTTTTATGAATCTTTAATTTTTGCCTCTTCTGAAAAAATAATTGTTTTCCATTAACTTTTTTTTTTTCTTTTCTCCTCTTATAATTTTTATTTTAGGAATATGTGAATGTGTGTTTTCCTTTCTTTTCTTGTCTTCTTTCTCTTTTTCTTTCATTCTTAATTATCTTTTTGTTTTTTGTCTAGCTCTACTGAACTTCTGATCTTTTCTTCTCACTTTCCTATCCTTTCCATCTTTTCCTCTTTGTTCTTCTTTATGTGACTTAACTCTTGTCCTGCACATCCTCAGATAAACCCATAGTTAACCAGTAGACCCTACCCCCCATTGTGTACACACTTAACCCACAAACTTATTACTCAATTCAAAACCTCTGAGACTTAAATTCATTAATAGCAGTACTACCTCTTTATACCTATATAATATTTTAAGCATTTTTTTAAAGTTTTCCACATCTCCTCTATGTCCCTCCCTTTCTCTCAACATATTCATATTCCTCTATAAATAGATGGTCTTTTAATCTCTAAAATAACATTAATTTTTACGTTTCTATTTTTTTTTCTGGTCTCTTTTCATTCCCCTTTCCCTTTCTTCTTTCTCTCTCTCTCTCTACTTGCATCCTACCCAACCTATTTCCTGCACTGTGATTAGGACATAGTTAACTCTCCCTGTGCCTCCCCACACCAATCTATTCCTATTTTTTACCCACATCTCTCCCTAACCCTAATAATTTCTGGTTTTCCAAATTCTTCTCTGCGGTTCGAAGTCCTTTAACATATAGTTGTTTGATGTCGAATAGATGTATCTGTTGAACTAGATTGTATCTGTAGACTATTGACTGTACAAATGCAAACTTTGGTTGATGGTTGCCTTAAGATAGTGTTCTAGCACAAAACTGGTGCTATCTTCATCTCAAATGGGCAGAGTAAGCCGGAAAAACACAAGAAAAATGGCAAATTCGGGTATCTCAATTCCCAATCTTGATAATCAGGGGTTAGAACAGATAATGAATAATCGAGAGGAGAGTTCCCAAACAGCGCTACAAACACTGCTGGCAAACATGATAAATGAAAAGTTTGACAATGTACAAAGGACTCTGTATGAGCGTGACAGGGAGAGAGAGGAGGCATCCCAGAAGTTTATACAGGAATATCATAAGCGTGAGGAAGCTACTCAAAAACTGATACAGGATTTGCGTGAACAACTTGAGAATACTCAAAGAGAAAGGGAGGAATGGCGTGAGCAGGCTGAGAACACTCAAAGAGATCTGCAGGAATCCCACGAACGGGAGGAAAGAGAACTGCAGGAATCCCACAAACGGGAGGAAGCTAATCAAAGAGTAATTCAGGAATTGAGAGACCAGGTAGAGAACACACAAAGATCACTAAAGGCATTCATGGAATCCATTAACAAAGAGCTGAAGGAAGTCAGGGAGACCACAAAGGGAATGCTGAATGGAACCCAACAGAAGGAATGGGAGCCCAAAGAAACCATAACCAATCAACTAAGTGATTTGAGGACAAACACTGAACACCAAATTAAGGAAGTAAAGAAATTCATACAAGACCTAAAACAGAGCTTCAACAAAGAACTTGAAGCCATCAAAGCTGACCAATTAGAAGGAAAAGAGATAAAAAACAAAGTAGAGAGTCTTGACAGCAGGTTAGACCATGCAGAAGATCGAATCTCAGGGATTGAAGACAGCCTAGATATTATAGAGAAAGAACATACAACCATCCAAGACAAGTCCAAGAAATATGATAGATCTATCCAACACCTGGAAGACACCATCAGAAGGCCTAATCTAAGGATAATGGGTGTAGAGGAGCACCTAGAAACAGAAGTTAATGGTCTAGGAAATTTGTTTAACAGGATCCTAGCAGAGAACTTCCCAAACATGCAAAAAGATAGGCCTGTCCAGATACAAGAAGCCTTTAGAACCCCAAATAGACCAGACCAGAATAGGACATCCCACCGCCACATTATAATCCACACAGGATCAACTCAGAACAAGGAAAAGATCCTTAAAGCTGTCAGAGAGAAAAGGGTAATCACTTATAAAGGGAAACCAATTAGAATCACCTCAGATTTCTCAGAAGAGACAATCAAAGCAAGAAGAGCCTGGAACGATGTATGCCATGCCCTATCAACCAAGAATACTGTACCCAGCTAAACTCTCCTTCATAACCGAAGGCCAAATAAAAACCTTCCATAGCAAAGAAAAATTGAAACAATACATCTCCACCAAACCAGCCCTACAAAAGATTCTTAAAGATGTCCTACACATAGAAAACCAACAAGACCGCAATAAAGGCCAAGAAACTTCACCCAAACTGAGAATCCAAGAACCATAGGAAGAACCCAGTTTTCGCAGCCCCCAAAAAGGTAGATAACATGGCAGGAACTCCCAAATACCTCTCAGTCCTAACTCTTAATGTTAACGGACTGAACTCTCCAATTAAGCGACATAGACTGTCTAGTTGGATTAAAAAACAAGAATCTTCTATCTGCTGCCTGCAGGAGTCACATCTTGCCCGTAAAAACAAACACATTTTCAATGTGAAAGGCTGGAACAAAATCTACCAAGCAAACGGACCCCATAAACAGGCGGGAGTTGCAATCCTAATATCAGATAAAATAGACTTCAAATTAAAATTCGTGAAAAGAGATAAAGAAGGTCACTACATACTAATTAAAGGATCTCTCCTTCAGGAGGATATTACAATTCTAAATATCTATTCACCAAACAATGGAGCACCCAAATTTATCAAAGAAACACTACTTTCCCTCAAATCCCATATAGATCCAAAGACATTAATAGTTGGGGATTTTAACACACCACTCTCCCCACTAGATAGATCAACTCGGCAAAAACTCAACAGAGAAACCACAGATCTAAACAGCTGCATAGATCAACTAGACTTAACAGACATTTACCGAACATTTCACCCAGCAGCATCAGAATACACGTTTTTCTCAGCAGCACATGGAACATTTTCTAAAATAGACCACATTTTAGGCCACAAAGCAAACTTGTCTAAATTCAGAAACATTGAAGTTATACTTTGCATTCTCTCTGACCACAAGGGAATAAAATTAGAACTCAACACCAAAAGCCACCAAAGAAAGTCCGGTATCACATGGAGGCTGAACAACACACTGCTCAATCATGAGTGGGTCATGGAAGAGATTAGAAAGGAAATTCAAATGTTCGTGCTATTCAACAAAAATGAACACACAAAATACCAGCTCCTCTGGGACACAGCAAAGGCAGTACTCAGAGGCAAGTTTATAGCTCTGAGCTCCTACATCAACAAATTGGAGAGATCTGAAACTAGCAATTTAATGACGCATCTAAACCTCCTTGAAAAAGAGCAGCAAGATAAACCCCAATCCAGTAGACGGAAAGAAATAATCAAAATTAAATCAGAATTAAATGAATTAGAATCCACAAAAACTATAGAAAGAATCAACAAAACAAAGAGTTGGTTCTTCGAAAAACTTAACAAAATTGACAGACCCTTAGCAAATCTTATCAGAAAAAGAAGAGAACACACCCAAATTAATAAACTCAGAGATGAGAATGGAAACATCACCACGGAAACAACCAAGATTCAGAACATTATAAGGGAATACTTCTCAAAACTGTATGCTAATAAGTTTGAGAACTTGACAGAAATGGACCTCTTCCTAGCAAATATTGACATGCCAAAACTAAACCAAGATGAGTTAAACTATCTTAACAGGCCCATATCAAGCATTGAAATAGAAACAGCAATAAGAGACCTCCCAGCTAAGAAAAGTCCAGGACCAGATGGTTTTACAGCGGAATTTTACAAGGCCTTCAAAGCAGAGCTCACACCAATTCTCCTCCAACTCTTCAATGAAATTGAAAGAGAAAGCTCACTACCGAACACATTCTATGAAGCCATCATAAGCCTCATCCCAAAACCAGGCAGGGACTCATCAAAGAAAGAGAACTATAGACCCATTTCTTTGATGAACATTGATGCAAAACTTCTCAACAAAATTTTGGCCAACCGACTTCAACAATTCATCCAAAAAATCATACACCACGATCAAACAGGATTCATTTCAGGGATGCAAAGCTGGTTCAATATACGCAAATCAATTAATATTATTCATCACATCAACAGGAGCAAGAATAAGAACCACATGGTTATCTCAATAGACGCAGAAAAAGCATTCAACAAGATCCAACACCTCTTTATGATGAAGGTTTTGGAAAAATTAGGAATCCATGGAACATTCCTCAGTACAATAAAGGCTGTATATGACAAACCTACAGCCAGCATTATACTCAATGGTGAAAAACTAAAGCCATTTCCTCTTAACTCAGGAACAAGACAGGATGCCCACTCAATCCACTTCTCTTCAATCTAGTGTTAGAATGCCTAGCTACAGCAATAAGACAAGATGCAGACATAAAGGGGATCCAAATAGGGAAAGAAGAAATAAAACTCTCCCTCTTTGCAGATGACATGATCTTGTATTTAAAGAATCCCATAGACTCCACTCCCAAATTACTTAAGCTGATTCAAAACTTTGGCAAAGTAGCAGGTTATAAAATTAACCCCCAAAAATCCATGGCTTTTCTGTATGCCAACAATGAGAAAAGTGTGGCTGAAATTAGGAAAGCAACTCCATTTGTAATAGCCCCACAAAAAATAAAATACCTAGGAATTAACTTAACTAAAGAAGTGAAGGACCTCTATGATGAAAACTTTAAAATCTTGAAAAAGGAAATCAACACAGAACTTAAAAAATGGCAATACCTCCCATGCTCCTGGATTGGAAAGATTAACATTGTGAAAATGGCAATACTTCCCAAGGCTATCTACAAATTCAACGCAATACCTATCAAAATTCCACCCTCATTCTTCAAGGAAATAGAAGAGGCAATCCAAAAATTCATATGGAACAATAAAAGACCCCGAATAGCAAAAACGCTCCTCAACGGAAAGAACACTGCTGGAGGAATATCAATACCAAATTTCAAACTCTACTATAAAGCCATAGTAATCAAAACAGCTTGGTATTGGCATAAGAACAGACCTCAGGACCAATGGAATAGAATTGAAAACCCAGAAATGAACCTACAGACCTATAGCCATCTAATCTTCGATAAGGGAGCTAAAATAATAGAATGGAAGACAGACAGCCTCTTCAGTAAATGGCGCTGGCAAAACTGGTTAACTACATGTAGAAAACTAAAGCTAGATCCTTATATATCACCCTGCACCAGAATCAACTCCAAATGGATCAAAGACCTTGAACTCAAAGCAGACACTCTGAAAACATTACAGGATGGAATAGGAGAAACCCTGGGTCTCCTCGGCTCAGGCCGAAATTTTCTGAATAGAGACCCGGAAACACAACAAATCAAAGAAAGGTTGGACAAATGGGATTGTATAAGGTTGCAGAGCTTCTGCAGGGCAAATGACATAGCTAGCAAGATCAATAGAAAGCCCACGGACTGGGAGAAGATCTTTACTAGCCATACAACGGACAAGGGTCTCATATCTAAAATATACTTGGAACTCAAAAAATTAAACCACCCAACAACAAATCCTCAAAGAAACAACTGCCCAATAAGTAAGTGGGCGAAAGACCTAAAGAGAAGCTTCTCTGAAGAAGAAAGAAGGATGGCCAATAGACACATGAAGAAATGTTCAACATCCCTAGCCATAAAAGAAATGCAAATCAAAACAACATTGAGATATCACCTCACTCCAGTTAGAACAGCAAAAATCAAGAACTCTAACAACAACAGATGCTGGAGGGGATGTGGACAGAAAGGAACCTTACTTCATTGTTGGTGGGAATGTAAACTTGTTCAACCACTTTGGAAAGCAGTATGGAGGTTCCTCAAAAGACTCCATATAGAGCTCCCCAATGACCCAGCAATCCCACTTTTGGGCATTTACCCAAATGACCACAAACAAGGCCACACTAAAGCTACCAGCACAACTATGTTTATTGCAGCATTATTTACCATAGCTAAGATATGGAACCAACCCAGATGCCCCTCAGTAGATGAATGGATCAAGAAGATGTGGTATATATACACAATGGAATTCTATGCCTCCATCAGAAAGAATGACATTGCCCCATTTGTTAGGAAATGGAAAGGCTTGGATAAAATTATATTAAGTGAAGTAATCCAGGCCCAAAGAAACATAGGTCCCATGGTTTCCGTTATTTGCAATATCTAGTATAGGTATGAGTCAAGCGGAAAAAGTCAGAGAATGTGATGTTAGGAAAACGAACCCTCAAATATGTATTTTAATGTTTTTGTTTCATTCATGCATGTGTTTCTAACGCATTTATAATATTATTTCTTTGTTGCTTTGTATGTCCCTCCCCCACAGTGTAACCCCCGCTTTCACTATATTTGATGTCAGTATAACATGTGGAGGAGACAGGGACAAACAAGTCGTTTAAGGATTCAGGGGGACCTGTTGCAACAATGAGAATTACAAAATGTCATGTCAAAACCAGCTTTACAATGTCGGTGGGGGGGAGGGAGGGGGGGTATGATTGGGTGGGGGGGAGGGGGGAGGCTGGGAAGGGAGGTGAAGGGTAAACAAAGGAGGAGGCTGCAATGCTTGGTAAGAAATGTATGCATTTTCCTGCCCATGTAATTGTAACCCCTCTGTACAGTATGTTTTCAAATAAAATAAAATAAAATAAAATAAAATAAAAAAGAAAGTAAAATACCACTGTCAAACAGCAAAAAAAAAAAAAAAAAAAAAATATTTATTAAGATATGGAACCAACCCAGATGCCCCTCAGTAGATGAATGGATCAAGAAAATGTGGTATATATACACAATGGAATTCTATGCCTCCATCAGAAAGAATGACACTGCCCCATTTGTTAGGAAATGGAAAAACTTGGAAAAAATTATATTAAGTGAAGTAAGCCAGGCCCAAAGAAACATAGGTCCCATGGTTTCCCTTATTTGCAATATCTAGTATATGTATGAGTCAAGCACAAAAGGTCAGATAATGTGATGTTAGGAAAATGAACCCTTAGATATGTATTTTAATGCTTTTTTATTTCATGCATTTGTTTCTAACGCATTTATAAGATTATCTCTTTGTTGCTTTGTATGTCCCTCCCCCACAGTGTAACCCCCGCTTTCACTATATTTGATGTCAGTATAACTTGTGGAGGAGATGGGGAAAAACAAGTCATTTAAGGATACAGGTGGACCTGTTGCAACAATGAGAAGTACAAGGTCATGTCAAAAACGAGCTTTACAACGTTGGTGTGGGGGGCGGGGAGGGTAAGGGGGGAGGGTTGGATGGTGAGGAGGTAGGGGGGAGGTAGGGAAGGGTAAACAAATAAAAAAATAATTTATTAATTTCATAGCCTAATATTTCTTAACATTATATTGAAAATCTCAGAGTTGGGAGTATATTTTAGAATAAACATGATGAATTATGTTTCTGCAATTGATTTTATAAAGCTACATTGTAGCCTTGTAGAAGAAGGAAAAATTAAAGAAATTGATTTACATATAATTAAAAATATGTTTAGCTAAGTTCAACATACCAATAAATTTAAATTTCAGAAGTTTTTCTTAACGTTCATCTACTTCAATTCTTTTCAAGATTAATAAAGTTGTGGGATTTTTTTTCTTATTTTTCTAAAAACTGATTTACAGTTAATTTTCAACACAGTGCCTTGTACATCTCATTGTTACAATGGATCAACCCTACAATGGGCATCCTTGTTTGGGGTGGGAAGGGGAGAAGTTAGGGAGGTGGGGAGGAAAGGGATACTAAGGAAAAAACAAAGGAGGGGGTAACAATTCTTGATAGGAAATGTGCTCATTACCTTACTCATGTAACTGTAACCCTCTGTACAGTATCTTTACAATAAAAATATTTTAAAAAGGTGATTTACAGCAGTTCATATGGAAGAATGGTTTCTCTGCCAACAAAGTGTTTACTTCTTTAAAGGTTCTTAATATAACTTCCATATATTCATGCCAATTTTCAACTTAAAAGGATGTAATTCACTTCATGCTAAAACCAGATTTCTCACTAGAATAATGTTAATGTGTTCTTTATTTAAATCTTTATTTCTGTCAGAACTATAGCAAAGGGAGGACCAGAGTTATAAAGTTTATGAATTGTTTCTCTTTTAGAAGGAACAATAATAATCTATGATAAAATAATCTACGATAAAATCCATGATAACAATATCCCTATGCCTAAAAATATTCTTTCTTAGTTCCTCCACTAAAATCTGATCTTGTAAACTGATATAAGAGTTCAAGCATGTCATGTTCACCATGCACATTTTATAAATTGTAGCATTTGGAGTTGAACTAACTATATATAGTAGTGACGTAGAGAAGTTTTATGAAATTACAACATTTAGAAAAATCGTATTTTATGGTTTGTAGACTACTAAATGTTATTTAGATTATTAAATTTGAATGCAATGAGTGTATTACAAGGCAGAGAAAACACAGGGAGGAAGAAAGACAGGTAGAGAGCATGAAAAAATAAAAAAGGTAGACAATAAGTATTTAGAATTTCAGAAACTGGAGCTACTCTAAAGTATTAAGAAAAGGAAAAGGTTGTATTACAAAGACTTTACACAAAGTAAGATTTGTGTAAAGCGAGGGCAAGTGATAGAATCCCAAATGATGATAATAAAGTAGAAAAATAGAATTCAGGAATATAAAGAGATAAAGGTGCAATTTAGTTCAACTTGACAGTTGAGTTTCAAAGAAGAACAATAAGATATAATGTAAGATTGTTAGGAGCCAGATGGTGGAAGGTCAGAAACATCAGACTAAAGAGTTAGTCCTTGATTCAGAAGGCTCAAGGGATGCATTTCTGGGGCTTAAAGAGAATTCTAGCTCTACACAGCAGGAAAAGTATCTCTCTAGGCACAAAATCACAATAATGTTCTCTGAAGTGTTTCAGATCAGTAAAGCCCCAGGGCTAGAACTGAAGCAAATGTGGCTACAGTTTTTTACATTTTGACCTTATTGTTGATAAATAGGATTTTCCTGTGAAGAAATAAGGAATTAGTGACAATGTTCACAGGTGGCGTTTGCTCCTCTTTCTTTTATGTGCATGTTGGGCTTTGAACAGAAGGTGGGGGCTGTTATCAACTGCATGCCTCATTTGCTAACGAGCTCTAGACAGTTCCCCATGCTTCTCCTGCGTTTAGTGCTTAAATAGGAAAGGATAAAGCAAATAATAAGAGTCTTCCTAAGAAAAAAAGCAGCTTAACTATTCATCCTTGTTTTACTAAATGACAGCAAACACAGGGTTATTTGGACTTACCAGTTTTGTCATGATGTTAAAAATTAGTATCGATTTAAGCTGTAGTTAGTGTACATGTTTGAGGATTCAAAAATACACTATGCATTTTCTCTTTAGCTGTTCCACAAATCAATTGGTGGTATGAAGTCAGCTCAACGTATGAAGTTCGTTTTAAATACAATGAAAAAAAGAGGAAGAATTGACATTCCTGCTCATTTTATCTTCCTTTTAATAATGCCTAGCATCAGATACAATGGTCCTCTATAGACATTTTTCTCTAGCTTCTCCATATGAATATATGGAGTAATTGCACATTTCACAATTGATCCTGCAATTTAGATCAAGATTATTTTTGGTACCCCTTCCCCCGAGAAATTGCTTATTCACTAGTGATAGTGTCTTTCTGTTTGACAGAATAGATAGGAAAGCTCAGCAAATCTATAGATTGAAGAACAGCCAGTAAGTAATCTGAGGTAGAGAGCCTGAAAGTTTTATCTCTAAAAGTCAGAGTCCAGGGAGGAAGGGAGAAAGATGATTCATGTGAAGTAACTCACACAGAAAATTCTTTTGATTGGAGAGCATGCAGGAAAATTTTATTTTGACATTTTTGTGGTATGATGAATATATTTGTAATTTGTTACCATATATCAAGATAAGGTGTTTCCTTTGTGTCTCTTATAATTAATAACACATTCTGTAATGCATTAGAAGAAATAGGCAAATAACTAGTCACTTGACAACATATATTTAACTTGGTAATAAATAATGCAGGGACCATGAAAAGTCATTTTATGATACTAACAATAAAATGTATTATATTCTGCTTCATTCTCAATGTTCACATTCTTTGTCTGCAAGTGTAGAAAATAATGTAAGCTGTTTGGCCTTTTAATATGCCGTCTGCCTCCTGTCGGAATAAAATTGGGTATTGTAAGATATCATTGTGGGTCTTCAACCAAACACAATCTAAGAGAAAAAAAAGTCCCTAAGGAAGTCTGTTCATTCCTGAATCCCTGTAGCTTGTGTTCATGTTACTTCTCATGGACATTTTAAAACACATAGATGTCATTCCTGGAGATATAAACTTTGCGTCATCTAGTGGCTCCATCCACTAGAAATAGTGATCTTCCATAGATTTTTTTTCCTACCAGCATTGCAAAGCGCATAAGAAGTGTGTATTTACAAGTGAATTCAAATAACTAAAATGGTGACCTTGAGGACTTCAGAAGAAATAAATCCAGTACCTTGTAGGCACATAATGCACTTTGGGAAAACAGGTCTGACAAGTAGCCCTTAACCGTGGCTGAACATTTGACCAGCCATCATCATGATTCCATTAGTGTTCATTAAGAAGTTGAGTTCACCAAGCCTCAAATTGCGCTAAACGCAGCCAAGTCCTATTAAGGATAAGTGCTGTATAGGACAAGAGGTCTAAAATGTCCTGAAAACATATGCTGAATGAATAACTGATTCATAAATCTCCTGTGACCATCCTGCTGCTACAAAATCAAACCAGAAATCTAACCTTCATAGGTAAGCCCACACAGTTAGCAGATTAAGCTATAATAATCAAGACCGATTTAAATTGGTTTATTACACAATACAATTGATTTACCAAAAAAGTAATGGCTCTGCTATTATCTCCACATTTTGTTGTGGTACCAAGAGCCAATCTTAAAGGAAACAGAAGCTCTCAGTTGACAACATTCCAAGTTTTCTGTCTGAGAATATACTTTATATGAAAGGGTAGAAGGCAAGAAGTATGGATCTCCATTGATGAATGGGAAGTGATTTTTTTCTCTGCTCTGAGAGGAAGATAAGAGAAGAGGGATGTGGTTAGATCTCTCTCAGAGGGCACTTAATGTCAAGGTATTTGTGAGTCATGGTATTGCTTAGCAAAGAAAAGTCTCAGTCATGGAGGAACTTAATCAAGTGAACAACATGACTCATACTCTATCACTCAGCCTCTTAATCCAGCCACCTGTGTTCTTGCTCAAGGGATTCATCAACAAAGTGGTGATGGCAGAAGAGATGTGGTATGGAGCCAAAGCTCTGTCCTTGTGTGACCAGAGGGGATCGTAGCTCTCATCACCAACATCACCCGTGCCTATGGAGAGGTCGTTCAGCCAGTAGGCTGATGTGGCTACGGTTGTGCCAGTCCCCACACTGAGTTCTTCCTGTCGATGGGTATTTGCTTGCTCTGTCCACCCTGCCCCTAATAAAGCCTCTATGTGTACAGCTACGGTATCTAATCTATCACTATGGTTTTCACTTAGCACGGACTCTGACAAGGCTTCATTTACAGAAAAAGGAGAATGGCACACTATGTGAGCTCCTACAAGTCAGTATTCTTATATCATCTGTAACTCTGAAGCAGTCAGCTCAATAGAACCATACATCTGTGAGGATTCGACTCTTATACCAAGCACACCTTGAATTCTTTGAAAGACCACTTCAATGCTCTCCAGGAAACAGTGTATTCTTTCTATCTGCAACTCTCTCTCACACACACACATATGCATACATATGTATATATTTACACATGTATATGTATATAGACATATGTATACAGCCATACACACATGTATTCTTCAACAGAAACAATTCATATGTCTGGAATTCAATGGGAGAAAGGGAAAGTGAATCTTCTCATTATTTCTTTTATGATTCATTAATGAGAGGTTGTTTCCTCCCCTATGATTTTCAGTTCAGATTGGTTGATCAGAGGGATGTTCTGAGTGAAGGATGTAGCACACCATTTCAATGAAACTTGGAAGTTGAGATGATCACCTGAATATTTTTGGTTTCTTCTTCCAAAGAAGAAACAATTAAAGAAAGTTGCTGGTATGCCAGCTGGGGCCATGAACTCTGATTTCTGAGGGAAATGGGAAGGCGCTGTGTGGTAGGGGAAGGGGTGGGTTGGGGGAAGATAGCTACCATGGAGAAGATGTTTTGTGTGTTTCCATATTCAAGTAATCAAATATCAATGGTAGTGAGTCATCAATCCATAAAAGGCAGGTAGGGTGCCCCTCCTTTGGGGACCAAATCATTTTATTCTCAGGTCTCTGAGAATATCTTTCTCTTGTCTAATCAGTTATTATCCAGCATTAGAAGTGATGCATCTGGAGAAAAGAGTTGAGAAGTGGCCCATTTGGGAGTTTTTCCATGAGTTTCATGGAGTCAGTCATGACAGTGTGGTCCTTGGTATATAGCAGAGAGAAATAGAACAGAGGACTTTTTATGTGCTTCAAAATTTAGATCTAGAGTTCAAGTAGACATAGCTTCTTGACCTCATTCTGGGTGAGTTAAAGTACCTCTTGTCATGAGATGCATGTAAACTCTGAATGCTTTTGGTTCTCTGGGTCTGAGCATGTTGGAGAGTTCTTCTGCTCCCGGTGTCCCAAAAGGTAACAAGACACAGCCATTGTGTCTAGTTGGTCCACAAGTGTCTCGATTTGTCCAGAGGAATCCAGTATGTTCTGTTTTTTCTTCACTTCATATTCAGCTTTCATTCTCCAGAGGAGGAGAATGTATGTGGATATGCTTCACCTGCTCTCAGAACTATGTAAAGCCCATCCTATAACAACGTCCTCATTTAAAACAATCTATGCATATCCAGGCATGTCCATAGACACATGTGTATACACAGAGTGACATATCTGCACATGCATGCATGCTTGTATCTATATTTATAAACACATGATGTAGACCTATGAGATGTGTTAAGTGGATATGGATGTATATATGGATACACATGTAGGAACTGAAACCATAAACATCATGAAGCGTTGGATCTGAACTTATTCAAACACCAGGCGAACCAAAATGCCATGATGACTTACTGGAGAGAATGAGCATTTATGTTGTCAACTGATCTGCTGGGTTCTGATGTAAATAAATTCCTGTCACTCGGGACTGTCCTATGTATCCTATGATTAATTCCCTTGCTTAATTAAATGGATAGATTCCAATGGAAAGATCCCCTATCAACATGCTCTTCACCTGGGGATTAACAAACTTTGAGAAGGCTAAGAAGACACAGACCCATTCCTTCTGCTCCACCAGACTAAGAGCTGCATGGTTGAAATACTTCAATTATGTTTTTATAAATTTTAATGATTCACATTTAGTTACAGTGTGACCACCACAAAATCAATAACTTGTGCTGGTTAATAGGCAGTGTTGTGATCGAAACAAATGCTACCTCAGTGAAAGCTAGTGTGCCATGTGCAGTATTGATACTCCCACAATTTAATTCAGCCCCTGGCACCACATATGTGGCTATTGATCCAAGCTAAGGACTATCAGAAAAAGATAACATGGAGACATTTTAAAAGATAAGCCTTAGACAGAAACTGTCCCTAATTATATCCAACAAATTCAGATACCAAAAGGAATATAGATAAAAAGAAATTCAGTCACTTTAATTGTGGTAATGGTACAACTAAATGGGTAAGTCACGAAACAAAATACTCAATCACCAGTAAAATTGGCTTGATTGTATAATATAAATAAATTATATGATATAAATAAACTAATCATGTGAGCCCAGTGACTCGTGCCTGTAATCCAAGCTACTCAGGTTGAGATCTAAGGGTCTGGATTCAAAGGCAGCTTGGACAGGAGAGTCCATGAGACTCTTATTTTCAATTAACCACCAAAGAGCCACAAATGGAGCACAGGTGGTAGCGCAACAGCGTTGAGCAAAACTGCTCAGAGTCAGAAGCCATGGGCTATGTTCAGCCTCAGTCACAGCACAAAGAAAAAAATCACAATGTACTATCATCAAATTGCTGATGTGAGACAAAAAAGAAAGCAGCAGAAGAGTTTGGGAACGTTCAGAAGGAATTCTCAGGAATTGTCAAGTTTATTAATGATACATAAAATGGCCTGTTCACATTAGAATAATATTCTTGTAATGTGTACGAAAGCTATATTTCTACAAATCGTATCACCTAATGATTTCACATGTAGCCATGTACTGAAGAAATATTTCTATGAATATTTAACAAGACATGTGCACGAATATTTATGGAAGCACTATTTATTACATCCCCAAATTGCGGACCCATATGTGCACAAACTGTAGGCTGACACACTGAAATACAGTAGACCTTTGGTATATGTGGGTTTAGTGTTCACAGAAGAGGAACATTGAAGAAAACCTGCACATGGTAAGACTGCAATGATTTCAGCACAGCTCTACAGCAGGGAAGATGCTTGACTGATTTTTTTTCCCTACAATGCCACTCAACTTCTGCTAAAGTCATGGCACTTTAAACAAATAAAAAAATCATTTTATTTCTTAAAAGAAGTACATTTTTTTTACCTTGCTTCTCTGGCGTACTATTTCCTTTTGTGTGGCACAGTTTCACAAAATTAAGGGCACAGACACACCCAGCATGATTGAACACCATTCACAGCCATGAGGGAAAGAAGAAGAGCTGAATAATAAACCGAGGAATCAAAAACGCCCTTAAAACTTTCTTTACTTAAAATTTATTACTATTATTTTTTAACATGCTTGGTCAGGAGTGCATGTTTTCATCCATGAAGGAGATGGGATTTCTCTGTGTTCATAAATAGAATACTTTAACTTATGCCAAGAACGCGATTGGACCTGCATGAGGTAATGCTGAATGAAAAAGACCAATGCGGAGAAGCCTTAAATGAAGCCAGCAGCCACTGCCCTGTGGGCAGCTTTGTGACTGTAGCTGTCCCCATTAGGAAGAATTTGACTAGGAAAGATCACTTTGGTCCTAATCCATGTTATGGTAATGGTTAGAAGCGTACGTACACATTGAATATCCATTTTAAAATCCTACCAATGTGAAAGGATCTAGTTAACTTACTTTTTTTTTTCTGTTTCATAATAAACACTTCCTTCCTGGAAAGGGAGAGAGTACAGATTTATCATCTTGCCCACGGCTCTGTTCACATCATCAGGTCTGCTGCTGTTGAGTTGGGTCGGCAAGGCTTTTTGCCATGTGGTGATTTTGCACACTGCTCCTGGTTCACTGTGCCCACACAGTCGTACTCAGTGCAATCACACTGGTCAATCAGTGCTCTGAATCCTTTAACGAAACACACGCATTCGTCATAAAAGGTGGGTCCACAGAGATCAAGGAACCTGCCACTCCGTCATTCAAGCTAAACATGTTATGCATTGTTTCTGAGGATTTTCTCTACTCACAGATCTCCTCTAAGCATGGAGCTCCTACTTGCACTTTGGCCTTCATCCTACATTAAGCTTAGTAGATATATATCTTTATATTCTGGACAAGGCTAAAGGCATCTGGAATGTGTTGACTGAGAATTTATGCAGATGTCTAGGAGTAAGGAGTTGTCTAAAGTGCTGTCCCTGGTCATTTCAATTTTCCACACATGCCCTAAGAGTTCAGAGATTTGTAGAGGTATCTGAGCACATGTGTGATGGTGTAGAACCTCTTGAAGCAAAAAACACAAATCCGAGTGCGCAGCTTCTGACAAAGCGCAGCCCAGCCATTCCTTCCCTGAAAGAGAACGTCACATCAAACCACTAACTGCCACAAGTGCCGTCCTGGTCACTCTCAGCGCTGAGTTCCTGACAATTGATAATCAACAGACGGAGCAGCCAGAAGGGCCCATCCTGACCGGCTTCTTCCGACATCCATCCGGCAGGCGTGGATAGCCACAGCAGCATTATGGTTGCATTGGAAATCATACATAATAGATCTGGCCCGTGAAAGTCCAGAAGGCATGACTTTGCTGAATAAATAGATGACTTACATTCCTTTGTCACCTACTGCTGTTCAGTGAATATTTCTCACTGCGTTTCTATGTATAGGCTCCCAGGCACTCTTCCATCACCTCATAAAGGAAAAGAATGGACTTCTTCACAGATTTATTAGGTTGCCATGCTGTGCCACAGTGATAGTGTGATACATTTGCCCTGCTAGGCTGCAGGCCCATTGAGGGTGACCTTGAAGGTGGTGACTGCCTTTGGGAATATCCTCACCAAGTTGAGAGCGTTTAGCCATGAACGTGAAAGTCCATTGAATGCATACAGATGTCTGAGATGAAAACAAACAGATACCAGAGCATTGTGGCTGCAATATTTATGCAGGAATCTGAAAGAATTAACATTAGAGGACGTTGGGCTGGGGAGGTGGCTCAGTGGTAGAGTGTTTGTCTTACATGCATGAGGCCCTAGGTTTGATTCCTCAGCACCACATATGCAGAAAAAGCCAGAAGTGATGCTGTGGCTCAATAGTAGAGCGCTAGCCTTCAGCCTAAGGGCTGAGGGACAGCGCCCAGGCCCAGAGTTCAGGCCGATGGCTGACAAAAAAAAAAAAAAAAGACATTTAGGAGGTTTAGGAAATGGGCAAATCATATGGGCATATGGGTCAGGAGCAAAAGTGATGCCTCCCATGACGCATTTTCACATCAGCGAGACACTATCTGTCACCAAAGAATGGTTAGGTCAAGTGGATGAGATTATTCTAATGTGAGTCAGCTACACTGTCTTTTCATACAGAGACCCAGGAAGCACTTGATTTCCTGGCATCTCACATAATATCGTCTACAATGGACCCATTTCACAGAACAGACTGAGGTGCTGGACTGGAAGTTGAGAGGATTCCTCCTGCCAGAAAGACCCTACTCTCCCATTTGAGATTGGCTATGAGGACAATTCTGGAATGGTGATTTCTGTCTAGTCAGATACCTTGTCTGATACATTATAAATACAATGACAGGGGATGTATTATCTAGTCCATGAACTCATTAGCCAAACTGCATTGTCTGAGGACAAGCAAGGAAAACAATATTGCCTGCATTAGCATCATTCCCAGAGATCCACTAGAATGAGATTTTCTCCCACGACTCCTAAGTACACACTCTGCTGAATGCTCAGGAAGAGATTTCATTTGGCTACTGGCTTCATGCCAGTGATGGGTTAAACAATTTTAGGGTATGAATTTGGTAAACGATCTAGGGGGTGATGGATATGTCTTTAGCCTACCTTCAAACTCTGAACTAGCTTTATCTTCACTTATGAGTACAGGCATCCACTTAGATCATAGTTTGTCTCAGCTTCACTGTATTGCTAACACCTTTTGCTGTTGTATTACTGTTTGGAATATCTGTGGTAATTATGACACACAAAAATACTAGCAGTGCAATCTCACTATTCTTGACCAGTGTGAAAATGCCCTTAGCTTTTATCATTTTATTGTTGTTGTTATTATTATTATTAGTATTGTGTATGTGTGATCCTGGGAATTGAACTCAGAGCCTAATGCTTGCAAATCTAATACTCTACCTCTGGAGCCAGACCTTCAGTCATTTTGCTTTTAGTAAATATTTCTGATGAAGTCTCATGCTTTTTGCCTAGGCCAGCTTCAGACCATAATGTTTCTACCTGTTGTCCCTGAATTAGCCTGCACTAGTATCCCTGCCTTCCTTTGAGTTCTTTAGTGAACTGATCAGTTGTCCAAATAGACAATATCAATTGATAATATACCAGACAGATGAAACTTTCCTTGTCCCCATTGTTTTTGACATAGCAAATCACCTTGTAGCTCAGACTGGTCTTGAACTCACGGTGGTGCTGGGTGGCTGTTAAGTCACCATGCTTCTGCTGATGCATCTTGTGTGGTGGGTTACTATCATAGGCCATCACATCCAACACTCCTCATCTGCTAGATACCGATTTCAAGTAGGTTAACCTTCTAATTTCTGACATTCTTCTTTTATATCAAAATGTAACTATAAAAATTATAATTCCTTCTACACAAATGGAGATACTTTTATTTGCAGATAATATTCTGATTCAATGCTATCTGTAATTGGTAGTTACAAATATAGACATAGTTTAAGAAGTGGGACTATTCTTTTGTTATTTTCTAAGCTATGTTCATGCACTTGCACTCACTCTGATGTAGTTGAACCCAACCTCTGTCTGCCAATGTTTGTGCATTTGCAAACTCATTAGATGTTACCTTGCATCAAAACTTTTAAGCAATCATTTCATTCATGTAGACCTTTTTCTCCCCTGCTAGCCTGATAGACATATTCACAGCCCTTGCCTGACCTTATATCCTAAAAAGTAAGAAGCTTGCCTGAGATGTTTCAGTACAAGCAAGCTAAGTTTCAACTGCTTCTTGAAAGATCCATGAGTAGCTGCATACCTAAGATCAAGCCAGCAGTCCATCTCCTTTACTGATTGAAATGTTTTCTGTGTTCAGATTTGTTTTCATTATATGTGTGCTTGCTTTTTCGAACATGGCAAACACCCATATACTGGCAGCTGTCAAATCCTGCACAAGATGTAGAAAAGAGGGAGGGTGGTTCAAAGTATTCTCAAACCACGTAGCTATTTCTTTGGAACAGAGTCATGCAATGCTGGAAGCTGTGCATCAGTTTTTCTTAGAGAAATCTTTATTCCCCAAGGTATCAGCTATCTGATGACTTAACCATAGTTGGAAAGGTCAGTGTGTTTTTTTCCCCACAAAGCTAAATTCATTCTATTTAAAACCACAGGCATAATTTTTGCTAACAATCTTCCTGTTTATTTATAATAAGAGAAAAATAACCCTGCGTGGTGTCTCTGAAGTGGGGGGTGAGAATGTACCGATGAAATAGGTAAAAGTGGGCAACACAGCAGCTGAATGACAAAGTGGAATTCATTGTCACACAGTGCTGCACCTCACGCGAGTGATGAACCCCGGTGTCCTCAGACTGAGAAAAGTCTCTTTTGTTAAAAGGAAGAATGACTCACCATCTGGGTACAGCCTCTCTATTCTTCCTGTAAGAAAGAGGCACTGTCATTTGCTGGGCGGGAGGAGGAGGTCTCCAGCGGGGCACATATAATTGTCCAGCCCTGGGATCATGACATTCCTCAGTCCTTCCCTTCCTCCAGCACTGAACAGTGCCAGTTTTGCCTTTTCTGAGTGTTGCTGTGTCCTGTGTTCAATAATAGCAACAGCCTAATTATTCCATCTTTATTCACACAAGGATTCCTAGCTTCTACCAAGCACAAATAATGAGAAACAGTATAAATGGTGCTCAAGTATCAATAATGTCCCCAGTGTTGGTACAATTGCTCAGAATGAAGTTCATGTTGTCAGAGAAACATTGGGAGTGATCATGTTAATACCCATTAAGGAAACAAAAGGAAAGAATGAAGTGAGAGAGGGAGGAAAACAGGAAGTTGAGAGACCGAGCAGAGAAGGTGCGGGCTCATGGTGTACTGTGGCCATTGATTAGTATCATGTTTCCTTCACAGATAATTAAGAAAATGATTTCATGTTAACAGTAAACACATTCGTTCTGGACACCAAACGCTTTAAGCAGCCCATTTAATTAAAAAAGCACTCTTTATTTTATGTGTTGAAAACTGAACTTTAGCTTAGTCATGCAAGGTCATGACATTTGTGTATCAGCATGCTATGCTAAAAAGTCAGTTCTGATTCATACATTTTCATTGCTGGATTTTCCCCAAAGAGCCAAGAATTAGGTGCTACCCAATTTCTTTTAAAAAGCAGGAGCAGCAGTTCATAGAAAGTAAGATTCAAGCAGTACATAGGAACTGAATGGTACATGCTTATAATCCCAGCACTTTGGAGAAGTAGAGGTCAGAGAGTGGTGAATCTGAACAGAGTGTGTAGTGCTCTTACCCTCGTCTCTGAAATTGAAACTCCTTGTGCAACTACTTAACAAAATATACATAAATAAGTATGACTTTTAGATTGCGTATTATTCGTGAGAGCTTGCAAGGTTGGATTTTAGCAGGAAGGAAAGGTGGTAATGATTTTTCTGAGTGAAGATGAAAGCAATGTGATAGGTTTTGTTGTATAGACATCTTTCTGTGGAAGTTTCTGTTTTGCACTAAAGCATTAAAACATTTAACTTCTAAAAGTGTTGGGTAAGTTTCCTTACAATCTACTGTTAAAATTTCATTCATTACTTAATTTATTATTATTATTATTATAGGAAAACTATTGATTAATTTGATTAACAGTTAACAATGGGGAAGAAAACCAAGGCTCTACCCTGCATATAAGCTTTATTAAAAACTGCTTTCTCCTAAAAGCAGTGACAATCTGAAATGTGTTTTAAACAGAAATAGTCTTTGACTTCTGGAAACGTAGTTATAATTGATTATTTATTTGGCAAGCAAGGACTCATGTAATGTTTTCTAATTTTCTGTAAGCAAAGGGAACAAACAGTTCACTAGTTGGTTAGCATACAGAAAATGAAATGAAAATCCATTTAGAAGCACATGACAGGATTGCATATATATTTTCCAAATTACTGTCTGAAAGTTATCTTGAAAGAAAACACTTTATAAAGGTAACTCATAATCATATTTCATGTGCATATATACACATACATGCCCATATATTTCTACACATATATTAGATTTAAAAATAGAATGTCACAGTAACTTTTATTTAACCAAAATCCTGAATATTTTTAGTTTACAATATCCAAACAATATCAATAACAACTTATTTTATTAATTTGTGAGTTAATATGTTTAAATACTTGTACTAAGGGATTTCAAGTTGCACGCAAGGTGTTTCACAGCATTGGCTTGTGTTACCTCTAGAACTCCCCTAAGGGATGAAGCCAGAGCCTTTCTATGTTATCTTTTTCTTGCTCTCTCACCTTTTTTGAGGCTCCACTTCTTCTACTTGCATTCACTGAAAACAATAGCTAGATTTTCATGGAAAGAGCTGTGAATAAAGGCTGTTTACACACAGTCTTGGCTCCTACTCTCCTCTGGACACCTAACCTTTCTGTTTGCTTGGAATTTTGGAAATGACACTTCAGCACTCGGGTATTTGGAGATGAATATTGAAAAGGTCGGGTTGGAGCTTCACATCATGTGGATACTGAGGAAGTGAAGACTATTTTTAACTCTTTTGCTATCTCCTGTCCTAATATTACAGTGTACATTCATGTTTGCTCAAGTTTTTCAACACTAGGCTTGGCAGCTTTCCAAGCAGAGAAATCAGATACCAGATTCTGCAAATATGTGAGGGGGGAAGGTTGTGGAAATAACATTCTGCCCTATTTCCATGCCTTTCTTCTTTCCACTGACCTCTGTTCTGTGCCAATGAATGGGGTTTGCTGATTAACCCGGATATCGCTTACTTGGTCATTATATCTTATTACTTTATTCATTAATGCATTCATCAATGGTAAATAATTGTTATCATCGCTGAAATATCGGGCTCCATATTAGTCAGTGGGAAACCATTATACCTTGCAGAATTTCTCCTGTACATTCCAACTGGTGACTAATAAAGATGATTTGCCATATTCTGGAATGGAATATAAACTCCCTCTTTTTTTGCTGCTTTAACTTTCAGGGTTTGCTACCTTTTGGTTGTGGTTGAAGTACACAATATCCATGCAGCCCACAGGCTCATTAGGTGAAGGCTTGGTCCCTGCTGAAGGCACTACACTGGAAAATGGTGGAAAGTTAGGAGGTGTGATCTCTTCAAGGAAGGCCACTTCTGGCCTCTCAGACCTTTCTTTCTCTCATTTCTCTTTATCTTTTATGACATAAGTAGCCTCTGCCTCATGATATTCTTTCCAGGATGTTCTGACTCAATATTGGTCCAGAAAACAAAAGTAAAACAAAAGTAAGCAATCACCATGATCATCATCATCAAAATTAGCTTGAAACAATATAGCTTGATGGAATGATGGAATGAATTAAAACAGTACAATTTTCAATTAGGATATACCTTTTACTTAAGAAGAAAATGTCTCCTTTGTGAGAACAAAATATATAATTTTTGGCTTGAAAATTTGTTTGCAGATCTCCCATGGTATAAGTGGATAGTGTCCTCCAATCTTTTATGAACTTTGCTTAGACATAAGTTTATTGTTGCAATAAAATATTCTTAAAGCCTGTTTATAAAAATGCATATAAGGTTCATGCTTATTTTTTTATTGTGAAGATACCATACAACGGGGTTACAATTACATAGGCAAGGTAATGAGTGCATTTCTTATCAAGCATTGTTGCCTCTTCCTTTGTTTTCCCTTCCCATCCCTTCCCATCTCCCTTCCCCCCCACCCCCCTACTCCCACCCCCACCCCCTGGCCAAAGTTGTAAAGCTTGTTTTTTGACATAATGACTTGTAATCTCATTGTTGCAATGGTTTCTTATTTATTGTTTTGTTCTAATTTTTATTGAAATAAATATTCTATACAAATATTCCATCATTCTTAAAATATGAATGATTCAATCTCTCCATATTGGTAATATTTTGTATTCTAAATAGATAGGGCCAAAATATATATAATACTGCTGATAACATATATAACAAGATAAATGGCCCAGGAAATTCATAATAGTTTTCTAGCAAATAAACATTGGTATTAATGTATAAAGTGGACATTTATAGACATGAAATAAACCATCATTCAACTCAATAGTTGTTCAATGCCCCAAACTAATGAGTATTGTCATCAAGACAAAAAGGACAATGGCATGAAATGAAGGAACATATATCAACCAATGCATATATTGTTAAGGGAATTTCAACAAGAAGACAAGAATATCGAGCTAGAAATAAATAAATTGCAGCCTTGCTAACAAGTTTAATGGGGAATTTAGGACAGTTCCTTGAAAAATGAAACCTATCTCAAAATGGGTTTTTTATTGTGAAGATACCATACAACGGGCAAAAACTCTAAAATTTCTAAAAGAAAATAGAAGTGCAAATCTTCATGGTACTGGATTTCTTGGCTGTAGTACCAAAGTGTAAAACACAAAAACAATGGAAGAGAAATGAGACTTTCTCAAACTTAAACAAAACCAAACAAAAGCAAAGACAAGAACCTCTTATGCATCTAAGGGTATAATCCACAGGGTGAAGGACAACAAGTTAAAAAAAACATAAACCACTTATCCATTAAGGAGTTAACACTGTAATATTTTGAGAACTCCTAACACTGAACACAAACATCAAAAATCAAATAATCTGATTAAAAACAAACATTAAAATTATTGAAGAGACAATTCTTTCAAGAAAATAGACAGTCAAAATGAAGAAAACAGATGCTCCACGTCATTGGTAACAGAAACAAAAATAAAACTAAGCAGAGCTATAACTTCATATCCATTAGATTGACAATTACCAAGAACAAGCCAACAAAGATCCACTGGGATGCTTGTAAACGCTTGGTGACATTGCATCATGGTCCAGCCGCCATATGAGGGAGGTTTCAGAGTGAAATAAAATAGAACTACTCCATGTCCCAGCAATCTCGCCTTAGTCATACATTTAAAAGAACCAAAATGAGGGCTCAAAGAAATACAGGTGCTTCCATGGCCAGAGCAGCCGTGAGGAGGAGCAGCACACACATCCTGGGTGGATGCGTGGTTAAACACATTACAGTGTTTGCATACAAGAGGGTATTATTTTAACCTTACAAGCCAAAGGAAATCTGTGACATGTTACAACATGGAGGACGCTGAAGACCTTGTATCACAGGATAGAGGCTGGGTACAAACACTGATGATTTGGAGTATATGAAGTATAGGAAATATTGTAATTCACGAAACAAGAGGCAGGGTCTATGGAGTTCCTGTTGGATGAGTCCAGAGGTTCAGATTTACAAAATAAATACATTCCATGGATCTGTTTTACAACAATGTGCATATACTTAATGGTACAGAATTATACACTTACATTTTCTTTTATGTCTTCATTTACTACAATAAAAATTAAATCAAGCACATAAACATAACCTGTATGCGTAGCCTATTTATAAGAAAAGAATTTGCTCATATTATACCATCTATCTTGCCATTAATAACTTTTATCAACTTTAATAAAACATATTAAATAGTTCTCCCTTATTCACTGTGAAGCTGATTCTGGCAGTAGCCTATTAGACCATAAATCATATTATGTCCTGAGTTTGTTCAAAGCCCTCCAATGGCTTCTGTTCATCCCATAGTGAAAATCAGAGTTCCTCTTCAGAGCTGCAGTTTATCTCTCTGTCCCCAACCTCTCTATTACCACCCCCAAATCCCTGTGAGACAGCAACCTCAACCGATATGCCCTTCGCCACATAGACATCTTGTAAACACAATGCTCTTCTCCACAATATTGTTTTCCTGGCTTCTTAATGGCTTTATGAATATTTACTTTCTTCAAGCAACTTTACAAAAGCTTTTAAGCAACCCTCTTTCCAAATGTATAAACTATTTGGAAAAAAGTGATACAGAAATAAAAAATGCATTACAGATTATTCCTGGGTAATTTACCTGACAGAATGCTGTGTTTGCATCTGGATAGTATAGTAAGAAATAAAAATGGAGGAATGAGACATTAGTCTCGCTAATGTCTACCTTCTGTCATCACCTTCAAATTTTTCTAACATATAAAAACAATTTAATTGGAAAAAATAAATGGAAAACAATGGGCCAAATTTAGCCACTTCTTCTTTCATGTAGTGTATGATTATTTCAAGTTATGGATGTCCTTCTGAAACGCTATAAACCCAGTTCTTTTAAGGAGCTACTGTTCAGTGAGTCATATATTCTATGCAGTTTTTTGCATCAAGATTGCCTTACAATGGAGTCAACTTACTTTTGTATAGTCCATGTTATTGTTCTATTAAAGTTACAGTTTTTTTCTTTTACATTACTTGCCAAGGATTATAGTAATGGACAGAAGTAAATAGAACACGGAAGCATATTGGTAATTGACCTGTTCACCAGGAACCTCATGATGACCTGTTACTATGACAACAAAGACTACAGTCTTGCCTACCACCCTAATACACAGCACCTCTTATCCACATACCATTTGTGGAGGTATGTGACAGTGGAATGCTCAGGTCATCGTGAACTCTGTTTAGGGAAATTCCATTCTGTAAGAAATAGCGAGAAGGCCAAAAGACAAGCCTACAGAAACGAGTTTATATCTCTGTCCCGTGTATTACTTGGCAAGACCTGTCATAACAGATTACAAACAGATATGGGTGGTTTAAACAAAAGAACTTTGTTTTGCCGAGGTTCTGGAGCTTTAATCTCAAGATCAAAGTGCTGTCAAGACCAGTTTCCTCTCAGGCCTCTCTCCCCCATTTACATTCATGTGTATTCGCACCTGCTCTGCCTTCAAACAATACTCTTCATGCACAGTCTACATCAAAAACTCTTCTTCAGATCAGAACTTCCACCATTTGGAATAAGGCACATTCAAATAAACATATTTTAATGTAATTATCATTTAAAATACCCCATCTTTTCATAATGTTACATTCTGAGGTACTGGGGTTTAGCCAATATTATGCAATTTAGGTTTATAATCCATAATCCATTAGCTTGACCAGCATTTTTAAACATTATTAATGCCAAAATAGTACCTATAAGAATAATTTATTCCCAATCATCTAGTGTGGATAATTTGGGAAATGGTAATATGTAATATTTGAAATTATATTTCAAATACAATTATGAGAGAGGTATGTCATTGAAATGTGCTACATTTAAAATGATCTAGCATAGATTTTAGTTCTTATAAAGCATTTATACAACTTCTCTCCCCAAAAAGTAAATAATAAGCATCATTTAGATATCAGGATTTTTGAAGATTGGGTTTCTGTTTTGTGATATCACTTACATAAACGTGAGAATCACCACAAATCATTTCCTATTTGTTCATTTTATGAAACAGACTTTACAAATAGTTAATATGTACTTTAATATTGTCCTTTATTGAAGGCATGATAATTAGATCTAAACATAGAATAAAATCTAAAGCAAACTAAAGACAAGGCAGTTCAATGAATTTTAGAAATAAAAAAATAAAATTCAGCTAACCATAGTTATTGTTCACAGACATTTAAACTATTTTTATATTTAACCTACATTTGGTATTCCTTTGGTCCTTCTTGTATGTGTCTTTTGATTAAGATATATCTACATCATTTCAGATTTTAGGTCTAGTGGTGGAATTACTAAGCCTTACTGAATACATACAGTCAGATTTAATATACATTGTCAGACAGTATTCCCAAGTGATTGTTAATTTACAGACTTAGAGCAGATTTATCGGAATTAGTTGTATAATATCTTTGCCAACCACTGTAAGCATCTTCCTATTGTATTTTCACAGTAATTGAGCTGTTAGGTGGTTAAATCAAGCTATTATATGTGCCTTTAATTGTATTCTCTATGAGTTGTATAGAGCTATGTTTGGGAAAATAATGTGAAAGTTTACTAATAAATCTCTTCATGGAAAGAAGTCCAGATCTTACTCTATCAAATGTGCAAAGAAACATAGAAAACTTTGACTTAAGAGTTGTGCGATAAAATCTCTAAATCCTGGATAAAGGAAATTAAAGTCCTAGGAAGTGTAAACATATCCCATGTTTAAGGGGTGGAAGAATTGGTTCTCTTAAAATTTCTCTACTAATCAAAGTAATCTACAGAATTAATGTAGACCTCAAGAGGCCAATAGTCTTGTCTTTTCTTTTTTAGTTTCCAAAAAGTTCAAAAACTTATATAGAACCACAACAAGGAATTACATAATCAAAAAAAAGCTGAGAGCTGTGTTTCATGCCTGTAATCCTAGCTACTCAGGAAACTGAGATCTGAGGATCACAGTTTGGAGCCAGCCCCAGCAGGAAAAGGAAGGTCCTGATGAGGTCTCTCTCCCTCTCTCTCTCTCCCTTCCTCCCTTTTGTGGAGGTGACACAGGGGTTACATTTATGTAAGTAAGGAATGATTATGTTTCTTGTCAAACTTGTTACCCCTTCCCTCATTTTTCTCCTACTTTCCGTCCTCCCCAGCCCCCTTCCCCAATTTGTGCAAATCATTTCCAACATACTGTCTTGTGTATATCTTTGTTGCATTTACCCCCTTTGTTCTTTGCCTCACCATTCCGTTATCTCTAATTAATGACAGAAAAACCTGGAAGTGGTGCTGTGCCACAAGTAATAAAGGACTAGCCTTGAGCAAAAGGAGTTCATAGACAAAGCCCAGCCTGGAGTTTAAGCCACAGGACCAAAAACAAACAAAGAAAAATCATAATGTTGATTTAACAAACAAACCTGAAGTCATCACATTACTTGACTTCATTTATTTTATAATAATATAGTAACTCAAGAGGCTGAGATGTATAACAACAAACAAACATGGACAGAATAGAATGTCCAAAAATAAATTCCTGGACTTAATAGATTTTCAATAAAGATGCCAAGAACCAATAATGAAAAGGACAGTCTCTTCAATAATCCCCAGACAAATGCATATCCAGGAGTAGATATTAGTACCTTATATAGCACCATAAATCAGCTCAAATTGTATTGATGACTGCACAGGATCAAAAACTGTTTTTCAAGAAACCTTCTTTTGTAAAATTTAGGATTAGGCTATGGGCTGCTTAAGGAGCTATCTCTACGTTTATCACACTCTTTATCAAACCCTTAAGCTTCTTAAAATATTCATTAATTTTTCAGCACATATAGAAATTCGAAACTATATTTTGGTGTGTTATCCTCTGAGATTGTATATTATCCATTTGTTTCTCCTTCCTAGCTAACTTATGATTTTTAATTATTTTTTTGCTGCCTCAAATCGTGTGCTGAGAACCTGTGGAGAATTATTTTTTTCATTTCAGTTATTTCACTTTTAATTCAGAATCCTGATAGCTGTTTTTTCCTTTAAACACTTTATATGCCTTAGTCAGTAATCTCATGTTTATCTTCTAAGACATAACTTTCATATTTGGCTTTAATTATGTAGACATAGTTTTTTTTTAGTTTTCTGAAAATATTTGTGACAGATGAACACTTTGTCCAAGCTCAAGTAGCCTTGAACACAATTTCCTTTGGTTGATACTTGTCTAGCTGGCAATATAGCATTCTGTTCTACTTCTGTGTTTGTCTAAGAATAATTTAAGATGAACCTTTTGCATACCTGTGGAAATCATATTCCATTTCCTTTTGGAGTTGCTAAAAATTATATTTGTTGCTGCTGCTTTTAATTTGTTAGTGACTTAGGTTAACTATATTTGTGATATCTTTATTTCCTGTTACTCAATTACTTACAGTATCTTCTCATTCAGTTTAAAGATTGACTAATTTCAGTCAGTGATTTCACTAAGTGACAAGAAATTTAATCACTACTTTGCTTATATAACTGTAACCCCTCTGCACATCACCTTGAAAATAAAATTAAAAATAAATGAAAAATAAAAACTAAAAAACTAGATGAACTTGAATCATGATTTACAAAGTATGAAATTTATAATTCATGAAACTTATACTAATTAAATGGCTCCTAAATATTAACCATATAGGACAGATAAGGCTCAATACAGTTTTTCAGGACCTTTAAACTTATATGCACCTGCATTTTACCTTCTAGGTCACCAAAATGAAAAACAAACAAAATCCTGTGCTATATTTTGTATTTCAGGAAGCAAATTGTAAAACAACGAATACTACAGTAAGAAACATTGAAACCTATGTGGTCATTTCATTCTGATGCTTCATAGCTCAGACATATGCTGTATGTTATTGAATGGACATCAAATGTTTTCTACTCAAATTTAGTATTTTTCTTATTGCATTTTAGCACATGTTTTTATACATGTTCATCTTTCAGTTGAACAGTACCTCATTATGTTTTATAAGTTATTACTTTATATAAATCTACTGCTACAGTATCCACTTTAATATGATATCAATGTTTCTTATTATAGTAGTCATTGCTTTACAATTTGTATATTGAAATGTGATACATTGTTCCAAATTTTAGCCTGAATTATTTTAAGTCATTACTTAGGAATGGCATAAATCCTTTACTAAAAAATACATTTATCTTTAGGTACAAACTCCATTGAAAAGTGTAGTAACTGAACACAAAGAACGTTTATGAAAGGTAGACCATCATTGCTTTTCCACCTTCTAGTTCCAAGGAAAATTAAAAGTTGATAAATGTCACCCTAGATGTAGGAGGCCAGGCATTTCATACAGAATTATGAGAAAAAAGATAAAGAATTCAAATAGTCTTGGTGGGTTCTAATGCAAATATCCCACACAAGGTGATTTTGAAATGACAGATTCTGGACAGTTCTGGACACTGGAGAGTCCCCAACCAAGGCCCTGGGCAGTCTGGTTTGATAAAGGGCATTGCTCTTAGACCATAGCATCCACATGTGTCTTCGTACAGTAGTGTCTGCTGCTCCTCTAAAACAGCGCACTAGTTCCATCTATGAGAACAGAACCTTCATGACTTTGTCACTTCCTAAAAAATCCACTTCTTAACCAGCAAACGCCTCTTATTCCTCTCAGTCAGTGCCATGTTATAGTCCCTCACCTTTAAATCCTTGAGCAGTCTGCTCTGTGTTTCCTGCCTTTTATTTTTGTTAAATAAAAAGCCTCCCCAACACAATGAGTCCCCAAAATTAAGATAAAAGTTTCAGTCATCCTTCTAGGCAATAAAGGGCATATATACGTATATATATATATACATATCTATGTATACATATCATGTGGTATAGGCACATCTTAGTTGTTTTAAGCTACTGAACTTTCTCTCTATATTCCTATGCATAAAACCACTAAACAAAATACCCACATGAGACCATAATTCAAAGTAATTCAAAATATTTATTTACCAAATGCCACTCTTCCTAATAAAATTCCCCTAAAAGGAAATTGATACTGTCTCTATACAAACAAATGTAGTGAGAACAAAAATAGTTTAAGATCACCTTGACTTTTGTATCATAGTATTTTAGTCTCAGCGTTGAGCAGAGGAAAGCATACCATTTTGCATTTTAGGCATCCAGCTATGTATGAAGGGCAAACGAAAACTACTAAATGTCCCTAAGAAAAATAGTAAGTAGCTGCAGCTGCATCAGAGGAGTGTGAAAGAAGTTTATAGATTGAGGCTGGTGCCACCAGTCCATCAGACACCGACTGGTTGAAATGCACCATCTTCTTTTTTTGGGGGGGGATGGAGGGAGTGATGGAAAATATGGAAATGCTTTTCTTCTTTCAGCCTGAGTTTGCTGATGCTGGAAAGGAGAGGATTTTTCACCCTGCTCTCATCAGAGACAGGGAACCCAGAAGTAAACCTGAATGTGTCATCCGCCTCGAGAGCTGGTTTGGGGGGAACGTGGAGCATCGTAAATGAGTTCCCTGTCTAAAACTGGAATAATTTGAGAGTCAAATCAGTCACCCATTTCAAGCTGTACAGAAAGGAAATGCCGTGGTGCAGTGGTTTATCCCCAGAAAACTTTCAGTGCTAGAAGGCTCGAGAAAGTTATTTATTTTCTGTAGGCAGCTGTCATCCAAGACAAGGAGAAGTGGAAGGACTCCAGTGGAATGCTTCTCCTTATCCACGGCTGGGGAAATGATTGACGCTACAAAGACGAGGCTGGTTCTCCTGTAATCGAGAGTCCTCACAGGAAAGGGGTCGGGTTGATTGCACAAGCCCACGTCTCTGTGGAGCCTCGCTACTTCCTTTCCAACCAGCTTGGTTTGGTCTTTTGTGTGGAATTAGACCTACACATACTTCTCTCTTCTTGCTTTCTGCTTTAAACTCTCGAGACTCCATGCTCCTCTCGAGAGTGAGGAATGGTGTGTGTACTATTTTTTTTGTCAAAATACTTTACATAGCGAAACTATCCCATTTATTGTAGGAATTAATAACTGAATAGTACATGAATGAACGAAAAATAAATTTTATGACAACTGAAGGTCAACTATTGGGCGGAATTGTATGAACCAACTTTTTTTTCCCCACATGTAGCCAAATATACTAAGTGGGTCATTTCTGAAGATTTCTATTCTCCAAAGAATATATACACACAGCCTGTGACATCCGTGTCATTTTACACTATGTAAGAACCGCCCTATCCCTGTGAGAAGCAGACAGTCAGTGTGATGTTTAACGTATTTTGGGTCTTTAAGATTTATTCAGTGGAGTATTGCCTGACCTCTTCCTCCCATGTCCTTGCTATAAATAAAATTTAATGAGGTGCTCTTGAGGCGTTAGTGTTTTCCAAAACGACTCTGACCACTAATTGGCTCAATTGGATGGCCACAGCCTATTTCATTTAGCACAGCGTGAATTAAGCAGACCGCTTAATAAAAACCTCTAGATATAAGCAGTAAACTAACTTCACTTAGATCAGCCAGAGAGAAGAAGTGACACACGACACCTTCAGGTAAATACTACAAAGTCCAGAAAACTCATTTCAATGACAGGAAAATGAGTTATTTCAAACAACTTCAAATGCACAAGGAAAAGGCCAGAGTCATAGTATTATCTGAATTTAGGGGAAATATTTCTTTTTGTAATGGGATAGACAATGCTTGCCAGAGAAAGTCTTAAGGGTCACACAAAATTAATGTTGTTGGGCCTGGATTCTCTCAGTCTATGCCTAGCACATATTAAGATACACTTTTCTCCCTTGGCAGTTTAAGACTGCACTAGGCCAGGCATTCACATCTATAACTCTTTCTGAAGAATTTCTTCTGGCGTTAGCTTTATCATAAAGTATTTAAAAATATCCCAGTAGAAAGCTCTAAATAGAAGCATTCCTAAAATAGAAGTGCAATGGGTCATATGTTAATAGTGTAATCCGGCTGAGCTCAAAGATACCCTGCAGGGTAAAGGCAGCTTTAGATCAGCTGTTGGGAATGAAAGAAGCATTTGCAGAATATAAGACAATTTGTCACTGTTTCAGAGAAAGAATTAATTTGAATGCAGAGCAGACAAAAATATAATCAGTTCGGAGAATTGGAGAACAACATGCAAACTCAACCCTACAGGTAGATGTTAAGAACATGTAATTTTTTAAGGCACTTCTCACTGGTTTTGCTTCTTATTTCCACTACAGGAGTTTGTGATCTTTCCTGAGCTGCAGCCTGAATGAACATTTAAATTCTTTACATGATATCAGTCCTGTAGCCAAATGAACGTATTTTATATAGTTTAAGTGGAAAAAAAATTTTCAAAACCTAGCATTTCTCTACTAGTTTTTGAGCTTAAATGTCCTCATGAATTATCAGGGGAGAATTATCAAGATGCAGGAATTGGAGATGCACTGAATACTTTAGTTCAATGGAGCCTACACCACAGGGGTCTGAATCTAAAGTGTTGTGACTGACACTTCTTGGACCCTTTCTGAAGCATGGGCTGATACGAAGCTGTCTCTGGGCCCCCAACAAGGAAAGAGTGGAAGAATAAACTTTCAATTTCACAAAGTAATGTAAGATCTCTTCAAACTGAAAATAAAATGTATTCTGACCAATCGAGAGAGGAATGTGGAGGAAGTCAGTCTTAATATTCAATGTACAGATGTGAAAAGGGCAGCAGGTAACTGGAGGGAAGGGTAGGACTGGAGATGGAAGACGGACATGGAAAGACGGATTCAACACCTAAACAGACTTGCTGAAACCACTTTGTACAAAAGAGACATAAAGACAGACTTCTCTGAAGAGGAAAGAAGGATGGCCAATAGACTCAGGAAGAAGTGTTCAACTTCTCTAGCCATAAAAGAAATACAAATCAAAGCAACATTGAGAATTAACCTCACCCCAGTTAGAATGGCTATAATCAAGAACTCAAATAACAACAGATGCTGGAGGGGATGTGGCCAGAAGGGAACCCTACTGTATTGTTGGTGGGAGTGTAAACTTGTTCAACCACTTTGGAAAGCAGTATGAAGGTTCCTCAAAAGACTCCACATAGAGCTCCCCTATGACCCAGCAATCCCACTTTTGGGCATTTACCCAAATGATCACATACAAGGACATATTAAAGCTACCAGCACAACTATGTTTATCGCAGCATTATTCACCATAGCTAAGATGTGGAGCCAATCCAGATGCCCCTCAGTAGATGAATGGATCAAGAAAATGTGGGATAGAAGATAGATATAGATAGATATAGATATCGATAAAAAATGTGGTATATATATATAAATATATACACACACACAGATATAGATATCGATACTTATATCAGTATCTATATCTATCTATACCACATATGATTATCTATCAATATATATATGCCACATATATACCATATGTATCATATGTGGTATAGATAGATAGATAGATATAGATAGATATAGATATCGATACCTTTATTGATATGTATATCTATCAATATATATACACCACATTTTCTTGAACCACATATATATGTATATGTGTGTGTGTGTATATATATATATATATATATATATATATATATATATATACATACTTACATACATACAATGGAATTCTATGCCTCCATCAGAAAGAATGACACTGCCCCCATTTGTTAGGGAATGGAAAGACTTGTAAAAAATCATATCAAGTGAAGTAAGCCAGACCCAAAGAAACATAGATCCCATAGTTTCTCTTATTTTCAATAACTAGCATATGTTTAGAACAGCAGAAAATATCAAAAAGGTATTTACATATGACCATATAAGATGATGCTAAGTGAAATGAACCCCAAGATCGGGACACAAGGGGTTTTATCTTAGTCGCTATTGTTTTTAATGTACTATGTGATTTTTTTTTTGTTTCTTTTGTATGTTCTTCCCCCGTGATATAACCTCTGTTTTCACTGTATTTGATTCCAATGCCCTGCATCTTGTATATACATTTTTCTAATTTGAGGATGGGAAGGGAAATATTAAAATGCTGAAACATGGATACAGATTGACCCATTTTAACAATGAGATGTACAAGACACTATGTTGAAAATGAACTTTACAGGTTGGGGTGGGGAGGGAGGATATGGGGAGGTGGGGAGGAAAGGGATAGTAGGGGAAAAACAAGGGAGGGGTAACAATGCTCAATAGAAAATGTTCTCATTGATTTACTGTAACCCCTTTGTACAGTATCTTTACAATTAAAAAAATTAAAGGTAGCTATTTGTCTATCTATCTATCTATCTATCTTCCTATGTATTTATCAATCTATCTATCTTTCTGAGTCTGTGATATATTTTACTAATGGTTGAGGATGTTTTAAGATTTTTTTTTTGTCAGTCATGGGGCTTGGACTCTGGGCCTGGGCATTGTCCCTCAGCAATTCTGTTCAAGTCAAGCATTCTACCAACTGAGCCACATCGCCATTTCTGGTTTTCTGATGGTTATTTGGAGATAAGAGTCTCACAGACTTTTCTTCCCTGGCTGGCTTTGAACTGAGATCCTCAGATGTCAGCCTCTTGGGTAGCCAGGATTACAGGTATGAGCCACTGGCACCCAGATTTTAAACATTATTTTTTAAGAAATGAAGTCACTCCAACAATCCAGAAAAAATTAAAACAATCTACAATTCAATGTACATGCCCACCACAGTTAATTATAACATAATTAAGAAATAAGGTTTGAGTCAGGTACTAGTGGCTCACACCTGTAATCCTAGCTACTCAGGAGGCTGAGATTTGAGGATCACAGTTTAAAGCCAGCCTGGGCAGCAAAGTCCAGGAGACTCTTATCTCCAATTAACCACCAGAAAAATGGAAGATGCGCTGTGGCTCAAGTGGTACAGCATTTGACTTGAGCTGAAGAGTTGAGGGACAGCACCTAGGCACAGAGTTCAAGCCCCACGACTGACAAAATAATAATAGTAGTAATAAGACAACAACAACAACAACAATAATAATAAGGTTTGTAATCCAGTACAATTTCATTTCACTTCACTGTGGGATACTAGTTTCTAACACTGCCACATTTTGTAATGGACATTTTATTTCCAGTGGCATCTCTTAATGCTCAAACTATATAGAGGTGGCTTGAATCTATTTAAATTTATTAAGACTTTCTTCATCACATGGTCAACTCGAGTAAAAATAATCACCTATAAGTTATATAATATATGGATTCTTCAATGCCATCCTACTAATACCGATTCTGTCAAGTTGGCTGGTAGCCTACTCAAATATCTGTGTCTGTATGTGTATTTTCAACCTCCATCAGTTATGGTAAAAGTAATAAAGTCACCCGATTATGAATTTCAGGGCTACTGTAGATCTATCCAAACTATAATGGAAATACAAACTCAGGTAAAAACACAAAAACTATGTAAGAAGACCTGGAGTGAAGCAGTTAGATACCCATGTGCATACACTGTACATCAGAGATGAATTCTGAAGTCAGGAAGCACAAGCTCCACACATTGAGAGCAAATAAACCTACTCTACACCAAAGAAAGTGACACTGTAATTATTTCACTGCCGGGTAAACAGACTCAGTTCCTTCCACAGAAAGATACTATCACTATGTCTCAGGATGTGTTTGGTAATACAAACATCCTTGGAAAGACAGCATGAAAAACAATCTGTTTTTCAGGTTGTGTGAAAAATACAAAATGTCCAGTTGAATTTTAATTTCAGGTGAGAAATAAATGCTTGGTATAGACATGTCCCTTATATATTTATGGAACAAAATTATGTACAGAATTTATTAAAAAATATATTTCTCTATGTCCTTGGGTCGTTCATATATTTTCAGCAGGGCAATCTTCATTGCTAACTTGAGTTAATCCAGTTGAAATTAATATTCACATATTACTCACGATACCATGTTAAAATATAAATCACACTAGGCACCAGTGGCTCATGCCTGTAATCCTAGCTACTCAGGAGGCTGAGATGTAAGGATTGTGGTTCAAAGCCAGCCCAGGCAGGAAAGTCCATGAGACTCTTCTCTCTAATCAACCACCAGAAAACCGGAAGTGGCCCTGAGCTCAAGCGGTAAAGTACTAGCCTTGACAGCTCAAGCCCAACGTTCAAGCCCCAGGACTGACAAAAATAAATAAATAAATAAACAAATAAATAAAAATACGTCACCACAAGGAGATTTAAGCCACTTTCAATAGAAGGTGAGGCATTGATGTAGATGGGACTTTATATGAAATGACAAATGTCCTTTAAAAATAAAATCCTCAAAAGTTGTATCAGAAAAAACGAATTTAGATTTTTTTTCTTGCTAATCATCAAGTTCAAGAAGTCTCAAAAAGTTCTGAATACATGAAAAGCTCTATGTGAACATGGATTTTCAAGCCTGTAATCCCATCGATATGGGAGGCAGGAATCAGGGGCTTGCATTATGAGATCTGCACCAGGCATAAAAGTGTTTGAAACTCCCGTTTGAACCCATGCTTGGACATGGTGAAGTGTGCCAATTACCACTTATGGTGAGGGGACTCTGGCTGGGTGCACTGGTAAACATGTTATATCCAGCAGTACATGAAAGTACCAGTGGGAGGATTTCAGCCTAGGCTAGCCTGGGCATAAACATACGCCAGAAAATGCAAAAATGTGCTGGCAGAATGAATCAGGTGGTAGGACACCTGCCTAACAATTGTGCGGCCTTGATTCAATCCCTTGTATCACCAACAGGTGCATACATATGTGCATGAATGAATAAATAAATACAGTTTTGGAAGTGACTAGAATCTGAGACTATAATGATGTACTATATTTGATATGACTTGAGATGCTATAATACCAGAATCTTGGAACGCTGAGAAAAACACAGCACATGGTAAATAACCAAGTTAATATAAAACAGACTTTTGCCTGTGCAGTTATTAGAAGCGTGAATGGAAATGTAAATCAAAAAGAAAAGTAAGAATTCTAGCACGGGAACTACTATTTTTGGTTGTGGTATGTAAAGAGTCACAAGGTGTCACTCCCTTTCTTGCAAGACAAAGCTGGGAACTGGTTGGGGGTGGGGAATTATTTCCTTGGGAAGATGAGGGTTCTGGGCAAACTGCCAATCTGAAATCCAGAGAGACAGTGCATTCAAACACATGGTTGAAATTTGCCTGCCTGTCGCAGAAGCCACGAAGCTTGTAGAACCATTTCAATGGTCATTGTGATGTGCTATTTCAGCCTGAGTATAGTCTACGGCAAGAGTGAGAAATTCTTAGAAATGTCTGTCTTTGGTTCATCTCAGAACTTGTAGACTTTATCTTTAACATGAATCAAGGCTCCTGTCAGTGCAAATGCAAGAATGATACCTTCACGCATCCAGGAGGAAGAGGGGAAATCCTCCATACAGAACAATTCCAAATAACTAGACACTCTCATATCACAGAGACAGAACATCAGCCCTATTCAAGGTAGGCTGGGCCTGGAGATGTCTTTCCATTGAAAGCCTGGGGGAAATTCAACCTTGAATGATGATGATTAAGTGTGTTGTTGTTGTTGTTGTTGTTGTTGTTTCGGTCAGTTGTAGGGCTTGAACTCTGGGCCTGGGTGCTGTCCCTGAGCTCTTTAGCTCAAGGTGAGCGCTCTACCACTTGAACCACAGCTCTACTTCTGGTTTTCTGGTGGTTTTTTGGACATAAGAGTCTCACGGACTTTCCTGCCCAGGCTGGCTTTGAACCACTATTCTCAGATCTCAGTCTCCTAAGTAGCTATGATTACAGGTGTGAGCCACCAGTGCCCTGATGATGATTAGTTTTATAGCCATTCATGAAGTCGAAAGTTGCGACACAAAAATTAGGACACATCTCCTATGCCTGCATGAGGATCCAATGGGGAGGTCCAGCATATGGTCTTTTACGCACTTTTTGTCAGTTCTTCTTAACTAACTTTAAATATATGCCCTTACCGTTCCTCCTATTTGAATTTCTTTTATACGCCTAATACATTGACACTTTCATAGAGGAAGAACCCCTCTAATTACTTTCAACACTGTTTATCTCGAAATCAATGTTTTTGAAATGTATATGGTTCTAGGGCTTTCTAATGATCTGTCTTTTTATTTTTTTCTCAGTCATATAGTCCTGTGCTATCATAAGCCCAAAGAAGACTGAACAATCACATGGGATAATATCTGGTTGTGTGAGAAAAATTAAGTCTTTCTTCTTCATAAATTGATTCATCCAGGTATTTTTGTCTGAGTTAGCGAATGTTCACCATCACAAACTATGAACTCAAAGCTGAATGAATCTCTCCTCCATAGGACTATATTTCTAGGAAACAGAATTCATTCACAGAAAAGCTGATTTTTTTGTATGAAAGAAAACTGCATATGAAACAAAAATTTGTTTGGCGGTAATGAAGTCCATACGATGCTGCATAAATAATGATGGATTTTCAGTAGTTCTAATCAAATCTATAACCTAGGTATATAATTTATTATTTTTGTGCAATAAAAACTGTTCCCTGTTGACACAATAACATTCATTTAGAAGATAGAAAAACAAAATTTGTCTACATTTCCCAGTGGTCTTCTAAAATAATCTTCTCTCTTGAGACACTTCATGAAGCATGATGATTAGTCTTAAGCAGTACATGAAGTCAAAGACTGCAATTCAAAAAATTAAAAAATATCTCCTATGTCTTCATGAGGTAAGAATAGGGGTGAGCTTTGGGGTGTGCTCCCACGTTGTTTTGGGAGGCTGGGGCTTTGTCTTTCTAGGGATTTAATTTCAAGGAAGAAGAAAATCCAGAAACCAGGAGACTAGCTCCTAGAAATTTTATTCTCATGCCAATGAATGGTAGAAGAACAGGAACCTTTTAGAAAGGGCCTGGACAGTTCCTTCCTCCTCCTTTTTGAGCAAGTAAAATAAATTCATTTCATTTTCACATCTGTGGCAAGCAGCAACTCAGGTAGAAAAATATTCACCTGGTTCTAATCTTGTCACAATAGGGAAATGGTTTTCAGGAGGAAGAAATCGTTACTCTCTACTGAAACAAACTAGGACATATCTCTGATGCAGAAATTACAGAGTGTATATTCAGAATAAAATTCATAAACAGGAGTATTGAAAATGCAATGTACAGGATTGGAACATTTGGAAAAACTATCATTCTTTTGGTATAGAATAGGTATATTTGAATATGTAGACATGAAACCAGACGTGATGGTTCACCTCTGTAACCCTAGCATATGGGTCTGAGCAAGGGCCAAAGCAAGAGCGTCCACTGTACAGACTGCCAGACAGTCTGTAGTTCTGTCTGTCTCTCTATATCTTTGTCTCTCTGTTATCTGTATCTCTCTTTTCCTTTCTCTATTCTAAGAAAGAAAAAATATAGAAATGGATAAAAAGGAAACTTTTCCAATTTTGCTTCTATTCTATATATCATTAAATTTTTCTATATTCCTTAGTTTCTTTTATGAAACAAGCTAAAAGAATAAAGGGGTAGAGCACAACTCAACAGCATGCACAAAAGTCCTGACGTTGATACCTAGAAAAAAATTATGTAGGAAGAATAAGTTATTTTGGTTGGAAAATATTATCCATTCCAAAAATCTTTGTTCTGTTATGAAGAATGGGTTTATAATATCCGAGATAATTTTTCCATCAGACAGGAACATTCCCTTCATTTAATTTAGAAGGTTCCATATGAGAGACTTCTCTGAGCTCTTACTGAACTAAGAATGTCATGATTTCACTCTGATTTATGATGAATAATCCAAGTGTGCATGAGTTTTGAATAGTTTATTCTTGCATTTTGTAAAGAGTTTGTGTGAATGGCTGACTAAAAGACATATTTATGAACACATTTAAGAAAGAAAGGTCATAGAAGCAGAAAGGAATAATAGAACCACAATGCTATGAAAGCCAAAGGAAGGATCTTTGTTGTTGATGAAAAAGAAATCAAGATTACAAACAGAAGAAAACAAAAATAATAAGATTGCTGAATCTGTAGAGATCATTGAAAGAGGTGACAAATCATGACCACTCTAGAGGAATTGCTCTCCAGAGCAAAGTCCTCTTTTTGATTTGGGAAAAATATTTTAAGCTCAGTTTCCTCTGCTTTAAAATGTGCACACACATAGTTCCATCTACTATGTGGAACAAGTAGTTTATATATGTAAATATTTACAGCAATGCCTGGGCAGTAGTGCATGCTCTGTAAGTATTTGCAGTTATTACTTCAATTTATTTCCTTGTTTTGGTTCCTTTTAGCAGTTGCTGGAAGTTGGGGGGAGGAGAGGAGAAAAGAGCCAAGCAAAATGTGAAAGTCCATCCTGTGTTACTTGTACTAGGGTGAATTTTAAATTTTCTCTGAAGATGATCAATGTAAATGGATGTTAATACCACTGACTGCTATTAGAGCACACCAGAATATCTTGGGAGATATAGGTATCTCCAGATGTGAACGGAGTTTATTACTGCCAGAGAGTACACCCATTGTCTCTTATCTGGCCAGGCCATATTCCCAAAGGTACAGCCAGACTAGATAAGGATGGGTTAGACGTTGTGATGGTGATGGGAAGGTGAGAGCATGTGGCCATTGCAGTGTCTGAGCTGTCACCAAGCTGTACTTGAGACGATTTGCTAACTACGCTTTCATGTGTGTACCATTCATTTAATTCCATTCATACATTATGGCCCTGGTGGTCTAAAATGGGTTATGATATTGTTTACATATATTGAAACTCATGGCAACTTTACCTAACAAAAGGTTGTTAATGACAGTGTAAGAGTAATGCTCATGGTGTAGTTGGTTAGATAGGGAAAAAAAAGTAACTGCCCTGGGATTTTTGGTAAGAAGATAGGATATAAAAATAAGGTACATAGACTTGGCCAATGGAGACCTTGAAAGTGATCATTTAAAAACAAATCATTTAAATAGGAATACAGGTGGACCCAATGCAACAATGAGATGTACAAATCATTATGTTGAAAAACGAACTGCGGGGGTGCAGGGGGGGATTGGAAGGGATGGGATTGGAAGGGAAACAAAGGAGGAGGCAACCAACAATGCTTGATAAGAAATGTACTCATTATCTTGCCCATGAAATTGTAACCCCTCCTTTGGGTGAAAGTCTCATGTAGAAAGGCAAAGAGCAGTAATTTTTGGAATGACTAACAGTTTCATTTCATTTCTTTAATTGTGGGTACATGTTTCAAGGGGCTATTAGCATTCCTTATTTCTCCAGGAAATTCTATTCCCATTCTTTGTGTGATAAGTTTATCAAAGAGTCTCTCCATAAGACAACATTTCAGACTCCTGTCACACCTCTTTAATTTTCTAAACAGTAATAATATCCATTAATTTGTTGAAATAGATGTCAGTCTAGCACCCAGCAAATATAAAGAAAATATTAATGTAAATATGTCTTTTTCATCTTATGTATATTCTCTGCCATTGCTACTGTAGGGCAACTAATTGACAATTAAATTTTACTATGAAATAATTCAAATATTTAAGAAATATTAATAGATTCCATCATGGATTTCAAATAAAATGATAAGCATTGCAGGATATAATTTATTCAGACAATTTATCTATTAGCATCTTATAATGATTTGGATAATTGCATTCTGATTCTGTTTCAAGCCATTTAAGGAAAAATAGTTTAATTAACATAAAAGATACATTTTAATTTGCATATATATAAATAATGTAGTAATTGTTATAGGACTCTGTTTATGTATTTACCAGTTGAAATAGGTGAAATAAATGCTGACCATTTACTATATATAACACAATAATTAAACCATATATATAGATTTCTCATTTATTAAGTGCTCTTCAGCAATTTGTTACTATCTGCACTAAACCAAGTTTGACTCATGATCACTTCCAAATATATTTAAAATATTCACTATTTTAAGTATTTTTGTTTCAAATGATTTATGAATCTTGTGCATAACATGAGAATATATCCATTTATATTTTATTTCAATGAAATTTTTGTATTTGTTTAAAATAAACAAAAGATTGTTTCAGAAACCTATACAGAATAAAATGGTTTTACATTGAAATACTGTGTGCAATCCTTATGCCATGTAGTTTCCCCTTTCCTCTCTTCTCATCTAAGGACAATAGTATATGCTACTGAAATAACATATTTGAAAACACATTAATTAAAGAGTTACTTTGAACATTTGGAAATGATTCAGAAATGCAGCATGTGAGAGTGTTAAAATTAGGTGAGAGATTGTTTTGTAGATTTTAAAAAATTATTTTTAAGTAGTAGTACAAAATAATTGTCACTTAACAAAGCAGTTTACGCATACCGTGTTTTCTGGATCAGTGTCACCCCTTTCGATGTTCTCACCCATCCTTTTTCTACCTCCCCCTTCCCTCCCTCTCCTTAATGTTGTAGGCTATCTAGTGAATTCCTGAATGCATTCTCCTCCCTGCTCTTCCCTGGTTCCCACCCACCTCTTTCAATAACCTGCTTCCATTCCTGGTGTGATATTCTGCTGAACTTTGACTGCATCTTTCTAAAGAATTAAACATTTGTAGTTTTGCCTTGTAGCTAACATAATTCATTGACAACATTTGTATATGTCTTCATACCACCCACTCGCAGGCTTATTTGGAGACTTAAAAAATATCTTCTTATTTATTTCAAGTAGGTAAAAAGACCAAAATTTCTAAAGGAAGAATAAATACAAAAGAAAACAAAAAGAATTCCAGAAAAATCAAGAAGGAAGAAATCTGACAAATAACCATATCACAGTTCAATACCAATACACTGGCCTACCATGGAAATAAATGACAGAATTCCTACTAACCTTACCATTTTTTTCATACAATAAATATATTTGCAATGGGATGCTCTTCACTACAACACAAAGCTTTGTTTTAGCAGAAAACATCTTTTGTTAAAAAAATTGATGCATCTTATTTCAACTCATTAATTTTATGATTAAGGCTTACAGTGCCATTTAAGTGTTCATGGAGCTGCTTTCATAGAGCTTCAGTATTTAAGAGAAAGATTAGCACGCTACTCATCTGCAAGCAATGCAATAGAAAAGCGATCATCACTTTTCCTTAAGCTTCTTTTGTGTTCTTGTTTGTACTGGGCACTGATGTCCAAGTCTCAAGAGTACAAGAGTGGAAGTGGGCCTAGAGACACAAGTCCACCCTTGGTATGTGTTTTTTTAATTTTTTTAAAAAAAATTTAAAATTTATTATTGTGAAAATACCATACAGAGGGGTTACACTTACATGAGCAAGATATTGAGTACATTTCTTATCAAGCATTGTTGCCTCCTCCTTCGTTTCCCCCTCCCATCCCTTCCCACCTTCGTTTTTCAACATAATGACTTGTACATCTCTTTGTTGCAATGGGTTCACCTGTATCCCTATATAACTGATTTGCTTTTTCCCTTCCCCTCCACAAATTGTACCAACATCAAATACAGTGAAAGCAGGGGTTGTGACGTCTCTCACCTGTGTCTTGGTTAGCCTACACGGGCCAATGCTCCTGTCTCACGTTCTCAGGCTGGGATTGCTATCCGGGTATCCACCACCACACACAGCATTCCATATACCTTTCCATTAATGTAATACATCAAATCGTGTTTTTTATTCTATCAGTAAATAATAATGATTGTGACATTAAGAGCTGGATTAATTCCTGGAGAAATGTTTAAACCTTGGATATCTGTGTCAGCCACTTAAGAAGGTGTCTTACTCTTCATCTAGTCTAGATTGATACTGTATGGGATTTCTCAAAAAAAAAAAATCCAGGTCCCACATATTTGACCAGTATCAACTGTCCAAATTCAGATTTGGTCACACAGATGTAAAACTTTGTCATGACATAAAAGGACAGTGTCTCAATACCGACATAAGGATTGGAAGAGAGGGTGTATTTAGCCATGTTTGAATAGAAGTTACAATCTTTTTATTCTTGTTGACATCCTTCTTACCTTTGTGATTAAATTTTACAATAAATGTTTTAATCATCTTGTTATAAATTTTTTATACTTCTTGGCAGTTATTCCCAGTTCTGTGCTTGAATTCAAAGATTCTTTCATCAGCAGTTAAAATGAACACATCAAAATCAACCCCTCATGTGTCAAAAATAGTCCGCTGTCTCCAACATTTTTTATCCAAGTCTTAAATATTAACTACAGCAGATGGCTCATTTTTGCTTTCTTGGTATATCCATAGTCAATAAATGACCTCCAACATCCTTTATAACTCAAATTTGATCATTATCAAACTAAATCAGTGTGATACCTATAGCATTGCTAATTTCTTCTCCTTATCTGGCTATACTTATGTTAAGCTTTCAATAATGTTTTATGGCCATCTGAGGTATCCTCCATCAAGAAAATCTTCATATCTGCTTAAACTTCTATTTGCATTATCATATGTGTACCCAGTAAATTACTTGTGGCTCACATCTGTCATCTTAGCTACTGAGGAAGCTGAGATCTATTCATTGCAGTTTTAAACCAGCCTAGGCAGGAATGTCCATGAGACTCTTATTTGCAATAAACTACTCAGAAAAAGGCAGACATGATGTCGTGGCTCAAGTAGTAGAGCTCAAGCCCTGAAAAAGGAATCTCATGGATAAGCATCCATGTTGAGTTCAAGCCCCAGAACATACATCAGTGATGTTCTCTGTAACATACATCTTTGAAGTATAATGTGTCTGTGGTTGGGGTAAAGATAAGGTAGCATAGATAGCTCTTCTTCCCTGATTAGTGGTAATAAGTTCAACACTCCTTGGCTCATGTCAACACATTGCTTCAGCCTCTGTTATCACTCATTAGGTCACCATTCTCATGGACCCTCTTGACTCCAGTGGGCTTCAGTAAAATCTCTCTTAAATTCTTTCATGTAATCTCATATGCAAAGTCTGTATACCACACAATGTGTTATACTGATTTTCTGATATAAAAATAGACATGTAGGGCCATTGTTTCATCTATGAAGAGAAAAATATCCTCCATGAAGATAAGACTAAGATCTGACACATGAAGGAGCTGACCTCTCTGCAGATGACTGTGGTTAGGAGACTCTGTCTCTTGCAGCTAAGGGAGTGACTTTACTTAGCTGCTTCAGATCTCTGTTTAGTAAACTGGATAGTTTGGAGGACACTGTATAACTAGAAGAACATTACTTGTAAGTGAACTAACATTCACTGAATATCTTAAAATAGGTTATTTGGGAATATAATTACTGACAGATTGTATTTAGACTAGTGATAGACTAGAGATAGACTAGAATAGGTAAAAAAGTTATATCCAATTATATCTGTGTTCTCCTATTATTTTATCTGCTTTCTAGACACAGCTGGTTTAATGAAAAGTGTTACTTTGTGGAACTGATCTTAATGGTTACCATGAAGGGATCTATTTTTCTTTAAAGACATGTCTGGTTGCAAAAACAGACTATTTTACATGGTAAGTATATTGACACTGTGTGTGTGTGTGTGTGTGTGTGTGTGTGTGTGTGTGTGTGTGTGTGTTGTCAGTTATGAGGCTTGAACTCTGGGTCTGGGTGCTGTCCCTGAGCTCTTCAGCTCAAGGTAAGTGCTCTACCACTTAAGCCACAGCACCACTTTCGGTTTTCTGAGGTTAATTGGAGATGAGTCTCACAGACTTCCCTGCTCAGGCTGGCTTTGAACCACAATTCTCAGATCTCAGCTTCTTGAGTAGTTAGGATTACAGGCGTGAGCCACTGGTGCCCTGCTCTTAACACTGTTTTGTAAGTAACATCCAAATACTACAAGGGCCCAGGCAAGTGATTCAGCTACCAGTAAACAAAAGAGTTATGACATTTCTCTCCTGTTCTCAAAATTCTACCTTTAAGTTTAAGAAATTAAAAAAGATGTTTCTGTGTTATGATTTGTTATGAGAATGAGAATATTATCTGAATTACATTTATAAATTATACTGTTTTGCAAAAAGGTGAATAATATTTTTATCATATATATACACTAATGTACATAATTATATATATATATAGAGAGAGGCTTAATAATGTTGAAATATGGTTCAAGTACATATGAAAATGACATAGAAACCTCAGTGAAACTTATCAATAGGGCGATGTTGGAGGCAATAAACAGAAACAGGCTTTTGCAGGAGTCTCTAATGAGAGGGGTTTAGGAGGTGAAAGGAGATGAATAAGGTTGGAGTGGATTGTATCAATGAGCAGAGAACAATAAGCATGTTGAAATTGTTGTAGGAAGGTAGAAAGGGAGAGTATGGGGGATGTAAGTTGATTGGAATATAATGTAACTTGGCAAGGAAATGTAAAAATGACATCTCCGCCCTCCCTTGTAACTAATTCAAGCTTAAAAAAAAGAAAGAATGCCAATCTCCTCTTTCTTTCTTTAGCCAGGAGATCTAATAAAATGCAGCAACTACCAGACTTGTGTTGGCCAATGCTTAACTTGTTGTGAAACAAAGCAGAATTCATGAGTCATATTAACCAAGTTTACAGATTAAAAATCATTATGTATCATCCTACTAAGATATCACCATACGAATGTCAACAGATTTCAAAACGATCTTTTGTGAAACCAATCAATGGGAAAACAGGCCTGATTATCCACATAGAGTTAATTCTGTTCTTCATCTGGGTGATTTATTATGCCTGTAAAGCATAATTAATACCTGTTATGTGGTATTTTATCTTCAGAACTCTAACAATGACATCAATAATTCACTGTGAAGCATTTCAAAAGGAATCAGTGTTATAAGAGGAACACAATATTTTATTGATCTTTAAATAAAAATTTGGATACCATGTAGAAATATTTAGTTTGATTTCCTGAATTTAAGACATGGGCGATAAACCATATTTAACTTCAATTACAGAAATGCGGTATTTCCTTTAAAATTCTTTCCTGCTATGTAAAACATACCTGGTCATCAAAAGAAAATAAATAATGAAGAACAATATTTGAAAGCGAACGGCCATTTAAAACAGGATAGATAAGCGGTTCTTCCGCAGGCTGCTGTTGTCTCCCGGGAGGCTGAAGACATAAATGACACTGATTGTACCTTGGTTGTAATGCATTATTCATGAAATTGGTGATGGAGCATTCTGAAACAGCCTGTCATTTCCCATTACATTCCATCAAAGAGCCATATGCTGCTCACAGCGGATTGATACTGAAGCACACATAACACACTCAGGAAAGCATATGGAGGCATTAGGGGCTTTCTGATGAGCCTTTGAGAATACTTGTTCAGTGCTTTGAATGGCTTACATGATTATGCAGAGCTCTGACCCACAGGCATCAACAGAGAAGGTAACAGGTAACCCCAGCTCAGTACCTCTGTGACCTGTGACCACCTGCATGTCGGAGGGCAATTTAGTACAGTCACCTACCGAGGCTTTATGGACCTTTCCATCCCATCACATTGGGCGAATGACTTGCAGGTGAATTTGAATGACAATAAAATCCTGTACATTCCATCCGTGTTTGTGAGCCAGCGTGACTTTCCTTACTTGAAGCAGAAGAACAGCACTGACACATTTTAAAAGAGAGAGGTTTGCCTTGGATCATGGGCTTGGAGATTCAAATTCAAGGTTCCTCACCATCTTGCTTGATTAATTGATCAGATATAGACAGAAAATCTGCATGGATTTATTTTTCTGCTCTCTTACTTTTTATAAGGCTGTTCTTAGTCAATCTTGAGGCACTGATGGGCTTCACTCTGTGACCTGAGCTGATCTTACTCACCTCCTTTTAAACACAAAACTTATCACACATTACCATGTTATCATCTCCCTATTGGGATTAAAATCCACAAGTATTTTCAGAGAGGAAAATCCATATTCAAACCATAGTAGTGTCTGTCAGAGGAGTGGCATTCATTAAGTGCCAATTATATTTGCTAGGTTGCTTGCTTGGAGAGATGTTAAAACAATGGCATAAATGAGCCATGAGCACACCAATATAAGCTGTGCATGATTTATTTTGGAGAATCCAATATTTTAAATAAACAATGTTTATCCATCATGACAGCAAGTAAATGCATAAGATATTCTTACAATTAGGAAATCCTGATGCACTTTACATGTGATACCATGATACCATCTGCTGTACAGAGATGTTTTCCTGGTTGTTCAAGGCCAGGAGACATTGGATGAGAAAACTTAGTTTCATGTTCATTTTACCCTGAAATTGAAATGTTACACTTGTATAACATTTGGTTTTGATTATTAAAATGGAAAACTTGTTTCTTATCAGCCTCCTTTGCATGATCAGCTAAGAACAGTTGCACACTATTCCTGTGCAGCTGACACTCCACCCAGACACATTCAAGAATTCTGAATTAAAATTACGTTAATAATCAATGTCTTTGACATACCCTTTAAAATATAAGAATTTTCTATGAACTCTGCATCTTTAGATTGTTCTCATGTCTTTTGTAAGTAGAATGGGATATAATCTCATTATAGAATAGGGAAATGTAACATCTAAAATACACTAGACCAATTCCTTCAAAGTGATAGATGGGAGAAGAAAAATATGCCTGTTTATAATCCGGAACTCAACACTCTGGGTTCATAAAGAGCAAGCACATTACAATAACAAGATAAGTCACTGGTGCTGATTTTGAGTTTAATTTTAACATGAATATGGTAAGATGTCAAATTATAAGTCATATTTGTGGCAGTTGTGTTTTATTAGAATTTCTAAGAACCACTGCTGTATAAGAGAAAGACACTTATACGCTGATAAATGTATAGGGATTCTAGATTGCTAGATATTTTTTACACTCCAATCATGAAATGTACTTACATATGAATTTCATCGTCTTAGTCATGTCTTTTGATTTTCAGTTTGACGTTGAAGTAGTTACACCTCAGCCAGTAAAAGTGTCGGGTTCCTGGTGGTAATGCAATGATGTACATGAAATGTAATAGTGAAAAGATGTTTCTTGGGCCTTTCATTATAAATATTGTATAAATGTTGACCTTATCCAGCCCCTCTGAGATTTAGGAGACACTCTGAATATCCTAGACAGGTTTTGTCACATTACTATAATCTCATATTGCTTTTTGAAATTGTGCTCTTAAAAATGACACCATTTATGGGACCCATAAAGAATGTGATTTCTCTGGAGTTTTAGGTGATTCTACTAAAATATTGAAAAGCTGGCCATATTAAACACAGTAGCACTGGTGCTATCTCCTAGGTAAGAGAATGAAATTCGTAAAAAGAAACCCACTGGACCTCTTGGTACTTTTTAAATATTGAAAAAGAAAAAAAATATTTAGAGATTTTGGTATGGAAGCAATTTTTTTCTAATTGTTTTAAAATCTATCCAAATAGATCTTAAGGTGTTTAAATTGTCCATAATAATTTTCTTTTCTATAAAGTTAACTAAACGAGTTCATTTGCAAAATAAGTCTTTTCCCCCTCATTAAGTGATTTATTTCTATGTTCTTATCTTGAGTTTATTAATACCAGCAGAATTCTACTCTGAGAAATTTTATGGAAACTTTTCAAGTAAGAAAGACATATACATATTTTTATTGGAAGGTTTATATGTCATGTGATATCAGTAATTTTGAGGTCACAAGCAAAGGCAACGAATAAGCATCCCAATTTTGGGTCAAACTTTGGATCTATTGCCTGTCATGCTGAACGTTTGTGGCCTTTGTAATCCTTAGCTTCATTTGCTGCTGTGGCAACAAATCTTACAGAGTATTCATTCTCATAATAATTTTACCTTTCAAATGATCGAGATACATGATATTCATAAACTAAACTCTTTTGCACAACTACTTACATGTAATAAAAATAAGTGAATTAATATGAACATATAATAAGCTGATGCTAAGCGAAATGAACCCCAAGATAGGGACACAAGAAGTTTTAATTTTCTTGCTATTAATGTACTGTTATTGTACTTGTGATATACTATGTGATTTTTTTTGTTTCTTTGTATGTTCTTCCCCCATGGTATAACCCCTGTTTATGCTGTATTTGATTCCAGTGTCATGCATCTTGTGTACACATTTTTGTAATTTAGGGAGGGGAAAGGAAAATTACAAAACATTGAACTAAGGTTGCAGGATGACCCATTGTAACAACTACATGTACAAGATGACACTGTGTTGAAAACGAACTTTATAACTTTGCAAGGGCAAGGGGGGATAGAGGAGGGAGGAGTCACGGAAGTGGGGAGGGAAGGGATGGTTGGGGAAAACAGAAGAGGAGGTAACAATGCTCGATAGGAAATGTCCTCATTGGAAGTTGTGCTGTGGCTCAAGTGGTAGAGCACTAGCCTTGTGCTGAAGAGCTGAGGGACAGTACTCAGGCCCAGAGTTCAAGCCCCATGACCGACAAAAAACCAAAACAAAAAACAAAAGCAAGGAAATGTCCTCATTACCTTGTTCATGTAAGTGTAACCCCTCTGTACAGTATCCTTAATAAGTAAATTAATTTAATCAGAGTTGTATAGAACTAAGAAGCCCACTGGTCAGGAGGATCTGATTAGATATGAGATTCAGTGAATATGGTAAAAATCACCAATAAATGTTCAGCCTCCGGAGTATGTAGGATCACAGACATGAGCCTTGATCAGTTTTGGACCTGAAGACAAGTACAAGCCTGCTGACTAGCAAATGCTAGAAGAGTTACATGCATAGTGTGCAGCAGGCTGCTTGCCAGATACATGTTCTCTCTTATAAAAATCGTTTAATTGTAAGGGTGATGTCAGAGGGGATACAGTTGCATAAGTAAGGTAATGAGTGCATTGCTTGTTGAATAGTATTACCCCTTCCCTTGTCTTCTTCAACTTTGTCTTTCCCCCACCCCAACTCCCTTCCCCCAGATGGAAAGTTCATTTCTAACATAGAGTCTTGTGAGTATCTTTGTTGCATTGATTCACCCTTTGGTCTTTGTCTTGCCATTTTGTGATTCTACTTCTTTTCCCCAAATCAGATATATATATATATATATATATATATATATATATATATATATATATATATATATATATATATACAAGACACAGGGTACCAAAAAACAACCAACCAAACAAACAAAACAACAGTGACAACAGTGGATAAACCAAAGGGGATAAAAAGAAAGAATAAAGAAATAACTCCACACGGTAGGAGAAATGTCTTCATTTTCTTACTTATGTACGTGTAACCCTTCTGTCCAACATCATTACAATAAAATTAAAATTAAAAAGAAAAACAAAGAAACCAATAAAACCCTCTTGTTTCCATATCTTGGAGTTCATTTCAGTTAGCATCATTTTGTGTGGTCATAGGTACATAGCTATGGAGCTCTTATGATCCTCTGCTAGGGCTATCCTAGGCACATAATAATTATTACATGTTTTCTTGAAGTCAGTCACTGCAAAGAATCACCACTGTAATCCAAGTACTAGGATTCACCAAGAATTTCATGGTTCTAATACGTGCTGATTGAATAAGCATATGAGAAATTACTTGTTACAGAGAATGATAGGTAGGTATAGTGCCTCCTGCCTGTCATTTCATCCAATTCAAAGGAGAGATTCAAGACTTTTGAGGTTTGAGACCAGCCCAGGACCAAGGTCACAACCCACTTCTGAAACAATATCGAATACAGGAGTGCAGGCCTGTACAACCCAACTGTGCAAGAGGCTTCCGAATGACCGGAAGATTATGACCCCTGAGATACCTTGGGTAGGAGGACCATGAGACTCTACCTCAACAGAAGAAACTGGGCATTGTGGTAGGTTTCTGTCATTCCAGCTTTGGTGGGAAACATACAACAGGAAGATCATTATCTTTTGTCTGGCAAGTAAAGCAAGTCCTGAACAAATCCTTGTATATTGCAGCATTGTTCACAATAGCCAAGCTTGGGAGCTAGCTTAGAGGCCCTACAACTCATAGATGTATAAAGAAAATATTTGTGCACATATATACATACATTCAAACAGGTATATTACAAAGAGGAAAAGATTATGTGATCATGACCGATGAAATCTTTTAAAATCTGAGATTGGACTCAGAATTTGAACCGACTGTGGAACATTCTGTAGTTACTGATTGAGCATTAACTGTTGGGTCCTGGTTGAAGGGATGCAGCCACTCCTTAGGAACAATTGCTCATCCTCACCTTTCCTATTACTTCTGAGCAGGAATATGCTATGGAATATGCTCTCTTCTCATGATGGACAGAAATCTCTGAAATGTTGAGCAAAATAAATTATTCCTCCTGTCATGATTTCTTCCCTCTGGTATTGTGTCAGAGTAATGAAAAATAACCACAAAACATCCAACCCTGAGAGAAATCTTTCCTTCTGACATGTGTGAGGATTAGCTGATTTAAATTACTAATAATCTAAGAGGATGAGTGATTGCAAAGAAAATACAAGTATTGATCACAGATGGAATTGAGCTAAATCTATATTACTGGGTTGGATTTAGAATCCTTCATATAAGAACGAGGATATAGGAATTTAGCTCATTATCCTCAGATTCATGGCTGAGGGCAAAGCCAGTCTCTTCAAAAATACTATGTAGGACTATTTATGTTATGTTTTTTGTTTTGAATGGCAGGAGTGATATTTTTCCAGCTTCAAGGACTCTATCATTTTAATATCCATTATCAGAGTCTACATGGCCATTTTTAGTCCCTCTTTTTAACTCATCTGTCTAAAAAATAGTAAAAGTCATTGTCTAGGAGAGGTTCACCACAGCAACCAAAGGGCAATAGAAATACTGAGGTAGTAAGTAGGAAACTATGAGGAAAATATATATGATTCACAATTCACTGTCATGCCTACTTGTGCCCTGAAATCCAATGTGAAAAAAATCAATGAAAAAGTTGGGAAGCAAAAGTTCCAAAGACTCTCTGGTTAAAAAGCTTAGACTGACTTAGAGAAGAAAAGAGAAGAAAAATATTGTGTTAGAAAAGAAAAGCATAAAAGTCAGCAAAACTTCATAAACCAGTTTCTGATATAGAATTATGTCTGGTATGAGTTTTTTTTTGTGATGTGCCATTTATTCTACATGATCAACCATTTCCTTATATTGTACTCCTTTTAACACATTATTATTGAAGGGAATAAAACTTTCTTTTATGCATCCATTGCTAAGTTCTTGGCTGTGTTTCTCCAAAGACATATGGTTGAGAAAGAAGCATTCAGATGCACGTAATTTTATACCACAAGTAAACCTTCAGATATCCAGAAACAAAGACATAGAAACTCCGTACATTCTTCTTTTGGTTGAGTTTGATAAAGAAGGGATGCTGGTGGAGAACTGTCATTGTTTGAAAACAGTCTCATTCTCACAAACGGGAGGTCACTTAGCAAGACCAGTTTGCCCATGTGTCTACGGAGATACGAATATTCCTTTCCTGATGTATTTGTATTGAAGATCTTAAGATCTCCCTTAAAGGAGTGTCAGAAATATGTCACCATGACTGCTGCAGGCTACACATCCAGACTCCACAGAAATGTGTAAGAGAGCTTCTTACTTCTGCTGTTTTTACAGATGTCAAGGTGTGATCTACTGGAGTTGGCCGCACAAGACCCAGCAGCTATGCATGGATTTGTGGTGTTGAATAAAAAACCTTCAATGGATGTGCTCTAAGACATGGATTAGATGATCAAGAGAAAAAGATGCTATGTCAGTCCTTAGCTTCCAGTTTTTTACTCATTACCTTGATCATACATGTAATCCCTTCGTACAGTATTTTTACAATAAAAAGTATTAAAAATAAAGAATCACAAAGCCATTCTTCACTGTTTAAGAGGAAGATTTATCATCAGCAGGAGGAAGTTTTACATTATATTTGATGAATTGTTTATATTTGGTGCACTCCCAACACATATACATAGAAAGTTGCATGCTTTTATGATGTTTGTAGTTAACACTGTAGATTAAACATTAATCTTTCTTTTTCTTCTGCTTTGGTATCGAAATCATCTAGGTTTAAGAGGACTTTGTACAATTGAGTTTTGGCAAATTATCCCATTTTTAGTGAACTACAAAGCATAAAATATACTTGGCCTTTGATGTTGTGGAATTAGGAAACTAAAGATACACACATGTAGTAAGGACTAACATGTCCAGGTTACTGGTCCAGACACAGGTGTGGAAAATTTATGGGAAGTGTAGAAGTCAACTTTCATGAAAAAAGCTTATGAGACAAAAAACAACTGTCTCCTAATCCTAAATATATTGAAACAGAAATATCAAATTAATTTTAAGGGAAGAAAATGTTCATCTAATAATATTAATAACCTGTAGATGAAATTGTGGAATGATAAGCCTGTGGAAATTTTGTTAATAAGCCAAAGAGAAACTTACCAAGTCAGAAGTCTGGCATTTCGTGCATCAGGGGGAGCTAGGAACATTTCCTCTAGCAACAACACCCTTGGATCATAGAAGGATGGAGGATGAGGGTATGAGTATTAGGCTGCAATATTTGGCAAGGGAATAGGAAAGAAGAATCAAAGCAGTTAGGCTGGTGGTCTTTTGCAGGAAGGGAAGTGATTGACAGAGACAGTCTGAGGGCCTTTTAAGGAATGGGTGGACGTAGAGATTCTGTGGACAGTTAGAGAAGTAATTTAAAGGTTTGTGTGAGACTGAGTGGTGCCTAGAAGATTGTTATATTATTTACTGTCTACATTCGTGAGTTTTTTATCTGTTATTTGACCAATTGCTGACCAAAAATACCCCCCAATACAAATTTACTGATATGTACAGAAGTTTTCTACTGTCATTTTCCCTAAACAATATAGTCTAACAATTACATAACATTTACATGATATGGGGTATTAGAAGCACTCTAGGCATGATTTAAACTATATAGGAAGAAAGACATAGATGTTGTGAATAGTGACCCTTATCTTATTTAAAGTTAGAGTGATGACAGATTTGGTCACTCAGTAAAGATTGCAATAGATCCAATCACCTACTTTCATTCTGCAAGGGTACTGAAGTAAACCAACCTTATTTCAAAAGCAATAAAACAGATAATAAGTTAATTGGCTTTCCTCTTCCTCCGATCTTTGGCCATCTCTAAATATCTGAAATGAAGAATTGGGCTGGGTTTTATCCTAGTTCTTGGGAAATAATTTTCCGATCTTTCCAATGCCCTGAATGATAATGATATATTTATTATCATTGCTAGACCCTGGTGGCTAGAGAGATTCTAGATTGCTTAAACAAAAGAGCGATTTATTGTGGAGACCAAACATTCCATGAAGACCAGCAACCTGATTAGGGTCTTGGTGACTGAATCTCATGATGGCAACCCTACACCTAAGACAAGAGCAGAGATTGTGCATGCAGTCCAGCTCAGAGTAAAGCACTTGGTCCACTTCACCTTTGTCATGAAATCCTAAATAACCGCTCTTAACATTGAATCATAGGAAAGCTTTCCTATTGGGCTAAGTCTTGTTTAGAAAAACATCGTAAAGGTGATGTGCAGAGGGGCTACAGGGACATAAGTACGTTTATTGTTGAATGGTGTTGACATTGTTACATGTCACAGTCCTGGAAGGACTTACTTTAACCTCATAAGAACAGCTTTGTATGTGTCATTGCCTCTGACTATTTCTGTGATCTCTCCTCTTGACTGGTTCTGATGTAGGTTCTTTTGTGATAAGACCACAGTCATAAATGCAGAGATTTCCTGAGTTCTCTGAGTGAGAGGAATGGTTGATACAACACAAGAGATGTCAGGAAACTGAATTTGTACTCAGTTGGTCAAGAATGAGGGGAACGTTTGCGGTTGGGGGTCCCACGGAGAGGAGGCATTGTGGCATTGGGCACTTGAATCTGGCAGAACTCCAGGATACATGGCAGCAGAAGTCTGCACAGATACACCATAGGGAAAGCATATGCTTTCTTGTTGTCATTGTTACTGTTGCTGTTTTCTAAGAGTGCCCGAAGACAAGCCTGAAGACAATGAGGAAGCATTAGAACCTTCAGTATTAGGAAAATGAAGTAGAGAGATGTAACAACTTTAAGCATTTCACACTGGGTGCTGTTTCATCTGCATGTAGATAAGGATCACAGCTTTGGAAAGTCATTTTCTACAAGCATATCTTGTAACTTATTTTTAATTACATTAGAAAGTCTGGTAGCAAATCGGTTTCATGTTTACATCTACTTAGTTTTCTTCTCAGAGATTCAGGGATTTGTAGGGAGAATTCCATGCTTTGTGCATCTCGTTTGTCATGTTCCCTCATCAATTGCTATGGAGAATCCCCAGTTTCCACGCCCAGGAGAAAGATCATAATGCCGGCCTCACCCCTGATGAACAGTGCAGGGCAGAAGGATATCTGTGTACTTGAAAGCCAAGCCAACGGACTTTCTTTTCTTTCTGTCTTTTCTTTTTTTTTTTTTTTTATTGTGAAAATACCGTACAGAGGGGTTACAATTACATGGGCAAGGTAACGAGTACATTTCTTATCAAGTATTGTTGCCTCCTCCTTTATTTCCCCTTCCCATTCCTTCCCCCCAACCCTGCTTAAGTTGTAAAGTTGGTTTTTCAACATATCTTCTTGTACATCTCATTGTTGCAATGAGTCCACCTGTATCCCTATTTAAGCAATTTTTCCCTTCCTCTCCACAATTTATACCAACATCAAATACAGTGAAAACATGGGTTGTACTGTGGGGGAAGGTCATACAAAGCAACAAAGAAATATCTTATAAATATGTTAGAAACAATAGCAAGAAAGAAAAAAACATTTGAGTCCTTATCTTGGGGTTCATTTTGCCTAACCTCAACTTGTCTGACCGTTTCTGCTTGACTCATTCATATACTACTTATTGCAAATAAGGGAAACCATGGAACCTATATTTCTTTGGGCCTGGCTTACTTCACTTAATATAATTTTTTCCAAGTCTTTCCATTTCCTAACAAATGGGGCAATGTCATTCTTTCTGATGGAGGCATAGAATTCCATTGTGTATATATACCACATTTTCTTGATCCATTCATCTACTGAGGGGCATCTGGGTTGGTTCCATATCTTAGCTATGGTAAATAATGCTGCAATAAACATAATTGTGCTGGTACCTTTAGTATGGTCTTGTTTGTGATCATTTGGGTAAATGCCCAAAAGCAAAATTGCTGGGTCATAGAGGAGCTCTATGCTCAACTTCCAGAGCCATAAAAGAAATGCAAATCAAAACAACATTGAGATACCACCTCACCCCAGTTAGAATGGCTATAATCAAGAACTCTAATAGCAACAGATGCTGGAGAGAATGTGGACAGAAGGGAACCCTATTGCATTGTTGGTGGAAGTGTAACTTGTTCAACCACTTTGGAAAATAGTATGAAGTTTCCTGAAAAGCCTCCATATAGAGCCAAGGACTTTCATTCTCTCCTATTCCACATAGTCAGCTTAAAGCCAGAATGGGTGTGGTCAAGGGTTTTCACATTTTTAGCTTTATCAAATTAAACTAAATACTGGAAAATGTGAATAAGTTCTATATATGGCCTGGATTCCTATCTATTTTTTCATATTTTCATCTAGCATATCAGATAAATTAACATATAAATTTATATATAAATTTAATCAATGTATTGAATGGAGGGTGACTCCTGGTAACTTAATCTACAGAGCTCTATACTTAGGATAGAAACATGGCACTTCTTTAAGTATTGCTGTGTTTAAACTTCAGATAATGTTGACATTGCTATTCAATGAATTTTCTACTGCTCATTTTTAAGGACAAAGAGTGACTTTTAAACCTCTGCAGATCTGATGCCAATTGATGTAAGTAATCGAGTTCTTGTTTTTTGTTGCTTTGTTTTGTTTTTTCTTTATTTTCCATTCCCCTCCCCCCCAGGAATGGTTGGTACCATTCCATTCTTTCACCTAGTGATTAAGATTTTGTTCTTTGGCTGTCAGACTGAGTTTCACTGAGAACAAAAGCAAATAGAACAGAAATCCAAAGCACTTGGGTGTAACAGAGCTGAGGAGGAAGAGAAGGAAGCATGTGGTCTCTATATTGGAGCTGGGCTCTCACAGTGTGAAGCCTTCCTCTGTCAGGGTTTAATTCTCATCTGCACTGCCCAATGAAAGCATATCATCTGATATGTCTAGAAACCCCTCCCACATTTGCAAAAATCTTCTGATTATGTACAATTACAATTCTTGTATAAGGGTACAGTTGTCAGTCACTACATGTGAAGAAGAAAATTCCAGAAACGAGAGATGAGGAAGCTTGCCCAAGACAATAGCATGTATCCTGTAAAATTAGTTTGACCAATTCCAGACTGTGTGTCTACCATGCACTCAGTCCATTTCTCTGGCATTTGTCTCTATTTACTGCAAATTACCTGTGGAAACATGGTTTGGCTATTATGCACCTTGGAAATAATATGACACTTGGTGTACAAACTTTAATACCGCCAACTTTAGCTCTGGAATGAAAGTGTCGCGTTTAATTTAATAAGGTGGTTGACCAATGGAGCATGAGAATGGCATTTCTTCTCACCCAAGAAACTATTCAGGAACATGCAATTAATCTCCAAATGGAAACCTTACCTAATCACAAGTCTTATTTTTTGAAGGTGTTTTTGTTTAGAAATTTTTGTTAGGCTTCTATCTCAACACATAAGTCTATGCCTTACCAAGGTTGGGCATTTTCTAAAAATTAAGAAATTGTAAAGGTTATTTCAAATGGAGGAAGATCAGTTTAAGGTATTGAAGTGAATTGATTCAATAAGAAGCTATACAAGAACATGTTTGCATTCCTGCTCTAAGAAAATGCAGACTCTAGTAATAAAAATAAATAATGCATACACTTAGATTTGCTCCTGAAATCATACAATATAGAAACAATGATTTCCTGCTACCTTGAGCAGCCTGGTAAAAAAATCTAAGGTTGTATTTGCCAAGCTGTGTTCAAAGATAAATACATTTAATACCACACTGTGATGCATTTAATATCATTTAACTGAATGAGCAACCCATTCCATAATCCTATAAAGGATTAATAGATCACTGAAGCCTGACAGAAATTAGCTGCTAGACAAAACATCAGCTGATTCAATTCAGCTTCTTTCTAGACATATGCCCTAGGTATTATGATAGGCCACTAAGAGCAACTGGACACTCAGTAATGATTATTGACACCAAAAAATACATGAAATACCATATGGCTTATTTTGTTTCTGTCAAAGTCCTATAATTTTTTTTGTTTTGTTTTCTTTGTGTGAGCCCTGGGGCTTGAATTTAGGGCCTAGGTGCTGTCCCTGAATTTTTGTGTTCGAGATTAGCACTATACTTGAGTCACAGCTCCACTTCTGGTTTATTGTGGTTTACTGGGGATAAGAGTCTCAGGGATTTTTATGCCTGGGCTGGCTTTGAACCATAATCCTCAGATCTCACCCTCAAGAGTAGCAAGGATTACAGGCATGAGCAACTGGTACCTGAGAATAATTAAAATTTCTATAGTAGTAAAATAGACCGCTGGTAAAGAAGACTCATTCAGTCAGTCACAATGAAAATGAAGTAGATGTTCCCTGGATTACTGAGTTTTATTTATATTGTTTGTTTTTATTCATCATAATAAGAAACATTATATTAAAAAATAATAATCAGGAATACTAAACAAATTAAACCTAACATTCATTCATGGCCTATATTATGATCAATATTAGAACCAAGAATTATTTAGTTGTTGAAAACTTCATATCACAAAAAGTTATTACTTTAGTTTTACTTAAATGACAGAATGATTAAGTTAAATGATGGGTGATGAAAAGCAGTTTAAATTGACTGCTTTGGCCATATATTAGAGATGAATTCATACATATAACCTGAACTTAGAAATACCTTTCAGAGTTGAAGGTAATAACCTAAGCCTAGTCTCATTTTCATATTGTAATTGATTATATATCCATATTATTTTCTTGGAATCTTATGTGTGTGAAGAAGAAAGAGGTCAGAGAAGACTGATCACACATACGCAGTCACCGAGAGTTCAATTACTTAATAAATTGACGTATGTAGGAACACATTGCATCTCCCCAGTATAGATGAGATCAAGATTTTATCTTTAATGGAGGGTCATTGTAGACATTTGAGTTTTAAATCATGGTTTTTCACATTTTAAAAGAAGTTTTAACCTTTCCTGCAAACACTATTTTTATCACAGTGACCTGAATTAAACTGCTAGTTAGTTGGTATAAAATTATTTATAAGCTATGGCCAAAGGCATTCATAACAACAAAATAATTGTGACAAGTACTTTTGATAATTCATCTGATGATTTAATAGAGTGAATATATTGGATTAATATTAATGATGAATGAGGATGAATTCATTTTTAAAACTAAGTAGACACTTTTTCTAATCTTATGCCCATTGAGAAAAACCTGACAATTTTTTGAATAGTAATCATTGCTTTAGATATTCTGTTTAAAATACTTAATACTCAATGACCTTGAATAAAACCATGATAAATGTTTAAAGACAAGAGGTAAAAATTAGTTTTTAAGTATGTATTACTGGAAATTTCTCACTACTACAATTTTAAAATAAAAAAATGTTAACCATTTTCTTCTGTGGCTGACACTATAAATACCAAAAGTGAATTTATCATAATCAAAATTAATAATGAGCAAATGCAATCATTATCTTTAGTCTACACTATGGAAAAATGAATTCTGCAACTTGGGGTTAGTGTCAGGATGGGGAAAATGGCAGAAGGCTAAGGAAGGGGGAACATTTTCAAGAAGTAATGTACTCATCATATGACTCATGGAATTGTAATCTCTTCATAGAACTACCTAATAATCATAACAAAAATTTAAAAGTACAACGAGCAAGACAAGCTTATGAGATCTAAGATCAGTGATATTTTTACAACTGCTCACAGTTAAAAGTCTTTGCAAAATTTACATTTGGGAAAATTATCTCTATTGACAATTATACTTAATGGAGTTTACTTTATGTGAAGTTAAACTCAATGATAAAACCCGAAAGCTGAAGAGTTAGATAAAACAATAATAGCCAAATTAACAAATGGATGACATGTAATTTTTAAATATCTCTTGTACAAAATGTAGGACACTAAAACAGTGTTTATCTAGTATGAAATTCAACTTAATTTGGCTTCCTGCAATTTATTATGGTGTGTGTTGACTTACACAAAATTTACAAGAATTATGGTTGCCTTTAATTTCACAAGATGATTAGGGTTATAATGATTAGAAAATACTAATCATGATGAATATTTGCATGATAAAAATACCACAATATACTTTTCTTCATGACTACTCTTTAAGCTAAAATAACTACAACAAACAAACAAACAAAACCACATGTCTAACCTTGCTTAGTGGCCTGTGCCAGTTGTTCTGGCCTGCGACCCTGGCTACACAGGAGGCTAAGATCTGTAGATCACAATTTGAAGCCATCTCTGGTATGAAAGTCCATGAGACTCTTATCCCCAGTTAACCACCAAAAGCAGGAACTGGAGCTATGGCTCAAGTGGCAGAGCACTAGATTTGAGCAAAATGATCAGAGACAGTGTCCAAAACCTGAACAGAGAGAGAAAGAGAGAGAGAGAGACAGAGACAGAGACAGAGACAGAGAGAGACAGAGAGACAGAGAGCACTCCAGGGAATCTATCTACCAGAGTGCAATTGACAATCTTTAATAAGCTGTTTCATGTGCTGATTTCTGTAATTAATTCCCCTGTTTATAGGTCAGTAAGCAAGACAATGAGAGCAGATATCAATTTTCTTTATGTGCTCTTCGGACACTGCCAGTCAAATCTCCTGTCAAAAAAGACAGCAGCGTGGCTAGTAGGTTATTTTACTGATGAATTTCTCATCAGTAATCAAATTTCTCCTTACAAAAGCAAATGTGTCACAGCTATTCTTAGCACTATTTTTTAACATCTTAAAATACACTTTATATTTTGTCCATCTAGAATTTTCAGTGATCATAACAAATACAAAAACGATGACAGTAATGGTTGCATAGCCTCACTGGCTCTGATGACAGACAAATGCAGATTTGAAAGCAGACCTAGGAATTTCTGTACTGTAGACCTTGAGACTGTCACTTGCCCTCCATCGGACTCCATTTCCTTCTCGTCAAAGTGATGCCAAGAATCCAGCCTAATAATAGGATCCTTGTCATATCAGAATAATAATGGTGACTGATTCACCCTGTGCAACATTTTCATAACTAAGATTTTTATCCATCTCAGTTCATTTACATATCATAAACACGGTTAAAGTAAAGACTATTATCATCCACATTTTACAAATTGGTAAAGTGCTGCATGTGTTTTTAAATCTAATATCACCATGTTAAATAATCATAGAGCCAGAAATTATGGCTTGAGTCATAAAACAAATATTTAAAGCTAATGGTGTTACTAGAATACGGAATAATTTTAATAGGGTTCATAGTTTCCTGCTTTAATGTGTCTGAGAGTATGTATTTAAAAATAATTACCAGTCACTTAAATGTTAGAGGAGGTTATTTAAAAATACTTAGAAGAGTTACAAGGGTGCTGAAGGAGAGCAGGATTTTTTTTCCAATTGTCATGAAAATAAAATCAAGATGAAATGCAAATGAATTTTTCTCATTGAGAAAAAACGTGTACCAGATATATTTATAACTTCAATGTTCTAATTGAGCAAAAGGGATAGTACCATTTTATATCACTTATGAAACAGCCTAACCTTTGTGATAAAAATGATTATGCAAATACCAATTGACTACTGAGAGCAATTACACACATTGCTTCTACTTTTTCCTTATTAATTTTGTGCATACAGAGTTGACATCCTGAAAATTTCCTATTCTCATTGTAAGTGCACTGAGGTGTCTATTTCCTTGTTATACAACTTTCTTAAACTACAAAATAGTAAGATTAAGCTGTAACACCCTATTTGCCTAATACCTAAATCACCACATCTTGCTATCTTGCTATTCATCGTTTGTCCCCATTCTTCAGGTAGGAGGTAATGTTTCTGATTTTTGTTGTGAATATAGTTTTAAACAATTAAGTCCAACATTTCATTTTTTTTCTTATTTACTAGTCACTGATAAACCAATTCTGGTAGATGTTTATGCCTGGAGTTTCTCTGGGGTTTTTCTGTGGGTTTCTCTGCAGGCAACCTAGCATAACTGCTGTCAGCAGTAATGCGACCCTCACATTAGGTTTGAGTCACAGTGAGGATGACATTTAACACTTACAGATTTGGAAGTTTTCTTTAATGACCACAAGGTGACAATTATGGCCACTACTTACTTGGATCATTGGCTCTAAAAGCACACGTATTTTGTGCAGAAGGACAAGTACTAGAAGAAAATTGTCCTCATGACCCTGTCTCTCCATGCTTCTGACTCCCTTGATGTCAGAAGTGGCGACTTGAGAATAACATCAGACTCTTGACCCCTCTTCAGCAGCAGCACATTTGTCTTGAGGTCAGTAGTTAAGAACGTGGTCGGTTCTTTTCAGAATGGAGGAAAAATGACCACCACGCTGGTCCTGACTCGCCTTTTATGGTAAGCGTGAAGCTTTCCTTCTGGTCTTCCATTCTTACAGAAACTGCAGCAAACAGTGCCTCCTATGATACATACAGAATGCATGCATCCACGTGTCCAATATCTGTTATTACTATAATCTCTATCTATTTTATATCAGAAACCTGTTCTTCACATTTTCATCAAATTCATGTGATTGACTTCACCTATAATCCACAGTGATGTCTTCATCAGGTGTGCATATTCAAGCCATGCACACAATTGAATTTAATCTAAAGGCAACAAACACAACAGTGTTCTCCCTCTCAATGCTTCTTCCAATGCTGGGAGTAAGTACAGAGCACAGATAACAGAGTGACATGACGTGGAACACACAGCTTTGGAGAATCGCTGAGAACATTCTGTAATTCCAGTTTCTAGCTGATGAACCTGGGAACCCATAGAATCAACAGAAAACGCCATTTATTCAAAGATGTAGCTGAACCCGGTGAAAGTAGTTCCAAAATTCTCTGTGTTATGACAAGAATCAATTACGCATTCCTCAGAGTTCCAGAATCTTGCATTCTCTTTTTACACCCAAATAAAATAGTCATTTCTAAAAGCTTGGGCACATACAAAATTGATAGAAACATTAGATCTTCATTTGCCCTGCCAGGAGATTTGGCAATCAGAATTAATGGAAAAGTTGTACAATATTTCTGACAATTGTATGATAAGGAAAAGAATGTCCTTTCTATGATATTCCTGTCTTCATAGGATGTCATAACCTCAGGAGAGGCTGGAGTCAGAACAGCTGCTGTAGAGACTTCAGTGGAGAGATACTGGGAATCAGATCCATGCTGCACCCAGGTCCTCCAGCTTAGCTAGGGCTAAGAGCTCCCCCTGCTCTCTTCAGTCTGAGAATTTGACGTTTATGTCACTTACCATCCATGCTCAGCCCTATTAATATACAATGTGGAATTTGGAAGAGAGATGCCATGCAAGCCAGAAGTTTAAGATAAGGATCTGATTTAGTGGTTAAAGACAAAGAAAGCTCCCTTTTATTTGCCTTGTTCACTTTTTTATTTTGAAAATAGCATACAGAGGGGCTACAATTACATAGGCAAGAATTATGATATTGTAGATTGTAAATCCGTTGACACTCTATGTCAAGATGTTCATCACAAGCCTGTACTACATTGAAAATAGTAATAGCTGATAAGAAAATGACTATAGAAAACTGAATTCAATATCACATTATTTGGCAATTTTAGTCAAATTCTTGAAAGAAATTTACAAAGGAATACAGCCAAGTCCTAGGATGCTGATCTATAGGCATTTAGTTAAACAGGACTTTAAACATTCACACAGTGAAAACAAAGGAGGATATTCTTAGGAGAGGATCACAAGGGCTCAATAGCTACATGCATATAATCATATGAAATGATGTTTATAGAAATGAACTGCAAGAAATTGAAACAAGAGGTGTTTTTTTTTTAACTATACTGTTTGCAGTTCTCTTTATTTTTCTTCCCCTTTGTCACTGTATTTGATTTCTGTGCCATATGTTTTGTGTGTAAGTTTATCTGATGTGGGGAGGGGAAGAGGAAGCAGAGAAACTGTGGGATAAGATACTGATTAGACACTCTGTTGGAAATGAACTATAGAAGTTGGGGCAGGAAGGAAGGTTGGGAAGGAAAAAAACTAGGAGAAAATGAGGGAGGAGGTGAAACTGTGCTAACAGAAATGTATGTGTTACCTGAGTTATGTAACTGTAACTCCTCTGTACACAACCTTCACAATACTACTATATATATATATATATATATATATATATATATATATATATAAAATTGAGTGATCTTCCACACCAGCTTTACTGCAAAGTCTACGGTGAATTTTCAACTGTAATTGTATTTTTCTCTTTGAAACTTTCAACACCAGGAAAATAAAGTACTTCCATAAATTTTTAATTTCTCATAATTTCAAGTGATCTTTTAAAGTTTATGCAGAGAGGAAACTTGTTTATAAGCTGTGTTACAAAGTGACAGGTAAGTTCATCATGGTGGTTCCTGCCTGTAAGTCTAGTTACACAGGACATAGAAAGGATTGGTATTTGTGGCCAGTCTAAGACAACAATTAGTGAAATCCAATTTCAATCAATAGGTGAATGCAGAAATATATGAATATAATCCATACATTGTAGAAATATAAATAGGAGAAATATGAACAAGGCCACGATAGACAGAAATATCATGTCCTGTGTGCAATATAATTAAAACACAAAAGAGTAAGAACATGACTCCAGCGGTCCAATGCATCCCTGAAAATCACACAACCCTTGAAATCAAACCCTAATGCTGCCAAGAATAAATGGATAGTCAGAATGAATGATCATATTAGTTGTTTGATGTTACTGCCCCAGCCTGACTTTTGATACTTCTGGGTTTAGACTAAGAATGTCGACTAAGAAAGGAGTTATGCTTTGTATCGGTTTCCTATCCATATTGTAATAAACTATTATCTATATAGTTTAACCTAGTGAAGACTCATTTTATGAAGTGTAGGGGTCTCAAATCCAAAATCAAGTTTTTAGACTCCTGGGGAAGAGTCTATTGCTTGCCTGCTCTAGCTTACAGGTGCGGCCCAACACTCCTCTGCCCACCACTGCAGTCTCCGCCCGGCTTCTCCAATCGTTCTCCTTTGTGTCATTTGTGTGTCGCATCTGCTCCCCATCTGGATTAATGACCAACGAATTCAATCATTCTATTGACTGCATACTGTGTGCAAACTGAACTACGTAACAAGGGTAGGAATGGAAGGCAGAAAATGGAGAAGAACATTGGAACAGGTGACGTTGATGAAGAGGCACTCTGCTCATAACTGACTTCTGGAATGTTAACCCTTTATACAATCGTGTAATAAACGTAAGTATTAAGCATGTATGGCATTCCAACCAGGCGTCTTAGAACACTCGAGGTGTCTCTGCTCCAGATTCTAACCTTAGCCACGCTATCATCAAGTGTACCATTTCCCATGTAAGATATCAACCTTCCGTGTAGCAGGGATCGCTAGCTGAGTGGTAGCTCCACCCAGCTCAATGCCATCATCACACAATAAGAAAAGTAAATGATGAGGATTTCTGTATATTTAATCTCCTTCTGGTAATTTTTTTATTTGCTTGTTGTCTTGCTTTTCTGGATATGAAATCAAGGCCTTGCACTTACCGGAAATTGTCAAGTGTTCATTTCACATCTTTAGATCTTTTCACCGCAGGGTACGTTGTTCATATGTGTGGAAATGTCTAAATGAAGTGCCAAACAAAACTGAGGAGTAAGTAAATGAATGAATGAATGAACGAACAGAAAATGTGCTTCTTGGTGTGTGTTTTTCATTCTACCTACCCAGAAAGCACAAGTGGGAACACAAAGGAATCTTTGGCCCTTACATGTGCCCTATCACTCCTATTAGAAAGAAAACAAACAAGCAAACAAAATTCCCCATCAGATAACATTGCAATAATTGTGATTTCTGGGAGAGTAGATTCTGGCTGCTTATACTGACATCTTTTTTTTTTGGATGTTCTACAAAGCCCCTGGTATCTCCCAAGGAAGTCTATTGTCATTGATTCTCATGTCCCAGAAAGTGGCCAAAGGATGGGCAGATATACTGATTTTTACGTTTGTCTCTAGTGCATTTCCGTTTTCATAGTTTCACTTTTAATCCTCTGGCTTTTAGTTATGAAGGCCATGTTCAAGACCCTTGAACTTTTTTTTTTTGAACTTTGATTTTTTAGAGTATTTATCCATGTAAATAGTGGTAGGCCCTTTGTAAGACAGTTTTAGTATGGTTCCAATGTCATTTTTATCCTAGTGACCCAAACTATTATTATTTTACTCAATATCCTCTGTGACCTGGCAATGACTGTCATTGGATTCCCACTATGATTTCTCTGTGGCTTGTGAGGATGGAGATACGGATCACACTGTCTGTTTCTCTGAGCTCTGTCTATGTAATGCCTTGTTCTTTACCCTCCCCCAAGGACCTCTTTTGTGAGCCACACCTCACCACCATGGGCTTCCATTTTGACTTCACCCTGCAAACCACAGTTCTTGGTACTTGACTTTTGAGGGTTGAATCTGTGTTCAATTGTGTAGCAGTTCTGTTGTCTCCATTATTGTCACACAGCCCAGACTTTTAAGCACTTATGTCGTCAACAATGGTCATGAGTACAGGACAGCCAACTGCAGGTTTCCCACGGTGCTGTTGCATTATCTGTAGTGTGAGGAAAGGCCCCTCACCCAACATCCTCAGATCAACCTCCACCGAGCACAAGAGTCTATTGAGCTTTCTCCTCTAAGGTCCTGCATCTGCTGTCACATGGGAACTGATGTGAGAATGTTGATCTTTCTTCACTATTGATTACTTTCCAAAATTTCTAAGAGCTATCCTACGTTTTGAAAGAATCATTTCTTGTGACAATGGGAAGTTGTATAAGTAGGAAGTAGGAAGCTTGGTAAATCCTGAAGTCTCACGATTGTGGAAGGATCAGGTTTGGGTACCCTCATCTCACTCACAGATTACTATTCCAACTCGTGCACAGTCCTGACTTCAGGGAAGGCTTTGCCAAAGCTGCGAAGTCAGTGTTTTTGGACTCCTGCCCCTTGCTCTTTCCTCCAAGGCACAACTAAAATTTTGTCCTAAGAATGCAACTTACTATCATATTTTACTTGATTGTAACGATACTCACAAGCTGGTCCTTAAGTGAGTGATTAATACATGTTCACTCCTCAACATCTTTTTGATGAGCCAATATTCTCCAACAGTAGGCAAGTAGCTGATGGTCAGCCTCTAAGCCTTCAAATATCTGAAAATCCTGATATATTTCATAAACAATTTATGAGGTTCTGAAGTGACTTTACATGAAATTTCTGCTGTCTTTCTCTAGTGACTACTAATTCTGAACTTTTAAGTGCACGTGGGGGTCCTCATTGTTCCCATAATTTGATGATGTCCCCCTAAATCCTATTTTACAATCTGTTTTAATGGCCACTCTTAATAGATGGTAGTTGAACAGATTTTCTGGGAGGCTGTCTGAAACGTAGATTTGCTGAGGATTTGCTAAGCATTGCTCTCAGGAATAAAGACTAGAAGGTTGAGAAAAAAAAAGTGGACATGGGAAAAACATAAATTGATTTGGATTCTGAAACAGAGGCCTTGGATGATTCACTAGAGAGTTTCAGCCTAGAAGCTCCTATAAATATACACCAAACTGAAGTACGAGTATTAGACATACATCAAACAGTAGATGGTTATGGGAGGTCTTACTTGGAGAGTGGATAAAGCCTTGAGCAAAGTAGCTTCTTTAAAAGGATAACAATTCTTAAGGATAAACTCAGCTCCAAGCCCTTATAAGGAAATACTCTGACAACTTGAATAAAGGCTCCTAGATTTTGAAAAATTAGAATCTGATTAGCACACTGTTGAACCTAGCCTTCCATGTTGACAACAAATAACAAACATAATCATAACATTAACATATTACCTTCTGAGGTATATGTGCTTTGGTTTAACTGATGATGCAAAATTTGTTCACTAGCATGTTAGTACAAGTCATTTCAAAACTCAAGTATCTAGTCCTGATTATGTTTTGACTTATATCATGTATGTTCTTTTAATTTATTGGAAGGAAAACATTGCGTTGTTTCCAATTTTAAAATATTTGTTAAATGGAAGATAACATAAGAAGATTTCAAAGTCTTTCTTTATATTCTGGTAACTTACTCTATTCTTCCTCTGAGTTTTTGAATCATAGATAGGGGACAAAGGAAGTCAGTTATTTGGCATATCTTTTCAGTTAAAACAATCCAATTTAGACGTTTGTTTCTCACTTGAGTTCCAGGAGTTCATGTAAAATATTTGTAAGTGTTCTTCTGTTCCTTTGTTAACATATGCCATACCAGCTTTCTTTCATGAACACTATTTCAGTGAACTGAGTCTTCCATTGTTTATAGTTCTTGTTTCTGCTTTATACACCTTTCAACCATAGTAAACTTGGGTGTTATTTCAATTTCTAGGTGAGGTTTGTATTATCTTCTGATGATATTTTTCATGAAATTGTTTGTAGGTCAATCTCCTTGTGTTTTCAGTGGATACTGTCATTTTCTTCAATAAGGCCTTTAACAGGCCCTTTCTCCCCGAACTGCTGCTTTCAGTGAGACTAACAGGCCTTTGAAGTTGCTTGTTAGATTTTCTTTGATGTGTTTCTGAAGATCGTGGCGAACACAATCAACCCCTGGTGTGTTCATATATGTTTTGATGTCTTTTCAAATCCAATTTTTGTTTCGAAAGTGGAGAAGTTCACAAAATTTTCTCTCTCAGTTTCTTTCCTTCTGAATTCATGTCTTGCAACCTTTCACCTTAATCACTGTGATAGCATTAAGAAGTCCCCTTTGCTCTGATTTTGATTACTAAATATTTTTGGAGGATAATTAGGAATCTGTTGGACTATATAAATGTTCTGGCAAAACTTTCTTATCTAATTGGACTTCATATGAATGTCATTAAGAGATTTTTTTTCTGACTGCAATCAAATTGCCAGAAAGAGAGGCAGTAAAAGAACAGACTCACAAAATGATACTTTGACTTTGTCGCACTATTTTTATTAACAGAGAAGGATATTTCTGTGTAGTTACTCCAAATGCAATACTCATCATTAATTGGGCTACTGATTACCATCTTTTACTTTGTGTATATAGTGGGCCATTACTACTATTTAGATTACAGAAACTGTAGTTCCAACTTGAGTAGCCTAATTGTTCTTACAGGCAAGCAAGAAATGCCTTCCATTTCCTGTCCTTTTTTGTCTGGCTCTCATTACAATTAAATGTTAGTGAAAACTCTTTGTAGCTGACACCTAACTAATGAGAGAAAAATAAAATAACAACAGTATGGACACAAACTCTATGTTTGAGAGAAAATCAGACTGATAAGATTATGAAAATCATTGCCATTTTCTTGTAATCCTTCCTAGTGGTTATTGTAAAGGAATAAATTATTCTTTAGAAGGTATTTGTTATTTGTCCTAATATAATTTCTCTTACCTCTTAATAGAATTAGTTATCTGTATTTGGGGAAAGCTCATTTCTATTCAGTAAAAGTGAAAAGAATCAAATTATAGTATAATGTTTCAGGGATATGGTTTTATCCTTGACAACTCTAGTTAACCCCACCTGCTTACATAGGCAGTCTATACTAAAAAGCAAACTTATTTTCTGGAACTGTTTGTCAAAAGTCTCAACCTCAACAAATCTATGTGAAGTGGAGCTCCTGCTCAGTCTCACATGCTGGCAAATGGCTACAGTGCAGACTCATCATTATATCATTATTTCACCTATTTGTATCTTTTCTCTATCGATGAATTGGTAGGATGGTCATTCTTGAAATAGTAGCAGACGCCTATAATCTGAGCTACTCAGGAAGCTGAGATCTGAGGATTGCAGTTAAAATCCAGTCCAGGCAAGAAAGTCTGTGAGATTCAGCTCTTACAAACTACTCAGAAAATGCAAGACCTGGAGTTTTGGCTCAAGTATTAGAGCACTATCTTTGAGAGGGCATCACTCAGGCCCTGAGTTCAAAATCTACAACACACACACACACACACACACACACACACACACACACAAATTTATGAGTTCCACATTTATCATTGGTAATTGACATGAATTAGAAAGAAATTCGTTCTTCATATGAATAGATATAAATTTCAGCTAAAAGCGAAAACATGAATTACATAGGAAATAATAAATGAAACATCGCTAAATGGCATTATATTACAAAAGAAATTTTAGCTTGCTAAAAGAACCATTAAGAAAGTAAAACAGCAATGCTTAGTGGAGAATCTGTTTTTTGAATATAGGCAAAAGACTTAAAGTCAGAATTCATAGAAATTATCAACAAACTAATAAAAATAGCAACAGCAATTATAGACAAGTGCATAGTCATGTATTTGATTGTCAGGTTTGTAGCTGACAAGTTTAAACATTTTTGGATGTGTGTGCAGGTCCTGGGACTTGAACTCAGGACCTGGGCACTGTCGTTGAGCCTCTTTGTGTTCAAGGTTAGCTGTTTATCACTTGAGCCACAGTGCCACTTCTGGGTTTTTCTGAGTACTTTATTCGAGATAACAGTTTTATGGGGTTTTCTGCCCTGGGTGTGTTTGAACTGTGGTCATCATATTTCAGCTTTCTGGGTAGCTAGGATTACAGGCATGAGCTACCAACACACACCTAACTAAACTTGTATTAAGTACATATAAAGTCTTCTTTTTCATTAATAATCAAAAGAATATAAACTGCTACTTTGGTGAGTTAACATTGTACCAGATTGAAAAAAAAAAGAACTGTGAAAAAATTGAGTGGTAATGAAGATGGAAGGTTCAGAAATCTTCTTGGAATGGAAATGAATTATTATGTGAGAGAACTGAACACAAACTACTGCAGCTGGACAAATCTCATCATAATTGTGCAATGTCAATAATGGCGTTCATTATAGAAATAAAGACATCAGTGTAGCTTTAAAAACCTAAATGTTTATACTTCAAGAAATGCATGTTGAATTGTGAAATATTCACACAGTGGAATATTATACAATGATAAATAAATGGCTGCTACACCAAACAGCAGGAGGTATCTCCCAAATATAAGAGTCAGAGACCAGGTATGAAAAAGTGCATACTAGGGGCTGGAAAGGTGGCTCAGTGGTAGAGCGCTTGCCTTGCATGCCTGAGGCCCTGAGTTCGATTCTTCAACACCACATAAAGAAAAAGAAAAAAGCCGGAAGTGGCGCTGTGGCTCAAGTGGTAGAGCGCTAGCCTTGAGCTGAAGAGCTGAGGGACAGCGTCCAGGCCCAGAGTTCAGGCCCACGCCTGGACCAAAAAAAAAAAAAGAAAAAGTGCATACTAAAGTCTCTTAGAGATCCAGAAAGCAAAGTCTAGGTTCAGTAGCAGGCTGGCCATTACCAGGCTATGAAATCTTTATAGTCAACTGGCTAGATTACACATTCCATGGAAAAAAGTATGGTAGAAATTTAACTCTAATATAAATATATCTTCACTAGAAATAAATTGATAAGTTTATGTCACAAAACTTAAAATAATTACCTCTTACTATTTTATAAGTGACAAAAAATGAAGATTAGAAGAGTTCCATTTTAGGTGAATGATCAAGTATTTTGGAAAAAGTACATACATTAATTAGAGAATTTTCTCCTTCCAAAATAGGTGTTCCTATCAAGGTCATAACTTTGCCTTCTACATAAGGTTCATGATTTCTTTCTGTGTGGTGTTTGTGTCAAGTCTAAATCATTGGTAATGTTAGGTGTTTTCCTTCACAAAGACTTATTTCTCTTCTAGATAGTGCATTTTAAATCTAGGCTAAGTATAATTTCTTCTAGGAAGAATTTTCTGTAAATTCCATGTCACTACTATAGTAAATATCATTACTGTCTCGAATATTTAACCAGGAATTAGGGTTTAGTTGACCTGATGTTACTCAACTGGTAGAGAGCCCACCTAGGAAGCACTGAGCTCTGAGTTAAATTTCGAGTACTATCAAAACACAAGCAAAAACATGAATCAGTAAGTTGATTTTTAAAAAGCTATTACATTTAACATTATTTATTTTAGTGCAAAATGATGCATATTCATTCACTGTTTTGTGTGTCTCAGAAATATAATTTTCTGAAAATAGGGCATTTCTAATTAAGAGTGATAGAACTACTGAATTTCACATATTGGGATCAAATAATTTATCGAATAACATTCTCTGAATAAGTATGTAAATTCATCACTAAATTAACTCATACTCGTAAAGGTTTGCAGTATTTATAGAGAATGTTTTGCTAATTATTGTTTGTTCTTCACCAATATTTAAGTTTGGGTGGCTTCTAAGTACTGTTTGTCATTGAGCTAATGATTTTTACTTTTAGAAACTTGTGCAGTACAGAGGCAAATGGAGATTATTCTGTAAGGTAGTGGGTGTTTAATATTTTGTAATGAATAATGAATATATGCAAATACATTTATACTGTGATAATATACAATTAATACTTGTAATATCCATTAAGATGTGAAGCTGTGGTGTCCGGATTAGAATGTAAATCTTTCTATTATAGGAAATTTACTCCCATATCTATCAACTTCTAATGACATGCTCCAATTCTCAATCTGTTTTTTTGACTATAAACATATCTTAATTACAAAAAAAACAGAGCTTTACTTTTGCATAGGTATCATGCTTATAAAACATGATTTTTTTAATGTTTTAAAAGTGCTTACCACTTTAATGAAATGAATTTTGAAAGATAAGAAATCCATGAGGAGTAGACAAATGGTTTTAATGCCTTGTGATCACTCATTTTCCCAGAAGTTTTTGAAGCAAGGGCTGTAATTTCCACTGTTACAGTAAGCCATTTATTCTAAAAACAGGAAGGGAATATCTATCATTCAGATATTTTAAAACAGCCTCCCATAATACATTTCTGATAAATGAACCTTTGCGCTGCCAGACTATAATGGAGTAAGTGGGAGATAATATTCCTTCCATTATCCACATCTGGGCTGGGGAGTCCCTCTTCCACAGTACAAATTCATTTATTCACTTTGTTTGGGACCTATCTCTCTGCTTCTGTAAATTATCATACCAAAAGTGATTTATGAATGATTTTATCAGGGAAGTTCATCAGAAGACTAGCTATAATCCTTTACAAACAAACCAGCTGTTGCTAAGTGTTTATCTTGGCACATTTGCCTTCACTTTATATCATGTAGTTCTTACTGCAATGTCAGGAAAGTGATCAGTAGCCCTGGAAATTCTTGCCCCAGACACTGTGCTAGCCTAGAGTGTAACTTCATCTCATGACAGATGTGATAATTTCATAAATGAAGTAAAATATCTATTTTTAGAAATAGAGAACTACAAGGTCTTAATGTACTCTTTTCAATCTGATTGATGTAGCATTTTAGGGTAGGAAATGGCGAGTGACCGACCCTATGAAATGTTCTTTACTTACACAGGAATCCGATAACCCTTGGGTATGACTTTTCTCATCAAAACAAAAGGGAAAAACAGTACTTTTTGAGCATGTGTAAAGTTCTAAAATGTTTTTTAAAATGAATAAAAGAAAGTTTGAAATCTGCTCATTTGAGAAAAGGGAATGATATTTAAGAGATATTTAAGGGAATGATATTTATGTGAGATGCCATAGGTTTTGCAGAGATAAATTGCTCCTAGTTTTATGTTTATTCCACATTGTTTACAGAAAATACTTTGCTATTCATATTTCATCAGATTGGGTGTTTTAAAAAATGTCTATTTTTTGTCTATGGTTAGGGTGTTATTCAATTACAATGAATTTTTCTTAAGGGAAATAATATATTTTATTAATTATTTCATATATTAAACTAAAAGATTGAATTTTAAATGAGACATAAAGGTGCTATTATTTTGAAAGCACATAAACTATTTCATGTAAACTATCTTTCTAAATATATTCAGTAATGTGGTTTTGAAGAATGAACACAAAGATTTATACAGGGTAAGCATATATATTTTTTACAGCCCTATCCCTTTGAAAATTTCACTTCACAAATATTGGAGTCTTTTTTGATGTGATTCTTACCTATATTGTGAATAATATCATAGCAGTGTAAGAATGAAAGATATATCTTATAAATTTTATCACAAATGTGACATGTAGACAAGTGCATAAAATCTAAAATATTTTGTGTATGAAAATGGAACAAGGAAACTGGTGAAATTATTGATTAGAATTAAGAGTATAAGGAGGAAGAATGTACAATGAAATACACCATCAAGCTCCAGAAAAATACACATGTGAGAAGTCCAACCATGCAAACTGAGCACAAATTAAGACGAATGCTCACCATCTCAGTGATATAGGTCAGAAAGACCTATCCTTGAAGTCTGTACCTGTGTTGGATTGAACAATAATGCATTATGATATTTTAATCTGTGTTTTTCTTCCAGTGTTTTCCATGTACTTGTACTTTGTAGTTGATTTTCACTATTTCTTTAATATTTTAAGATGAAACTTTCCACCCCTGTCGTCCTATTTTCAAAACCTGAAATCCCTTCTAGAAAGTGATTTAGCTCATGGCCTGTATCTGTGACGCAGTACTGAAGACGGACCACAGATGACGGTATGAAGATTTACATCAAAGCGGCTCAAAAGGAGACATCATGAAACACAGGCAAGAACGCAAGCTCTGCGTCCAGCTAATCTGTGCTCCACTAGGAGTAGAGCACAGATGACCAAATCCTCCACAAGGTATTGGATGACTCACTCACCTCTCAATTACAAACGAACTATGTAACATGGCTAAATTCCAACATAAATGATCCCCATTTCAAATTAAAATAGATGTATGTGCATTGCAGCACTATTCACCATCGCCGAGAAATGGAATTAGACCAAATGCCCCTCAATGGACAGGTGGATCAAAATAATGTGGTATATACACATTATAGAATTTTACTTCTTCATTAGAAAGAATGATATTGCATCATTTGCCAAGAAATGGGAAAAAATCATGCTAAGTGATACTAGAGAGACAAAGGATACATGTTTTCTCTCATGTGAGGAAGCTAGCATAAATTCATAGATATATAAGTGAACACTTCAGGTGGTAATACAAGTGTCCACAAGTGTGTTATCTACAATATTGGTGTTTGAAAGAAAGCTCAAGAAAGGAGGGCAGGCAAATGAAGACAGGAACAGTGAAGAGAATGCAGTCAAAACTGAAATGCATATTCTACAAAGTGGAGAAAATTGAGGACAAGTGTGGGTTGATAGGAATGGTGAAGGACGCTGGCAGGGATGACTTTGATCAATATGCATTATAGTCATCAATTGTTTTCTTCAGTGGAAACTCCTTTGTACAGCTACTTGAAGATAATAAAAATATATTAAAAGGATGAAGTACTTTTTCACCTTAAAATCAGATATGCAGAATCATATACAATACACATTTCAAGTCATGCTAAATTAAAAGAAATCAAATGAAAATTAGAACATTTTAATCCTTTATCTCATCAATTCTCTTTCCAGTTTTGAATCTTGAAATCTATTGAACACATAGAGACTATGCACACACAAACACATGCGTGTGCATAGTACTGCAAAAAGAAACTGACCCCCATTGAGCAGTACATTAACTATGAATGTTAAGGGACCTTGTTTCTCTCCCAAGTCCCATACCTGAACTCTGGGCCTGGCCACTGTCCCTGCGTTTCTTTTTATGCTTTCACTTGAGCCACATTGCCACTTCCAGATTTTTCTGAGTAGGTTCTTGGAGATAAGAGTCCAATGGACTTTGCTGCCTGGGCTGGCTTTGAATCTTGAACCGTGAACCTCAGATCTCAGCCTCCTGAGTAGCTAGAACTATAGGACTATGCCCCCGGCTGTGGGCTTTTTGACTTAGTTTATTTGGATTATACAGCGTTTGTTCGACATTTACTGTAACTGATGGAGAAATCCTTTTGGACATGGTAGTCCCAAATAAGTACCACAGGACAGATGTCTTTAGAAAATATGACTTTATAAAGTAACTGCATGTGTCATCTCTTGACAGAGGAAGTTCAAAGCTTGCACGTCTTCCTATTCAGGCTCAGAGGTCTTTGATGTAGCAGGGAGAATATAAGCCTATAAACTCAAAATTATCATAATTTCACAATTTAGAACTTGAATAAATAAATGGAAAAAGCAATATAAATTTAACCTGGAATTCAATGTGTTTGAATACTTTAATTCCTATCCATCCTCAAACATCATTTTGTAATTGCCTGAAACAGTATTGAAAATGGTGGATTTAGCTGATGAGAAAATAATATCCTGACAGTATTCTCACGTATATTGACCGTGATTAGTAAGGAAAATCCATAACTGTTACTTTCTTCTCTTACCTCTCCTTCTAGAATGTACTCTCCCAGTCTTCACCCAGGTTAGATGGCTACTTCAGTCCGTCAGTAGCCATTTCCATCGGCAAACATGCACTCATCTGCTGCCTGCCAAACATTTGTTTCACTATACGAGTTCGATGATGCTAAAAGCAGCGAAGTTACAGTTATATTAGTCAGGAAAGAGTTCATTTCCTTTTGGAAATGTCACCCCTTCCCCGCTTCTCCCAGTTTTCACCTTCCATCCCTGCCTGCCAAATAATATGTTTGAAGAAAGGTAAGATTTCCTTTTGAACTACATACATACACGCACACATGCATGCACATACACATACAAACATGCACATAAACACAAGCACACACGCACATACCCACATATGAATCCATAGTTATCATTTCCAAATTCAAAAATGAGTGAAAATTTAAATACATTATGAGCAAATTGAATTAAACAGTTAATAATATCTAAGGTAGGGAATACTATTTAGATAAGGTGGTTAACTTTTAGATAGTTTTCAAATGCAGTATCTAAAAGGTATTTAAATTGAACTTTAAAAATTAGATTTTATATCTATTCAGAATGTTAAAAATATTGAAGGAAATATTTGCTCAAAGAGCCTCACTTCAGGGGCTGGGAAGGTGATTCAGTGGTAGAGCACTTGCCTTGCATGCCTGAGGCCCTGGGTTCTATTCCTCAGCACCACATAAGCAGAAAAAGCTGAAAGTGGCGCTGTGGCTCAAAGTGGTAGAGCGCTAGCCTTGAGCTGAAGAGCTGAGGGACAGTGCCCAGGCCCAGAGTTCAGGCCCCACGACTGGACCAAAAAAAAAAAAAAAAAGAGCCTCACTTCAATCTCCAGGACAGAAAAAAAGAGAAAAGGAATTCTAGCTCACACACACTCTACAAGTGTGAACAGTCCGCTTCAAATTCCCCTAAGACAACCATAAAAACAACTCAGGAGAATACTGTGTTAGTATTGTGGAGTTAGCAAGGTTTAATGGGAGTCACACATATAGAATACGTTTTAGTTTATTTTTTTAATGGTTGCCCAAGTCTTCTTTCCCAATACTTGTAAATCTGTTTTCTTTCTATATGAAGGTGATTGCATATATGCTATGCCCTTATTTGATTATTTTTCTTTTGATTCTGTGCTGTTCTCTAGAAGCAGGGAACAGTTTCATTGAATGACTAAGTTTGTTCACATCTTAAATTCCTGTTTCATCATGTAAGTGAGTCAGCTTTGTAGAGTGGCTCGGAGGGCTAGATGAGGTAAAAGATGTTAATGTTTCATTCTTTGTACTCTGGCAATAATCTCTAAGCAACTGAGGGGCAGCTTTAGAAGATTGTGTAGTGATCCCATTAAAAGCCTCAGTCTCCTGAGCCATGGAAATTAGAAAACGTGGTTTATTTTCCTCCATAAATGCTTGACTTTTCTCATACCATAAACATCAAATCTACAGCCATTTGTTCTTCCACGAGTGGAACTGATCTCTTCCATTTACATGGATAATGCGTTTTCTCCTCTCTTCCTTGAAGCCAAAAGTTCTAGAAGAAGAGACTTGGATTGGTCCCAAAGAGGGTTGGGAGGCCAGGCATCTTCTGTCTTTGCCTTCAAGGGACTGAAATTCAGAAAGTAAAGAAAACTCTAGGATCCTAAAAATGAAAACAACCCTCTTATTTATATTCCAAATTACTTGGAGTAAAATCCTGAAACACAATTCAACCGAACCAACAATAACAACAAAAAAATCCTCTCAACTGAGCACTGGAAGGTAATTTTTTTAAACTGTCATTAAATAGAGTTTACATTATATTTTTATCCTCCTGAATTAGAAAATATTGAAATATATTCTAATGTTTAATATTGCCAGATTCATACACCAAGCATTTAATTCCCAATGCTATTTTATTCGGAGACAGTGTCTTTGGAAATTAATTGTGTTTTAAGTACAATCAAAATGTAAATTTCTGAATTCAGTAAGGCTGTAGCCTCATAAGAGGAAAATATCTCCTCCTCCTCCTTCTCTCTACTTACTTCACCTCATTCTTCCTCCTCCTCCTTCTCTCTACTTACTTCACCTCATTCTTCCTGGCTTCTTTCTCCCTTTGCTTGCTCCTTCTTTGCTCTTTCTCTGTCTCTCTGTGTCTATTTCTCTCCCTCTCTTTCCTCTTCTCATTCTCCTGTTTCTCTTTCATCTTCTCTTCCTTTACTCCCAACCATCTCTGTGTAGCAGTCAGGTGTAACAGCACACCATCATAGAAATTCCACCCTCATGAACTTCATGACCTTGTACTTTGCATATTTCAAAAACATGATAAACATGTTTATACATATGTATATTGTAAAGGTGATGTACAGGTTACAGTTACATAAGTAAGGCAATAAGGGCATTTCTTTTACCCTCTCCTTTGTTTTCTCCAACTCTCCCTCCTTCCTCCGCTCCCTTCCCTCCAAGTTGTGAAGTTCATTTCCAACATAGTGTCGTGTAAGTATCACTGTTGCATTGGTTCACATTTTGTCCTTTGTCTCAGCATTTCTGTGATTCCCCTTCCCATACTCAACTCTGATAAAAAAAAAAATATATACAATGCAAAGGGTACTGAAAAAAGTTACAACATGGGGTAAACCAAACAGGAGGGAGAAAAAGAAAAAAAGAAATAATTGCATACAGTACATGAGAACAATAAAATAAAAACAAACCTCTTGTTTCCATATCTTATAGTTCATTTTCATTAGCATCATTTTATAAAGTCTTTTGTACATAGTTATTGATCTATTTGTTGTTTTTGTTGTTGTTTTGTTTTGGTTTGGTGTTTTTGTAGGTTGTGGGGTGTGAACTCTGGGCCTGGGCCATACCCCCAGGTCTTCAGCTCAAGGCTAGCTCTCTACCACTTGAGCCACAGCGCCACTTCCGGTTTTCTGGATTGGAGATAAGAATCTCACAGACTTTCCAGCTTGGGCTGGCTTTGAACAGAGATCCTCAGGACTCAGCCTCCTGAGTAGCTAGGATTACAGGCGGGATCCACCAGCGCCCGACCTAGCTATTGTTTTTATTTAGCATTTTCATTCAATCCAAATTTAGACATTTGCTGCAAATTACCATCACACGTAGTACTGAGTCAGGAATTTGTGAGGGGTCTGCAGGAGTTTGTGCATGGTCCGAGGGCTTCTGGGGGCTAACCAATGGCTTTTTCTCACACAGGGCTGCTGCTCAGGCAGGCCATCGATGCTGGCGGTGGGCTGGAACCTACAGCGTGTCTCCGTGAAGGAGAGGACACCTGGTCCCTTTAGCTGGACAGTCCAGAAATTTTGGACGTAACACTTCCATGGCTTCCTTCCCCACATTGACTGTCCCACAGGACCTGGGCAAGCCTTGTCTGGCCTAGATGCTCAAGAAGACAGCATTGTCTCTCAGTGTCAATGTCTTTAAAAACACCAATAACTCTGCCCATCTCCAAGGGACAGAAGACCACTCACGAAATTCCAGGAGTTGAAAGGCTGGGAAAAACTAGCCATGTCAGAAATCAGCAGAACATGACCTTTCAGCCCAATGACAGAAAACAACCAGCCTACCTTGCTGTAGAATAATGATGTCCATCCACAGTGGTGGATCAAATCTTCAATCTGCCTAAATGCTAATTTCTTCTGGAAGCATCCTCACAGACAAACCTTAAAATCATTTTTGCCAGCTCTCTGGGCATCTTTAAGCTTAGTCAAGTTTCTTCACAATATTAACTACTATAAAAATGTTATAGGATGAATATTTCTTACAAATATGTCTTTTAAAAGGCAAAAAATACACTATGATTTGTTTTAGATAAGGAAATATCTTTCAAATTAATATCTAAAAAATTAATGTAGATGCAAAAGGAGAAAGAAGAAGCTGTTTAAATAAATGCCTTAATAAATATTAGGCATAGTTTAGCTAAAGCTATTGGTTAAAATATCAGTATTTATCAATAATAAAACTAAATAGGCTATATTCACCAACCATCTATGTCACCCTTTATGAAATGAACTATAATGTTTTAACAGTAAAATAAATCTCTCAGTTACCCATATCTGATATAATAATCTGAAATAATACATGTGCAAGAGTTTTAAACACTTTCTGGATTCTACTGAAAGGAGATGTAAAACATTACATATGATTATATTATTATTATAACTGTATAGAATTATCATGTCATAAAAATTAAATGTTGTAGGATACAGTAAGATTAAGGTACTAAACATAACTTGAACTGATCTCTTTGATAAACACCTCTCAAAATGACCTCTCCCAATCTACAACAATTGTTTGCATGAAGTCTGATGACAGTAAATCAAGGTCAGATTTTAAATTATTGTATTCAATATAGTTTTGTGTCCACAAAATATATTTTTCTACCCAAGGAGATTTTTTGTAATGGTCTTAAAGTTTCCCATGTGACAATGCCATAATCAACCAATTAATTTGCTTTACTTGTCTTAGGGCAACAATTCAAAGGATATGCTAATGATGAAAAATTAAACCAGGTTTTCAATTAATTATCCTCAAACAGGATTCCCATTTTAGAATGATAGTGCCTGTCACCTGGCAGTCATTAAGGTATGATAATTGGCATTTTTTTTTTCAAAAATGAGATGATAAATTTTCTTCAATTCTTGATGTTTAGATTCACAACTACTTTATCATTGGAATTTGCTATATCAGAGAAAGAGCATTACTGTCTACAGCAATAAATTCATTGTTCAATTTTTAACTGCCAATTTTGACATTGTGATTTCATATTATGATTATAGCTTATCAATGAAGCTTTGACAAGAAGAAAATAGCTTTATCTAATTCCAAGAACTTAATTTTACCTATCAGGAGAAGATATCAATGAACAAACTCAAATCAAACATTTTCTTAGTCAGATCTGACATAACTATCTCTTATTCGTTAATTTTGTATGATGATAATCCAGTTCTCTTGAGATCATCCACTAACCTCGCTTCAGACATTAAGTCACCAATGGACTTAGACAATCTCTTTTCCTTTGGGGAAATGCTCATTTTCCTAGAATCTGGCCTTAAGTGAGATACTACTCCACATATGGGACTGAAGATGAACTCTAAATTCTGAGTTTTTGTTTGTACAGAAAAAAGAACTTCTATGCCATTAACTTCAATTCTCTGCATGCATTTTAAAAAATAAAACAAGATACTAAGGCAAAAAGTTGACCCATACTGAGGAAGAACAAAAAGAAATGGGAGGTGGTATGTGCTAAGCAAGAACTAATTTACAGAATTACCTGATGAAAACATCTTTATTTAAGTTGCCATTATATAGGTTTCCATTAATATCAGTTTGAGACATCAGCCCTAATGTCTCATTTTGTGAAAGCAAGACAAATCTATGAAATTTAAGGCTTAGAGAAAAAAATGAGTAGGAATCATATCTCCTAAATTCATGGTGATGCATGAGACTGCAAGTTTGCAGCCACACTGGACTCTGTAGCAAGGCTCCATCTCTCAATGAAGCAAACAACAGGAAACTAAACAGAATAAAAGCTGTCTATATACATTTCTATTCTAGATGCTCCTAGACTTAAGATATTACCTCTTGGTAATCCACTGTAAACTGAAATTATAACTTAAAAGCACACTTAACCCACTTTACACAGTGACATCAAAGCCCCACCACTCAGAACACTGGACTGTAGAATGCGGACTGTCTACCTTCATGATCCTGTGGATAATATGTGGGTAATTGGGATCTGAGGCCCCCTGATGATTGCCAGGGCCTCACTCAGGGTCTTAGAAAGCATACTGCTGTACGGATAAGAATGATGTAGAAGATGACAATTCAAAATGTAAATGATGGTGTCTCCTCAAAAGGCATCACAAAGTTAAATCATCATAAGTTGAACCCATTTTAGGGCAGGGACCCTCTGTACAGTGTTTTTATATATGATTTTAAAAAGTAGAAAAAATAGCTGGGCACCGGTGGCCCATACCTAGAACCATAGCTACTCAGAACGCTGAGGTATGGGGACTGTGGTTCAAAACTAGCCCAGGCAGGAAAGTCCATGAGACTCTATCTCCAGTACACTACTCAGAAAAAGCCAGAAGTGGTGCTGTGGCTTAAGTGATAGAGTGCTACTGTGGAGCACAAAATGGCACAAGGATAGAGCCCAGGCTCCGAGTTCAAGCCCCAGGACAGGCAAACAAACAAACAAACACAACAAACATGACCTCCATTTTTTTTAAATAGATTCCAACTACCATTCATTTATCTTTGGACAAGCCTACTAAGTTAGCCGAGGAGCACGTGGCATAGTAAAACTTTCCAAGGTCACAGAGAGACAAATATACATTTCTGAGTTACTCAACACACGACAGTTTTAAAACATGCAGAAGTTATGAATGAATAAAATATGGTGTAGAAGGTATAATAAATTTCTTAAAGTGCAATGTGGAATGTCTCTTTCTATAATAGCTATTGAATTTACAAACACAATTAAGGAGAAGTACAGGGCTCATGCATCAGTTGTACCTGAAGTCTTTACTGAATATTCCCATTAGTGTCAAAAACAAAAATAAAGAGCAAGTTCTACAAAGACTGTTAGACTTTCCCAATGCAAAGGGTGATAGCATTGAAATTCCTTTAAATACAACCACGTGGTTGTTTTTAACAAGTTTTTATAAATGTAGTACAGCCATAATGTGTACTTATTTGAAATTCAGTATTCATAAAAATAACCTACACCATACATAAGAGGAAAAAATTAAACATGCTATGCAAGTGATAAAAAAATCTAAATATAGTTAATGTTTTTTTAATTTATTCACTCTTCTGTTTCTGCTTTCATATAAAAACTTTTAGAGAAGTTCCAGTGTTTTTTGGTTTGTTTTTCAAAAGAGAAGAATTTTACATTTTAATATTTGAATATGTCGAATGGGGCTGGGAGATAGAAAACAGAAAATGTGTAACAAAGATTTGATAAAGTAAATATTTCAAAAGTCTTCCCAGAGAAAAATAAATGACCTACTAAATAGGAAAAATAAATTATGATATCTAATACATAATGAAATAAAGCTTTGATTTTTAAAAGTGAGAATAAAGAGATGTCAAATTAGTTTCCTATATCACCTGAATTAAATTATTGGAATTCACTTCAAGTAGTTTTATTGTGTTTTATTAAAGGTGTTCATGTTTTATTTTTAAATACCCTAGTAACTTAAGGAAGCTTCCTTAAAATAAGTCTTGTTATGGATTTACTATTTGTAAAATTAAGGGGGAAAAAATCTATGTCTAGCCTTTTCTCATTTTACAAAATTTCTTTTGAGTTTGCTCTCTTGAACACACTAATTTTTTTTTATTTTGTTCAGTTTTATGACAGTTTACCAATTTTTTGTTTTTTATTTATATTTTTATGCCATTTCATGAATGCTTTACAAACAGAATGTCTTTGAAGGACTCTGAATGTTTCAATGTCTTTTAGTGGGGTGATGAAGGCATGGTATTTTTTTTTTTTTTGAGTCCGGTCATGGGGCCTGAACTCTGGGCCTGGGCGTTGAACCTCAGCTCTTCAGCTCAAGGCTAGCGCTCTACCACTTGAGCCACAGCGCCATTTCCAGCTTTTTCCTTTTTGCTTATGTGGTGCTGAGGAATCGAACCCAGGGCCTCAGGCATGCAAGGCAAGCGCTCTACCACTGAGCCACCTTCCCAGCCCATGGCATGGTATCTTAAGAGTTATTGGATATTATTTTTCTGTGACCACTCTATCAGAGATGAGGTAAGCAGTGACCAGTTACGATGAAGGCCTGCTGGGTTGGCTCCTGAGCACTATACAGTCAATAGACACTATTTTGATGTAATCTATGAGTAATGAAACATCAGAGGATGCTCCACACATCTGTATAGATGTTAGCCTGGAATGTATTGGCTAAAGTGAGTTTAATTTTGAATATACCATCCAAACTTTGCTTCCTGCTAACCATGATGTAGAAAGTACCCCGAAATTAAAGTTCCTCTGGAACAAAACAGCTAACGGAGAACCTCGTTGCTCCCACTGCACACCTAACTTGGGGCCTCTCAGACAGATGTAGATCGTTTACTTTAGACTGAAAAATTCAAATCTTGTTTTGCTAGAGTTGTGAGGATAACGTCAGCATGGGAGAAGACTGGCTAGATTACAGATGAAAAGAAGCACTGGAAATATTCTTTCCAATTACAGACACAATCCCAGCACAAGACCACATAGCTCTATGTCTATACATATTGACTTTACAGAATGAACTGTCATAGGATTAAACTGCCAAGAAAATCAAATTGGACTTCTTCCTTACTGGAAACAAGGAAATACTGCAAATGCTGAGCCCTCAAATGTGCTAGGATGCTGATTTTCAGTGGTACATCTCACCATTTTTGCACTCTTTAAAACATCTATCTCTGTGTGTGTATGTGTGGTCTACACAACCTGTGTCAATGTATTCTATCAACCTCATAGAATATAAAACAAATTAAAGGCAGCCTGCATGTTTGCAAACAGCAAGTTTTTAGACCACAAAATACCACTTGTGTATTCATTACTCATACACTGTACCCATTGTAAGTTGACCTTAGCTCTTAGATATAATGAAATGGCTATTCCAATGGCAGCAAATGGGAGAGACACATTTATTACTGAACTTGCATTCCTCAGAAATACATTGGGCATATATAATTGATCATCCAACAGCTATTATTTTGTTATAAAAATTGTGAAGTACATGAAACAACCGTTAGAGTAGATATATAATATCTGGGATTTAAAAATAAAACGTTATCCCCAGGTCTGCATTTTCAGACAACATATGAACACAGAAGGTTGAGCCCTGAGGTTTAACTTTTCAACTCATTAACCTTGAGATGCTACATAGGTCAAAACCAAATTTGTACTGGTGGTGTTCAAAGATTTATTCCTTCCATTAGGTATACACGCAGCAGTGAACTTGGGCTAATGTACTTTTAATTTTTTTTTAAAAAGATGACAGATGGAAGCATTTCATATTAATTCAGAAAATATGCTACAGTCTTTTGAAAAAGGGAAATTTTCCTTCTTGCCACATGCTCTTTTCTCTTCCTTTTAGCCATGCAAGCATCTATTTCTCTAACTAATGATAACCTAGGGTTGATATTTCCTGGAAGAAAGATAAATATCTCATTACTACCTGCTGGGAAACCCCAATTCAGAGGTCACTGTGAGTACTGTCAACTATAGCCACACAAAGAGAAATGGAAGGAAGAAAATGTAAATTGGATGCTTTCCTAGAGTCTGAGGGTTTTAGAGGAAGCTGAGGATTGGTGATTAACATTTGTCCAAGTTGATTGACATACTATGGTAATTAAAAAATATTTGGATTATGTTCATGTACTATCACATTTTAAGATCAATTACTTACATGTTTCTCTTGATAGAAGGAAGCTTTCTAGAAACTAATTTTTCATGTGAAATTGACAATAGAATTTTTCTGATGGGTTTTTGATTTGAGGTGTGTCATTTATCACTGGAATGAAATATTTTGGGGGACATCCATGTATTTCTGTGCAGAAGAGTAGATGTATACGCATGATCTATGTAAACCCAATCCACAACCTTAATATTACTGAGCTGGTTTTCACCCCAATGTGGACACATTTTACTTCAATCCATTTGCCTGTTTATAGAGAATGAGAAATCATAGAATGTTTTAGTCATTAAAGAAGTTACTCAATGAGTACTAAAAAAATACAAAAAAAAAACCCTCAAGAAAAACCTCCTGGTTCAAAATTTCAGAATGTATGAACAAATTTTAAAACCTCATGAGCATAAAAATTGTTATAATGATTTTATTTCATTTTTCTTATGCTCTTATTACACTTTACCATATATTTTTTAACACTTTAACTCTTCTTGAAACTTTCAGATGGAGGAAAAGTCCCCAACTATCCAATATATCAAAGACTGTCTTTTTCAAGGTATACAGTCATTCACCAAGGAAACACAGCGGTTTTGGTCTGAACAGTCAGTGGAAGACCACGTGGGCCGAACCCAATGTAATAGACATGTGAAGTCATGTATACTTATATTCACAGACTCGTGAATTTTTCCAAGTATCTACTGCAGGCACTTATACATGCAAAATCCAAACTTAAAATCTGTGTTGTTGTTACTTCAGGCAGAGTAATGTCTAAGGCCTTCTTAGCAGAGCTGATGAAGGATTTAAGTCCTCACCACACAATTACAATATCTCAGCCTCAGACTTTAGTGGTCTGAGGGCCCCAGACAATACCAAGAGACTCTACTCAGATTTCAGGAAGGCATCGCCCCTCAGAGTTTGAAGCAGAAGGAGCTGTACTTTGGGCACATGATAAAAGTTATCCTGTGATCTAAATTATCTTTAATCTCTTCTTAGAAATACTTGGAGAAAATTTATTGAAAAATAAAATTTATTGAAAAATACAGTGAAGCAATATGTTATTCAAAAATCTGCAACTTCCATAAAATTTATAGAAAATTCTGGAGGAAATACCTGTTGGTGGGACCAGGTACTTTACTTCTGAAAGAAATAAATTTGATCAGTGCCCAACTAGGCAACTGCTCATGCATCCGAGATTAACAATATGGGAATATTACAGTAGCAGTTGTAGTTTAAAATGTAACATGGAAAGAAAACCTCAGGATTAGTAAAAGGAATGGGTTGACTTACAATTGTATGCTGATGGATAAGTTATAGTGATATTTGAATCTTATCTGTGTAGTACTGATCACTTTTCCCCTCATTAAGTCTTAGTCTAGGTTCTTGCACATGATGTTGAATTTATCCTTTCTCAAATAAAATAAAATTACAAAAATAAAGCAACTAAATAGATCTACCAATCAAATGCCAACCACTGATAATTTATCTGTCTATCTGTCTATCTATGGATCATCTATCCATCTGAAGTATATAATTAACAATGATAGTTTACACTTATAGTTGTAGAAATTCCAGTAGATTGCTGTTTGAAGCCACCTTGGGCTTCAAATTAATGAGCAGCAAGAAAGGCTAGAAATGTAGCTCAAGTGATAGAGTACCACTAAAGCAAGAGAGGAGACCAAGCATGGGGCCCTGGGTTCAAACTCCACTATTGCCAAAATAAAAATATATATTTAAGAATATCACTTCTTGAATAAACTTTTGAAAAAGTTTCAATAAAAAGTTCATTAAGTCTGTAAACCTACTTTAGGAGTTGCTTGATAAAAGGAGTATTTTGTTTGTTTGTATTTTTGAAGACTGTTTACAGGGGTGTAATGCTGATAAATAACTTAGAGAGAAGGAAAGTGAAGATTGCAGAATTCAAAAGACAATTTCTATTTTCCTTCTGTCTTTGATTTTACAAGTGAATAAGACCTAGCAATGCACAAACACTTTAACTGTGATACAGCAAACAAGAGAGTTAATCTTTCTTATTTTTATGTTGCCATCTTCTGTCCTCCTTTTTCATTTCCAGGATTTATTTAGAAAAAAATGAAATAAAATAAAGTTCATTCGTTCTCACTAACAATAAAGTAACCCAGTTTTGAAAAGTTATTTTTCTCACATTCATTGCAAATGAGATCTCATTCAAGAAGACAGTATTTCCACTTAGTGTGGCTGTGGTGGATCTGTTTTGCAAGCTTGGGAAGGAAGTGTTTTATGTATCTTGCATGATAAATATTGAGGAAGAAGGTACATTGCCAGGAGACAGTTTCATTCACTTTGGTAGTGGCACATGACAGAAAGGATGTTACAAGGTGACCAGAGATAAACAAAAAGATAACAGAAAGAACTAACTTCCTCCCACAGCAAGAAAAAAAGAGCATGTACTTCTCTATTCATACCTATGAATTTTCCTGTTATAAATAAAAAATCCCTTTTTGCCCCACATCATAATTGTTGAAAATCTTAGTCAAATGTCAGAAGTGACTAAAAGCCGTGTTTGTTTATGTGGAAGGGAGGGCGGGAGGGAATCCTCTTTGGAGCTTTGCTTAGATGTCTTTTTATCTGATTTACCAGAACAGTGCAGGAGTGCGGTGCAGATCACACAAGGGCCATAAACTATGTGTACAAAAAGCACTGTGCTCGGATGCAAGCCAGCAACTGCAGAACATGCAGGATCCCTGAAGGATCAACTTGCAAGTCTCCTTAGTTTTAAAAGCCTGTGTAAAATGATCTTGGTTTACAGTTGCAGAGGGCTCATTTACATTTTAATGTGGACAGTTCCTCTGTGGATGCCATTGGGCCTCCTTTGGAGAAGTTCAAGGGCATTGCTCAGGTACCCAGACACACTGCAAGTTAGGCTTGGAGTGAATGTAGCCAGACATGAAATGAAGGCACCGTGCTTTACATCCTAAAATATACATGTAAAGAAGCCAGTGAATCTTGTTATCATATTGCAATATCCTAAAAGGCAACAGAGTATGTGTGTGAATACAGATTCAGCTGAAACACCATTAACCCCATAGGGGAAAAGGCAAAGTCTGCTGATTTCACAGCAGCCTTAATTTGCTTTTCTAGCCATCATCAGTTTATCATTGGAGAAAGTCACCAAAATAAATAAACAAAATTTCCATGCACAGAAATGTCCTGAAAACAATGTTTATGTCAAATACTCACTGTAGAGAATAAATTCGCTATATTGATATATATTCCCTCTTGTGTCTGTTATGGAATTATTGATTAGATGGAACATCATTCAAATATCTTACTTTCTTCTTCCTGAAAGTAAACCTATGGTTTTTAATATTTTTAAGTGCTTCACAATTAAGAAACTAACAAAATGATTTTTTTTTGGGGGGGGGTGTCCAGTCGTGAGGCCTAAACTCTGGGCCTGGACGCTTTCCCTCAGCTCTTCGGCTCAAGGCTAGTACTCTACCACTTGAGCCATTTCTGGCTTTTTTCTTTTTGCTTATGTGGTGCTGAGGAATCAAACCCAGGGCCTCATGCATGCAAGGCAAGCACTCTACCACTGAGCCACCTTCCCAGCCCACAAAATGATTTTTGTAAAAACAAATACTAAGAAAATTAGTGGTCATAGGAATATGTACGTTATTTATTAAATTTATTTCTAAGTTAATCAAAATCCTGACTGTGTTTCCTTATATCATTAATTTATTTTTCAATTGAGAATACTCTTGGGTCAAAGCATTTCTTCTTAGTATTAAAATTTTATGAGCAAGCAACCACAACTTGACCAAAATTTTATTACAAGTCCACATGTTCTAAAGTAAGCAATCTTCATACATAAACTCTGTAATTAGAGGGAAAATGTCCAGTAAATAAAAAATTACGTGTCAATTTAAAAATCTAAAATATTGTTGCACTTATAAGGACAATAATTCCATTATGAATTCTTATTTATTTATTTATTTTGCCAATCCTGGGGCTTGAACTCAGGGCCTGGACACTGTCCCTGAGCTTCTTTTGCTCAAGGCTAGCACTCTACCACTTGAGCCACAGCACCACTTCCTGCCTTTTCTGTGTATGTGGGACTGAGGAATCAAACCCAGGGCCTCATGCATGCGAGGCAAGCACTCTATCACTGAGCCACCTTCCCAGTCCCACAAATTCTTGCTTTAATAACCATAAAGAACCTGCATTCCTATTATTAACTTTGCCTCCAGTTATTTTTTTTTTCATTCGGCCTGCATTCTCCTTTTATCCCACCTATTTTCTGCCATCCATCCCATTAATGTGCAAATGACAGGAGTACAGTTTGACTTATCCTTAGCTATCCCTTTCAATAACCCTATTATTCCCATTTTGTGGCAATGGTATATAGAATCAAAAGCTCTTCTTCATTCTGTAGCAATACGGTAAGTTAACAAGGAGAGTGAGAAGATGAGCCATGTATGACTTCACCTTGATGCTGACGCTTGTGTAGTTTGTGGCCCGGCATGCTTTACAGCAGCCTCACAACTGCAGCATTTCTCACACGCTGTTTTCCGTGTACTTGGAAATGCACACATGGATCGTGAAAACAGATCTGGTTCATGAACAGAGCACACCCACAGTGCTAAAAGAGCTAATTTTAATATCTCAGGGAATGAAAACCCTTCCATCAATAATGGAGAAGTCGCGAGTGAGCACTTCATCTTCCTTTGTGTTAGACTGGGAGTCCTGCTGCAGATCCCCTCCTGGGCCCTTCCTGGCCCCCTCCTGGGTCAATCCACTTTTGCCAGCACGGGTGGTGGAACTTCAAGGCCTCGCCCTTCATACTCGGCTTTTTCATTTGCAACTGGCGCTTAGAGGTTAAGAGGCTCAGGATTTACCTGTCTAGGCTAGATCCCAAGCTCGGTCCCAGATCTCAGCCTCCCAGGTAGCTAGGAGATGAGCCCCGAAGCCCGGCTTGAACATGGTCTTCCTGGCTTTTTGTTGTTGTTCTTTCTGTTTTATAACCCCGCAATGCCACGAGCGTTTCCTGGACTCAGAATCCCAGTAAATATGTGTGAGCAGTTCCTGTGTGAAAGAAAACCTCTCAGAAAGTTCCTCGCTTTTCTCTTGGGCCTTTGATCTCCGGGGATTGAGTTGTTTGAGATGGGTTTGGCCTCTGAATCTGTTTTCTGCATACCTCACTAGGAATTCTCCTAGGAGCACTGTCCCTATGCGGCCCCCTGCCAGAGGCCCTCACCTTTGCCCGGGGCATGTGGCATGTCTGTACCCTGTGCTCCCATCTCCAGAACGACAAGCTAAATAAGCTTGTTCTTCGCGAAACAACCAGCCTTACGTATTTTGCTGTGTCGATTCAAAATAGACTAAATCGGTGTGCACAAAGAAATGAATAAGTACCCTGGGATGCAGACATACCCTTAACCCTACATCACAGGTTAGGAATTCAGATTACGCACACGTGTAACACGAGAGCTATCCAGATATTTATGGGCTACACCATTATGTGAAATTGCATAATGAGTAATTATATTGTATTTGGGGAAAGACACATTTTTGTACTCATAAAATAAGATAGGCTGAAGCGACAAAAACTGGAAGCCGATTTATCATCACAAGTAGCCATAAAATTGGTGAGTTATTGTTTCAATTGCTATATATATGTGGAGGTAAGAATGGAAGACAGCCATCATGCATGGGAGGAAAGTACTGGACTCCTAAGCTAGACTGTCAGCTAAGCTAGGCTGTCGGCTAAGCTAGGCTGTCAGCGCACTGAATACTTGTTTAGTTTTATCTATAGCTTCTCAATCATTTCTGAAGCCAGGCCATTCAAATAATTCATATGTAATTGTGGTTTCATGATTCAGAGAATGAAAGCACTGCTATATGTCCTAAAACTCATACTTTCGTCTGTGTTCTATTCAATTCTGTTTACGTATTTGTTTAACGTCTGTCTTTTAATATTAGATTATGGTGTTCATACATTCATTAGCCCCTAGCCTCGTTATTCATTCCTCCCTGCTGCACCTCATGCACTAGTTAACACTGTAAAGAATTTTCTTGTATGTGCTGAGGTAACGATGAAGGAAATGCATGGAGCCAGCAGGGAGGAGGTAAGGATCAGCAAACATAGTCACGTAGTCACGTTTCCATTGTTCATAGACCAGAGCCCTGAAGAGTGCAAGTAGCATCTCACTTCTAACCACCACACCTGTGCTGGTCGGGTAGGATTATTCTCTGTAGAGTCCATGGATGAGGAGCTCAGCACATATTCTAAAACATCTACAAGCATTTCTTTCCTGCTTGAGTTGACTGGAAGATAGAGCTTGAGATAATACATGTATTTACCATAATATATACATTATCCTAAGCTCTAGCTTGAAGTAATACGATTCTGTCAAAGGCAACAAACCTATTATTAAAATGCAACAGTTTCTCTTTGTGTGTATATGTAGTATACATATGTAATATGTATCTACTTAGTATATGTATCATATCTATGTATGACATAAATATATGTTATATTTATTTAGTATAAATATATTTTGTGTATGTTGTGTGTACTCAGCATACAATAATTGTATGCCATTCTTTTCAGCAAATGTACCTTAAATCATACCTTAAATACAAATAGTATTAAGAAACTGATCTTTACAAACCAATATTAAGTTCTTTGCCCTTTCTTTTATATGTGTTTTTAAAATATACTTTTCCCTTAATTTTCTAAGTAGCATGATAAATTTATCACACAAGTATGTATATGTATATAGACATATAGTTTTGATAAGTAAATTTAAATGCAATTTGGATATATGTATGCTAAATTAAAATGCATAATCAAGTTTGAACGGAATTGGATTTTGCTTGAATATTTGGCCAGGAAAGAAATACATGTAAATTACCCACATTTTCAGAGGAATAGCAAATTGAATTCAGCTTTATGCTAATAACTTCAGAATAGCCCAGGTTTAGGTAAATAATATAAAGGTGAAATATCGTTTGAAATCTGTTAGTGTATTTTTTAAAAGTTTAATGCAGTTTTTACTGTTATTATAATGTTGGTGTACAGAGTGGTTAGAGTTACATAAGTCAGACAAAGAGTACATTTCCTTTTGAACAATGTTGCCTCTTCCCTTGCTTGCTCTGTTTTTCCCTCCCATTGCCACCCAGAAGTTTTATAGTTAGTTTTCTAAATAGTGAGTATCACCGCTACATCTGTTCATATCTTGTCCCACCATTTCTGTGTCCTCCGTATTCTCCCAAAGACAGATAAAGAGCAAACAAGACAAAAGGGATATGATAAACTACACAGAACTCTATGCATTCATACACAGTGAGACCAAAGGAGGAATCCAGAAGAGGAACATAAAGGCACAATGCTTATGTGCATCTAACCATACAAGGTAGTATTTATCTAAGTGAACTCCAGGAAATGTGAGCAAGAGAGGGGTCTTTTTTTGTTGCTATTTTTGTTTTATATTAGTATTTTTATCATTGCAATGGGTTATAGGAAAACAGTTTTAAGATTTGAGTATACCATAAAACATATTTTTTTACATATGAAAGTATATGTAACTGAAAAAATTCAGAATAAAATGCACATAATCCTTTGTTCGTGTTGGTAATGGATTTTTGTGAAATATTTTTAGTATCATCTGTATCAAAAGTCGGAATTTTCCAAGTCTTTCTAAGATGATTTCTTTGTTGCTTTTGTATGTCTTTCCCGCACAGTATAATCCCCGTTTTCACTGTATTTGATATTGGTATAATTTGGGGAGGGGAAGGGAAAAAAATTGTTTAACTAGGGATACAGGTGGACTCAATGCAACAATGAGATGTATAAGACATTATGTCGAAAAATGAACTTTACAACTTTTTAGGGAGGATGTGAAGAGGAAACAAAGGAGGAGGCAGCAATGCTTGATAGGAAATGTACTCATTACCTTGCTCATGTAATTGTAACCCCTTTGTACAGTATTTCCACAATTAAAAAAAATTTAATAAGGTTGGAATTTGTACCTTAGACTTGGGTTTCCAAAAACAAAATCTATTGAGACAAATAGAAATACTTTCAAGAAAAATTACCATACAAAACAGCAAATGTATTTGGGTAACAAATGATTTAGTAAATTTAGCAGAATAGTTATATTCTCTGATTAAAATAAATTGAAATGAGTTCAAGGCTTTTATGTCAATCAAAGTTATTTCATAATGAATTTTATTAATTACATAATCCCAATTTATCATTTAAGTCTGTCATATGTTGCAGAAAACAAACAATTCCCACAGTTAATTCCTCATGGTTATGTTTGAAAGCCTTATAAAAACAAATCTCCAAGTTGTCATAAAAATCAAAGGAACCCTGAAATACTGATAATTTTTTCTTTCATGATTGCCAGTTCTGTAGCTCAAGATTCCTTGTTTCATTATGAATTCTCATGCATGAATTTGATTTGATATTTTATGCAAGTCACACTGCTGTTGTTTGTGATAATTTTTTTCAGTCATACTACAAAGGGTTGAGGAATGGTACTGGTCCTTTGCTTATTATTTTCAGATAGTTTATGACATTTTATATTTGTTTCCTATGAGCCGTAGTATGCTTATCCAATGGTTACTTTAACAAAAGTTTGGGGTGACAGGCACATTTTCTGTCAAAGATATTTTTAACATACAAGCAACAATAATACAGTAATCATCGTGAATACTCTGCCTGCTGTGAGCTGTCAGAAGCTTTGCACAGGTCTGTGAACGTATTATTCACCCATTTGTATAAGCATACACTCTTAAAATACATTATCAAATTGTCTAATCTGCTCTTGAAAATGGTATTAATCATAAGACACAGAAGGAAAAATGTGAAAACTGTATAAAATGCTATGCACAGACTATTCAATCCATTAATATAAGTGCTTTTAGGTAAATATCATTTGAGAAAATCTATCCTCATCCAGAATAATTGAGGCTTTGTATCTCATTTAAACAATATCAACAATTTTCCGTTTATAATTATAACTGAGCCTATGTTTAGCAGATAATGGAAAGTGGAGAACATTGCTGGTTTGAGGTTCATGTAGAAGAACAGTTAGGTCAACCATATTTCAAAGTAAATGAAAGATCTGTGCTACAGCTCCATTAGAGAAAGTCTTCATATGCTCATAGTCATGTGAGATATTCCCATTAATTATCTTAATTGCTCTAAACTTTTTTTGGGGGGAAAGGGATCTGTTCTGGTCTTGAACTCAGGGCCCAGGCACTGTCTGTGAGCTTTGTTGCTCAAGTCTAGCTCTCTACCACTTTGAGCCACAGTGCCACTTCCAGTTTTCAGGTAGTTAATTGGAAAGCAGAGTCTCATGGATTTTCCCACCTGGACTGGCTTTTAACTGGAATCCTCAGTTCTCAGCCTCCTGATACGCTAGGATTGCAGGTGTGAGCAATGAAGGGCGGGGCTCTAACAACATTTTCAAGTCACTGTATCTTGAAATTCAGTAGAATTTTCCTAGCCAATGAGTTTTGTTAGACTCCCAGTCTATTCTGAGCATTTCTCTGATGGATACTCTTTAAATCAAATTATGACAGTGTATTCCTTATTAAAACACTACAATCATTATCCTCTCAAAGTTAATAAAAAACTTTCAAGAATTTGCAAATCTCTTCCAATCTGAATATTTTTATGATTTTCTGCTAAATTCTCCACACTGAAATCCACACGAATCTAAAAATACTTACAGTGGTTTAGCTGTAGGGTCTTTATTCTGACTTTTGGCCTTTCAAGGGGAACTGGTCTTTTACCAAGTCCTTTAAATCCTAAAGAACAAGTCCTTCTCAAACAATCCTACCATTTCTTTTTACAGATGTGGTTTGACTTGAGATTGGAATATGTCCTAATAACCTAATCCTAAACTGAAAATGAAAACAGAAGGTAGATTGTACTTAATAGACACAAGGTACTGAACACTTTAGCTGTTTTCTTGGTGGTGCTGGTGTGAATTGGACTGTCACTGAGCCTTTTGCTAGTATTAGAAAAGTTGTAAATGGAAAAAAATGTAAAACTGAGGTTTGATTTTCCCCACATTTTATGCAAAAAACAAAACATAAAATGAAAAAAAATGTCAGGTTATTAAAAGTGAGGTAGTTGGAATACATAAAATCATAGCCCATTTCTCATTTATTTTTCTTTCTTTCTTTCTTTTTTGTCTGTCGAGGGGCTTGAACTCTGGGTCTGAGTGCTGTCCCTCAGCTCTTCAGCTCAAGGCTAACGCTCTACCACTTGAGCTACAGTGCCATTTCCAGTTTTCTCATGGTTTCTTGGAGAAAAGAGTTTCACGGACTTTCCTGCGCAGGCTGGCTTTGAACCGCTATCCTCAGATCTCAGCCTCCTGAGTAGCTAGTATTACAGGAGTGAGCCACCAGCGCCTACCTTATTTATTTTTCTCTACATATGTCATGGTACTATTTTCATCTCATCATATTTTACAAACTACCTTCAGAGACCTCTAGAGGAACCATTAAGAAAAGAATTTTTTTCCATTTTTTAAAAATTTTATTGTTTTATGTCAGTCATCAAGATTCAGGGCTCTCGCACAGCAGAGTAAAATACTTGTGTAACTCTGAAACCAAAAGTCAAAGAAAGAGTACAAAAGGGACTTGATAGGGCAAGCATGGATTTGTGCATAGAGTTATAATAAACAACTAAGACATTGTTTAAACTTATGTAATCAATATACCAACTAAACTTCAAATGTATTCCACGAATATATAAACTTTAGCATTTTAAAAGTGTCAGTAAATAACTACAAAGTTCCATATGTGCATGCTCATGAAGAAAAAGATAAAGGCTGTAGAACTGACAAAGCAAAAGGCAGTAGTTTGGAGTTTATTATTTTTTTTTGGCAAGGATCTGTTTGAAATAGGGATCTAGTGAGGATTTGTGTGTGGGGGGGGGTTGCAGTCATGGGTCTTGAACTCTGGGCCTGGGTACTGTCCTTGAACTCTTCAGTTTAAAGCGAATGCTATCACTTGAGCCATACATCATTTCAGGTTTTCTGGTGGTTAATTGGACTTTCTGCCTGGGTTGGCTTTGAACCACGATCCTTAGATCTCAGCCTCCTGAGTAGCTAGGATTACAGGCATGAGCCAAGGGAACCCAGCTCTAATGTGGATTCTTTATCTGTATGATTTTTCTCACTGCTTCATGGTGAATATATCTTAGGAGTTAAATAATAAAGGTAAAATACAAGGTGGGGTAATTTTTGTCGTTATGGTTTTGTTTTTGCAAGTTTCGATCATCAGAGAAGGTAACAAATTGAGTATGTGATTAAATCTAGTAGTCCCAGAAATACTCAGAATTGGACCCAAACAAAGCTACAAATCTGGAATGTAAAGGAATCTAGAAAGATTAACCAATTAATTGCCAGCTGTCAAAGACATTGTGGGCATTTGACATGAATATTTTTATTGACTCCTAAAAACAACATTCTGAGATAGCTGTAGCCTCCTTTCTCCCATAGTACATTAGCTGATACCTGAAGATAATCGTGAAACTGTCAGAACTATACAGTTAGTAAAAGATGGTGGTGTGATTTGCACACAGACTTGTTATACTGCAAAATACCATCCCCCCCTCCCCAAGACTTCAAGTCCTTTTGAATGGACAAATGAACCAGTTAGTGGACAGTGATTTGCTTCTTAGTAAGATTAAATAGAAAGGGTTCCTGCATGGTTATCAAAGTTTGCCAGCTGACACTTCCTGCACAGGATTTCTAACGATGCTCCCTTACCAACCTGCTAACCTGGAGTCTAAACATCTGCTGCTTCACTTCTGCAACTTGCTTCCTGTTCCTGCACGCTGGAGTTCTCTCCATCTTCTATACAACACAGAAAACATGCCTTAAGAACCAAGTGTTCCCTGTAGAGCACAGCAGATGTTCTGAATAATTCTTGGTGTGAATTAGGTACTGTCTTTCACATCATCAAACTGCATCATCTTCTCACTCGTTTTGTGCATTTTGACAAAAGCTCAGATTCTAACAATGTCTCTTCAAAGTGTATGTCCTGAGCCAAGCTACCCTACATACTTGTTTATAAAAACCTTCGCTGAGTTCCTAGTTCTATGGTGTATTAGATATTTTTTCAGTGGATGATTCCATACTCTAGGATGTTTTTAAGAACGTGCTCATTATACTATTTTGTGTTTGAAAATATGGTATATGATTGAGTGCTAAACTATAAAAATTTTTGAGTGCTCTAATTGCATCTTAGCCAGATCCTCTTATAATCCAAAGTTAACACATTAAACTATAATACAACTCTTTGAGTGGAAGGACCAATTATTCTCTTTTCTAAAATCATCTGAAATAATGCTAACTGGATACCAAGTGATAAACAATGCTGTTGATGGAGACACCAGAGAAATAAAAATGAAGAACAAATAATGCAGGGAAATAAGAGATTTTATTGTTCACTTAGGTATCATAAAGACCCTGTTTTCACATGCACATGTTCATGTTAGTGATTTCTGATGCTTTGTTGGCTGTAAATAAAATATATACTTATTACCCTGGATATCATAACCACCTCATATTCTGTTTGTTTGGTTTTTCTTGTAATTCATCAGTCCTTTAATATTAAGTGGAAAATTGATATGCAACTCTCTAAAATAGGTTTTAGGTGGAAAACCATCACCTAACAGTCCAGCACACAATGGCTTGGGTTATGACAGTTTAGTACCTTGGCAGAAGGAAATTTACATGACCTCTTAAACTATTGTTTTGGACAGGAATTATATTCAATCCATCAATCCTTATGCCAAAATGATAAATTCTAGGTAGCAGCAGTTTTTTTCCAGAGAAAAATCATTTACTTTTCCCGCTGCCAGTTCTTCTATAATTTCAAATATTTAGATGGCATAGATCAAAACAATACAAAGTTCACACAATGAGAATAGTAACTGCTTGCTCAATGCAGAGTTGGGCTCCACTGGGAGAGAGAGGCCTGTTAGTTTCTGATGTGTATATGCTAAGGAATGAATTCAAAATTATGTTAGTGTTGAAAGCTAATATGCTCTCTGTACTGTCTCGGTGCTGAAATTTAATTCAAATTATCCTTTCCAGAGAGTTTCTCATGGTTGTATTGAGTTCAGGGATCATTTCTTGCTGGAATGGTACTGAAGCAGAACAATCAGCAGGCTTTAACATAGAACTTACATCAACCAGATCATATCCAAAGATAACTGAATGAACAGCCCACTAATTCATTCAACTCATAAAAATCGCTCCTGCTTCCAACCAGTTTCCTTTCATTTCAAAGACTGATGTTTAGTGTAAGATTCCGTGCACCTGGCCCCAACCCCTGCCTCTCACTGGTGCACACGGCTCAAAGCTATGTCCTCCAGCTTTCATTGCTCATCCGATTTCCAAACTAAGCTTCTCCCACCTCTGCACTGCCCCAAACAACAACTGGGCATGCATATCAGCCTTCAGAAATAGCATTATAGGGCGCCGGGGAGGTGGCTCAGGGGTAGAGAATGCTTGCTTTGCATGCATGTGGCCCTGAGTTTGATTCCTCAGCACCACCAAAGCAGAAAAAAAGCCAGAAGTGGAGCTGTGGTTCAAATGGTAGAGCTTAAGAGCTGAGGGACAGCTCCTAGGCCCAGAGTTCAGGTCCCACGACTGACTATATATATGTATGTTATACATATGTTTTATATATATAATTATGCATTGTATGCATTGGATACTATATTAATTTCTGGCTTTCTGGACTAGATTTAAAAGTTCAAAATTAAGTGAAGGAAAGGAAAAAGTGGGTCCAAGGCGGTGAGAATGCAGATGTGGTGACGAAGACCCAGAAGCATTGCATTCACACACGGCTTTGTGAAATGGCATCTTTTTTTGTAGAATTATTGGAAGATAATATTTTTTAAGGGCAAATCTTGCAGAAATCCCTTCTCTTCTCTTCTTTGCTGTACTCTGGCTTTAGGACAATGGCAGTAACACAATACAAAGGCTGTCACTGCATGAATAAGAAATGCAACTCTTTAGTTCTCTCTCTATATCATCTCTAAGCTGGGTATGGGGGAAACTCAACTTCATTTACTTTTAACAGTAAGCAAGATAACTTACATGGGCCTATAAAGAATTGGAATCTGGTGTACTGGACAGATGTTTTCCCCAATTACAATTAAAGTAATAAGAATGTAAATTGTTTATATTGAAAATTATGATATGGGAGGAAGTACCAATCACAGTAATGTATAGTATATGTGTTATATACAATACTTATATATCAATCTAATCTATAAATAAGGCTGAAAAATCTACCTAATGATGTACATTTCAATAAATATTATGACCATCAACTTATACTGCTAAACTTAAATATATTATTCCAGTATGCATTTCAGTGTTCCCTTTATTTACACTTATGTACACAGTCACACACAAACATCCTGTATATTTTTACTTGTAATTAAGTTAAGCAAAGTCTGTTCTCAATTAGGGTAGATATTTTGGAAAAACACACACTAACTCTTTCAATTGAACTCAGCACACACACACTCACACACACTATATACATATATAATATATGAATATATGTACTCACACGTATATGCATATATAAACCTATACATAAATATATATAAGTATGTACACATATATACATATGTGTGCCTGCATACATTTACATATGTATATAGAAATATATATATTTCTCAAATAAGAATATTACTAAAGGCATTGAGGAAAGGGATGGTAGGGAAAAATCAGAAAGTTAACAATGCTTTGTAGGAAATGGACACGTTACCTTGCTCATGTAACAATAACCCCTCTGTACTCTCTCTCTATATTTATATTTATATATATATGTATGAATGTGTCCTTCATTAACATTCTTTGACTTTTCCAAATAAGTGGACTTAGGTTACTGGTCTGTGATTTGAAATAAGTAGGGAGATTTTCCCGATATACTGCAGGAGAAAAAGGTAATTTTAGTCTTTGTGAGCAGCTGCAGCTCCACCGTCAATAGGACGGTGAACTGGCTGTGTTTGGGCACATGTGCTAGCTCGATGAGAAGTAGTGTGTTCATGCAACCCTTTGTCCACCATCCCTGAAAAATGTGAGATGGGAGGTTTTAGGGCTAGCCATGAATCATTTGACCTTGGTATAACCTTCAACAGAATGCTGTTCATTATACTATTTTTAAATCCTGTACTGCAAACTAGATCTGTTCTAAGGGGTTCATCAACCAGCAAAATACTTTGGTCTATATTATTGAGTGACATTTTTAGTTTCTAAGGTAATATCAGGCCACCGTAACTCTGTTCCATCGAATTAATGCTTAATATATTAATTCAAAGAATATGTGGACTGCATTCAAAGGAAATTTGTTTCCTAATCATGTATAAAGCACTGTAAATTTTTGAAATTAAGAGGTTTTTTTAAAATTTCATTTTTCTGAAAGCATAGATTACAGCTTGGGATAATTCTATAGTTCAGATATGTTTTATACCTGGGAGGAGGGATGCTACGGCTGTCTGTCTAGGGTCAGGTTTCTTGTCTCAGCCCAGCAGAGCTGAAGGAAAGGACACGAGAAGAGAGAGCAAAGGGTTGAGGGTTTGGTTTTGGTTTTTGTTTTTGCTTTGTTATTTTTTTTATCAAGAAAGACAAGTGTCTATTATTCTTATGAAAATTGATGAGTGTTTTTTTTGTTCATAGGACCAACAGACACAGTAAAAATAAAAGGAAAAAATACAGCTGGAAGCACTGCCCAAGTAATATGGTACAAGCCCTGATTTCAAACTCCCATGCTACCATTGAAGAACATATCCAAATTTGAGATAACTTAAAACAGTCTTGTTGCAACTGAAGCATGTCTATCTAAGGACACATTTTATTTTTCAGTATTTTTCAAAAGAGTATCTACTAATTTTTGCATTTCCATAGTAACAGGGTTTCTCTTAACTTTTTGTGGAATGGTAGAAGAAAGAAAGTTTTAATATAATTGCCGTACTAATCAAATGGAATTTAACCAACTCCTATGAAGGGGATATCTGCAAGACAGAGAATTATGAGGCAGGAAACAGAATAGAGTCCAGGTTAATTTGAAAATAAGAATAAGACCACAGGGGAAACTGAGGAAAAGCCTTTTAGCTATTGGTGGCTTTGTATACACCTTTAACTTGAATTTCTAACTGTGAGGGATGCCCTAGGCCTTATGAGGCCAAATCCTAAACAAAATATCTACAAACCCTCTGAAATTTGCTCTTCACTTATTGTAAACATTTAGGCTTCCCTGTTGGTGAAATAAGATTCCATGGCAAGAGCTTTCCCAATTTCTTCACTGATAAGAAGTTAACACACTTTAAAGACAAAAGGCAACTTTCACTTTGTAGAAAATTTCATGCCATTGTTTTTGATAAAGTAACAGTGTAAAAGAAGATACTTTCATTTCTTTTTTTTAAAACAAAATACTTATCCACAGATGCTTACAGACTGTAATTAGAACCTTCCTTTCATTTCTTTTCATTGAAACAAAACATATTTTCACTAACCCTCCATGAGTACATTAAAATATATAGTTTGACTTGGTGTCTTGTACCATGCAATCAGACTCACTTAGAAAGCAAAAATATTGATTTAATGCCTAAATTAGAAAATGCATGGTGTCAAATCAATAATCTAACATTTCACCTTAAATTATTGGAAAAATAAGAACAAAATGGACTAAAAAAAGCAAATAAAGGAAAACAAAATAAAGATTAAAATGGAAACCACTGAGATAGAAAATTGAATAAATAAAGTTAATAAAACCACATATCTTCTTTTTTTAATGATCAGAATTGATAAAATCTGTATATGTCAAATGAAGGGAAAAAAAAGAAAACTGAATTACTAGAAAGTAATGAAGGGATATTACTAATATTTTTATAAATAAAAGGATTTAAAAGGGATAGTGTAAATATATGACAACATGCTGAATCATCTAACTAATGCCCAGATCATTTCACTGTTCCATTCTACCAAATTTAACAAGTAATAAAAATTACTTACTAGCTCATTCAGAAAATAGAGAATGTAGCTTATCAATAAAATAAAATGTACTATATGATTATTTTAGTAGGGATAGAAGAACGTTTGACAAAACGTTAACATACTTGTAACATTAAAAACACTCAGCAACTTAGAGCATGCCATCATCGTAGAAGTAAAATCACATATAATCAGTGAAAACCCACAGCTAATTTCATACACAATTGAAGAAATTACAGCTTCTTCTCTAAGGAAACATGGGGGCTGGCTTTGACCTCTTTGACTCAGCATAACCAGAAAACCCTCTCCAAAGTAGTCAAACAAGTAAGTGAATAGCAATTTTACAAACTTGGAAGCACTTTTTTTTTTTTTTTTATTATCGATGCTAACCTGACTCTAATGCTGAAAGAAGAGAGGTCCTTCTCCTAAGAGAGAATATCTATGGGAGTTACCAGGAAATATTAGGTAAGAAGAAGAATGAAAAGATTGCCCTGTTGGTATAAGAGAGACAAGGGTCTCACTTCTCAGGTGAGGTAATCTGTATAGAAATTTTAAGAGTATGATTTTAAGAATGCTATTATGATTAATCAAAATATCGATTATATGCTTCATATATCCAAACTTGCAATGAATAATCTTTAAAAACATTAGGAAAGCACTCTCCTGTCACAACAGCATCAAAAGAGTTTTATCTGATGTTAAATATACCAGGAGGATAATGTCTTTTTATGAGATGTTTCTGAACTCATCACTGTGTCCTAATCTCTGTGCAAACAATGAAAGCTATACTCAGCACTAAACTTCTGTTTAAATTTTCCTGAAAGGACTCATATTCCTTGGGACATTCAACCTACCCCCATCCTTATGCCAGTGTCTTTATTAAACTCTATACAACAATTGTCCTAAAATCAAGTTGCCTAACTTTTGATTTCAATGTTCAGGTGTCTGTCTCACTGTTGCTCTAATAATTACTTTGTAATATCTTAATTTTACTTTATATGAGAATTTCCAATTTGACAGCGTATTTCATGTTCTCTAAAATACTGTCTTTTCGTCACCACTGGGTCATTTCTATGTCATACATCATCTGGCGAATAGTAAGCATGAAGCTAAAGTTCTATCACGTCTATACTCTTGTGTAAGTCTGTCCAAATTTAGTCCAGAAATTGGAATGGTTAACACTTTGAATCATCTTTAAAACAAACAAAACAAAATCTCAACAACAACAGTGTAAGCCAGGTGATGGTGACCCATGCTTGCAATCAGGAGCTCAATCAGGAGCTGACACCTGCACATGGCCTTCGGGAGCCAGTCCCAGCAAGAAAGTCCTTGAGGCTCTTATCGCCAATTAACCACCAAAAAACCGGAAGTGGAGCTGCGGCTTGCAGTATTAGAACACTAGTCTTGATTAAAAATGCTCAGGCTGAATCTCCAGGCCCTGAATTCAAGTTCCATGAACTCCACCTCCCCCTCCCAAATAAACAAAACAAAAACAAAAACAACTGAGCTCTCCTGTACTAACAGACTGTTCCTAGTACCATTACTAGATGTGCTGTAGCACATCACGGACTGGATGCACCAAAGTGTATCCCTTCATGCAAGACCTGGCTTGTGGCTGGAGGTTTCCATAGCAAAAATTCAGATCCTGAATCCACTATTAGTGATTGGGACCCTTGGATAAATTATCTGGATTTTTCAAAGACGTTTTTAAACTTTAAAATGTATGAAATCATGAATAATTAAACTATTCTGAAGAGCAAGTAAAATAATGAATTAAGAAATCATGTTAATACTTTTGAAATGTTATTAAAGAAAAGGTTTTGAATCAACCTAAGACTAACAGAAGACAAAGTTTCTTCATTTGTGCACAGAACCTGACTTATTTGTGAGCTATCTGATAATAGTTCTGATTCATTTATTCTTGCTGTCACAGGGAAGGGGTCAGTCCCTTTAATAGAACATTATCTCATTAAAAATTACTAATGTCCACAGTTTTTAAATATATATGCTTCATTATCAAGTGTCAAGTCTTATGGAAAATGAGATCATTTTCCCAGTCAATAAATTATTTGTCACAACCTCAGACTGTCACAGATAAGACTGAAAGCACATTCAATAAAATTTGCAAGTGAAGATATAATTTATCTGCTAGGGACTTTTGTCTTTGAGAAGGAAAGGTGTAATTTTAAATTTCAGCTAATTATGGAAGGAAACAAAGGGAACTAAGTATTTTTGGTTAATGAATTGAATATAGATTTGAATGAGCCCAATGGACAAGACATATTTCACCAATTAGTAAAGGCATTACAGGTAGAAATGATTACTCAGCATAACTGTGAGTGTGCCCAGAAGCAAATGTTAGGATCACAGTTGAATATAAAGCAAATGTGGGGAATAGTTGGAATGCTTCGTTAACTGACCTGGATTACAATTACAGATCCAAAGGAGCCTCATTTTAAACCTTTTGTAATGAATAGATGGAATAGCTAGGGAAGAAAACGTTAAAAAGCACAATTGTTTTTAAAAACATTTTTTAATTTTTTTATTGTTACTACAAATGTGTTGTACAGGAGGAACATTGTTACATAAGTCAGGCAAAGAGTACATTTCTTTCTGGACAATGTCATATTGCCGTTTCTATTCCACAACTAATGCTTTGTAATAGTTGACATTTTGGAATTTTAGATCTTAAGTCAGGGCTAGGGGATTTATTAATATTGTGTTTATAATTTCAGTGACAGCAGCGGATATTTCACAAATGTCTAGTCTAAATCTCACAATTTTATGATAGGTCTAGTTTTAGACAAAAATCATATTTGGAGGGAAAGACTCCCAAACTTTCTAGGGAGAGAGATTGCCTAAATTTAATGATTACCTATTTGTTTACAATTGCTTTAATTGTCTCAATTTCACTTACATAATATTTAGGAAATAATTTATTTTCACTGATTTTTTAAAGAAAAAAATTAAGTAGTCACACCCTGCAAAACTTCTGGTACACAGAAATGTTATTTAACCAAAGTTCTTCCCCTTGACACCAACTGTTGAATAACTATTGCAGAGTGGAGATCAACTTGGGAGAACATGAGTAGACATGTAGCTCTGAGACTCTGGTGAAATTTCTAGACAATGGAAAACTTGTACCCCCCAAAAGATAAGGAAGATGTGGTTGAATCTGGAAACCAACAGGAAAAGTATGATTGTGGCTTTTATCTTTCACTATATGATTTGAACATTTTTTCTGAATGTTTGGTTCACTCATGTTTTATGTATATTGATAAGTTTAATTTATGTTAGAGATGAAATTAGTAAGCCACCTTCATCTTGCTATTTATGTAATAAAATTCAGTGATGAGAAGAAGAAAGCAAATTTTTCTAGGATGTTACAGTTGTTACAAGGAGCCACTATGAGTTCCTGTGATTTCTAAATCTTCCATCAATGTTTATTTTATTTTATTTCATTTCCTTTATCTATTTATTTGTAATACTGGGGTTTGAACTCAGCAAGGTGTGCCACGAGGCAAGTACTCCTGCATTTGGGTTACACCATAGCTCTTTTTTCTTAAACAGTTGAAATAACAGAAGAAAATCAACTATTTTAGCTGGAATGCAGAAAAAGATAACCTTTTATAGTGTGGAAATATTACAAGTCTAACATACACTAATAAAATATCAGGACAGGGAGATAGCGCTTTGAATTGTTTATCCTTTCTATTTCTGTGGATACTAACGCTAGCTAGTTAATCACATAAATCATGTAAAAATAATTAGAGTACATGTAAACCAATTAATCTTAGATAAAAAGTGCATCTGTATGTACAGCAGTAGGTCCTTAAAACACTTTAATAGTTTTTAATGTGTTTCAGACTTAGGTAATTATTATCTATTTTGACACAATCATCACAATCATTGACACTTTTAGGATAATTTAACAAATTAACATTTTCATTATTATACATGACATGGAAAAAAGATATTTCAATCAACACATTTCATGTAATTTTTTTTTTATTTCTTCATCCAGATTCAATTCATGCAACATACGCCATGTTTGATTTCAGTGTGAACACCTTCAGAATGACTTAAATGTTACCTTCAAAGCAAGAGAAATCTGTGAACTGTCATGTGAATTGAGTAACCATGGAAACATTAGCATTTATGTTGCTCAGTAGAGCTGTCTAAATTGTGGCCTGACGACAGGTGAAAAACAGATTTGGGAATTGATAAAATGCTTTTCTTTATATATCAAAGTACTTGAACTTGGTCTGCTATTGACTTAGTACCAGATATTAAAATATACAAATGATATTCTAGAAGTTGCTTTGTTGTACAGATTAATTATAAATATTTTTGTCTTTGCTAAAAATTAGCTCAATTTTTTTCTACATGATCTGCAAAAAAACTCTTTGTTTAAGAATTGCACAAATAAAGTGATGAGAAAAAAATGTATACTGAAAAAAAGACAGTTTCCTGCCTTTGATGTAGGTGGCTTGACCTCTGCTTCTCTGTACATTTCAAATACAGCATCAAAACTAACTTAAATCACTTGATAAGAAATATCTAAGCTAGGTGCCTGTGGCTCTAAGCTTTGAAGGTTTAACCTTTTTTGAGCTCTCTGTGTCTGCCTGTCTGTCTCTGTCTGTCTCTGTCTGTCTGTGTGTCTCTGTCTCTCTCTGTCTCTGTCTCTGTCTCTCTCTGTCTCTTCCTGTCTTGCCATTCTGCATTCTGCCATGTGATGGTGCAGCATAGTCCTTCACCAGAGACCAGTTCCCTTTTGCCCCTAGGATTCTCACAAGAGTGAGAATCCTAGGGTCACTCACAAGAGTGACCCAAATGAGTGCTTGTGGCTGAGGAATGGCCCACTCCCAGGAATTCGATTGTGACCACAGAAAACACACTGAGACGCAAAGAAGGGATAAAATTCCCAGGGTGGGGGAAATTGAGCTCAAAGACTGAGGGGTGGGGAAGATTCCTTTAAATTTAACCACACAGAATGTGAGGGAAGAGTTAGGTGTTTAAGAAACTGATATCAGAATCCGGAGGATAATTAAGAATTTAATTTAGAATTTAGAATGTAATTCAAAGAATTCCATGCATATTGAGTAGAAGTGCTATACATAGAGAAAGAATCATCAAAGAAGATTCAAAATCCCCAATCCATACAACACGTGGAGTTGAATTGGCTCCTGTCGTAATAAAAGGTCTCAGAAGTCATGGGACACTGAGCACCGTCCTCAGAGGTCTTTACCTCAGTATGGGAAGAGTAGGTAGTCCCAGATAAACATAGCATGAATCTGATTTAAAGTATCTTTAAAGCAAAAGCTAAAGGAACCAAATACCTTGTCTCATTTAACCCTGTCTCAGGAATAAGCTCAAAAGTGTACCTAAGTACAGAAACGCACCACACTCACTGGACTAGTTCACAATGTCTATCATCCAGACAATAACAGAGACCCATTAATACTCAACCAATTCAAACTGAGCCAAAAAGACTGCTTTTCATTAATCATAAGAAGAAGCTAAAGTAGTTGTGATAGCACTATTTTTTTCTATTTTTTTAATTGTGAAAATACCGTACAGAGGGGTTACAATTACATGGGCAAGGTAATGAGTACATTTCCTATCAAACATTGTTGCCTCCTCCTTTGTTTCCCCTTACCATCCCTGCCCATCTCTCCCCAGTATTTGTTTTTTTAAAGAAAACTTGGTATAGTTTTGTTGAGTAAGTAATCAAGCAGGCAAGCTGACAGACTAAAAGCAGACAGACAAGCAGAAGGGCACGGGCACACTCTAACAGTGTGCTCTCTCAAAGAGAGACAGACAGACAGACAGACAGACAGACAGACAGAGACAGAGACAGAGAGACGGAGAGACAGAAACAGAGAGAGGAGAGACTGATAGCAGTACTTTTAATCCAAACAGTAAATAAATATTTGTAGCATAAAATCTAGAACCAAATTGGAAATTCCGAAGATGAAAGCTACATTGTTTGTGACCACTAATACAAATTATTTGTGGCTTATGATATATATTGTCTTTGATTAAAGGAAGAATCAGTATTGCAGAAAAATAAATAAAAAAAACTTGAAGGACATAACAAATTTTTTAAAAGATAAAGTGACTAATTTTGTACATTACGTACAAAATGAAAGGACCACCACTATTAAAAAAACAGAAATACACTATAATTATGTTCTGTGAGGTTAATAACATGTTGACATAAATGATATGACTACGATTATATGAAGAATAGTAAACAATAATTGAAAACAATTAAAGAATTTAATATTAATTATGTTTAAAATTTCAATGTTATATGAAATGTTGCCAATTGAAGCCTACTTATCATGAATGTGCATATTGACAGGGAAAGAGTCTTAAATTAGGTAAATTGTGCCAGATTCACTTGATTTCTTTGCATTCTCTGTGGATTTCTGTTGAACAGAGTGAAGAATACAAAATACAAGGCACAGAAATCGTCCTAGGAAACAGGTTATTAATTTATTTGAGAATATTTGAACATGGAATATTTGGCATCACTAATCCATCAAATTTGAAGAAGCATGTATCCCTGTACAAAAGAACTGCTGAGTTTAGCCTGAGTCATACAGTGTTCTTGGAAAGCTCTCGGGAGCTTTGACTACAATTGAAAAGTGACATTGTTATCACAGCAATGTATGTGACCAGATGAAAATCTCTCCTTAAGAACCTGGTGGACAGGACTCAGCTGATCTGCAATTTTATGATTGAAGGATTAGTTTTCACTGTGATCCAATCTTTCCAAAACAATGCTCAATGCACTGAAAGGTAAAGTATTAGGCTGTTTTACAAGGAAAGATTCACCATGCTGGATGGTGAAAAATGGTAAGTTTTATTTCCTCTAAGGATTTATCTATTTTTCTTTAAATTTTCCTGAAAACCTTCCATAAAGAAATGGTACTGACACTGTTTAATTGTAAATGCTAAAGGCAATGTCATAGTGGAATAATGTACAGGTTCTCATATTTTTCTCAATGTATTTGAAAAGTATGGGGCTGAGGACATATAATTTATAATACATTTAAAATAGCATTCACACTATTTTAAGATAAAAATAAATAATTTAAAATATTTTCATGCGGATACATAGATGACATATATATATATATATATATATATATATATATACATATACAAATCTGTGTCAAAATAAATCATAGACTCCTATACCTCTTAACTGTAACTCATTCTTGATGTTTAATTAACTTTTGTTAATTACTTTCAAATGATACTTTACCCAAAGAAACATACTCCACAGGATCAAAATAATCTTCACTATTGAATGACTAAAGCTTTGTCTACTGAATGGTGTTTTAACACTGTATAAATACTTCACACAATGGAAAAATTTATCATTAAACCATATATTTATCCCTTTTTCTATCTTTCTATCTGCTTTGTATTCATTCAAGGCAGAATTTTCTCCCTAAATATCCATCATTAATCTATCTACATGTCTACGTGTCTGTATGTCTATGCACTCATTTGTGTAATTCTAAAACACCTGTCTATTTTCGTGGGGCAGGGAGAAAACTCGATTTGACTCAGCAGGCCTTTGTAGTATCTCGCTAGTGCAAGTATTATATTACTGCTGAGAACACCGCCTACGGAAGTAAAGTTTTTCTCCCAAATGTCATCATGAGAAAAGGTTTTGTGTTGACTACAAAAATACAAACAAACAAAAACAAAAAAAATCCATAGTAATTTTTTTCTCGCTCATTTATGGATGATTAATACTAACCTTAGAAACAAGGGTAAAATGATCGAGATAGACTCTTTCCATTTAAAGCTAAGTTTGTGGAATTGCAAATATTGAGTCCTCCTTAGATAAGCAAACATCAAATCAATGGTTAGACAAGCCTTCTAGAAGAGGAGCCTCTTTCTATATCACGTATGGATGTTTTGTTCTTTTAAGAATGAAAGGGGATTTTTTTAATAATGAGGAGAAGTAATGTAACAAGCAAGGTGGCAGTTTTACTTAGCTACAATAACTTTAGTTTTCTATTACTTATACTTAAATCCTCCATCTTATGTAAGAAGGGGTAATTCTAATTCTAGGAGCTATAGACATAAAAGGGGGAGGTTTATGTACAAACAATAAAAATACTCATTACTGGTTATCAGTAAAGATTAAACATTGTTACTTATATCCTATCGTAGCTAGAAGACCTCAAAATCTCAGTTATTTTCAGTTGAAACATTCCAGCCAAAGCCCATGAATATAAGGATTTTCCTTTTGTTTTAACTTTTAGAATTGGGGGAAAATATTCCCAGGTGAGATATAAAAGATAAAACAAGGTTTCTTGTCTACTACAGAGATGTGATGTGGGCAAAGGATTAAAAAAAGATAGGGGAGGTAAATAATATTGTTAACATATTCTTTGCTTCACTTTTGGTACTTTCTGAGAGAATAAAGCAAAGTGATCTGCGTGAGAATGACTTTATACATTACAGGGCCTTTCTTCAGGATATCGTGTCCAGCCTGTCAGCGCCTGGCAGAAGGGCCAGGGGTCCAGTCTTTAGAATGAGCAATTAAACAGGAGAACAAGAGAATCGTTGAGTGAGAAAAAAAAAGAAAGCATGCAGTAGAAGATGTTTCAGTTGAAGACACTTTTAGTTAATCTGTATCATGAACGTTTTCCTTGTGAATCTTGTCTCCAAGCCTCTACATTAAGCACAGGGCAGAGGAAAAAGCAGTCACCAACTTCAACAACCATGAGTGTTTACAATACCAAAATTCAGATTGGCTTCAAGCACACAGAAATTTACTCATGAGAGGGAAGTGTGGCCTGTCTCTTTAAAAATTATTTCTGTTAGCAATCAGATTTCCCATCTTCTACTAAAATTATTGATTGAAAAATTGAGATAATGTATCTATAGGAGAAGCTTGTTCTATCATCGCAAATATAGCTATTTCCAGGAGCACTTAGCTATGTTTTGCCCTAGATTGCGTGCTGTCTCAGTTATGACTATTCCCACCAGTTCTACATGACATAGGGAGAAAGTACAGAGGCTGGATAAACAACATGTGTTTATTGCCAGGCAGTGTCCATGGGGTGAGAAAAACGTAAGGGTTCTTATGTTCTTGGCCTCAATTGCTAAACGTCTCCTACAGAGTGGCTGATATGTCCACCAGTACTCACTCTCAACTATTGGAGGGTTTCACACAACTAATAAAGTTCGTGTTAACATACATCCTTCTATGTGCTGGCGTGTCCATGTTGTGTGAAGTGCTAAGAGATACTTAGGTCATGATCTCTGAGCTTCTGTACCTCAGTTCCTACAGATTCACTATGTAATAATTGTCCTTGTCCCCTATAAACATAAGCGCCCAAAGGAGGAGGCAACAATGCTTGATAAGAAATGAGAAATGTACTCATTACCTTGCCCATGAATTGTAACTCCTCTGTGAGGTATTTTCACACACACAAAACATACTCACCACTGTCACAGACTGTGATTTAAAGTCAACCAAAGTGAGGGCTAGAACTACCAACAAACTCCTTTCTTATCACATGAAATACACACACACACACACACACACACACACACACACACAGAGGCTTCATTTCCTTTGTTGGTTTGATTTGGGGTTATAAGAATTTGATATATTCACTGTGTGCCTACATGCATAATCTGAAATTTAGTATAATGTATGCAAGTATATGATAAATGTTTGTTTTCAGATAAACGATATGTTTTAATCTGATTGGATCATTATGATCTCACATTGGAAATAAAAATGAGCATGTGAAGAAATAGGAATAGAGTTGGCATAAATAAAAGTAGAAAGGATAAAGAGATACAAGAGTATTTAAATTATATATAGGCCTATTAATAAAATAGGGTTTTGGGGGGAAAAGAAGAATTTAAGAATAATAAAACTTGAAACAAAATGTAACACAAGTAAATATATACAATATCCTTCAAAATATAGTGATACTAAGAATTTCATACTTTTATTTCGGTTACTGTCATCAATTTATACCTTGTTCTTGTCAGAGGATGATGCTAGTTATCCAAGGAGATAAAATGGAAAGATGAGTGAAGGCAACATATAAATATTATAAATACTTAGGAAAATCAGCTGAGAGAAATGTGTAATTTCTAATTATCCCTTATGTTTTCTTTTCTCCTGAACTGATATTCTTATTTTACATAGATTTTCTAACCACAGAATCTACTGTATATATGTATATGTACCTTATTTTACATATATTTTCTTTCCATAGAATCTACTGTATATATGTATATGTATATGCATATATAAAATTGTCTTAGTAATATACTTATACATCCCTCCCCATTGGCAATCCATCATGTTAGGCCAAGAAGAAAAGAAGCATGTATATGCTATTCACAAGAAAATATTTTTTCGAATCTCTGTGGGTATAAAATCAATCAGAGGGCCAGCATGGCATCTCTACATTGCAATTAGTGAGAGTTGTTGGAGTAGAGAGTTTCTGGGAATCACCTTCTGGGCTGCTCTCAATCTCTGTGCTCCTTGTAGGGGAATTGTGGTGTTTCATTTGTCTAATGAAGCATGAAGGCAACATATCACAAAACAATCAAGAACAAGCTGCTTTGGAATAAAATGGCAAAATTAGGTAACTGAAATACTATTGTTTATTCCACAGAGCATATTGATGATCTAATGGTGTGAATCCAGGTCAGCATTTAGATAATCTAGGAAACTGACAGAGGCAAATATGATTATTGAGTGGAAATGATAAAACAATACACATACCAGAAACCCTATGACTCGATGGGTGGGATATAGATTCCTCACAGCCATTACAATAAGGAAACAAGCAAAGGGGAAGAAATTTATTTCAGTGACTGATTTGTATTAGTCAAAAGAAATAATGATGAGTGGTGGTATTGTGTTTGTTTTATTTTAGCAATGAACTTGACATTGCAGGTAATGCTTCTTTATATGTCAGTGGATGAACAGGAAGGAACAATTCTCCCACATGGGCACAATTGGCAAGATAGACTTCATGCACTTTCCTAGCCTTCCAAGATTAGTCAAATAACACAGTCTTTATGGTGATAACTCACTCACTCCTACTGAAATACAGAGTACTTTGAAACAGTATTGTGAGGTACGGAGACATCAGTCAGCTCTGCTGATGTCAAATTTTGTTTGACAAATTTTCCATTCAGGATTATCACTGATTTTTAGGTGCTGTGCTCAGAGTAGAACAAAAGCAGAAACGTGCAATCCTTAAGAAAAGTTATTTTCCTTGCTATTGTTTTAGAAGTCTGAATATAATCGAAATGATACCATAAAACATTTTTTCCTGCTAAGTAAACACACACACACACACACACACACACACACACACACACACAACTGTTTTGTTCTTGCAACCTACAAAGTTATTTCAGACAGAAAGAAGCCTGTTTGTAGGGATAATTTTTAGAGTGACATGCCAATCTTAATTAGTTCTCACTTGTTGACTCTCAATTGCTTTAAAATTTGTGTTTTGAAAGTTTGGGTTTATGCATTTAGAAGTTTAAGAACCAAAAATTTCCACTTTGTTACATTGACTTGGCTAACATTTTGGAGATATCATTCAGAAATTTTGTCATTTAATATAACACATTGGTGGATTTTTGACCTGTTGAATAATACAGTGATTGATTATTTGATTAATTATGTTGAAGTGTAATGATAGACTGTTCATTTTCAATATGCTTTCTGAGTAAATAATAAATTCATAGCAGATTTTAGTTTAAGAAACCTCTAGTTAAAATATATTTTATAGTGTTTATTAGCTATCTATATTTTAGTAATAATGGATATAAAATGAAAAAATATGTCTGAATCATTAAAAATTGGATATGGCTGTCTTTATCTTCTACTCCTTCCTTCCTTCCTTCCTTCCTTCCTTCCTATCTTCCTATAAGCCTTCCTTCCTTCCTTTCTTCCTTCCTTTCTTTCTTTCTTCCTTTCTTTCTTTCTTTTTCTTTCTTTCTTCCTTTCTTATTTAAGAATATCTTCCTATATCTCTAGAGTTGTCCTTGAGTGTTCTATCCTCCTGAGTAAACCTTCCCAGGGTTGGAATTATCATGCACACTTAGATTCACAGTCTTTCTTTCTTCCCTTTTCAGATAAAAATGTGCAAACCAAAATATGCATGGCAAAGTCAACTTATATAGAAGAAAATAATAGTCATTTTCTAAAAATGTTATGAAGGTGCATTAATTCAGTTTGCTAATGCCATTTTCATGTGTGTACCTAAAGTCCTTGGACTAAATTTCCTACCCTCACCTTCCTATTACCCATTCCTGCTCCTCCCTCCACTAATATATCATGGATTGTAATTGTCTTATGTAATGCCAATTTGAAAGAAATTCAATGAATATATGTATAAAATGTCAGCAGAGTCTCAAAATATTGGTTTTTGCACAGCGTCATGGACGTCATCTTCCACTGGCACACACAGGCAGACCAGTAGCCTAGTGTGAAATAAGATATTGTAATTCCCAGTAGAGACAGACTGCAATCATGGATACTTAGTATACCACATATTGAGAGTACATGTAGCTAATAAATTTGGCTACAATTTGCTTTTTTGACTTCTCAGAGTAGAGCTGAGGATTGAAAATTGTGTTTAGAAATCCGTTCTTAGGCCTGTGTTACAGCATGGGATAAAGTTCTTACTTGGATGAGTGATATTCATTCAGCTGGAACTGATTTTAAAGGGATGGAATATAGGCCAGCAGATTTCTGTGACACCTTCATAACCTTTCTGTAAATGCACAGCCTTTATTTCTTCTATCAAATGAATGCTGGGGCTTCAAAAAAGGTATTATTCATAAATAGGATATGGTTCCTCAAAGGAGAGAAAAAAAATCCTAGCCCATAACATGCTGACCCTTGGGAAATAAAGTACCAAATCGTCTCTGCTTTAACTCCAAAGGAGGCCTATATATTCTTTATCAGTCATTTTTTTTTTCAGAGGAGAGGATCAGTAGAGTCTCACCATCTATCTCTGCTCTATTATCTTGTCAATTTGGTTTGAGTTCTCATCAGAGGGGATGAACAGCTGGAAGGAAGATGGTTTAATGCAAACAAGCATGAAGGGGCAAAGAAAAAATGTATTAAAGGTATCATGAAACAATGGACTTATTCAAGACACTTCCAGTATTTTTAGTGCAAGGGTGACTTTTGCTCGCATTAATTCTAACCAGCCTAGATTCAAGAGGTTTTTGAATTGAAAAAGCAATCTAATAGAACAAAGAAAGAATAAAACTTGGTGTGTGTACAATATCAATTAAGAAATTATTATGAATTAGTAATTAATGTAGATTCTGAAAGTAAAATGAAATACAATTTCAAAAACCAACAGTGTAAGAATCAAAAGTGCAGACAATAACTATGCTTAATAAAAGAGATATTATCCTTAAGTTAAGGTGTAAGAATGAAAGAAAATGGATTTGAGGGATGCTGTGGCTATATAGGAGCTGATGTTTTATAAATAAGCTGAAATAACAAACTCATTGAAATTTAACAAGTTTCCTCATGACAACGTAAAGGATTTATTCACCTCTCAGGTTTTCTATATATTCACTCATAACTATATTTAGTCCTAAAAATAAAAGCTCTCTAAGACAAAGATACCATGAGAAATACATTTTCCACAGGAAACCTTAACATATATTTCCTTTTGCATGCTTAACACAGATTATAAATTAACTTCTGCTAGGTCAAAATTTCTAATCTAACTATTCATAAAATGTTACATTATCAAACAAATGAATGTCTTTAGCTGACTGAGAGCAAGGAAACAGCAATCAGATAAATAAACATTTCATTGATTTCCATGGAGGGTCATATATGTATAGGTTGCAAATCTTGATTAAATTGGAAAATCAAACAATCTATTAAAATTACATAACATTAAATGCTTAAGGTTATTTAGTTCCTTAGATAGAATTTCCCAGTTAAACCCCATATCATATTGGAGAAATACAGCCTATACAAGTAAAGCATTGAGTATCATTCTAAATTTAAAATATAATACAAGAAATAGTACTATTGTATTCATGTGTGTATGTGTAACTGTTGTGTGTATGCTAAATTGTCCCAAACTTTCCATATTAAAAATATAAATCTAATATTAGAAAAAGCATATGCCTTTCAGTAGAACAATCAGCATTTTACAGAAAATAGTGCAACCTTTAGTAATCTGTGGCATAAATGGAGTAGAACTATATGTGGTTGAACATGGAGATAGGTAGCCCAGCCTTTGAAATCGTACCTATCTTGTTGACAAATATAACATTAAGTCCAAGTATGGAAATTCTTTCCATTAAAGACTGCAGCTTAATGTCTTGCTTACAAGGATTGCAATCCTTAGTAACACCTTACTTCCATCCTCTATTGCTATTGATTTTCGGTGTCTGTGTCAGAGAGTCCGTTAATCATCTTTCTGAAATTACCCACTTGATAATAAAGGAATGATGACTCTATCTCTAACCACCGAGGCTCCCGAAGAATTTTAAACAGCCTGTGTGATTTATAATCGTCCTCTTTCCTAATAAAGACATTTACAGCTAATGGTTTCATCTGACTGTGTTTTGCCCTGTATCTTAATGCTTCAATTTGATCTCCAGGGCATCACTTCACTTGTAAATATTTCTCCTGTCAGCTGCAGTTATTAGTAAGTGATGATGCGGAGCTGTCCTTGTTCTCGGCCACTAACCGGTGAGTGTGGAAAGCATCTCTTCTCTTGGCTTCATTTTTACTTGTTGAACTGTACTTTTTTTTCTTCTTCTATTTTTGTCTACGAAAGAATCTCAAACTCAGTATGGGATGCTTTTGGTCATTGTCTGGTCTCTACCACCTGAGCCACGCACCCAACTCCAAACATTGTACTTCTTGATATAGATATTTCAGTTGTTTTTCTGTGTGGCTTTACCTCAAAGTTGAGATTCACTTACCTTCTATGATACACCCAAAGAGATTTAAAACTTGTTCATGAAGTAATCTAAAGAGTTATATCTAATAAACTACCAGAATGCTGTAATTTATTTTCTCATAGCCATTTATCTTGGGAATATTACATTTTTAGTAATAAAGCCTTACTGTTGTGTGAGGTACATATATTTCCAAAACATATCTCTGTATAGTAATGTTTACACTCCAGAAATAGCCAATACATGCTACAGGGCTTTCTTTGTACTCTTTCTAAGACAGTACTACACAATCAGAGTAAATTGTGTTAGATGAAAAAGACAGCTTTTGAAATAAGAGAAAATAATGACCATAATTGCTACATTCAGTTTTTTGTAGGTGTTGCTTATCTATTCATTGTGTTATTATATAGCTACAGAACAGATAGGAACAAGGGTGACTTCGCTAACTAATAAGAAGCTGGAAATTATCACGTATAGTATTCAGTTTTCTCCTAGTGTTTTTTTCATTGCTGGGTCTTCCTTATGAACTTCAGATACTATCTCTAATCTTGCAGAACTCCACATCGAAATTATTTCTTCCTCTTTATTAGAGCATGAATAAAAGGTTGCATTTAGTTGTATGACTGGTTTTGTCTGAGATGGTGCATGTGATGGGAAATTAATGTTCTCAAAAATATATTATCTTTAAGCCATTGTAGAAAGGAGTTGCTGCTCAACAAGGCAGTTTATGAATACAATGGGTCCTGATCAACACCACCCCTTTCCACATTCTCACACATCCTTCCAACCCCAGTCTTTTCTTCATTTTTCTTAAATTTTGTGGAATATACATGGATTTGTCTTATTGCATTTCCTCCCTGCTTCTTGTCCTTGTTTCTTGTGAATTTCAGTTGTTCATGAGAATTATTCTGCAGTCAATGAATATCTCTGTACCTTGCAATATACTTAGATGCATATTTAGCATTACTTTCCACTAATTTTAAATTCTAAGTCACAATAGATTTATTTTATTCAGCAAGTCATATTATTTTTTCCCACTTTGCTTTGCTTGCTTGGTAAATTTTAATTGGATGATTGACTTCATGAATTTTACTTTGGTGAATGGTGGCTTTCTTTTTATATAAATAACGTTGAGGTTTCTTCTAAGATTCAAGTAACTTATTTAGAAACAGCTTGAACTTTTCAATAAAGTATTGTTAATATTTGGGGAGCAGATTCCAGACACTGCTCATTTTAGGGCTAATTATTCACAGAATGGACTCAGATTTATATGTAAAAATAACACAATGTCTCATAAAGTCTGAGATTTCCTCATGCAGTTGGAATAGATACTAATAACCTGTATTAGAGTTAAATTTTTTGTTCTAGTTCTTCTCAGTGGCTCTTTCAGTTCCATGTAGATAAAAGTACATTAGATATTTTTCAGTATTTGATAAAATTGTGGTGAACTCTTTCTCATTTCTGTAGTTCTCTGTCTATAATTCGCCATCCCCTATGTAATTTATCTTGCAAATTTTAACTGTAGTTATTTGTCTCAATTCATATCTCTATCCACTCAAATTAACAGTCTCCTATCTGGTCCTCTATCTGATATCATATCCTTAAAACTCTCTCAAAGCATTGATCTTAAAAATGGGCTTTGAACCACGCTCCTCAGATCTCAGTCTCCTGAGAAGCTAGGATTACAGGCATGAGCCACTGGCACCTGGATCATTTTAATGCATTTTAAGTTTTATGTTGTGGAAAAAAATAATGCTTATATTCAAAATGCTGTTTTGATAAGAAGTTGAATTCCTGCAATATTTTTCATACTAATGATATAGAAGGTGAATAGGCATTGAGAAGTAGAAATAATAGAGATAATTGTGTGCACAATTTTGTTCAGAATAGTGACCTCAGCCAAAAGGTGGGATCATGGGTAATTTTCTTTTAAAGTAGAATATAATAACTTGGCAAGATGTCCTCCTGTAATCTGTTCTGTACTGGCTTCAAATACTCACGGCACTCCACGGCCTATGCTTTCTGTAAGTTGTTTTGCCATCGAATGTTTCCCTAGAGTCTACATTCCATTTTTAACATCCTTTGAAAATTGTGATTTTTTTTTATTAAGATTCACTTTCCTTATCATTAAATTCCAAAAGACTACAATCATGATATATTCCAGGAGGCTTTTGGTTTTGTTTTGTTCTCTGGGTTTATTTTCCTCTCCAAGATAGCCTATATTCCAAGAGGTTTTGGTTTTCTGATTTTTCTCGCCATGTTCTGTAATATATTTTTTGAAACTTGAACCTATTTTTTCAATATATTCTAACTAATATTGGAAACTAATAGTAGAGAGAGGACGATGTGTTGACACCTGATTATCAGCAGCACCTTTATGTCAAGCAAAGACATCTGATAATTACCCTGAATGCCCAAAACACTACCAAGAATATAAATAGAAGTGTTACCCCAAAATCTTTGACAGTTCCGTCTAACACAGTGATAGCAGATGTCAGAGCAGTGTGAGAAAAAAATCCAAAGTCTACAATCAGTAGGAAGTTCATGATTGAAATATGTTCTATACATTTTTAATTAACTTGACATATTTAAAAAAAAAAAGAGACGCTGTCTTTATCCACCCAAAGAAAACTATAAGCTTTTTTATATTGAAGAGATATTGTAAGAATGCACATTCTGATACTCCAAATAAACAAGATCATCATCATAAAAACACTAAAACAACACTAAATGATATTTTTGAGGGACCTGGGGCTTGAACCGGGCCTAGGCACTGTCCCTGAGCTTCTTTTCCTCAAGGTGAGCATTCTACCATTTGAGTCACAGTGCCATTTCTGGCTTTTTTGAGTAGTTTGTATTGGAGATAAGAGTCTTACAGACTTTCCTTCCATGGTTGGCTTTGAACTGGGACCCTCAGATCTCAGATTCCAAGTAGCTAGGATTATAGTCTTGAGCCTGTGAAGTTTGGAAACAGCTAAAGTCCCCATCAATAGGATTGTTTAGCTGGGACATAGCAGATTCATATAGTGGTAGAATCGTATTGTTAGAAGGAATAAGTTATTTATAGGATATTAATAAAGAACTCAGATTTATCAACACCTAGACTGTGTGGAGGTAATTAAAATGATAATGAAAATAAATATATGTGTCTTAAATAATTTGGTGATTTTGTACATTTACAATTTAGATATCGATTCAAACATGACAGCAAAGAGCAAGAATAGATCAGATTATAGACCTGGATGCTTTCCTAAGACCTTTCTTTTTTTCCCTTTCCATTGTTGGTAGTGGGGTTGAACTCAGGGCCTGGGCTCTGTCTCTGAGCATTTTTACACAAGGCTAACTTTCTACCACTTTGAATCACAGCTCCACTTCCAGTTTTTTGCCAGTTAATTGGAGATAAGAATCTCATGGACTTTCCTGACTGGCTAGCTTCAAACCTTGATTTTTAGATCTCAACCTCCTGAGTATCTTGCATTATAGGTGTGAGACACTGTGCCTGGCTCTGTGAATTTTCTACCTCATTAACTAATCTGCAAGGTGAAGGAAAATGCCTGAAAGTGGGTGAGGCTGCCGTGCTTGTAGTTGGAGAAGTGACCGATTGTGATTATGAGGAATCTCCTTTCGCATTGACTTTTCCCTGATGCATTTTAAAGAAATTCATTTGACTACAAATTGATTTTGAAAGATTTTAGTCTTTAAAAATGTGTGAAGTCATTGTGACCTAAAAGGTGATTCATTTTGGTTAACACTTACCTGAGTTTAAATGTACATATATATATATATACTTTTGTGCTCTTAAATGGCACACCAGCATGTGTATACACACTCATAAAATGAGCAAAGTTAACGAAATGGGGAGATCATGATACGCCATATTTAAAAAGCTCATTTCATTAAAAATTTCAAACTTTTGCTATGAAAAAGTTTTGTTTTGCCTACTTTTCAAGTTTCCAGCTTACCATTTTATCTGATGCACAGTATATTTCCATATTATGATTTATTAATTTGAGAACAAATTCACATAGCTGCTTGCTTTCTCAGCTGGCACTCTACCACTTTAGTCTAGCTTTATTGCTAGTTATTTTGAGGTGGGATTTGAAGGACTTTTCTACCCTGGCTGGCTTTGAAACACAGTCCTCTGGATTTCAGGCTCTGGGTAGCTCTAACTTCAGGCATGGGCCAGTAGCAAATAGACAAGTATGTGATTCATCTTAAATAAATAGGTATAGCTTTTCAACAGGCATTATTTTATATAAACATAAGCGCATAGTTCTTAAGAAAATCCTTTTTTCTCATGTGTGAATGTTTAAAGTGCTGTTTAATTAATCATGTCTAAGTGTAATTATTTGTTCTTTCCTATCGTTTAGGTTTGCTTGTAGATTTATCGGTACATTCTAATTATTACAAATGAATTAAACTATGTAGCCTATGATTCTTTGGCTCTGGCTTTCTTTGCTTATTATAATTTTTCCAAGAGGTTTTTATTATTGTAGTGTTTGTGGGTTTTTTTGTTTTCTTCTCTTTTTTGGTTTATTACTTTTGGTCCCTGTTTTTGATTTCTGTACTCTTTACCTTATATATAAGTTTCTCTGATTTGGGGAGGGGAAGCACAGAAATAGTGGGATAATGCGCAAACTAATTCAGCAGTGACACTCAGTAGACACTATGTTGGACATGAGCAATACAACTAGGGTAGAAGGTGGTCAGGAGATAAAAACTAAATAAGGATACAAGATGACCCATTGTAACAGTGAAATGCACAAGACACTATGTTGAAAACGAACTTTACAACTTTGAGGTGGGAGGAGTTGGGGAAGGGGAGAGGAAAGGGATGCCAGGGGAAAAACAAAGGAGAAGGTAACAATGCTCAATAAGAAATGTACTCATTACCTTACTCATGTAACTGTAACCTCTCTGTACAGTATCTTTACAATAACATATATATATATATATATATATATATATATATATATATATATATATAACAAAAACCATCTGGGAGAAAATAAGGGAGGGAGTAACACTCTTCAAAAGAAAATGTACTCATTGCCTGAAATAGAACATGTTACAAAATTATAACTTTCAAACAATATGCTTCTTGTAATTGTGTATTGGGTGAAATTTATATTATAAAAATAAATGAATTTTAAGAGATAATATCTGTAAGATTGATTGAGAAATTGCATATTTCATTATTATATTTAAAGTTGTAAGGCCATCATCTCATTAATTGCTTAAAAATCATGAAGACTAAATGTAAAAACAAAACACCAACAGCATAAAAATACTCAAGATCAGGTACTTGTCCATAAAAAGGTATAATCAAGGAAAGATCATTTGAGTATAATGTAAAAGGTTTTGTATAAAAGGGGACTCTGAGTTAAAAATCCCAGATTAGAGTTACATAGTTAAATAACATACATTGTTCAATAAAAATACAGGAGCTTCATAATAAATTGTTATTTCAGTTTTGAGAAAAGATACCTATTTTAATTTTTATTATATAATTTAATTTTTATTATATAATATATTGCATAATCATAGAAAATACATGCAAGCACTAAGAAAAATACAGTAGTTGGAATAAAACAAACAAACAAAAACGTCATTTGTGCTGACGTATCTATGTATCTATGCTGTTTTGTTAATGTTCTCACCCCCACAGGGTGAAAACAACACATCTAAACTTCTGATGTCCTGTACGGTCAGTGAACAGACTAAGAATCTGAGTTTACATCATAGAAACAAATAATCAAAGTGTAGAAATGCTAAAGATTCACAAAAGAATGGTAAGTTGGCTAGTCACTAGCTAGCCAGAAATCAGAAACTCTATCTTTCTATTTTCTTCTTTGCAAATTTTATCTTTTAATTCACACATAGTTACTGCATAAGTGTATAGGTTTAAATAGGGTGTTACCACCTTGTGCATACAGAGAAATGAGAGATCCATCTCATAAACATATCTATCCTTGATGAAGGCAAACTCAGACCTCTGTTAAGCTAACTTTTAACTTTCTGCATCAAATCCTCTGCTCTTGAATTTAAGTCAAGGAATGAAGCTCAAGATTTATCCATGGGCTAACGTCTCTGAAAAACTGCACGCCCAGATTCTAGAGTAAAAGTGAATCCACAGCAAAGCCTGACCATGTGGAGGACATTTTCACAAATACCCATGAAGTAGTCAGGGAAAAATCACCAAAAGGCTCATTTCACAAAAGGTTCAGCTCAAGAACAATCACCATAGCCTACATTTTGATAACTGTTATAAATTTAACAGACAGGTTTTCACCCAGTCACTGAGGCTTTCCTTCCCAGATGGTAAATTCTATAAACGGAATCAAAGGTGGACATAAAGATTTTTTTAAATGGTTCAGAGCCTTAGCATCTGTGAAAGACAAACCCCGGAAAAGTTGGGACAGTAGTTCTTTTACTCTTCTTCTTCTCTTTCTTCTCCTTCTCCTCCTTCTCCTCCTTCTCCTTCTCCTTCTTCTCCTTTTCCTTCTTCTCCTTCTCCTTCTTCCTCTCCTCCTCCTCCTCCTCTTCCTCCTCCTTCTTCTATGTGTATGTGTGTGTGGGTGTGTTGTCCCACCTTCAGATTAAGCACAAACAAGCACCTGTGGATGGAGCAGAGGTAGGGAAGCAGACAAGGAACGTGGAAGGACAGTGTAACCTTTTTGGATGTCACTGGAGGCAGTGAAAAGCCCCCTCAGGTGCTGAGGCCAGTATTTGTCCCTAGCCTCAATGCAAAGTTCAAAAGCAAATTTAAATCATCTGATGGGACGAGCAGAGCTGAGTTACACATTCTGCACAGAAAGAAAAGTCCAATTGTTGTGTTGGCCCCCAGTCAGATGCTGGGAAAAATATGAAGGCAAAATGTGTGATCCTTACTTTAGAACCCTTAAATTGTAAAGGAGAAAAGAGGCTGCAAGGGCATTCGGTCCACGTCTGGCTCCATCAGAAGTTCAGAAATCAAGGCAGCAATGATTCAGGAAGTTTTGTTTTTCTCACTCTCCAAAAATTAAAGTGAATGCAGAGGGTACTGGGACAATCTGACATTCTGTATTTCATCAAGCCCCCCTCCCCCACATATTCTAGAATAAAAATAAAATAACTTGCTGCCTTTGAACTCTGCCAGCACACATAGGGATTAGATTTAATCTTAGAGTTGCCTCTGCTTTGTGCTCCATTCAGAAAATATGCATTACCAAACTGATGTTTGCCTGATCCATGTAAGGAAATATAACACAGGTGTTCGAACCCGTTCCTGTCTGAAATTGTTTAAGCACTCTTCCTTTTTTCATTGTAAAGCACATTTAATTTTTCTCTGATCTCATATCTAAGCAATGAGAGAAAGCCAAAGGGAAGCCATACTCCTGGAGAACTCAAGTAATACAGCATAACCGAATTCTGAACATTTATTTGGCACAAATAGGCATGCCATGTAAACATTAAAACTCTACTCAGTAAAGTATCACCAGCACATTCCTGTTGAACATGAGTGTGTTCCAGTCATAAAGCACTGTAAATATTCATAACAAAGAAATCTACAATGTCTACCAGATTTGATCCTCCGTATTTGCACTCCTATGGTCTTGGAGACTTCAGAGTACAATGTAAATAAGGGGATTAAATAAATTATAAAATGTGTTAGGTACAAAATGGAATTTTCATGGACCAGAGGCATATCCCTGAGGGCTACATGACATTCTTCCAGGGGAGGAGAGCCAGCTGATCATGCTCTAGCATTTGCAATCTGCATAAGGTCCAACGTTCTCACTAAGGTCTATGCAGTAACTTATGTTGGTAAAGTGTGATTAAGCAAAGTTTATCTATACACCTATGTATCTTTTATTATCAACTGCTTTTTTTTCAAATCTGGACAAGTTATACAAAGATGAAACAAGGGGTTATGGAGTTAAAATGATTAACTGGTTCCTCTAAGGACACAAGCATTCCTGAAAGACTTTCTTTCCTTCTCTCTTTCTTTTTCTCTCTCTTTCACTTTCTTTCTTTCTTCCTTCCTTTCCTTCTTTCTTTTCCTTCTTTCCTCCCTCCCTCCCTATTTCCTCCCTTCTTTCCTCCATCTCTTCCCTCCCTCTCTCCTTTCCTTCCCTCCCTCCTTCTCTCTTTTTTTGAGCTGTATTAGGTATGTTAGGGCATATGAACAGATTCATTCTTTGCTGATGAAATGGGAAATCATTCCACTCTTTTTCTGTGTTGTATCTCTTGCTACTATAAACTGATTTGGCTTAAGGAGCTACTGCTGCTTAGACGTTCTCGATTTTGTATCTTTCTATATTGAGATGCCCCTCCAAAAGTGGTTTGCTCTGACTAGCACCAAATACACTGGGCTGTGTTGGAATGATCACGTGGAAGACTCTGAGTTCAATCCTCAGTATTACTTCCCCTACCCCAAAAATGATGAGAAAGAGAAATATTATTTTACATATACTATAGTGCACAGAAGATTAGACCCCTGCCAAGCATGAGATTAGCAGTCTTACTCAGCTCTACAACTTACTAAATCTTAATGCATTTTCTACTTTCTTTAGGTACAACTTTACTCAGACTAGTCATCGTTTTGAAGATATGTATTAATTGAGGAAAATATACTCTGCCCTACATGAAAGAATGTGGTCATACAGCTACTCACAAAAACTTCTAAAAGTATAATATATAATAATATAACTCAAATTATAATGTAAATCTTCCTTGGATGTCTTTTCATTACATCCAGTGTAATTCCACTCTAAAAACACTAACTTAATAGATCATTGCCCACAAAAAGGCACTTTGTGGAAGACATTAACATTTCATCCCTACTCTCACTTATTTTTTAAGAAATAATCTCATTTTTGTTGCTAGCTGGTATAATTTTTTCAACAAAGACCCTTGAAAATAGTCCACTTCATTGTTAACCATTACCCAGTCCCAGGTTGTGCTTAAATGTTGTGCGTGTCGCATTGCTGTTCCTAGTGGTAACGTCATGGGAAAGGAAGGCAATCGTTCTGACAAAATGATCGTCACTGTGATCAACATGATTTTAATTATATGGCTTTAACCTTCTTTAGGCTATTGAAACTGTTTCTCAAATGCTAATTCCTTTTGACAGGCTTCAGAATAGCTATTACTTTACTTTTAATCATGTACTATTATTAGGATTGTCCACTTGGTAGAACACTTGTCTGTTATGTACAGACCCTGGGTCCCATCCTCAGTACAAAACCACCACTACCACACCACAGCAACAACACAGAAGAAAAAAAATATGTTTGTAAATCTGTGACAGTGCACAAGGATGCACTGCATTTAGTTTTGATTACATTTCTAGATCTAATGTTAGAGTTGTAATAGAAAATAGTATTGAAAGAAACCAGTAAGTTCAGAAGAGCAGAACAAAACAACTCAATAAATACTCTGGAAACTCTCCACCCCACTGGATGTAAGGTCTTCCTTTCATGATGCTCTGCCTATTGCAATTCAAGCATTGCAGCACGGGTATCTTTCTTACAGCCATTCAGGGAGCAGTAGGTCCAGGACCAAGTAGGCTGCTCTTTCTGAGGGGGATCTCAGCGATGGAGAAACTACAACCGACATTGCTGTAGCTAGTATCTGGGAAGCTGACACATCTGCCTTCTCTATTTATCATCCTAAATGTTCTCTTGATCAGCTATTCCCACAGCTGCAGTTTGTCTGTGATGTGTGATTGATATTCAGTACTTTAACGTTTGCTATTGCATTCAAATTTCCCTGAAGACTGTCAGATATCTATCCCAAAAGAAGCTCAGACTGAACTGTTACCTTTTTTTCCTTCCCTCTGCTTCTATTTTATGGTAGATTACTCCAATTCTCTCCTATTTCCCTGCTTTGTGTAGAACAACTAAACTTACTAGAAATGTAATGATTGTTTAGTGCCCTATAAGTCATTGATTCCTTGGAGATTCAATTTGCTTTTATCTGATTGGGACTGCTGCTTGAAGGTGCATTAAAGGCCTAGGGAAACTGCCTGGATAGGGAAATCTTTACCAGTTCATTCGACATCGTAAACATGGAATCCACCATGGTTTCTCACTCTGAACTTTGCTGTTCCTCTGTTTTCATCGTTGTTTTAATACAGATTTTATTTTCAACTCAGCATCTGGAATATTCTTATTTTTACCATTGTGCTTATATTTTTCTAGATATTTTCTACTCTTTTGTTATTTAGCTTCTTTGCATGACTACTGGCCCTTGTGAATACTACAGGTATTGTGTTTTGAATATAGACATTCTAAAGGCATAGACTTTCTTCATCATATATTTTTTAGATTCTCCTTCTCTGCTGTGTTTCCCTTACTTATTCTCTCTCTTCTACATTCATTTTCCTTACATTCCATTATTATTTCCTCAGGTTGCATTTTTCCATGAGAAGCATCAGATCCAAGTGCAAAATTCTGAGATGAGAAGAAGCTGCTGTAGCTTAATGTGTGTAACTGTAGGTCTTGGATCTGACAGCATTCTGCTGACCCCCTAGCAACCAGGCATGAAGGCTACCACGAAGCACATTTCTTCTCTTGGCACCTCTCTGCATTTCTTCCCCTTGCCTCTCTTTCTTTCACTCTGAGGTGAATGGGCATATAAAAAGTGAAGAACATTAACAAAATAACAAAGCGACTGTCAGAAAGAGCATTGGCACTTCACATTTCATGTACTCCAAACCCTGAACGTTGAGTATTACTTCCTGACTCGAGACAGAGACCGGAGCAATAACGTAGGAAATATGAGTAAGAAACAAACAGAACAACAAATAAATATAAAAAAATTTTGAGACCAATGTATCTATAAAATGTGCTCTCCTAAACTATCTGGCTATCTTTTTCTAACCAAGTTCCTGTTACAAGTTTAGCTTTGATTCTTGGGTATGTAAGGCTGATTCTCATATTATAGACATTATACACAGTTAGTAAGAAAAGTGCTGAATATTGCTATGGGTTTACTTTTGATATTTATTACTTTAAACATGTATTGATTACTTTCTTTTATTTTTGAAAAGTAAATGCACTTTTTATTTCTGATCTTTTGCCTGTTAATTTCTTTTTTGTATGTTTTTATTGTAAAAATGCTGTACAGAGGGGTTACAGTTACATGAACAAGGTAATGAGTTTCCTATTGAGCATTGTTGCCTCTTCCTTTGTTTCCCCTCTACCTTCCCTTCCCACCTACCTCCACAATTATTCCCCCCACCCCTCTGAAGTTGTAAAGTTCGTTTTCAACCTAATGTCTTGTACATCTCATTGTTGCAATGGTTCAACCTGTATCCTTATTTCAGCATTATGTTTTTTCCCTTCCCCTCACCAAATTAGAGACATGTATATACAAGATGCAGGGCACCGGAATCAAATACAATGAAAACAGGGGTTATACTGTGGAGGAGGAACATACAAACAAACAAAAAAATCACATGGTACCTTATAAATACATTAGACACAATAGAAAGAAAGAAAAAAGATATTTTTGTCCCTATCTTAGGGTTCATTTAGCTTAACATCATCTTATATGGTCATATGTACATAGCTTTTGACCTCTTCTGCTTGTCCTACACATGTACTAGTTCTTGCAAATAAGAGATATCATGGGACATAGGCTCACCCCAGTTAGAATTGCTATAATCAAGAACTCTAATAACAGATGCTGGAGGGGATGTGCCAGAAGGGAACCCTATTTCATTGTTGGTGGGAGTGTAAATTTGTTCAGCCACTTTGGAAAGCAGTATGGAGGTTTCTCAAAAGACTCCACATAGAGCTCCCCTATGACCCAGCAATACAAGGCCTTACTAAAGCTACCAGCACAACTGTATTGCTTATTTTCTAAACAAAGGACTTCATATAAACTGAGGTCTCAATCAAAAACTATATAAAACTCTTAAAAATTGGGGCTGGAGGTTTAGTCCAGCGGAAGGGTGCCCGCCTGGCGCGCGCAAGGCCCTAGGTTTGGTCCTCGGCCCTGGGGGAAAAAAAAATCTACAAAAGACAAAAAAAAAAAAACAAGGCAAAACCCTTAAAAATTGATCACAGTAGAATGCATTATGTCCTTTAATACAAGGCCAATATGACCTTGTTCTACTATTATGGGGTATCACACTTGAGACTCATGGCCTTTACTTTCTGCAATAAACAAAAAATTAATTGGTGTAATCTTTCCTCTTGGCTCTATTTCCAGTGTTGGCTTCCAATATCAGATTTCTAGAAAAAATTATTGCTATACCTAAATGTATACAACTTATTTTAAGTAGATAAAAATTATCTGTAAAATGAGTAAAAAGAAAGCAAGTAAGAGCTATAGTTTATATTTTATGGAACAGCCAACTTATCCTGTACTAGAACTACAAAACACTTTCGTCTATAAATAAATGATACATGCTATTTTTTAGCCAGTAGTCATTACTGATGATAGAGGATGATGAGTATGTTACTAAGGCATGTGTAGTCAGGGCAAAATTAAATATATCACCTTCCCTTTGCTTATTTGTTGAGCTGTATGATTATGAATATCCAGAATAGAAAGACGTATACATAAATTATTGAGGTGAAATATCATGAAATTCATATATTTCTTTCCTACAATAAATCTGTAGATTATAGATATAAAAATTGGAATACTTGATTTACTCTGAATGATAAAGGAAAACATTTTTATTTGTAATTGTAAGCCTAGTTAAGAAGAAATGTGCTAAAAAATGAAAAAGAATATATTGACTAATCCCTATGTGTAGAAATAGTAACATCTCCAAAATAATGTATTATAATGATGAAAAACTGGAATAATAAATAAGTAGTATGAGAGCACCATGAATAATTCAACAAATTTCAAATGGTAATTCTGGATACTCTGAAGGGAAATTAAATGTAAAGGTTGACACTGAATCCTTAATTCACTTTTCTCTGCCTCAGTCATTTTATAAAACTGTATTTCCTACTTTAATTTATTTTCTACTGTACACCAGCAGCATGAGTTTATATTCGATAACGAAAACACTGGAGATTAACAGGCAGGCTTTTTAACAAACTTTAGAAAGTCAAACTGAAATAAGATAATCTTTCAGTGCAGTAGAACTGTGACTCGACTTTTAGTTGGGCTATGATGTTTTGGAGCAAAATAAGATAATGCAGCAGCCTATTATCACAATAGTGATTTTTGTGATGAGCTTTGAGGCCCTGTCCAAATCTCAAGACTAATGTATTGCTGCCTTCACAATCTAATTGGGTAGTAAATTTCACTACTTGTTCCTGAGGAACACTTTAAAATTGACTATAGATGGATTTGTAACTGTATTCACTAAAATGATATAGTATTGTGTGCATATATTCACAGATGCATGGGTAGGAGTGGGGATTGATGTATTTCTTTACTCTTAACCTCCTGATTTGTGGTGGGTTTTCCAATTTTTGTCCCTCAATGGTGTTCTCCCCTTTAGACAATTTCTCTTCTATACCCTAAAAGATTGAATCATTTGAAGCTACACAAATAAAGTCAGGATAAACCGCTCTGTTCAGGATTTTCACAATAAAAAACTTATTAAAAAATAGAGTTCTAAAAATACCTTCAATAGACACACCTAGTTACCACAAAACAGTTCTTGTAAGTACAATGTTACCAACATCCTCTTGAAAATACAGATTTCATTTATGTATATATATATATATATATATATATATATAATACACATAACACATATAAGTTACATGATTTATATATAAATTATATAATTAGTTTTACTTCAATGCACAAATGATATCACATTTAATTAAGAAATACAGAAAAGACTCCACATTCCCTAGAATCTAAAATGAAAAGAACTACTACTCTTAATGAGATCAAAGACTGTGTACCATAGCTAAATTTAATTCATTCTATGGAGATTTTTGTTTGCTTATTGTTTCTGAAGATAAATGGTATTTCTAGCTACATGCACATAATTATCTTTACTACATTCTACTGTTGATTAAATTAAGCTTTTGTAATGAAAATGGATAATTTGCATTCCAAATCAGAAACTGCCTAAAAAAAGAGAAAAAACTAAGACAATTGTATTTCAAAAGTTTTCAGTCAATTGACAATAAAAATCAAGGGTATTAACTATGTACACACAAAGTGTCTACTCTTACGTCATTATTAAATAACATTACGTTGATAATAATACAAAAATGGAATTTGACAACATAAGAATATATTATATGCAGCACAATTACTAAGGGATGTCAATGTTAATCTGCAATGTTAAGAAGGCTTCATACTATACATGATAATATTGATTGGGAAATATATAGCCAATGATTCAAAGCCAAATTGAATTAATATGGTTTGAAAAACTTTGTAGGGTGAAATATGCTGATTTAGTTTTATCTTTGAGTACATATTAAAGACTATTGTCAGCAAACTCAGCATGGTAAAAGTTGCTGCTGAAGGTATGCTCTTCCCTAAGGCTTCCAGTCTTTGCTGAGTTTACTGTCATTAGCCACAGCATTAATTCCAAACCTCTGGGAATGATTCTGGATTTGATCTTTCCCTTGGTATCATAATTTCAGATATCTGACAAGAATTTAATGCTATCATTGCCTTCAATGGAAGAAAGAAAGAAAGAAAGAAAGGAAGGAAGGAAGGAAGGAAGAAAGAAAGAAAGAAAGAAAGAAAGAAAGAAAGAAAGAAAGAAAGAAAGAAAGAAAGAAAGAAAGAAAAAAGAAAGAAAGAAAGAAAGAAGAAAGAGAAAGAAAGAAAGGAAGGAAGGAAGGAAGGAAAGAAGGAAGGAAGGAAGGAAGGAAGGAAGGAAGGAAGGAAGACACTAACCACCAGCTGCCTTCCTACTGGGGTTAAGACAATAGACTGAAGCTTTCACCTCTGGTTAGACCTTCACTGTGCTCTTTTTAAAATGGTATTTTGGGTTGAAAAAGCACCACAAAATTTCCAACTTCAGCAAAATGCTGCTGTCACTGTTTTCCTTGCACTAAGTGGCCTCAGCACATCGCGCTTTCCTGTGGGAACTGCAATGGCTCTCTGTCAAATAGCAAATTGATTTTAAAATTGCCTGGATGGCATGTGAGGCAGAGCTGTGGGAGCTGTGTCTTTTTCTGAGTCGGTGTTGGGACACAAGCCTGTGTCTCTCCTGGTGGCCCTGAGGCGTGTTTACAAGGGAAAGAGACATGAAAACTTCACCTTCACCATGTTAACTGGAACTCAAGCTAATCACAGCATTACACTAGTTCTACACAGACAAATTGTACATTCCCATGCAAAGTATATTAGAGCATTTACATTCTATTACCATGAGGCCTTTTTTTTTTTTTTCTTTGGTTAGGTTGTGACCCAGAGTCATGTCATGAAAAAGAAAAGATGAAGAAAAACACAAGTCTCTGAGTATAGCTAAACTCCTTTGCATTTTTGAATTTTGGAAAATCACAAACTATAAGGTAACACAATTAGTTAATCCTCTGAAGATTCAGTAGGTTTTAAAACAATTGTTTTCACTATACCAACTAACAGTCAGCTGTTCTAGGAAGCACACAATATGAAAATTGAGCACATGTGCTTCAAGAACACATATAATATAATTGAGTTGATCCATTAGTTTTAGTTTGTCGTAATTTTGGATATCAATAACTTGGTTGTTTTATAAAAGTTTATTAGGATATTCAAGGCATTCAAAATAGACAACATGACAAAAGAAAAAGAACTCAAACTGCAACATTTATTTGAAGGAGAGAAAACATTTTCTATATTCTGTATCCAACTTAAAAAGCTACAGAAGAATTAGTATAATATTTACTTTCACTTTTATAATCAATGGAACGCAAGATGTGAAATACGGAAAAAATCAAAAGGCAATTTTGGTAAAGGCACAAAAGAATTTGTATTCATCGGGTTAGCTAGAATGAATACAAGAGAGAACTATGAAACATATTTTGAAATGGATACAGTAGCAAAGATGAGAAAGAATTTGGTAAATTACGGACTGTGAATTTGGGGAAAATTTTGAAAGTTGATAGAGGAAGCTGTCTCTCGATATATGTCTAAACAACACGAGCATAAGGATTGATTGTATAATGAAAGACCACATGAAGCTTAGACTTCGGTGATAACAGGCAAAATAATACCTAAATTTCTGTACCTGTCTGGGATCATTCTTATTTATGTCTCAGAGAGATTATGTAGATGGAACAACTTTAGTCTTAATGGTTTTTCCTCATCTCCACTTCTGTCTATTTTGTACAGTCTATAGAGCATTCTGTCTATCTTGAACAGTCCTGCCATTGTTTCAGCTTTTGAAAATTAAGACAGTCCAGTGTTATGTCTCAGACAGAGGTGGGTTTAGAGAGATCCTCCCTGAAGTTTTCTGTGGACATGATCGTGGCCAGGGAGCAGCCCAGGTCCCAGCAACTGCAGGTCCTTGCATGCATCTGCGGGATAGACAGATGCCTTGTTACTAAAGAAACTTCTTTCAAGTGGGACTGACTGACAGCCTAACAGCTAGCATCCTCTTTCCAACAAAAAAGTCCTGCCCAGGTGTGACGCTTCCCACCCAAGCCTGTCCCCAAGACTAATACAGATCTCTGCCAGCATCCTTTATGGGTTTCTAACATACTTTGGATGGGATAAGTATGGAAGTAGGGAAGTTAGTATTAAAAAAGAGACATTTTGATCTCAAAGTTATGCTTGCCTAATGTTGATCGCAGGCAAATTTCAAAACAAGCTCTTTTTTGAGTGTCTTTTATTCTCTTTATGCACTTGCACAAAACACTTGCGGTTCAACAAAGCAGTTTAGAAACAGTGTGTCCGGATCAATGTCGCCCACTCAACATTCTCATCCACCCTTCACCACCACCCCTTCCCTCACTTTTCTTGATTTGAGGTGATGTATTGGATTTTTTTTAAATTTTTTGCCATTGAATGAATCAGTTTATGCATACGATGCATCTTGATCTGTGTCTCCAATTCACCACCATCCCCCCTTGAGCCCCCCCTTTCCCTGACAGTTCCCAATGCTGTGGTATTTACAATGAATTCCTAATGCTCCCCTTCATGCCTCTATTCCTTTTGTCTCCCCCCCAACCCATCCCTCTTGCAAAGTACACATTTCCTGGTACTTATTCTGTTGGGCTTTGACTTAATCTTTTTTAAAGAATTATACTATTTAGGTTCTCCGTAGGATTCATTGCATTGCAGTTAATTCATTTCTAACCACTTGCATATTACCCTGTGTGTCAAAACAAGGTAATTTTAATGTAACATACAGAAGTGAATGGATTTTTGACCTTAACAAATGGCATCTGGTAACCTTATACTTTAAATAGGGCTGTGGCCATTGGAGTTAAAATTTCCTCCCAGGGTTATTAATCATTTGATCCTTGATCATAACCCATGATAAGTGTGGGAAATGAAGCCAGCCCCTGGCCTAACACGTAAGTACTGAGCAGGCAAAGGAGAGTGAGATCGTGGGCACATACAAGGCATTACAGGTATGCATCTTTGGAACATGGACAAATTGTAACTCTCCAACTCCATTATTTGCAGAATGACAGTGGAAAGTTCTTAAATGTCACATCGCACTGCAATCCTTCCAGACTGAAGTATTTTCAGGGGAGTGAATGCTTGGTTATCTCTACTTGCAATCTGCTCAGGCCCAGGGTCTGAACTCTCCTACACTTTTCAGAAATTGAAAAAAAAAATGATAGAAGCAAGAAATGCAGGGAGGATTCCAGACATTTTGAAATAATTCTAGTATTCATGTTTTCTTCTTGACCCTGTTCTAATCTTGTTGGTCATTTTTATAAAGACATTTAGAATAGAAAAGCATACATGAATATAGCTTGGAAGTAAAATTACAATCAATTTGGTTGTTAAATACAGTATTTCCATTGATGTATTTTTGTAGACTTACCCTATAAATCCCTCGACCCCATACTGTAAATCATTTTAAGCTATTGTATCACTTTATCATCTACTTTTAGTACATGACTCAGTAAAACTTCAAGTTTCAGACAATGACATCTCCCACACTCCATTTTACTAAATAAATGTTAACATTTGAATGTTTATTTAAAATTGCTATTTAAAACAATCTCATTTATATTAATAAATATTTAATTTATGCCGTGTCATACTGAACATACAAAAACATTCTAAAATGAAAAACTACCATTTAATTGTGAATTCTCATGTAAGCTATATTTCTTTTCATTCTACCTTATTTTATTGTGAAGGTGATATCAGAGGGGTTACAGTTACATAAGTAAAATGATGAGTACATTTCTTGTCAAACAGTGTTTCCCCTCCCTCATTTCCCCCCCTCTCCTTCCCCCCAAACTCCCCACCTCCCCGCAAAGTTGAAAATTCATTTCCAACATGGTGTCTTGTGAGGAATGCTGCTGTGTGAGTTCACCCTTTGTCCTGTGTCTCACCATTTTGTGATTCCCCTTCCCTTCTCCCAGTCAGATAAACGTATATATAACACACAGGGCGTCAAAATACAAAACAGTGACAATAGGGGAGAAAAAGGGGGGAAGACCTAATAAAAAAAGAAATAAGTTAGGCAAAATGAACCCCAAGATAAGGACACAAGTGTTTTTTTCTTTCTTGTTATTGTTGTTAATGTATTTATAAGGTGATTTTCCATTGCTTTGTATGTCCCTCCCCCATCGTATAACCCCTGTTTTCACTGTATTTGATGTTGGTATAATCTGGGGAGGGGAAGGGAAAAATTGTTTAAATAGGGATACAGGTGGACCCATTGCAACAATGAGATGTACAAGATGCTATGTCAGGGTGGAGGGAGGGTAGTCTTGGAGATGGGAGGGCAGGGATGGTAGGGGAAAAACAAAAGAGGAGGCAACAATGCTGGATAAGAAATGTACTCTTTACCTTGCCCATGTAATTGTAACCCCTCTGTACAGTATTTTCACAATAAAAAACTTATTAAAAAAGAAAGAAATGACTTCACACAGTACAAGCCTCTCTTGTCAAGCTAACTTTACTCATATGCCTATATGTCCTGTTTACCAGACTTTGTGCTCCCTCCATGATGGACTGAAACCTCTGAATAGGAAGCATAGTCAATGTTTTCTTCTCCAAGGTGGTTTCCTCAGACGTGCTTGCATAGGGATGAGATGCTTCCTGCACTCACCTGTGACCAAATTCCCATTATCCATGAGGCACAGGGTGAAATGGTCAACAATACTAACAGAATAATTCTACTTTTTAGTAGAAGTTGCTTAAAATGTGTGCTTTGCTTACTTCTCAAATTTTCCAGTCAATATTTTCAGACTTTAGTTGAAACTTGTAACTAGAATTGTGAAAAGTTTTCATATTTTTCAGTGAACACTAATTTAAAGATTTCTGAGATAATTAATATTTTTAAAAGATAATATACCTATTGATTAATATATACATAAATTAATAGCATATTTTACCTCATGGAAGTATGCAATTATTTTTTTCAATATGAGAATTTAAAATACTGGCTGCCCAAACATTAAGTGAAATAATTCAGAATTTCAAGTAGAGTACATGATATCATAGTTGATAGTATCATAGTTGATCCTACTAATATCCAAAATTATCGTTAGTAATTTTTTAAATTAAATTGTCATGTAAGCATAGAAACAAATCTAAAGAAGTCTTGTTTTATTGAATGAGAAAAACATAATAATCCATTGGTTTGAAAAAAATTCTAATGCCAGAAATTAAAGAAATTGAATAAGAATATTTGTATATCATAGATGAGACTGTAGAATGGTAGAATATTCAGTGTGACAAATTTTAAGCTCTACAAAAATTATTCTTTCTTCTTTAGCTCTTAAGTCCACCTTCTACTAAATAAAAATCTAATAATATTTAGGTCAAACACAAAGGAACATATGCATGAAATCTTTTCTGGTTTCTCTTTAACAACAGCTGACCACAAACTTGAATGACTATTGAGAAGGTTGTACATGCTCTGGAGAATATTTGCTCCTGAAAGTTTTGAAACTATAAAAAGCAATGAGTCATACATGTGTCAAAATGACAGGTGGTAATTTAAAAGTCACAGGGTTCTCAACAAGAGATAACTTGTAACTAGTAACCAGAGGAAGAGCTATGATGCTGGGCCTTTGGATAAGGAAATACTGTATCTATATACACATACCACATGCAAAAATTGAGGGGACAAATTGGCGTGCAAGTAAAACTAAACAAATCCAATAAAAACATCATCAGGTAAAAATGCGGTACAACAGTGCACTACGTTTAGATTTTACAGACCTTTAAGTAATCTCTGGACATAAAATGATAAATAACTTAACTTTTATCTTGTGGGCAGTATGATCATACAGAGGAAGTGATCATCCAAGAACAATTCATAGTGTCTTGACATTACGTTCAATAGGCTATTCTCTTAAGAGAGGAAAAAGTAAAAATAGCAGTATCTTATTTATTGATGTTGTTTTGTATTAAATATTTATATTTATCTTATTTTTAAAATTTTTAGTTATTAGAAAAGTTTATCTACAGAGGGGCTATAGGTACATAAGTCAGGGAAAGGCTAAACTATTATTTTTTTTAATATTTATTCCTGTGAATATCAAACAATATTGTTTGTTTTTAGATAAAAAGATATTGGTATAAATTTGTGTAGTTTTTTCTAAACATCCTGCAACTGAAACTTTGCATTGGACATATAAAGCAGTAAAAATAGATTTCATAGTTTCAAATTAATTTTGTAGTACTTAGAATTAACTGAAAAATGAACATCTGAGTGAGGTTATCACTTTCTGTGATTGGTGGAAAAAAAAATCCACTGCCACCAACAAATACTGTCTGTCTAACAGTGGGACATAAAATAAGGGAATGCATAAATACTCTCTTTCTCTATAAGCTGTAGAACAGCATAAGAAAAAAATACTTCACAGCGTTATCAGTATTTGAAAATATAACATATCACAGATGAAATAATCACAGGATCAAAGTAACTATTAATAACAGAACCAGGTAACAGTCTGCTGTTGGTGTTGTTTAAAATACTCCTCCTCCTGTGTATCCAGGAGTCCTTTTACCATGACTTGGGTGGACACGTGGTGTCTCTCATGTGCTTGTGTAGGTGTCTTCTTTCCCAGGTAACATAGTCCAGCAGGCACCCAGAACTGGCCTTGACAAGCAACCAGTTCATCAGAAAATGTTTTTTTTTTCTTTTTTCTCTTCCCCAGCTGTATTCAGACTTGTTGGGAAGAGAGCTTTAACTGTGAGTGACTCTGTTGCATTAGCTGAGCTATTTCTGTTGAAGTGAAATCTGGCTCCATCATTTATAAGCTGACAATGTGTGTTCTCTTCGTTGAAATAACATTAGGGCACCATGGCACTGTCAAGCTACAGGAAAGCAGAAATCTCATTTGTGTATTTTGCTTTTCCTGCCTCTCTGGAAGACTTTCTGATATTTTTCTGGGATTTGGACACCAATCTATTTGTCTCAGGGCCAGGATAAATATGTTTGGTCTGATAAATGGCCACTCTCAAAAGCAGAATGGAGCGTACTCTGCTACCCACTTTGACTAATGATTCTGTCTTTATGAACCCTGAAGAATCTTCTCGTTTATTTTTATTGTTTGTTTATGACTGACTCAGAAGAGCTCAATCAAGAAAAAAAAAGTGTGCCTCGTGAGAAACAGCAAAATCAAAAACAGACCATGCATCAATATAAGATACTTTCAGGCTCTTTGGTCAGATGGAGTTATGTTACCTCCCCTTAGCTGTAGGAGATGAGCTCCATGTCCTTAGCAGAATGTACCACTGTGAGAGAAGTGAAGGCCATCTGGTTTATATTATCATGCACCTGCATACATGATTAACTTTCATTTATACATTAGGCAGAGTAAGAGGTTATCATTTTATTTATGGACTATGAATAAAATACAACAGTGAGAACAATATCTTAACAAATGCTATTTGAATTCGAACTCATGTTCTTTCTTCATCTTGAAGTACTTGAACAAAGGGGTTTCAATTCGACATATCAACTAACAGTACAATGCATATTCTCCTCCCTTCCTCCAACTTCTCTCTCCCTCCAGTTGTCAAATTCCATTTTCATATAGGTACATGGAATAGTATGATGATATTCACCCACTCTTTCTCTCTCAATCCATCTGCCGCCCTTGACCTCACCCCTTCACAGAACCATATCTCAACTTCTTGGTATTCATTTGGTTAAACTATGAATTACTTGTTTAAATGTGTGGCATCATTGCAAGCCTCTCCTGATCATAACATACTGTAGACAATATGGGTATCTGTATGTGAACATAACCTTATATATGTTTTATATATGTTTATAATTTAGATCAAACTTTACATTCCTGAGAGAAAACACGAGCTTTCTGTCTTTGTGAGTCAAATTACTTGATGTAATTTTTTTTATAGTTTCCCTTCAAATGACATATTATTCTTTTTAATGGATGGAAGAGAAATGGCTATAGGTGTGAATGGACAAGAAGTGACGTGTAAGAACCCGCTAAATAACATCTTTTTGTACGAAAAATGAAGAAAAAGGGACAATATGCAATTTTCAGTATACTTAAATCCTTTTTCTTAGTTTCTTTTTGTACAAAATTCTTTTAATAAATTAAACAGTTTGAAAGAAACACTCATGCATTAAAACCTCAGGATTGAAAGACAAAAAAAATGAACTTGACTTCTGTAGATACACACTTATCTTCTGTTTTCTGCCAAATTTGTGCTTTATTTTCAGGCAAAGATGATGCTATTATTGTGAAAATTACGATTACATTTTCTTGTGTTTTCTAGGTTAATTATCTTTTCCACATTTGGACATTCTGTCATTCTCTCATTTATAAGGTGTGTGTGTGTGTGTGTGTGTGTGTGTGTGGTCATCTTAAAAACCTTCACTATTATCATTCAAGAGATAGTTTCTGGGACAAGAAAGGTGAACTCATGTTCAACACTGTAATTTATGTGAAAAGATTGCATCATTTTGAAAATAAGTATCAAAGTATTTGCTATTAATTCCTTTGTCATATCCTTGAGATGTTAAAGAATCAAAGATGGTAGGTGATGGTGATGCACACCTGAAGCCCTTGCTTTTCAGGAGGATGTGATCTGAGAATACAATCTGAATACAGCTCAAGCATAAAAGTCCATGAGATGGGTCTCCAATTAAGCAGCAAAAACCCTGGAAGTATAACTGTGGCTCAAGTGGTAGGGACTAGTCTTGAGCAAAAAAGCTCAGGGACAGCACCCAGGTCCTAAGTTCAGGCCTCAGAACCAACTGTGACACACACACACACACACACACACACACACACACACACACACACACACACTACAAAGATTTAAAGACATTAGAAAAACAGTCATTGAGTTTAACAGAAATGCTACTCTGGTGCTAGGTGCTTTATAGTGGCATATGTGTGTGTGTCCTGTATGTTAGATATATTTTACATATGTCACAAGCATCATGATGCTAATGCAAGTTCTATCTCAAGCAAAAGTACCATCAAAACAGTCAAATAAGGAAGACTATAACAATAACCAGTATATTTGGTACAAGAAATCAACTAGAACTCCCAACAAGCTGACAAATTTCTACTCACTGAACAGGAACTGGCAAAAGGCTCTTTGGCACAAAGGATCTGCACTCAGATCAAACACCAAACCAAAGTCTAACAGCCTGGCTGGTCTCAAATATATTTAAATTGAGCTGTAGTCTTAAGCTAACGTTTTGAAATTGCTTTTTCTAGACAATCTTTATATGGGAGGAGGCATAAAATAGGATCTTCAAGAGAAAATACTACCTTTCTTGGATTAATGTTATAAATTAAGTTAATACAATTTGGCATCTTTTGGAAGTATTAATCTTGATAAATAACATAAAACCTTGCTTATAAATAATAAATTCTAGATATAAAAATTATACAAAATTTTACCAATTTGTAAATACCTCTTCACCTTTCCATTTGTTTACTGTGTGGGATGCAATCAAAGAGTTGTATTTGAGAAGCTAATGTGTATTATTGCCTAGTAAATTTCTTACGATTAGAAAAATAATTTTGTTCTTCTGAAGGAAAAGATATAATATGGTAGAAAATGAAGGCACATAAACATTCAATTATGTCAGGGATATCAAGACTAGAATTCGGCGGGGGGAGGGGAGGAATTATAAAGGAAGAAGAGTTGCATGATTTTTGTCTTATTTTATCATGACTTAAAAAGTGTCATGGTGGGCTGGGAAGGTGGCTCAGTGGTAGCACTCTTGCTTTACATGCATGAGGCCCTGGGTTCGATTCCTCAGCACCACATAAGCAAAAAGAACAAAGCCGGAAGTGGCGCTGTGGCTCAAGTGGTAGAGCGCTAGCCTTGAGCTGAAGAGCTGAGGGACAGTGCCCACGACTGGACCCAAAAAAAAATAAAAATAAAAATTTAAAAATTGTAACCACAGCATTATTACTATCACAGGCAAACTTAAGCTCTGTTTACCTCAGTATGATGAAGGCACCCAGTTTGAGAAGAAAATTATAACTTAAGAAATAGGTTTTCTTATGTATTGTGTCAGAAAGAACATAAACACACAAACACACACAGAGACACAGAAATGCACACACAAAACAACCTCACTTAAGAAGAGTTGCAAAGCTGCAATTTAAAATTATGAAGATAAGATATGGAGAGGTATGATACAGAATGAAAAATAATGCTTTGTATTTCAGCTTCCAAGTTTTATACTCTTGGAACTAAATGGTTATCAAAATATTTGTACATAAGTTTCCTGCCTAGGAACTACTTTGGTAGCTTAAACCTATATTAAATGTGATCTATGTAGATGCTTTTTAATTTATCCGGTTTTTCATTGTTTCACAATGTTAAAGGAACTAATGTATTGACATATTGAATAAACATAGCAAAATATTTATTTTTCAAGATTATTAAGAATGGGATAGTTTCTTGAATAAATGCATTGCGCTATTGTCTATGTGAAAACCATGGTAATTGACATATTGTTTAAGAAAAAATATAAAAGATGATAGTGAAGGTATATTTTCACAGATTAGTAATATATGTGATATCTTTCCATACGCAGGTACAATTTTGTATTTCTGTAAATTGCAAAGCTCAGGGTGGTGATTCAGTGTTGTAATACAGTATTCTGGATGTTAAGGAGAAAGGCTCTGAGTTCAAGGACAGCATGGCTACATAGAAAGATGCGACCTTAAATAAGTCATAACAAAACAAAACCAAATATCTCTAAACTTGTTCTTTTTATCATTTCTCAATCTTTGAAATGATTTCAAATGATTTTGAAAGTCTTTAAAATGAGAACAAACCACACACACATTGAAAAAATGTTGTCTTAAGGAAGATACGAAACTGCTCTTTCCCACAATAGAGAGAAGAAAAAGAATCAGAGAGAAAAATTAGAATAGCCAGGTGTCCCTGGCTCAAAATCCTACTTACAAAGCTGTCCCTCAAATAACCAGCAAAACATGAGGCTGGCAGAGCAAGTTCACCAGAGAGTAAGTTCAAGGTTCCAAGTTAAAAACCATTTAACAGGAGAAAAAAAATCCCATAAAAGGAGGGAAGAAAAACTGCGAACTATGGACTTACCATTCTTCCAGCAGGTGCTCACAGTTTGCCTAGGCTGACCGGGGGGACCAGCACCCCCTGAGTTGGAAAGACAAGCCCATACCACCACGTTCAACTTCCATTGATTGAGATGGTCTCACTCATGTTTTGCCCAGGTGGCCTAGAAACTTGGTCCTCCAGCTCTCAGCCTCATGAGTTGCTTGTATACCAGCATGAGCCACTGTACTAATTTCTAAGGCATCTGTAATTTGTATAAAGCAGGTACTGGTGACAAGTCATTCACAGAGAATCAGAGTGAGAACCAACATCCTCAATCTGTAGTAATGAAATAATTGGAGAAAAGAGTGATCTGATGAATGAGAGGGAAAATTAAATTGAATAGAAAGGGAAGGTACAGGATACAGCATTCTTGGAATCCAAATGTATCAATGGCCTTTATGTGACAAAAATTTTGTCTTTAGTAAATCATGTGATATTGAATTATTATTGCTGTTTTTTTGTCAGTTGTGGGTCTTATTCTCTGGGCCTGGCACTGTCCCTCAGCTCTTCAGCTCAAGGCAAGCACTCTACCACTTGAGCCACAGCACCATTTCCTGATGTTGAATTATTTTATGTCATCATAAAAATTTAACATTATGGCACCGAACAATCTTATCTTGCTACTGGAAATTTTAAACCTACACTTTGTGTTTTGGTTCTCTTTAGTTGTGGTCTTCAGCGATAAAAGGGAGAATTGCTGAAATTTCTCTATCTTGATTTTATAAAGAATTTGTACAGTTAAAGCTTTTCTAACTTTTCTGTATTTTGGCAAATAAATTTGAGACACAGGGCAATTGCAAATTGGCAGTGTTTATATCTTGAATTATTTAATATGTTTTATTAGAAATACTTGAATAACACAATCAGAATTTGTTACAAAAGATGGAAAGGGATTTGTGTCTATTTAAAGGATATTTCCAAAGTACAGATCAAGTAAAGTTTTGTACAAAACACATAATGAACATATTTTTTAAAGTTACTTTGCTATCTATTTTTTCAGTTGAATTTTCAACAAAACCTAATTCCTTTAGGAAGTTTTCTACTAAATGTTCTTTGAAAATGAAGAGATAGCTGTAAGATATGAAAAAGAACTGATAGATCATCTTCTTTTTTCCCTTCTTTTTCCTATGTTAATTGCCATTTCCTACATTCCTACTATTAGTTTCACTTTAAAAGTAATTTTAGTAATTTCCATGTGGTCTCACACACTTTGATGATATTTAAGTGATTAATGTGAATGTGTTCTTTTTTATCTTCGCTATTATTTCTTATTTTTATTTCTTTTTAAATATCTCCTTGTATATTAATCATATACAAATTTGGTTTCTGTATGAAACATTTTTTTCTACCTACATATAATGTACTTCGATTATCTTTTCTCCATTCCTTTTCCACATCTGATCCTTCCCAAGGGACATACTCAGTCCATCACTGGGTAAAGCTAGAATGCTTAGTCCTATATAAACAGAAAAAAAAGAAACTAATATAAAATATAGGTGATACATTGTCAAGATCTTATCAAATTACAATCCCAAAATACTATTAGATTTCCATATCTATCTGAATAGCTTGATGTCTTTGCCATCTCTAAAGGATGACAGCTTTTATGACCAGTTCCATTTCCACTCTGAAAAAGCAAAGGAACAGAGAAGCTAGATCTGGCTCAAGGTCTTGTGGATGGCAATTGCTGAGCTGGTAGTGTAGTCAGGAGTCAGCATCAATATGGTGCCCAATTCCTGTCACAGGAAATTGCTTATAGGTGGGAAGAAGTATGTTCGTTGACTTTGCATTTTTTGGAGTACATTTCATGAAATTTAAGCTGTCATGTGCATGCATAAAAGATCTGCATTAGAGAATTGTGTAAAGACCAACACCTTGTTTTAAGTAAAACAAATTTACCATTTACTGTGCAGATGAAAAGATAATGATGGAAATAATCTGAAGCATGCTCTAACCCTTTGAAACCATGCAGAATGTTTACATTGACTTTGGTTTTATGTTTGTGACATTAAAATTCCAATATAAATATCAGTATGAAACTCTGATATTGTGCACACTGGATGCCACGGTAAGGTTTTCCTAAGTCAGGCCGCTGACTTTTATGTGATTTTGGGGGGTGGGGGCAGGTGTGAAGGAACAGAGATTTGAACTCAGGACCTCACACCTGCTAGGCATTCTACCCCTGAGCCTATCTTCAGATCACCATGAATCATATTTGTATCTTCTCAGTCATGGGCAATGATGACAATGATAGTTAATATACCTACATGACACCTGTGAATTTACTATAGTAAATTCCTTTACTATAGTAAAGGAGACTCATTTTTGAGACCATAGGTTCATTGATTTTCTAAGCCCTAGTACTATTTCAGTGACTTTTTGTAGCTGTTATCCATTTGACTCATGACAAGACACAAGGATATGAGGTATTTAAGTGATCCATAAGAAACCGACCGTCTCCTCTTCTCATCTGTTACACTGACACATCAACACTTATATCAAACTGTTTAGAAATGCTTCTTCCTGAATGTCATTGACATCACTTCTCCAGTATAGGCCCGAGAGAAATCCCACGGGAGGCTAGCGCCTCTGACAGTCTCCGGTGTGTGCTGTTTTCTGCATCGTGTATTCACTGTATTAAGTTCATTTGTGAATGTAGGATCTGATCTTATAATTCCATGTCCTTGTTACTGTTACCCATCCATTCTCTAGTCACTGTCTTCCAGTTTCCCACATATTTCTTCTCTAATCAAACCCCATATTCATTTTGGGTCCAAAATACCCATCTATTGTAAGTACTCACTTTTGCTCTCATAGCTTGAAATGTGCCACCATAAGTAACTTCTTTCCTGAGAAAAAGGCTAGATATTTTGTTTTCTAAATACTTCCAGAACAGAATATTGTCTTCTTTATTCCCTGAGAGATGGAAAAATAAGTATTCTCTCTATGTCTCTTCATATAGCATGTTTGTATCACAGCTGGTGCAATCATTCTGAAGAGTAAATTTAATAATGAAAACTCATCCTACCTTACTGCAATGAAGTCTCTGAATGAAATCATAGTGAATGCAATTGTAGTTGAATGAAATTCCATTCAACTCAGAATGAAATTTTCTTCTAGCAGAGAAAAATTCATGGTCCAACAGAAGAAACATGGAAAATACATTTGAAAATTTTAAGATGGTAATAAGATATGTTAACAGTATGCATATATAAACATATTGTATATTACATATTACACACTAAGTCCTATACTACACTTTATGTGTCTATATTATAGATGTATGTTTGCATGTATATATATATATATATATATATATATATATATATGTACATAGATGCCCATATAAATGTGTATGGCTATTTATTATACATACATACATACCCTCAAAGAGAGATAGAAACAAAGACAGAGATAGAGATAGAGACAAAAACACAATGGCTCATTCAACTGGGTGTTGACAAGTCCAAATTTTTCTTCTGGGGAGACTGCTTAAAAGTAAGGTAAGACATGTTGTTGTATTCTTGAGACCAGATTCTTTCTTTTACAAAATATACTTTTGTTCTGATAACCTTCAACTAATTGGTTGAGTCCTGCTCACACTACAGATTTAACTAGCTTTATTATAAGACTATTGATTTAAAAATTAATAACATTTAAATTATTAATATTTGATTAAACTGGGAGTCAAACTGTGCAGATTTTAGTCAATAATTGTTATAATGGATAGCTGCAGGATTTCATATACCAAGAAATAAAATAAAAAGTTAGTCCGATGTAAGATACTATCTAATGTAGATATAAATGGGAAAGTAAAAAAATATAAATGCTAGAGACAATATAATATATTCATTTTTAATATTTTTGCAGTATTATATTTATGGTTCCCCACTCAGGGAAAATCCTTGATTTGTGCATCTAAACCCACAAACTAAATATGATCTAAAACAAATTAATTATTTCTTTTCTCTACAAACTACCAAAAAAATTTTAAGCAAAATTGTTCTGTGTAAAGGAGGAAAACTATTATAAAACCCTGTTGAAATAAAGTATTGTTGAGATGGAAACTGTCAGTCAAGCTATTCTTCCATTAGCCAGCTCAGCTTATTTTTGCACCTTGCATATAGTCCCAGAGAATTTATACTACAACTTGACACCCAATTATTTCTGAGCATGAGTATTTAAGTGCCAGGCCTGAAAGAGCTGACCTATGATGTGACACGATGTACACTGTGCAGAAGAAATAAACAAAAACAATTAAATGGGTCTGGGTCGTGGCAAGCCCGAGGCGGATCTGGAGGGCAAGCACAGATTGCTCAGCGTCGCAGATGTGATTGAGTTGTGGTCAGCTCTGAGTTACTTGCTTCAGGTAATTGACTTCACCAAATGTCTGAACTTAAGTAAATCAAAGAAATGTCTGGCGGTAGTGACAGCCTTTAGTACGGATTATTCTAGCAATGGGTCACAGAGTTTTAAGTCAGAAGTGCAAGATTCATAGACTAATTTTAACTTTCTAGTAGCTCTATCTTATCATAAAATTTAAATAGGTAAAAATGATTGCAATTGCAAAGGATATTTTTTCTTTCTTTCTTTCTTTCTTTTTTTATCAGTCGTGGGGCTTGAACTCTGAGCTTGGGCGCTGTCCCTGCGCTCTTCAGCTCAAGGTGAGTGCTCTACCACTGGAGCCAGAGCACCACCTCTGGTTTTCTAGTGGTTTATTGGAGATCTGAGTCTCACGGAGTTTTATTCCCCGGGCTGGCTTTGAACCGTGTTCCTCAGATCTCAGCCTCCTGAGTAGCTAGGATAACAGGTGTGTGTCACCGGTGCCTGGCTACAAAGGATATTTCTTTAAACCAGTATATCCAGCATATTGTCATTTTAATTTGAAATCAACACAAAGCTATGGACATGATAGTATACTCCGATTATGGTTCCATTAATCTTTGCAATTGTGTGTATATTTTATTTTATACAATTTACATATTTTATATGTAAACTTCTTATAAGTATTTAGCTTTCTCATCCAGACTAGCCTTGTTTCAAATACTTGAACAAATCTTTCCAGATGCTGTCATATCAGACAGACCAAGTTTGTTAGTTCTCCCAAAATATTTGAACTATTAAACAAAAGTAATTAAGGCTGACTTCATAATCTGGAAATGAAACATGAATAATAAGACCAGTTGGTATTTCAATTTTGAAGCAGCATTAGGAAATGGACAGACTTATTCCTTTGTTTTTCCCCTACCATCCCTTCCCTCCCCACCTCCCCAACTTCCCCCAACAAAGCTGTAAAGTTCGTTTTCAACGTAGGGTCTTGTACATCTCATTGTTACAATGGGTCAACCTGTATCCTTATTTCAGCATTTTGTGATTTCCCTTCCCCTCGCCACATTAGAAAAATGTATGTACAAGATTCAGGGCACCTTGTACAATAAAGTTTGGGGTAAAATTCGGTCATTAGATCCATTAGATGGATTAACACATAGTTCTAGAAACAATAGCTTCTTTTGCCAATTTTACATGACATCCATGCATGACCAACCAAGACAAGCACTGGTTCAATCCCTAATAATTATCAGTGACTGCTTTGTACAAAGCGGGCGTTCAAGGTACAGAGCTGATCATCGTTAAATACTGAAGCTTTGGTGTCACTTAGAGTACACAGCTAGAGGTACAGAAAATAAACTCACGAACAAGAAAATACATAGTTAGATACAGTTTTAAATAAGCATCATTGTTATATGCACATATTAACCTACATATCACAAACACATACAAATGACCCTTGTATGACAAGTGCTAAATTATCTTTTTAAAAACAGACAAGACCTATAGGAAAGAGAATAAATTTACAAAGATGATATGCAGAGAAATACATGAGCATTGTCTTCCAAATCTTTAAATGAATGAATCTCTGTAGTGGAAATATTGTGAGTTAGAAGACAGCAATGAATTTGGAAAGTGAACAGTAGCTAGCTCAGGCACGAACTACAAGCCATTAATACATCTTACCTGACATCTGAAGTGCCTAGTAGTAAGATATTTGATCCACTGTTCTTTCACTTTGAATGTGAATGTTTCCTGTTAATTGTCATAGGCATTTGTGATTATTCATATTTTTGTCTATCCTATAACTTTTTGATACCCAGAAAAAAACCTTTGCACAAAATTTTTTCTTAGACCTTTATCTATCCAAACTTTTAATAATTCTTTTACATAAATCTAGAAATTAAATATCTGATTTCACTTACCCTAAATATAAAATGAAAGCAGTCTATCTGTCTATCTGTCTGTCTATCTATCTATCTATCTACCTCCCTATCTATATACCTACCTACCTATTGATCTCTGTCTGTCTGTGTGTCTGTCTGTCTATCTGTCTGTCTCTCTCTCTCTCTGTCTCTCTCTCTATATGTATATTACCAACTCTTGTAATTTATGTTTTACAATTACAAGATTAGGACATACTATAAGGAACATTGTCTGTGGATTTTTAACTACAACAGTGCAGTTCTTGTCATATTTCCTGTGCTATTTTTATGAGTGCCTTTGGGAATTAGAGATTCTGTCACAATGATGTTAGAAAATATGGACATGCTAATGGAAATACCTAAGGTAAACTAACTAATTGATTATGTAAAGTACAATCCTAGTGATCTTTAATTACAGATTGTGGTTGCATTTTGCCATTCCAAGTTGTCCAAGAATGATTAAAAATAGGAGGCATATTATCCTATTAGTATATGCAATAAAGTTCAGGGATTACAAGACTAATTCAAGATTATTAAAGATGTTCTTCATCTTATGATTAAACTGTTTACTATTTAGTTGTGGTTTGACACGTAAAATTCAAATGATTAGTATTTCTCTATTTATGGTATGTCAGTACAGGCACTTGATCTCAGTGACTCAATGCTCTTGGTTAGTTTTATTTGCTCAATCCTGTCAGTCTAGCACTTGAGCCATACTCCCACTTACACGTATTACTTGTTTTTCTTTTCTTTTCTTTATTTTTACAATTAATTGGAGATCAGAGTCTCACAGACTTCTTTGCCAAGGCTAGATTCAATGGTAATCCTCAGATTGCAGTTTCCTGAGGGAAGGAATTACAAGCCTGAATCACCAGCACTCCTCCAACTCTTTTTTTTTTTAATAAGAAATCAGAAAATATGTTTATTTGGTTAGCGCATTTTAACAAGTTTGACAAAGACTGAATAAAATCAACAGTAAAAACTCATGCAATACACACACGTTATAACATTGTCTCATATATTTGCTTAATTCTTATTACCTTGCAATTGCAGGTATTTTTAGCACCCAAAGGGTAATCATCTCTATGATTTCTACTTTACTCATTTTTTACTTGTTTTCCTCATGACATGTGTGGGGTTTTTGTGGGTTTTCATGCTTTATTTTTATTTTGGTGTCACTCATTTTTTGAACTTAGGGCATGTGTTAAACCAAGTATCCATTCTGTCTTTTTTTTGTAAACTTTTTTTTAACAAAATGTATTCTTTTTCTAAGTGCTCAATCCTTGTCCTCATCAATCATTAATTAAGCCAGAACTATGGTTTTTCCTTGGTGACTTTTAAAGAGATAAGTCTGAGGCATGATGAAATAGTATCAAATTTAAAAAAAAAAAACAGTAACATGAATAAAACAATTATGGCCAACTGAAGACTTTTTTTAAAAAAGGTAACCACTATGTATTCATATGTCCTGCAAAATGTCGCTATGGGACCCTGCAAATGACATGATTCACATTCAATTGCTTTTCCAAATGTACTTTTTAATGCATGTAGCAGTCTCTTGGAAAAAATGCATATGGATGGAGGAAATCCTTTAAAATTATTACAAAATAGAATTCTTCCTAATAATTCTAATACCTGGTAGACTAATTCACACTTGACTATGTTTCAAAATAAAATTGCCCATAAGGTACAGTAGTTACAGCCTGATAAATTCAGTTCATGAAAGAGTATCCATAATTCTTTAGTAAAGCATTAAAACCACTTCACTGTTAAATTATATAAGGAAAAAATGATCTACAGTCCTTTGCTTTAAAGAGATGACAGAGGTGGCCACGACTTAAAGAAGATCTGTCTCCTTTGAGCAGCACTGTATATGATAATCACTCCACAGAAAATGTCCATTCAAAGAAATAGCTGCATTGGGAGGAATTGTGGATGAAATGTGGAGTTGTGTGCTAAAAATCTAGGTTACTTCAAAGTCAGATACTTTTAACTGAGCCAGGTTAAAGCAGAGCCAACTGATGGATGAGAAGTAAAGAACATTTTCTTTAAGAAGCAAAAAGACCATAGGAGCATAAGTGTGCCATGTTCATCCATTGATCCTTTGACTGAATAGTCTACCAATCCATTGAATTATGAATGACTAAACATTACTATATGTTATTTCTCAGTTGTCTTAGAACTTGAGCTGGGAAACTAGCTAATGAGTCAATTGCCTAACTTTGTATTTCAAGTTTTACTGTAAAATATCAATACTATTAGCTTATATATTATCTGTGGCTTTTCCACACTACAGAAGCAGAATTGAGTAATTCAATAGTGACCACATGAGCAACAAATCTACATTGTGTGACTCTTTACTTAAATTTTTTTCTGGTTGCTGCCCTGAAATTTATAAGAGCCACAGGCATTTTCTGTCAGTCAGAAAACAATCATAAAAATCAGGTCACAGAGTATGTTCTTTATCAAAAGAATTCTGCATATTTTATTCTGGTGTCCATCTTTGTGAATAGATTTTACATGACTTTACTCATGGTGGCTGTGTTATCTTTTTTCATAATTGTATTAAGTCATTATATAAATTTCACAATGTCATAGTGTTGTCGGATAGTGATAGTTAAAGTCACAAACACATTTTAACCTTCACAAGGCAAATTTTCATCATGGTCTATAAAGTTTGAGAATTCTATGAGCTTTGACAATACAACGATTTCTTCCACATTGGGTGATATGTACATGTCTTTCCTTTTGCTTAGTGTAGGATGTTCCCTCCTTCCCTCTCATTCCCTCCTTTCCATCCATCACTGGGTTGTTATCTTTACTGTCGCTCTAAGTATGAGAGAAGCAACTCAAGGATGAATTGCTGTCTAACGATTTCAGAGAGTTCATTCTGCAGCTGTTTAGTTCCTTGCTCCTAAGGCAAAGCATAATGGACTCAGACGTGTGTGCTGGTGGTGCGTGGGCATGGCAGAGGCTGTGGACCACATGTAACCTTCACAGGCAGGACTCTAGTGGTGCACTTTTCCCATTGAGTCTCATTTCCAAAATTTCCCCAGATCTCCCAAAATAGCACTCACATTGGATATCAAGCCTTCAAGCCCAAACACTGGTTTTATTTTATGTTGTTTGTTTTCATTTGTTTTGTTTCATTATTTTATTGTTGCAGAGTTGGCAGTTGGGTCCAGTCTCATGCATGCTTTGTCAGCCTCCTTCACCGGACTTTGTTCTCAGCTCCAGAATACATCTGATTTGAATTTTGAATATATTGGGACATACATATGATTTGCAATGATGAACACGGTGATGTGTCAAAGCATAATATGATTCCTGTATTAATCACAATTACATACTCTTGCTTAACTATATGACCACAAGAAAGGAAAACAATAATTTCCTCTAGGAAGAATACTCTGATAAAGTTGCATTTTTAGTTAATCAATAGCATCTAGGTTATACATAAGGATATGAATATGTGGATACATAATATGTGGATACATAGGTTGTGAAATGTATTACATTTTATGTGAGGTAAAATATATCCATAAAATTTGCTTAATAAAATTTTCTATATCATTGAGTCTGAATCAGCATTTACAAATCAGTACACATAACCCAATATGTTGAGTTAAGACGTGAAAGCACATCATATCAATTGTTTTAAAGACATATTTGACAAAAATCAACTCCTATTCAAATCAAAGGCCCCTAGCAAAGTAGAAATACAGGAAAAATTGATCCTCTAGATACAATACATGTACAAAAATAAAATAAACAGTCAGACACTGAAACCATGGAAACATTGTACAAATGGTAGAAACCACATACTGTGTTGTACAAACTTATGCAACCAAAATGCATGGCTCCACTCTTATTGAATAGCCTAATGGAAAGCTTATTTTCTGTGGTTTACAAAAAATTAAGATAGATACAATTTAAGAAGGAAAAGCACATTGAACTGCTGATGGTAGAGTTGCCTATATGAAAAATAATAATCTATTAATAATCAACACAGTCATCAGAACTGGCCAAAAAATAAAGTAAAATCCTAAACACAAAATATGATCAAAATACTCTATGAACATCTATAGAAGGGAAACAATGAAGCTTGGTGAGATTGGTTTGGAAAAAGAGTTTGAGAGGATAAGAATGACAGAGCGCTGAAGGTATACATTGGTATGCATGTAGGAATGTGCCAAAATAAAACCTCTTTGTACAATTAATTGAGGCTAATTATCATCATGGGGGAAATGATGGTAATCCAATTAGCAAGGATTCAGTAGACACCAATAAAATAGAATTAAAAGTCCAAAAACAAATCCAGGAATAGATATTATACTATTTAGAAAATTAATCATTCATATTTAAAGAAAATAAAACAGAAAATGGATCATGTACCTTAGGATATAACTGAAAACTCTGATGTTTCTAGAAGGAAATATCAGATATACAAATATATAAAGTAAGGTTTCTTGTGCAACACTAAGACCCATGAAAACACTGAATAAACAGCATTTCCTTAAATATATATATAAAATCAGTGGCTTTGATCAAGATGCACTCTACGCATAACCTAACATGTGGAATTGGAGTCTCTTGTGCAATCAGTTAATAATAATTTTAAAAACCTATTGTTCAAACCTTTCTGTTAATAGAATTAACAGAAAAAATGCAAAGTGATGCAAAAATATCAGACACTCATTTCTTTTTTTTTTATATTGTGAAAATACTGTACACAGAAGGATTACAAATATATGCATGGACAAGGTAATGAGTAAATTTCTTATCAAGCATTGTTGCCTCCTCCTTTGTTTCCCCTTCCCATCCCTTCCACGTCCCCTTCCCACCCCCCCCAACACCCCTTCCACACACCCCCCCAAAGTTGTAAAGTTCGTTTTTCTTTTTTTTTAATTTTTATTTATTTTTTATTGTGAAAATACTGTACAGAGGGGTTAAAATTAGATGGGCAAGATAATGAGTACATTTCTTATCAAGCATTGTAGCCTCCTCCTTTGTTTCCCCTTCCCATCCCTTCCCATCCTCCCCGCCCCCCCCCCCACCAAAGTTCTAAAGTTCGTTTTCGACATAACGACTTGTACTTCTCATTGTTGCAACGGGTCCACCTGTATCCTTATTTAAACGACTTGTTTTTCCCCTTCCCCTCCACAAATTATACCGACATCAAATAAAGTGAAAGCAGGGGTTATACTGTGGGGGAGGGACATACAAAGCAACAAAGAAATAATCTTATAAATACGTTAGAAACAATCACATGAAAGAAAAAAAAAACATTTGAATACATATCTTAGGGTTCGTTTCTCTATCAAACATCACCTTATCTGACCTTTTCTGCTTGACTCAGATATATACTAGATATTGCAAATAAGGGAAACCATGGGACCTATGTTTCTTTGGGCTTGGCTTACTTCACTTAACATAATTTTTTCCAAGCCTTTCCATTTCCTAACAAATGGGGCAATGTCATTCTTTCTGATGGAGGCATAGAATTCCATTGTGTATATATACCACATTTTCTTGATCCATTGATCTACTGAGGGGCATCTGGGTTGGTCCCATATCTTAGCTCTGGTAAATAATGTTGCAATAAACATAGTTGTGCTGGTAATTTTAATATGGTCTTGTTTAAGAACATTCCGGTAAATGCCCAAAAGTGGGATTGCTGGGTCATAGGGGAGCTCTATGTGGAGTCTTTTGAGGAACCTCCGTACTACTTTCCAAAGTGGTTGAACAAGTTTACACTCCTAACAACAATGCAGTAAGCTTCCCTTCTGTCCACATCCCCTCCACCATCTGTTGTTTTTAGAGTTCTTGATTATAGCCATTTTAACTGGGGGGAGGTGGTATCTCAATGCTGTTTTGATTTGCATTTCTTTTATGGCTAAGGAAGTTGAGCATTTCTTCATGTGTGAGCATTTCTTCTATTGGCCATCCTTCTTTCCTCTTCTGAAAAGTTTCTCTTTAAATCTTTAGCCCACTTATTTATCGGGCACTTGTTTCTTTGAGAATTTGTTGTTGGGAGATTTAATTTTTTGAGTTCCAGGTATATTTTTGAAATGAGACCCTTGTCCATTGTATGGCTCGTGAAGATCCGCGGGCTTTCTCTTGATCTTGCTAGCTATGTCCTTTGCCATGCAGAAGCTCTGCAACTTCATGCAATCCCATTTGTCCAACCTTTCTTTGATTTGTTGTGTTTCTGGATCTCTTGTAAGAAAATTTCAGCCTATGCCAAGGAGTCCTAGGGTTTCTCCTATTCCATCCTGTAATGTTTTCAGAGTGTCTGCTTTGACTCAGACACTCATTTCTGATAAACAATATCCTATCCCCCAAAAAATATTGAAATAGAACTTAAAACTCAGAAACCTAGTAAACAATTGAATCAAATTATGAATAAAAATTTGACATTGATGTGTTACCAAAGTTCTAAAGATCACAAGTAGACATAGAAAAACATCCGCCATTACTCATGGCTGAGAACTGCACATTGACATAATAATTCCCCTGGAGATGCAGGTGGAGAGGGCAGCCCTCTCCCAGATGTGGGGATTGGAGATGGCACACTCATTCTGGAAAATGGCTTGGTATTTTCTTATCTCATCCTATGATCCAGTTGTCACATGTGATTCTGGGGTCTAGCCAGCTTATTTTAAATTATATGTCCATGAAATATTGGTGTGGAGTGTTTGTTTCAGTGTTACTCACATTCACTAAAGCTGAAGCAGCCCAGGTACACTCCAACACAGAATTTTAAACCCTGGCACATCCCTGTAGTAGAATACAATTCAATAATAAGATCACTATCAGGACATGAGAAGCTATAAAGGTATTTTACATGCAAGTTTATGGTGAAAGAAGTCAATTTAGATAGGCTGTGTACTGCCTGATGGAAAATATATGATATTCTAGAAAAGATGAAAGTATAAGAGAAAGCAAAAGTTTTTAGTGGAGGAAATGAGCATTAAACAGGTTAAACTTGAGAAAAAAATCAAGAAAATGACATTTGTTTACAGGAGACTATATAAGGGAGGCTACCTAATACTGGACAATTGTCATTATCACAGTGTTTACAGTATGAACTTTAGAGAATAGAAATAAAAAAGTATATTGGGGTCATTAAGGAAATAATAGCGTGAAATGCAGAATGTGGCAAAACAAAGTGACTGTATTCAAGATACATGAATATATCTGAGGTGGCAAATAGCCAACTTTGTAACTGTGAAATGAGTGTGTCCGTGAACTTAATTAGAGATATTGTGAGCCCCATGTCTAGGCATTAATGTTTTATCCAAAATGGGTTCTTGTAGTGATCATAATATTCCTTTAGATGCTTTCTGGAACCAAATGAAGAAGTAAATGTGGACAGATACTAGAAATCAGTAATCTCACAGCAGGAGTAGAATTCAGAGAAAAGCAAGGCTAGAATGAATGATCCATGCATTCCAATAGGACACAGAATTAAGTACCTCTGTGTTAAATGCACACAGAGTATTCACAGACACCTGAATAGACATGATGCATAGAGTAGTGGACACACACACACACACAAACACACACACACACACACTTTTCTTCCTTGTTCTGTCATTGGAGAGCATCTATGTAGATATTCCTAGTGCCCAAGTACTGACTTCTATTATTATGCGTCATCAAACTAAGCCAGTGCTTTGGAAAAAGAGCAAATCCTTTGAGTGTGGCAGTAACTAAGCAAGGTGACCTCGGAGCGCTTACAGTGTGAGAAATAAGGGATTGCACACACACAGAGGGAGAGAGAGAGAGAGAGAGAGAGAGAGAGAGAGAGAGAGAAAGAGAGAGAGAGAGAGTGGGAGAGAGAGAAAGATGGAGAGAGATTGAGAGAGAGAGGGAGAGAGAGAGAAAGAAAGAGAGAGAGGGACTTACAGAGAGGGAGTGTGACAGAGATAGGGAGGGATAGAAAGGGAGTTTAGAGTTATGACAATGGAACACAAGCTGGAAAAATTTGAACACACGAAAATGTTACTGGTTATAATTAAAAATAAATACTGATGAGTTTATATTGACTAAACGAGTGTTTGAATAAACAAGTAAGGGGAACACATTACTGTTTGCAAAAGAATTCTAAAAATGCTTGCTGTTATTATGTTGTCAATGAAAGAGAAAATAATTTTCCTCACTTTAGTTCCTTCCTTCCAAATGCTAATACATGGAAAGGAAATAATAAAAGGAAGAATGGTTGTCTAGTAAATGGAACTAAGTCTGTCCCAGCCAGGAAACTAAAGTCAACTTTGGTAGCAATAAGTGATATTTATTGTAGAGCTTCCTTATACAGTGTGAATAAGATGGCATTTTTCTCTGAGGCTCTATCCCTACAGGACTTTCCCTCATCGTAATCATTAGAAAATGATCAAGTGTCAGCACAGCAGCAGTCTACCAAATGCTTTGACAAGTGCCATTGAGAAGTGACAAGGTCATCAAAAGTAATAAAATTCTGAGAAACCATCACAGCCAAAATATTCCTAGGGGAAACTTGAAACTTAAAATTAAAACAAAAGACAGTAGGTAAACTTTAAGTAAACCTGGATAAAGTGTGGATTTGTGAAGAATAATAGTGCATCATTTTTGGTTCATTACTTGTCATATGTGAGCTACTCTGACATACAACACAAATAGAAAGAAAAATATTTGTCATGATTAGAACTATATACACTCCATGAATTTTTGTAAAAATGAAATTGCTTTTATATTTAAGACACATTGAAATTGGGCAGGAGTTGGGAATTTTAGAAACATTTTTCTTTGGAGTTGTTTTATGAACCAAGTAACTCCAATATTAACTGAAAACAATGGCTCTCAGGGAGTAAATCAGTATGGCATCCACTTCCTGCAGTCTAATGAGCTACCTCCCATCTACTTTACATGAACTGACTGCAAAACTACAGCCTGGAAATTGCAATTTTTTCTCCGTGTGCAAGCTGAGCTTTCAGACATTGCTTATGAACCTGCAATTGAGCAGCTTGACATGAGAATGCTCAGTCTCCATCCATAGAGCTGGCTGGAAGGTAAACATGTATGAGAAAGATCATATGTGTGATGATCAGTACTCATTACCTTACTCATGTTCTGTAACCTCTCTGTACAGTATTTTTACAATAAAATATATACACAAGAAATCACAACAAAGGCTTCTCTCAGTGGTACTAAACTCAGCTCAGCGCCTACCTTCTCACAAAACTCTCCTCATTCACACTTCTCTATCCCTACAGGCCATGGCTCATAATATAAAGACTCTTCTTTCGTTTTCTGAATATTTTCATATTTATCTTTGTGAGTATCTCTCCATTGTCTTACTTTGTTACATGTCCATGTCCTGATTAGAATACCTTTCAGTAATGAGACATCGGGATACTTTCGTTGGTGCTCCCGTTTATTAACTAAGCGCTTGCTTTGTGGCAAGTAATCTTTGAACACTTACTGGATAGATAAACACATAAATGTTTGAATATTTATACTGGCTTATGGGGATTGGTGATTTTCATTATCTTCTGCTGTGACTTTAATTCACCATGGAACAGAGGGGCAGCATCTACAGTCACACACATTACCTCACATGCTGTGTTGAGAAAATGCAATGGAAGTTACTGCTGGAAATGGTGTGTGTGTGTGTGTGTGTGTAACTCACAACTTTGTGATACAAAACTGATGCTTGTATATGGAACACAATAGGAATTACAATAATAAACTATTTTTAAAAAACAATAGTATTCAAATCAAATTTCAGAAGCAAACAAATCCTTAAGGAAACATTCCAAAGTTTGACTTTTTACTTATTTCACTTTTTGGTAGTTAAGTGACACTTTGAATATATGTAATTTTTATAAATAACTTTATTGTCTGTTAGCTTATATGTGATTTAACTTTTAAAATGTTAAGACATCTATTTTCATTCTCTATGGTCTCAAAGAATACATATACCTCTTACTTGAGTATTCCTAATCAATCTTACTTGATTCCTTGACTCTTGCATTATTAATGCAACACAGAAGAGGTAAGTTATTTTGAAATTCATCACTGTAATTCTGATATTCTTAAATGTGATGTAAAGTCTTCAGGCAAAGGCTAAATGTAAATATGTGTGTACACACACACACACACACACACACACACATATAGATGGTCATTTATATGAGCATAAGGGAACTGCTTAGAAAAAAAGCATATTGAATTGCTTTACAAAGTTAATGCTGTTGAGGCTCATGATTCTCAGAGGGACTATGGCCATGTTTAACATAGTTAATACTTCTAAGCATTCTACCTTTTAGGAAAGCAATTAGGGGTCATAATGGAATAAGGTGATTAACTTAATGCTCTCCACTATATGAAAATCAGTGAGTGTGGTTAGGAAAGGGAAATCTGGGGCTGGAATTCAGCACAGGGAGTCATATATATGCCACAGAATGTAGCACTGAGGTTTTAGAATTGTGTGTAGGAAAACAAGAGACAGCACAGAATGGAAGGCTCTGCCCCCAGGCATCTCTTCAGAGTTCAGATCCCAACGTTCCTCTAGCTTTGTGCAATATAGTTTTAGTTTTTCTCCTAGAAGTGAGGGCACATTATGACAGCGGGGATGATTTACAAGTGCAGCAGCCTTCTGAATTCTGGAATTGAAGTTCATCTATGAGGATTCACTCACAGATGCCTAAGCCATTACTCCCTGTGCTAGTTATGTCTACATATTTAATACATCTATTAATCCATGGTTATTAATGTTAGAAACAAAAGACAACCACTAGAAATTATCAGAGATTTAGTATGCTAATGTAGTTGATACTGGGTTGGCACTACTTCAATCACATATTAGATGATTTTCTCTTTCTCTAAGGTGGCAATGATAACGGTTGTCTTGGCACAAAATGCAAAAAGGTGCCATTGCCTTCCATCTAAACAAAAGTGGATAGAATACACCCCCTGCTGGGGTGTATGTGATGAGTCCACTTTCTATTTTTCAGCTTTGGCTAGATCCTGACTAAATGCCAGTTGAGCGATAGGGAAAAAACACACTCTAGTTCAGCAATAGGAAAAAAACAAACTAACTACACATTCTAATTTCTTAGGCAGACTCAAATAAATGTTTCAATCAAAAGTATGCCTGTATTGTAATCTTCTTTTTAAAAATATCAACAAGAACAAGTTTTAGACTGCTTTACAGCACACAGAGGAGGAAGAGAATGGAGATCAATGAGTCAAGCTTATTTACAATCTTGAAAATGTGTCCTGGTATTCAGCAGTTGGTTTATTGTCTTTTTTTTTTTTTTTGCTTATTTCAGGTTTATTATTTCTGAGGTCTGCATGACATTTTTGTTCCTTTATTGTGTCATATTTAAGTAGCTGTGCTAAAGCTACGAGTTAACCAGCAGCTTATGAATACCATATGTCTTAATCAATACCACCCCTTCACTCGCAACTGGGGCAGAAGATATTTATAAATGTAAACTTTTAAGTCAAAACAAATCCACTCATATTGCTGTAGGTTGTCCACACTTTAAAAAAAATCTATGCTCTATTTGAATATATAGTTTGGAAGGTGAATCGTTCAGATATGCATAATAAAGACTGAGCCTCATTGTTTCTTTCTGTCATTGATTTGCATCACACCTCAACCAACTTGCAGTAACTCTGTCCCTTCTGTGTAAAATGCAGGGTTCACACTCTAACCCTAACCTACTTGGATATAAGATCGCCAGAGCTAGGAGGAAACATCATTGCATTAAGTCCCATTCACTCAGTTTAAAGGTGAGAGTATGACTATATCCCTTAACTAGTCTGAGTACTAGTAAAAACATGTTTCTTTACTCACAAAACAATTGGCTATATAGCCAGAGTTGTGCACAGAAACCAATGGTATACATATCTACCATCTACAGATACATTTTCCCGGTTTGCCAGCTAGGAAGTCAGGAAATCTCGAATTGGAATTCAGCAAGTCATAAAAACCACAACTAGCATGTGCAATATGGTGAGGAGCATTGGAATGGGTCCCAGAAAAGGTGAGTAATATGCTAGCTGAAGAGGTGAAAAAACGACTCTAACCTTCACCACCTTGTTGCTCTGGCCCTTGGTGTATTGGATTGATGAAGGTAGATTGCCTGTGGCAATACGTGCTCCCATGATGATGTGGCCTACCCCACATACATCCAGACAGAGACATCATTTTACCAACTGTCTGGGCATGCCTCAATCCAGGTAGGGTGTCACATGCATCCAGCGTCACTGTCTGCATAGTGGCTCCCTTATTTAACATGGGTGGGTCCCACATCTCTCTCAACATTGAGGAGTCAGCTTGACTCCAGTTATTTACATTCTGTTTTGATTTCATGGGAGCTCACTGCAATGTGCCTCTTGGCTGGAATACCTTCCAATTTTCTAGGAAAATACAGAGCTAGGCCATCTCCCTTTCCTCAATATTTTCTTACTCTATGTCTCTTAACTACGCACAATTTTAATTACAAAAGACAATGGGGAAATATGGCGTGGATTTTTATACTTTTACCTAAGTTTCTTTGTTCTTTATGTGTATGTTTGAAAATATCGTACAGAGGGGTACAATTATATGAGCAAGGTAATGAATACATTTTTTTGGGGGGGTCCGGTTGTGGGGCCTGAACTCTGGGCCTGGGTGCTGTCCCTCAGCTCTTCAGCTCAAGGCTAGCGCTCTACCACTTGAGCCACAGCGCCACTTCCGGCTTTTTACTTTTTCTTTATGTGTTGCTGAGGAGTTGAACCCAGGGCCTCAGGCATGCAAGGCAAGCACTCTACCACTGAGCCACCTTCCCAGCCCCACGAATACATTTCTTATCAAACTTGTTGCCTCCTCCTTTGTTTCCCCTTCCCATCTCTGCCTTCCCATCTCCCCCCCCCCCATCCCCATTCCCATCGCTCCCCCCCTCTCCCGTCAAAGTTGTACAGTTCGTTTTTCGACATGACATAGCATCTTGGGCATTTCATTGTCGAAATGGATCCACCTGTATCCCTATTTAAACAATCTGTTTTCTCCCTTCCCCTCCACAAGTTATACCAACATCAAAAGGGGTTATACACAATGGAATTCTATGCCTCCATCAGAAAGAATGACATTGCTTCATTTGTTAGGATATGGAAAGACCTAGTAAAAAATTATATTAAGTGAAGTAAGCCAAGCCCAAAGAAACATAGGTCCCATGGTTTCTCTTATTTGCAATAGCTAGTATATGTCTGAGACAAGCAGAAAAGGTCAAATAAGTTGATGTTAAGTGAAATGAACCCCAAGATAAGGATTCCAGTGGTTTTTCTTTCTTGTTATTGTTTCTAACATATTTATAAGTTTCTTTGTTCTTTAGCGCATAAAAACATTGAAACTGTGTGTCTGAAACTTCTTTGAAGACTAGCTTCTGAGGAGAGCCTAACCATGACAAAGGACCACATTGTTACATTTCAGTATTCACCCAGCATTTACAGAGTAAAGAGAAGACACACAAAGCATTTAAGATGCTGTTCTACATTTGTGCAAGGTATTTTATTTCAGTCCATTACCTTCCAAAAAGTTTCAAAAATTCAATTTTAGCAATCCAGTTTTTTTTATTGTGAAAATACCATACAGAGGGGTTACAATTAACATGAGCAAGATAGTGAGTACATTTCTTATCAAGCATTGTAGCCTCCTCCTTTGTTTCCCATTCCCATCCCTTCCCATCCTCCCCTCACCCCCCCCCCACCCAATCTTCCCTGCCCCCCCTCCCACTCACCAATGTTGTAAATTGTTTAAATAGGGATACAGGTGGACCCATTGCAACTGTAACCATGAGATGTACAAGTCGTTATGTCGAAAACGAACTTTACAACTTTAATGAGTACATTTCTTATCAAGCATCGTTGCCTCCTCCTTTGTTTCCCCTTCCCATCCCCCCTAACCTGTCCACCCTGCCCCCCACCATGCGCCAAAGTTGTAAAGTTCATTTTTCGGCATAACATCTTGTACATCTGTACAATGAGTACACCTGTATCCCTATTTAAACAATTTGTTTTTCCCCTTCCCCTCCACAAATTATACCAACATTAAATGCAGTGAAAGCAGGGGTTATAATGTGGGGGAGGGACATACAAAGCAACAAAGAAATCATCTTATGAATATGTTAGAAAAAATAGCAAGAAAAAAAACATTGAGTCCTTATCTTGGGGTTCATTTCACCTAACATCAACTTATCTGACCGTTTGTGCTTGTCTCAGACATATACTAGTTACTGCAAATAAGGGAAACCATGGGACTTATGTTTCTTGGGGTCTGGCTTACTTCACAATATAATTTTTTCCAAGTCTTTCCATTCCTTAACAAATGGGGCAATGTCATTCCTTCTAATGGAGGCATAGAATCCCATTGTGTATATATACCACATTTTCTTGATCCATTCATCTACTGAGGGGCATCTGGGTTGGTTCCATATCTTAGCTCTGGTAAATAGTGCAGCAATAAATATAGTTGTGCTGGTAGCTTTAGTATGGTCTTGTTTGTGATCATTTGGGTAAATGCCCAAAAGTGGGATTGCTGGGTCATAGGGGAGCTCTATGTAGAGTCTTTTGAGGAACCTCCATACTACTTTCCAAAGTGGTTGAACAAGTTTACACTCCCAGCAACAATGCAGTAGGCTTCCCTTTTGTCCACATCCCCTCCATTATCTGTTGTTATTAGAGTTCTTGGTTATAGCCATTCTAACTGGGGTGAGTGGCATTTCAATGTTGTTTTGATTTACATTTCTTTTATGGCTAGGGATGTTGAGCATTTCTTCATGTATCTATTGGCCATCCTTCTTTCTTCTTCAGAGAAGTTTCTCTTTACGTCTTTAGCCCACTTATTTATTGAGCAGTTGTTTTTTAAAGATTTATTTATATTCATAATACAGCTCAAATTTCCTTTGGTCTTTCTTTGTAGAAAGATAGATTTTCTCTAATCTATTAATGTGATGTTCACATATCAGGCACTACAGAAAAAATACTTTTATATTTCTTTTTCTGAATATTTTATTATCTTTAAGTAGTTGTATAAAAGAGGTCTCTACATGTTAGTTAATATAAGTAGTTGTATAAAAGAGTTCTCTACATGTTAGTTGATATTATCCATCCTAATACAGAATTACTCAGTTTTACACAGTGATATATGTATGTGAGTCTTTTTCTCTTTCTCTCTTTTCTATTCTTGGGGGAAAGAAAGATGTGTCTGTGGAACCAAAAGATTTCACCTGGCTCTTAATAGTGGCTATCACCTTGAAATTTGGAGTCTGCAGTGTGTGAGCTGCTGTATCTTTAATCGTCAAGAAGGGCTATACTTCCTATGGTAGAGACCCCGGGAGTCCAAATTCCAGACTGGCACACTTCAGGGTGTATATTGGACATTTTATCTGCCTTAGGTTTCAGGGCACAAATTATTGTCCAATAATTAGGTCTTTATGCAAATTTGCATAGTTAACATAAGTAACAGGTTTTACTTAACTTCAGGAAAAATGATTTGTTTATTCTGTGAGTCTTGGAACTCAATGGTCTCAAAGATCATTACTTAATAACAAGGGGTTCTTATATCTAGGTGAGGATGTATGGGGGAAGGAAGGAGAAGTCAGTAGCAGAGTATTGCATATATGTGGTAAAGGCTGGATTCTCCCATGGGAAGTTAATGGGTTTGTTCTATACTTTTGTCTTAACTTATTTTCTCATGATTATTCATGGTCCAAAATTATGTGAAAACTAGACACAATGATTTTTCCATCTTCCCTTTGTTAGAGTATTATCACTTCAGAAAATAAACAAAAATTAAATGTGATTACTAAATAAATATACTGAGTTCGTAGGTTATTGCATGATACTACAATTATTACTTGTGTCATAATATTTATTAATCACTAATATTTATTCATTAATCTTTGTGAAGTTATCATTTCCTTAATACTTCGGATGTGTAAATCCAAGCCTCAAAACTTTAATGATTTCAGAATCCACATATACTCTTTGGAATACTCTAGGCAATAAGTTCATTTGTAATAAAAAGGTATTCTGATAAACATGGAAAGATTATACTGTGAAACAGGACAAATTATTTTAGTGGTGTGCTACAATGATGAATTATTATGAATAAATGATTATCATAAAAGATTAATTTTACTTCCGAATAAACTTTGAAACATTTTCAAATAATTAGGTCAGATCTTGTCAATGTATATTTAATATTTCAAATACAGCTATGTGGGAATTTTCAGAAGGAATAAAAATAGGTAATTAGCCTTACAGAGAATAACACAAAGGTCATGTGAGACAAGATTGAATTTCCAAAAAGTGAGGTGTTGTTTGAGCTGGACAATTGCCTGGAATATACTTGAGCCTAAGACTGGCTCAGATATGAGGAGAAGAGAAAGTAAAAATGTAATTTTAGAGAAACATATGGCAATGTCCCCTCAAATAAAAAAGATATAGAAAATAGGAGAAAGTTCAGGAATTAGCTTTTTGTTTTCTCAGAGAAGCTAAGAATACCCTGCTTTGCATCTGAGTTTTTACTTTTTATATAAAATTAGAACTTACATACTAGATATTAACACATTTGGAAATGTTTCTTTGTGATCCACTACTAGGTCTTATTTAAAAATTTTCTACTATCCACACCTAAAATAATGTAAAAATAGTGATAACTTTCTCCAGTAGTTGAAAAATGAGCAAAACTGGCTATATTTTATGAAAAATTATCTTTTAGATGCATCCTAAAAAATTGAACAAATAACTACCCTGTATTTATCTATTTTTGAATACAATTATTCCAGATTGGCATTCTATATTAATATACAATGAAAATCGTAAGGGCATCTCCAATTGTCCAAATTAAATAGATTGGGCTCAATATAATATTCACTTAGGCAGATATAATAGAGCAAGATTAACCAAATCCTGCCCTTGCTAGATTTACATTATGAGAAACATAACAACAAGTACATGTTATGCTAGATTTACTATTTTGAGTATCATGTATTAATTATAGTATCCCAAAAGGGAAATGAGAGACAAAACAATGGCAGGACTGTGGCAGAAGAGGTCTTTGTTAGAAAAGAGGTTCCAGATCATCACAGCTGAAAAAAAGTAAAAGGGTTAGAGAGGAGATTGTTTCAGGATAAAACATAGAATTGCAAGAGGAAATGAACAGAGGTGGAGGAAGGAAGGAAAGATGGCAGAAATAACAGGACAGGAGAATTTATGGCAGATTTTATGGCATGTGTGTCAGGTCAACAGTTGAACCGTACTTCAAAATTGCTTTGAAGCCATTGGAACCACTCCAAGCTAGGTAAGAAAGGCTTTCCTGCACTCACAATGGAAGGTGAGCTGTTACAATGATGTCGTGCTACTGCTTCCTGAGACTTACATTTGCCATGTACAGCCTATACTATTGATAGTGCATGCCTTATTGATTATTCTCAATTGTAATAATGCAAAATAGTAATAGTGGGCCTCATTTAATAATTAGCTGATCGATATATTTATCTTATTTATTTTAGGGCTGGGATCAAATCCTCAGTCATGGGCATGGTGGGAAACTTTTCCATCATTGAGCTACCACCTCTAGCGTCTAGACTTCATGTTACAGATTACAGGGTGAGGCTACTAATACTTTATTTTATATTCAGATTATAAAACTTGGATTAAAGATTACTCTCAAGAGATCAAATAAAATTAAGATGTGTGTTAAAGCTCTATATCCAAAGAGTCGAGCATTTCCTCCCTTTACCATGTAATAAGCAACTATTGTAACTCATTTAATATTCAATAATTAAAAAGACACTGAAGATTACCCATATTCTAAGCTCTTAAAAGGAAAAAGAAAATTTGAGATTCCTACCATGCTCTATGTATATGAATATTAAGTCTGTGTACTTGAACACAATATTTAAGATCAATTCTAATTAAAATTTAAACCCAGACTCATTTCATATACTTTTTATTTTCTTTTATTTTGTTGATAGTGGGGCTTGAATTCTGGGCCTGGGTGCTGTCACTCAGCTCTTCAGCTCAATCCGAGTGCTTGCTCTACCACTTGAGCTACAGCACCACCTCTGGCTTTCTCAGTGGTTTACTGGAAATAAGCGTCTCTTGGAATTTCCTGCCTGGACTGGCTTTGAACTGTGATCCTCAGATCTCAGCGTCCTGAGTAGCTAGGATTACAGGCATGAGCCACCGGCGTTCGGCTCATTTCATTTATATGAGATTTACAATTTTATGTTGATATGAAAAGTGTTTGGGGTCACATATGAAAATGACTTAGCAAACAATCTCAGCACATTTTACTATCCTCTCTTGAATCAAACAATACTATACAAAATAGTGCAAATGTATAATATATAACTCTGATTTTTTCAGATTCATTCAACATCTACACAAACTTGAGATTAGTTTTAAGGAGTGGTCTTGGTAAAGATCATCTATCTATCTATCTATCTATCTATCTATATATGTATACATATATACATATATATGTATACATATATACATATATATATGTATATATGTATACATATATATGTATATATGTATATATATATATATATATATATATATATACACACACACATATGACCCAAGACCCCTTGCCAAGAAATGTACCCCTTTCCTGACTCAGGCAACTGTGACCCCTCTGAACAGCATCGTTACCATAAAATAATATATATATATGTTAATCATCTTTATGCAACCCCCCCCCTTCTCCAAGAGGCTCACGTCCATCTCCGTGTAGAACCGTGGATTTACCACCATACACGCTGCACTTGGCTTTGCCAAAGATCAAAGTTTGGGTGAATGAAGTCACCTTCGGATGGCCCCAGGCCATGCCTTTCTCGCAGGTTCCGCTTCAGATGATTCCAGAAGGTGCTGTGGTGCTGGAGGACCCTGAGATTCTGGCCTGCACAGCTGGGGATCACCGTGGGGCAGGGCAGCGGCCCGCGCCCCGCGCCGGCAGCGCGCCTCCTCCAGTCGCGAGTTTCAGTGGCTCCACGGCCCCGTGGAGCCCAACAGGCTGGCCAGCCTTTGAAAGCGAGGCCCCAGCTCCTGAAGGTCATCGAAACCGTCCTCCTGGTCGGGGGTGGACGAGCCCAGGGAGCTCAGGGAGCCGGCGGGGGACCCGGTCCCCTCGAAGGCAAAGGTCTGCAGGGCGTCGAAGGGCGGCGCGCAGGGGTCGGCGTCGGCCTCCGCCAGCTTGTCCCGGATGAAGGCCCCGAGGACCGCGCCGTCGGGGCCCGCCTGCAGGGAGCAGCGGCCCCGGCTGCGGCCGCGGCGCCGGCCCTGCGCCCGGGAGCACGCGCGGCCGGCCGGCGTGTCCAGCGCGCCGGCGCTGCTCCCCAGCTCCACCACGTCGAAGGCCTCCGTGTCCTCCTCGCCGCCCCCTTCGTCGTCGTACTGGAATATGTTCTCCCTGAAGTCCTCCTCCTTCTCGGGGAACAGAGTGGGCTTCCTTCGCTGTCTCAGCGCCAGCATCAGAAGGATCACCCCTGCGGGAGAGAGCACACGGGGCCGGAGTCAGTGGGCGAGGCAGGCTCTCCACTGCGCAGCACCGATCCCAGCTCCGGATCCCAGCTCCCCCAGCCCGGACTGGACACTACCCGGTAAGATCGGCAAAATGAGGGAAGAGGCAACGCGACCCGTGGGCAAACGGTTTAGGGGCAACACCATAGAAACCCAGAGTGATGTCTGATCAGCTTAAAATTCAAGATCTGGTTCATCTTTTTCCTCCGATATTGAAGGAGAACCAGGTAAGAATAATGGGATATGTTCCCATTGGATTACATTTGGCAATCACGGTGGCCAATGACCCATATTAACAGAAAGAAATCCTCTAATATTCCTCATTGCAGCAGATGTCTCTGGGAGACATATGTCCTAGGTTCGTGGGCCTTGTCTGCAACATAAATAGGAAAATTTTTCGAAAACGTTACATGTATTTATTGATTTGATTCCTGTGAAACCCGTGCATTATCGTGTCCTATTAAAGGTGTGAAAAATGGAGCATGGAGAAGTTAAATCACAGCATCAAAAAGATACAGCTGGGGAAGTGAAAGCTCATATTCAACACCAGAAAATTAATTCAGAACCAGTCTTCTGTGATATCACATCAATTTCAGAAATGCCAAGGTGTCATCTATTTAAATCATAATACTGATTTGTGTGGAATCAATATTTATTACTTAAGACAATTTTTAAAATGTACACAGATGGAATACTTTCAGCACATTTTTAATTAAGAAAATAAGTGTGTGTGTCTGTATATATCTTTGTGTGAGTGTTTTTATGTGCAAATAGCCCAATCCATACTCAACCTCAGATTTTATGGAGCTGTTGAGCATTTTACAGTAATTTTTGAAACGAGATGTGAAACAAGATTTGAAACAATTTTAAAATCAAAAAAGAACCAGGTGGAACCAAATACAAATAGATAAATTTAGGAATTGATACAACCAGAAGCAGAGAAAAGACTTACACAAGAGTTGTGTAAGTTTGGAGCAAGGAACTGGGCACACCAGGAAAACTTAGCTAACTCCTAATAAATATAATACTCTAAGGAGAAATTAGAATTAAACGGACAGATAGTAGGTAAGGAAATTGAGTCAGTGAAGAAGAAATGTACAGTGTATATCACTGGTGGACATAGATGAAACCTTATTCAAGCACAGATGGAAAGTGGGTAACCAGAGGATCAAAGAGTACCTGCCAGATAGAGAGGAGGAAGAAATTCTGAATTCTTTTTGCACAGCAAGGTGACTGTAGCTAAGAATAATGTATTCTACATGGTGAAATAGCTAAAAGAACTTTATATAACTTCAACACAAAGACAAGATAAATAATTGAAAGAATGAATGTTAATGTTTCTGTTTTTATCATCCCATAATGCATACAAGTATGAAACATTATGTTTTAGCCCCAATATGCACTCAATTATCTGCCAATTACAAATATTACAGATGCTAAATATAAATGCTACAACATTTAAAAAATATCCTACATGAAAAATATTGAAATAATGATCTTTACAAACGTCAGATCATCATGTTCAAATTTAGGTACTATATAAGGTTGAACTAAGAAGAGATCTATGAAATAACTGTCCAATATACATTAGAGTATTTATGAAATCTTCAAAGAAAATTGCTATTAGTTTGTCCATACTTCTGCCTTATTTCTTTTATATAGAAGACTGATCTCAAGGTTCTACACTTGCCAGGCTAGTCCTCTTCCTTTGAGCTAAACCCCCATTCCCTGGCCCATATCCTTAAACAACAAATATTTCTCATGTATTTTTAAACTATGAAGCTGTTGATGCATTTGGTTTAGTTCTATTAATAAAAGTAATTTAGCCATTGAATATTGAATAGAAGTATGTTTTTACGACTATTTGTTTTTCCTATTTAGAGATATAGCCTTAATTAAGTTTTATGAATAAAGATGAATAAATATAATTAGAAAAAATTGATTCTGGGTCCAAAAATTGTTGCTGTTGGATGGAGAAAAGTGAAGGGCTGGCTCTGAATCTTCAACAAGGATCAAGACAGGGAGGCAGAGCAAGTCCTGAGCGGTCTGTCAACTTCAGAGGTCAGTTTAGAATTTCAGATCAGGAGCTGAAACTGAGGCGCTCAACATATAAACATCTCTGGCTGTAGGTGCAGAATTACAAGGGCAGAAAATACTGTGCATAAAATGTGAATTTTGGTGTGAAAAAGGGAAATGTTTAAGATGGATGAGACATTTATTGCTTTTAAAGACTAAGACATTTTATAGTTCAATTGCTTTATCTGTAAAATGATTGTCACCTATTCATGAAAACAAAGAGAATAAATGAGAAAATAAAGTGGGCAAAGTGTACTGAGATTTCTTCCTTCTCAGGTTCTTAATTGAAGAAGATTCTAATTTACATTCTTCATATCTAACATTTACATTATTATTTTACCAAGAGTTTCTTTCAAATATCAAATTCTCATGTTATACCACACAATGTTCTAATATATATATATATATATATATATGTTTCTTATGGAATGAATATTCAAGCCTCCTAACATAGCCACTCCTTTCATTAATTATAAATTAAACTGACATGCAAATATATTCCCATGCTCATTACAGCAAGGCTCAAAATACCCAAGATATGAAGTAAATCTAAGCATTACTTGAGAAACAGATAAGTAAATGTGGTAGATGTATATAGTGGAATATTATTCATCCTTAAGAAATGAAGAAAATCCTGAGGATTGCAGTTCAAAGTCACCCTGGGCAGGAAAGGCTGTAAGATTCTTATCTCCAATAAACCACCAGAAAAACAGAAGTGGCACTGTGGCTCAAGTGATAGAATGCTTGCCTTGAATTGAAGAGCTGAGGGACAGCATCCAGGCCCAGAGCTCAAGCCACACAACCAAAAATAGAAAAAGAAACAGGAAGAAAGTCCTTCATTTTTGACAACACAGATGATACTGGAGACCATACTGTTAAGTAATGTGAGTAAGGAAAGAAAGAAAAGTGCTGTACAATTCACATTTATCTTCAAACTCTTATTATTGCAGAAGAGAATGGGACTACTAGCGTGTGGAGGTGGTGAGGTCATAAGGTAATATATCCAAAGGTTCAGGTCAACATTAGAAATGAATTCGAGAGACCTGTTATCCAACATGGCAATTATACTGTGCAACCAAGGCCTATAATGTCACCGTGGTAAGGGTATACTTCGCTGTCTTTGGAGAGCACTGTTCTTGGGGGGGCTCTGGTCCCTGCAGTATAGTATGGCAGCGGGCCTGCCTTAGTGATGGAATCCCAGCTACTCACTGGCTGCATATCACTTGATAACGTACATGACTCCATGGCCATCAGTTTTTCCGTGTAAAAATCTATTTTGGGTAGGACTCTACCTGTGCATCTACACAGTGCAAGAGAGCATCACGGCTACTTCATCAGGTTGTTCTGAGGAGTATATTGCATACGATCTACAAAGAACTTAGTATCATATCCTTGGCACAGGAAGGGATCCACAAAACATTATAGGTCTAATCTGAACTCCTAAATCTTTCATATTTATCACAAGGCAATAGGTCAAGAGCGTTCATCAACATTCTTACAGATAGAATTCAAAGATCCCTGATTTTCAGTTTCAAAGAATTATTTATCCATTCAGTTCGTTTTGCTGACCCATTGGGTTAAGATTTACAGTACATTTAGAAGACCAGACACCTCTAGACACGCAGATCATTGCTATCATAGGATGATCTCCTTTACATACATATTCATCATCTTCGTTTCCAAATTCAGCATTACTTACCAAACATTACCACAGCACAGAGCAGGATAGCTATGATTACTTCTGTCCTGAATCCCAGCGCAAGCAGCAGTGTCTGCTCAGCACAGTCCCGAGCAACCCCAGTGGCGTGGCAGTCACAGAGCGTTATGGTCAGGGTGTTGGTACTTGTGAGTGATGGAATTCCATTGTCCGCAATTAAGATGGTCAAGTAGAAAACAGAGCCTTCTTGAAGGCTAAAGCCGGGTCTATTAGTCAAAATTACAGCTGTGTTATCTAAAATAAAAATTCATATTCATAATTTTTCAGCAATATAAGCTAAATTTATGTATACTACATACTAGAGGCAATAGTAGAAATGACTATCTAAGTTTAAACAAAATATTTCTGACGAAAATAAAACTAAAGCATCCACCCCTGAATTATTATTGCGTTAGCATGGTACAAATTCTCATGTTTTGCTCAGACAAATTATTTGAATCAGTTCCAAAATGTCTTTGATAAATATAGACATTATCTTTGTAGAACATATGAGCTAAGTTTTATAATAAACATTACTCTTTATGAGACATGCTAACATTGAACTTTTTATTTCAGTATTACCTGGATAAATCACACCTAACTGCTTTTTCTAACACTAAGAAAGAATTAATTCCACAGATTCTGGAAATGTAAAAGATTTCCAGTTATAAGGATAATAGCAAATAATCTCAACTACTGTTCTATAATAGAAAAACATATAATTTAAATAATAATAATGATGATGCTAGGAAATTTCAGTGAATTTAACATTATTCATTTTGTAATTATTTGTTTTTCTATTTAATAGGTGGAGACTTTTGAAAGATCTGTCTTTTCTTTTATTCATGTAGAGAGGCCATTCAGAATATTGATAAACATGAACATAATGCAAAGTATGCAAAAATGGTTCTTCCCTAAATCACAAACTTATCTAATGATCTTTTTGTGTGTAACTTCTTGTGACTAAGAACTAGATTTTTTCTTGAATTTCTTTGTCAGCTTAAACATTTTAACTCTCCATCCCAATATGTTATAAAGCCATCAGACAAATTACAGAAGACAGCAACTCTAAAGTGGTAGGAAACTCAAGCTTTTGAAGTGCAGATGTACTTAGAACTTTCCTAAAGTCATTGTTTAAAAACATGATATTAGTGAAGTCCATAAAGATCCAGGTGAATGTAATCACAATGCAGATTTAAGAGAAAAAAAAAACAATTCAAATTGCTCATCTGTTTTATTAAATAATTCTTACTCCAACATTAATTCAAACATTTTTCTCTATATTTCAGTATAGCTATTTTGCCTCAGTAACTTAGTCAATATTAATGTAAAATAATCTACAATATATAGATTATAAATATAAATATATATTTAATATTGATTTGTAAAAATATTTTACCCTCTATAAGGGTATTATCTTCATAAGGGAGTTTAGAATTAAATGAAGAGAAATACGTGTCTTTATGCTCTCACAAATGATCTCAAGTTCAGAACTCAATATCAATTGTAAAGAAGATCACCAGGTGGTAGGTGACAGATATTTGAGTAATTAATAGAATATTGATTAAAAAGAAAATTAAAATTAAAATCCATACTAGATCCAAAAATATCTTCCTGCAACAAATCAGAGTGGCTCTGTATAGTTAACCCACTCCTGCAAGAGATCAATGAAATTATACCTCACCACACAAAATTTGTCAAAATATTACATTCTTTAAATGATGCAAGTTTTTCTCACAATAAGAAATTAGACAATCTGATTTTATATCTTTATGGAAATTAATTAAGATTCCAGATATCTGAAAAACAATCAAACAAATCTAATCCTAAGACACAGATTTAAGAGGACGTTAGAGGCGATGTGGAAGGACATGGAGAGAGAGCTACATTACATTTACAGGACCAATCAGTTCCTACAACAGCTAAGAGCCACAGATGACTTCAAACATTTCATCTAATTCAAAGGAACACAGTGATGGAACCAATCTTCCTGCAACTTGAAACACATTTTTCATGGGATATTCATTCTTTTCATACACTCATCAACAATATCATGTTGCACAAATATAGAACTCAATGCCACAGATTATCTTGAAACCAAACTCAGTTTATAAAGAACAGATTGAAGAGACAGTTAGTAGTGAATGATATTACCTTGATTATCTATAAGTGTAAAACTTGAGTTGCTTGTGTCTTCTGTGGATAGGTTAAAATAAAAATGGTGCTCTTCCAGAGATTCATCTCTATCTATGGCACTGAGTGTCTGAATTATCTAGAAAAAAAAGGTATAGATTTTTTTAAATCATGTAAATGATCACTGTCATTTATTACTTTACAATATGATTTAAATCTTTGCTTAAAATTTAACAAATATCATTGAAGGGATTGTGGAGAATAATGTCAAATTAATAAAAACATTAAAATATTTTCTAAGAACAAAATTATGTGCACGTATTCTGTCAAGAAAGGGTTGTCACATTACATACCTAATGCACCCTTGTGCATGAATGAGAAAGAAAAGTTTATTATACACTCTCAAAACACAGTTATAATATACTAAAACTTGTCCTGACCCTATCATCCTTAATTTTTCATCCTCATCTGAATTTCAGTCGTTTTGATTTGCTGAACTCACAAATTTTCCCCCTTGCTCTTAGAGAAAATTTGCGGCAGAGTTATTGGCTTTCTAAAGTATTTCCTAAAGTAATGACTTTTTTAATTGATTTTTTTCAGAAATAATGCATTAGAAGCTTTAGTGGGCAATGCGTATGATTTCCTTTGACTCATAAAGATTATAGGAAAAGTCTTGCACATCTATGTTTTATTAGGCATTTCAGATCACACAAAAGCAAAGCGGCGAATTCAATGCAGATATGAATGGATCCGTTTTCAATTAGTTATTTTATTTTAAGACATGAATGTGTCAGTCAAGTAGCTCGTTATTGTCTGAAAAAGAAGACATACTTGTCAAGATCACATAGTGAGATTGTGATTAATTCTGGAAATTAAGCAAAATTGATTGTGGAAATTAGTGTTTTGAGTTTGATAGAGTTAAAGTGCCTTTAAAAATGGGATGCGGTAAAACTCTCCTTAGTTTCAAGATGACAGATCCAATTTGATAAAAGTTACAGTTCATAGAACATACATTTCTCCAGATGCATGAAGAACACTATGAAATTAGCTCAGTCTGTATATTATTTCTGTGCATTTTATACCTATCCTCATAGCACATTTCCAATTAAATCATAATCATTCTGTTAGCTAAATCGTATAGGGGAAATGGAATTGCCGTTCGCTTATGCTCAAAATAATAAATGTAAGTGTATAATGCTGCATCAGGATAAAACTCTTAGTTTAGATTAGCCTATGATTTAATATAGACTGAGTAAGAGGGTGGGCTTAGGAGACTGCTAGCTTGAATCTTAACTTTGCCACTTTACAAATTTTTTATTCCAAAGAGCTGGAGGTAAGAATACTTAATTTTTAGGATTATATCACTGAGTTTATCAGAGAGTTTCATGTGTAAGTAGTACATATGTGTATGAGCTTTCCAAGGAAACATCCTTCTGTTTTTTTCTAAAATTTACATAGAAAAAGGTGACATATTTGTAGTAATTGAACTGGATCTGTATTTGTTGAGATACTATTGATAATAAATGATACACATTATTTTTAGCTTGTTGGCATATAAATTCTTGCTTTTCAGACAAAGAGGATCTTTAAAAAAACAAAACAAAACATGGACCTCTGTGCGGACGCTAGAAATGTTCCTGTTTTGTGTATGAAGGTTTTGCGTATGCAGACACTTTGACCATGTATATACATTCAAATAATGTAAAATTATCATGGGCTTTGTATAAGCAAATCAGACCTGCAGGGTTTCACCACCTTCTTCTCAGAGAAAACCAAACTTACACCCACACTTACATTTGCTTCATAAACTGATCTCCCAATAAGACATTATTTACTGTCTTCCACTGCTTTAAGAAATGGCAATGACAGATATGAAAGAATTGAACACACGAGCTTCCTAAAACAGTGTTAAGTTAAATTTAAACATCCACACTTTATTTCTGTGATAACAAAAACACCTACAATATGGACACCATTGACGATGGGTCTTCAGCTTTTCTTAGAATGTAGAAATTAAAATGATTTTGTCTCTATGTTCAATTAGAATTACAACTCAATTCATGTTTGCAGATTTGGATATATTTCAGAGGGATTTATGTGGATTTGCTTAACTAAACATACTGATGTCATAAGTTTATGGCAGGAAAAAATTAGCAATTTTTAGACTAATATTTCAGGCAGTTAGTTCTGGAAGAAAAATCATAAATTAATAGGCACAGCATGATTCGGAGCATTGCATAATAAAATAAGTGGAAATAAGTAAAATCAATCCTTTGTAAGTAGAATATGACCAAATATTGTCAGTTTCAGAAGTTTCAGTATAGATATTTTATAGCGCTGTCAACTAGATTTGACTTTGAAGATAACCATGGGAGGAAAGGTGGACATTTTTCGAGTGTTAATCATTTTTACTCTATATTTTGATAACAAAAAGAGGCACAAATGAGCTCATTTATTAAATGTAATTTTTAGACAAATTATTCTGGTAGAAAATAAATGCAGTATTCATTATCCACAAATCACAGGTATGGTCTTCATTAAACCCATGTTTCTGACAACTTGTCTAAGAATTTACTGTTGTACACTATGATTCTGAAAAAATATTCATTTGAGGCTTTCTTTCTCTGCAGAGTAGATAAAAATAAAACTCATATTTAAGTTTTGTGTAAAAATGCTTTGCTGAATAAGATTATAAACTATATATTAGAATAAAATGATCAGCTAATATATTGATACTGAATTATTATTCAAAATTTATAAAAAACTTTCCTATTTCCAATTTTCTTAATAAGCAATTCTTACCAATACAAATATGTTTAAGAAAAGGTAGGAACTGCATTAAGGTAACAAATTGGAAAATGCTGTTAAAATCTTATGAAATATGTATTTGGTCTAGGATGCTTATACTTTGCACAACATTAAAAATATAAATGCTTCCCACTCTATAAATAATCTATAAATCTATAATAATCTATAAATAATAATAAGTTCATTCTACTAAATTGATTTCAAAATATATTACTTTGATGAAATAATTTTGGGGACTCAGAAAGATTGTTAAATAGCTATTAAAAAGTCAAAATGCAGCTAGATGCTGGCGACCAACACCTGAAATCATGGTTAATCAAGAGGCTGAGATTCTAAGATCACAGCCTAAAACCAGTCTAGGCAGAAAACTCCATGAGACTCTCACCACCAATTAACAAGGAAGGAAAGAAGGAAGGGAGGGAGGGAGGGAAGGAGGGAGGAAGGAAGGAAGGAAGAAAGGAAGGAAGGAAGGAAGGGAGGGAGGGCGGGAGGGAGGGGGGGGAGGGAAGGAGGGAGGGGGAAGGGGGAAGGGAGGGAGGGGGAAGGGAGAGAGAGAGAAAAAGAGACAGAAAGAAAGAAAAGAAAGAGAGAGAGAAAGAAAGAAAGAAAGAAAGAAAGAAAGAAAGAAAGAAAGAAAGAAAGAAAGAAAGAAAGAAAGAAAGAAAGAAAGAAAGAAAGAAAAAGAAAGAAAGAAAGAAAGAAAGAAAAAGAATCACACTAGAAATGCAAATGTAGTGCAAGTGGTAAAGCATCATCCTTGAGTGAAAAATCCAAACAAGACCGTGAGGCTCTGAGTTCAACCCAGTACAGCATAAAGAAAAAAAGCCAAAACTACTATAAATGAACAGAGATAAACCAAGAATATCTAGATCATAATGTCTGTGTTCTTTGTGTCTGTCTCTGTCTCTATCTACTTTTCCATATCTTTCCTTTTTCTTAGAATTTCATATTCAAAAGGCTATTTTAAGAAACAGTATTGCAATCATTTTGATTTGGACAGAAACAGACACCTTTTCAGTAATCATTTCACAAAGTTATATTACCTAAAATTAATGGTTAGTATAATTTTTTAAAATCATTTTAATCAATACAAGTATTCTGTTAAATATATAATTCCTGATGTCCATCACTCTCTCATATGTGTATATATATGTATGCATTTATATATATGCAATTGTATGGACATATATATGTATTTATACATATATGTATATAAATGCATGTATGTGTTTTGTGTGTATTTATGCACATTTACATGCATATATACATGTATACATAAATGTATATGTGTATGTATATGAATACATATGTATGCATATACATATATGTGTCTATTCTGACCTTAAATTTCTACAATGAATTATTTTTCCAAAGCTCAACTCACATTGTTCTTAATAGTAGTTGACCTAGTAGAACAGTCTTATTTGTAGCAGTTTCTGTGTCAGTATTTTGGATGGTCACTTTTGTCATTTTATTTTCTTTGATGTATGTAAAGGTACTTGAATCAAAATGTCAAGATCTTTTTTAACATTTCTTTAAAAATGGAAAGGTGTATTTTATAATTTTGAAAATATTTAATTTGCAGTTCTTTTAACCAAAAATTTTTCAGGAGTTTTTCTCTAATATTTTAATAAACATATCTATATAATACTAATATGTATGTTATATATGTATTGTACATTATATATAATATATATATAGCTAAATAATATTACTGATCATAGTTTAAATATGCTTTCTTATTTTTCTATACAATTTATTTCCTGTTTTACTTCCATTAAGCCCAGGTAGCTGAGTTTTGTAACTTAGTATTTTTAAACAACAATAGATTTGCAGAAAATTTCAAAAACTGCACATTGATTTTCTTAAACACTTCATTTAGCTAAACTGAAGTTGTATCTCATGTGACTACTACATACAATCAATGCCAGACTCATCCATAAAACAAAATATAATATCCAAGCAACCTAATACTTATTCTAAAATTCTTAACTTTTTGTACATACTAGACACACTGTAGCACCTGAGGGAATATGAGCCTAACTTATGCAATATATATTGTCTTTGTTGTGCCTCTGCACTGCAAATTTAAAGACACCTTTAAGCTCATTCAAATCTCTTTAGACAAGGGTAACTCCATGAAATAAATCATAACGTGTAGCTTGATGCTTAAGAACTATTGTAGCAAGAAAATTACGTCTAGTGAAGTTGTCTTCTATTCATTTCCTCACATAATTTTATCCAGATGAAATCTTTATAAACTGGGAATGGAAGAACAGAAGTTTTGTTGTTGCTTTTCACACAAGGGATTCGAGTTCTGTATATCCAGATTATTGTTTAACTTGAAAAGATTGATGAGTGATAAGCATTCCTTGTTACTGTGACAATCTTCCAAACTTTTGTTTGCTGTTGTTTCTTATTTCATATTCCCACATTGCATATACTTGAATTCAGCTTATAGACACATACCCTTTTGATTTTTAGAATACTAACCTATCCCTACAATGCTCCAAAATAAACATTAGAAAACAGATGTTAATTACTATCTTTTCTAAAAAACAAGTTGCCTCTTCAGAAATGTGGGTTAGAGCAACAAAACAAAACAATGAAACAAAAGAAAACTTAGAACAAATAAATAAAAGGAGTAGAATAATTGTGATACCCTATTGAATTTACTCATAAAATTAAGAAAACAAAACCACCAACTGTGCAAGGATATACACAACTCTCACAGGAAAGCTGTGAATATTCTTTGAATTATATTTCATAATTCAACAAGAAGAACAAAATATTAGAAAACAAACTTTATACTTTTGTCATCATGTTGATCACTTGGAGGACGAGAATAATATTTACTTGGAAATTGAAGGATTTATCTCTTCATTCTCCTAATACTATAGGACAGTTAAGCCACTGCCAATACCTTAAAATAAATCCACCATTATATTTTGCCAACTATTTTTGCTGCCAATAATTATTGGTAAACTATCATTTATATTGATAATATCTTTAAGAAAATACTCCCTACAGTGGAATACAAAATCTAAGATAGGCTATCAAAATAATTTTATGCATTATTTATTCTTCATGATTATTTTAAAATATTATATTTTGTCCTCAACTACATTGAAAATTACATTGAGAAAACTAAAAAAATCAACAACAAACTGAAGAAGTTTCAACAATTCAAATTATTTTAAGTTAAACATTTGCAAATTCAAGTATAAAATCTAGGTAGTTTTGATTTGATGTGAACATGAAAGGGAATAGATAAATGTTGCTTTTCTGGGATGATTTATTGATTGTTATAGAATCTAATTACCTCAAATTTTGTTACTTCAAGAGTCATTAAGTTGGCTGCTCTATTACATTAGAAGCCAATTTGAAAAGCTACTCTTATTTTCTTCATTTTAAGATGCTTTATTAGATGAATGGCATTCAATAACACCGTTTGATTTGGTTATTATTCCTAAGTTAAATAAATATCCATCAATCTAAATTATATTTTATACACATTTTACATACTTTGCTAAAATCTATATACATAAAGAATCTGTCAAATATGCTTTCTATAATGTACTAAAAGCACATTAAAATGTCTATCTCCTGTGAATACCAGTAATAAGTACTCTAATGTACAGTTATATATTGCTAATTGCTTATGACAAGAATATGTTCTGAGGAAAGCATCGTGATGGGACTTTGTCTTTGTGAGAGCATAATAGAGCTCATTCATGTAAAAAATAGATGCTAAAACATTTATTTCTTCTAGTATACTTGAAGAAAATTCTTGCAATTTGAAAATAAAATCAACTTAACTTCACAAGGAACAAACTGAAAATCATGTGCCACAAATAATGACAATCTATGAGACACTGTGTCTTCATTCTTAAATATGGTGATTTGATTATTAAAATGAGTCCATATGGTGTAAAAAGAAGATCTATACATAGATTACACTCAATAACATGGTTAATGATTTATTTAGTAAATTCTAGTGTATGTGATAGCATGGGAGATTATTGTTGATTCTCTCTCTAATTATCTGGAGAAACATAGGAAGCCACATAGCCTTTTTCAGCTACACAAAGGAATTTACCATAAAAGGGGATGAATGTGTGAGCTTCTGAATTTGACCAGGATATCTCAAAGAAAGGGAAATGAAGATCAAGAAAGTTGTGGTTTCCTTGGCACTTAAAACCAGGAATGTAATTTTGTCTGCATATGTGAAGATTAAATCTTGTTTTCCTCCTTTCTCATTAAATGATGCCTGGCAAGAATGATAACTTCACAGACATTTTTCCATATCATTTCATATGTCAGACTTTTAAAAGAACACAAGAAATCTTATTTCCATTAAACTCTTAAGATGAAAATGGAAGGCAAAAAATCAGCCAGATGATAAAAGCAACAAAATCACAGAAGTCAGCACACACTGCCCAGTAACAATGCTAGAGCCAGCCACCTGTGGCTCATGCCTGTAATCCTTGTCAGAAGGCTGAGATCTGACCATCACAGTTCAGAGCTAGCCTGGGCAGAAAAGTCCACGAGACTCTTATATCCAATTAACCACCAGAAAATAGAAGAGCTCAGGAATAGCACCCAGGCTCAGAGTTCAAGCCCCACAACTGATAATAAATACATAAATAAACAAATAACAATGCTAGAAAGTAATAGTGTTCACCTTCAAGACAAAGACATTTAAGGGATAATTGAAGAAAAGATTACTTGTTGTTGTCTGCAAGATATACATCTTACTAACAAAAAGCACACAAAAACACCAGGATTGATGAACAATATTCAAAATAACGAGAAGCTAAAAGTTAATAACAACGTTCCTAGTTGCAGCATTCATATATCACTAGGTAAACTGGAAGCCAAATTTTTAGAAGAGATAAAAAAAGATCCCTGCAGCTGGGTGCTGGTGGCTCACGCCTATAATCTTAGCTACTCAGGAGGCTGAGATCTGAGGATCATGGTTCAAAGCCAGCCAGGGCAGTAAAGTCCGAGAGACTCTTATCTCCAATAAACCACTCACAAAACCGGATGTTGTGCTGTGGCTCAAGTAGCAGAGAGCTAGCCTTGAGCTGAGGGACAACGCCCAGGCCCAGAGTTCAAGCCATGACTGACAAAAAAGATACCTGTATATTAATAAAGGGAAGAGTCTATCAATAATTTTTCCTTTACCAAACAAGCTCTACTGGAAATAGAGATACATATATGTCAAAATACAATAATAGGCATTATTTCAAACTTATATGTGAATTGAAATAAATATATTTTTGAAAATAATCTGTGTAATATATTGCATGAACCACATACGATAAGTATTATATACTGTTGTGTATTATTTATTTATAATAAATGGCACTATAATATATTGCTTAGACTTAAGTAACTTTTTTGTGTCTTACCTGGCCAGACTCTGCATTTTCGCACACATAAGTCTCATAGTATTGAGAAAACTCAGGAGCATGATCATTAATATTAAGAACTTGAATATATACAGGAATTGAAGAAATCTGGTATTCATTTTCTATAAAATATACAGAATGAAGAAAATAACTAATACTTTAGTAAATGTGTTGCATACATTCATTAGAGTTATTGAAAATATCTGGAGAAAGTTATTTTTTCAAGCATGCATGAAAAAATAGCTTTTCTGTTAGTTTCTAATTTTACTCCATTGTGGTCAGACAGGATATACTATGTTATTTCAATTTTTGTAAATCTACACACACTGGCTTCATGACACACAATGTGGTCTAATTTGGAAAATGATCTGTGCAGTGCCAAGATGAATGTATTTTCTGTAGCTGCTGGTTGAGAATTCTACAGCTATTCATGTCCATTTGGCATAAGCTCTCAAGTCAATGTAAGGTTTCTATGTTGAATTTTTTCCTGGAAGTTATATCCAATCATAAGGCTGGAATGTTGAAACTAACAACTCTTTCTGTGTTTGGATCTGTGTATGTTCTTACGTCAGCTAATGTTTGACAAAATTGGATACTCCAACACTTGGTGCATAGATATACTTATGTCGGGGCTGGGAAGGTGGCTCAGTGGTAGAGCGCTTGCCTTGCATGCCTGAGGCCCTGGGTTCAATTCCTCAGCACCACATAAACAAAAAGAAAAAAGCCGGAAGTGGTGCTGTGGCTCAAGCGGTAGAGCGCTAGCCTTGAGCTGAAGAGCTGAGGGACAGCGCCCAGGCCCAGAGTTCAGGCCCCATGACCGGACCCAAAAAAAAAAAAAAAAGATATACTTATGTCTTCCTGCTGGACAGTTCTTTTTATTAAATTGAAGAGTCTTTATTCATCTCTTCTTACCAATTTTGATATAAAATCTACTTAATCAGATGTGATTATTACTACCTCCACTTGCTGATGAGGATTTTATTTCTTAGAAGATATTGTTCCAATCTTTCATCTTAAGGAAATATTTTTGTGTTTTTTTTTGGTAGGTGTATCTCTTGTAGACAATGTTGAGCCTTGCCTTTGGATTCAACTTGCCATTCTGTGTCTATTGATTGGGGGTATTGAGGCCATTATTACTGAGTGGTAGAATGGAGAAGAATGCAGCTGAAAAGGTAGGATGGGATAAATTTGATTCACATTTTTATCTAAAATAGTCAAGGAAAAATTTCTACTTAGCACATTCAATTCATGAGACATATATTTGGCAGCTTTAATTTGTAATAAGCTGTAATAGGAAATGACGACTAGAAATAGGAACTGATAGCTCTAGAGACAACGTGCTGAAGTCTAGGATACTGGTAGCACTTGTACTAATCACTTACTTCTAATGGCATGTGTAGCACCATCTCCATCCCAGTTTCTCTGACAGAAACGTGAGGAAACCACCTAGGGTTAAATACCACCTAAGGTCACAGCAGAAGCCAAGATAACTGAGCAACAAGCTAGCATCAGTGCTACCACACTCTAAAGCTCAGGGTAGAGCTTTGAAAACCAAACATGAATCACAGATACAATATAATGAATACACTTGAACATAATGTGACCACATCATATCAAGGTGAAGTAATTTATAAACATTAAGCTGATAAATATTCTAAGTGGGTCAAGAAATCTACCAAAAAAGTAAGAAATGACTAAATATATTTTTAAATATCAAAAAAGAATGAAAAAATGTCAAAACAACCATATGGTCAATTGAAATTTTCAATACTTTTCTTTGTTGTTATTTACAACATCTGAACTTTGTTTGCTGTCTTAAAGTATAAATAAGCAATCAGAATATATATCCTGCTGAATTTAGAATTTCAAATCCAAATTGATTATTTGTTTATTTATTTATTACTTACCTTGGTAAAATAAAAGTTTTCATTAAGATCTTTACAGCATTTTAATCATCTCCTGAAGTCTGATTAAATCATTGTATTGATAGTCACATAATGTTTTAGGGTGAGATAAGTCAAACCTCTTCAGGAAAGAAACACAGAGGCATGGTAGGGAAAACTCAGGATCATGCTTGTAGACAATATTGTCATTTGGTTAGGAAGAAAAGCCTTACACATCATCTGATTTAGTTCCTACATTAAGAATATTAATTGAAATAGCATTACTCTTAAATTTAAGGGTACCAATGGAAAGAAGTGAAGACCAAACAAAGTGTGGTTAATTCAGAAAACAATTAGTGAAGCAAGTACCATTATTCTTATTGATAAACAATGAGAGAAAATATGGTATAAGATTATTCATAAACAATGAGAGAAAATATGGTATAAGACAAAGATAATATCATGCATTAGTTATGCTAGCTAACTGGTTTATTGTCTTTTGGCTTTGAAATCTTTATTCATTGTTGATCTCTGCTTCCTTCATTTCGAGGTTTGGAGAGTAACCTGCAGAGGCTTCAAGCTTACCTTACATAAAACAGAAGCCACATTTATCTCAAACTTTAATGTGAACTTTAAAATGTCCTTATTATCATTATAAGAAACACTGGGATGTAGATAGAAGATATTCAATGAAATAAACAAAGTAATTTCTCAAGACTCACCATAACTCTCCACTCATCTTTCAAGCTAGATATTTTACAAATGATTATGTGAAATTATAATTGAGGAGATTGGCTATGTTTGCTAGTGAACAATCACAGTTTTCTTTTGTGTCATGGTTGTTTGGCTATTTTCCCTAACATGCTTACCATAGAAAGTCTCTAGTGTAAGTCTATGGAATTCTTTAATACATTGATAGAGTTCTGGTGTCTGAATGGTTCATGCACAACTGTGGGGAATATTTGGTGTCAAGTTTTTCCCTTCTTACACTGGATACTATTGATCAGTTGGAGCCTGTGAGGATAGTTTTTGAGAAGACAGCTTGTTTGTGTGTTGGTGTGCTAGAGAGTAAATATTTGATAATCACTTTTGAAGATAAAACATAAATACAGGCTTGTGTTATGTAATTGTCATGTAGTTGAATGTATGTAAGCACACACAATTGTTTGATTCATCATTTCTGTGGATGGTAGATATAGCAACTTAATAATAGATTTCTTCAGACAAAAAGCTACCACCTAATTAATGGGACAGGTTGTAATTACACTATCTGTCTAACCTTAGTTACATTCATACAATTGTTTTCCAATTTCACTCCAAAAAGACTAGCATGTTTTGGATCTTACTATGAAAACTAAATTATTTTAATAACTCTAATAACTAATAATTCACATTGTTTATTTGCCTAATTTAAAAAAGAAAATGCTAGTTTTTTTTTTTTACAAAAACTTCTGATATATGTGCTTCAAGTGAAGTCATTTTTGTAGATTCAATAAAATTTCATGTTTCAATAGCTAAATTTTAATAGCTCAAATTCATATCTTACAGAAAATCATTTTGTCAAAGACAGCCAGTCTTTCCTTAAACCAATATGAAATCGTTCTCACAGTAGCTTTGTAAAGCCTGACATTATAAACTTCTTGCTCTCAGAAATATTCAATGAATGAAGGCTGCCTGCGAAAGTAAACGTCTTTGTGTTTTCTGACCCTAGTAGACTTGGCATTTCTTCTTTTCCAAGAGGCCTTGTTGCCCTGTTACAATTTCTTTTTCACTCTTGGTTGCATAGCCAGAAAAACCAGCATCCAGACCCAAGTCCTGTTGTGTTTCCACTGAGCTGTTCATTACACTGCAAACGCTTGTAGGATGTGCCTTTTACTCAGCAGTGCCACCTGAAAACTGTCCAATAAAGTGGGGGATAGAACAGATACATGAAGAAAGCCCCAGGAAAACCAAGAACCAGCAAGGTGGTTGAAATTCCATGTAAGCTAGTTACAAACATGTGTGATAGAAATTTCATCTTTACTTCTAATATGTCAGAGTGACATAGTAAGTCAAAGGACAAAAAAATAGGAATCATGGACATCTTTTATTTTGTGTTAGTTATTTTTTATATAATTAATATGATTGGATAACTGAGTCATAATTTTATGTCAATAATTGGCTTGATTTTGATATTTTTTTCTGCTTCAAAAAAGAAATATATGAAAGAATGAAACAAATAGTCTTTAAAATTCGACCCTTTGAACAGATTAATTTGAATAGGAAATACAATTGTTTTGATATCTACAACCAATTAATATGCTACTCATACGCTTAACCATGTTGCATTTGTTCACCCTGGTTCCATCTTTCCTGTACCCCCCACCTTCCCAGATACAAACTAACAAACAAGACAAAGGGAATTGAAAACAAAAACAGCAACATCAGCAATTGAAATAAAAATATCTCTTATTTCCTTTTCTTGGAGTCATTTTATAATATATTATAGAATCAACACAGATGCCCCTCAGTGGACGCATGGCTAAAGAAAATGTGGTGTATACACACAATAGAATTCCACTCATCCATCAGAAAGAATGATATTGGACCATTCATACAGAAATGAAAGAAGATATGTATTTAAATGTTTTTTTTCTTTCATGCATTTGTTTCTAACGCATTTATAAGATTATTTCTTTGTTGCTTTGTATGTCCCTCCCCCGCAGTAAAACCCCTGCTTTCACTGTATTTGATGTCGGTATAATTTGTGGAAGGGAAGGGGAAAAACAAGTCGTTTAAATAAGGATACAGATCGATCCGTTGCAACAATGAGAAGTACAAGTTGTCATGTCGAAAACGAACTTTACAACTTTGGTCGGGGGGAAAGGATTGGGTGGGGAGGCGAGGGGAGGCTGGGAAGGGATGTGAAGGGGAAACAAAGGAGGAGGCTACAATGATTGACAAGAAATGTACTCATTATCTTGCCCATTTAATTGTAACCCCTCTGTACAGTATTTTCACAATAAAAAAGAAATGAAAGACTTGGGAAATTTTATATTAAGTGAAGTAAGTCAGAGCCAAAGAAATGTAAGCTGTATGGCTCTCTTTTGTTGTAAGAACCTAAATGTGCCTGTAAACCTATATGTAAAGCACACTGTTGGTCTCCTGAGCATGTACTCACCGGTTTCCATGGCTGCGACACTCAGGTTGAACCATGCCATGTCCTCTCTGTCCAAAGGCCCCGTGGTGATTATAGTACCACCTTCGTCAATAAGGAATATTTCGCTTTTGGTAATAGAATACCTGTCCCCAAAGGAAAGCATTCATTAATGTTATCCTTTTGTCAGTGTAGCAATATTAAGAAGCCATATTACACACTTTTAATATATAGTCAATGGGATACCAAATCGTTAAATGTATTCCTGTGTCTAAGATCCAACTCAGTAGTGATAATTTTAAAAAGTGGTCCTAGATTTTAAGTGTCTACCATTCACATTTCCATGAAGAACACTAGATAGTAAACTACTTGGTTAAAAGCAAATGCAAAGATCATGTGTAAAGGGAAGTATGAATAAGTCATGGTAAATATAAATGTTGGTAAGCGTATAATACTTTTAAAGAAATAAGTCTATTCTGCCCTTCATGGCCCCTGCTCTCTCTCTTAGACCTCATGCCTTGCTAGCTACTGAATTCTATCATATTTTCTTGAAAGTTGATTCACAGAAAATGTTCATTTCTGATTCTTTACACCAGACGTGATAATAGATGGTAAAACAAGTTCTCTCTGCATAGCAGATTGACCTTTAATTCTTTCAAGAGCTACATAATATTTTCGACACTAGAAATATTTCAGATCTACTCTCTTACTTTGGATATATACATGTTGATTACATATATAATGCAGCATGCCTGGAAGGAACTGGAGTAATAAAACTCCCTCATGCAACAAGTCAGAACATTATCTCCAACCCACAATGAAAGAAGCCTTTGAAGCATTCCACGTTTCATCAGCTTGCAAAAGATTAATAATAAAAATCGAAGAAGAGTAGTAACTAGGGTTCAGTGACAACTTTTCGTTTGCACGTGCATTTCTGAAAACTTTCATGAGACTTCAAGGAGATGGCCCTAATTACATGGCAAAGATGAGAATATTATAATCTTAAATTGGCAGGCTTCAAAAATATTACACTAATTTGCAGCTTGATGTTCAAGGGAATATTAAACTAAAAATTAAGGAAACTGAAGTCTTAGAGGAGTTCAATTTTAAATAGATTCTGTTTCAAACATTAAGTACTGTTTTATTGAACTATCCACTACCAGCTGTATTTTCCACTGAATAGATGGGTTGGAAAATATGAAACTATTTTAACAGATGCTAATTTGATATTAAGCATTTAATCATTTTCCTATAAAACACTATTCTTCTCAAAGAATAGAAAACTTTGGCAAGAAGTTGTAGTGTCTGATAGCATAATAATAATCTGTTAGTAATTAAGAAGAGTCATGGTTAAAATAAATAGGTGGTCCACTAGAAAATTCAAATAGAAATTAAAACCAATATGACCCCCCTAGAAAAAGTGAATTATCTATCAATGATATGTGGTATGTATTATTTATCTTTATTCCTCATTGAAAAGCATGTTGTTTGATTATTTATAGCTTTATTTAATTTCTGTATTCTATTTATATGGTATAATATTTCTAGCCTTGAAATGAGTTATAATTATCTAGTTTGTGCATGCATACATAAAGTCAATTTATATAAGTAACAAAACTGAATAATATATTAGTATAATACGTATTTATGCATATGTATAAATTATACATATGGATATATTTACTATATACATTATATGTATACATGTTTATACATATATGCCTACATGCATGTACAAGATAAAATTAAGATTTTAAAGTCTTTAATGGAAAGCAGACATAGGAGTTGATTACAAGTAAGACATTACTTTCTTTTGATTTATAATATTACCACCCAGTTCAAATTAGTCATTGGTGCTTTTCTCACTGGTTCAGTGAAGGACACAGAATGGGGGGAAGTTCCAGTCAGCAGCAAGAACCCTGTCTGTGAGCAATCAAGCCAAACCAGGCTGCCAGGCAACGTGCTCAGTCCCTGGCAATGGCAAAATAGAATAGACAAAACAAAGAAAAACAAACAGATATTGGAATCCATTTATTCTCCAGAACTGCTGTGAAAATAGTAAAGAATTACCTCTGTCTCTGATCCAGGTTTTTCTATGAAAACAATATATACAAACATAGCTATATTACTGTTCTAAAGCAAACCATTAATTATAATTCTATGAGTTCAACTACAACTATAGTTGGATTTTGCCAGGCTTCCTTCTAAAGTTCTCTCCCTTTTTCATGACCTAGTGTGGAACTGCAAATGGCATTTTTCTCCCATGTCTCCTTCTCCCGTGTCTCCTGAGTTCCCTTCCTAGCTTCTTAGTATCTTTGGCTTTCATATCTCCCATGCTATTGAAAAGCTCTGGAGCATTCTGTTATAAAACATATCCCAAACAGATGAATGGCAAGAATAACAGCAGAGGACTGCCTTTCGCTTTGAACAGATGGACAAGGAAGAAAGAGAGGAGTGGAATTCTTTCATCATCCACTTTTACCTTTCATTTTTGATGCAAAGGAGATACCACATGTTTAACCCTTTTGCTTTACATTTATTTCTCATCTAGTCACCTTTCAATGTTCTGTGATAGTCAGATATGAGAGTCAAAATTGGAGAAATTTGGATAAAGCTCACATGTAATTTCTATGTCACGCACACAAACACACATATACGATATAGATCACATATCTATCTATGTATACATATGTCATACCTGTAAAAATATGCAAATGCATATATAATATATGTATATGTGCATATACATATGTAAATGAATATTTTTTCACATATATACATTATCATACATATGTGATATTTAGGAGTAGGAACTATGCTACCCATGTTGAAAGGTATTCAAAGGTAAAAGCTTACAGTGGAACATAGAAACAAAAATATAGTATGGCTCCATCTAAGGATGTTGTCACATACCCATAGTCCCAATTAATTGGGAGACAGAGATAGGAGAATCACAAGTTAGAGATAGCTTAACTGGAGTTAGTGAAAACCTATCTCTAACAAATAAACAAGCCAACAAAAATCTAAGTCTGTGTTTATGGTAGAGCTTTTCTATCAGATATAAGACCCAAGTTTCAATCCCCTGTAATTCACAAACATATAAACATATATATATATATATATATATATACATATATATATATATACACACACACACACACACACACATACACACACACACATAAAAAATAAGCATAAAATAAAATTAAATGGCTGGGAATGTGGCTCAGTGGTAGAGTGCTTGCCTTGCATGCAGGAAGCCCTGGGTTTGATTCCTCAGTACCACACACAGAGAAAAAGCTGGAAGTGTTGCTGTGGCTCATGTTGTAGATCACTAACCTTGAGCAAAAGGAAGCTCAGGGATAATGTCCTGGCCCAGAGTTCAAGCCCCAGAACTGGCAACAAATTAATTAATTTTAATTTAATTTAATTAGCAATCTTCTTCTTTGTATAAGCCTTAAGTCCAAAGAGAAAAGCACAAGTCCACTTCTTAATCAATATATGAAAATTTGGAATTATCTGGATTGTGTGTTAAAAAAGCAAGTAAAAAGAAAATTGGTGAAACGGAACCCATAATGTGTTTATAGGTCAAATCAGACTACTCACACAATGAGAAAGAAAAAGAAAAATGATAACCCTCATTAAAACATAGACTATTTTAATGGATTGAATTTTTTTAAATCTATTTGAATTTGAATAGGAATATATTTCTAATCAAATATATCATCTTACTCCTCTTCAGTTCCAGAAAATTTCCTCAATTTCCAGTAACATTTCAATTATACAACATTTATGTGCATCAATGATTTGCCAGCTTTGTTCTGCTGTCATTTTAGAAAACAAGAAGTTTTTTTCTTTTTTTTCCATATTTTCCCCCATTTCTCTCCCTACTTTGATCACTTGTCCATTTCACTGAATTTAGTCAGGATGCCTGTTTTAAATGTGGCCAGTCAGCTCTATCACTGCATGTTAAACTGCAATGAGGCTCCCTGATTTGGCTGGTTTGTTCCATGGTAACAAATTCATCAAAAACAACTAGAAGTAGAGATGAGTAGCTTTTCTCATGGTTACATGGCTTTACTCACGTTCATGAATTTACCTAATGGGAGATTTCTTTTGATCGGGGTCTGTGGCTGATACCTCTCCAACGAATGATCCCCTTGGGTTTTCTTCCAGAATTTCAAACACATAATACGGGAGGGAGAAAACTGGAGGCTCATTTGCATCTTCCACTTGGATTGCAATGAACGTGGTGGAGGGCTCAGAATGGAAGTGGAGGAGATGTTCATCAACACGAGGGTTTCGAACTCGAACTCTGATGCCGTAATGGCTCTGCTGTTCAAAATCCACCTTCTACAAAGAAAGGCATTGTACACAGGAGAAAGAAAGGCATTGCACACCGGAGAAATAGCTTAAGGAACCCAAAGGATTAACTAGAATTGTTTATCTTTCAGCTAGAAAAATTTAAAAAACAAATAATTCTTTGTATAATTCCAAAAGCTTTATAAAAACAAACACCTTTATCTCCAACCTAATTTTCTCCTTAAGCCACAAATCATGAGTCCTAATTTCAATTACTTAATGAAGCAAAAAATCCAAACAAACTGCACACACACACGCACGCGCGCACACACACACACATACACGCACACATACCTACACAAACATGCCAGGTATTTATGATTTGATTCCACATTGCTCTGCAAAGCAAATAGTTTTAATAACTTTACCTGTTTCAATATCACTATACCCTCCTGGGTCTCATCATTGGTGATGATGTCGAATGTTTGTGAATTATTGTCGTCAATGCTGTAATGCATTTGTGCATTCTCTCCTACGTCATCATCATAAGCAATAATTTTTCCAATGAAAGTCCCAGTAGGTGCTGATTCAGAGACAGTGAGTCGGTACAAACCTTCACAAACAAAATGGGTTATCATAGTCAAGATAAGCAACTCCCAATTATAGATTTTTTATTTATGAGATGCTAAAAGATTGGCATTTATTCTTCTGGTCACTTGTTCTGGACGTCATGTTCTGTTTTCTTTTTCTTTTAGAAGGTGTATGTTTTTGTGCTTCTGTATATTTGCATACAATTGTGTGTATATACTTTCTCCTTTTACTTTGTAATCTAAATATTTCTCTCACATGTTTCCTGGATATCGACCATTCATTCTCCAACACATCTTACCAATCTTATCATTAGAATATATGACCCCAAAATTTCATGTTTATGCTCATCTACTTGACAATGTGGTTTATTCTTTGTGTGTCCTGTAATAATCCCAACTAAATTTGATAAAAAGAATTTTCACTTTTACTTGAATTTTCCTGATACCTGATGTTAAAGTTACGGGAGTCTGAACTAGCTGAATTCTAGTTACAATAATTCATTTGTGATGGGAGGTTATAAACATTAGCTAGGTTTGAAACAAAAAGAAAGAAAATTTTAAAATTTAAAGTGAGAAGCAGAGATAATGGGGGTAAATATATTAAATACATGAAAACAATTACAGCTTATTGGACTTTTTCTCATTTTTTTTCAGAACAACAAGCTAAAACCTAATAAATATCTACACTATTATAAACGTACTACTTATACTATTCGCTGAAATGTAGAAAATCATAAGCATAGATACTGTAAAGTATGCGACATTCTAAGATTTCAAAAAGAAGAGTTTATAATAAATTATTTGCAGAGATATTTGTTTCTTTTCAAAGCCACAGCAAGTTACTTCACCACATGTGTTTTAATATTTTTGTGATATTTTTAAACAAGGGAGCAATGATACTGAATTAGTGCTCAAATTTTACTGCATAATTTTCTTCTATTGTTAAAAATTTCAATATTCACATATTTATTTATGGAAATTACAAATTACCATTTATTCTGGAGAAAACAGTGACAAAATTAGAAACAGGACAAAATACTTCACTTAGCTATTATCAAGTTTATACTAAATTACGTGCATTGAAACTTATGGGGAAAATATATCTACATTCTTCTAAGTCTTTGCATTTTCCATACATGGATACATAGCTTCACAAAATAAATTAACAAAAATCCTTTACCAATTCCATCATGGCGGGTTGGGCACACAGCAAGAAACACAATGAGAACAGAATGCCCTCAGAGTCTTACTGGAAATGTAGCAGAAATACCAGAATTGTGTAAGTATGAAGGCAATATTATGATACATTTTTGCTAGAATTTCCTCAAGGGAGACCTGATTACTGGGGAAGATCTGAAGTCAAGTAGTGAGTACCAGAGGAAACTAAGTTTCATGAAGGTAAAAACTCATGCCTTATGTAGTCTGGGAACAGAGAAGCATGGCTTGGGTTGGCGTTCCCAACAGAGAGGGCATAATACATGTAGATGAAGTCTGGCTATGACTGGGCCATCCTGGGAAGTTTGGGAACACAGGATCAATTAGTTTACACATAGGGTTTTGACCTTTGCTCTAAGATTGGAAGACACGGGATGAAAAGATCTGACAAGTATTTTAACAAGATCACTAAATTTGAGTGGAAATATAGAAAATTTTGTGTTATGGAACGCAAGCATAGAAACTTGATTAGAGCCTATGGTCATATTAAAAAAGAATTAAACGTTAAAATGACAGAGCTAAGATGGTAAAAATCAGTTGAGACCAAGCATGCAAGTATGTGTAAAGCCCACAGACCCAACAAGATCTCCGGAGGACTGAGGTTTTTGGTATAAGCAAGGAATGAAAGAAAAAAAAAACTTTCCAAATTGTCTTTGCAAAACTGCTTTTTCCATGATCATCACATGATACCTGTATACGGATGTATATGCAAATGAAGCTTTTTTTTCTATAAAGATGGAAGTAAATTACTATCTCAAATTTTCATTTGTGTTGTGGAGAATGACCCTACAAAGACATCCTATCGTTACCCACCCAGTTGCACAACTACATTTCCCTCCATGAGAGGAAGAAATAAAGCTTCTGATGGAATTCAAAGTGTTCATCTATTCATTCAGAAATGGAGTATTTATCAGGTTTATCAGGTTCCAATGTAAAAGCATGATTCCTTGAAAGAGATAGGACAGTGTCCGAAGCATTTGATAGCACTAACTGCTACAGGGATGTGTGGGCTGGTCATGAACCAGCCTGTGAAAACCACAAGGTCAGGATGTCCCTTACCTAACAGCCAAGGAGGCCAACTTTCCCTCCTTTATGGAAACAACTGAAATCTCCTAAGAGTAAAAGAACAAGGAAATTGAATCACCCCTACAAGTTACAGAGGGAATACATCCCTGAAGAAAACTTATGAGAAACCAGTAACAAAGATTTTAAGATAACGGAAGCTTTGATAACTGGCGATCCATTACTTTAGGAATGTTATTATTAGTATAATAGCAATATAGTTTTCTTCACTTCAAATTGACTTTTCACACTACTGAAAAGAATTACCCCTCATCTTAGTCTAGTTATTCTAATTCTTGTGCCAAAGCAGTGCTTCATTAATGTCATCATTAACAAATGTAGGTATATTCAAACTATTTGTATTCACATTACAATGGGATTTCAGATTTCTTGTACTTACTTTCTTTAAATATTGGCTTATTGTCATTAATATCTGAAAGCTTGATTAATACACTTGTGGTTGCAGACAGGGATCCGGGCTGACCGAGCATGTCTTTGGCTTGAATAATTACCCAGTACTCATCTTGTAGTTCTCTATCCATTTCAGAAGATATTCTTATGACTCCTTTGAATATGTAATACAATTACAATTACAAGCATTATTTCATCATTAACCACATGTCCTCCTAGGTAACTTTAAGCCAAATTTTACATAAGCATTCCTTTGTTATCCACTGAACAGTGCCACACAACGCCCACAGGGGACACGATGTGAACCTCAACTTTGCACAGAGTAGCCTAGGATGGTCTTCATAAGAAGAAAAGATGATCTAAACTTGAGTGCGGTTTTAACTCTTTCCCATTGTAAGAATTTCTCTACTTTCCCTGATATCCTGGATGGTCACCCACACACTCTTCCCTTAGCTCTGGATTCTGGTTTGATGATATCTTCAAATACAACTTAAACTGGTCCTCACTTATTTCTAGTATTTAAGCTACATTGCTTCGCTTCAAAATCACTCAGGTGTTTACTGATATCTACATATTCAAAATTTCCCTTTAAATGCCAACATCAAAAAGGCCATGTTTCTGGATTATTTTATGTTTTTTTTTAAACATGCCTAGAAACATTCAGTAATTTGGATAATTTGTGGTATTTAGTCAGTCATTCTCAACTAGGACTGTGTGAAGAAATTAAAACACAATGTTTCAAGGAACTATTGCATGTAACTAAAACAGTGTTTCCTGAATCATAAATATGCACACTGTCATTGAGGGAAGTGGGAATATAACTACTCAAATTTAATTCATCAGAATTTGCTACTCTCATGAATTTTTGATTGAGAAAAAGGATTTAATATTTTCTCTAAGAATTAATAAATAATTGCCCAGGATCCAACAAAGTTACTTTAATTCTTTATATCACTTAAATTAAATAGTATAGAAATAACAAGTTCTTCTAAATAACAACCAGAACATTTTAGCTCATTGATATTATTAGTAATTAGTATAGTCTGATATTATTTAGTAATTAGCATAAATTGTTTTATTTATTTCTAAAGACTATTAGTTTCTTAGAAAAAGACACATAGGCTTAATCTCCATTTTGAACACAAAAACATTTTTAAATATTTTTCAATTAAATCACATATATACCTATAAATATATACTACATATATATATATACTATATATAGTATATACATATACATATATAGATATATGTATATACAGATATATTTATATAAGCATTATATATATATATATATATATATTCTAAATAGTTCAGGACATAGCCAACTAGTTAGTCCAAATGGATGAAGCCGTAACTAAAAAGAATTAAATCAAGTATAATATGACTAAAAATAGTACAATACTGAACTTTCTAAAATAATTTGTCCTAAATACACCTAATTCAACCTTATATTTAATCCATCATGTTGCAACAATAGTTCTCTGTAGGATTTTTCTTCCCAGATGATAGTTGACATTAAAGGCTTTTTACATGTTTACAGATTTTTCCTAGATCACTTTTTGCCAATTCCTTATGTCTTTTCTTCATACGTTTGAATCGACTTGTCTTTCTTTTAGTCAAGCACATTACTACGAATTCTGACATGAGTTTTATACCACATGTATGCCCTAATTTTAGAAAAGCAGTTTAAACACTACATGTAATTTACAAAAGAATGCATTTATTTCTTGAACCACCACATTCTATGGCACTTTGTTTTATTCAGAGGTACCTGTTGTTGGCTCAGTAGAGAAGTACGCTTGGCCCTGCAGCAGGCTGTACAGGAGGCGTGCATTATTGCCAGTACCAGGGTCATCTGCGTCACTTGCCGTCACGCGGATGACAAATGTTCCTGAGCAGCAAACACACATTATCAGGAAATTAAAACTTAATTTGTAAGCAAAGGATTCCAGCTCACAAAGCACTCTTTACTTGACACAATGACCTATCACAATCTCCTGAGTTACCCCTATTTATGAAATACTGATGCATGTATGCTAACATTAGTTGACTACATTACACTTCAGAGACATTTATCCAAGTGGACATTTAAATGACTAATTATAGCTTTCTCCTTAGCGCCTGAATCTTTAAAACTATCTTATACTTTCGTTGTTTAGTAAGTTTCACACAGTCACATGGCATAGGTAAACCTAATTAAAAAGACATAGACAGGGTGTAATCTGTACCAAGTACTTTAGTGGAAAACAACAGTTAATTTCTTTGTAAATTGCCATTATGCTATGCTTCTTCCTTCTTTTGATACAAATGAAACATTACAATGAAACATAAATGGTGAAGTAGCTACTGTTTTAAAGCAGCCTGGATGATTCTCATTCACATGTTAAATTCAACAATAGTAAGAAAACCTTGCTAGATGAGGTTGTCTCATCTCTCATAGAATGTTTTATTCCCTGTGATCAAGAAAAACGCCCAAACACATAAACAGAAAAGAGGGATAGGTTTTTAAATGACTACTGCTTTAGATACCAGGCAGGTGAGAAGAAAGTCACCCGCAGCATGGACATTGTGTAACTAAAGCTTACATTTAGGACTCAATGCTGAAATGTACCATTGAACGTTCCAGTTTATTGTTTGAATGGTGAGATTCAAACAAAAGATTTCAAGGTGGCTCATTTATTTTAGAATGTAATATTTTCTTGATTTTTAATTCAGTAGTATAAAGGTTAACAAGATTTCCTTCAAGTTAAGATGTAAATCTTCTAATAAGAATGCTACTTAAACCTAAATGTCACTGGTTTTATGAATAAAGAATAAATTCTTTGAGATGTTTTGTTCAAATTTAAAGCACAATAGGTTAAATATTATACACACCCTAAATCTGTGATTTTGGCAAACATAAAATATGTATATGTTTCTTTAGATAATTAAGTGGTTATATTTCTAGCTATAGTTACATAAATTCCTCTAATTAGCTTCACAGTGAGACTGAATTTTAGTAGCATTAAGGCTGTAGGTAAAGCAGGAAATACTGAACTGACCCATGGTTACTTCATTTACATTTGAAAGACAATTACCATACAACCTAGAATATCCAAGTAAAACTCAGGAAATTGATATTTTCAAATTTGACACCTTAATTCTGAAAACTATTTTCCCAATTATTTTTTGTTTGTCTGACCACAACCACCTGAAAATGAGGTCAATGTTATTATTTTTGTGTTGTATCATTTATACTTCTCCTTTTAAAAATCTGAGATTTTAGAATCTAAGCTAAACCAATTTAACAGCATATAGGAAAACTAACAATATATTCAGACAACCTGGGAATAACAACTTATTCAAGCTTCTTCTCTTCATGTGTCTAAGGTATAAAAATATTAGAAACTAATTTTATGGCACCTTACTTTCGATATCATTTTATTATTTTCAAGTACTTGTTCAAAGGAGTTGTCCTTAAAGCAGTCTATGCACACAATATATCTTGATCAATGTTTCCCCTTTCAAGCCTCTCATCTAAGTGGTTAAGGTGAATGACTAGCAACTAATTTTAAAACAAAGAATTTCAAGTAAACCCTTTTTAATTTCCTGAGAAATAATTGAAGTTATTTGAATTTGTGTGTATTTAATATATTTGATCACTCTACTGTAACATGATGGTAGTATTAAATTGATGATAAATATTATTCACTCAAAATTTCTATCTTTAAACAGTGAAATAGATGATCTGATACATTTCCCTAATAATTATAAATTTCAGAATAATCAACTACATCTGCACTCAAATCTGTAATGTCTTTTTAACTCATGAAGTCTCTCTGATAAAAACATTCTGAAGCTGATGGTAAGTAAAATGATTCATTTAAGCATAAGAAATGGTAGACAGAATGTTGAAATGAAGTGTGCTTCTACTATGAGAAAGTTTAAGAATAGTATCTATCAAGTAAAGCACCAATAAGTGAGCTGAGAGAAGATAGTAACAATCTTTCCTCCTTATTTTCTATAGGCAGAAAAATCTAAAATTAAATTTTAAGAGTAGGCTTTTAAATTTGTATTTTATATACATAATACATAAATGATACCAATACCAATTATCATCCACAATAAGTTAATTATAAATATTTACTTAATATCATTGTTTCATATACAAATTGACCTAATGTTAAACTATAAATAACCCAATTATACCAGGAACTTCTCTGAGCTGTCCAGACACATTATCTGTGCCTAGATTTCAAGTGTCATCTTGAAATCAGTGTTCAGTGTTTATGTCAAAATGCTTCTCTGCAGAACTGTGGCTTTTTACTGGCAAAACCAACTAATGGAGGTTGAGTTAATTATTAGACAATGTACTAACTTTATTTTGATGCCCTCTTTGTTATTATACCAAGATAATATATATAATAGGTACTATATATATGAATAATAAAATATAGGCAAAATTATTATCAAGAAAGAGAGGGCTACCTAGTTGTTAGAGTATTGTTTAGGCACCATTAAAGTGCATAAAATGACTGCATACTTTAATCGACAAAAGTGAGAATTATGAGTCACTTATTTAGCAATGAATCCGCAAACCCTGGGGTCAGGAATAGCTGTAATTCACATTGATACTACGTTTCTCCCAACCTGTTTTAACTCTTCTGCAGTGATTCCATCCCTCTGTGTCTCCCTTCGCTCCCTTATTTAATCATGCTCTTCCCAGGAACCCTTTGCTACCCAGATGGTAAGTGGGAACACGATATTATATCTCCTTTCACTTTAGAGTTCATGTTTGGAAGCAAATACATTTCAAATATAAAGGCAATCAGCAATCCCTAAATTATATGTAAACCAATGTATGTATAATACAAGAGTGTGTACAGAGACACAAATATCTCATTGAGACTCCTACATAATTATAAATAGTGTATCAAAAATAATTCAGTAAAGCCACTCTAAAACGAAGCTGGCTGCTCTGGATTGCTTTCTTCACAGTTCATCTCTTAAAATGTGCCCTGTTTAGCTGGGCGCTGGTGGCTCACGCCTGTAATCCTAGCTACTCAGGAGGCTGAGATCTGAGGATCGTGGTTCAAAGCCAGCCCGGGCAAGAAAGACCGTGAGACTCCTATCTCCAATAAACCACCAGAAAACCGGAAGTGGCGCTGTGGCTCAAGTGGTATAGCGCTCGCCTTGAGCTGAAGAGCTGAGGGACAGCGCCCAGGCCCAGAGTTCAAGCCCCACGACCGACAAAAAAAAAAAAAAAAATGTGCCCTGTTTCCCTACACAATTAATCACCATCATATCCGCTGTTACTTCGCAGCTGTATTTCGTACCTTATCAATTATTATCACATTTTTACAGTTAGCTATTTCTCACTTGTTCATTTAATACTAAATACTAGAATATAATTGCCATTTGTTTTTATAACTCCATTCTGATGTTCAATGAAAAATGTTTAGTACCTTATGATGAAAGTATGCTTGCTGGAACCAGGATGAGGATAAGAAGAATAGAGATGAAAATAGAGGCATACAAATATATGCAAAAGGAGAGGGGAAGAATGAGGAGTGGAAGGTTAACAGGAAGAGGAAAAGTACAGAACTATTTCCTGATACAGCTAATGACACTGGATTTTTTAAAAACATTTTTCATATCTGATGATAATTAGTTTCGATTCAGGGTGCTCAGCTAAATTTGCCCATGGTCTAAATAAAGAGTGAATTTCTATACAGTGGCATCTTGAAATTCCTACCTGGATATCAGAAAGTGAAAAAAACAGGCAAATACATAATTCAATATGAATTTTTAGAATCATTGGATAACAAATCAGATATCTAGGTAATGCAATCTTAAAGCATGTTGGCAAAATTTAAGATGATATTGATACATAATATTAGGTTGTCAAGATAAAATATTTTGGAACTAAAGTGTCCTATCATTTTTTTTTTACCAAGTGGGAAAAAGACTTTTGCATAACCATGACCTTAGTGCAAATGCATCTCTGATTTTCAAGACAGTCAATTATTATATCTTACAAAATTAGTATCATCTATATATATGACATTTAAATGATTAATGACAGCAACATAAGAGTTGAAAAGAAATGAAATAAATGCAGCTATACAAAAGTGTTCAATGCTTGTTAGATTTGGGAGTTTTATATCCCACATTTCTTTCTTTTCTTTTCCTACCTCCCTCCTTCCCTCCTCCCTTCTTCCTTCCATCCTTTCTTCCTTCCTTCCTACCTTCCTTCCTTCCTCCTTTTCCTTCTTCCTTCCTCCCCCCTTTTGCTTCTTTCTCTCTTTTCTTTGCTATGCAGGTAATGAACTTTGAACTCTTGCTCACATTTTTCACTCACACTTGGTTCTCAATTACTTGAGCCACACCTCCAGCCCAACATTTTTTCTCATTAATAAGAGAACTCTTAATCTTAATCTTGAGAACTCTTCTGCCCTGAGCTGGCTTCTAACCTTGATTCTTTTATCTCAGCCTCAAGAGTGGCAAGGATGGCAAGTGCAAGCCTCCTTACCTGGCCTATTCTGTGGTTTGGATGCATACAACAGCTCTGATAATAAGCACTGCATTTCCCTATTTTTATGTGCAGATCTTGTAGAATTTTATCAGTTGTTCAAATAAAAAAGAGAACTAAGCTTTGATTTGCTTTCAAGTCTGAGATAAAATTTAATAACATATTTAATTAATATAATTTTACTACATCATCCACTTTCGCAAATGCTTTGCTTGAACAGATTTGTAAGTGCTCGTGTAGCTCCTAACCCATATAACATGGACTCAAAATTTCAAACGTGTTGTCCAAGCTACTATCTGTGATGTAAATGAATATGCAGTACCTTCGGGAGACATCTCGGGTACAGTGGCCTCATATGGTTCCTCCAGGAATTTTGGTTCATTGTCATTGATATCCGATACGCTGATGACAAATTCAGACTCAGGTTCCACAGCCTTTCCGGTGGTGGTGTCTATTACCTGGGCTTTCAGCCTATAGAGGGACCGTTCCTCCCTGTCAAGCTTCTGCTTGGCATAAATGTCACCTGTTCTTTCATCAATGACAAAAATACTTCCAGCTCCAGCCCCCGAAAGCTTGTACAGGAAAGAGTTGTTTCCATTGTCTAAGTCAGACCTTAGCTGCAAATGCAAAGAGAAGCAATTGAGTTTCTGGATTTGGTGTAAAGGCAAGCAAAGTCTTAGTTGTTTGGTTTTCATGTGCCTTCATCATTCCCCATGTTCAAAACCCAGAAAATGTTTAACTGAAGATATTTATTTCAAAATCTCTATTACCATCAAATGGGATACAGAGAGTTAAATTTCAATAGGGAGACTTGCATAGGTTTTTATGATTGTGAACAGGTAATTCTAATGAAGTCATATAGTAATTGAAAAACAATCCTTAATGAATCATAGTTGTAATGATGTACAATGTATTTCATTGGAATGTGTTTTGTGACATCATTCTTAAATACTGGATCCATATTCTCATATACTTGTGTTCATTTCGGACCTAGAGAAAAGCTGGGACAAAATGTTATTTGTATATTTAAACAATGGATGTTCTGTGTCTTGACTGAAAATACACAGGAAACAAAAACAGGAAGAAAGTCAAGGAACATGATGAGCAAATGATTATCTCAACAAATTTTTAGCTATTTATTGCATGCTTTTTATGTACAAATTGACATTTGTATTTTTAAAATAATCATATTAGGAGATATGGCTTATTCCATAGGAAAAGAAAGAACGAAAAATTATAACTTTCTCAAAGGCACAAATTCCTGTAGATTTATGCTTTGATATCTGGTATATCTAATTCTAGATTATATCTTGGTTATGATCAAGACCAAAGTTTAAACTTTGACTTTTAGCTATAAAATGTATTCTCTTCTGTTTAATTCTCAATTATATGTAGGTTCATTTTATTCATTATTCAGAGAATTCAGGAATTATTTAAAAAGTTAAATTTATATATAAAAATATTTCTGACATAATCTTTAGTGAGTATCACTACTGAATTGGTTCAATTTGATAAACCTTATTTATTCCATGAAGGAATTTTCTATATATAATGTTAAGAAATTGATGAAATTAAATAGGCATTCCAGTCAGTACACCAAGTGCACAATGAATGATTCACACTTCCAAGTCATATCATACTGATACCATTTGAGAAGCTTTTCAATAGTAGTATGAAATATTACATTTAGTAATAATAATTTAGAATAAATTCACTTAGTCTATTTTTGATACAATTTCAAAACAACAATGAGTTGGATGTTTTTAATAGCTGAGATTTATTTGAGAAAAGAAAAACAAAATGTTTACTTGTGCTTTTGCATCAGAATTGTAAAGGTTAACAACTTGGGATCTCCTATCCTCTGGTAGGTATTTTGAAATTTACCATGCTTGCACTCGACCGTATTTCCACAGCTCAGCAGCTTATCTGTCTGCCCCCAAAAATCCAATATTTACTTCATTGTACTTAACAGTTGTATTCATTTTGAAGAGTTATCTGCTTTATATCAGCTACATTTATCCTCTCTAGTTAATTATAGGCATGAAAACATCCTTTACACTTGTTCTTAAGCAGTTATTTGAATATCATATAAGCCACATGAGCTGGTTTATCAGGAAAACATCTCTTGAAGTCTTTTCCTCAATATTTTTGTATAATAATAGAGTCGGCACTTATTTATGCTACCAGGCATTTGATTTGCCTCTACACAAGGGAAAAACTAAAAAGAGTGATATTATTTATAGCAGGCAATTGCACACACACACACACAAACACACACACACACACACACACACACACACACACACATTTTTTAAATCCATTTGCTTAAGATCCCAAGATAATCATCGGGTAAATGGGATTGTGCTCATAGTGGCTGGTGGATTGGGTGAATAACTACATTAACAGAAACTCGCCAGAATCAAGAAGAAAACAAGTGTATTCGTTTGCTTTACTCTTTGGGCCCAATTAAATTTTAATACCAGCTAAACCTATTTCAGTACATTCATCTAGGCAAAAGCTTCACAGAAAAGTACCTGGCATTGCAATTACCTATGTTTGGCAAAATAATAAACCCCTAGCCAAAAACAGGAGATGTTCTGTCTGATTAAGAAAAATGATAGAATTAGAAATTGAAGTTATTTATTCCTTGTACTTCATCTTCACTAATCAACAGATATATATATATATGTGTGTGTGTGTGTGTGTATGTGCATATATATGTGTTTACATATATATATATATATATAGAGAGAGAGAGAGAGAGAGAGAGAGAGAGCTCCAAGATATGGAAACAAGAGATCTCTCTCTCTTTTAATTTTTATTTTTTGATGATTCTGTCTTCTTTTCTTTATGTGTGGTGTATTCAAATGCATGTTTAGGAGAGGCTTGGGAGAATTGGGAGAACTCCAGGGAAACGGGGTGGAAAGGTGCAGCCGTGGGGCTCCCTGGACTCGGAAGGAAGTGAAGGTCACATACAGCAGGTAGGTGGAGAGAATGAGAAAACAGACGACGCTGCATGAAAGGAAGCGGCTAGTTACCTGACTCTGTAATTGCAGTCCTGCCAATCATCTTTATAATAACAATAAATTATTTTTAAAAAGAAACATTCTTAAAACATAAACCCTACTGAAAAAAGTGAACCCCAAGATGGGGACACGAGTGGTTTTTTCCTTTCTTGCTATTGTTTCTAACGTATTTATAAGGTACCATGTGATTTGTTGTTGTTGTTGTTGCTTTGTATATCCGTTTTCACTGTATTTGATGTTGGTATAATTTGGGGAGGGGAAGGGAAAAAACAAAATGCTTAAATAGGGGTACAGGTGGACCCATACAAGACACTATGTTGAAAAAGCAACTTTATAATTTAGGTGGGGGAGGGGAGTTGAGGAGGTGGGAGGGAAGGGCTGGTACGGGAAAAAGGAAGGAGGAGGCAAGAATGTTTGATAAGACATGTACTCACTACCTTGCTCATGTAACTGTACCCCCTCTGCACAGTATTTTCACAATAAAAATTTATTTAATAAAATGAAGTTAAGAATGCTTCTGAAACATCAGCTTTAAAAGGAGAGTATTAATCTGAAGAGGATAAACTATCTAATAATTAGCCTAACACAACATGCAAGTAGGCTAAATGCATTGGTCAATGATCCTTGACGGAGAGCTCCTTTGACCCTTCACCTTACTAGCACGCTAAATATATAAATACTGACAAGGAAAGCCCCGTTTTCCTGCAGGAGCCTAAAGTGAAATGTGAAAAACAAAAGTTTTGGAAGTTGTCTTCAGAATCCCAAATAATCGTTCCTGTGTGGGAGTCTCATGGTTTCTCCAGTCAGTACAGAACTCATCAAACCCCGGAACTCCCTGAATAACAGGTTTCGGTGACAATAAGATAACTATAACCTTTGGGGGAAATAAATACCCGTCCAATGTGATGAGTCGTGTTCATTTCTTCCGGGACAGAAAAGTGGCTCCACACCCAGCCGCGCTTCACTCTCAAGTGAGACCCCCTTTCCTTCTCCTCCCTCTCAGTTCTCGCGTTCTCCCAGGCTGTAAGACAAGAGCACAGGAACGGAAATCCCAGCACGAAAGCCGGCCATGCCACGGTCTTCATTCTCTCCCCTCTGGATGTGAACTGGCCCTCTTCAGGGAGAGGAGATGTTGTACCAGGATAACTAAATTCCTTTGGGCGCCTGCACGTGTCTTTGATATTCCTAAAGCATAGGAAACAAAAGGAAACTGAGTTATGAAATAACATTTTCTCACACGATTGCTGAAGACAAGTTACAACTTTTGCAACTGAGATAAACGGGATAAAAGATACATTTAATTTACGTCCAATTAACTTAGTTGTTTACATTTTGCAGCTCAGCAGTAATTTCGTGAGGATAATTATAAATATCTACTCAGACACCATCTGATTTAAACCATATCATGATTTTCTCTGAAGTTTTCAAAGTTACTCAGTGTCCTAGATTGACAGCTGATACTGAAGGAGTTTTTTTTTTTAATGTTTTTAACTATTGTTTAATTGTTTAATGTGCTTACTCTCTCTTGACAATTCTTGAAAACTCAAACCAACTGATTAAAATCCTCATCAGTACAAGAGGAAAAACAATCATTATTTCTCCTCTTTAACGCAATAGAAATAAGTTTACATTCTCAGTCTAGGCTATTTTATGTAGTTAATTACATACACAAAATTACAAAATGAATCCGCTTAAAACCTGAGAGACTTAGTAATGCACTTGATTGGTGCTATAAAATATTCTGATTACATGCCCATGCAAGCGATTTACTCTTTGATAGTTTGCAAAGATGAGGAAGTAGTCCCTCTCTTCTCAACTTGTAGGGATGTTTTTAGATGAAAAACACTAAGCATTAGTGCCCAGTCAAATCTTATCACATGTAAGGTTGGTCTGAAGAGTGCCCATTAGTGTTTAAAGTATTAAAGCAAGAATCTCAGCCTACTGACTGAGGTTGAGAAGCTCTTATTATGCCAAGGAATGGAAATGGGTACTTGAAATGGGTGAGGATGGAGTCAAGTGGAGGGTCGTAAATGAATGAAGAGGGAGAAGGAAGCAAAAAATTCAACGTACAGCCTACAACATGATGAAAAGGAGAGGAGGGGTGAGGTGGGAAAGAAGGTAAGGATATTGAAAGGGGTGACATCGATCAGGATGCATCGTACTCATAAATTGCTTTATTGAATAGCAACGACTCCATTTTACAAGTACTTGAAGATAATAAAAAATAGCTTACAGAAAAAGAGAATGGACATGATTGAGAACCCCCCTTTAGCTCAGCCTCATTTCCACAACTGTCTCCATCACAGCTGGTAATCCACGCCCCACCAATTGTAACTGCGTAAGTTATCTTCTACCACATCTGTTTAGAGCTTCCTTGATACCAAATTGAGTTTATTTCTTTGTCTCACAGGATGCAAAACAAATTATTGAGACCTAAAGGAAATGTTGAATATAATATAGTCATCAACGAAGCCATTAGCAGCCAAGACGTTTTTCTACAAGATCTTGTTTTGAATATTCTGCACATGTCTTTGAACAGCTCCTGGGAGGATTTTGAGGTCTTTTGCCCTTGTTATAAAGGGTTGTTAAAAACACCTAATTAAGAAAGAACACAGAGATTCTGGGTGGCCTCTTTAGTCTCCTCAAGCAGAGGTACTTTTTGTGACTAGTTCCTTTAAGGAAGGTCAATGAAGAAATTCAACCTGAGGTGATAATTCAGGAAGATATTCAGACTTAGGTTGAATATTAGAAGTTCATAGAATGCCAAGTGTTCCATAGCTGGTGAATAATTGCCCTTGCTCATGTACGATTTTCTGAAAAAATAAAAAAAAAAAAACTATCAACTGGAGAGGGAATTAAAATGTACTTTGATAGTTTAGTGAATACTTTCATTTCTGCTAACTCGTATAATTAGTGAATTATTTGTGTGCTTCATAGTTTTAAGGCAAGGTCTTGCTGCATATTCCCTGCTGACTCAGAACTTACTTGATTGAAACTGCCAGACAATTTAGGGACACTAAAGTGCCATTTCTCTATGTTTAAGAAATGAGAAAAATATTGAATATACCAAGTATAGAAATTTTTAAAAATAAAGATTGAAACTATTTTAACCAGACTTCTGGAGAAGTATAAATGTTTATAAATAGAAATGAATTGTGTATGCTTAAAACATGATTCATTGCCTAGAAAAATCCTAATAAAATGAAATACATAGAAATTTTTAAAAATATTAAATGCAAAGTGAAGGATGGAAACATTTTATAAAGTAAACCATTAGTAAGCTTCACTAAGCTTCAGTGAGTTGTGTTATAACTTCAGACATCGTTTTATATATACATATATATGTATGTATATATGTGTATATATACATACTCAGATATCTCACAAACTTTAGACATGGCAATATTTAGAAAACCGCAAAGCCAAACATGTTCACAAATTCCAGCACATATATGACAAATAATTTCAAGGGACATCAAGGTCAAATTATTGAAAACGTATCAAAGAGGGCATCTTAAATATACTCACAGAACTGAGATGCTTTAGAGAGAATAACAAAGGAAAGACAAGATCAGATTGCTTATCCCACATAATGGAAAGTACAAGTCCTTATAAATTTACTTTCTCAAATAGCCAAAGTAAGAGAAAAATACAAAGGAGCTTAATACTGTCATATTTTATCAACTGATCAGTGTAACGTTTTTAAGAATTGAGTTGAGAAGAAGAGCTTAGTGGGTAAGCATTTGAAAAGCTAGACTAATGCAAGTCTGAAATGTAAGAATTCCGTCTGCTGTAACATACATATCAATCTCGCTGACAACCCCATGTTACTTTGTTCCAAAGGGTAGCACAGTATTCAAGAGTTGAGTAGATCAACAAAACGTGCTCATGTCATTGTGGGAGATCCCTGGCCTTGAAGAACTCAGACATGTCCATGGATTAAGAAGTCTACGTGTGGGGCTGGGAAGGTGGCTCAGTGGTAGAGCGCTTGCCTTGCATGCCTGAGACCCTGGGTTCGATTCCTCAGCACCACATAAGCAAAAAGAAAAAAGCTGGAAGTGGCACTGTGGCTCAAGTGGTAGAGCGCTAGCCTTGAGCTGAAGAGCTGAGGGACAGCACCCAGGCCCAGAGTTCAGGCCCCCCGACCCAACCGCAAAAAAAAAAAAAAAAGAGGTCTACGTGTGTGCATGTGTGTGCATGTGTGTGCATGTGTGTGTGCGTGTGTGCGTGTACATGTGAGTGGGGTAAAGGGTGTTGTTCTAATAGAAAATGCACAGTTTTCCATTTCTCTCCTAACAAGGAGTCCCTAGAAAAAGGACTTAAGAAAGACATCTGTCAAAGGCTCCCAACACATCTATCCGTCAGTGTCCTGAGACTAAGGATTTAATCAAGGCAAGAGCATGGTCAGCTAGAAGGACCTATGTCCTTCCTTTTGATTCCCTTCAGAGACAGTTTGGGTAGAACTCTGCTCCAACTCTGGTGTAGGCAGGGCAACATTTCTCAGTCCTGCCAGATAAAGTGTTCAGAACTGCTGGTAGCAGAGTCCAAGGATGGCACAAAAAGCAACATTCACAGAAGGCAGGTGAACTCTTCTATGCAAGATTTTAACACCAGCAAACTTAATAGGAAGGATTAATAAGATCCTTCAAGAAGATAGGGATAGAATATGGAAGTCTGAATTAATATAATTACCAAAGCGTATGTTAAAAAAAATAAGGGGAAATTGTGGAATCAAAAACAATAACAAAGGAAAAATTATATTAAGTGAAGTAAGCCAGGCCCAAAGAAACATAGGTCCCATGGTTTCCCTTATTTGCAATATATAGTATAGGTATGAGTCAAGCAGAAAAAGTCAGAGAATGTGATGTTAGGAAAACAAACCCTCAAATATGTATTTTAATGTTTTTGTTTCTTTCATGCATGTGTTTCTAACGCATTTATAAGATTATTTCTTTGTTGCTTTGTATGTCCCTCCCCCACAGTGTAACCCCCGCTTTTACTATATTTGATGTCAGTATAACATGTGGAGGAGACGGGGACAAACAAGTCATTTAAGTCATTTAACAGGTGGACCTGTTGCAACAATGAGAAGTACAAAATGTCATGTCAAAACCAGCTTTACAATGTCGGTGGGGGGGGGGGGAAAGGGGGGGTATGATTGGGTGGGGGGGAGGGGGGAGGGGGGAAGGGAGGTGAAGGGTAAACAAAGGAGGAGGCTGCAATGCTTGGTAAGAAATGTATGCATTATCCTGCCCATGTAATTGTAACCCCTCTGTACAGTATGTTCTCAAATAAAATTAAATTAAATTAAAAAAAAAAAAAAAAAACAATAACAAGCTGGAAGTCAGTGGCCCGCACCTGTAACCCTAGGCAATCAGGAGACTGAGATCTGAGGATCAAAGTTGGAAGCCAGCCTGGGGAAGAATGTCTGTGAGGTACTTATTTCTGATTAGACAACAAATAGCAGTAGTGGAAATGTCCTTCAATTGGTAAAACACTATCCCAGAGCAAAAAACACACAGGTCCAAGTTCAAGTCCTGATACTAGCACACAGACACACACACACACACACACACACACACACACACACACACATAATCTTGATTGTATATTGGTTTTACATGCCAATATTAGCAAATAATTCAGTGAAACAAAAGCGAATGTATATAGAGACACATACAGAGATAGGAATAGATTTGATATTGGTACTGAAAATTGAACTTGAGGGCAAGCCCTCTACAACTTAAGTTATGTGGCTAATGATGTAGCTTTTCCTTCAAAGCCAGGCGGGCCTGCGCCCCATCCTCCTTCTTGTGGATTCTTTTGTTCCAGAGCACTATGATAATAATTATAATAGATGACTAGTTTTGATATTTCTTAGAGTTTCCTTTAAAAATTCTTATTAAAAAACAAACTTATTATGTGTTTCATAGGAAACACATAGGAAATACATAGGAAATAGCATGGTGCATCAACTATGCTTTAAAATATTTCACAACAACATTAGAAATTAGACAAAAGCCTTGTGGCAGTAACTTGATAACAATTGTTGAAACTGAATCACAAATATTTGGGGCGATCATTATGTTATTTCTTTTTTAATTTTTTAGTCTGTAAAGGTGATGCAACAGAGTGGTTATAGTTACATAAGTCAGGTAATGAGTACATTTCTCTTTGAACAGTGCTACCCCTCCCTCATTTTCTCCCAGTTTTTACCTTCCCAACTCACCTCCCATCCAAGTTGCATAATTTATTTCCAGCATAGAATCTGTGTAAACATCACTGCTGAATTGTTTCACCCTTGGTCCCACCATTTCAGTGCTTTCCCCTTCCCTCCCCCAATCAGATGTACTTATATGTAAGACAAGGTACAGAGATCAAAAACAGGGACACAAGAAATAAACCAAATAAAATAATAACCACACTCTACAATAAAAATAAACCTCTCGTGTTCATTTCTTGGAGTGCATTTTGATAAGCATCCTTTTATATGATCATATGCACGCAGCTATTAAGCCCCTGTGATCCTCTCCTAAGAATATCCTCCTGTGGTCTCACTGTGTGAATGTTTAGTGTCTTGTTTAAATAATCATGGCCAAGTGTAGATATTTTTTGTTTTTCACTATCCATTGGGTTTCTTATTTGCATTTAAAATACACATTGGCTTGGGTGAAGTTCTAATGTTGCATTTGGGACCTTATGCTAGCTAGGCAGGTGCTCTACCTCTTTTCTCTATTCCCAGGCTTTAGTTTGAGATAGGGTTTTGCTTTGAAGCTCAGATCTGACTGGAGAGTGATCCGTCTATTTATGCTTATTGGAAAACAGACTGGTAGCACCATGTCTAGTTGTTTCTAATGTTTCAAAAACATCTTTATCTGTGTGCTAGTCTTAAACCATATCCATCCTGTTCTGAGCCTCACGCATAACAGGGATCATCCGCTACCTCCCACTCTTGATGGAGATAGTGTCTCTCAAATAGTTTGCCTAGGCTGTCTTGGGATTTTCACTCCTTGTTCAGGAAGGACTACATAATGAGGCTGTAGTTTTATGTTTTGATTTTAAAAAAATCATGAAAATAACAATTCTATGTTTAAATCAGCAAAGTAGGAAAAAATAGCAAATAATTCCAGTCATTGATAAAAATGAGGAGAAAGCAAAATGGTATACGATACTCATAAAATAGAAATTTTGGAGAAATATTCTTTAAGAATACTTTAGGTAAAAAAAAGAATACTTTGGGTAAACAGCATATTTAAAATCCATTACTCTGTAAAACAGCAGTAGCATCTTACCTAAATAAATGCTTAGAATTCTAGACTAGAAAACAAATATAAATTGGATAAACTTAAAAAAATATTATAGAGAAAGATTATAATGCCATATGATAACCTTTTCACATATTGTTTCAAAATTGTCAAGCAAGGCCTATGATATTATTGAGAATGAAGATTTTTTGGTAGAACAATAAGTGTTGGGATAAAAAACTGAATAGAACTTTTTTACAGTTAGTACCATGACAGTAGAAAGTGAAATTGGTTTAAAAGTCAAAGGTCAAAAATTTTCATCAAAATTTCCTCACTCTAAAATATGGCAAGCAGTGATAATGATACAATCTACATTTGAAATAGTTAATAATTTAAAATAAAAAGTTAAATATTGTTGTATAATTCTAAGCTGTATCAAAACAGATATGAATGTCCTTCTGTTTTAAACTTCAAGTATACATGACATCTACAAGAAATGTGAATGAAGGCTGGTATTATTTATATCCACCATGGACTATGACAGCTTTGTTTACTGTTTTATATTTTTAAGATATAATTGTATTGTGGCCAGGTGGTTTAGGGGAAAGAAAAACTTTTAATACTGATCCAGTTCTGATTGAGGGCTGGTGGCAGCTGTCAGCAATGCTGGCTGAGGCCCACTCCAGGACAGTCCAGGTAACTCAGGAAAAATGCTGACAGCTAATTCTGTGTGAAATGGTCCCTCTGTCACCTCCAGTGGCATATCTGCCCTGCATTTGCTATCTTGAGTATATTTTCCCAATCAAGTGGAATTTAGTCATTACCTGAAGAATATTTTGATATGGGCATCAAACATGTTAATTCTCTGTCTCAGTATGGTTAGTCTCATTGCAGTGTGACTATTATGTATGCATACTAGGGTTTCATGATTAAGTTGTAGCATGTTGTACACTCCAAAGTACATAATGAATAAAAACAAAAAAAATTAGTAAAATAGTGACTAACATAATAAATATGTTAATATGTTTATATCAAAAACAACATCAATCATTCTATGTCCAAACAAATCATATGAATTGAGTAGTAAGGAGAATTTTTCATCTTAAGCACCACACCATATTATATAATATTACATTCAGCAACTTGGAATGACTTATCTAATGCCAAGTATTTAGTTAGGAGTAAAAATTGGACTAAAGTTCACTTCCTTGCTTTACTGAATGAAAAAAGAAATGCGTAGATTTCAACCATTGTGAACCTGTCCCTAATGTTCCATCCATTTTATTTACACTGTATAAAGATCTAGAAGGAGCTTTATTCATTTAACTCATGAGTCATTCTTGAAAGTAGATATAGTAAAATGTTTTGCATGGTCTTCTTTTCAGACGACTTTCCCCCTGGTTCTGAAGACTTGAATCAAGTGAAAAGGAAGAATCAGTCAGAATGACGTATTTGGTGGCTGTATGGGGGAAGATAAAAGGTGAGGCTGAGAAAAGCGGATGGGATAAATATAGAAGCATAATCCTATTTGTGATCTCTTAGAAATCAGGAGACACGTGGCTGCCTCGCGGGTGACAGCGCACAGGCACAGCGGTGACTTTCTCAGACACACGGGAGTAAATCCCAATAGAAATGTGTGTGCAAAGAGCTTGCACATGTCAGTGCGAAAGACACAATATTCTGGGCTAGAGACTGTGATAGAACTTATCTCCAGAGCATTCATTTCAAAGTCCAAGGAAATGAATGACCCTTCTGTCCTATGTTTGACCTCTCCTGCACAGTACTTTACGTTTTGACTGTCACAGAAGAGCCCTGTGCCACAGCTGCGGTAACACAGGACCAAATGCCATTCTTAGAGCTGTAATCTCTTGGACATCACACAGACTTCCGGTTGACTATTTCTGTCTTTCCATCAGATATGCAGGACAAGTGGCTTCATTGCTAGGCTGGATGTCTGAGCTGCATTCTTGAGCAGTGGGGAAAAAATGTGGACTAAAAAGAACTGTGTTTGGAGTGTGGAAAGTTACCAACAGAGAGCATGAGTGTGAAAAATATGTAGAATAATATGACTGATTTCAGTTTAGGAACTATAAACATCTTAACTCCTTAATTCCTCTAATCCCACCTTTCCATAATCTCGCAAAAAATTTTTTTTCCTCAGTCCTCTGAATCTATTTATTTGGAAAAGATAGAAAAACAATTATCTCACAGTTGAAAAGTACTCAAGAAAATCAAACACTTGAAATTTATGCTAACATCTTATCATTCAGCCGCTAAATGTAGTGATGTAAAATCATCTTGTTAGATGAAGGGCTGGAATTAAGCATTCAAAATTATTCTCCTATTTTAAGAAAAAAAATATTGCAAGCAAGTGTGGACAAGTTTGAAGGACAATGTAAAAAAAAGAATAAGTTAGACACCATCTTGAATAGGAAAGAATATAATAGATGAAATTCCCTGGCGTGATTATTTGTATATCTATATCTATATAATTAATAAATACATGCACATAATTTATATGCCTTTCTAGGGTTGTTCTCCAACTGTCAGGAGTTGAAAATATTCTTCCAAAAGCAGCTCAGTAGAGCTGAGATTACCACAGTGGTGTAAAGATGACCAAACAATGAAATTCCTTCTTCACCTTCTCAATTGTCTGACCTTGGGTAAAAAGCTCCATGTCTGACACCTCAACTCATATCATGTGAAATTTGGGAATATTACTGTACATCCAGAAATCTATCAGATGATTTGATGCACTCAGATTTTGCCTGACACAATTTATATATATAAATATTATGTTCATTGTAATCAATCTCATAGACAATTAGTGATAGGTAAGTGTAGAAGCCCCAGAATTTCTGTTGTCAAAATATGAAATATACAGCCAACTCTGAAAACAACACACACATGTACAAAATCTTCAAAAACGCCTTTGGCAGATTTAGTTTAATACATGGGCAAGCTATTTTTTTCCCTCGACATGAATAAGTGACGATTACCTAAACTGTCATCATGTTTGGACTAGGACAATTCAACCCAAAACAATCCTGGGGTGACTCAGGATCATCTCAGTTTCAAAGGAGACTAATCATGAATTTGGGAATGAAAAAATATTATATTCAATACACTTCCACAATTCTAAACTGAATCTAATTAGAAATTATCTTTCAATAACCTCTTCTTGGTTGCATAATGATAATTATTCCATCTGTGAAAACTTATAAAATATATAATGAATTTTTGAAGGCTGTTGTAAAGCTGAAATACTGATTGCCACTAAGCCTGAATTCTTTTGGAGCAAAGCAGATGGCAATTAATGTAATGGCCCCATCTTTTGAAAATCATTGAGAAGGTTTGGCCAAAATGATGCATGCAAAAATCTGTATTTTGTAATGTCTAAGAAATTTCCAAGCTTTAATAAACCTTAAAAACAATCTCTTAAAATATGTTTCTAAAATACTTCTTGATTAAGAGGAAAAGTTTCACTCCACCAAATTATTAAAATAGGATTTGAATGTTTGAGGGAAACAATCACTCCAAAACCTCATGGGAAGCAGGCCGCTGTGGGGCAGATAGATGGTGATATTTACTTAGGGATGTAGTTACAGACTCTTACCCTTTTCTCTTGAGTGATTTTCTATAAAGAAAAGGATGGAAAAGACAACAGAGAGATTCAAATTGCAGCCCCCTGCCCTTAATCTCAGAAACAACATAGAATACCCTTACAGCAATTCCTCAAAGATCTATTTAGTATTGCCACAATACTTACTTCAAAAAGCTTCTCCATATTTGTGTAAAATGATATAAATGCTTATCTGTGTACTTAATTACAGTAACAAAGAGAACATAAAATGTGTTAGGAAATGGAAAAAAGTAAAAACAAACTGTTCAAATGTTCTGTGTAAATATGTTAAGGCACCAATATTACTTCTTGTCTTCTAATTCATTTCAACATTCTGTTTAATATTTAATTTGTTACATCATTTTTGTTTCAATTGTAGTTGCACTGCAATTTAATTTTCATTGAAATGATGTTGATCTTTTCACCAGTGCTTTATAGAAGGATCTTCAACTCCAAGACATTAAATCTACTGTCCTATGTTTTCATAGACCATACTGAATCCAAGGCTATCTATCTATTGTATTGAATTAGTGGAATACACAGATGAATTCTTATCTTCAGAAAGGTGTAATATAAATAAGTCAAGTGAAAATAGAAAAGAGACGATTGGATGTCAAAAGAGCTTGCTTAGGTAAGGAATATGGAACTTTAAACTCAAAGTGAAGAGATGTTAAGAAACATTCAAGCTGAGCATGTTGGCTCACACCAATGCCCCGAGCTATGTCTGAGGATGAAGTTGGGAGACTGAGGCTCAAGGCCAGCCCAGGCAATGCTAGCAGGGGTCTCCATCCATGAGGCAAATTAAAAGCCAGGACCTGAGTGCATCCCCAGTGAGAAAGCATAAGAAAACAAAAGAAAATTTACATGTGTTTAGAGAAGGTGCTTAGTACACTTTTATTCCACATGAAAGGAAACTTGTAGAGATTTTCCTACTTTTCCAGAAATCTCATGTCTCTAAAGAAAAGCTTAGCTCAAATTCACAAATTTTCACTTAACTCTAATAAGAATGGAGATGTTCTGTGGTAGAAATCTTGTATTTTTATAGATTGCTTTCTTGCAATTGGACAGTGTTATGTGACTAGTTGTTTGTTTGTCTTTTAATAAGTTCTTTATTATGAAAATACCGTACAGAAGGTTACAATTACATGAGCAAGGTAATGAGGCACTGTTGCCTCCTCCTTTGCTTTTCCCCTACCATCACTTCCTTCCCATCTCCACGACCCCCCCTCAAAGTTGTAAAGTTCATTTTTCGACATAGCATCTCATACATCTCATTGTTGAAATTGGTCCACCTGTATCCCTATTTAAACAATTCTGTAAGGAAGAATGAGTAAAAGTGCTATCTGCTCCATCAGAATCAAGAGGTACAAAGAGTTATGATGCTTTAGTCTTATTTTTCTTGATTTGGACAACCACATGAGGAAAACACACCTTGTCTGAGCACTTAGTGATGGGGAAACCTAGCACTGTCTCCCGGGAACCTTTTGTGCTGCTGCTTCTGAGGGAGCTAAGTGGTTACTCTAATATAGCTTATGTCTTGTAAGGGAGGTGGCTGCATCCACTTAGCGTATCTAACATGCAAACAGAGAAGATAGCTGCCTTCCCTAACACAGGAAATTTGTTATATCACCTTGATTCCAAATGGAAATATGTACGAAAAATAGAAAATTTTTTTCTGATTCTTTTAATATACGAAACAGTAAAATATGCCTTTAGGAATTTGGTATAGTTAAAAAATAGTAATTAAAGAAAGAAAACATTCATGAATATATTTAATTTGAGGTACAAAAATGAATAACAAAAGAAGCACAATAAACCTCTAAGTCTCAAATGTCTTCAAGTTGAAGTTGATACCCAGTACAATAAACATAGCTCCTTCAATGATTAAGCACTAAGTAAAATCTGGATGGATTCTAAATAGATTGCTGAATGAATGTCTCTTTTTCCTCAAAATTTTAAATTGTGTGAACTACAAACTCATTTAAATATGAGCAGAGAAAGTTTTATATGCTCTGTATAAAGGAATTACATTTTATGTAAAATAACTCCTCATTATTTTCTTTAAAATCATTATGTCATATAACAAAATGCCGCATTATCCCTTTTGCGGATGATAGATAGATCCTATCCTCAAAATACCTGGAGATTCTCTCAGAAGGTTTTCACATGAAGTATTTTCAACAAAGTATAAAGATACAAAATCATCATATAGGAAATAAAAGGTTATTTAAATATACTGATAACAAATTCAATGCAAAAAATGAAATATAATATTTCAAAAAGCCTCAGAAAATTATTGAAATACCAAGGCCTAAATTTATCCAAAGAAGTAAAAAGATCTCTACAAGAGCCATATAGTCCTGAAGGGGGAAATGAAGCAAAGATCAGTAGGCAGAAAGATTCCTACATTCATAAAATGACAGACTTAATTTTGTGATAATGTCTATGCTAGCAAAGGAAATGTACAGATTCAACTGAATCCTCCTCAAAATTCCACTGGCATTCTTTGCTGGAATAGAGGGAATACATTCCAAAATTATATGAAAACACAAAGACTGCTACCTAAACCAAGCTTGAGTATAAACAACAGTCCTGGAATTATTGCCATAATCCCTGAGTCAAAACCATACTGGAGAGCCACAGGAGCAGAAATGGTAGGGCACAGACACAAAATCAGACAGGCTGATGGATAGAATAGACTAGAAGATTTGTCAGTAAAACCCACAGCTACAGGGCTGGGGATGTGGCTTAGTGGTAGAGTGCTTGCCTAGCATACATGAAGCCGTGGGTTTGAGTACTCAGTACCACATAAACACAAAAAGGTGGAAGTCATGGTGTGGCTCAAGTGGTAGAGTGATAACCTTGAGCAAAAGAAGCTTAGGGACAGTGCCCAGGCCCTGAGTGCAAGTCCCAGGACTGGACAAAAACAAAAACACCAAACAGCTACAATCATCTGATTCTCAATTAAGGTGCCACAGAACTACACTGGGGAAAAGACAATGGCAAGTGGTATTGGGAAAACTAGATTTCCAAAAATGGAAATCAAGAATAAGTTCTGGTAATGTTAAGGTAGAAGATGAACTCTTACCCAGTTAATGTAACTGAACCCAGCCTTTATGTAAATTAGTATAACATTTCCTCAAAAAACTACAAGCTGACTTATCATATGATCCAACCATACACCTCTACCTCTTCTTGGCATATAGCCCCAAAAGATCAGTCAGCGGAGATGCTGTGATGTGAGCATAGCTGTCTATATAATGACACTCTTCATTTCATAACAGCCAAATTATGGAATCTTCCTTAGTGTTCCTCAGTGTTGTGTAAGTCGAAAGTCGTATGTATGCTAACAGACCTTGATGCTGCCATCAAGAATAACATGGCAGCATTTGCCAGAAATGGGGTGGAACTGGTTTGCATCATGTTAAGTGAAACAAGCTAGAATCAGGAAGACAAATACCTTATTTTCCCTCACATGAGGAATTCGGAGGGTAGAAATAAAAGGAGATGAGAATAAAAGGTGCTTTATTGGAAATTAGGAAGAGAAAATAGGAGAAGGCAAAGGGTGATAGAGGGGAATGAAAGCTAGAAAATCAGCCAGTTATGTGTGTGTATTAAGATGTTACAGTGACACACAGTACTTGGCACAATTATTATGCACTAATAAAAATGTCACACATTCTGATCAAAGCCATATGATGAATTTTGTGCTGTTGTTTTTTAACATTTCCCTGAAAAATTCATAGATCAAGTTTTTCTCAACTGTGCACATACCTATAAAATACCAGATAGTTTTAAATATTTAAATATAATTGAGACAAAATTTAATATTAGTAGCTTTATCAAGTACTTATTGCATAAAATAATAGGACACTTTAATAAAAAATTAATCAGTTAATTGTCCAGTGAATATACAACTACATTTTGACCTATCAATAAACCAATATATAGACTAGTCTAAGTACATATACATATATATAAACAGATTCTTATTTTTATTAGTCAATGAATTTGAAGTCAAACACTGACATGCTGTCACACTGTACACGCACTGGTTAAAGAGAGAACAGAATTACAAATAAGAAACATTTTGTTATGTAGTTACAAAGAAGAGTAGTACTTATGTGAGATACATTCATATCCAACTGAAAAATGCCATTGTAGTCTATTTCTATTCTATCATTCTCCATAGGGAAGGGTTTACAGTCTGCTTCACCTCATCAAGAATGAGCTCAACTAGTCTAGAATTTGCTTACAGACAAATAGGATCATCAAATTCAGTATTCGCATAGATGTATCTATATCCTTTTCTCTTTATCTTTTACGGTGTTCTATTGATGGTTTATGTTTGCCTGTATATCCTATAGTATTTGTTTATCAAAGAAAGTACATAAAGATTTTTAAGATTAAAATGAACAGCAAACATTGGAAAAAATTAACTATCATCTGATTTTAAGGTACAAAATAGAGGCATTTTCCTGCTCTATGATTTATGCACTGATTGTACATTTCCAACAGAAATGGCATCTCTAAAATTTTCACATAGAGAAAAATAGCTGGCTTCTTTTAAGGAATGCCTGGTGTGCTGAAATGATTCCCGTTTTACTGCGTCTTGCAAGTGCACGATTTCTGTTTATCAGGTAAAATCTTAGAATGAAAAGACAGAGAAAATGTGTATTGTTGCTCTTCTTTGTTAGTCACTGCGCTACATTTCAAATTTATTTGCTATATCAAAGTTGAGTTTCTGAAAATTGAAAGTTTTATTTCAATCTTAACACACACTGTGATGGCTCTGACTGTTCCCACCGGGTAATTCATGTGAGAAATTCTGCTAAAAAAAACATTCATGCTTCACTAATTCTGGAGCATTCTGCAAAATGAGAACCACGTCATCTTGGTAGAGTCTATCAGCTTTTTCAAGAGGGCATAGAACCTTTGAAAAAGAAATTAATCTGCAACAAGTTCTGGATGACAGCTCTTATTGCCAGCAGCTGGAGTCCCTGGGAGTGGGGGGGGGGGGAGATGGGGGTTGCTTGGAGCACCCTCTGAAGTGTGCTCTAGTTTGCTTTTTCTTGAAAGAATCAAACACCTTTCTGGTCAATGCGGTAATGTAATGCAGTTACTGAATCTTCATTTACCAAATCTGCAAACTGCCTTCACATAGCAGAAATTCTTTTGCTTTTAATTGGTTTATTTCAGTTACACAGGGATGAGGGTAAGCTTTCATCATTAAATTTCCATACTGCTGTATTCAAATCAATTACACCCCTCTCTTATACCCCTGCACACTTGTCTTTTAGAAAGGATGTCACCAGGGCTGGGAAGGTGGCTCAGTGGTAGCGTGCTTGCCTTGCACGTATGAGGCCCTGTGTTCGGTTCCTCAGCCACACATGAGCATAAAAGCTGGAAGTGGTGCTGTGGCTTAAGTGGTAGAGTGCTGGCCTTGAGCTAAGGAGCTGAGGGACAGCATCCTGGCCCAGAGTTCAGGCCCCACAACCAACACAAAACAAAAAGCAAGAAACAAAAAACAAAGGATGTCACCATAGATTTCTACTAGAGATGCTTACTAGGCTGTGTATAGGGGCCATGCTCCTGTGTATTTGTGTCTCTATTATATCAGAGTGAATATATCCATGTGGAAAGACAATATATTATATGTTATATGTATATACTTATATTATTATAAACAGTATAGAGAATTTATTACATAAACCCACATCTTATATATGCGCATAGGCAATCTTATTGAATCAGCAGTTGTTTAATCCAAATATCATCTTCCTTACAGAGATACAAACTCAAAAAGAGTAATTTCCTAGAGCTAAAGTATACATTTATAAAATGAAAACATTTTCTGTTCTCTATGACTACTTCTATAGTTGCGCATTGCATGTGATTTTATTTCCTACCTAAATGTACTGAGTATTTTAGCAAATTTAGTTTGAAATTCATAAAATCATAAAAATCATAAAATCATAAGTCATTTAGTTAAATAAACCAAAAGGATTGAAACAAAATTGGATATATTTCATATCTTGGATTTTTCTTAATTTACTCTTTTGACCTTTTTATATTAGATGGTTCTCTTTTTTATTGTGTATCATTATATACATGTACCTATGTATCTATTTTTATTTATGTGAATTATGTAACTATTTTAAGAATTTTAATGAAAATAGAAAGCTTCATATTCAAAAATCATATTATAAGAAAAAATAAGTTAATTGCAAGCTAATATAAAAATAAATTATTTTAAATACAATGTTTAGTGTTGAAGATCTTGAAAATTCTATTATGAAAAATAGTTATTAAGAAATAAATATTTGTTTTCTAAGTAACTTTAATCACAATTCTAAATGTCACAATTTCATGGCCTCAGAGAACAAAGTGTATGATGGCATATAAAATAAAATCCCGGAGAAAGAAGTAGCGTAACAACTATCCATTCATCCAACAAATGTAAGTTTTAAATGTCTTAAAATAGACTAGTTCTCACAAGCACTTTTCTCAGAAGAAGTTGAATTCACAAATTTCCATTGCATTTTATTTTTTAAAGAATGTTTTCCTTACAAAGATCGAACTAACCACCATTTCTCAACTTCTTTGTCAACTTCTTTTCTATCTAGTCAATAAGAAATTATGTACACAATGCAAAATATGAAGAGTTGCCACGGTCTTCTTACCTTGACTAGCTGCAGGCTCCTGGGCCTCTGAAGAAACTGAACTTCAGACTTTGATGAGAGTCACAAGAAAGTGTAAAGAAGAGTTCTTTAGTGAGCTTCAGGGAATTCTGAACAAGCATTGCTCTGAGTGCAGACATTGTGTGCTGAGGACAACACGGCCAGTTTGTCACTGCTTACAGAATGCTATTTTCGCTTCTCTGAGTAGAGTCCTGAACACTGAGCCTTTGTGCAAAAATATCATAAGGGCACTGTGAGGTTCGCTCATACTCTAGGATTGAAACACAGACAGTTGAGCAAGTAGTATGAGCTAATTCTCTCTGATTTCTTTCCTCTTGTCTTTTTTCCCCCTAAACAATGAGCCAAAATAAAATATAAGTACTTACCAGCTTGAGGTAAAAAGGAAGAAAGTTATGTAAGAAAATTCTGCCACTAGAAAGAACACACCCTAAAAATTACCAGTTTAAACAAGCACAGAAATCTCTGAAGGGGCAAAATATCTCTATGTCTATGTCTTCCACTTGTTTTTAATTGAGTTACTTATGCTCAAGACCAAATAAAATGAGTAACAAGTGGTAAATTACAATAACCAACATTTTCTATAAAATATATATCTATGTATTATTTATATCCATATATACATTTAGTTGTAAAACAGTTACTTATTATGAAAGACACAACATTTTATGGCTTCCTTGAAGCTGTTTTTACAATTTTTTTTGAATCAAATCAGAGATAGATTAAAATATGAGGAATTCCTTAAACCATAATGAATTTATTTAAAGCAATATTTTAAACTTTAAATATGCAATTATTGTAAGGAGAAAGTCTGTAATTTCAATGCTATAACTAGGACTACATGCAAGTCAATTTTTAAAATAATTTTAAGGGGAAAATAATAGGAAAGAGATTAGATTTCAGCTAATAGTTGTTGGGAAGTAGATTACATGCTGACGGATGTATTTAATTGAACAGCCAAAATTTTTAGTTACAATTTGCCTAAAAATATCAGGTGCCACTGTATCCAGAAGCCAAACTGACAGATATACTCTGTCCACTGGCATCTTTATAGACGATCACTAAGTATCCTTATTATTCTATTCATTAATTATCCTATCTTTTGGGGATAAGTAGAATTTATTTTCTTTGGGAACAGGTATGTGAGCAGTGAGGACATCCCCCTAGTACTGACAGCTGCTGTGACTGGGGAGCCCTCTTCCTCACCCATGCCCAACTGGGCTCATTATGTTATTTTTAATCAACTTTGAGCAACTGAGGAAAATGCTAAGGGTTTTTTTTTTTATCAGTCATGGGGCTTAAACTCAAGGATTAGGAACTATCCCTGAGCTCTTTTTGACTTTTTTATGGAGCCACAGCTCCATTGCTAGTTTACAGGTGTTGATTGGAGATAATAATCTCATGGATTTTCCTTCCAGGGCTGGCTTCAAGCTGCAATTCTCAGGTTGTACCCTCTTAAGTAACCAGGAGGCATGATTCAGGGAAAGTAGTTTAAACAGACACTTTCATACATGCTTTGGCTAGTGAATCTACTCAGCAAGATCCTTAAATTAACCTTACTTTTCATGTTGTCCAAATAACTTTGCTATGAGTCTCGGTGTACTATCCTGCTTTCAGAAATCAAGCAATAATTCCAACATTTCAAAGACCTCATACTTACCTCTGAGATATAGCTGGGAAACACACCACTTTGAACATACAAGCATGACTCTTCGTATCAGAACTTCTCTGTGTGGTTTTCCCTCAAGTTCTTCCCCACCCAGAAGTTTAAATATTCAGAACGTTTGTCTTGATATCATCCTGCGTGTTGTTCTTCATTCTTTATGTAAAATACAAAGCTCAGAAAGTGATTAATACTAATGTTCTTGGAGGTTGGAAGTTGAAAGACACAATTACGTTAGTAAAGCTAATGATGTTTATTCACCTTGAACTTCCAAATCCACACCTTGGCTCTGAAAATATATTGCAATGGACTCAGATTTAAAACATTAGTCACTCAGCATGGTGCTTTGTCTGTGTTTATCTAGCTGTAAGACAACAAATATAACCCACACAGTAACATCACCACCTGAAAAAATGCAATCAGATATAAAACCTATGATTATCTTAAAAAATTCCCTAATTAGCCCATACAGCTGAAAATATGTCCAAACACATCATGAACAATTGTTGAAAATATGCTTAAAGTTCTAATGGAGGATCTTCATTAACCTTAATTCTTAAATCTGTGCCTTTTTCCAGGTCTCCACTTGATATGTGCCTTGGTTACATGTTTTTCTGACCTTATCAAGTTTGCAAGTACATTTCTTTTATTTTTGCCCCTCAGTTGTAATTTGGGTTGTTTTTGCAGTCTTAATTTGAGCATTTGTTTAAAAATTATGATTAAATTTAATAAGCCAGCTGCCAGTGGCATAGGGCTGTAGTTCTACAGACTCAGGAGACAGATCTGAGGATTGAGACAGATTGAAGTTTGAAGCCTGCCCAGGCTGGAAAGTCTTTGAGACACTTTATTTCCAATTAACCACACAAAATCTTGAAGTAGAGCTATAGCTCAAGTGGTAAAGTACTGTGAGCAAAAAAGGTCAGATTCAGGCCCTAATTTCAAGCAACAGGACTGGCACTCTCTCTCTCTCTCTCTCTCTCTCTCTCTCTCTCTCTCTCTCTCTCTCTCTCTCTCTCTCTCTCTCTCTCTCTCTCTGTCTCTCTCTCTCTCACACACATGCACAATATAATTAAACTTACTGTTATCAAACTGTCAACACATAGGCTGGTAGCACTAATCAAAATCAGACTCAGGGTAGCTGCTTGTTTTAATGTTTATATGAATAGTAACTTAATGAGTTTACTTGGTAAGAAGTTTACCCTTGAATTTTAGTATTTGTTGCTGTATGATTTCTATTGGTTGTTCACTGAGGTACAAGCATAGTGAACAAAACAATTGCATAGTTAACATAATAGGCTTTATTTGTCCACTGCTTGGGTTCCTGCATTAGACCCACTAGGATTCATTATTCTACATATGTTATATAAAGACATTATAAATACAGTGATAAGATTAGGCTGCTTTACTCAAAATTCAAAAATTAAGTCACTGGCATGTTGGTTCCTTCAAATTCTCTTATTTGCAAAGAAAGAAAAAAGCCATATTCACAGTAGACTACATAGATACACACACACATACACACCAATACACGCCTACACACATAGACCCTATGTAAATACACAACTGTACCTCCTGTGAGGTTATGCCAATTAGGAGATATAATGGTTTGTGGACAGAAATGTATTAACCAAAGCAAAATGTGGTATATTCAAGGCAAATTCAAATAGTGTAATTCCTTAGAAAGGAAAGTCAAAGTTCAACAAAATAAAACACTGGGAAGTGAGTGCAGTCAAAGGGAAAAGGGCAGAAAAATGAAAAGGAGAAAAAAGCAAAGTTCACTCAAGAATCCAAAATCTAGCCTACAAAATTAAGAAGAGATAGGTAGAGGAGTGACATGACATTTATCAAGGTATATTTCACTTATAATCTACTTTGTTATAGGGCAACTTCTTTGTACAACTACAGAGAGAAAGAAAGGAAGAAAGGAAGAAAGAAGGGAAGGAGGGAGGGAGGGAGGAAGGAAGGAAGGAAGGAAGGAAGGAAGGAAGGAAGGAAGGAAGGAAGGAAGGAAGGAAGGAAGGAAGGAAGGAAGGAAGGAAGGAAGGAAGGAAGGAAGGAAGGATACATTGCACAATCAGAAGCACATATTTTCCTTATGAGAATCAGAGCTATGTCACAAAAGCTATGTGAGGGTTTCTCATAGAAGAATAGACATGAGTTAAGGTGGGCAATTCTTGAGACAAAAATGAATTTTCATCACTGCACAGAACATTCTGGTAAGTAAATAGCAACTCTCATCACAATTGGGGAATTGTACAAATGTCATTTGTGAACAGGCTGAGAGACAAGTTTGATATTTTAGATGTCAGGATTGTGAGATAATCTAAATAAAAAATAAATTAAATATAATTCATCAGTGCCCTGAAGAGCCACCATTTTTTCAAATCAAATGACTAAGGAATGTAAATGTAATGAGGAACTGTAGACACGTTGGTTAAGAGACTTATCTTGGCAGACTTAAGTAGGAAGTCAAACGTCATGCAAATTCCAACCCTTCCTATGAAAACTGGCCTTTAATAAGGCAAGATGTTAATTTCTAATACTTTGCATATACTGTCCAGTGACTGCATCTAGATATGTTAGTTTAGTCCAATTCATTTTGTTGTGAATGATATAATATAGTCTCTATCTTTATCATAGGAATTTGAAGCACACTATTTGTGAAATGAAAATTATATTCATATAGAATGCTTCTGATATATTAAGAAAGAAATTTGTAATGAATTAACTAGAATGAACTCTGTATATCAGAATTATTTTTTGGCTATAATCAAATAATGATGCCAAAACCAAATTTAAAACTAAAAAAATGAAGAAATGTGATGCATATTCATAAAGAACAAAAAAGGGTAGTTGATTGAAAGATAACATTTCTTGTGTTATATGTCCTTTGTGCTATCAATATTTTTTTGCAATTACCACTAACTACTACTATTAGAAGTGTAACAATCTGTTAGGTCAAGTCCTCTATTCTTTGACATTGGGTCTTCTGAGAGTAAGCACTTTTTCCTGAAAATCTCCCAAAGAGTTCCTTCTTTGTCTTATTAAATCATAACTTGTCCATATACGAACAAGATATATACATATATACAATTTTGATATGTATTGACACTATATGAATGTTCTTTATATAAATTCTCTCTATATGTATGTCCATATGTATTCTACCTTTAGCTTTAAGAGAGACTATATAGAGATATAGATATCTAGATATAGATAGATATTCTCTGTATCGAGATACCTATATTCTATCTGTCTATTTCTATCTCTATCTCTATTCTCTCATGTTAGGTTTAAAAAAGTTACTGAGGAACTTTCCCCACCGTTGCATAGATAGGGTTTAGTAGTAGAGTCAGAATTCAAACAAGTATGAACCAAGGTTGTATAGAATAGTATTAAGTCATTGGAAGCAAAAAGTGAAAGAGGAGTATGTGTTTTTACTTCAAGACATTTTCTTTATTAATTATGCAATTATGCAGATCTATTTCCAATTTGCAGCATAACAACAAAATATGTAGAATAAGTGACCATTAAGTCTGTACTTGGATCTGAAAGTAAATGAAGCCTTCTGAGCCCTCTGAGTCTCTTGATTCTGTTTTAGGCCACAGTGTACCGACTCTCTGGAACTGGAACATTGTTGTCGTTATAATTATTGTTATTGTTATTATCATTGTCCAGGATCAAACCCAGGGCCAATCTCAGTGCATTAAGCTTGTTAAATTGGTGTTCTACTACATGAACTATATCTCCAGCCCTATTATTTGCTTGTTATTTTCAAGACAATGAAAACTTCAGTCCATAATGACCTCCAATCTCCAGCCTTCCATTCTGTCTCCCAAGAAGCCAGGATTACAGAGGAGCCCCTAGGATCTGGCCAGAAGTTTACTTATAAGTGGTCTTGGAATTACACTGACTCTTCTCACCAATTCAGGTCTGTTTACAAATGCTCTAGAAATCTCAGTTTACTACAATACTGAGCTGCTCAGAACTCATGATGATCATGATGGGTTTCAGCTGTCAATCAACCACGTAGATATTCCAAATGAAAATATCAAGATAAAAACAAAGTTTTCATTTCATACCTGGAGCATATTTCTTTTATTCTCACATTAAAATCATCGTGGGTGTTGATTATGGACGGAGCTCTCTGGTGTCTTCATTCTAACTTCACTGTAACTACCTTATCTCAAGAAAGTTACTTCTAAAGACTTCCAAAAATACATTCTCATCTTGGTACTGAGGGGTAGGGCGTTAGTGTGTGAGTTTTGGGAATAATTCTACTCTTAATGCTTAGTATTCCTGGCTTAGGACAGCTGAGTTTCTGGGGTTGATATAAAGCAATTTTTTTTATCATGATATGGTTCTGAACTATTATATTTAAAATAATTGAAAGTGAATGTTTCTCAGGTTTGTAGAAGTCACAATTAAAATCATAAAACAAAATACATAAAACCAAACAAGAAAAGCATGAAAATGCTTGCCTGATGTGTTAGAATCATTTTAGGTCTCTAGGTCAAAAAATAAAACCTAAGAAAAATGAAAGAAATCACAGTTTTTACTTATTTTATTTTTCAAATGCCTAATTAGAAAATTATATAATGAACACTTTTATTTACATGTAAAAGATTTTAGTCGTGAGTTTTTTAAATACGTTTTTTATTGTAAAAATACAGTACAGAGGGGTTAGAGTTACATGAGCAAGGTCATGCGTACATTTCCTATCAAGCATTGTTACCTCCTCCTTTTTTTAGTCATGAGTTTGAAAAAGGTCAATCTATACCCAATTGCTTTTGTTTACAGAGAAACATTATAATCAAGCTTCTTGATTGTAAAATTAGGGAATTTATTTATTTATTAAAATTATTTGGAATTATTTCAGAGTGATTGAAGCAGAGATTTTTCATACATATTTTCCTCTTGTTAATAATTAACATTTTCCAACCAGAAGGTCACAGAATGAGATTTTTGAGTTTTACAAAGCAGAGTTAAAGTCCTGACAGGAATAATTACCTGCATATCTTAAAACCAGCCAAATAAAGTAACAATTTTAAAGACACATTAATACGCCAACTTTTGTGGCAAAAAAAAAAAATCATGAAGTAGAATCAGAGGAAAATGGATTACTGCTCAGGAAATTTAGTATGGATTTATTATACCTTTCAATGTTCAAATGTATAAAAAAGAAACGAATAAAACAGCAAGAACAATTCACTCCATTAAAAGTAAACCAGTGAAAGGAAACAGACAAGCCATTTTGACTTCCAAGTCAAAAGAGAAAGGCTCCCACAGGACTCACCAGGGTTTCAGCCAATGACAGGGCAGCCATTCAAACTTCCAGGTCAATTAACTTGCAGGATGCTGCCAGCAATTTTCATTGGTTATTCGGTCCTAAGAGTTGAACTAGACCGTTCCAAAGGCCGGGTGCTACTCCCCATAAGCACCCCAAATGGAAATGACCATTGGCAATTATTAAAATTAAAGATTCTATTCCAATACATAATTGACTCTGGTAATAAACAATGGAGGTAGTAGTCAACATTTAGGATGCTATCTTGTTATACTCACAATTCGTTTCAGGCTAATTTCTTGTTTTTTTCTTAGTAGAAGTGTCTCAGAAAGGGGAGCCTTGATTTATTTTAAAAGGAGCTATTTTCCTTGTGAGTGTGATGATGTAAACATGCATTTAATATTTCATTTTTCAAGGGCAATCCAAAATTATCTAAGATCTAAATACCAACTCAAATTTCCCCTTATTATGTGCTTACAAAACATGCATTTCACATGGGAAAAAATAATATGGAGAAGCTATCATTATCAATAATCCAGGGCCTTCAACTACTTTAGCACTTACTAATTTTATTATCTACTCTCAGAATTCTGTAATCAAGAGCCTAATTTTGACAGTCAATTTTAGTGTTCATATGTGATTATTATGAGTAATTAGCCTTCATATAAAGGACTTTTTTCTAATTACAGAGGTTATTAGATTCATAATCATATGATTAGCAAATAGTTGTTTACTTATTTAATTCATTTATTTTACTTAGAGATGTTATGATGCAAATTATCAATGTCGAAGGTGTTAAACTCCACAAGATTTCATACGCAAATTACTTCATAGAGAAATCTTAGCCCTGTGAATCCAAATCCAGACTTTTTCCTCTTTCCAGCCATGGGTCTCCTAGGGCAATTCTGCATGTACCCTTTGGCTAAAGCATGTTCTGAATTTAGTTCCTTGAAAATCCTTACATCCTTGATAGCTTTTGAAAACCCTTACATCCTGGATATCTTTTCTCAATATAAGACCAAATAGGTTAGTGGGGTTTTTTTGTTGTTGTTTCTTTTGTATGTTCCTCCCCCATGGTATAACCTCTGTTTTCACTGTATTTGAATCCGGTGCCTTGCATCTTGTCTATACTTTTTTCTAATTTGGGGAGAGGAAGGGAAATAACAAAATGCTGAAATAAGGATACATGTTGACCCATTGTAACAATGAGGTGTTCAAGACACTATGTTGAAAATGAACTTTACAACATGGCGGGAGGGGCGGGGGGGCAGGGGGGAAGAGAGGATTTGGGGATGTGGATGTGGAGAGGGAAGGGATGGTAGGAAAAGAGGGGGTAACAATGCTAGATAGGAAATGTACTTATTACCTTACTCAGGTAACTGTAAGATCTCTATATAGTATATGTTTATATATTTATACATATATATATATATATATATATATATATATAAATAGAAAATAAAAGACCAGTTAGGAATATTGCCTCTGAATTTTCCCCATCACTTTATGTATTTGAATTCTGCATTAAATTCCTACAATCTTATATTCACTCAACTCCCTTTGTGCCTGCAAAGTATGACTCATTAATAACCCAATTTTACCCTTGTATACTTCATGCCATTCACTCAACAAAATCACATGCTAACTCCCTTGACCAGGGGGAGGAGAGTATATTTTGAGTGTAACCTGTCACGTCTTCTCCAAGATTAGGCAAAGCTACAACATGGTCCCTGTTTCCCTGAGGAGTATGGATTCTCTGCCATCTGTCTGTCCCTCAGATGTTCTTGCATATCTCCAGAGTGATTCCTTCAGCTGGGTCCTGGCACAGTAACCTTTCATTGCATTCCTTTTGTACGGATTACTTGTTCAACCTCTCCCTGTCCTGGATTGGTGCATACCCAAAGACCAGATGTTCTTCTCCATTCAGACATCACGAGCATTCTTTTGGGCAACTATCATCTCTGATATCATCAATATTTCTAGTTCACTATTTGCTTTTCTGCTTGGCCAATAAATACGTACTTTAACGTCTCATCAACAGAGCAAGAAACTAACCTATAGAATCCCTTCAGACACTAGTTATTTAAATATGTCCACTTATTTCGGCCTGTTCTTAATCTATTGTTGAATGATTAATAGGTTCCCCAAATCAGGGGCTTTTTTTGTTTTTATATTTTTACATTACTTTTACTCTAATTGTCACTATTAATATTTTAAATTGATGATCTTGTTTCTTCCTTTTTAACAAGCAGAAGACTTTCATTTCTTATTAAAAAATTTTTACGCAATAAATATCTGTTTTAAAAAGAATGTCATATATGCTTTGTATTTCCCTTTTTTAAGGGATATAGCCTTGTGATTACCATCTTCTCCAAGTGAAATGCTTTATCATTAAATGAGACGTAGTCCTGCTTTTCATCTTTCTCAATAACAGCTTCTTAATCAAAAATTGAGGCAGGTTTTCTTTGAGCAATTACTTCAGATTTTATTTTAATTTTGTTTGCCTCTGTCTTTTTAAATAGCAGACTCAATTATCTTTTAACATTTACAAACTATAATTATTTTGTTTTCACAATTCAATTTGATCTTTGAAAATGTTTTCAGATCAATATCTTGGCGTGTGCTATTATTCTTATGTCGCATTTCTTTGATTGAGAGGATCTTGTTTTGAATCTTTCATCCAGGCTAACTCTGAGTCCTGATATCTTGGGTCAGCAGCGTGATCTCCATCTACTCTTTCCTTACTCTTCTTCACGATTCATTATGTGGAGGTGATGTTCACTTCTCAACTTGCTCATTCACACCAAATTCCCTCATGTTCAATTTACATTTCATTGCTCTTTGCATGCTGGGGCTTGAACTCAGGCATTATGCTTGCTGTGTTGACTCGTTTGACTGGACTCTATGGCTTGGGATATGCTTCAGTCCAGGTTTCCCTGGAGTGAGCTGCACTGCCCTTCTATTCTTCCTCTCTGCACAGAGGCTCTTTGGTTTTGATTTGTTGTGGTAGAGGTGGTGGTAGTTGTTGGGTTTTGTTTGTTTGGTTTGGTTTTCTCAGGCTGGCTTTGTGTTGCTTTTCTTTTGGGGTGGAATCTCAGGATTTTTCTTTGCAAGCTGTCTTCAAAATGAGGTCCTCTGGGCCACAGCCTCCAGAGTAGCCAGGTTCATATGCATGAACTTATTAGCACCCGCTGTGACGTCCATCTTAATCTGAAATTTGTTATGATGACACATACATAGTTATATATTCACATATAGACTTATACACACATAAATAAGCATATCTATGCATATAAACATTATATAACACATTATAAAGCACATAATATATGATATTCTATTCTTTGATCCTATGGAACTCTGTGCCAGACATTAATCCTGAGTTGTATTTTTGTCTACACTATCCTTAAGCAAAAACACTTGTGTAAAAGCATTTAACTACACATTTCAATTTTTGTTCTGTCTCTTTGTAAGTCATCCTTTTCCCCTGATGAACTTAGCGTGTTCTCCATACTGACCTCTTATTAAGAGGAATGTATGCCTGCATAGGAGCCAGTTCCCTTTGCTCCACTTTATACCCTGCTGCTCCAGGGGGACGATGGATAGGGGAGAAGCAGTGGTTTTGTTATTCATGGGGGGGGCGGTTGTCACTCATTTAACCTGTTGTTGTTGTTTTCCTCCCGTCCCAATATATGTATCTAACCAAGTTCACTCCATTTACTCAGAAGTATTGACTGTACTACTAGCTTTTCAGGTAACTTCAGACTTTATAGTAAAAATCACGTCTTTTTCATTTACTAATCAGGATGTTCAGTTTAAATTTAGCTTGCAATATTAGATATACCACACCTCTCAGAGAGACTTGCTCTATGATACATTTTTTGTTGTTATTATTTTTTAATTTGCTAATATTTTCATCAACACACATTCCTCAATTTGAGTGTGTCTTATTCCAGAGAGAAATATATGACATATATTTATATATTATATATTATACATATATTATAGGTAATATTCACTATATATTATGTATTTGTATATAATATATATATAATCACAAACTAGATCCCTCTGGGAGCAATTGCTTTATGAAGCATATTTTTTGAAATTATATGGAAACTTTTTAATATCTTAAAATGTTTCTTATTTATGGATCTTATTTATTGCCTTCTATTACCTTAGTATTTAAATAATTACACTTAAAGTGTTTTCTTTTGTGAAACAAAACATTTGTAACTGCCATATTTGTGAAGAGAAAATCAGTAGATATTTGACGTATGCTCACTGTCTTCCAAGCTGATATGGCCTCCAGAATGTGTTCATGCATTCTTTAATGACTGATATAATGGAACCAGTGTTTTGTCTAATAAAAACCACATTTAATAGGGAAAAATGCAGCTAAAATTTGTACTAGTGTCTGGGCACTTGGTGGCTCACACCTTTAACATTAGCTACACACGAGGCTAAGATCTGAGGATTGGGATTTGAAGCCAGCTGGGACAAGAAAATCCATCACACATTTATCTCCAAAAAAATCACTCATAAAAAGCCAGAACTGGCTCTGTGGTTTAAGTAGTAGAGTGCCAGCCTGGAGCCAAAGAAGCTCAGCTATCTTGCCCAGGCCCTGAGTCCAAATCCCAGGACTGGTACAAACAAACATATTGACCAGCGGTAAGTTAACCAATCTTTGAAATAGAGTATGATGGAATGGAAAATCTTTGATGTGAGTTATAGTCACATTTCAGAGTCTGCTCTTCCATGTATAAATCTCATTGTTTTTATAGTCTGTGAAATGGATAGGCTTGCCAAAAATACTCAAGTACATAGTATAAATATAATCAATATAAGCATCAGGCTAACAAATTGCCACTTATTGCCCAGCCAAAAACAAATAATTCACTGTCAGTATTCTAAAATTTGGGACTGTGCTGAACACTGACTTAAGATCATTTGCTTGACATTGGGATTTCCTTTAGGAAGATGTCCTTCATTGAGGCAGGAACAAATGCCTCAGGAAGACCCCACCTGTCCCAGAATGGACCTGCTATTGCAGTATGGAGGAGAGATCCCAGAAGCTCTGGGTAAGGACCTCTTCTCCAGCAACTTGCCAGTTCCATTTTCCTTCTTACACTACAAGATGTGTAGGGTGTGGGGTGCTCCCTTGCTCTTAAGGATCTGTCTAAATTCATGACCCAAGATAACAGGATCCAAGATTCACTCCTCTAGATGCAGTTATCTGGAACAATTAGGTCATTTCATGTGTGTGTGTGTGTCCAAGCAAAAGTCAAAAGCCAAAATATTTCTTTACCTCTTCCAGTAAATGTCATGTCTGAAATACATCATTCCCAAATGAGGTGAAAATCCTCTGTTGTTTTCATGTATCCACACTAATACCTGAGCCCCCCAAGCCGATTCAGACATTAGTATTTCATGAAGCCTTTGTGACAATCTCCAGAATGTGTATTCCTCATTAGGATGCTTTGCAGCACAGCAAATAAATATGTCTGAAAATAGATTTCAGCAGTGGTGTTTTAAATATTATTTACCAATAACACCCTAGCCTTTCATGTGTACGTAAGAAAGTAATGGTAAATCAATCAATCGTAGGGTTTGTTCTGGCCCGTGCTAGCATGATGTAGAATCAATAACAATCAAAGACAAGTCTAGCAAGTGTTCCCTCTTAGGATTTAATCGTGGATGCACGTGCTTGCTGGAGCTTTTATCTCCCGGGGTGAATTAGATATGCGTTCCAGTCAAGGGAAGGAAGGCCGGCAGAGAGCAGGACCATTGGGGTGTAGTGCTAGCCTGATGCCTGTGAGTAGGAAAGAAAGGGATTGGAAAGGAGAAATCTATCATTGTACACACTCTGGTCACGTGCTCTTCAAACCCTGGGAAGTCTTAGAGGGAGAGCTGTCCTTAGAGCGCAGGCTGTCCTGGAGCCTGCGCTCTCTAGGAACGGAACAGTAGTGACCTGCCATGACTGGCAAACCATCCACCTGAGCGAAGGAGATGGCGGATCGTAAATCAGAGGAATGCAAGCCGGAAATGAGTAAACTAGGATCCTGGTTCTAGACACGGAGTAGGGAGATTTTTATGGCTACACAACAACCACACTCAAAGGAATCTGCCCTCATCACCTGAATCGCGTAACTGCAATCGCTCTGCACAGAAAATAAATACAAGCAATTGCTACCTTTTACTTACAATATTTAGTGATTCAGATTAAATATCAAGTATCACCTTTGGCAGACCTTCTGAGTTCAGATCATTGTATTGTCCATTGCTTATCTTATCTATGTTGTCTTGTCTATTGTTTCTTTGTTTGCTTATTTATGTTTGCTCCAGATCTGGGGCTTGAACTCTTGTTTAGCCTCACACTCTTACATAGCTTTTCCTCTAAAGACTGGCACACTTCCCATTGAGCTATATCTCTGCTTCTGACTGCTTTCCATTAATTAGAGATAAGAGTCTCACCATAGTATTTGCCAGGCTGGCTTCTAACCATTTCCTCAAATATCATCCTCCTGTTTAGTTAGGTCTGAGGAATTTCCATCCTGCATTATTGTTCACTAATTATGTGGACACACCCATATTGTTTTAGCAAACAGAAAATTAAGAATGCATCCTTTTCTCTCTCTCAAACAGAATGTCTCCTGCATGCTCCCAAAGCAGAGTGACAGGTCTCCTGTCTACTCTCTGTGACTGTTAGTGATCCCTTCCATCCTGATCTCTAGCCAATCAACGGACAAAACATTCCTTTATGGGAAGGGATGGGAAGGGGAAACAAAGAGGAGGCTACAATGCTTGATAAGATATGTACTCGTTATCTTGCCCATGTAATTCTAACTCCTCTGTACAGTATTCTCACAATAAAAAATTGTAAAAAAAAAAAAAAAAGATTCCTTTATGTCCAGTAATAGAGAAATGGTATAATAAAGGCTATTTCCTCCTTGCTCCTACTTTAGACTAATTTTTTAAATGCATACATAGGCCTTCACTTAAAATTTGCTTTAAAAGTGAATTGAAAGTCAGAAAAGATGGAAACTAAGAATATGAAAATTCTAATGTTTTCCTCGAGATAGTTTAAATACTTATATTTTCCTAGCCAATTCTATGCACCTTTCATTTCTGAAGAAGCTTTTAAATACACATTTTTACTTACATTGCAATCATATGTTTATTGCAATTGTGTTTGATGCCAAGGATTGTCAAAACCACTTTCCCTTGTGTCAATAGTTCTTCATCAACTTAACCTGCATTCCAGATGAAAACGACTGCAATGCTTCATTGGGATATACTGAAGGTTCTACACAAGTGAATGAATGTCTAAGTTTAGTACACAGAATTTTTGCTCTTAACCTTTGTAACTGAACAAGAAGCATTTTACTTAGTTGGATGACACAGATGATTAAATTCTTTTAATAATGTCCTGCATATTCAATGAAATGTCAAAAATATGAAAGATTATAGGATGTGATACATGTTATTTGTATAACAAGCTATGACACCACTTTTACATGTTTGGTAGTGGAGTAATGAATGCACTTAGAGTGGTATGAGATCACACAACACAGTGAACACTCTAATATGGTGGAATAATTTTTGTGATCACCTCTAATGTGCCTGTTCAAGCTTATCAATAGTTACACTTTGGGGAATCATTTAAAATATTTGAAAATCATAGCATGCATCACTCATGTTGACATAAATTAAAAGTGACTTTATGAAAAATAAATGGAATATGAGACCCAATTACATTCCCATAAACATAATCATATACCCTAGTGAACTTCAGCTTCACGCTCATGTTAAATACTGTAAATACATATTTTATGAAACTGCATTTGAAGAGCTTTTGATGTTAAATATCTAGTCAACAACATTATCACTCAGCATATGGTTTTGTAAAGCAAAACACAAAATCATTTAAATTAAATGCTAATAGTCTCTTGGTATACTAAATTTCACCTCAGTGCTCAGATCTGCCTGACTTAGTAAATTTTCCATTCAGGATGTATCATAAATAATAAATCTGTTCTTAGGAAGTGACTTGCTTGTAAAAGATTGATTTAGGTCCAAATGCTTGCTTTCCCCCCCATTTCAGCACATCTCTTAGAAAATCTCAAGAAGGACATTTTGTTGTAAAGAAAATCTGTAGCAAAAGTATTTCTCACCTAACCCAATGAATGGTAGTTGCTCCCTTTGCCAATAAAATTGATAGTTACAAAGCCAGCTGTATTTTTTTGTGTTGTTCTGTGCTCTCTTGGTAGGTATTTTATTTATTTTTTACAACAAGACAACAATTGCTTCACTGATTGCTTCTCACTGGGAAACAGTCTTAAATGCAAAATGTGCGATGTAAGTAATTTCTGTCCCTAGGAACAAAATTATCATTGAGGGAAATACATGTAAAAATGTATTACTTTGACATTTTTATAAAATTCTACTGCTATAAGCAAGGGGGTTATTCACAGGAATTCACAATACACTCTGTTTTTCTAGTTTTTATAATGAATTTTCCATTTACTATGACTGTTCCTTAATATTGACTGCAAACTCTAGGTCTTATGTTGACATGTCTTTCTGCATGCAATGATAATTACAAAGGTATAATCTGGGAATGAATTTACCATCAGCCTTAGGACAATGACAAAATTAGTTAGTATAAAATTATAGTTCTAGGTCAGCATGCTTTACCCCACATTAAGTGAATAATTGATAACTGGTTGTATCTATGAAGACCGAGTAAATTAGGCTGCATCCTAAAGAAAATCGAAAGCATTTAATTTTTAGAAAACAAAGTCATTTTTCTTTCACTTCCCACAAAGTGACAGGACTCTGTGCAAACTCTCTCCCCAACTCAACTTAGCCGTGCAGACGCCGTCCTTAAGTGAATCGATGTTTGCCCGGTGGATCCTAGAAAACAAAGACTGAGTATTTCTGCCCTCGCTCTTGATTTCCACCTACACCTGACAAATGTCACAGCTGCCCCTATTTTATGGGCTTCAATAGAGCAGGACAACACAATCATATCAGACCAATATTAGGACGATACTAGTGAAAAACCCAAGCTACTCAGATTTGAATCCTGCTCTTATCAATCAACTAAATCTGGTCTGAAAGAGCAGAGGAAACTTTTTGTATTGTCAAGGTGATGTACAGAGGGGTTACAGTTACATAAGAAAGGTAATAAGAACGCGTCTGGTCAACCTTATGACCACCTCCCTCACTTCCCCCAACCCCCTCAAGTTGTACAGGTCGTTTCCAACATATTGACTTGTGAGTATCGCTGCTGCATTGGTTCCCCCTTGTCCTTTGTCTCAGCATTCTGTTGTTCTCCTTCCCTTCCCTAATTCAAATAAACATACAATACCAGGGTACCAAAATTCAAATACAGGAACCATTTTTAAAATTTTATTTTCTTGTAAAGACGCTGCACAGAGGGGTTAGAGTTATATGAGTAAGGCCATGAGTACATTTCTTGTGGAGCATTGTTACCCCTTCCCTTGTTGTTCTCCCGCTCTCCCTTCCCTCCTGCACCTCCCTTACTCTCCCCCACCCAGGGTTGTAAAGTTCATTTCCAGTATACTTTCTTGTGAGTCTCATTGTTGCAGTGGGTCATCCCCTGTGGTTGTTTCAGCCTTTTGTTATTCCCCTTCCACTTCCCAAATTAGACAAATGTATATACAAGGAAATATTTTTAAGAGAAAAATTTAAGATATATTTAGAAATAATTAGAATACCACTGATTGCTAGTAATACTTCAGTGGTCACCTACAATGAAGAGTAATGTTTGCAGCCTTTCAGAACTCTGCAAAGAGTACATGTAGGTAACCAATGCTTCAGTGTACACTGATAATGAAAATTTGCCTGGGGAACCATATGATACTGGAATTTTTTTCTCTTGTTTTGGAACTTCTCCAACCAGGACATGCATTTCTATGATAGAGATTTATTTTAATTACTGGATTCTTTACTTAAATAATTTTTAATGTTTTTCAACTAAGAGTTTATTAACATAGAGCTTATCCTGTTTCTTCAGTGTTAAAAGGCCAAGATAATATTTCTTCCAGAAGGCTAAGGCTATAAATGAATGGAAAATAAATGCAGTTATTATACTGTTAATTTCAAGCAAAGAGTAGTTACTTTCGTTATTTAGCACATAGAGAATAATGAGAAGTTAAGTCTTAATTCTCCTCAGACAAGTTTCTCAAGCTTTGACCAGACTGACACTTGGAGCTGAAGAGTTCTGTGGGCCACAGGCTGTCCAGAATCCTGACAGGTGTTTGTGATGAGAGACGTATTAATTTTCTCTTTAATCTAATTTCAGAATAAATAGAAAACTTCCGTTAAGATAAACTGATATTGCCTATACCTTATTCAGAGGGGTTACTACACTCTAAATTTATACAGAAACAAATGGGTTAATTTTATAAATACGATCTTAAACTTGCACATCATTACAATTATACAATAGATATGTTTTCCTTTTTATTTTAGAGTGGAACAGTTAAATAGGTGAGTAATTAAAATGGATCTTTGCCCTTAGATTATACTTTCAAAATATGTAGCAAATGATGTTATAAGAGATGTTTTTAGTAGGAACAGTGTCTTCACGTGAGAACTCCCAAATAGATGGATAGACAGAAAGACAGACAGACAGATAGAGAGACAAACAGATAGAGATAGAGATATAAGGGGCATGAACTCGGCCTGGACGCTATCCCTGAGCCTCTTTGTGCTCAGGGCTAATGCTCTACCACTTGAGCCACAGTGCCACTCCTAGCTTTTTCTGAGTAATTTATTGAAGAGTTTCTTGGACTTTTTACCTGAGGTGGCTTCAAACTGCTATCATCAGATCTCAGCCTCCTGAGTAGCCCACTGGCGCCCAGCTGAAAATATTATATGAGCAGGTCAAGAAAGAACAACATGATAATTTTAAATGTACAAAAACAATCTCCATGTATATGGAATTAAATTGAAGATGCTTCCAAAATCCATTTTATTTATGTGTGAATTTGTATAATAAATATATTTTAGAAATAAATAATGTGATTGATTATCTATTTTTTTCTTTTCCAAAAGAATTAAAATCTCTGAATTTTGGAGGTATGTATAGTGCAAAATACGATGACTTGGGACAATTAAGATTTGGATTTCTAAATCCACATCGTTTACAGTTGTAGTACATGGTTTTTAAGTTAAAGGGGCATGAACTTAATTTCCCTGATAGAAGTAAAATAAAGCACACCTATGAAATGCTGGTCTCCAGATAAGCAATGTCGGGCTGTGAGGAACAATGAATGTCGGGTGACTGGGAGATTGGAGGTAAGCGCAGTGAGCGCCTCCACTGTGCGTAGAGGGTTCCACGCATGGTCAGCTCACAAGGAGACAGTACGTGAGTTTAGACTGTGAGGTCTCTGAATAATGACCACTCGTGGCAAATAGAGCACTCAAGGGGCTGAGACACACTATGTGTCTGCAGGCAGAGGACAACCTTGTCATTCACGGAAAGCTGTCGAAAGCCCCACATTGTCAATGCTCACCACTGGACTTCATATCTGCCTGATACTGCTGTGGCTGAGATTAAAATCCGAACAAGTGAACCCTTCCTTTACTTGCCAAAGTAAACCATACAGACATATTTCAATGCACTGTACAGACGTGTTTGGCTATTCCTGTTTGTTGCTTCTCCTACTTATGTTTTTTTTTAATCTTCAAATTTTAATAGGATGG